>NC_065435.1:69713163-70989413 GCF_024364675.1 Aethina tumida
ATATATTATATATTATATATAATTATATATTATATATATATATTATATTATTATATATTATATATTATATATTATATATTATATAATATATATTATATATTATATATTATATATTATATATTATATATTATATATTATTACTTTTAATAACCCATCGTATAAAATCAAAGACAATAATAATTTTTAATTATTATATAAACTGTTTATAATAAATTTATTAATATATTTGTGCAATTTTAATACGTATACAATTAATTTTGAAATGTAAAAAAATTTAAGTCAACAGTATATTCACATGTATGAAAAATTATATTAATTTTTGATATCAAATATTTCGCTTACGAATAATTAATTATTAATAAATAATTAGTTATTAATAAATATTACCACAATATTTTTTTAAAAATTAATAAAATTTTTTTCATAATAAAAATATTTTGTTAAATTAATTTAAAAAAACAAATTTATTTAATAATTTTTCACCATTTTAATATTTTTATTGTAATTAGTATAAAAAATAGTATTTCGAAAAAAAATTCAGTATTTTAAATGTTTATATTTTTTATTTTTCTCAAGTAATATTTTATAATCTATTCACTTCTTAATTTATTTTTTTAGTTGTTACATCACTAAATATATTTGTGATTAATGTAAATAGATTATTTATATATATTTTAAAATGTTCCATATATATATATATATAAATTAAAAAATTTATATTTAAATTTTTATGTCACCCTTATTAAATAAATATAATTGATAAGTAACTGAACTGATAAGTAAAATATTGACATATTTCACAACTATTATACAATAGAAATAATATAATACAGAAATAATTTTATCAATGTTGATTCATTCAATCACCGAAACTAAAAATTAATACCATTTATTAACAACATTATGACAAAAAATATTTAAATATCGTGTTTACATAATTTATAAATTTTCATGCAAAATTATTATCTGGTCAGCATGAGTGTGTTTGTGGAAATATTATAGAATTACTCATATTTTATTTAAAATTATTAGCGACAACATCATATTTATCTATATTATTTATTTTGTTTCATGAAAATTATTTTGATCAGTCGTTATTTAATGTTATTAAAATTTGTGCAACGCATCAAAATTTATGTAAAAATTATTTGATTAATAAATTATTACATTTATATTTGTCCTTAATTGCATGAATTTTCCATGCAAGTTTAATGAGCCGTGGGCGGTTTTTTAATTTTGGTGGTGTTGTGTGTGTGCATGTGTGAAAAATGCACACGTGTGTGTGAGTGTGTGTGTGTGTGTGAGTACATCCGATAGTCGAACATAAATAAATTTCCGTAAATTCGGAGCGCGTGTATCGTTTTTTCCGCGTAACCGGGTCCGGAGTCGGAAATACGAAATCACTTTCACTTGTTCGTCGGGGAGGGCGCCGGGGCCCCGGAATCGTACGTAGTCCGTGCCCCGAAAAAACTCCTGGTCCAAACGACCGAACCGGCACGGCAGCCTGTTGAAATAAAATCCACATTTTAAAGCATATTCATATCGATCGAACTTTTTAACGCCGAGGTCCCACTTCGTGCGGCCCGCTTCCCCCCCAAGCATTTTAACCCCTTCGTTTTCCCTATCTAAATGCGTAGGTGATTACTACGCAGCTACATCCCGACTAGTTCCACTATGATTTTTTTACCTTTTCGCATTAATTGTACGCCCGCGACTTTGCTGTGCGACTACGGCAGATCTTCATCTCGGCAGGGGTGCACGACTGTAGCGTAGCAACGCGCAAACGGAGAGAGTTATATCTCTTTAACTTCGGAAGAGTATAGTAAATAGTAAAAATTATAGATTTTTTAATCTCGCACGGGGAAAAACACTAATGCCTGCTCGGCTGTCTTGCGCAGAATTAACAGAATATATATATATACATATATTTTTAGGCGTGGTTTTTACATTCTAAATAGAGGATATGCATAACGCCGCTGTATCGAATTTTCTATTTGCGATTTAATTGCGAGCTCCCTCTCTTTTTTTACCTTTGTTCCTTCCTCCCTCGTCCGTCTAATGCTCGTTGCCAATCTCGTATTCTCCTTTTAAAAATATCAGCCATCTTTCAATTCATATCCAATAATGCTTATGACCGTTATATTTATTATTTTCAATCACATTAAGTAGCTTTCCTTCCCTGAGTCTTGATCTACATTTATTAAATTAAAAATAATTAATAATAAAATTATGAACATGTTAGTGTTTCTTCATTATGAGAAATTTAAGATTTAAAAATTGTATTTAAAATTTTTTGTTTGTATTAAATATTAACATAAATTTTTCTGGTTTAACGTAAAAATTAAGACAAACTCTTCTGTACTCAAATATTTTTATTAGAAAATTAAATTTGAAATCGTTTAAGAAAATATTTATACAACAATCAGTAATTTTGGATAATTAATTTCTAGTAACCAAATTTGGAGTTATTTATCAATTTATATATTTTTAAATATTAATTTTGTGAAAAAAAAAAAGAAATACTCTTTTATAAAAAATATGTATATAATGAGATTGATAAATAAAGTATCTATTATTAGTTAAAGTTAACCAAAATAAGTATCCGTAGCGAAATTTTAATAGAATTACTCTGAAGATGTTTCAATATATCACCAATCCGAAAGGTTTGTCAGTGTCAATTTGCCTATTTATTAATATTAGTTTATTAGAAATTATAGACAACCTTTCTTCATATTTGTTAAGAAACGTTTTGTAAAATTTGTTTTCTTGCAAGTGAAAAACTGATGTTTAAGCAAAGCTTATATGTTCTTGTGAACCTCCATTACTATGGTATCATTGACATACTTAAAGTAAATACAGTGTGAAAAATATATTCTGATATCGTTTACATACATTAATACAATAATAGCCATAAAATATTACCACGAGGAACTTCTTTATTTATCTCAATGTACGAATTGATGGTAATTCAATTTAGGACGGCTACTTCTTTTTATAACAATATGATCCAATATAACTAGTAGGCTTTTATAGTTTATGTTGCCGAATGCTTTAGAAAATTCGATATATGCACATGATTATTTTTACACATTAATTATTACGATAATAATTAAAAGAAATAATTAACAGTTATCTTTATTTTTATCATATTTTGTAATTTTAATTTTTACATTCGTAAAATAAATTTATTAATTTTAATACTAATTCTCATTAAAAAGAGTAACTTTCTTTCATGATAACAAAATAATAAAACAAATTTATTTTATAATAAATTTTCACTACTTTAATATTCTTACAGTAACTAGTATAAGAAATACAATTTCCAAAATGACTTTATGTGTTAATATATTTACATTTATGATAATAAAATGTTCATTAATATAAATTTTCGTCGTTTATTTTCACTAAAATATTATTTTATGTCCTTTTCAGAACTTAATTTATTTTTTAATAACCACTACAGAGATTTTGAGAATATTAATTAATTATTAATCTTTAGCGTTTACATTTTCAATACGTAATAAAATTTCAAATATATAAAAATATAAACAAGTATTTTTTGTTAAATCTGGAAGATTTTATATAATTATCAACTTTTTTCACATCAATCAACAAAAGTAAAATAAAAATATGTATGTTTGTTAAAGAAATATAATTTAAAAATAGAGGCTGATTTCTGAAGTATCAATTAAAATATTTAATGATTACATTTTGATTTAGAATTTCTGAATGTAAAAAAATCTTTAAGAGATTAACAAATTTAGTTTTGATTTAGTTTTCGAATATTTAAAATGTTTATAAAAGAATTTTGTTATGTATGTATATTTGAATATTTTATTAATCAATTAAAAAAATAGTTCAAAAATCTACTCTCTAAGATTTTACAAAAAAATTATAGATTATATAGAATTAAATGTATATTCATTTAATTTCCTTTAAAATATTTAAAAATAAATAATAATGAAGTAATTTTTAATGTATTGCAGAATAAAATTAATAAAATAATTAAAATATTAACGAATTTATTTTTGCATTTTGGAATATCCTGAATATTTTATTAATAAACTTTTTTCATACCCAAAACACGTTAAGTATAAATAAATATAGTATATTTTATTCAAAAAATATATTTTAACTTAATAATAAAGTGATTTTCTGAATATGCAATTTAAACTAACAGATTTATGAATTTGAATGTGATTGATTTAACTAAAGAATTAATCAATTATATTTATTTTATTATATTTATTAATATTTGAAAAGAATATGTAGTGATGTAAGAAAGATATATATTATAATTAAATATAATTGGATTTAAAAACATTTAATATTTTAGCAGGAAATTCTTTAGTAAATTATCATTTTTAATTGCGTGTTCTTTTCATTTTGATTAACTTAAAAGAAACAAAATATAAGTAATAAATGAATTTGCAAATCAGTCAGAAATTAAAATTAACATATTCAAAACTGAATAGTTAATTAAGTACTATAGAGGACGTTACTATAAAGAATATATAGGATACTTCTGGAATTCTTCCTAACAAAAAACAACTCATTTTCGTGATAAAATATCATTTTATGAATGGTAAATTTTTAATATTTAGATCAAGTAATACAGACTGTAAAAAAATTGAAATTATTATATTAAACTTTGGTTGTTTGATTAAAATAAAAAAAAATAAAATAAAATATATGTTAAACAGGACATTTCATTAGTCTTAATTAATTAGTGTCTCCTGAATTAAAAAATAATAATACATGAGCCCAAATGTTTTAAAACTTCATAGGAAATTATTTTTTAAAACTTCTTATAATATTTTAATACACTGTTCTAACATTTCAATTAAAATAATGTCTATAACTAATTTTACACTATACATTATATAAATTTTCATACACAAAGTGATTGGTATTATTTTTTCCTACCGGTGTCTTTTAATTTTCAATACATTTTTTGAAACAAATTTAAAATTTATATAAAGTTAAAATAATATTAATAAAAAAGACATTGAAATAGACAAAATAATTATATTCAAAAAGTAAAGGTACCAAACATTGAAAATATTGCAAAATTGATTCCGAATATAAAAATTAAATTTTTAAATAATCGTACATGAAATACAATTAGAACCTTCTTGTTTATTCGTTTCTTAAACGGTTTTACATAATTAACATCTTATACCTTTAATTCAGTCAATTTAATTTACCATTTAAATCATTAACATTTAATAAAAATATAAAATGTAATAATTCATCTTTGTTTTAAATTAAAAGTGCGTGTTATAGAAATGCATCAGATCAGATACCGGAAGTGATATCCATCTACGCCATTGTTTCACATCGTGTCCATGTAGAACCAATTATTTTTCGCCAACCTAGAATTAATTACGGCCCTTTAAACAAATACGTTTTACCTACTTTAGTCTGGCAATTAATCGCTCCGTCAATTAACCCCTTCTAAATTTGGCCATAGCAAATAGTTATTAATAAACAGCATGACATAACCAACATATTTTGCGAATGCCCAAGAAGCACATTTAACGATATAATTACATATTGGAACGTATAAGTTATGTGATTCCGTGCGTCGGTCATTTTCTGTCTGAAAAGTGGGTCAACACCGGGCCAATAATTTGCAAATTTAATTGGTTTGTAGAAAACGGCCGTGGTGGCGCGGACAAAACTGCAAAATCATTTGTCTGGTCCCCGTTCCTCTTGCATGCATCTTCGCCAAACTTTCTCTACGATAAACGGTGCGTTTTGACGTGGCGAAACCGAATCGACCGAGAGAAGAGAAAAAAAAAAGAAAACGAAGAGAAAAGAAAAGAACCAACGCTATTCATCTCCGATGCAACGGACGGACGTTGGCGTGAATGCAGTTTTTTTTAGGGCCGACCGATACTTTCTAAATATTCGTGAATGAGGCTGTGCACGAGTTCCATCAATTTTTCGATTTCGCAAAAATAAAAAATGGTGAATATGGAAATTTAATTGTTTCACAATAACAGATTTGGCCAATGATTTTGTTTCATTCGGCGCAGCGGTTGTCAATTTAACGACGTTGTTAATGTCAACAGGTGTGTACTTTTCTGTTCGATTGATTTTATGTGGACGTGTTTTTGTGGTGTGCGGAACACGAACCGACATGTCGGACATTGCGAAGGATATGGGATATTTCGAAGATTTTCTCTGGCAAATCAAATCCTCCGTTATTTTCCTTTAACCAGTATAAATTGATATTGGTTTTCTTGAGAATAAAAATAAATGTTTTGTAATTATAATTATTACATTTTTTATATCAAAATTTATAAAATATAACCTTTTTACTGAATGTTCCAATGTATATTTTCTATTAAATTCTTATAAAAATATGTTGATTTTATTTTCTATCAATATAACTAACTATAATATATTTTTGATCTTGTAATTCTATTTTTTTCATTATATTTATTCAAATATGACTTAATATGATACTTATACTATTACTGAATATCTAAATATAAATTTTCCATTAATTTTTTTATTGTAAGAGTTTTTAAATTCCATTTTCTATTTAAAAAATAATAAATAAGTTCCATTTTACCAATGTGCATATTTATCATTTTATATACAATTTGTCATAAAAACTATTGCATAATTGATTTTTATTTAATATTTTACCTTATAAAACTGTTCGGAAGTGGTAAGTAATGCAATTTAGGAATGGTTAATAAATGTTTATTGCATAAAAAATTAAAGAAAAACCAGTAAAATAATAAAAATAACATCACCAATGATGAGAAAAATCAGGATGACAAAAAAGCTTCTAATTCCAGTTGAATCATTTTAAAATCTGGTATTATTGCTTTTGGCTCTAATAACATCCCTCATTCTATGTACGAGGCTCGTTATAACAGGGACAAATGTCACTACATTTTTTTCAAAAACTTTTCTTATATAACTTACCAGCAGTCAGAGATTCATGATGAAACACTATTAACTCGGTATGCGCTTCAAAACATATACCACTCCATATCATAATGGGGCAACTCCACAATTTCGGTTTCCTTTAATGTTGCGTTGAGCAAATCTTTCACCTTCGCGTCTGTGTATCAGATTCGAAATGTCAAAAACTGGACTCATCCGTGAAAATGATATTAGCCCATTCCAGAATATCCCAATTAATATGTACTTTAGCAAACCTTATTTGTGCGACACCTTTGATAACGACGGTGCAGTAACAGGAATTCTGGATATGATTCAAAATTCTCTTAACCTATTCCTAACGGTTTTAACGGATATTTGTGCATTTTGAGCTCTGGACAAATCGTTTTGCAGTTGCCGAGCTGTAATGTTTCATCTACAGGCATAGTACACCTTGGACGACCGGGAACTGGTCTTCCAGTGTACTCTACATTTTCTCTAAATCGTTTACAACCCTTGAAACATTGGATTGGTTGATTACCATCAAATCTGCCACATATTGCTGCAACCTGCCATCTTAAATTAGGGTCCCGATTTGGGCTGTTAAATTGCTCATTATTTTTTTAAAATGCTCTTGTAAACATTATTATTTTCATTACACACCAGAATTTAAAATTGAGGTTTATATCAAACCAAAGGAAAGGTTAGTAAGAATTACGAGTTTCCTATGTTAAAAATTATGCGATATTTTTTGTGATGAGTATATTTATCTGAGAACAAGAATTTTATAAAATATAATTTTTATAATTATATCCTTGCATAGAAAAAAATAACTATAAAAAATAATAATAAAATTTATCACTGATATTTTATTTTATATGCATCAGAAATCACTTTACCATTATTATATTAGTTTTTATGTTCATTTCAATTATTGAAATTTGCAAACTGGATACACAAATCGAATTTAAATTAAACTATTAACAAGAAAATAATTTCAAAATATGTTTACATTTCAAAAATTATAAAATGTATTTATAATTTTAAATGCTGAATTGTATATATCTCATTATATGTTTTCCTGATCACAAGTATTTTTGATATTTGATTATTACATACTTGAGGATCTCTTATCACTTCAGCATTATTCCCACATTTTATTTCCCGATATAATCTATTGATTTTCAATATTTTTCTTCAAATATTGTGTAATGTATGATATTAGTTTTAATATTTATTTCAATTATTGAATTTTGCAAAATGTTTGTATAATGTTATTTTATATATATATCATTTTTCTTACTTTTCTGCCACAAATATATTATAAACAAATAATGAATTTTATCTTAAAAAAAAAAGAATAAAAAAACACATTTTATTTCCCGATATAATCTATTGATTTTTAACAATTATTTTTATGTTTATTTCAATTATGGAAATTTATTTATAAAAATTTATAAGAATAATGTCACAAAATAAATAATTATAACATTATTTTTATTAAATATCCAAGATGCATACTTCTTACTAAATGTTTTCTGGACGAGAAGTATATTTATTATATTACTAAACATAAACCAATTGCGAAATATTTTGGGCTTTTATACGTTTTAATAAATAATAATAAAAATAAATTGAATTCTCAAAAACACGTATATTTAACTTATATTCTGTTTTCCAATCATGCTATAATTATTAAAATTTGCAAATTGAGAATAAGAATCAAAATCATAATAGTAAATTATAATATTAACAAAAAACAATAATTTTAAGATGATCACATTTCCTATTTCAAATTATGAAATAGATTTTATTTTGCTAAATGTCTAAATGCATATTTCTCATTAAATGTTTTTCTCTCCATAATGATTTTATTAGAAATATTTATTTTATAAATGTAATATATATTCACATCACAATTATATTATAAATATGATTTATAAAAGGAAAAGAAAAATTATCTCTTCTATTTATATTTTCAACCTTTTTTCCAAATATAGTGTAATATATGATATTAGTTTTCATGTTTATTTTAATTAATGAAATTTGCAAATTATATGAATTGAATTTATAAGAGTAAATTGCAAATTTACAATAAAATAATTTTAATATTATATTTTACTAATTAGTAATTTCAAATGTAAATTTCTTATTAAATATTTATCTTAAAAAAATAATTATATCAAATTTTTCTTCATGAATATAGAAAAAGTATAATATATATAATATTTTATATTAAATATTTTTCTGATAACAAATATTGTTTCTAAAATACTGATACCATTTTTATCTTTATAAAAACCTGAAGAGAAAAAAAGGATAAAAAAAATAAAACAATCTTTCATTTTTACATACATGAGGGTTCCTTATCACTTCATCATTATTCGTACATTTTGTTTCTGTATAAAACTTTGATTTCTATTAATTTATTCAAATTATTTTATTAATAAGAGTATATATAATATAATTATATTTTGTCTACTTTTGAAAGTTTAACTATGTCAATTTAAAGAAAATTGTAAGTTTCATATTTTAAATTTACATAGCGGATCACTTATTTTTTATCACTATTATTGCTTTTTATTTCTTGATATATCCAAATGCAACAATTTTATTTAAATATAAATATAATATTTTATTAATTTTTATGATTATTGAAATTATGAAATTAGAACGATTTTATAGTATTAAATTATAATATTATATACATTTTTTTATTCTTACGTAATTAAATGACACATTTTTATTATTCGTAATTTTTATTTATTGATAAGGTTTATTGATTTTCAACATTTCTATCATTAACTTTAATCGTATGATATTTCATTTAATGAAATTTGTAAATTAAGTATGAATGGAAATTCTTAATTCCTTTTAATACTCGATGATTATCTTTAGATACCAAATATATTTTCTATTGGTATTTTTTATGCGAATTTTGCATTTTATTTAAATTAAAAATTTTGATTATAATAGAGAAAGGTGATTTACAAAATTTAGTTAAATTTTTATTATTTTATAAATAATTATATTTATTAATTTATCTTTTTTTACTTACAATAGGCAGATGAATTTTTAATAAAATTTATAATTATTTCATTTTTATTGATAGAATTATTAAAAAAAATAGTCTTAGTGGTTTCATGAACTCATTTTTCTTTTTGATTCACATGCTGCAAAACTCAAAGTTTTAAATTATTAATTAAAAGATCAAAAGTAGTTAGACAAAATTGTTACATCAATCTTCAACAGATTGTCGCATTCTTTCACGTGCAACACATTTAGCATACATCCAATTTTTCAAATTGCCTTCTTTTGTTCGACCAACTGGGAAACATTAAATCTTTTTTATCCTTTTTGTATACGTATGGTCAACACCGTTATGTTCTTTGGTCTGGTTATCAATGCTCGTCGCACACAAAGAGTTCCTTTTTTTATTTTCCTTTTCCCATCGCCAAACGCAATGCTTAACGGTTAACAGTGCAACGTGTATTTTAAAAAATCTATAATTGACGGAGCTTTAGCTGCATTAAACTAATTAGCTCGGCCGGATCGATTTTTCGGTCCAAATGACCAAATACGAAAATTGACCAACCAAATTTGAAGGCCGTGTGGTGTTTTTTCCAGCCAAATAGATCGGGTCTCAGAATCAGACGTGGTGGTCGTTGTTGCATCGGTGCGAATTAAAAAGGCCGCATTTGGCAATGGCCGCGGAGTGTGGTGGGACTGGGTGTAATGCAATATCTCTGGCCCGTCTTCCTCTCCTGCCTCCCGGTTTTGTTGCACGGCTCGCCTACATGCGTCTATATAAAAATGTTCATTGGCCAAATATTCGAAAGTTCGCCGTACACAATGTCAGACGTTTTCCAAATTGCACCTTGTGCGGCTAATTTGCACCTAGCAACACAAACAATACGACACGAGTGCTGCAATTATTGTATTAGGGGTAATTGGTTGCAATTTTTAAATTATTACCGCCAAATTGTACGGTTCCGTCTGGTTAACGTTCATGAATAATTGGGAGAACGTCGAAAGGTTACATGTCTTTGACAATGTGAAAAAGAATGAGGTTGCCGCAATTTGAACTGATTTGGTTTTCATGAATGGTCTAACAATTAGTAACATCCTTTCAAGAAACCGTTTTCAAATATACGAAATATTCTTTCAAGCTTTTTTTGTTTTATCATTGATTGATAAATATAATTTCTCTGGAATTAATGTTGACCAAAATTAAAGTTATAAGTTTTGTCTTTAGTTACATTGTCTAGGGGCTGTTAAAGAATCAGTTTTCTGTAGAACTTATAAAAAATTAATAATCAAAGCAACTTCTGCTACTTTTCTTTTCTGGGATCCTTTCTGGAACAAATTTCGATTCGAGACTTTTGAAGCATTTCATTATGATTTTAGGAATATTTCTTAACAAAATACAAAAATATAAAATCCTGTAATTTATGCTTTAGACCACAAATTGTGCAATCTCTGTCGAATTTATCTTTTTTTGATGGAACAAATTTTTATTGAAACTTTCCATCTTAAAAGATTTTTAAATTACAACTAAAGAAGAGGAAACATTAAAATAAAATGCAATAGCTTCCTCAATATTTATTTTAATATTTCACAAGAATTCTCTAACTAGTGGTATATTATTTATAAAATTGTATCACCTCATTAATTTAGTAAACAACCAATACAAAATATGACAAAATCAATTGAAAATCTCAATTTTGGTTAACGTTTTGTTTGCTCCCTTATAAACTACTATTTTAACTTTACTTGAAATCTATTTGACAAATTGAGCATTGAATTTGATCAAAATTGTCAATATAAATTTCGTGTAATGATTCTAATATCTCACTAACTGAAAGGTGAAAAAGATTAATTCACTACCTGTATTACTGATAACTTTGGCACCTTTTAATTGCTACAAATATAATAAAATTTACAGTAAGCTTAAGGACAATAGTCAAAAATTGTAAAAGTTCAAAACTACACAGAAACACAATTTCCAAAAGCTTTTATCCATTTTGGTCGCATTGGTCTCAAATACACTACAAAATCTAGTTTTTAAAAACTATGCTTCTGTATAGCAAACAATAAACAGATCAAACATCTTAAATCTCATCACATCTTTTCGGAAATCAAACTTTATTTACAACAGCAGCAATAACACAATAAAGATTTAATAACATTTGTACAAATCATCGGACGGTAATAATTAATAAGTATTATTATTTACAATATGCAATCAGACTGATTTCTATTTTGTCCGTAAACCCAAGCAAGAAAACTTGTTGGTGGTTTACGTGACAAGAAAAAAAATCAGCCTTTATAAATGAATATTTATTTTACAATTAGAACATTAGGAATACACGTTACGTTTCATAACTGTTATCTCACTCACTTTTGAAACCATAGTAAAACATTGGATCAAAGCTTTTGATCTCAAACCCAAGAAGAAACTATACTTTATAAAAATATAAAATTGTATTTTTTTAAACCATACAACGGAACAATTAGGTTCTAAAATTTTCAACAGACATAGATATTTGGTAAATTAGATGACTCAGTCAACACAATTGTTAAAAAAGGGCAAAAATGTTTAGTTACCTCTAAAATCTACAGAACAAGTGTTTTTCCCAGTAGATTGGGACTCTGTACTAAATCTCCCAATTTACCAATTTTAAAATTTTGTGCATATCCTATAATTATTAGTGCATATAAATTCTATTTACAATGTAACAGCGTTACTATCTAAAAACTGTTACAATTTTATTTGTATTTCCAAATTAAATTGTAACAATTTTGGCAAATATTACGAAGCCATTTTTAGTGATATTTGTGCCACATTTAATTTAGACCTTCGTTGATGTTAATCTAAGTTATCTAGTCTAGTTTGTACATTGAAGAACATTTAAAGCATTAGCGACTGTTAAACCCCCAACAACAATATTTCTCCCCGACAATCTTTTAAATGTTCTGCTTGTTATAGTTATATTTTATGAAATTGTTTTAGTAAAATGTAAATTGCAACGTTTTCAAGATGCCTTAAACCCGAATTCAATGATAATCAATCAAACATCAACACCTGCCATTCAGTAATTTCAACCAGATAATCATCGTGCACATCTTTAAATAATCATCGTAATATCTAGTCCAAGTAATGACAGGTCCAGTTTTAAGAGGTCATTCTTGAAAATTCATTAAAAAACCGAAAATTATACGCACGCCGTAAATTTCCCCCAAACTGCATGAAATTATAGTCGTGGAGCCGCGAATCTCTGCTTCTCAAATAACTGAAATATAATATTAATTTGGGCACAAGAAAGGGTTGTAATTTATTTATACGAACAGGAACGGATTTTTGAAATCAAAAAAACTGATGTCCACCCGTCACTACTGTTTGTACTTCACACGTAGGATAGTTTACGTTCTCCAATTAAAAGGAGACTATTAAAATTATTTTTCGCACATCATTTCTAGATTAATTTTAAATACATAGAACAAAATATTGTTTATGTCATTCAGCTTGCGTGTTCGCATTTTTTTACACGGGAACACAATTTATTTGCCGACGTAAAATTTGTCAAAGCACAACGAATCATAAATCCTTTCTAATTCCCCACATGCACTTGTCAAAAATGAATCCAACCCAATCAATAATCCACCGAAACGCAGCGCATTCAGCTTTTCGATCCGGTCCTGCGATAACACTTATTTATTTTATTTAAGGGCGTTAGCTAAAATATTTGGTGAGCCGAAAACCTGTTCATCCTTTTATTGGGGTTTAAAGACCTTGAGGTCAATGTATCGCTAGTAGAGAACTACACACACACTCGGTGCTTGACAACCCGAAAAAAAAACAACAACCAGAAGTTTTGGTCCTGCTGGTAGCTGTTGCCTAAATGGCATTCGGATGCTATGACTATAATTAGCGACGTAATTGCAGGATTCGAGCGGCCCTGCCTTGAAGATAAACGCATAGTTTGTTTATCAACACATTTTTTCAGATTGGCACACAAGTCGTTTACATAAAGTTTATCCAAGATTTTATCTATTCATAATTAAGAAAAATGTCTCATTTGACAGTTTTATAACTGTAAGTATTTTTTTATGTTTTTTTCTAAGATAAATAGATTTTATTTTTTGGAGACCAGACCACCAAGCTCTTCTTTTTTTTACGAAAGATTTTAATTAAAAAAAATATATATTTTATTTTAAAATTAATAAAAGATGTTTTTAAATATTTTAGAAAAAGTTTTTTATCATTTTTTAAACAATATTATGAAAATAGGACAATTTTCATTTGACTAATTACTAAATTTTCAAATTTAAGTTTTAATTTTCAAATTAAAATATAAATAACTGATATCATTTATTTCAGAGATAATTTTTATTATAGATTTTAAAAATATTAAATTCTAATAATAATAATAATAATAATAATTGACATTTTTTACAAATAAATATAAATATGATAATAACATGATTTTCGAATAGAATATTTTTTCAAATAATAATGGTGAATACAAAATTAATTTTTTTGTATTTTGTTTCCAATGGTTTCATAAATCTCAATAGATTTTAATATAAAAACTTAATAAGAAAAATTAAAATTAAAAATAATTGGAATCAAAATAAAAAAACAATATTAATTTATTAGGAATTATTTAGTAAGTGAGCACATTTTTTTATAAAAATGAATAAAAATTTAAATAAATTAAAAATAAATAATTTTTCATTGAAAATAAACCAAAAAGATTGTCATGTCACCTTAATAGATAGAATAGATTGAATTTTTTAGAAAAATTAAAATGAAAAATCATTCAAATCATATTTATATTAATATTAATAAATATTAATAATTTCCAATAAACATGTATTAAGTAGATTAAATTAAGAGATACTATATTATTAAAATATTAAATTTTATTTTTTTCTACACATTTTTAAATACGTAGTTTAAACTCTAATTAATAAATACGTAAAAAAATAATTAACTTTTTATTTTGTTTTATCACAAAATTAATTAAAATAAGTTTATGTAGATGTCAAATTGTTTCTCTAAGAAATAAATCAGCTACAAAAAATTATACTGGTTAATAATTATATTATATACATTTTAAATAATGTTAAAATCAAAATTTGAAAAACGTAAAAGAAATCATCCAACAATTTTTATTACTTTCACATATAAGACTGTTTCTTGCGTTTTGCGTCTATAGAATAATAGAATTATTAATTGCACAATGCAAAAGAAAAATTTAAGTTTACTACAGATATGCATGTCAAACATTGCAATTTACATTTCGTGCGCAATTCTTAAAACGTCCCATTCTTGTCGCCACAATACCCCATAATTTTCTTGACTCATTGTTCAATTCCTTAATTCCCCTACTTAGTGCCTCTGCATCTATGCTTTTATATTATTACAAGCTCTCATGCTCTTACAATAAGATACTAAAAAAGTTCCCAATTGTCCGCCGTCTAACTCTGGGCCATATCATTGGCCTCGAACCCCTTATTTTCATAATCTACAGACCTAACATCCGTTTCCTCTTTGGTAGCGGTTGGTGATGTGTCATTTTGTAATTTTTCGAATTTCGGCGAGCCGACCCGTTTGATGTGCGTCTTAATGCTGCTCCCTAAACCTTCCGCCGTGCAATTCCTCAATCCGTCCCCATCCGTTGCGTCCTCCCCCAAATCGACACTCGCCTCCCCATTAACCATGCTCCTTTGTTTCTTGTAAACGGCCGACATAATCTTCGGTTTGTTGTCGCATTGCAGACGTTTCTGGGGCTCGTCGTTTATGTAGCCCGCGTAGGTGGTGTATCCGTAGCCTCCGGAGTCGTAGCATTGTTGGTTCGTGTAGCAATAGGACTGGCGGTTGGAGCTCAGGCTGCTGTTGCTCTGGGTCAGGCCCGTTCTTATTTGCAGCTGGAGACGTCTCGGTGTTTGGGCTGATGGTGATGTCGTTTCCATGTACTCGCTGTCGTCGCATTCTTCCAAGGTGTCCTCATCGCTAAATCTAAAATAAACGATTTAAATTTATAATTAAATAGGAAATAAGTTAAAATTAATTTTTTATCGAAGTATTAATCTTAAATAACATGTTTTAGCTACTATTTATGCGGCCTAATTAAATATTGCAAATTTGTATGTGATGAAAATACAAGAACCTAAATTAACATAATATTTAAATAATAATAATATTTCAACTTTACTATATAAAAGGCAGATGTTTTCATGACTTTTCATTTGTTTAAGTAGAATAAATTGAAATACATAAGATTCTATCTAAAACTTATGAGTATCAAATCCATCAATTTATTTAGTTGGCATTATTTTTAATTAGTTTGCTCTCGAGATAAAATATGGATAAAATATATCATCATGCACTTATTGTTATTATAGATTATTGATAAAATGAGACTATAAAATTATGAATTTAATCCTTACAAAACATATTTCTGTTATGTACTTTAGGAAACAAAATATTATTTTTTATCTTAGTACTGATTAATTATCCAAAGAAAATCAAATCAAATGCAAAATATATTGTATATAATATACTTATATTATTCGTATACATAAAATAAAAAAAATTAATTGATTTTAATAATAGTGAGTATATCGAAATTGTTATTAAAACGACTAGAAAGAATAAAACAAAATGATAATTAAGTCATAAATAATAATTAACATATTTGTTATTTAAATTGAAAAACATAATTAGTAATTGTATCGTTTAAAAAAAAAATATATTCTTTATCATTTTAAAATGTGTCTTCATTTATAAAGTAAAATATTAAATAACTAACTCTATAAAAATCTATCAATTCATAATTTCGTGAACAGATGTTTAATTTTATATATATATATATATATAGATGTTTAATTTTATATATATATATATATATATATATATATATATATATGGGCAGAGCCCGATTCCACCAAATCCGGCTACCGGAGAATTTTTTGAAATTTGAAAAAAGTCAATTTTTTAATAATTTTCAAAAATTTGTATCTCAGCTTTTATATAACTTAGAGATTCCGTGTATATATATATATATATATATATATATATATATATATATATATATATTAGCGTTAAACTCATTTCCAGCTTAGCTAAAAGCTTCCTACTAAACAATTGCATTCTAAAGTATAGGGTTAAATAACTGCTGATATTTTTGTAGAGCTGTATTATCTTGATATCTGCCCATTTTTTCTCGATTTCGCTATTATGCGACCATCCAAGGCCAAAAATCGTTATTTTTAGATAACTGTAACTTTTTTCTTTGAAATTTTATAACTCGGATCCAAGCTCGAGACCATAGTTGAAATTTTCAGGGCTTGTTGGGAATATAACAGACTAACTTCTCTGAAATTTTGAAGCAAATCGAAGTTGTCTTGAAAGTAGAGGGTTCACAGAGGAAAATGTCGCTCGAAAGGAATCTCTAAATTATATAGAAGTTGAGATAGAAATTTTTGAAAATGAATAAAAAATTGACTTTTTTCAAATTTTAAAAAAAAAATTCAGTGGCCGGATTTCATTGAAGCGAGCTCAAATTTTCAGGATCATCTTTATTTATTATTAACTTTCTAGGAAAGTGGTCATTGTATATCTTCCCATATTTATTTGAATACAGAAGTAATTAATAATAATAATTAGTTTATCGAAATTGTTAATATCACTTTTGTATCAAATTTAATATAATTGTTGATAGATAAAAAAATAACGACTAAGATTTAAAATAAAAAAGTAAAACGAAATGATAATTAAGTTATAAAAATAAATAATTACTTATTATTTAAATTGAAAAGAATAATTAGTAATTCTAATGATTTGTTTTAAATATAGTTTATCAATTAAAAATATATCATTTCATAATTTCGTTTAATTTTTTTAAATAAATAATGAAATTTTAAAATACGTAATAAAATAAAATCTTTATTGAAAAAAGAAAAAAATATTATTTTAAAATAGAAATTTTTGTAATCCTGTAAACTAAAGTTTACCTGTCTGGTGGATTATGTACTAAAGCACACTGGTCACTAACGTTACTGATCTCTTCCTTGCATGAAGCCGGTCCGGAACTCGGACTCCTCCTGACACCCTGCTGGACTTCGACAACGAAAACACCATCTCTAGCACCAGGTGAATACTTCATCGTTGTTTCCCGACTATCCTCCTCGATATCCTTAAAAAATTAATATGTCTGTCTCAATAGTTTATAGCCAAGGCCTACTTACGTTTCTTTCTTCGGTTTCCACAATTAGATGGTTATTTTTTAAGGTCATTGTGATAATGCTTCCGTTTGTGTTGCAATGGTTGTTTGTCGTATATTGGGAGTCGTTCAAATTGCAAATTTCGACTTCTTCATTTGTGATGGTCAAATGAAGATCTTCGCATTCCTGAAACGAATAATTTTACGAATGTTTAAATGGTAACATATGCTGAAGTCACATTGCCTAAAGCGGGTATAAATATTGGTTCTGGCGAAGAACAGTTATTGAAAATTATTTGCAAAATTTCCCCGAGTTAAATTACCATGCTTGACTGTCGTAGTTGTGGTTTAAGTAAATAATAAATAAGTGGCATTACGGACAACGTAATTAATGTACTAGAGTGAAGAATTAATTATAAGCACCTCGGGCACTTGCTGGGAGGAAGTGTTTTTAATGTATCATTATTGGCAGATGGAAATAATAAAATTACAGTATCGTTCAGTGATTTAAGCATCTGACGGGTTTTAGTTCTCTGTAGGACTGTTACGGAGACAAAAGGCTTTGTTAATAAAGACACCGACAATTAGACTTAATTGTAAAACAAGAAAATTACAAAATTGTACTTAAAGTTTTAATATTGGGAATTAGTGATACTTTCCACATGACATATTTTACTGTTATTGTGATAACTCCCTAATTTAATATATTATTGAGGTTAATTCATAATATTAAATATATGTAGCTAGTTCGATCTTTTTTTCAGGTACATGGTGATAAATAGATTTGTTGACACTTTTTGTTTAAATCACAATCAGTTTGAGTTAGTTCATAAAGAATAGAGTAACTCTAAATGTTGTAATAACAATAATAAACCAGTTGATTAATTTCGTACAAAATTTAAATGCAAAACAAGAAAATTGTAAGAATTTGATTTAAATTAAATTGAAGTGAACATTTCAGTATCAGACATTGTGTTTTATTTAATGTATTTTGTAAATACAGTCGAACTTCACAAGTAGAATTTCAATAACTCGAACTAAATATTTGGCACAACTTAACATCATAAGTTCCCCCACCTCAGGTAAACTTCTCCACGTTTTCTTTTCTGTCAGTAACAATTCCAAGATCAATTATCGATTGATTAGAATAATGCCAGAAACTCCTACAATTTACTTTATGGTATTTACATGATTAGAACATCCTAAATTCTAAATAGAAGTACATTTTCATAAGAGTTTTTCTAATTAATTGTCTTAAAGACAATCTCTACAATGGTAATACTTATATTTCGCTACTTGACTTCGTGTGAGAAAATCTGTGTATGAAAATTTCCACAAAGTTAGTTTGTTTAATCGTAACTTTTTTTGAAAATGAAAATAAAAATCTTTTGACAAACACAAATAACTGAATTTTTTGCATTAAAATAAAAAATTTACATAATGTAATACATATTAATAATATTGATTGTATTATGTATTACATATTTTTTAGGTTTCAAAATGTTATTTTTGATAAGTAGTGTACTTTAGCAGCATCCTTTGAAATATGAAGCTCAAAGCGTACTTTCATTATAAATACACATTTATAACTTTCGTTGTACGTATTTTATTTAATAACTCGATTTTTTTGTGGTTAATAATGGTTCGAGTTATCAATGTTCGACTCTAATTAATGTACTATACACAAAATTGTTACGTGTCACTAACAACAGGTGCTAGTCTCCTTATGACTTTTAATTATTTTTGACACAATTAATTAGAGGCAATTCGTAAAAAAAAAAATAATTTGAAAATATTTTAATGAAAATAATAACACACGTGATTAATCAAGGTACCCCCAAAACTTTCCTTCCATCTGTTGCATCGAGTGTGTCCATAAGCTACCGTTTAACCACCAGAACTAATTTGTGAGACCCTCCTATAAATTATGTTGTTAGTTAGCCAGATGTCTAAACCGGAGGATTCGTAGAAAATCAGTAGATATTCCCTGAACGGCTAACAAACATCAAACGTTCACCAGGTTGAAACGTCGCCGGGGTTAGCGGACTGGTCCGTTTGCGAAATTGGCCCCAAATTGGGCATTAATGGTCATTATCGTTAAAGTTTCTGCACGCACATGAACAATTTGGCCGAAATTTCTCCTGCATTCTTTCAATCGTAGCTCGAAGGTACCGCTTCGCTTCTCAGGTTTTCGGGAACCTTTCAACACATTTGACCGGCGAATTATTTTTATATTAATAATGACGTGCCCGAAAATTTGACATAATACCCCTTCGCAAGCTTTTTATATTTCATGATATAATACTTTTATAATTCGACGCTTCTAGCGGTTTTTGCACGTTGATGACACGTTGTTTTAGCTTGAAAATTATCTTGCAATTTAGGTTAGTTAAAGTATTAAGAATTTGGATTAGACCAACTGATTTATCTCGTGGGACAGTAAACAACTGCACAAGCGAAACATCTTATGCCATAAATTCATCCCGGAAACTTTACTGGTAAAAATAAATAGAAACAATAGTTTCGGGATAAACACGGGTAATAATTCATGATCAAAACATATGAAACATTAAACATCACCTCACGTGGAAATATGATGATAAACGACGGCAAATATTAAATAATGCACCATCCTCGTTGGATTTAATACATCTAGACACAGATTTGTGTTGTGCTGTTCATGTTTAAATTAGGTGCATTATACATAATATTATTCCACGAGAATAATTCGAAAGAAAAACGCGTCGATTTGCATTAATGTTATTACTGACTTTGGTTTTAAATGGCATTTTATGATTGTATATTGAATTTTTTTTTAAAATGTGGTTTTGTTGTTGATGAATCATAACTGAAATAATGGCTAAATTATGAATATAGAAAAACAAAATATTATTTTGCCGTTTTTTGTACAATGGTAATTATTTTCAGACATTATCCGCAAATTAAATTTAATTTTATTTTTAGTTAAATTGAATTAAAATACTTTTCAATCTTTAATCATATTTTATGGATCAAAATTTCTTATTTAACTGAATATTAACCGAATTAAAATTATAATAATAATAATAAATTATTAAACACTAATTAACTTTTTTGTATTTAAGTTTATATATATACCCAATACAAGTAATAAAAATTACTTGTATTGGGTATATATAATTTATATAATATAATTTGTGTATCTAAATAAATTTTTTGCCTTCTCATATATTTCAGAAATGTAATTAGTAATAAATTATAGTAAATTAATTACAAAAAAATTAGGAGGTTAATTATAAAAAGAATTGAATTTATATAATCATAATTTTATTCAACATTTACTAAAATCCAAAATAATAAAAAATATATAAATTTGTCTTTCTACTAAATTTACAAATTTTCAAAAATGAATTTAAACGCATTTAAATATTAATAGGTAACTATTTTTTGATTTCACTGATAATTTATTACAAAAAAATGTAATTAGTCATAATTCTGTTGATAATTCAACCAAAAGGCAAACTAATATATATACATATGCATATTCTTTTCTCTTCAACTTCATTAATAAATATAGATTTCATAAAAAAATACTTTTTATTTATTTTATTCATAACTAATTATGAAAAAAAAATAAATTAATCATAATTTTGTTTAAATAAATTCTACCAGCACATTTACAGAGATTTTAAAAATATAATAATATTAATAAGATTAAAATGAACTATAAAAGACTCTTTTACCTTAATTTAAAATATGAAGTTAGTCATAATTTTATTCAAAAATAAATAAATGAATTTTATTAATCATTATATTACATTATATTTTTTATTATTCTAATATATTTAAATATATTATAAATGTGGTATATAAGAATGCCTAAAAATAATAAATTTTTTTTATTTCGTTTGTAACTGATGGTAAAATAGATTTGTTATAAGTTAGTTGAAAATTCAATTAAAATGCAAAATAATAAAAATAACTTTTTTTCTTTTCCTTCTAGCAGAATTTAACCTTCTGATAGACACATTTTTCCAAAATGTACTGCAATGTAATGATGATAATACACAAAAGTACAAAAATGATATTAAAAGAATATTAATGACGAGTAAAATTTTTCAATATTTAAATGAAATTTCGTATGTGTATCTAAATTTAAAATGTTATTATGAGAATTGAAATAAATTTAACTTAACTAAAATGAAAAATACTAAAAGTAAATAAAAATTAAAACTAAATTTAAATTTTTTCTGACCCTTCTGGTATATTATAAATATCACATCACATGTGTCAAAAATGTAATAACAAAACGAAACAAATTTTTATTTCAATTAATTTTCTGTTTTCTATTTCTCCACTATTATTAAGTATAATTATAAAAAATAAAAAAAAAATGATGAAAAAACGAAAAATTAATAAATTTAATAATTAGCAATGTAATTTAATCTTATTCAAATTAACAAATGATCACTGTTAAAATGTATAAAAATTGAAAGGACTTTTATGTAAGTAAAATTACGTAATTATCCATTGATAGTAACTAAGAGCACTTAATAAACAATAAAACATACTTTTTATTTCATTCATAACTGATTACAAAAAAGAAATTAGTCATAATTCAACTAACATGTAAACTAATAAAAATAAATATTTTTTCTTTCCCTTCTATAGACTTTGCCCTTCTGATGGTGATTAAAAAGAAGATTAGTTACAACTGCATTAAAAATTTAACTAAACTGCCATATAATAAAAATATATAAGTAAATTTATTTTTTTTTCTTAAATTTATAAATATATGTTTTAAAAATCCTTTAAATTTAATAATAACTGAAATATTATAAAAAAACGATTTTTTTCATTTTATTCACAATTAATTAAAAAAAAATAGTTAGAATTTTATTCAATAATTCTACTAAATTGAAAAATAAATACGTAAATTTATTGTTTCCTTATACTTTCAGTAATTTCTAAAAAGAGTAAATTAAGAGAAATAATAGTAAAAGACTATTATACATTTTTGTATTTTATTCAAAAAAAAAAAAAAATAGATTAGTCATAAATATACAAATAAATAAATATAATTAATTAAATTATTTTTTTCCTTACACATACAGATACATATTTTAAAATTAATAAAAATGTACGAATATATTTTTTTATAATTCCAGTACTTTTACAAATATTTCCAAGATGCAGTAAAGCTAAAAGAACCAAACTAATAATAACAAGTTAATATATAGTTTATCCAAAATAAATTAGGGATTAGTCATAATTTTGTTGACAATTCAATTAAAATGCAAAATAAAAATAAATTGTTGTTTTTACATTTTATCAAACTTTTTAAAAATAAAAGTTTCATCATTTTATCTCAAAGTGATTTAGATGTGCAATATTAAAAACAAACACTTTAACATACACAATGTTTTATTTTGTTTTTGTTCTTTTTATGCGTTAATAACTATCAATGAATAATACAAAATCAGAAAAATAATAAAATAACCTAAAAATAAATGCACATGTTGTTCTTCTAGAAACCGAACACACAAATATTTACAATTAAACAAGAGAAAATAATAAATAAAATGTAAGAGCCGCATCTCAATTAACAAACCGAATGCATCGATGCAGCACCAGAATCAATTATCGTCGATGACGCGCCGCTAATTCATGGGAACATCTTTAAAAACCAAACTGCATCAAATAACAAACCATAAAAATTATTTAAACAAGCCAAAGTGCATTAACCTGCATCCGCACAACGGGGCGCAACAAAAAAAAAATCGACATCCTGAATAAGCCCGTGGCCTTGAATGCGCTAAAAATAAGCGACGACTCGTCTAGTCACTATTATTGCATAGATAGCAATATATAATGTGCAAAACAAGAGTTTAACAACCGCCGAAAATGCAGTTCGTGATTTGGCACCAGTCCCGATTTTGCGTCGCGGTCACACCGACCGTGCGGCGGCGGGAGCGAGCGGGAACGAGCTGGGAACCGTGTCGGAAAAAGAATGCGGCGCTTTGACATTCCGAATTCGCAAAGTCAAATTGCTGGGCTATGGACGATGCGAGCGAGATAGAGAGCCCATCGGACACACGTAATGGATCCATCTCGGTCCTTCTAATCGCACTTGGCGGATGGATTTTTTTCATTATTTGACTGCGACGGCAATAGAACGATGACGTTCCATGTTTTTTATGCGGGAATTTTGGGTGTAACGCATTCGGTGCGGCCGATGCACTATCGCCGCGGCTCGCTGTTTATACCACGGACGATCGTGCGACTTTCTTAAACTCGACGACCCCCGTCCACTTTTTTTTCCACTTCTTCACACAAATCACCATTATATATGTAGGTTTTATTTTAATAATTTTAAATCGGCTCAATCGCATCACCTCTTTTTAAAAAATGGAGAATGCGCCACAAATAACTTTTTTTGTAAATTTGAAAATTTTTTTTAGAAACGTTTTTAACAATTTTTTTACCAATGTATCATGAAATTGATTGAAAAAATTAATAAAAATCTATTTGCATTAATTTTTAGTATCCTCATTATTATTAAATATAGAAAAAGTTAAAACAAATATTTTTCAAATTTTAAATTTTTTAAAAAATATAATATAAATTATATATAATTTTTAATTTTTTAGAAACGTTTTTAACAATTTTTTTTATCAAAGTATCACAATAATTGAAAAAATTAATAAACATCACTATTATCAAATATAGAAACAAATTATTTTTCAAAAATTAATTAAAATGATTTAAAATTTTAAACTAAATTATCACTATTATAAAACATTAAAATTTTTTAAAAGTATAAGATTACAAATTGTAAAAAATTTTTAATTTTTAAGAAACGTTTTTAACAATTTTTTACCAACATATCATAAAATTGATTGAAAAAATTAATAAATATTTATTTAAATTAATTTTTAGTCAAAAATTAATTAAATGGAATTTTAATTTTAAATTTAATTCATTTGTCGCTATTACAAAATACTAAAATTTTTGAAAAATATAATATTATAAATTATAAATAATTTTACATATTCATATTATTATAGTTAGATTTTTATAATAAAATATTGATGTAAAAAGAAGAAATATTTATTATAATTATTAATCGATAGATTTTTATTTTAAAATATTGACGTTAAAAATAATAATTAATTGGAATTTATTATGTGTAATAAAATTAGATAAGTAAATTATATATTTTTCTTATCATTCTTTTAACTTTTTATATATTAAAAAATTTAAAAAAATAATATTGATAAAAAGGGTAAACAGCGTCACTAACATAGAGTATTAAAATTAAAAGAGAAACTGAAAATATATGACCATTTTTAAACAAAATAAATAAATATATAAATTATAAATTAATTTTACAGTATTATGAATTTTTTAAATGTAGTTTTCTACATAATCAGTAATCGACAGATAAATAATATTAAAATATTAATGCTAAAAACAATAATAACTAATTGTATTTTATAATAATTAAAATAAATAAAAAATACCAAAATAGAAAAACATTCATCAAATTTAATTAAAAAGGAACATATTTTTAAATAATGATAAATTAAAGTTTGCAGTTAATAAATTATCAATATTATAATATATTAAAATTGAAAAAGGAAATAATATGTATGTAGAACAAAAACATGTATGCTATTCCCGAAAAATAAAAATATAAATTATTTTACAGTTTACTTCAGTTTATCAGTTAAAAACTACATAATTACCAATGTATAATTTTTTATATAAAAATATTTATAAAAAAAATCAAATTGAAAAGAATTATAAGATTCAGTCTTAAATCAATAAAAAATGTAAAAATTAAAAAGCACAAACATATTTTTTTTTAAATGATATTAAGATGATTAATGGTTAATAAAATTTCTAACTTATTTATATATGATTAAATTTTTAAATTGATTACAAAAAACTACTGAAAGTGTACTAAAATTCAAAATATTAAAGTAAATAAATAAATTTAATTTTTTTCTAATCTAATAGTTAATAACGTAATTAATTTGAATTAAAATTACTGAATTAATGCTGTTATAATATATTAAATTCGTAAAAGGACCATCTATGTAAATAAAATTATATAATTATATTTTATAATTATATAAATAAAAGAATAATACAAAAATCAAATTTAAAAATAAAAAAAGAACATCAGATTTACAACAATGGAGTTGAGGGAATATTATTAATTAATACAATTACAAATGTACTACAAATAATATCAAAAATATAAAAATTAGAAATCATATAAATTTATTAATTTTTTATTAGTCTTAAAGAAAGAATTTTTAACAAGAAATCACCTTTTAACCTGTTTTATTTATAAGATGAATTAATAAGTATTGCAAAATTAAACAAACATTAATATAATAATAATTTCTATAATATAATTATATTGTCTAGTCAACTAAATATAATACTTTTTATGGCATGCATACTGTTTGTTATTGCAGTTTTTAAGCTACTATTCCTCAAAAGTAAATTAATTATAAATAAAAATGTATCCAAAGTAAATTAATTATAAATAAAAAAGTATCCAAAGTAAATAAAATTTAAAATTGGCAATCGCAAATCATTATTATAAAATTTACGGTACTCAAGCATGATTTTATCAGTTTGTTTAAATAAAATTTTTACGTTGCGAAAATTATCACATTTATTTAATATTTTTATCATAGAAAATATAGTTTAAATAAATATTATATATAAATACTACTGAGATAAAATTTGTACATACAGAAAATATTGTATTCATGACATTGTTATGTATAGAACTAAAATATAATATCGAAGGAAAATAAATAATGAGGAAAGATATTAAATTACACGTGTTATCTAATAAAGCACCCATATTTGTGTTAAAACATTTTTATAGATATATTAATATCATTTTCCAATAAATGCATCCTTACAATTTAGATAGTATTTCTTCTTTTGAAAGGAATAAAACTCGATATGTGGTATTAGCTAACATAATTAATACTACAAAAGTCAATTTCAAGTAAATGAGTCAATATTATGGGAAAAATGTCAAAAATACTTGTTTTCATAATTTTAATTTACAATATTGTTTTAGCACAAATCTGCTGATATCGAAATATTTTATAAAATTTAGTCATATATTTTAAATAAAGTGAAACAAATTATTTATGGTGAAACTATTTTAAAATATTTTCTTACATTTTTGATATTTTTTTTTTATTTTAGAACTATCATTTTAAAAATATTATATATTCAAGTATTTAATTAGTTGCATTTTCACGTATGCATCACAATTTACAGTTTAACAAATAACAAAAAATGCCGTCAAACAATTATTGCACGTTCACTAATTAGCCAAATAAAGAAATTTTTGTCGAAATGTTACAGACCCCGAATTCGCAGACATTTTAGAACGTGCAATATTAGTCGAGCAAACAGTCGACGGCTCTGAAAACTAATATTTGCCGAACGGACAATCTGCAAAAACAACTGTGGATTATCAAAACTGTTGGCAGAGCGAAAGAACGTTCACGGAATTGCATGCTGGAAGTAGAAATGATGATGTCGATGATGAAGATGATGATAAGAATACCGTATTCTCGGAATGTTTCAAATCGAACGGGTAAACAAATATGTGCAGACCTTGTATCAATATTTAAAATATACATATATTTTTTTATCTGTAACTAGCGGATTTATTTCTATTGTGTCACAAATCGACCACGTGTCACGAACGTTTTAATCCAGTGGAAACGTCAAAGTGAAGTCGCAAATGGAAAAGTACATCTCAAAAATACAATATTAAACATCCATATGCGAAGAGAAGCCCGTTCCATCAAAATGAAATACTTCATCTCCAATATGTATTGAGAAATTCAATGTCACTGGAGCTGTACAAATGTGTTTTCGATGCATGTATTGATTCGGGAACGTCGTGCATTTTTAGCGTCGAAATGTGCTTGGGAAATGACGTTTTATCTGACACATTTATTAAATTCGTTGACATTCTCAAAATGTACAAATGGATTTATGTTAAGCATTAATATAAATGCTTTATTGACTGTAATTGATGGTAATCATTTTGAATAAAATATAATTATTATTTTATATTTCAAAATGTACATTTACTCAATAAAACACTGAAGTACTGTATGTTTCGATAAGGATATAACATCTTTGATTAAAAAAATACCACTGAATTCTTAAATTCAATTAAAAAATAGAATATTTTTGAAATTTATAAATAGTAAAAGAACTTGAATAAATAATTTAATTTAAAATTTATCAGCTTCCGTTCAACAAATTACAAGTTACAGGGTTTTATTTTTTATGTTTAACCTATTTCCAACATTTTATTATAAAAGTTACTCTAAGATTATTAAATTATTAAGAAATTTATCAAATTCGTCAAATGTTCTCAAGATAATCAAATGTCGAAGTGATGTTGGACTCTTTAGAGTTAATCTTAGAGACACCATGTTTGTTTTTTGAGGACCACTTTTAATAATAATATTTTTTCTATTTCTATTCGATTAATAGTTTCTGAGATATAACTGACTTCTGAGTCTTCTCAGATGAGGCAAGTGAGGCAGTGCCTCACCTAAGAAAATAATTTTAGTGACATAACGTTAATATAAAAAAAATACATTTTTATGTTTTTATTCTTTAAAATAATAAATATATTTAAATTAAGATAGGTGGGTAACAAGTTCTGCAGAGGCATTTTTAAATGTGCCTCTTCACGCCATTTCGTTTCATAAGTAAATCTTGATTATTTCTATTTGATTGCAATATTTGGGCATGGGCTTTAAGTTCAGGTTATTGATTTAATGGTAGGAGGCTGAGGCGTGCCTTTAGCCGATGAGATAACTCCAAAAACCGACCCAAAGAAAGTTCCCAAACATTGCCAAATTTTCAGTTTGAAAAAATACTTGATCGTGTGTATGTGGTGGAGTCAGTTGTGGAAAGATTTTTAATATTACATCTCTTTTTAATTATGATAAGGCGTCAACCAGTTATAATGCGAATGAATTTAGACGTATATGTATATTTCCAGTTTAAATTACTATAACGAAATGTTTGCTGCTAAATAAGTAAATACTTCAATTTCTAATTTAAATACTTTAAGAAATACGGAAAAAATCGAGAATTAACTATATCTTGGACGATAAATTTTATTGGCTAACGTGAAGTACAGTAATGAATAATGTCTTTTATTTTCAAAGGGTAGTGAAGATATTTATTACAAAAAATTATTTTTTGGAACAAAAGCGTTGATTATCAATATTGTTTTTGTTTTATATATGCCCCATCACACTCAAACCTCACTGCTTCTTATTTTGTAGTATATTTGATAATTCAGAGTCTGTCGAAGTTATGGTTTCAGTTACCAAACAACAAAAATTCACATTGAATTTTAATAGGAATTTTGTATGTTATTTTGGTTACGTACCATACGAATCCAAAATATGCTGGGATATCCAGAGTTTAAAAAAAGTATTTTAAGAAACAAAAAATTTAACTAAAAATGATTTTTTTCAGCAAATATTTTTTCAATTTTTCAGTGATTTGATAAGAATTGTTATTTATTTCACAAAAAATAAAACATATTATTATTTTATTAATTATTATTAGTATTAATTAGAGACCTTTTACTAAAGATGTTTCTTACATTCATTTATAAAAGCCGGAGTATATTAAAATATCTTGTAACAATCAATTACACATAGATTTTATCTGACTTACAATGTGCACAAAAGTTTGATGATAGTTATTCTTATCTTGGATCATAAAAATATCTACTTAACATTTCGATCATATTTTTATTGTCGTTTCCCACTAGAATATTAGTAAAAATGCATAAAAGCATCTGCACAATTTTATGCCGTTTCGGAGAAATGAATTATGACATCATTTAGGCTCGGGAAACGCACGGCGTTATTTGTATTCTAAGAACAACTTTTGTTTGCGATATCTTTTGTAGCCCAAAAAAGTCGCTAGATTAAAATCAGACACTGAAATATAATATAAAACTATTTTTTTTTCGGCCGCGGTTTTACAGTTAAAGTCCTGAAGCGAAAAATATTATGCGCAATAAACCTGCAAACAAAGTTATTTTAATGTTTCAGTGCGTTTTTTCTGGTTTATGTCACTATAAAGTTTGAAGCTCGGAACATAGTCTTAATGAATGCCTTAGTTTCGTTTTGTTTTATGGGGGTTTTTATGTTTCTGTTTGAGTTGTTTGATGCCGATTTAATTTGAAAAATGTGCAAAATTGTCATTGTGCATAGTAGGGCAAATGTAGGAATAATGCTAGTTTATTGATATATGATTAATTTCAAACACATACACCGTAACCTTTTCTAGGGTAAAAGTTACCATAGAAATCGAAGATATTAATGTTTTTTTTTTAATTAGCCTTTTTGAGAAATATCCGCAAAAATATTATTGTTCAATTTTTTATTAAATTATTAAGAGAAAATAGAAATTTCAACTAGTGAACTACATACAATTAATTAATTAATTAATCATCATTTAGCATAAACTGTTTTTAATAATCTTGATATCTTATTTCCTTAGTGATTAAATTTTGATGAAAATGTTTACCTTTATCATTTCCAACTCATTAATTAGGTGGTAGGTAATCTAGACGATCATAGCATCGTAACTTTAAAAGTTTTTAAATTACGAGCAAATATTGCATAAAAATGTACAAGAAATTGACAAATAAATCAAATATTTATTTGATAGCTACCAAAACATAAAGTTTTCAATTTTTTATTAAGCCGAGATTTATATGGAGAATATTTAGCTGGAGCTGGATTAGCAACATTTATAAGATTAATTCGAACTATTACTTCTCGTCTTGCAAGGAAGAAGTTGGTGAACTTTGCAAAGCAGTAATTGTTGCATAAAAATATGGGAGAAGCTGGCATGTAGAAATAAAAAAATCATATGTTTATTTTTTTGAGGACCACCAAGACTTAGTTTTTTTAAAGTTTTTAGTTTTCTATCGGGCCCAGATAGAGAATATTTAACATTACAGTATTTACTTCGATGATTTTGATTAGCAGCATTTATGACTTCTCTTTGAACTATTTTCTTAACTTGCATATTAAGATAGTGATCTTAAGACGAAGAAAGAAGTTGGTAAACTTTGCAAAGCAGTGATTATGAATTTTTATTTGAAGGTACGTTTTTTATTAGATTAGATATTTATTTGAAAAAAATTAATAACTATTTGTTTCGATAAGAGGTGCATTTACAGCATTTATGGCTTTACTTTGAGTTCTTTTCTAATTTCTCATTATACTCATTAAGTGGTATTAACTAAACTTAATAAAGAGTATAGAAGAAGTTGGTAAACTTTGCAAAGCAGTCATTATAGTATAAAAATGTAAAACAAATAGAAGGAATTGACATGTATAAATAAAAATGAGGCTACCAAAACCTAAAGTTTTCCGTTTTTTATTAGGCTCAGATTTATATGGAGAAGATTTAATATAACAATACTTGTTTCAATAAAAGTTGCATTAGCAGTATTTATGACTTTATTTTGAACTGTTCTCTTATTTCTCATTTTGCTCATTAAGGTAGTAAACTTTCTGAAAAAGAAAAATAAAGAAGTTGAAACTTTGCTATAACTATTGCATAACAATCTAAAAAACAGAAAAAATTGACATATATAAGTTATAAAAGTTAAATTTTTGTTTAATTTAGTTTCATTTAGAGCAAGGAAAATGTACGAAATGTTTAAGAATACTGTTTCAATAAAAGAACCCTATTTTCTTTCCTATTCCTCTATATAATGAAGTAAAGAAAACATTGGTTTTGCTCTCCTTTCAGTGATTCTTATTGATTGAAAGTTGAAAGATAAAAAAAGATGTAAATATTTCGAATGCTCATTATTACATTAACTAGCATATATTATGTTAAGTTAGTTTTCAATTTTAGCCGAGATTTATATGGAGGATATTTAGAGAACAAAACACTACTTATTTTGATAAGAGCTAGATTAACAACAGTTTCTTACTTCTCATCTTGCAAGAAAGAAGTTGGAACTTCGCAAAGCAGTAATTGTTGGATAAACATTTGCCTTTCGGTGATTCTTATTTGTTGAAAGTTGAAAGATAAAAAAGATGTATATATTTCGAATACTCATTATTACATATCTAGCGTATTTATGTTAAGTCAAATAATCAGAATTCATGTATTTATTTCAATTTAAAAATTCAGACAAAAATGAGATAAAAAATATAGTTTTTACAAACAAACATGTGCCACCATTTACTCCAGTTTTTAATAATGAATGGTTTTTTAATATTTTCGAATTCTAGTCAAAATTTTACAATTAATAAGTTTCATGTAAACGAGTGTAATGTTCCTGAAATTAAAAGCTTATATTTCCTATTTTTATTTTTAGTATATGTATATTCGGAGGCAGAGTTATAAAGATCAAGATTACATTAAACAGAAGTTAATTAATTAAAACCATTTTCTCCCCATTTATTTCATTTGCACCATGAAAAAGTAAAAAAGAGTGGAACATTATACGAGTCTGGTACTTAATAATGTCGTGTAGTGTATGCATATTATTCTAATTTTATTACCCGTTTTTACATATCTATATGGCAACCGTACTAAATAGTCATGTTATTGTCTCTATCCAGGTTTTTAACCTATTGTTTGTATAAAAAATACATTCATTATTTTCGTCTGTCGCTGAATGCATTAATAAATGAGCGTGAATTACTTTCAAGTGCAATAGATGTTAGAATAAACAGTGTTCAGGGTCGAATCGGAATATCCGACCGAAACCGGATGTAAAAAATTTCTGTATGGCAATCTGTTTTGATTCCGACGACCTTCTAACTGCAACAATTCGATTTATTACCACCCGCCCCACACGCCTTAATTTATCATCGCGAACAGTTCGATTTTTGACCGCCGTTGCTTTTTTGGGACCTTGTCGAACTTTGTCGCAACAAGAGTCGTGTGGTATTTAGAAAATTGTGCGACCTTAATTATTTATGTATGTGCTATTAACAACCATCGAATGTTATTCGGCAACGTTGACCCACACTTAATATGCCCACTGCATATTTTATCACCGTAAATCACCGCATACGAGATAACATACATTTTATATATATAGGCACATTAATGCCTTAATTAAAACTACTTGCGAGAGAATCTCGCAATTATTCGTTTAGTGTATCGTGGCTGTGAAATGAATAAAACAAAAAAAAAAAGAGGCGAGTTATCTTTTTGCTAGTTGCAAAGGCACAGTTTTCGGCTGACTATTAATAGACCGTTGTGAAAATATTCGCTCAGCCGCCAAATAATATGGCCTTGGTGCATTTGGTGACCCCAATTCGAAACATTGCACTTCTCGGTCGGACTATAGCAAATGCTGCTGCACGTCGGTGATGCGGGAGCGAGACCGCGCTACGGATCGGCTCTATTGGGTGGAAAAAAATGCAATGAGATCTGCGAGAAACTGGTCGCTATGAGTCTTGGGGTTTCATTAAAAATGGACGATGTCGTACAGGAAATTAGCCAGCCGTCTTTAGAGAAATGTTAATTAAAAGTTTTGTTTTATAATTATTCAGGATCGGGCTAACGTCAACTAAATGGAAAAAAATCACTGCCAAGCAAACTTGAAGGATTTTTTTTTCTTATTTGTTGCAGATTTGTTGACATTTTAATTTGATGGTTTCCACTTTTTCTTTAACAAGATTTCAACATCAAATTATTATTTTAATTTTTTTTATATCCAACATGTAGGAAACAACTCAAATAAAGTATTGGACAGACATTTAACTTTAAAGAACACTTTAATATATATATATATATATATATATATATATATATATATATATATATATATGTATATATATGTATATATATATATACTTATATATATATATATATATATATATATATATATATATATATATATATATATATATATATATATATATATGTATATATATGTATATATATATATACTTATAACTATTCAACAATTAAACTTATTAATTAATTCATACAATTATGCAAACATGCTTAGACAAAAAATTATATTGAATTGAGCCTTATACAAATTGCAATCCTATCAAAACTTTTCCATATATTTTTATTAAAAATTTATTTAATTTATATTTATTTATTTAAATTATATAAAAAATTGGGTATAAAACAATATTTTTTGTCTTCAAAAATAAATAAACAAAATTAGATATTATTTAATTTTAAATAGTCTTATTAATATTTTTCAGAATTTTTAGTAACCCAATAAATAAAAAAATGTATATCAGTAAAAGAAACATACTTGAATATAATATTTATTTCATTTATTTTATTTAATATATAAATTTTTAAATATTTCCCTATATCCTATGTACATATTTTTATTTAAAATATTTTTAAATTGAAATTGAATTTAATAAATAATCATATATAAAAATACATTTCAGAATAAGTCAATCTAAATAAAAAGCTATTGTTTAAATTAGTAATAATGAATAAATAATTTTTAACAATTTGGAATTTTTATAACAATAATTTAAACTGTCATGAAATTCTCACAAAATTTTAAAATTAATTTGAAACGTTTTCAGTGATAACATGTGAGTCAATTAATTCATTTTATTTAATAGAAACATTATATTGAGTTTGTGTGTCCTATCAAAATTAACAATAATGTGAAAATATTAAAATAATTCATTCCGTATAATGGTAAAGATATATAAAAATATCTGGCATAAAACAATATTTTTTTGCCTTAAAAAATAAATAAAAATTCATTATTAACATAATGAATAAACAAGAGTTTTGTTAAATAGATATCAGTAAAATACATACTTAAAAATAATATTTATTTTATTTTATAAGCAAATTATATTACAAAATTTAATAAATAAATTTTTAAATATTTCCCTATATTCTCTGTTTGTTTGTATTTAAAATAATTTCAAATTGAAATTGATTTCATTAAATAGTAATTTTATATAAAAATACATTTCAGAGTGAATTAGTATGTGTTAAATATTTTTTAATTTTTAAATAGTTTTTAGCAATATTTTTCATTCATTTCACACATTTTTTTTAATTAAATAATAAAAAATAAAGCAGGAATAGATAAGTTAACAAGATTTGTAAAATTTTTATAAAAATATTAAATAATTATAAAATAATAAAAATTAATTATAATATTTATTTAATTTATTTTACATAATTAATCTGGCTATTAAATAAAACATATTTATTTCTGTTATAATTTTGTTTTCCAATAACGTATGCATGAAAATTAAAAGAAATAAACAATAATAATCTTATACAAAATACGTTTTAGAGTAAATTGATATTTGTTGTGACAGGATAAATAAACTAAATTAATACTTTTCAATTTTTAAGCATTTTTACTAATAAGAAAGTATAAATTAGATAAGGATATTTGGATTTTTATAATTTTTATAAAAACCATAATTAAATAATTATATAAATTTAAATATAATATGTATATATTTATTTTATTCAATATTTATATTTATTTATATTAAATTTACAATATTTTCAGAATTTTCTAATTTATATACATATTTCGATCAAAAATAAAAAGAATAACAATATGTGTATTTTGGTAAATCTTACTATCTTCGTTAAATAGTTAAGTAATATAAAAATATAAATCAATATATTATATATATATAATATTTAATAAATTACATATGTTGATAATAATTTTATTATTTTTATATTTTTTATTATATTTATTATTTATTATTATTTAATTAATTCAGTTTATTAATATTTAAATTACGTATATTATATTAATTTAATTGCATTTTTAAAATTTTTTTAATTAAATGCGTGTTTTTAAAACATGGTAACGCCAGTTCAATTAAATATTCATATTTCTAGATTCTTTTCATTAAAATAATAAGTAATATATTAGATAATTTAGTGTGATAAGTTGCTTAGACAAAATATTAAATTTCATATTGTTTTATGCACACTTTTAACACTGAACTTTAGTTAAAAATTGCGAATAAATTTGTTTTAAAATAAAAACAGTTGCAGGCTTAAAAATCAATGTCGAAATAAATTATGCGATTTTTATTATTTTCTGTTTCGCGTTTTGATAGCCGAACATAAACGTATTTCATAACGTCCTAGTATGTAAGGTCACATCGGATAAATCCAGTTTCTGCATTTGGAACGTATTCGTTACCTTAAAAACCTCCGATTTAATTCGCATTCGGCGAAAGATAATCCGACAACAATATTTTTTTTAAAAATCCACAAGGTGGATTCATTTTCGACGAACATTCTGGTACGTATTTTCCTGCGAATCACCAAAATTATTCGCGATTAATATACTGCAGGGACGCATTTTTGATTGTCTAATGTAAAATTAATGGTCCGCGTTAAAATACAAACGATAAGTGAAATTTGTGTTGCTATCAAACACAAAAGTTTAATTAGCATATATTTTTAATAAATTATTCTATGACAACACATTTGCACAAGCTAGATACATATTAAATTTAGTGCAAAGCGAAAATAAATCGCTCATTAATATTAAAATCAGAAAAAAAGAAAAAATAAAACTGCAGATAAACAATCATCATTTTTATAAATTAAACTTGTAATTAACATAGAATTAGTGATTATGATTTCGACTTTTTTAAGCATTTTTAATGTTTTCGTTTTGAGAAATTTGCTAATTATACCCTATTAGGGTAGCAATTACAAAAAATGCGAGAGATTTAAATAATAGTCGGATCCAGCAAGAGCAATGTAAACACGAGGATGCATTGGTTAATTAATGCCGCCGAAACTCAAAAGAGGAATTTTTAGTTACTATGGCAAATAAACCGGCATAAGTTCGAAACGTTCGAGCTGGTTGTTTTGTTAAAAAGTTGTCCAAAATTTAACGACCCTTAGAGCGAACACATACGAACATTTCAGTGGCGTTTCGCTCTTCGGGAAAAATGTGAGATTTTGTTTTGGTTTGTTCAAGACATTCTCTGGTTGATTAAATATATATTTATCTGTTTGAATGTCGAAAATGTAGTAAATTAACTAAATAATAAAAATGTTTATAGATATATATATACATATATCTCGGGTATAATGATTTCTTTGAAAAACTACCCATAATAAAAGCTAATGTTTCTACTCCTTTCATTCAGGTGACACTGAGGGTGAGTACCTTTGAAATCATAAATAGGAAATCTTATTTTTAGTTGCAGATTCGGATTTAGTGACTAAAATACATAAGAGTTTTATTTTTTCAATATTAGATAGCCATTGTACTCGAAGAAATCATTATTTTTTTTTTTTTCGAGCTGCAATAAAAAATAGGAAAATTAAGATTTCCACCTGTTTTTGTCTAAAAGAAAGTGAATGGGTATATTAAATTTAAAACTAACTTATTCCTCGAGGAATTAAGGGTTTTACATAGTCAAAAATTCAGTAGAATATTAAAGCACGCATTGTCCATTGAAAATTTAAAAATTGTTCTTGTTTGAGACATAATCTAAGTAAAAAAAACTGGAACCATAATAATTTAATTATTCATAATTGATATTGACTTTTAAATGAATGTGGTAAATTAATTAATTAAATTATCTGAGCGGAAATCTATACGAACTAAATGTTTTGAAAGTTGATCAAGTTTATATAGTGGCCGAAATATGAAATTTCACCTAGGTTACCATACAATTATCAGATACATTTTAATTATGATTTTCGTATAAATTCGAATTGATAAGCCACTGAACCGATTGTGATCGTTCGCCGTAACAACTTTTAAATTTCCCACATTTATTTGTGTGTGCCCACCGTGCACACGCCCCTGATTCGAAAGTCGTTGCCCTTCCCAAATAGCATTTAGTTTCAAATAACGCAATTAAGCACTTATTATTTACTCGCGAATAAACTTTCCAGTACACGTTTTTAAGGGTGTTCGGTTTTTTCGAGTTTGCAATTATGTAGGCTTGTTACATATAATTTTATCTTGCTGTAATTATACATTCACGAGATTTGGAACGTGTGATTTATAGAATTTTTATCTCGATTTATGCAACATTTAGTGTTTCGATTTTTCATTTGTTACTTGTTAACTGGACTGATTTGTGGGTTTAAAATAAAATTAAAACAAAAATAAAATAATAATTATAGATAATCTGCATTAATTAAAAGCTTCATTTTATGAGAAAATTTACGAAATTAATTAAAAGTACTGACATAATTAATTAAACATTATTTCCATTATTTCTTGATGATTTTTAATAGAAAATGTCAAATAAAATTTGACGCTTTATAAATAAATATATTTAATCCTTTATTATTAAGTTCAATGAAACATTAATATAAAGCTTATACTTGTTTTCTATAATGTTTATTAAGAAGAATCATTAAAATTCTTTTTTTAGTTACGCACAGTGGTTAACTTTCTGAAACTGAAAAATGTTTTATTAATAATTAATTAATTCAACATAATAAAAAAGTAAGTTTATTGTACCGTTTGTTGACTTTTATTGATTGGAAATCACGTTTAGTGGCTTTAAATTAAGTAATGCTACGAAATCTTAAAGATGAATTATATATTAGTAACTGAATTAGTAAAGGTTACTTAAAAGTTTCCTCATATTCGTTAGAATAATTATTAATTATTAGTTTTTTAATCAATTAATAAAAGTTTTTTTTATGTATCATGTAATAAAATGAATTGCTAAACAAGTCCGTTTATTTTAATAAATATTTTTTATTTTTCATATTTTTTTACATATAAACAATTTCAAATTAAATTATATAATCTAATTGATATACATAGAAAAATATAAAAAAGTAACTTATATTTAATAAAAATTTCACAAATTTAAAATTGACGCCAACATTATGTTCTTATTCTCAATTTTAGGTTTACTTCAATAACGCACAGAAAAAAATAAATAAAATAAACATTATTATTAATATTAGATATCAAAAATTGTAATACTTTTTTGAAATTATGATGCATGGTATACTGTATGAAATAAAAAATAAATTTATATTTTTCAATAATTTTACCTAGAAACATTATATTTCATGTTAGAAATTTTTCAGGTTCTTCTTATGAAATAATTTCATAAAAAAATAATTGATATTTTCTAAAATAAATATGGTAAATATCAAATGTATATAAATATTTACGATTTTTATTAAATTGGTTACTTTCAAAGAATATTTGAATAATATTTATTAAAAATAGAAAAAATATATTTATTATTTTATATTTATTTTTTAAAATACTAAAAAATATATAATTTAATTTTTTTATTTATGAAAGTGTATAATTTTTTATTTTAATTTTTAAAATTGTTTTAGTTTTTTTTATGAAATAATTTTAACTTTTCACGCAGTTAACAAAAATTTGGAAAATATAAAAAATTGGTGCAAATGTTTATATTTTTTAATTGCAATTTCCATTCAGTAATGTCTGAATAAATAAAATCAAAATTATTATTGTATTGTATATGTATTTTCTTATTTTAGCTTTTCATTAACCTAAAAAGTGAAACTAATTTTTTAGATGACTAATTTCTTACTATTTTTTTGTTAAGAATTAATTTTACAAAATTAATATTTAAAAATAATCATATATTTTAAATTATAATTTACAGACCTATAGTTATTATATTTTTGTGAACAATATTATAAAATATTAAATATAGCCATATCTCCTTAAATTTTTGCATTTTAAATAAAATTATTTTAAAAAATGTTAATATTTCATAAATTTTTTATATCCTTCATAGTAACAATTCAATTTTTATAATATCTTGTTGATATATGATATAGTTATAATAATTTTTATATAAATTGTGTTACAAATTCAATTTAGAATTTAATTTTTAATTTTTAGTTAGGAAGAAGTAGTATTACGATAAAACAAAACACACTATTTTTCTCTGTTAAAAGTTAAAATTTGTTTTATGTAATAACTGAACAACAGCAACCAAAAACAGATTCAGTTTAAATCTGGTTTAACATTGCATTAGCCGTAAATCGAATTACGACTCCCTTGCAACAATCGAGATGGGCCCAGCGTGCGGTTGCCAAAACGACAAAACAAAATCCCCCCGAAAAGAAACTAGCGATCGAGTGCACACGGGGCATGGTTTTCTTTTTGCCGGACCATGTTTCCGGCAAGCGGACATCCATCTCCCTTCTGCCCGTGCGTCCCGATGCGAAAACCGCAGAGCGAGACGGATCGAGTGCCAGTTCGGTGCAAAGGGACACTGGCTCGCAGAATTTGGAAGTGAATGGCCGGCCAAAGACCTTCGCTGCCTCCCAACGGCCTGTTGCCCAAATGCACTCGCGGATCGTGGAAACCCCCTCGTCCCGGGCCCCTGCCACGATCACCGAACCGCGCTCGACCCGGGACAGGTGCGGTTCGTGCATGGGGTGGGTTTTTTTCTAAAGAGGTTCCGATGCCCGATGATGTAATGACATTGTTTTCGTCTTGTTTCTGGGGGCCCCATAAATTATGGGGTTCTGGCGTCGACGGTCCAGATTGAGACGTGATACCCGCACCGGTCCTCGTTTCTTTACCGGAAATGGGCTTTTTACCATTTTCTTTTATTTTCTCTATTTTATGTATTAATATATGTACTAATAAGAAATTCAGATATAATTTTTTTGGTGCCCATTACTTAAAACTGATTTTTAGATAATTTTAAGTAGTTTTACTAAAGAATTTCCACAAATAAATAAATATAATTATAAATTTAAAAATTAAACATAAAACTGTTTTGTGAAATTTAATAACAATTGTACTAAAAGTATTCACAAAAAATTTATAAAATTTTAAAATAAAAAAAATTTGAAAATTAGAGAATACCTTTTTAAAGATTTTTTTGAAAATGTGTTTTAAATTGTGTTAAGTGGTTCTATTAAAAATTATACATAAACGAATAATTAAAAAACTGATAATATATTAAAAAATGTAGATAAATCATAAAATCATACATATTTTAGAATAAAATTATAAATATTAGAAAATTGTATATTTACCATATATTTAATGGAGTAATATTTTATAATTAATTCTTTAAATTAAGAATTTTTATTAGTTACTTAATCAATTGTCAAAATTTTGTATGTTTTTATAATTCTTCGACAAAATAGATATTTTTAAGATTACAAAAATAAATAATAAAACATACATAAAACAGTTGTTATGAAATCTAATAACTAAAATGTAAATAAATCAAAAATATATTAGAATAATAATAATTATTGAAAAATTGGTTATTTTCCTTTAATAATAAAGTAATAAATAGTAAATTTTAATTTTAAATGTAATTTTTATGTAAGTTAAAAATTTCAAATTTTGAATCAGTTAAAAAAAATCAAGAATTATTTTTCAGGAAACTTCTGTAAAATACCTAAAATTGAGAAAGTAAAAATGTCTATAAGAAATAAATAAAAATCTAATAATATAAAAATTTAGAAAAATCTTATATATATTAGAATAAAAGAATAATTATTGTAAAATTGACTATTTTTATTTAATAAACTAAGTAAATTCACATTTTTTGTTATTTACTATATTTTCAACTAACTAACTAACATATCTTGTTAGTTAAGTTAAAGAAAAATAAAAAATTATTTGATTAATTTCTGTAATAAAAATATCTATAAAAAATGAAAAAATATATATAAATTAAAGGATTCATAAAACATTTACTCTGAAATTTTCAAAACTTAGTTAGCTAGTTAAGTTGAAAAAAAAAATCAAAAAATACTTTTTTAAATAAATTTCTGTAAAATACCCAAAATTGATTTTTTAAAGTAATTCTAGCAAAAATATCTATAAAAAAATAAATAAAAATAATAAATTTAACAAAACAAATAGTAAATTAATCAGTGATTTATCAAAAAAAATTTAAAATTTTGAATGAGTTAAGAAAAACAAGTCTTTTTTAATAAATTTCTGTAAAATACGTAAAATTGAATTTTTTCAAGTAATTCTAGTAAATGTTCTAAAAAATCATAAATATATTAGAATAGAATAATAATTATTTTTATAAAACTATATTTCTGTAAAATTCAGGTATTTTTATTTGTAATTCTAGTAAAAATGTCTATAATAAATTAAACAATTCATAAAACAGTTATTATGAAATTTAGCAATAGGCAAATCATAAATATATTAAAATAGAAAATAATTACTGGAAAATTTAATTTAATAATACATTATTTAAATTTTTAAATCAAAAATTCTAAATGTCTTAAAACAATATCAATTCATAAACCATAAATTATTTTTTAAAGTAATTCTGCGTAAATTACTTGAGTTTTGATGAAATTCTAATGAAAAATATCATTTTATATCAGTAAGAAAAAGTTAGATTTAATATTTTAAACAATTTCTAATAAAAAAATAAAATTGAATTGAATAACAAAAATTTTAACCTTTCATTCATTCTTACGAAATTTTCTTTTAAATTTTCAACAATGAATGAAACAAACATTTTACTTTACTGAAAAAAAAAACCATTACTTTAAAGACGCCAGATAATGGGTTCAATTTATTTAATTGCACTATTTAAATGCATTCTTCAGTGTTCAAAGAACGTTAAACTCTTTGTAGTGTTAAGGTATGAAGATTTGCATTTTAATGTCCCCTTTCTATTGAGTCACAACAAGATAAAATGACAATTCGTTTCTTTTTTTTTTTTTTTTCACGCAAACAATGCAACTTCGAATGTCTCGGGATACAATTAATTTAATAGAATATTTGTGTACGAACTTTTACGAATTTTGGCGAATGCGCCAGTCGCTTCGGAATTAATTTTGATCCAGGCTTAATTAAACATGTTTACATTGAAATTACAATTTACCATTCGTAACAAAAGTGCGACCGGTAAAAATGTATCATTAGTATATTTGCACAATTCCAACATTAAGCAAGAATTATTCACTGGTGCAGTGAAAACGGTGCGAAATTGCATATTTACACTATAATTAGAACATTGAACAATGTTATTTAAAGCCATAATTAAAAGAAACGAAAAACAAAAAAAAAAAAAACAATTCGCTGACCTCATTTTAAACACATTTTTTAATTGGCAAACTGCTTTTTTATTTGCATCTTTTAATGCTAACAGCCCGACTCGATTCGTTACATGACCTTGTTCGACGTTTTATTAGTTTTTATGCTCCCAGTGAAATTTTAAAGTGCGTCCAATCATTTCGCGAACGAATTAAGCACAAATGGAATTGTGGTATTGATTCAATGTCCAAATTGGGTAAATTTTGTAAACGATGCAAAATCGGTGTTGGATTAAATCCGAATGTTCCGAAATTAGATATCAAATAGATCCGTTTTAATTGCCATCCAAGAAACTTGTCGTAACGCCAAAATTCTATTTGTCTGTGATTTATTTCATTAGGTCGAAAATCATGGAGAATTAATTTTACTCGGTAGTCGGGAGTAATTTAAATGTTAAATGAAATGAAAATGGTGGATGAATCTGAATGAACAATTTATTAAAATTACCGAGTGTAATTTACGTGTGATTGTAACGTTCGTTTTTACATCGCATTTACAGATTAAAACATTCATTTATTCAATATTACGTATTTTAATAAAGTTTTCATTAATTTTCAACATACAGAAATGATGATGCTAGATTAATGAGATTTTTTTAAATACAAAAGTATTCTTTTAAATTAAATAAAATTTATTAATACTATTTAAAATGTATAAAATAAGAAATAAATAAAAAAGTATAAAAAGACTAGCAATAAAAATGTACATTATCAATTATAAAAAAATAAAGGAGCGAGATTATGAAAATACTTATTGAAAAATCTTGAAAAAACGAACGATTTTAGAAAAAAAAAATCAATAATATAAATAAATCTAAAGAAATTTCAAAAAATAATTATAACATTAAGTATGTTATGTAGTTAAAAATAAAAAGAAAATTATTAAATATCAACAAAATATCACAAAAATATGATTTTATTGATTTGTTTCCTTTAAATTAAATAGTATATTTCAAATGTATATAATAAGAATTAAATAAAAAATATAAAAAGGACAATAAAAAATATACATTATTAATTCTAAAAAAGAATAAAGGAGCAAGGGAATGAAAAAAATTATAAAAATTTTATAAATTAATTAATAAATTAAGTATGTTATGTATATATAAAAAATAAAAATAATACAAAATAACGTAAAAATATGATTTGAAATTGAACTAATATTTAAGCAATCTAATAAACCGAATAACATATCAAAATATATAAATTTAATAAAAAAATGTAGAAAGAGTTCAAATTAATTACCTACATATTAATTTTAAAGTTTAAAAATTTAGTTATTGTAATTTAATCACAAGAAATGAAAAGATTTTAATAATAAATAATAAAAAAGTAATTGAAATATATAAAAATTTAAAGAATGGATAAACGAATATAAATAACTCAAAATATTAAGATCTTAAGCATATAGAAAACATAAATTATAAAAAATGTCTAAAAAATATTAATATTATTAATAAATATCAAGGATACAATTTGAATAAAAAAATTATAGAAATATTAATTAAAAAGTAGCAATATAAAAAACACAGTTAAAATTTTAAAAATTTAAAGAGTACTAAAAATTATAACTAAATTTTATTTAACTAAAATATGTAAAAAATTGATAATAATGGCAAATTAAAATTTAGCATAGTATACAATTAATATAGTAAACTTTTATTTAGAAGTTTATTCTTAAACATACATACAGCCTTGCTAATAATTAAAATATCTGTAATTTATTCTATTTACTTTGTTAACAAAATTTTAATATCTAAAAATATAATAATATTAATTTAAATATTAACTGATAAAAAAATAAAATGCATAGAATATGAAACAATAAATATTAAAAATTTAAAGGGAAAAACGAAATTTCACAAAACACACAGTAAGTTTGTTTAGAAGGTAATAGTAAAAAATATTTTTAATATTAAAATATATATAAAAACCCCAAACTGAAAAATTTATGTAAGATGTAAGATTTATGAAAATATAATATAATAATAGTATAACATAAAAAATCAAATAAATATTTTAAAGGAGAAATTTCAATATTGTAAGGCACAAATACTAAAAATTAAGTATATGCAAAAGATGATTATAAAACAATAATAGTAAATTGAACATAAAGTATTTAAATAATGCATAGAAATTTCTAAAAACCAAATAATTTTAGAATACCCAAATGAAATGGAAATAATCAAATCAGTTTCAAAACTTTAAGTAGTAACAAACTAAACAATTCTACTTGTCCGAAAGTTTAAATAATAACAAACCTAATTAAGTAGAGATCTCATTTCAAAATTATCCTTCACATCTGGGAATCCCCGACACCAATCCAAAGCCATTAAATAGTCAACACTACGGAGTCGAGCATTGTGCAGCCTCATTCGGCACAGCAATATTAATAGACACCGTCCAGGAAGTAATGTTAAATTAGCTTTAAAATTGGATTTGCCCTTTCAATTAAGACAGCGGTTCGACTAATTAAAACACTCTATGGAGAATTGCATAATTCACCATCAACCATTCATCCAGGAAATGCATCTTTCATGACGTAATGGTCTAGTCTAGACAGCATTAGATGCTGCACATCGATTGGATGTGAAGCCGGTGCGGAATAATGGTGAGCTAATTTTATTTTGTGTGAAAAAAATTGTCAGTTCGTAACACCATTCCACGGAAAATTTTTTAATAACAAAACCGCCGGCGCGCTTGTTGTCGGTTATAAGCTTTTAATATTTAAATTGGAGGAAAGTTATTCGCGCCAGGAGAACGTGGCGTTTATCTCATTTCGTTTAGCGCTTTTAATCAGATTAAGTTGGGTCAAAGAGCCGTTACTACGTGACGAAATATGCTTTAAAGTGTGTGGGACCTAACATTAATCCTCGCGTTCATGGAGATTTTTAAATTATTTCGGTAATAAATTAAAGAAAACCGGTTGCACGGTAAAATTTTATTGAGCAAACTATACGACTTTTCTTGGATTAGCAAGGGACTGTTACTGTGAGCTATAAAAAAGGCTTTAGGCACTAATTTTACTCTTGAAAGTTAAATTTATATAATTTCTCTGGAACTGCATAACATTAACTTGGAATTCGTAACCAAATTCCAGTCTGTTTGATGCCAAATGTATAGAATTTCAGCTAAATACACAGAGATAATTATATAATCCAAGAAATTACTAAACTATGACATTAGTCAAGAGAATATCTTCTTTGATATGAAAATGAAAAACAAATCCTTTTAAGTGTAACTGACATGATATAAGAAGTACATATATAATCAAAAGCCATCAAATGTTCAAAGAACTACTTTATAGTTTAAAGTTTATGTGCATCAAGACACTCCACTGTACCTGAAACAAGATAAATTTTACTAAAAATGTGAAGTACGGTTTTAAAGAAAGAACCTTCGCCTTCTCAAATGTAGTTTCAGTGTACGTTATATTCGATACTTTCAAAGAAAATAGGAAACGTTTTTTTTTTTATTTTCTCAAACGGTTTGAACGTAAGACAATTAGAATTTATGCCTGAATATTTTCGTATGTTTTAATCAGTTTAGAAATGAAAACGTGCTTGAAGTTATAAATAAAATTGTTTATATTAACATTTTTAATACAAGAAATTAGCATTTATTTAATTTCGCATAATAATTTTACATGTTTATTGATAAAATTATTATGAAACTGAAGGTTAAGTTAATATTCTAGCCAATTTCATATTTTTATTATGGATTTTCCAACCACATTTCTTAGCGAATTTTATTAAATGCGCAGACATTCTTCTAAATTCACGAGACAATTAACAAATACATTGGTATAAAGCAATAAAGTAATAAAACAATTTCCTTCCACTCTAAAATTACTCAGAAATTCTCTTAGAAGTGGTAGAAATGAGAGAGGAACTAGGTATATTTGTAAGTAAGGACCATCATAAAGGATGTTCAAAGAACTACTTTATGTCTCGTGCATCCAACGTATAGCTTACTGGAAAAAGATAAATTTCAATAAAAAAAATGTACTACTTTTATTCGTCTTTTCTAATTTACAAACCATTCAGGAAATGTTTTCAGCTTTCTAATTTATTTTTTATTGGGATTTACGATTGGATTAATGTAAAATATAGTTGTTGTTTCAGTTGCATCAGTAATAATTATTCTGGGATGTAAATGAAAATGTATAAATCAAATGATACATATCTATGTTTTAATGAAGCAGCAACATAAAAGTTGAAATCAATAAATATCGCAAATGATTAAATTGAATGTTATAAACCAACTGGTGACAAATTACAAATCTGTTTCAAATTAATGTAAATTTCACATTTTGTCTATTACACATATCAAAATAGTTCTCTAAAAAATTGTCTTGCACGAAATCAAGAAAATAATATGTACTTATTTTATTTATTACGTTGTATCTGGAATTCCATTTAAGTTGATTTCATTTTCAACAAGCATCTTGAAAAGGAAAATATGCTTATTCAAATTTAAATTAACTTGAGATTTTACAATATTTGAACGTCTTCAGTAACAGCAGTTTTGTACTTTTTAAATCTATGAAACGAAGTGAATTAACATAATAACATCAGATTTATGCAAAAGTTCTGCATTTGAATGCATCTCATAAATCAGTTCACTAAAAAGTAATTTGCAGACTTAAATTTCCATTTTAGAGCTCAACAACATTTTCTTTATCTAGATTATTAAAATAAAACTGTCCTACTTCTCAAAATTGTTCAATACAATACACACTATTGGCTTTTTAATAATATTTTGTATCTAGAATAAAAATTAACATTTAGTAGTGCTTTTTTCTTTTCTCTTTTTAATTCGAATTGCCTTTCAGACTTCAAAATGTTTCAAATAGATGACTGAAATTTATGAAACATCCATAATATCAATAATTTCGTCAAAAAGTTGATATAAACTAGTCATATAATTTAATTATATGGTTGATATTTAAGAGAAAACCCTCTCCTATAAACTTTGTTAAATATTAGGTTCAATAAAAGCGGAAATTTGCCGTGTTATTATCTGAAAATTTAATTACATGCGGTTTTAATATGCAGCCTGTCATATTTGCATTATATGCAATTTGTTTCAGTTACAATTTCGAAAGGTGTAATTAAATTTTAATTCCCAAAATTCATGTTTTATTGTTTTTCAATAAACCATCATTTTGGAGAATGACATCTCTGCCTATCAATTATTTCCAATTTCTATTAACTTGATTAAATTTTACCATCAAGTTCACTTCTTTCACATTTAGAAACCATTGTGTGAATAAATATAATTATTAATTAAGGTATCCTAATCAAAATGATATACTGATATTTGATGATAAAGGAATGAAATAAGTAATTTGAATCAGGACTAACCTCCAACATATGCAACACAGTTAACAAGCTCAGCGTTTTTAGTACGTAGCCAAATACTAAATACTATATTAATAGGCCATAGTTTAGTGTTTAAAAATATTGTTATTATGCCTTATTCAAAAATTAATAATAACTAAAAATTTTATACACAATTTTATTAATCATTTCCTCGTTAGGTTAAACGTTAAACTTAGTGAAAGAATTTTTATGTAACTTAAAACATTATTATTTCTCCAAATGAATAGTTACTGAGGAAATTTGTTGTATGGAAGCCAAGCCGAATTAATGGAAATAAGAATAGATTCAAAAACCTATTTTTTAAGTAATTTTTTCAAACTATATTTTTTATAAAAAATTGAGATATACCAAAAGGGAAAAGGTGCCAAAATTAATGATTAAAATCTAATTTTTCATTTTCAGAGTTTCAAATTTGTTGTAAAAAATAGTTTAGATAGAAGAATTTTAATAACATCTAAATCACGTTTCGTTAAAACAAAATAATTATTCCATTCAGTATATTTAATCCCTCGTCTTGCGTTATATTAAAAGTGACTGCTGTAAAATCGATTTAAATCAGTCCAAATCGAAAGAACGACATCTTATACGGTGATTGGATCCGGCGAAAAGAGCATTAACATCTTCTGGCACGGCGTAGAAATTACGTTGTTGAGTGCCATTCGCGATATCGCATAAAACGCGGGAAAAGGGACGTCGAGAAAAAAAACATGATTTACAACTTACCTTATCATTGAGTAGATGGGAATGTAATGGCCTGGCTATCGACTCCGAAGTGCCGTCTCTGTGCAATATTCCGTCATATTGAGCATTTTCCTTGCGTCTTTTGTACTTCGTCCACAGAATCCTGCAAAGAAAAACACCGATTAGAGCATAATCATTTCTCTTTTCAAGTGCTTTCCGTGGATGGAGTAACAGAGAGGACAAGGACGTGCAACTTCTCTAGGGACTTAGTGACACATTTTCAAGCGAGTGTTTGCGTTAAGAGCTCCACGATCTGGATTACTTCCAAGGCACGGTGAAAGATTAATTCGTCTGAATAAAAACATGTTTAATGTTTATCTCGGAGCTGAAGTTTATTTACCATCAAATTCGTACGTACCTTATACCGAATGCTGTGAACAACGTTAGAACCAAAGGAATTAATGTTGCAAAGCAGGCCAAGAAAAGCGTTTGGACGTCATTCAAACCTGTAACAAAATTAAATCGTAAAACATCAAATCCATTAAGTTCCGTTTGTAGAGGCGAAGTTCAAAAGGTGGACGCGTGGCTGAGTTATTTTACCGGAAAAAGGATGGCGACATACATTCAGAACTTTTCGATTTGAAAGTTCCATCCCCGTTCCTAACTTCCAAATTGGATTTTATTACCAACTAAAGCTAACTTTAATTCGTGGAGCATCGGCAATATATCATTCATGACGCTAAAATATGGTTCACGGAATTTATTACTTTCCATACGTAATTAGATTTTTTGGATATGGAGGAGGAAATTTAATAATGTCGGAGCTCGCATGAGATAATCTTGTTTCATGTGCAGCATTTGGCAATAACACAAAGCACTCGTTGCAGTATGTGGCAAGCAGATTTCTGAAGCAACACAAAGAATTTTTCATTAAACTAGTCTATTGATTGCCGTCGGATATGGCATTGTTACAGTGACAATATAATTGGAGACTAAAACTGAAATATAAAGGGTAACTTTACACAGAAATTCGCAAAACGTCAAAGCGAAAGCCGGATTAATACTAGTTATTGGCCGCGCTCTAATAAACTCACACCTACATAACCTTTCCCGAGGCCAATCATAAAATCCTGATTCTTGAGATCAGAGAAAAACTACACTTATAAATTTTATTAAAGCTAGGTTTTTTTCTCTGTTCGATTAAGTAGCGAAAACCCCACACCCATACGTGAATAAAAGTTTATCTTTGGAAATTAGGGTCTTAAGAAAATTGCTGAGTGTAACTTTAAAGATTAAGGAAAATATATGTGAAGCTTGCTTAGCACATACCAACAATATGGCTTTAAGAAAATTAACTTGACTTGCAACTTTAGAAGTTTTATCGTTTCAAGTATTTTAGAGTAGTTCCAAGCCTCAAGATATTATTTATGTCAGATCTATTTTGTTTCTATAAACTGAATTCACTCAAATTAATGGGACAAATTTGAAGAAGTTTCATAAAATATGTCATTAATAAGTCCAATATCTAAAAAAAATTACAAGATTGTCATTAGAAGAAAAAGATTTAGAGTGTAGAAAACACACATGAACTATCAAGTTTTAAAGAAATGAGTTCCATAACGTTTAGATTCTGAAAGTTTTATCCCAATACTCTGAACCCATTACTTTCAAGTTTTAAAGTAGTTATCGATCTGAGAAGGCGTCAAGAATTTATATCAACGTGTGTCATTCACACACGTCGTTTGCGTGAATCAAACGCACTTAAAGTAACTAGAAAGACAATAATTGATGGTACGTTACAGCAGACAAATTGTCAATTTTACTGCCTGTCTGTCTTTCTGTAAATATCAATGTATATTTATTGATGTAGTCCAAAAATTGTATATTATACTTTCAATCTAAACCGATACTTTCGATGCCGATAAAAATGTAATTTAAATAGCAATTTGACGAGAAATATGAGATGATCCCATAACGATAACTGAACTGAAAACTTCTCAAAGCTTCAAAGCGAAAGCAACTGGATTAAATCTCGATAAAAAATTCAAGTTATTGGCTATAGCCCCTTTTATCGCCCCCTAATAAAGTCATACCTTTCATGTAACACTTTCCGGAAGCAGTCATAAAATCCACCGTCACAAAAAGCTTCAGCTTTTAACATTTTTTTTACTTTGGCCCATTTCACGAGAACATATTTATTTCGTTTAGGATAGGATTGTGTACTTTGAAATTAAGGACAACCGAGATTTTAAGAAGATTGCTGACTAAAACAAACACGAGCTCTATTACCCCAAATTCCCATAAGCTCATAAGCACACATATGAACAGTCGGGTGGTTTTAACAAAATGAAATTCATAACTTGCAACTTTTGAAAGCTTCAACGCCCGAGTCGACTTCTATCAAACCGAAGACGTTCTAAAGTAGTTATCGATCCGACTGAGCGTCAAGATTTAACACTTGTCGGTGACATTTCGTTTGTGCCACCCAAATACACTCAAAGTAACAAGAAAAACGCACATTGACGATGTGTCACAAGAGACAAATCGTCTACCAGCAAATTCAATCTTTCTAGTTGTCTGTTATCCGGACGTAAAGAGGAAATTGCGAAGGAAGTGGATGAATAAAACCAATCAATAGTTTTTGGTCTGAAATTAGAAAATTGTTTTTTTGTTCCTTTAGTCGTGCAATTGTGATAATTAAAACTTTCAAAAATGCCCATTTTAATTATATATTTCACACAAACCATTTTAAACTGGCAGACATGCTCAACCCACTGACATAAAAATTTGATGAAGGTGTTACGTAAAAACTTTTTGTAAATGTCACTGATTTATCTCGCGAAAAAAATATTTACATAAGGCAAACGGTTCCAATTTTTTGTCCTCAGTTACAAAGTATTATATTTCAGTCAATCTTTTTTTATATGACCGCTTTTAATTTTTTTCCTGACAAAGTTTTTTATGTCGACTGTCTCCTGGGGAGAATTTAATATTAGGCAATATATTAAACTGATTTCTTTCCATCTGTTTTTGGCACATCTGAATTACAACGATTTAATTTGAATAATTTTGGAATAATTGCACTTTACGCGGGTGAAACGTAAATATGGGATATTAAAGTTACATTTATTTAGGGAGTTGCCGAAATTTTGAGCTACGGATTAAACCTACGTGATATATCATCCAGCCCACAACAAATCTATTCCGTGTTCATTAGAAGAGAGACGCACCGGCTTTGTACAAACACCATACTGATAAATTGTGTTTGCCTTATTAAACCGCCTTTCATCCCGAAAAACTATGTAATTTAGTGGTTAAGTTGGGCGTGCGGAAAACAATGGACGGCCCTTTGTGTCCACACAATCCTTATAATCGAGAGAAGATTAATCCCTCGAATTTAATTCAAGTTCAACACCACTTTAACTGGGACACGACCTGTGCATATTTACCTATCTTCCATTCGGGATGAACCCTTGGAATTCTTTAATTAAGTTACAGGAGATTTTTTTGTCAAAAGCTACGCCATGTGTTACTACAATTAGAAATTAAATTTTCCATTTATAATTAATTAAAATTAGTAATGGAGAAATTGTTTTAAGCAAAAGATGAAAGCATACAAGTAAAAACACGTACATATCTAATAATACTTAATACAGTATACATGCATGTGTGATTATTACTAAATAAATAACATCCTCTCTCAACAAAACCGTGAGAGTTCATTAACGTGATAATAAAGTTAAAAAAAGTGGAGAATCAATTTACCTCCCGGATCTCCTTCGTCTTCGATGAAATATCCCGTTCCGTTATACAATAATTCTTTAATTGACTTCTGTGTTTGGTTGGATAACGTTGTGGAGACTGTCGTATCTGCAACAAATTAGTTTGTACAGCAGATGTACGCGTATTTGGTCATACGTTACACGAATAGCTAATTAACATGCAATCTGGATGTAATTAAGAGAATTTATGTTAAATCGCGTTTTTATTTACCTATTTTTCTATCTGTGTTATCCCATGGTCCCGTCAGGTTGAATGGCTCAGTTAATTTGGGGTTTTCCGTGCTTGTTATCGCCGTTGTCATCATCGCTAGCGCTGGATCCATTTGTGCTTTTTCCGTTTCTCCATGAATAAGGAATCTCTAATTAATGGCCTGAAATGCAAACATATAGTTGAAGACGCAAATTCAAGAGATCAATCACCATTGAAGTCAAATAAATACATAAATAACTAGCTCTTTGACATTTTCACCCCTATCGCATACAATTATCAGTTGGTGGTCGTAAAACTTCTACTTCGTATTATTTTAGAAACAAATCTATCAAGACTTAATTATAAGGATTAATTAACGCATACGTGTTTGGATGAATATGCATGAGATTTTGTGATTTGTCGTGATTATAATTTTTACGACTCCCGGAAGTTTTACGACGTTATAAAAACATCTTAATAGTTCTTTCAACGACTAACTTTTATGTGTTATGAAAGCTGCATATTAAAGATACAGTTCGACAAATACAACAGTTAAAATAATATTGAATAAGATTTTGGCATTTCAATTTAAATCGAGTCTGGTAACATACAGAGATATAATTTAACTTTCTGTGAAATTGCAGTTATTGGAGTAAAGTTTTCAAAGCAAATAGTATCCTTGGATGAATTATTTTCATTATATTAAAGTAAAGCAATTTTATTTGTTATTTATTTTAATAGTATCGAATTATTTCTTTAACAAAAAAGATAAAGTATCTTATTAACAGGCTTATAAATTTTTAATGTAATGTACACTGTGATTATACAGTTACTTTCCAACGAAAGTATGTCATTAAATTTAATAGATTAGTCTTCAATAAACTAATTTTAACATTGAAATTGTTATTGTCGAAAGGACAAGAAAACAATGTGTAAGTTTACTGCTATTCCTGATTCCTGAAGTCCTGATACTTTTTAAATATTTAAACTGTGTATACCAAGAAGAAATTATTGTAATTTCGATTGTATTTAAATTATAATTGCTTCCTGAAAACAAAGTTCATTTGAAGTGGTGTTAAGAGTTTTAACAACTTTTTTTAGAAAATACAAGTATAACAATTACAAAAATATGTAATAAGCATACAATTGCAATTGATTCTATATTCATTTTCATTTTCTCTTCAGTGATTTTATTTTTTCTCCAAAAATAAAGTATTTCAACACATGTCTGAAATAGAAACAAGCTTTAGAGACCTTGGTTTCTTATACGAGACAATCCGACCGATATAAAACATAAAAATCCAAATACGTGTAACATATAGAAATAATGATAAAATAGTGAATTTAAATATTCGTTTATTTTGACAGTTTTTATAACATTCATTTCATTTTTCATTTTATAACATTTCCATTTCTTATTCGATCTTTATCTACCGGAGCTCGAAATGCTTATGATTAAATAGACTAACGATTAAAAATGTAAAATTGGATGTGTTTGTAATTAAAAAAAATACTCATTTAGCTAAACTGTCTGAAAATGATAAAAAATTGCATGAAATTTGAACTTTCAGTTGTCGCACCTATTATTTATTTTTCTTCAGATTGAATTAGGTGCTTATTAATGCATAATTTACTATTACTTGGTATATGGACTAAATGAAAATGAAAAAAGAAAAAATCTGTAGAAATTAAGTTCGTTTTTGCTGTAAACTATTGTTATTATATAATTTTCCCTATCCACAAAAATACCGCAGCCGCCTTTCATTTCACGTCAACCGCCTGTTCTAAATTAATCCTTAAGCGCCACGATTCCCATTCGCATTTAATTTTAAAATAACAAATCACTGTTTTCCTTCCCGAATAAGAAAAGCCATTTGATTAAACTGTTGCAAAATGGAAGGAAGAGATTGAAAACAAATTGTGCCTTGCAATTATACACCCGTTAAAACATCATCTTAATCCCAAATTCGAGATGAAGCTTCATTACTTCGACTGTTTTAACAATTCACATTTTGCTATTGATGAAACGGAAACGGTGGTGTGACGGCGATAAGGAAAAAAAAAGGCCCATATTATCTCCCGGAACTATATCCGGTGTTGACCGCCGAAACAGGAGAGCGGCTTAATCATTGTCATCCCGGATTGAATTAAGAACGTCGTTATTTTTAATGGTCGCGTTTGTTGTAACAGAATACAGTTTGTGCGAATTGGGTTCATTGTGTGGTGTGATGGATTGTTTAATCTCAGTGAATTATGTCAGCCATTTTCGGGGGCAGTTTTGTCGCGGCTGAGAGCTGTGTGATGGGTTAAGGGGGTTATTGATTAATGTCTTGTCTGTTTGCTATGCCTTGTTACTAGTTTCGAGTGTGGTACACAATGAAATTACCTTGTGAGAAAACAGGTTTTTCTGGTAGATGTATATCGACAACAATCTTTGCATGAAATAAATACTTCGATATACTTTTAATACTTTCATCAAAAATTTTATTTTTGTTAAAAGAATTTAAATAATTAATATTGCTTCGTATATTTCATATGAAATGTCTGTCATTAAATTTTGCATCATTCAAAATCTACAAACAAAATATTGAGCATATGCTTGTTGTAGATTTAATAACCACATTTTTTAGTTAAATACTGATTTTTAATTTTGTCAAAGACTTATTATTCATACGATATATGTTTATGAAATTCGATATGTACCATTTTAAGCGATATTTTTTTTTTCATGAAAAATACTCAAATAAATAGGTACAGCAAATAATGTTTATGACATGTATAGAGTTTACGGCATATCTCTTGATTTATAAATCATCAAATAAAAAGTACAAGAGAAATAAACCACAGTCTAATTTATTTTTATTTTCTTTTCAGCGCATTCACCATTTTTAAACAGATTTAAGTAAATCGGCCCAGAGTTTTATTATATCGTTTACTTTAAAAATAAAATTTAAAAATTATAACTTATGGAAATTAGATATAATAAAGATTAACAGTTGGAGATTCAAGATAGTAAAATGTCAAAAGTCGTGAAAACAAGAAAAGTATTGAATAAAAAATAACATAATTTATGAAACCATCAAAAGTAAATAGTTATAATTAAATTCTTTAAAATGTATGTGAATGCTGTTGTCGAATATGTCCAAATAAAAATATTAATAACTTAAGTCTTAATACAATTAAATTATAATAATGAGGCGGCGCATCCACCATTTTATTACTATATATTTATTGTGTTATTATTTAGAATCCAGTTAATTTAGTTGAATTAAATCTGGAAAAAATTGTGTAACACATAAACTACAGTTTACATATATATATATATATATATATATATTTGTGCCATTAATTAAGTCATCTGATTGAAAATTGATGCGGTTCATTTATTTACTTTGCCAGTCAAGATTTTCAAACAAATTTCATAAAGCTGGAACATGCACGTTTTTCCGTCTCTTTGAAACGAAAAATAAAAATCAAACAGGAATTTGTTTATCCATTAAATTACCCGATTCACGTACGAGTGGAAAGCAAACAGATGAGGCGGAAAGCCTGGCCGACAATTCTGTCTGCGCTCTGCAAACACCATTGATAAATACCGTTAAAGAAATCCCGTGTTCGAAGTATCGACAAACCGTTGTCCGACCCGATACGGAAATGAAGTGCGCCTATCACGAATCGACTGATGCCTAAATGAGCATCGAGCACAAAGCTTTTGTTATTAATTTAAGACACCTAAATTGATTTAATTTTTAGTTGATAACTCGACTATTTTGCAATTTCGAACAAAATATTTGGGTTTAAATTCGATCAAGGCAAGTCGAAGTTTTGAGGGGATTCCCTAATTCCGATATTAAATCTTCAAAGTACCCTGATAACTGTCTGTGTTCAGACATTATATTTAAGTGATAATTTAGATTCCTTATATTATTTTGAAAAAATGTTTGAAAAGACAACAACAAAAAAACAACATCCCAAAATTGGTTAATTTTATACATATACATATAATCTCTATAACAAAAATTCTCTGTTCAGACAAATTAAAGTCTAGAATTTCAACATATTATTTTAGGAGATACGACAAAAAATTTATAATAAAAATGTCGTAAGTGTTCTCAAGATAAATTATCACATGTCCTAGACGCTCCTTTAATTGGAAAATTAGAAAGATTAATCGATTTATCTCATAAGTCAGAAGCTTTAGAACACCAATCAATGCGAGTTTTTTCTAAAACCACGTTTATTAACAATATTTTCTATCTAAATCTATCTATCTAAATTTATCTATCTACTATCTATGTAGCTTTTTTGAGGTATGACCAACAAACTCCACTATTAGGCCAACTGGTACATACTTATTTTATAATTTATTCGATTCAAAGTCTTGATAAGTAGATCTTTTTTTTTTTCTAATTCTATTTCCATAGTAACTGAAGAAAATGTGACATTAATCCAGAGCTCAAACGCATTTTGACTGTTTCTGAAATCTACAAAAAATAATACTAGTTTTCTTTGTTGACGAAAGTAATGGTAACGTATCTTAACCATAACCATTTATTTTAAAATCAGTAAGTATCTAGTTTTTGTGACTAGAGAATGCAATATTTGGTTTGGATTTTAAAAACATTCATAAAAATATTTCGTATCTCAAAACTTTAATGAGGTATGTATTTTTTGAGGTAAGTATGTTAAATTATGTAAAAAGTATGTACAAATAAAGATATTTTATATTTATATTTTGAGAAACGGTCCGATATATCAAAAGAAGGTTGGCAGCAAAGTTTAAAAAAAAAAACGACTCTTTCCTATCTGCTCTGGAAATACTCCTAGATGGTAAAATCAACAAATTTCCGACAGCCTGTACTACCGTTTTTTCATGCGGCTAAATCTGGGACTGGTAACTACAAAAACCGGGTCTCGTAATTAACGCAAACCGACACCACACGGTCCGTTCAAAACTAATTAGAATATCACCGCGGGGACGTGTCCAGAAATTATGCAAATGTTTGCGAATATCGAATATCCAATTTTGTGTAGCGTAAAAGTTAACAAACAAGTTCTGGATGCACGTCGCATTTTGACCGTTTCATCAGAATTTCATTCTGGTAACTTTGTAACACGCTGACATTATTCGGCTGTCCTTGCGTAACAACTTCGTCTGGAGGCTAAATATCGTCAGGAATTGATCCGACGATCGGGTAAAGTAGATGGGCCAAGGGTCGGGAATTGTATTAGTCCCATTTGCACACCTTTGAACTGTTCCGGGTAAAATGAAACCGAACGAACCACCGAAATATCTTGAACTGCTTTAGAGACGGAAACACAGTAACTGAGTTAATTTTTTCATTATACTGTTACCAACTTTTTTTTTATTCAGTGGAAATTTTCGGTACAGCAGGTTAATTGGCATCCTTTAGTTGGTGCTTAACTTTATTGAACTTTGGCAAAGGAGTTATTGTGATCGAGAAATGTGTGGGTTCATACACGTGAAAATTTTCATTATGCAAGTTAAGGTTTCATTGTTAAAGTTTGTATTGTCACTGCTTCGTCAAATGAGATATTAAATTTATTAAGTTATGCCGTTAATCAAACCAGTTTAATGGAGAATATTTTATTAAATATAATAAAATGATGCATTGTTTAAACTTTGTTTAACAATGTTTTCTTTGTTACTAAAAGGATAATTATTATTTATTATAATAATGGACAAATATTCACAACATTCTTTCTAAAATGTGTAGCATAAATAATTTATTCTTCAGATCATCAATTCAAAAAATCGGTTTTTCATCTTAAAACCAATATGTCCCATGTCATCAGGATGTTTATTTTTGTGTAAATTCGTTTCTCATAAAATATTCCAACGAATAAAATATATCAGTTCCACAAAAATATAAAATCATGACCAGGATCGACTGATCGCTTTGAAATAGAATATGCTAGATAAAATTACAACCATTTTTGTTTGTTTCCAAACATTATAATAGCCATAAATACATTTCCGTTAAACTTTTTAGATATTTATGTGACATGTTTCGGTTTATAAATAGGCCCAGAATTTTCCAATACGGAAGATAAACGTGTAAGTGCTCTTAATATCCTGTTAAAACACATTGAACTCGAGAGCTACGTAGGTAAAGGCACGAATTATCGTCTCTTATGCCAATCATTATATTTAGAAGCAACATCTGTTCATTATTGTATTTATTACATTACTCTTTCCTTTACTCAGTATCTACAAAGTCGCTGAGGAAATATAACATTTTGTGCATGCCATATGAATTGTTCTTTATATCATCCGACGGAGACCTACTATATAATTTTTTATAGATGAAATATGAGAATAATTGATTAGGTCATTTTTATGTGTTCTCCTCTTCAAAATAATTAGATTTTAAATCTAGTAAAAAAGTATTGCTCATTAATCAATATATGGTAGAATTAAAAATTATACATTTTTAATGAAATGATCTCTTAACCAACTAAACCAACTAAATTATAAAAATATATGAGACTATGAGATACTAATTTACTGCATTAGATTCCATTATCAGTTTAGTACTTGTTAATTAATTAATGAACATACTTGAACAAACTTGTGCCTCTTGTCACCAAGAATTGAATTAAATATGAGAAGTAAGGCGTTAAATCACTATGTTATATGAGTCTAAAACATTTATTCCACGATCTGGTTAGATTAGACATAACAATTTTATCAGAAAAAAAAAACAAAATTTAATATTGTGACAGACTTATTAATTTGCAATATTTTTTGAACAATTTATCATCATCATCTCTTCTAATCATCTAATCAATTGTTCTCGTATTTTGATCCAAAAATGTCACAATAGACTTCTGCCGAGTGGTGAAAGAAGTATAATAGTTATTTAATATCTAATTCTTTTTTTTTTGAAAAATTTCGAATCAAATCGAATTATAAATAACAAAATTACGGGGACGTTTATTATTTTATATTTTTAGTTTCTAATAATAACAACAATTTTATAATGATAATGTATGATTAAATTTTGCCTTTTTGATCATAATAAAATTTATTGGTAGTGGATTACCACTAAAACATTTTCTATTAATTATTGAGTGAAATGTTTTAAATAATAAATTTTCATAAATATCAATTATTTCAATTTGACGGTTATAATAGCTCATATGATATACCAATAATGAACGTAAGTTAAAAGAGATTAATTTTTTTATTCCTGTTTATTCAAAATCCTTTGTACATTATTTTTAAATGTCAACTTACCTTGTTATTGAACATATCAAACGCGTTTTTTATGAACATTAAAATAGTAGTTTAGAGTCGTTGAATAGCTACTGATTTTTCATTAAAAACGAGATTTTATTCGGCTTTAAAGTCTCAATTAAGATCAGGCATCATTAAACCTAATTTATCTGAACATAAAATTGAAATAAACATTAAACTATAAAACTTTAAACCTGTTTTAAATTACCTCCGTAAAATTGTATTGCATATCAAAAGCATAATGTACCTTAAGAAGACACTATGTACTACATTATTTAACCAATATTTAAATTAATACGAAACATAAAAATAACTACAAAATAATATAATTAATATTCATTTAATGATTATAATTCAAAATACATTTTCCCGACATTTAACAAAAACAACATCACAACATCACAATAAATCAGCTGCAACAGCTTGCCGACTTTTTTGTTGTGTATTCTCTTCTAACCTACATTTAAGGTTACTGGGTTCGCATTCTTCAAGTTTTTCTAATTACAGTCAGTTTAACAAACTGACGTGCCAAATTACGGTCCGTCCATCAAAACTTATTTACTTGTATAAACAAAAAGACAAATAAAAAAAATCATCCCTCACCGTTCCTCACGCGAGACCGGCAACGCAACAATGGTCCAGCAGCATAACACTCGAATCACATCACCGCTATTGTCTGCAGCATGGACCGGAAATCACTTGCCTGGAGCTTCCCGGCAAAACTGCGTCGGGGCCCTGTTCTCTTGTGTTTGGCTGAGGGTTGGCGAGATGCAGCCGCACACCGACACACCTCTGGCCGTCAGCCGTCGCTTCTCGGTGCGTCCGTAACGTCGGGACGCCGGGATGCTGTGGGGGGCGCAGTGCGTCGCCGCGCCGCCGTCCGCCGCCATTGATTGCGGGAGCGAGAAGAGGACACGCGGATCCAAAGGATTGTGGCGGATGGTGCACGGACACGTCCGGGTACGTTGGCCGTGATTTGGTTCCAGATGGTATCGTTAATTTGGACGGTCAGGTGCCGGAAGAATGAAACAATTAAATAATACGGACAGGAGTATTAGACATAATGAGGAATTAAATTCAATATATATTAAAACCTGCAACAGTATCAAGTTACATTGACTCAGATTCTTTGTTACCTATTTTACATTTACCTTGTTTTAAAAAATCTAGAACTTGACGTAACAAGTTTTTTATTAATATTTTTATTTCCAAGAAAACATTTAAGCTTTTTAATCATTTTCTATCATCGATTCTGGATATAATATTTGTTCGAGCAAGTAGAAATAATTAACTTCATGATTCGGAAGATTCTTTAGAAAATGAGAAGTATAATAGCAGTAGTCCAATATGATCATATTAAAAAAAGGATTTTTTAGAATACTAATACTGTACTCGTTGGTTACTCTGATTTCAGACTGCAAATCTTAAAGGTGCTGTTAAAACAATGCCCAAATCATTGAAAAAAATGACCATATTAAGTTCAGTGTCACTTTATATTCGGTATTGGACTACACTCCTGGACAAAAGTTTCGAAACTGTAGGATATAATTGTTTAAAATAACAAATAAACAATAATTATAAAAAATAATATTAAAATAAATACTGTGTATATTAAAATACAAAATAATAATACACAGTGAATATTGCTGATTATTTCGATATTATAAAAATATTATAAAAAGTAAACTCAGTTTTTTACCAAGACATACGTTTGGAAACTCCTTAAATTTCATTTATTTTGACCATCTACCAGTATTGTTTAGTTTCCCATTGTAGTGTGCGAATTCAAAATATTAGTTTTAATCATGGCAAAGTGAAAGAAAATCCCAATGGCTACACTTTCATAAATTGTAGACTTTAGAAATGAAGGTATGTCGTACAATCGAATATCTGAAATTCTACACCTTCACAAAATTGTGAATAAATTTCACACTTGTGGATCTCTTGTGGATCGACCCAGACCAGTATCCAGATTTTCAGTACAAAGTATATCAGCCAAGACTGTGCAAAGAAGACTGCGGGAAATGGAACAGTTTGAAAAAACCCGCAAAGAAACCCCTTATATCAAAGAAAAATAGAAAGAACAGGTTTAGTTTTACAAGAGTGCATCCTTCGTGGTCCCTAGAAAAGTGGGGATTTGTGTTATTTAGCGATGAAACAAAGTTTAGTTTATTTTGAAATGATAGTAAGGGATTTGTAAGGCGACCAGTAGGCAAATGGTTCCCTAAAAAATACCAATTATCGACAATTAAACACGGAGGGAACAATGTTATGGTATGGGGCTGATAATATGCTACTTAGATGGTTGCTTCAACAGGACAACTTTCCCAAGCATGATTCCAAGTACATAAAAGACTGGTTCGAACAAAAAAAAAAATAGTTGTGTCTTGCCACGGCCTTCACAAATCCTATATAACATCCTTGGAATTATTTATAAAGAAATTTGCGGCAGCACACAATAAAAAATAAGACAAAACTACCGAAAGAACTTCAAATGAAATGGCAAAAAATACAGAATTTAACATAAAATTGGTTGACTTTATGAACAAAAGTTGTGCAGTAGTCATACAAGCTCATGGCTATGCAATAAAATATTAATGCTTCTATTTGTTTTTTGGTTTATTATTCGACAATTATATTATTTAATAAAGTTTCCAAAGTTATGTTCAAATATAAAAGTTTAATTTTATATAAAATTCTATTTTAAATTATAAAATCTTAATATAATTTAATACAATTTCTAGAAGCATTTTTATTAAACCCTTATACAGGAGTTATAACAGTAATTTTATTTAAATCATTCGTTTTTTATTAACTATTCGAATTATAATCAATTCAATTTTAGTGTTTCAAAACTTTTGTCCAGGAATAGTATACGTTACATTACATTAAGTTTAAGCTTGTTTATCACTCATTAAGAACTTGAAAATTATTTTATAATTTAATTATATGCTCGATAGAATTTATACGTAGAATATTATATTTAATAGTTTTAAAATTTATTTTCATTTATACAATGTAAAGGGTTTTATCAAAGTTTATTTTTAATTTAACATCTATTTCACGTTTTATTATGTTCATAATGAATTAGAAATGAAGTAACAAATAAAACACATATTTTACACAAATACATTTATTTCAACCCTGTTTATAACACTGAACTAAATATAATAATAATTAAAACTCAAATATATAACGTATTAACATACGTTAATACTTGAACGATTCGCTCTTATTGAGTAACGATTTAATCTTAAAGTTATCCTTCAGCAAGAACACACTGCTGTCCTCTCGGATCCGTGCAGCTCTACAAGTTCCAATTAAACTGTTGAGATTTACATTGTTCAGTTTAACTGCCTCTTTGGTTCTAGATTCGTTTATTTTGACACCTGCACTTTCCTCCTTTGGTGTGTATTTCGCGACGACTTCTGACGTGGCAGTCATCCGAATTTTACTATTTGAATGAGGCAGAGTGTTGGACCACCGTTTGGTTGATGATTTTTTAGACTTTGACATTTGCAGCTGCTGAATTAATTCGGCTAGTTCGATTCGGTCTTCTTGTGGTAAACTACTTGTCACTTCTTGGAAAACCTGCAAAACAAACGGTTATATTTCGATTTTAAAATCTATCTATTATCCTACATTTAGCTTTTGCATGGAAATCAAAGTATTAAGAACATCTCCACAACCTCTATGTTCACCTCTTCGGTGTCGGCTGTTCAGGACATGTGTAAGAGGACTGAAGTTTTTCAAATTTTCATGCTGTGGAACTGAGTCTTCGTCCGATCCATCACCCTCTAAAATAACGAAAGCATTAACAACAATGTTGACCAATTAAGGACTAACACTTACTTTCTTTTAATATTGAATTGAAGTAGTTCCTATTTGGCATAGTTTTCTGCCTTCTAATCTCCCGTTTCTTTTTATCCGATTCTAATGTCTTACTTCCCTCCAAATTTTTTCTTCTATCATAAGAGGGAAGTGACAGAATGTGTCTGTAAACTTTGCCCCTGTCAGACACGAACACGACTCTTAAAGTATTTTTCTCTACCATTTTCATCATCTGTTTGGCCCAATTCCAATGCTTATTAACTGCATCGATTAGACCTTCTGCTGGCGTGATTTGCCCCTTATAAACTAACTCACAGAATTTACCCAAAGAGTTTAGTTCTTCGTCGCATTGTCTTTGTTTGATTGAGTCTATGTGCCAAGATATCGAATGTGACGTAACAAAGAGATAATTTAAATAAGGGCGCAATATTGGTCCTAAATATCTTCTGTTCTGATCCATGGCCTTGTAAAGCCATTTTAGTATGATTTTTACAAGAACTGTATCATCTGAGAAATCGTGATTGTTTATCTCTTTGTCTTTTCGAATAATGTCCACAAGTTTTGACATGTAAGTATTATAGTGACTCTTGATTTTAGTCCGATTTTTTACTACATTGGGGCTGTTGGAGTTGGATAAATACTGGTCTCTTGCTTGATCCATAATGGTAACTAGAATAAAGATTACATCTTCTAAAGGTTCATCTTTATCAAAATCCTCCTTCATAATTTGATCCTCTATGGGAGTAGGATCGGCCTAACAAATCAAATCAAATATATCAACAACATCATAAAATAAAAGAAGCAATTACCTGGAGTAATTTCTGTTTTACTCTTAACATACTTTTTAAAAGCAACCCAATATATTCTAGTTGCCTTGTTGTATATTGAGTGTGTACTACTTCTTGTTTGTTTTTGGATCCAGCAAAACAGAATCGACGACCTCTTGTTCCTGATGGTGGCAACATACCATGAATTATATCCTTCCATTTGAATAATAATAATGTTTCACTTTCTTGTGCCAGTGACATCTTAGTGAAATCTTCATTATCTATAATAAAAGTTTAGTGTTTGTTTTTCTATTTATGGTATAGTTTACCTTTTGTCGACATGAGAGATTCATCAAAAAGTTTAAGCAACAGATTCTTTACATTGTTAGCTTCTACAATATAATCTTCATCCGCTAAATGACCTGGATTAATGAGAAGGTTGCTCTTGTTAAAAAAGTAATTCGGTTGCCATTCACCATACAGTCTAGTTATCACTTTATCAAGGAGTTTAAGTACAATGGTCGATAAGTATAAAGGTGACCAAAAAATTATATCATTTTCATGACCTGACACACATTCCTCTAATTGTTCGAATAAAATACATAGAAGAATATATCTGTTCAGTATCTTGTAGCACAACTGCAAAAATAACAATTATAATTTGCAAAGTACATAATTGTGAAAAGCTTACACGTTTCTTAAATTTTCTCGAGTTATCAATTTCATCCATTATGTTATAAAGAACGTCCAACACAGTTCTAACAGTACTGTTTGGACCATAATGGTTTAGCATCATGTATTCGGCTGCAGGTACTCGGATGTGCCAAGCAGACGATTGTACACCATAACCTACCAAATACATACCCTTAAACAAGGATAAAGTTTAAAACACAAACTGTACAATGATTTACAACTACTTACAGTTTGGGCTGCACGATGGTACAATAAACAATCGGAATGTCCCAAGGATATTCTGGAAGGAAAGGTGGTGGTTGATGGCCAAGCATCAATCCCAATTGCCACCAAAAGTCGTACGTTGACTGTAACATTGGACAAAGCAGGGGAAAGAAATTCGATTTTAATTTTAATACCACTAGGTTCGTCAATGATGGCAAGTCTGACATCTCTTGGGTCGGGAAATCGAGGTACATTGCCACCTAAGAAAAATTACAAAAATATTTCGAAGATTTCGAAAATTAAAAAATGAACCTGGTCCGTAAAACACCTGGTGTTTGGAGGGGACATTTAAAATAAAATGAAGAGTTGCAGGATCCAATATTTTGCCGGGAATTCCGCAGTGTACGGACTCATCTACATACAGAGGTGAGCTGGGATTATCTCTGGCAGCTGAGAGAGCAAGCAGCTCGACAAATCTTGCCTGGACTTTGTCTCTGCAAATAATCAAATTATAGTCAATCTAACAATAATTGTCAGTTACCTTCTGAGATATCCATTGGAGTTGGTATAATCTCCCCAAACTTTGAAGGAAGAAGTATGAAGTCTCACTCTGGCATAAGCTGGTGGATAATCGGTATCCGTTTCGATTACCGAATACTTTGGTGTCTTATCCGATTCGTAAATAACAGGAGTCGATAGTGAATCCAGACGTACCAAGTATTTAAGACGAAGAGGTAGTGTGTTCTGTAAATCATAAAAGAGAATGATTGATGCTGAGAATAACTTGATTGTCTTACATTTTTCTCATCATGATTGTAAATTAAAAATTTGGAGGCGAATCTTGGATCCAAAGCTCCAACTCCACACAAAAGTCTTTGAACCAGGCGTTCAGTTACTGATCTGGCAAGTAACAGCGGCTTATCTAAAAGTGTAATAATTCATTAATTAATTACAACGGGTCTAAAATTGATTATTTTATCTCTATATAACACCATATTAATTATTTACCCATAAATCTATTTGTATAATCTATTATAATTAATTGCATGTGTCAATAGTAATAATTTCTAGAATTACGTTCATTCCAGCAATTAGTACAATCCAAACTACGGGAATTAAAGGGGCGGAAGTAATGTGTAACACCTTGATCAGTTAAGAGGGTCAATGTGAAATTTATTATTTTGATGCGTTTATTATTAATGCTGATGTGATCAATCATGACGTATATAATAAAATCTACATTAGGTTTTCGTGGAGTGTTGTTAAGGTCATTTCGAACCAGATCGAATAACATCTAAAAATAATTCAATTGACTTTATCTAAACCGAAATTTGTTACGTATTGATTTAATATTGTTGTATATTGATTTAAGATTTTAATATATTTCAAAATATTTGTTTTTATTAACTTTTTTTTAATGATTTATCAGTTGCAACAAACAAATAACAAGACGTAAATGTACAAAATGCAAAACAAAACTCCATTTTTATATTTGTTATTATTGTTTATATTATTATTATAACCTATCTTAACTTGCATAATATTTTTTAGAACGAAACCTTGAATTTGGTGTAGGTTATTTATTGGTATAAAATAAAAAGTAAATAAATATTAATATGTAAGGGAAAAAGACGAATAAAAAGGACTTATTTTCGAAATTACCCTCATATTATATTTACCCCTCTAAAGTTATAATATGAATATGAAATTCCAAGCAACTATAACCATAAAAAAATCGTAATAAAGTTTTATTACAATTCTAGCGCCTCCCGTTTATTGTCATATGTGATAAGAAATGAATTTTTTTACTACAAACAGTTGGATAATTAATCTTTTTTCATTTATTTCCTGAAATTAATTTTAAAGCTATATTTAATTATAATAATCAATAATAAAATTCCTTAAATTGTTGAATTTAAAATTAGTCCTCCTTAATTTTCAATAAGCATCGCAATTTCATCCAGATGTTAAGTGATGTTAATTTTTAATAAAAAATCATTTCATATTTATACAGATATTTTTAACCGCTTTAATATACTTCGATATTATATAAAGTAAATTATATTATATGTTTAAGTATAAAGTCTATTATATATATTACTATGCTGTATTATATTATTTTATATTTATTATTGTTAGTAAATATATTATATTATATTATATTACATTGTTTTTTTTTCTTTTTAAAATAAAATATAACTTAATATTTAAACTAAGATGGGTGTTGTTAAAACGAATAATTTAACAGGTTATAACAGATATGAATTTCAATAAATAATTCATGCTCAAGTTGAACTATTGTTTCAATGGTAGGGGAGCTGAGGAGTGCCTCTAGCCAATGAGATAACTCCAAATACCGACATAAAGTTGCCGATTCATCAGTTTAAAAAACTACTTGATCGTGTGTGTGTGTTGGATTCAGTTGTGGAGAGGTTTTTATAGTGCATCTCTTATTTATTACGATATACCGTCAACCAGTAATAACTTGAAAGAATTTATTAACATAAAAAGTCACATTGACATGAGGAATTTTTTATTTAATAGATATGTATTTCTATTTTAAATTACTTTGACAAAATGTTTATTGTCAAATAATTTAACCATTTAATTCCTAATTTGAATACTTGAATAACAAATACGAGACAAAAAACCGCGGATTAACTACATCTTGAGACGATAAATTTTATCGGCTAACGTGAAGTACAATAATGAATAAATTATCTTGCTGACCATATCTTCTTTTTCTAAATGGCAGTGAAGATATTTGGTACAAAAGAGATTTCGTGACAAAAGTACCGATCTTTATCAATATTCTTTTTTTTGTATATTTAATGTACCTCACCAAACTCAAATCTGACGAGCCGCCACTGATTATATTATACATTTTAATAAATTAGATACTCAAAATTTTGTATAAATATTTAATAGGTATCAGTCTCTTTTATTAATTTTAATTCTTGAAACGAATAAGATTTTTCTAATAAAATAAATGAATGCTGATTGGGGGTAGGCTTTGAAACGAATTGAAGATTTATTTACCTTACGAATTAAATTGGGGTGAAAGTTTACGATGATAAATAGGTCCGGGTTTCTGTTTTGTCGAACGGTTTGTTGCGCCACAACACGATTTATCCGGAGCGAATTGCTATTTCGCCGAAATAATTGATTCGGGCAGAGTTTGTCGCGTCTGCATCATCAGTCAATGTCCTCTCCCATTAATTAATGGATAGAATTGCGTGTAAAGTTTTCAGTTTAATTGTATCCAGCCAGCACGGTTTATTTTTTCCGTTGTTTAAAAAGACGCGGAACGCATCTGCGAATTGTTTGTAATTAATTAAATTAAGATGGGTACGTGGTACTGGGATGTTTTCAGTGAGATGTTACTGGCCGGGCGTGTGACTATGGCTCCAGGCACTTCGTTACACACATTGTTGACATTCTTGTACTGATTCATCAATTAAGCGGGACGCAAACTGCAAACTATTGTTTATCACAATTTAACTGGATTAGTCATTGTTCAAAAGTTGAAAACACTGCAGCACAATGTGTATCAGTTTATTTTGAATCGCCAAGTTGAAAATTTAATTGAGAAAATATTGTTACTGTCATTTTTAGCTTTAATGAACTATTTGTTTCATCTAACATTATATGAAATGTTATCAACAAACTTTCAAATTGCTTTGTTGCAGGCATTTTTGAATCCTGTTTGTTTTTATTTTAATTTCGTCAAAAAACTAACAATAAACAATTATTAAAGGAAAAAATAAATAAATAAAATATTAATCTGAATGTTGAATAGTTGGAGCATGAAAATATTAACTTAAATTTCTATATTTAAATAAAGTTCAAAAACACTTTAATTTTTATAACAATATTGTAGTAAAAATAAAAACTGAAAATATATATAACTATAACTTTGTTTTTGGTTATATAAATCAAAAATAACATTTTGTATTTTAATTTTTATAACATTATTACTAAATACTAAAAATATTCCCAATTACAAGATTTTATTTCAGTAATAAATTTCTATTTGCATTTTAATTGTTATATCATAAATATAAACTGAAAGTATTGTGATAACCACTATAAACTTTAGTTTTAGTAATAAATTGCAAAATAACAGATTTTTTATTTTAATTTTCATAACATTATAAATATAACCAGAAAATTGTAACAATAATTATAAACTTTGATTTTAGTAATAAAATACAACATAACAAAAGATTTTGTATTTTAAATTTTATAATATTAAAAAAACTGAAAATTAAATTATAAACTTTGATTTTAAAATTAAATTTCAAAATAGAACATAGAACTTTTTAACTTATACTCTATATAGTAACTAAAATCTGATGAAAATAATTATAAACTTCTGTTTCAGTAATATACTTTTAGAGACCAAAACATGTTGCATTTTAATTTTAATATTATAACTATAAACTGAAAAAACTTTTTCAACAAATTTCAAAATAACAGAAAATTGTTAAAACAAAAAACTGAAAACTTTTATTTCTATTTTTATTTTTAATTTTCATAATAATTACAATTTATAATAGTTTAACATTCTCTTAAAAATTACTATTATTGTATGAAATCTTACTTTTGAAATTTTGAATACATCGATTGTAAAATTAAACTTAAAACAATGTTAATAGTTAAGAACTCTTGTCCAGAAAACAATTTTCAATTAGAAAATATTTTGTAAATTTGTCAAGCTATAATTTTAACATATTGAATAAGATCTTTACATAATTTATAAAGTACATATTAAATAATTACGAGGATTCTTAATTTATTTAACATATATCGAATCGAATGGTCAAAAATTTTTGTCAAGCTAATTAAAATTAATCATTGTTACAATCTATTTTTAACGACTCTAAATGGAATATTTGTAAATAGTGATGTAAAACACAACAAGTTAATCGTACCCAATTAAATATAATGAATTAACAACACAAATATACGAAGATTGACTAAAATTACATACACTACAGCATTAAAACGTGCATTCAACGTGATTTGTACCTTTGATCTGATCTTGTGCCTGCTCCAATCTCTTATTGAAAATGAAATTGATGTTCTGCAACTGATCCGGACAGAACTTCAGTTTCGCGTTTGGCAACACCAACTCTTCCAGCTTCCTTGTCTTCCCGCTCTTGCTCAAACTGTCACCGCGACTTCTTCTGCCGAACATTTCGCGCGATAGAGTCACCAATGTCCAATGGACGTCCGATTATTGAAGGAAGCACGAGATGACGTAGTGCGAACCTCAATCTTAAATTGGCTAATCATCCGTTATTGTTTTCAATGACAAACGTCTGTTTTGAGTGGATCGGACCCGACGGTTTCGATTAGAAAAAACAAATTGAACACACCAAAGGGAACACTTATTCACATGCGAACGGTCGTGTTTCCGGGTAATAGTAATATACAAGTGTTTTTGCCGTCAGTTACTTCCACATGCCTTTCCACAATATATTATATTTCTACAAAACGAACACTACAAAAAGCGTCTCGCCGACACAAAACACAAAACGGAATAGATTCGGATTTGTGATTGTCGTCTGTTGAATTGAGCTAATTGGAATTGCTCATTATGAGCTAATATAATATTAATTAACGTCCGCTGATGTAATAAGTTTGTTTTGGGAAACTAATTATGGGTGATACGTCTATTGTTCGCGTGGTTTCGATTTTAATCGAAAACATGGTGGTAACTGAAGACCTAATTTATTGATTATATTAACACATGCACAAAAATATCTATGTCCTTGAAACGTTCAATAACTTCTGTTCACTTGCTGTATACTCTCTTTGGTTTTGCAATAACTGAAGTGCCTAATAAACATTTGCAATGGTTCGTTTCATAGAATTCATTTTTTATTTCTATTTTATATTAATTTACATTGATTCTTTAATTAATATATGTGGATTATTTTATGCTATCTTTATATTAGTGCTTTTTTAGAATTCCGTAAATTCGAATTTCAGTGGAACTCACAACGGTGATCATTCCTTCTAACTACTTTTGTGAAAAACGTCATCATCTTATTTGTTACTGGAAGATTTGAAGGTCAGGTTTATATTGATTATGAATTAGCAATTCTTAATTTAGTCTATAAGTTTGAGGTCAACTTTTAAATTAAAATAAAGAAGTAAGTTCAGTAGTTTTTCACGATAAAATCATTTTTCTCTTATGAACTGCGTTGCAACTCATAATTATCTTTTTAATTGCAAATCTTTGTTCTTTTTTACATTAACTTGGACAATTATTAAAAAATAAATTGATTTATGATGCTGAATAGTAAAACTGTTATTTTCACTAACATATACCGGAATTATAAGATATTAATATCATAATTATTAATAACGCAACTGATAACATTAATAAGTAATCCGTTATCATGATTACTTTTAACAATATCTAGGAAATTATGTGTAGTTTAACCTTTATCGCAAACACTCCAAACCACATCATTAAATAAACTTTAATTGTTTTTAACACGAAGACAGTTACCAATTAACGTTTCTCACTCTCTTTTTAAAAAACCCAAAGTTAAGAGCGCTATTAGAAACCGAATTGGTTTCACAGTTTAGACAATGTGTCATTAAATTCAAAATTAAATTCAACCCATTTGTACTAAAGATAATTTAAATTAACCGCAATTAAACAGGGACCACCCTTTACTTTGGCCGACGGCAATCGTTTTATTTGCATTTGCTAGTTGAGCTTCAGCTGCGAGGAAAAGGTATTAATGGCACATAAAGCAGGGCATTAAAATGCCAGATTAGTACTTTTCATCGACATTTACTATCGAAATATTATTTATTTAGCTATATTATAGTAGTTATCATTAATTGAATTATGAGTCAATAAGATCATCGTTTATTAATTTATTCTACATTCATATATCTGTATTTGTAGTTCTTACAAACGTGTTATGCAATTATAAGAATTAAACGTTTTAGTGAAATAAAGCACACATGATGAAATTAACAAAACTCCTATTCATTATACGTTCATCTTCAAATTGAAACGCCCCCTAAAATATCGACGGGTATCCATAAAATTGTTGATGAGCGGTCCCGGTTGTTGGCAGGTGGAAATGACAGACACACGTGTTTTATTAAAATCCCCCACTTGACTTCCGATAAATTCATTATAGACCGGATATGCCCTTTGTGTAAACGCTGCGTGATTTGTGTGCATGCTAATTAACTACAGTATGGCACATTATGTCGGCGATTTGATGCTGTGCCTGGCGCATAAAAATTTAGTAAACACAGTCATCATGAAACGAATGATTTCTGTTTATGTGCGGGAGGTTTTTGTGCGCGAAACAACTGGAAATTATAATTGATCTTTTAAATTGATAGGCTGCATTATTCTAGAGAATTATGTATTATTATCACGTTCCAATTTGGACGTATTATCTTTTTGAAGTCCACACGAATATACAGTATCTGACAGTATGACTGTAAACAGGAAGGAAACTTGTTTTTACGCTATAGAATTTGCAATTTTTCTATTCTTCGTGTCGTTCTAATAACATAGTTTATGTTGTTTCGTTAAATTTTAAAGTAAAATATGAAATAACGAAAACACGTAACATATTTATTTATGGAAAATAATTCTTTTATAAATATCTTATCTTCATGTGTGTTTTGGATGATACTTATATAAAAATTTACAAAATATTGTTAACTAATAAATCAATTGCTTGTGCTAATTTTAATATGGTATTTCATTGAGTCCGACTATGATAAAATCTGTTTACCAAAAGTATTCATAACCTTTTTGAAGTATTATTGGTAAATTAAACAACATCGACATGAAAGTCAATTTTCGGAGAAGTAAATAAATATATCATGATTGTATCGCAGAAAAAACCAGACATAAGATAACATCCTTGAACTACTTTAAAAAAAATAAATGTAAATATTTTGTACGTTGGAAGTTTTGGTCACAAAGTCTTAAAAAATATGTAAATAATTATTCATATAAAAACCATTAAATTATTATATTTTATTTCTATTTAGTAATTAAATTTTCTTAAAAGGTTTTTATAAACATAATAATTTTTATAACTTAAAAAGTTATATTATTCAAATTAAACAAGATATCCTTTGACTATTAAACTAAAAAATTAATAATTAATTTTTATACATATTCGAGCCATCGTAATAATTTTATTTGTGATGATGTAAATACTAAAAGTGTTAGTTTGTTCTCTGCTTTAATTATGTTTTATAATCTATTTAAAAGTTGAATTCTGTTTTATTATTTGGGAAATTTATAATCACTAAAGTGTATTTTAAAGTTGTTTTATAAGCATATAATTTTTATTACTTCAAAGTTTAGAACTAAAATTTGAACTAATTATACTTTAACACCTTAATAATTATAAGTTTGTAAATAAAATTATGAAAAAACGATAGGAGATTCTTATAAATTTAAATATGGTAGAGGTAATCAGAAAAAATATTCAAAAGTTATTTGTCACAATATACCATATTTTTTCTTTTGAGCTGCTTCCTTATTCACAATTATTTTGTAATAGTTGTATTGAGATGCTGGAATTAATAAAAGTTTTAGAATCCTGGTATACAATAGAATGATAATACAGGATCAATTTTTATTTAATTTAGATATTATCCTCTAATGCTAAAATTAGTACTTATCATCAGGTGGAGCCGGGGTTTAATTGGAAACTACAAACCATCCTATTTTTATTGCAGATTCTATTTTGCAGCTAAACATAGTTTGTTTTTTTTTTTGTAAATTGCAAATAACTGAGAAATTTTTACATACCCAGTCCCACACCTCATCATGTACCAGTTAAAGTTAGACCTCAAAATTGTAGGCGTCTACTTTAATCCATTTATTATTCTTCATTTCAAATGACATTTCACAACCCATAGAAATTGAAAAAAAGAATTTTTCTGGCTACAGTCTGTAATATAAAATAGGAGTTCCTTATAAATTTTCAAAAATACCCAGCCCGTGAATTTCCTCGACGAAATAATAATTTGAAGATTGCTTATTACTCGAAATATTTCAGTTTCAGTTGAAAACGAGTATGTCACTAATATTAAAAAATATATAAAAAACATGTAATAATTCACAAGCAATATTGGTAGATAAACCGCTGAAAAAACAACCACGAGTGCATCCAGATAACACCGTAGTCTAGTAAACATAATCCAAATCATAATATTATGTTTATGGGAATAAGGGCAAAAATCCGATACACCAGATAATATTGGCGCGCAAACAAAGCGTGCGAATTTTTGTTTATCTCGTTTTTGAATTTTGATTTATAGTTGCATAGTTTCCGGATGCAATGCGAAATTAATTGAAACGAATGCATTAATTGCAGTTTTGTACGACTCACAAATGGCCATAAATCATGCGGCGTAATCGTTTGTAATAATAAGTATTTTTTTCGGCCTTCGGGCTTGTTTTTCACGTTATCAAAATGCAATTTCAAACAAATTGACTGAAATGCTGAAGCAATTGACCATCAAATAAACCTAGGAAACATGTTACTACTGTATATTATTTTGAACAATATGTTACTGAGAAAATTGTACTAATAAAATATAGAAGTACATACAAGAATGAAATAAATCATCGATGGTATTCATAAGAGTAAAACTATTGAAATTGTGTCAGGTGTTAATGATAAAATTATCCTGATAAAATAAACAAGTATCTACGAATTGTGAATTTAGTTTTTTTCGTTTTTCAGCTATCAAAATGCAATTTCAAACCAAATGATTGAGGTATTGAAGTAAATAAATAATTTATAAAAATAATAAATCGACGAGTTAGTAATTATGAAAAAAAACAATATTAGCACACGCGTCACATCCGTTACAAAAAGATAAACAAAAATTATTTATTTTATTTTCATAAATTATTAAATTATGAATCATAATAAGGAAAAATATTCAGCACGTGAACATCAACATTTCAAAGCCAAAACAAAACTTGCGTTCCATGTTATCAAAGTCCACATTTCTGGAATCTGAAATCTCGTGCTTTCAACCGGAAGAAATAGTTAATCACCTCTTTTGATCCGCCAATAAAATTATCGAGTAGTCGCACAATTATATCGAGTATTAATTGCCGATTGCAAATCAATATCGACAATACGTTCGTCGCCGTTCGACGACGTCGTTTCTCTCTTGTTGCGAAGTGCATCCAAGTTGGGACAATCGTTCCACCGCGAAATCGACGTGCGTGCAACAAATACATAAAATCGAGGAGGAACGTGCAGCAGGTTCGTGAATTGAGTGTAATTTATTTTTGTGCTCGGGTAATAAAAAAAATGGTCGATACTATTCATGAACACTTTATTAAAATTTATTTTACACAATTCTAAACATTATTTATCCACGTCGTTTTAAAATAATGTTAATTTGCATTATGTTTTGTTGGTGTGTTTCACAGAAGAATTATTTATAATTATTCGGTTATAAGTGTAAATATGAAGAAACGGCATTTTGTGATTCCCCAGTACTCTAAAATTAAAATGTGTATTCTGAGTTGCATAATCATGAAAGGTTTTGTTAAATATTTGTTCATGTTATTTAATTAGTGCTAGTGATGGAAACTATTATATTATATATAAAAATATTGCGATTTAACTTAAATTTTGGACCTCTGGAACATTTTTTTTAAATTTTAAAAACGTTTCAACAAACTATTTAAAGTTGTATTTGTAACATTCTAAAAAAATTGTTCGGCCTCAAATGGGTTTCAAATATACCGTTATTCTTACATGTGTCTATAAAGTTTCTGAGATTTTTCGCTGATGTTTAACAAACTATATTTTTATCATACTCAAATGTTTGAGACACACACTATTTCGTATTGAGTATAAAATGTTTCGTTTATATGTTGTAGAAACGTATTAAATGTTACCTAATTGAATTTACATAGGTTTGCAATAAAATACGTCAATATATATATATATATATATAGAACCTTATTTGATTAAAAAAATCACATAATACATATGACATAAACAATAAGTATTTATTAATCTATTCGAAAAAAAAAACAAAAGTTTTCAGAAACAACATATATAAATATTAAATAAAATTATACATACAGTATAGCCCATTTGAAAGCGCGACACCTCCATAAAATTTGTATTTTTGTTCGATTTTGACAAACTTTTTTTTATAAAATATGTACTTATAAGCAAAATGTCACTTTTTTAAACCAAAACCAAAATCTACAGGGTAATTTTTGAGACATGAAAATTGAAGAAATCATTCTTCATCATTCTTTTTTATAAAATATTGAAATATTATAGTACTATACTAATTATACTATACTTATAATACTCTTAAGTACCAATCGAAAACCGTTTAATCCAACTGAATTTTGAGAGACACATCATGTACGACAAACACAGTAAAACTCTGCAAATTTGTTTCGTAGTGGAAATCTTTTACTGTCTCTGTCATACATAATGTCTCTCACAATTCAGTAGGATCAAAGCATTTCCAATCGGTATATTACATATAAATATTGCATATTAATATTACAATATTTTTGAAAAATAAGTTAATTTGTGTTATTTTTGACAGTTTGATTAAAAAATATAAACATAAAAAGACTACGATTTTTAATACTTTCTGAAAATTATAAATATGCGTATTTTTTTAGTTAGATCTTCTAAGTGGTCGAAAAATGAATATGTAGTTAATATTAATTAAATAAATAATATTTGAATTATAGAAATGTTTGAAATAAAATTTAATCAATTTCCCTATTCAAATATTTTGTTCAAAATTTAATTATTTACAGCAGTCATTTAAAATTAAAATTATCAATTGATTTAATATGTATAATGATAACAATAAACTTATTGATAATATGATACGAAGTAATTAACCGATTTATATTAATTTCAGAAAACTAAATCGATTAACCGAATACAAGGTTTACTACGAGTTCGCTCACGGGATGGCGCCACCGATGTCCGACAAACGTCATCCATTGAAGTAGGTTGGGTTGCCAGCGCTGACGGTCGCATGACTATTTTGTTGTCCTGTGACTTCATCGTGGATCGACACATGATCAAGAGGACGGCCTAGTCGAACGTGTGCGTGTGTGGTGTTTCCAGTGTGCGTTTCGGGGCCCTCGTTTACTCGCAATGTCGACGGTGTTGTGACGGGACAAAACTCGCGAAATTTGGATGATGCACTCGCTTTGGGTCACTGGACGTTTGTTGTCGCGCGCTATCTGGAATGGTATATCGAACATATCGTCGGCCGCGGATCCGAATCTGCAGCGAAAATCGGACCCCTGTTTGGTGTCAGCTGTTTGCGGCTTCTCGAAGGAGAGGAAGATCCAAAGACTGTTGAAGGGCCAGTTCGGCGACGATGCATGGTTCATCGCCAAGAACAAATCGGCCGATGTTTTGGGTGAGTTTTTCACCCAATTCACGTATTATTTTATAACATAACCTTTGTTCGTGTGACGTTTGTTTTTATTTCACGCACAAACCAAACAAAAATGTTTTAGTTTCCTAGTGAACAACATGTCTTGTTACTTTACACATATTAATTTTAACCGCAAACCAGAAATTAATGTACGTTTTAAGGTTATGAATCGGATCGTGTTGTGAAAGTAACAATATGTTCGAGCAAATTTAAATGCCTGGTATTAATTCGATGGCCTGTTAAACATACGAAAATTCTGATATCGAGAAAGTTCAATTAGCAAGTATAAATATATCGAATGAATATATTAAAATTTGATTATCTAAATTAAAAACGCAATTCCTCTTGGTACAAAACTGTTGTGCAATTAACTGTTCCTAAACCTTCTCAAAACCCACAGTGCTTTCAACTCTTGTTATCTAAATTAGTCAATTGGGACATTTTATGCTGAAGCATTTAATTAGATTTCGACAGTGTTTTTAATAAGAAGATTTTGGATATATTTTATTTGAGGAAGCGCATTTTTATTTATTTTAAACTAAGTCAGAATGATAACCTTGAAATTTAATATAAAATAAGGTCAAAACTAGCAATAACAGTTTAAACAGCCTTATAAGAAGCGTAAAATTATTACTGGAAGTATTTATTCCAACAATTATTGTTTTGAGAACAGATTTAATAAAGCAGGTTACTTTAATTGTAGTTGCAGTGAACAAAACTCGTATTTAATGGTACTAAAAATAGGTATTTTGTTAAATAATTAAAATATATCTAGAAATACAATTGCAGTATTTACACAAAATATAGTTAAACTATTTATAACAATTTCTACGATAATGTTGAATAAACGTTTACTTAGTAAATGCCATAATTGTTCAAACAATTCATTAAATCAATAAACAGTGGTGGCCAGAGAAATAGCACAAAATTTAAAATAAATCATTTTGATATTTCATAAAACAATTTAATTCAAATTTTGCTCAGATAGTATAAAATATATATTTCAATATTCGATACTTTTTTTATTTGTTTATATATTGCTGAAATAGCTGAAAACTTAAATTGCTTCCTAAAAATGGTTTACAATGCTTATTAACAAATATAAAACAACACACTCAATTGAAAATGTAATAAAATTATGTCCTAATAAAAAATATCTTAATTTATTGACAGACAAATTTGAAAAATCAGTAAATGACATCTTTTTTTGTCCTATAGGTAAATAAAAAACGAATTAATTGGTTCATATCAGTGTGTCTAATATGAATGAACAAAACTTGCAAAGATATATTTCAATTAAATAAATACAGTGTAATTATTTTAAATAAAATATGCAATATTATTAACGGTGAGATATATGTGCTATTTCTCCACCACTGTATATTAAGCATCAGCTTACAAATGCATGAAAATAAGAAGGAATTTACCCCTTTAGAAAAATTTTAGAATAGAAATTTAAATTAATATACCTAATATTTAATTTTTAATATTCAAGATTTACTTATTAATTATGTATACAAATTACGATATGAGATAAATATTTTTTCACAACTATAAAAACTTTCCAACATTAAACGCTGGTTTTTAAGTGCAAATATATTAAAATTACTTCAATGTTATTTTCTGAGCTTGAAAATGGTACACAATAAAAAGACGTTTTAATGATATAGGAAAACTATTACGATGTATTATTTACTATAAACAATACTTAATGATAGACTCTAAAAAGGTAAATTGTGATAAAGGAGGTTGAAATGTAAATAAAGGAATGATGTGATAAATTCATGATAATGATGTATAGAGGAAAGTGGAAATGATACATTTTAAATTGCAGTTTCTGTTTATTCTATGATTATAATTTCGTTAACACAACTTATTATATTTTCAAACAATCCTATTTAAGTAAAAAACACGTAAAAATTAAATTATAATATCGTATGGTAAAACAACATATTTATGTCCACTTATCAGGAATATTTGAAAAGTATAATTAAATTAAATGGATATTTTAAGTAAATTTGTGTCCCGTTTATTATTAGCTTAATGCAAAGACAATACATTACAAGGAAAATTCTCCGACATATCACGCAACGCATAATCTCCATTTTGCCATAGAAATGCTCGTTAGTCACATGCTAGGAACATCGATTTTGCACTGCACTGCTGGATGCATAAATCGAATGCATTATTGAAATTGTTTTTTGTGGACGATTTTCCGTAAACAAAAGTTGTCTCCATATTTTGAGAACCCGAAATATCCAGTTAATACTGTTGTTTATGCCAAATAACCCAAACACACTCTTTATTCGTCTCACGTGAGCAAATTACTCCAAAACAATGCAATAAAAATTGATTATTTTTTTTTTCGTCGAAATTAAAAAATATGTATTAAATAAGTTTTTTTTTAGCCAACGAGTCACCTTCAATTCTTTGCACTAAATTTGTGCGTTTTGTTTTTGCTGAATTTTTTATGACTGACCACACCCAGCTTTTATTTCATCTGTTAACATTAAGATATTGGTGAGGATATGGAAAGCATATGCTAATCCGACTGACAAAGTTCATGTTTTAAGGAAGCATGCCAAAGAGCATAAATGCTTTCTTTTTTTAGAAAAAAAAAACAGATTTTTTAACAATATTGTGTATTTCTGAGTTACAAGGTACAGTTTGGCGTCAGATGTCACAAGATGATTCTGCACCGAAGCCAATTAAAAGTCCTTCAAATATTTTAATCACATAATAGGACAAACGCGAGATAAACATTGTCGTATTTAGCACAGATCGCAAATTGACCTTAGCAACGCATTGTCTCCATGTTTATTTTTATTTATTCAAATATAATTTGTAATAATTTTTTGTGTGTGCTATTGTGTAATTACACTAGTATACTGGTTCGTGTCGTATTTACTTATTCATTCAGGCGTAATAATTAATAATATCAGGTTCAATTAAAACTCTAGATTGAGTTCTTGAATGAATATTCAATTTCTTAATTAATAGTTATTACGTATACCTATTATGCATTCAATATAATTTATAGTGTGGAGGTCCGTTAAAAAACATAATTTTTACACATGTGCACACATAATAATAGAGAATTTAATTACAAAAATATTCTATTCAGTCAAAATGTTTTTTGATAAAATAATTCAAATAAATGTCAAACTAAAATTTGGACGTGTTAAAAAAAAACATAAATCAAACTTAACAAGTTACAGTATTCATCAACTGATCATCGTTGGTTTAAAGTTTGTGTATCGTTTAAAATCAAACGATTTATTAGTAAAATATGTTATTAAATATATTTTGGCAATAACATGCGTCTAATTTTAATATTTGTGTCTTCCAAATATCAAAGTTCAAGCGCACGTTTTCGTTTTTTTGAAGTAAACACAATATTTACAGAAAAAAATATCAAACGACCCGTTGGAAAATTACCAATGATTAAAGTTAAGAGCGTTATGTTGTTATCGTAATAACTATTCATTATTTAAATAAATTACTTTATTGGACGACTTGAAAATTTGAAAATTAATTATTTAACAAACTTTTGGTCCAAAATATAATGTAATGAACATTGTACAGTTGAGTTGAAAAGGATTAAGTGTAATTGAAAATTAATAAAAAATATTTATTAATTTGAAATTTGTAAAAATGAACATTTTAAAATTATATTATAAAAATATGTAAAGTTTCTGATTAGTCCAATTTTTAAATTTGTTAAATATTTATTTTAATAATTTTTTTTGCATTTTTTGAATTATTACATGTAGTTATGTAAACCTGCTTTCTATTTGTCCATTGTTTTATCGTGTATAAGCATCTACATTAAGTAAATGAGTGGTTCTACCTCATATAATATTATAATAATAATATAAAAATAAATAAAAAATATCAACTAAAAAGATAAGAGATCGGATACATTTCCTAAGAAAAAAGTGTTAAATGTAGCAAATTGTTCCACGATGCTTCATTTTGTCATAGAAGTATCATATTGACATTAATTGTCCAGAGGTGTATTAGACGACAAAATTTTAATTATATTTGTATACAATTAACAATTGTTTAACTTGTTGATTACTTAATTATTTAATTATCTTAAACATACCTTATTATCCTGCTTCGTTATAAAAGGTTATGCGAGCAAAGTTTGGAAAATGTTTAATTTTGTTTTTCTTTATGGTAGAACTTGCCACAATATGATATTTTGTTAAAATCATTGTAACAATACATGTATTCTTAAAAATACAATGACGTGAAAACGAATTAAAATAAAGAAAATGTAATCAATTTTAAAAAGAACTTTATCAAAACTTTAACTTGTCAAAAATTTAATCTGTTAGACTGTTTGCCAATTGTTTATAAAATATTTATGAAACTGCGATTAGTGTTGCATTGTACTGTTATCATAATTGAAAAATAATAGTATAATTACATCATTTCTGAATAGGTTTACGTCTAATTTATTTGTTACCATATAAATGAATTAATCACGACTGAAATGTAAATAATTGAGTCATAGTCATAGTTTTTATTTTCAACACGGGAGTATCATATTCGTTTTAAACAATTATTTTTATCTTTGACATTATTGAATTCATGTATGTTTACTGTGCAGCCACATTTTTAAATTATCAATTCGCACTCAAAATTTTTATTTTGTTTTGCATTTACGGTCGTTGACTGTGGTTATTTATTTTTTCGTTTCGTTTTACAGGTGTGGCCGACGGCGTGGGTGGTTGGCGCGCTTACGGGATAGATCCCGGCGAGTTCTCCAATCATCTAATGAAGAGCTGCGAACGACTTGTCAATCTAGGCCGCTTCCAGCCTACCAATCCCTCCGAACTGTTAGCCAAGGGCTACTACGAACTGCTACACCACAAGAAGGCCATACTGGGTAAGTTGAAGATCGCTCAAACGATCCATTGTTTATCAGAAAAGCCGTTTTGTTTTGCCATCGTCTATTTTTACCGGATCGCATAACGTAATATAATAATAATGTGATGTCGATAAAACCATCTTTTCGCTGATAATGTGGATTCTCTGACGTAAATGAGATTATTAAATGTTTTTATTTTTTGCGTCGTTTATCCAGCTCGGTCATTGCATTTCGATTATGTAAGAGCGCGGATCCAATTGCAGGACGAAAATTGAAATTCAGGCCATAAATGTCTCGAAGTTGCTGCAACTTATAATGGATGCAGTCGACGTTTTATGATCGCGCTCAAATACATAAATGTTGGGAAAATGACGACGTAAACTGGCTACTTATATTAAAATTTAAGAGATACATATTGGAAGGAATTTTCACATAAAAGGCTCGAGTTACGTTATATAACAACATTTTTATTCTTCCTTTTTATAGTTTATACTAGGTCAAAGTCAACAACTCGAAAATATTTACAAGAAGATAATAATAGAATGTTTAACAAATTGAACGGGAATTAAGTAATTGTGAGATTGATTTAAAAATTATTATTATGGACTTTGAATTGTTTGTTGGGTCGATTGTAATCGATGGGAAAAATTTCAATGTTGAAAATTTCCATTTTCAATTTTTATTCCACGGGAAGAAAATAACTACTATTATGAAAACATTTATGTCTTCGATAACGTGAAGTTTATCTTTAAAATAATTATTAATATTACAAATTTATTTCATATGCATAATTTTTATTGGCATAATAAAAATATTGACAACTGTCTGGGATAATAAGTGATATTTTTAGACCGAAGTAATTTCACATAAAACAGTAAATATTTTAACTTCGCAGTTTCATTATGTATAATAAAACTATTAACCAGAAGGTTTTTAAGTATATGTAATCATGTATTCTATATGTTATAATACGAATACAGGAATTTAAATATTTATATAGAGTGGTTCACCTAAGTGATTCATTAAGGGTTTATAGAGAACTAAAAAAAAATTTGAAATATTGTTTGCTGATGTAGCATGATATTTGTATTTTCAAAAAGAATCTCACACGTGTCCGTGACATTCCCGGTTGTATTGTTATACACATTATTTTCACATCATTCTAATCTAAAATGAATTTTTACATGATTGATACACATTGAATGGTTTCTAATTTTATGTTTTTCAACTATTTATGTAAATATACCGGGTGTTTCATAATTATTGTGACAAACTGATAGGGGTTATTGAGGGTATCAACATAAGTATTTTTGTCATATAAACCCCTAGCCGAAAATGAGTCGTTAGAGTACCAGAAAAAGAGAGATAACAATTTTTAATTTATTGATTTAAATTACTCTTTTATACAGACTACAGAAAAAAAAATAAACAGGACGGTTTGTAACCCGTGAACTTTTCCTCATTTTAGTATTTAATTTGTTATAGTACTCTAACGACAAAATTGCTTATTTCGATACTCCTATTAGTTGGTCGCAAGAATTGTGAAGCACCCTGTATATAAATTAAAATTTCTAAATATTTTTACGTATAATATCTCTGGAAATACTCCACTGTAGGATATGCTTCAACATATTCAATGGTCGTGTCATTTGAAATAAGTTATTGGGATATAAAGTAGGAAAATAATAATTAGAAGTATCATGTACCCTGTTTAATATTTTGGAATACAATTAAAAACTCCAAATATGATATATTTTCTTAACGTGTACACGTAAATTTTTAAACGTTACAATTGTAAGTAATAGTGTGAAACAATCGCTCCATGTGTGAGATTTTTTGAAAAAACTGACACAAAACAAACGAAGATATGAAAACGATCCAAAGTGCGTAGATTAAGCATTTTACGTAGAGCTCAAGTGTGCAATAATATTTACAATGTTCTATTTGGAAAAACAAAGTTATCGCTATTTCCGGTTGGACCGAAAGTGACAGTGCGTTGAACGTATTTTACTAAACTAAAGTAACGTTCTAGCTGCGACTAAAATTACAGATTAATATCACTATTAGTTTTATATAAATATTTAATAAATCATTTAGATGAATCACCCTATATATTAAAAAATATATATTTTAACCATTTCTGCATTCGATATTTTTTCATCTCAGCTCTGCTCATTATCTAATTAAACATTCAGTTGGCACAACTTATTTTTGGCCACCAAAATGGGTTTCCAATATATACATCTAACAATAACTTTACATTTCACAAATAACCAGCCTTGAATTCGACGAAAAAATATTTACGTTTTCTGACACAATTTTCAGACTTCCTTGTGATTTTAATTAGTATGTTTTTAACGTATGTTGAAACTTGTTATCTCATCGATCTGATCATTCTCATGACCAGTTAGCCAGCCATGAACTTGACAGTCCACAATCGAATATTAATAAGCCATTAAGATTTTCTAGAGAACATAAATTATTACCATCGTTTCGGATTTAAATTGAATTAAACTTCGTTAAATTTAGGTTTGGCGAGTTATTCATACAAGTAGTGGAAGTTGAAACTTTGTAGAGTTGACAAAATGCACTAAAGTTTTCAACCACTATTAATAATTCAGACGTCGACGACTGGCCGTAAATACAATTGCACCAAAACGTTAGGCTCCGCATTTCAAACAGCCAACGGCTTTATTTCGTTTTACATTGTATGGAGAAACTGTTGTGCAATTTTACGTTGATAAAATTTTATTTAAATGTCTCCTCCTTTTTGGAATACGAGCACGAAAAATGCTTGATCATTCAAATGTAAACGTCGACGTTTGTTAATCAACAACTGGTGATTCCTATTCCCGAAATTCAATATTTTTTATCGGGTTTGGGAGCAAAGTGCACAAGATAATTGTAAAAAGCGATTCCTTTAGAAAAATTTCAAAGCACAAATGCACTGCGTGTATTATTATGTAACCTGCAATTATTTATTATCGAATAATAAAAAACTGTCGAGACAAGATAATCCGTATGCACTTCACTTCTGTTCATTGGAAAACATTATTTATTTATTTAACGATAATGATGGAAAAAACTTGTTTTGTTGTCTGCGTGCATCTTTTCAATTTGCTGTCATGAAAAATCATGTAAAAGAAAAAATCCATAAAAACTAATTAATTAAAATTGACAAAAGATAATAGTAAATTTTATAATTTCTTTATTTTTGTTTGATATTATTAATTTGATGGTAGTGGAAAAAAATATATATATATATATATATATATATATATATATATATATATTAGTGAATATTCACAAAATTTATAAACTTTACAAACTTAATTTTTACTTTACAAACTTAATTTTTGTTCGTATATTCATTAAAAGTGAATAAAAATAAATCCTTAAAATCTTCAATATTAAAAAATTATATTTTTATATTAAAATTTGACAAAATATTTCGTATAACAATATTTAGAATTTTTGTTTCTGTTGTTTATAAAATTTTGTTTAATACATCTTTTTATAACAGTTAAATAAAGAATTTTAACATTTTTTATTAATTAATATTTTGTTATAAAACTTTTAAAAATATGAAAAGTATAAATATACATGGTTAATTGTTTTTCTATTTCACTTTTTCCGAAATGTGCCAAAAGTCAGTTTTGGTAGTTATAGTTTAAAAAAACTGAGCAGTGAACCAATTTTAAAATTATTTATTATTGTTTAGCCCATTTAAAAAAAATCATTTATGTATTAAATTTAATGAGGAACACTATTTTAAAAAACTATATGTAAATGGTGAGGTGTCAAGAATTTTGTAAAACTTTATTGCAAAATTGTCTATTATTGAAAGAATTATTAGAACATTAAAGATTATGAATAAATAATGTAGAGAAAATAGAAATTTTATTTTAAAAAAATTGTATAAAATCACTTTTTAAAATAAACCGAAGGTAAAGATATATACAAAAATGTAATTTTATTAAAATTTATTTAGGAAAATAAAAACAGCCGGGATTTTCGTATGAGAAAGTCAAGTAATAAATATTAATATACGATTAAACTTCTGAAAAATAAGAACAGACACCGACGGTTTTTGGCTTTTCGAATTAATTTTCTTGTGAAATTAATTAAATACAACCGCAGAGAGAGTATTTATCGTTGTATCATCATTCATAATTTGTTTTGATCGTTCTTGGCAGCGTATGTCGCAAACAATCGCGGCCGCTTGTGATCTCTTGCGTCACACCTATACGAAAAATCGAAATCATATGATTGTAAATATTCACGCCAGTATCCAGTCACGTGAATCCTACAAAACACACATTAAAAACCGAGAATCTAGCGTGACTAAATATAGAATTTCTACCGTTGACCGTAACAATAAGGAAAATTGGGATTGTATTTATTCTTGCGTCGAATATCAATTTACGATTGTGACACTATTGTTACCAGCTTTTTTCTTGGTGTCCATAAACAATGCTTGTGATCTAGTTAATTTTAGTTTTTGTTTAATTTCAGACAAAAAAACTGAAATTTAGTCGTGGGTTTTCAGGTCACGCTAATTTAACAACAGATCTGTTCTAAAAGCTAATTAACGTTTGAACCAAGTTATTCAATTGCGTGAGAGTGTAATATTAAAAGTATTATTAAGGAGGGAAAGTGTCCTTTATGCGCTTAAGTTATGTAGTACATGAGTGTAATTATGCATTTATGTATGTGGAGTTGGTAAAAATAAGTGTTACTCACTTTGTTTTATTTAAGTATGTTACATATGCTGATAAGTTTTAAATGTATACATTTAAATTTTATATATGTATCAATTGTTTTTTACTTTTTACAATGTTTATTATTTTGTTTGTTGGAATGCAAAATTATTTTAAACAATATTCATTCATACATTATTACTACGTTCTATTTATTTTTTGAATTCACTAACATGACAATCAAATATATTTTCTGACAAAAAATTATATGTATTATCTATTGTAAATATCGTGACTTTGTGAAAATATACAGTACAGTGTCATAGTTATAGTAACTTGATGAAATTATTTCAAGGACTCTGAGAAGAGGTTGGAAGTCCGTTTGACACCAGACCTGAAAAATTTCAGGTTTCAAATAAAAATATGAAATGTTTGAAATGTTTGTCTTGCCCGTCGCAATTTCCATATATCAACCCTATAGAAAACAAGGGGATTCACATTTATAACTAAATTCGACGTAAAAATTTTAGAAATTTACATTTGTCACAGTAAGAAGTTCGAAAGAATATAGACTTGTATATATAGAAAATGGTTGATTCTATGCCACGAAAATGGCCCAAAATTATAAAACAAAAAGGATATTATACAAAGTGTTTATGTTAAATTTAATTAACACAGATTTAATCATTAAAACTGAGTTTCAAAGTACCTATATTTATATTCAACACAATTCATAAAAAATATATGTAACTTATTATAGAATAAGAAATTACATAAATTAATGTTTACATGTTTAATTTCACATTAAATAAAAGAGTTATGGCTAAAATATTTAATATTTTAAAAAGTTACTGTAATATTGACCACTACTGTATAGGGGTAGGGGTCAGGATAATTCTTTTTATCCTGAAAAAATCAGATATCTCAGTAACAAGAATTCAAATCAAAATTTCATCATCATTGGACTTATCTGGAAAATCTATTTCCCTTACTATTAATTTGCCACTAGTATCTTCACGTGATTCGTCACATTTAAATTTCTTCAGACAATTTTAACCACCACCGAATGTTTGTCTAGCGGATTCCTTTTTGATTTATATTTTTAGTTATTACAATATTTCTTAAAACCTTGGTAAACCGTGTAACACGTGTTTTGAAATAGATATTGATATATATCGTGATATATCAGTATATCACATGTATATCTGGCAAACCCTACTAGAAATGTTTAAAATAACCAAAAACCTTTTTGCAGGAAGTAGTACGGCCTGCGTGGTGGTACTCAATCGCGAGAACAGCACCCTGTACACCGCGAACATCGGCGACAGCGGTTACATGGTGGTGCGACGGGGCGAGGTCGTCCACCGGTCCGAAGAGCAGCAGCACTACTTCAACACGCCGTTTCAGCTCTCGCTACCGCCGCCCGGTCATCAGGAAGGCGTGCTCAGCGACACACCGGACGCGGCCACCACGCACAACTTCCCCGTCGAAGACGGCGACGTCATCTTGGTTGCGACTGACGGCGTCTTCGACAACCTGCCCCAGAGCATCATAGTCAACGAATTAATTAAGGTGCGAACGGATTTTTTTGTCGGCATCTCGGCGGTAATTGCGGCCGCATGTTTCAATCTGTCGATTTGTTATTATTAATAAGCTAATTGTACTTGGAACGCTTGGTAACTAGAATATAAATCGTTACAAGGCTTTCTACTTAATGTACGCCGATTTCTATGAATAAATATCAAGTTTTTAGTTTCATAGAAAGAAAACCAATTATATATCTGTTATTAAGAATTGTAGTTTCTACTCTGTTGTATCAGAAATTATCTTAAATTTAGTAATGTTGCATTGCACCAGATATATTAAGAGGTTGTTGAGTAAAACACTATTACTTGCTTATAATTAATATTGCAAAACGCAAACACATTTAATGGATAACCACTCGACAAAATGAACAATTCCATTGTGACACTCTGATTACACACCCTAATGATGTCATCAATTGTTCGGCAATAAAATGTATAAAAACCGTTGAATTATATCCACCCCATATTTTTTGCAGGTCCAAGGGGAAAGATGCGCGTCCCGACTCCAAATGGTAGCTAATTCGATAGCATGGATGGCCCGCAGTTTGTCCTTCGATGAGACGTTCATTTCGCCTTTCGCCGAGAGCGCCTTCGCCAATGGTATTAATACGATAGGTGAGTCATTCTTTTCCCTTCTTCCTTTTTGGTATTCGGCGGTCCGGCAGATTTTCCTGCGTCGTCATTAAAGGCGCCAGACACAATATCATGTAATTATTAGAAAACGAGTTCTTTGCATCTTTACACACTTAAGATACGATTAAACAATGACCGACAAATGTGTGATGTAAGCAATTTGCTTTTCATACAGGCATTGTTGTCGGCGTATTCTGCATTCACGTTGGCGTTTTGCAAAAGCGCTTTGAACGTTTTATAGTTCTCGGTAAGAGACACTTGGGTTTCCCACTGAATTCCAAGTGCACGGTTGCAACGTTGCGTTTGAAGTGTAGAGTCAATGTTTGAGTTAATTAGTGTCGAACCGCCGGAAGTGTCGTTTTATCTCATAAATGTGTATGAGTTTCGAATAATAAGAATTTAATAAATTTAAAATTTAATTTTAAACGCCACCAATACGAATATATGTGGAACAATTGCTTAATTGTCTCATATCATAATCATTTTAGGCGGGTTAACTAAATGATGTTATTGCAGTCTTCCTTGACTTGTACTGCTTCCAACTAGATGCTATTAAAGCAGTTGTGGAACTAAAATTTGCATTACGTGTTCCAGATCGCGACGTAAATAAAGTGAAATAATTAACTCAAGTTTCGCTGTCGATTTGAAATTTTAGAATGGTGCTAATAATTATCTTTCTGTATTGTTCTAGGTGGTAAACCTGACGACATCACCGTGATTCTTGCAACCGTTGCAATATGAAGCCTTTGTCGTATAGGTAGTGCTAAATAAAATTGTTCGTCTATTGCTAGCAAATTAGTTTGTATTTCCTCATTACATTTTTGTTGTAATTTTATTTCGCTCATTCATTCAATCATTTCTATTTATACGCTAATTACACATACGGTGAGTTTATTTGGACCTTTGTGAAATTAATTGTTGGGTGTATTTATTGAATAAAATCATGTCATCGCCTTGAACACCATTTTAGATTTACGTCGTTTATTTTATTTAGTTGCTATATGTGTAAATCACTGTTAAATATCCTTTAAAATGTGCAACAAATCTAACATGTTTTGAATCTCTTCATCGCTTTCAGCTAAACATGTTAGATCTGTTTTGGAAGAGTGTATTCGCGATTCTATACTTGAACCTTGAAGATTGTTTAAGAGAATCAGACCCAGGAATACAGTATTGAAAGAAGCCCCTTTTAAGGATCCCTTAAACGATCTTGTAGAAAAAAGTACTGAGTCTTTTTCAAATCGATGACACTTTGCTCAATGCTTTTTTCTTAATAGTTAGTACCTGACATGTTTTCACTTCAGAATGGAATGGTCAAGCTACGTTTTAAATGCGTTTCCCAAAATGGAATAATTTTGTGGAATGCGTTTGATGTGAACAATGCATATACACTGTGCCATTTTAAATAAGACTATCGATCATGTTGAACTAATTCGAACGAACTAAACTGCTTTTATTTAATGGGTTTCAAACTCAATATTGTTCGTGACCTAATATCAAAACGTAATATAAGTCTTTTATAAAATATTTCGTTAATGTAGGATTTAAGGGTGTGCACGAAAGATTTATATTACGTAGATTTGTGATTATAATTTTACAATTCGACTGAATCCGCTGTAGAACTATATCTTTATTTTTTGTGCTGTAGAAGTATGAATTCTTTATTTTTGTTCTTGTTTTGTGATTTTTAATACTTTTTTGTGTCTTTTATGAAAAATATGGTTTAGGGATAAATAGTCATAACTATTTTTTTGGTAACTGGAATTTGTTTTCAAATTTCTGGCCTGTATTAAAGTTCACAAAATGCAGATGTTACTTCTTGATGTATACTTACATATTGCTGAACTTTATGTAAGAGAACGTCAAAGGCTAATGTGCTGTTTCTAAATGTTTTAATTATTGTAGATATCTTAAAGGATACAGTGATTATGAACCAAATAATTTCAACCTAATATTTAGGTTGGAAGTTTTGTTTCCTCCTCATTAATTAATAAAATGTATACTCAACACTTGTTTCTTTGCAGCTGTGAAAACAGATTTTTTAGTTATAATAAATAGTTGTTAAAAATTATTGCTGTTTTTTTATCAATTGCTTCAGGGTTAATAAAAAACCTGAATATTAAAGAAACGTTTATTAAACAATATATGTAACAGTATAATCTATCATCCAATAGAATTAAACGATAACTGATTCGGTAAAAATTATAATCGTTACCATAAAAAAATACAAATAGATGTTTTAAATAAAAATTACAGGATGTTAAAAAAAAATTTCATAGTATTTTGGTATCACTGTTGGTTATTGGCAAGTTGATCGTCGTTGAGTGGCCTGTCGGCGTTATTGCCACCCCATTCAAAACCGCCAGGGTGTTCTTCAGGTAAGCGCGCATAATTCACATCCTCCACTGGATCAAACAATGATCTTCTAAAATAAAGTATGATATGGATTTAGACAAGAATCATTTCAAAATTTTATCTAACTTCAAGATATTTTAATTACAGAAACATATTGCTATAAGCCACAATAGAAATCTATAAGTTTACTACTGGTAACATTCATGTATGAAAACTTCATATACATATTTACATTCTATATTTACCTGTCCTTTAAACATATAACCAACTAATTAACCTATAGTTTGATATCAAGGTTATTTTAATTGGGAATTAATAGATAAGAATAAATGAATACAAACACTTACAAAAATGTTGGCGTTTTTAGAATTTTAAATCCTCCTCTCTGTTTTGGGAACACATCTTCCAAAAAGAAATAGATATGCCCGACAGCAATTCCCACCAAATCTACATAAACTGCATTTCCAAGCAGCACAGAAAAACCTAACAGGACCCAAGGCAAATATGGAGCCTAAAATGAACACCTTTAGTATCTCTTATTATTTTAGTTGATTGTTTTTACTTGGAAATTAATTAGGCCAAAAAAGTTCATTCTCACATCAGGATTTCTTCTGGACCATATGTACACTATCATAATGGTAAAGGCTTGTCCTAAGAATAGTAAATTTACAAAGAATGCAAATGCCTGTTTTTAAGTTAAGGAAAGGCAATTATTCAAATTCAATTGATATCGTGAAATAAAGATTAATAAAAGGATACAATCATGAAAGCAGCTCCGAACAGGAACATCAACACAAAATCGGAGGTTCTATTTCTGAATGAACCTTCCTCCAGCATTCTGCAATATTTGTATGTAAATATCATGTTGAAGAAGAAGTTGAACCCGAACGTCCCAAAGAATAAAAACGTCGTTATCAATCTCCATATCTGCCCCTGCTTTACAATTAAAATTGGATTGAAATATAATTGAAATGGAGAGGTTAGTTCCAATTGCTACAACAAAACAAATAATTTATAATGTTTACATATCAATATGTAATGCGAAAATGAGAAAGTTTACATACCACTGCCAATGTTGTGATAATGCAAGCTGTAGTATATGCCCTGGTCACAGGGGGCATATTCATATATTCATTGCTGAGTGTCTGGTACGCCATTTTATATTGTCTTTACGTTCCAAAACAGAGCTAGAGAAATCACGACATCGTCTTTAAAACTGTTTAATGACAAACAACACTGTTTTTTAGCCACATCAGATGTTAGTTATCTGGAACTGTCACTCCTTGACATCGCGTTGAAAAAGTGACGTTTCGTTATGTTGCACAGTTTGATTGGTCGATTACTTAAGGGGAGCCTAACATGATAACTTTAATAGCAGACTTACAAATATTTAAAAAATAATTGATTTGCAAACAATTAATTATAATTTTTTTCTTATTTGTTTCTATATTGTCAAATGTGAAGTAAAATAATAGTAAATTATTATTAAAAATGAAAATTAAACAGGTTTTTAAAAATGATTTATTATTTATATTACATTAATAATGAAATTTGCTATAAAATTTTAATTTAATTAAGTACTAATGATTATTTATATTGTTGCTTTCTAATTTACTTTGATGGAAAATCAACTTCTTTTTATTTTAAATTAACCCGAAAAAATCTTAGCTCTTACATTCAATAAAACATGTGTGTGGTATGCTTTAAACAAAAAAGTTGGCAGCATTGATTCAGCACGTGCGTCGATGTTATTCAATTTTTGCAAGTTTGCGCACGTTGTTTGCTAATTCTGTCAAATATATCAAATCGGATTTTTCAAACGAATATTAACAGATAAGAATTGTAGTAAATCCTAAAGCTCCAAAATGGTTTTAACCAAGGAATACCGGATATGCATGCCGATGACTGTCGAGGAGGTTTGTTATTGTTTTATTCTGTTATAGATTACAATAGCAAATATAGATCATTTTGCGGATCGAAAATAACTTTATTTATTGTTCCAGTATCAAATTGGCCAGTTGTATATGATAGCGAGGCACAGTTTCGAGCAATCTGGGGACGGTGAAGGTGTTGAAGTTGTCGAAAACAAGGAGTGTTTTGACACAAAACATGGAAAAGGCCAATTCACTGAAAAGAGAATTCACTTGTCCAGGTATGAATTAAATATAACTCACAAAGAATTTTGTTTATCGCCAATTTTCATTTTATAGCCGCCTTCCTTATTGGATTCAATCTTGGGTTCCTAAGATTTTTTACATAACTGAGAAAGCTTGGAATTACTATCCATTTACTATTACTGAGTATACTGTAGGTAACTGAGATAACAAGTTCTGTTTGATTCTAATTGGATTCTTTCAGTGTTCATTTATTCCAAGATTTAACATATCAATTGAAACTAAGTATGAAAATAATAATGGGTGTACTGAAAATGTAAGTATTAAATCAGATATAAAATCTGAACTACTTTTAAAAATAACTACTAGAAATATCTACAAATATCATTTTAGTGTCTTAATTTGACCCCAGAACAACTGGCTGAAAGGTTGGTTGATCATTTGGACATAGCTTATGATGAAGTGTCAGCCAAGCATTACAAGGAAGAGGAGGATCCTAGATTCTTTAAATCAAAGAAAACTCAAAGGGGTCCCCTTGTTGATGGCTGGAGGAGCAACTACACCCCAATTATGTGTTCCTACAAACTAGTCCATGCATCTTTTGAAGTGTTTGGCCTACAAACCAAAGTTGAGGACTACATCCACTCTGTAAATAGTTAATTTATGTTTATTTACTTATGACTAATTAAGTATTATTTAATAGTGCGTTAGAGAAGTTCTCTTGTTGGGCCACAGACAAGCTTTCGCGTGGATTGACGATTGGATAGAAATGGATTTGGAGGATGTTAGGAAATATGAAAGTGATCTCCAAAAGCAGACTAATATGCTTTTAAATATTAATGGTGCTTCTACACCTGCAAATGAAGCAACTTCTTCAGCAGATCCTCCAAAAACTCCCTCTGTTGAAGGTACACCCACTTCGCCAAAGTCGCCGGTTAAAAAAGGATATTTTAATTGGTTTTAAGTTAGTTTGTTTTATTTTTATGTTGAGTAGTTTTGTGCACTAAATGATAGATCCATTATGGTGATATTATTATCAAAGGACTTGATTTAATTACGTTTTCAGTGCCTTGATTCAGACATATTTTATATTAGAAAAACGGTCTAAAATTATTTAATTGTTAACATTTCTGAAGACTGATTCAGAACTATTCTCTAAAATTATAAATCAATATCAATTAGTAATGAAAACTGCCATTAAAATTTAAATGTTACTTTTTTCATGAAGGTACTCATGTGGATTAATACAGTGCACAAAATTAATTTCCAAGTTTAACATTTTCAGATGTTTTAATTACTTTTTTTTGGCAATGTTCAGTTCCATGAGATGTATTGAATAATATATTCACATAAGAAATTTATTAAAACTGTTTATCTTCATTAATTTAGTACTTTTGTGAAGTTTGTAATACTCCACTAGAACTGGAGCTTTTTTTGAAAAAATGTTTTAAAATGTAACATTTTGGACTACTTAATTAAGGTTGTGCTTACAATTGAAACAGTACTTTTAAATTAATTATTTCCCCATATTATTTTCAGCCATTCCGTATTTTTTCTTTCAGATTCTAGAACAAAAGATTAGAACTTTAATTTTGCATTGGGGTCGTGCTTTATTACGTGTGTAATATTATTTTCTAGTCTATTTCTCATTTGTTTAAGTTTTTTACTTTTAGACTGGTTCAATAATTTTCGGTGTGATAACAGTAGAATGCTTGAAGTGTAAATAATATATTTATTGTTTTAAGAACTTCGTTCTGTATTTTTAAATAAATGTTCCTAAATAAATTTCAGTTGTTTTATTTTTTTGAAGAATTAAAATATAAAATTAACAATTTATTAAAGTGCCCTGTGTATAATAATTCATCCAATCAAAATTACACATATTCAGTAAATTATATTTGATTTAAAAAATTAATGATTTGTTTTGATGTTGAGCAGTTTTATGATGATATTATCAAATAATTTTACAGTTTACAATTTAAGTTACATTTTTTTCTCTAAAATTATATAATAGTTGAAATTTCTGAAAAGATATTCAAAACTAAAGAAGTATCATATAAAGTGTAATTCGTTATATTTTTATAAAGTTGTTGATGTTGATTACTAAATTGTTCATAATTAGTTTTTCCAGTTTAACATTGTCAGATATTTTAATTACCAGTTTTCCAATATTTAGTCTAATGAGATATATATTAAATGAATTGAAAATATTAATTTTTATTAATTTAGTACTTTTGTAATGTTCAAAAAACAATTGGAACTTACTACATGTAATCATTATGCTATTGTGTACTTATAACAGATCTGTGGAATAGCAATGCCTATCTGTCTAACAGTTTCTAATTGTTTTCAGACGATTTTCGAATAAGGTTGAAAACGTTACTAGTATGGAAATTTTTGTTAATAATGTTGTTAATTGCAACACATTGAACTTCTTAATATGTTGTGCTTATAATTTGAACGTTACTTTTAAATATCATTCCCTAATATTTACTTGTTCATCAAATTTATTTCTCGGATTCTACAATGAAAGATTAAAGCAACTTGATTTTGAATTGAGGTTGCGCTGTATTACTTCTTTCCCGAATGTACTCAAGTAGATTAATATTATTCACAAAATTAAATTTAACATTTTTAGAAGTTTTAATAGCTTTTTTTGGAACTCTTCAGTCTGCGAGTTGTATTTAATAACATATTTAAATAAGGAATTTATTAAAAATGTCCATTTTTATTAATTTAATTTGTGAGGAACACTATTGTACAATTTGAACAGTCAAAATTCACACATGGACACCTTCTAACCGCCGAAGAACCACCGTTTTGCGAGATGTGTCATAATCGACCAACTGTAAAACATATACTGACTGAATGTGAACAATTTCGAGAAGAAAGAACAGAAAACGACATACCCAACACTATTCAAGAAATCTTAGAGGACAAATTATCAGTCACTAATAAAATACCTAAAAGATTCAAATGTATAATAAGATATAATGTAAAACTGTATATACATATACATATTCGCTAATAACCCTTAAGTGGTTGATGCGGTTAATAAAAAGAATATATTGAACAGTACTTTTAATTAAATTATTTCCCATTATTGTCAGTCATTCTGTAACTTATGTACTTTATCAAATTTTTTTTTAAGATTGTAGAACGTAAGATTAAAACAATTTGATTTTGCATTGCAGTTGTGTTTTATTATGTATGTAATATTATTTTTTAGTTTATTTTTTTAAGTTTTCTTAATTGTACACTGGTACTTCTTTAGAGTTTCATTTTTTATATTGAAATAAATGTTCCTTTTACTCGTTTAATTATTCTGAAAAATTACAGAATCATTTATTAAATAGTCATATGTCTAAAAATATTCGTCTAATTAATGTTATACATATATTATTACCAAAATAACTTATTTGATATTTTCAGTGGCTTCAGACATATTTTATATTAGAAAAATGGTTATTGTTGAATATTGGTTGAGAACAATGAAAGTATTAATTCGTAAATTGATAATAAAACTGCCAATATCATTTAAATATTATGTTGTTGATGAAGGTGGATGTGGATTAATAAAGAGTGCAAATAATTGATTTTCAATTCTAACATTTTCAAATGTTCTAATTAACATTTTCGCAATATTCAATCTAGTAAAGTGTATCGAAATATTATACTTAATTATGGAATTTGTTGAAAACGTCAATCTTCATTAATTTATCATTTTTGTGAAATTTGTAATTAGCGTTATATTAAAATTAGAGTTTTTATGAGAAAATGTTCTAAATTGTATTATATTACAAGGTTGTGCTTAAAATTTGAACATTATTTTTAAATGAATTTATTTCTACAGTTTTTTTTCACCATGTTTTCAATCATTTTGTAAATTGATTATATTTTTTAATAAAAAATAAAGTGATACTATAATGATAATATTTTCTAGTTTTTTAGTCATTTAATTATGTATGGATCAGTACAATAGTACAATAAACTTAACGTTCACTATTAGAAACCTGAAATATATATATATATATATATATATATATTTATATATATATATATATATATATATATATATATATATATATATATATATACACATTAATTTAAGAAAACAAAACTAGTACTAGGAGCAATAATTAATGATGTTTAAAAACAGGAGACCTTAAACTATTATTTTATAATAATTTAATAATAAATAATAAAACATACTCCTCATAATAACATAGTAGAAACTAACAGAAATGAATTTATTTGTATCTGAAATTATTAATGATTAATTATTATAATTGAAATATTATCCTGAATATGTTTCAACCATACACCGCGAATTACGGGATGTTCAGCCAATTGTTGCACATCTGTTCCCCGTCTCGAACCTCATTAACGTATTGAGAAAGCATTCTAGCGAAAACGGCGACCGAACTACCACACATCCATCCACCATTGGTCGGATGGACAGATGCCTCCATCAGAAGAGGAAAGATTCCGATCCGATCACACGCAACCGCCAACCGCCGTCGTCAGTCTGCGTCGTGACGTCGCAACGTTCGGACGACCGTCAGCATCCCAACACAGCTCCTAAATAACCATCTACTCCCAAATCTGTAGCTAACCTCCATCCCCAAGATGAAGACTTCGTCCTTTTCTCTAAGGGTTATGCGCAGGGTAAGGTTCCTGTTCTGGATGTCCATTGCTACCATGCTTATGCCGTCAATGAGCTTTCGATGTTTTGTACAGGGTGTTTTCTTTGCAATTCGACACGCTTGTCTACATTTGTATTTGTTTCATAATTGTTCCGAACCACCAACCTTCACGTCTCGTTTCTAGCTTCATCAATTGTAAATACACAGAATGTTGTACATTCAACAGGTAACGGACATCTGAAATCGTTTCCAAGTCTCCTATATTATTTTCAGTTTTACGCTCATAAAATATGCACCATATTTTAATGAGTTTCAATAAACGTTGTTGACTACGATAATTATAAGTGATCATTTTTCAGTAAACAGTAAAGGAAAAAAATAGTTATATATATATATGTATATATATATATATATATATATATATATATATATATATATATATATACATAACATTTCTATTAATTCTAAAAAATTACTTCTATTTTCAGATATTTCTCTTTTAATTAAGTCTGTTAGTATTTTTCCTTGATTGTACGTTTCATGTTAAAAGTAAAGGTGTAGAAATTCATCGAAACTATTCTGGGAAATTGATATAAACACATACACACAAATTAAAATGTGTCGACACTAAATAATATATATATATATATATATATATATATATATATATTATTTATGTATTTAGTAAATACATTGAAAGTTATGGTGATATATTAATGGTGATAATTATTGTATATATGAGCGCATTCGCCATAATTTTAAATCTAATAACGTTAAATTCGTTCGATAAGGTAAATATTTAATTTTACTTAAGATAATTGAATGCTAACGTATATAAAAAATTAGTTTCATCGTTCTTGAAAATATTTTACTAACGTGTCTGCCTCTAGAATAAGCGCATTCGCCACAATTTCGGAAAAATCCACGTGTAACTTTAAGTAAAATTACAATATAGAATCCTCGCACAAAAAGCTCGTCCTAGATAATTCCTATGCAAAATTGTAATTGAATTCCTGGCGTATGACATTTGATATATTAATTTCACTTCCATTGTTCTAATCTTGGTAAGAAATGAGGTCTTCCATTTATCCTTCAGCTTTGTAGGCCATTACTTTTATCACAATAGGCCCGTAGACCACTAGTTTACGAGGATGTTTTATGTAACTGCCCTGGGATTTATTCCGTTCAGGTAGTTTTATATGAAATGAGAGTGGGAAAGTTTTTCCCTTCTCCTATTCAATCGTTGTGAAAGTTTTTCAAGCTAAGTAGATTCACACATTGCATAAATTCTGACTCATTTGAACCGAATTAACGCTAGAACAGATCTTATTTGTACCAGAATGTTATTATACATGAATTTCATGTAATATAAGTTTATCAGGTAAACGCGAACTAAGCTTATCTGGAAAAATTATGATGCGAAAAGGAATTCCGAAACATTAACAAAGACGAATGGCGCTGCTTGAAGTTCGCGAGCTCAACAATCTTAGACCCATTTATCAAATAACCGTCATAGATAACCAGAACTTTTAAGAATATTATGATACATTATTGCGCTCGAATAAGTTTTAACAGCAAATTTTATAATTTTAAATAATGGAGACTAAATTATTCGTAGTAGATGCCACAGTTTTAAACTAATAAATAATATCGTTTAAATTAAACATTAAAGCACTGGTGGCACACATTCGCATTAGCCTTGAGTTGGAACTTAAAAAGTCAACTAGCCGAAGAGCTCGTCATAAAACAGGCGTCATATAATCCACAATGGCGGCGTCAATTATCTTTCGGACCGGCACGACGGGTGCACAACGAAGTAAAAGGATTTCCCCATTACATTCAGACTTGCAAATGTACTCCGTTCGATGGTGGATCGTAATAATCTGCTTGTGACTCGACCAGATGTGCCGTCGAACGTCTTGTCCCCGGGTCACAAGCCACAGAACATTCACTCCGGTAATTTTCCGGCTGCATCCTATTAATTGTACTTCCTGCGATTTATCGGCGGTCGGCAATTCGTTTCAGATTTTTGCTTTTGTTTTGGTTCGAGTTACGATTTATTATGTTTGAAACTAAGGGTTTTTGAGATGGGATGTGAAAGTGGATGTGGATTAAAGGGGAACAGGCGTTGCAGGTATTTTTCAACTATTTGGGTGGTTCGGGTTTTGTTTTTTTATTAAGAAATATGTCCAATAGATATACTTTCTGTTATCAAAATGCGAATAACAAATAAACAAAACTTTTAAAATCATAAACTTTCGTCCGATATCAACATACAGTCGAAATTTGAGTTAGAGAAGACATCGAATTGAATTACTAATCGAATAGATATAAAAAAAAGTCAAAAGTTTGTAAGGTGGGGTCCGCTTATTAGAGAAGTTAAATATCTTAATTAATAAATTAGAAAAAAAAAATAATCTTGGAACACTTGCGACAATTTTTTATCCTAATCTTTTTGCTGTATTTTGAAAAACATAAACTACAATTTAAATTTGTCTGAATAGAAAATAGACAAAAAAAGAATTTTGTTAGATTTATCTTTACCAGCCCTCTAATATGACTTGACTATTATCAAGTTATCGAAATTTTACTTTATATATGCTTAAAATATTAATTGAAATATATAATTATTTCTTTACTAATAATCTAACTTCGATAAGTTAAATTTTTGATAATTTGAAGAAAATTGATTTTCAATAGTTATTTATAGATATTTTGAAATTTATTGAATATGTCGAATGTAGAAAAGCCCAATTGGTTGTAGTTGTCAAAATACGACTCTATTTACAAATAATTTTAACAAATTGCCCAGTGTCAGAAATAAATTTAATTAAAAAAATATATATATATTTTTTTTGATTTTTAAAATGAATGAAAATATTTTATACAATTTGTTAATTTTAACTCAAAAAAAAAAATTCAAATTATTTCACTTGTTAAGAAAATTTACAGTGGTGGTTACTGTTATAGCAACTATTGGATTAATGTGCACTATTAAAATAATATTAATTTACTATTGTTGTTTTATACAGTATTGTAAAAACTACTATATTTTTATTCTGTAAAATGTTATATATATTTTTCTGAATAAATATAGTAAATTTTATTCTGAAAGGATATTAATGATTAAGTTTGTATTACTGAATTTAATATTAACACTTTATATAATATCCTTTTTATTTTATAATTTTGATCCATCTACGTATCACAGACTCGACCATTTTCTGAATATATATATATATATATATATATATATATATATATATATATATATATATATTTCTTCAAATTTGTGATGAGCTCATTTAAATTTCTACAATTTTTATGTCAAATTTGGTTACAAACATGATCTCCCATGTTTTCTATAAGGCTGATATCTGGAGATTGGGACGTACAAGACAAAATATTGATGCTTTAGTCTCACCAATTCGTCACAATTTTGGATTTGTATTTAAGTTTTCTTCATAGATATGGAAGCAAATTGTTTTTTAGTATATCTCTGTACAATAATCAGTCTATTAAACACTTATTGTGTAATTTTGTAAAATATTTGCACAAGCAGAACCATCATTTTTTTATAAATTAATTTTAGACTGACTGATTGTGACAAAAAACTCACTGTTCTGTGGTTTAAAAGACTTTCATACTTTATTAGTAACCAAAGTTTCTCTTGTAGGTGTGGGGTCAAACAAACCCTCACCTACTAACAATTTTCTCACATTCTTTGAACTAATTTCAGCAATTCAATTGACGATAATATTGTTTTTTGACATTCCAATTATTTGTTTTCGAATTTAGATAATTTTTTTTTTGTTGCTACCACTTGCCAGTTGCTCTAACGAACGGAAAATGATTATTAAATTATTATCCTTTAGTCATAAACTTTTAGCCATCTCCTCTTGTTTATCTTGGTTTTGGTCATTCGAAATTGTAATTTTTCTTACAGTTTTAGTTTGACCAATTATAATAATTATTATATATATATAATGATTAAATAATTATAATAAACAAAAGACCCCTATTAAAAAAAAACTCACAGAGTAATAGATTAAAAAATCACTATAATTTTGTACAATGAGAAATAAAAAATATACAATTAAAAAAAAAAATAAATTAAATTGACCAGTTGTGTAACAGACACAACAACAATAAAAATAATAAACATTATAGGTTCTGGCATCCAATTCAAGTAGTAGGTTATATTTTCAATATAGTTGCTATAATTATGTCCACTATGTATATAAAAATTTCAAGCTAATTTTTTTAATTAAAATTAGGCAAAAAAGAAATTTAAAATTCTATAAGAATATTATAAAAAAAATCAATTTTAAGTACATAATTACCAAATTACATTTTTTTAAAAGTAAAAAAACTGATGGTTCTTCTAATATTAAATAATACAAAAATCTGAAATTGAATATTTCTTACAAAGCAAAAACATTTGCTATTTTATAGGACGTAAAAATATTTAAAATAACGAAAATACAAAAATTTGATTTCTAATAAAAACACATCAAGTAGTAAAGTTGTAATATATTGTTATAATAACTTTTTAAAAATAATTATAAAATTGTCTAGAGTCTAAAACTGAGAAAATATAGATTAATTAACTATAAAAATTTATACAAAATATTATTTATGTCACATTTGTCTACAATTCTTTGCAAATAATTTGTGTTCAAAATGTTCTACAATTGTTTTTACTATTAGAATATTAATTTCTCTGAATAAGAATCTAAAAGATACAAAGAAATTATTTCGCTAAAGATTATCCAATGTCTATAAATTGGTTAATGTTGATATAATTATTCGACAAAAATCAGAATATTGCTGTTATTATTAAAAAATATTAATTTTTCACAATTTCCTTGTGCGAATAAGAGTCTGGAGGAGATAAGGAAATGATTTTGTTAAAGATCACCCTACGTAGAGTAGAAATTTTCAGGGATCGATTCGAGATTTTTTATCAGAAATTAATGGTGGACGATCTTGAAATTCTCCAGTCCTTCGCCACTCGATTGAAATTCCGATCGGAGCCTTTATAGAGTGTCCCGCCGAAATATCAATTGAGAACCGGAAAACTCACTTCATTACCGCACTGGTTTATTTCAATAATGCATCAAGATAAAACTTAATTTTCTACTGTGAACGTTCACAAACGAATTAATTATAATTAATTAATTATTAATGTTAATAAATCAAATACGTTGTAAAACTTAAATAATTAACTTCGAATAAGACAGTACCTAAAAACAGTCAGTTTGAATTAATTTTGTCTGTAATCGAGTTAGAACTCATGACTAGGGTTGTTCATTAAAACTTGCGAAACTTTGTCCTGGATATTCTGTATCTACATTATGGTTGTATTCCAGTAATTCATTACAAACATGAAGCCTACATAATTTGTTATAACGAACACTGAAATGCTTCATTGCAGGTGACAGGAATTAATTTAATTAACAATGGGCACAAGTACGTGCGGATCAAACTGTTATTAAAGCCACATAAATTATCTAATAATTCAGTGCGTTACAGACCAGACAATTCCCAGTTTATTGGACGGATTATTCGGGCTTTGCAATGTGAATTCTGCCGATAAGAAAGGATTTTTACGGAACGTTTCAAAATTGATAACTGGGTTCCTTTAAAGGAAACTCAATCGGAAGGCACAAAAAATCTAATAGCTTGTAGATAAGTATTTTATTTTGATTGCGATTGGTTTTCGTTCCATTTAACTTCCATTGTTTTTTTTAAGTACCTTATTGTGTATAAAGAATTTCCATTTTAAAAAGGACGTCTATGTTTTACTTTATATTTGATGATATTCATTTAACATACCTGAACCTTTACGGAATATTTTCTTTTAAACGAAACTTTATGGTTCACAAAATTTTTGAAACTGTTTCCGTTTTGATAAGCAAGAACAAACCGAACATTGACAGTAATTGGTCATTGTCTGAAATACATTTGAACAAGGTCAGTAATTAAATTTACAATTGTTCCGTTTCACGGGTTTGCAAACGTGCTCGTTTTAAACAACCATTAGCACCTTTTAAAAGGAAGTCAATGTATGTGTGTGTATAATGATGAGAAACGGGTCCTTTTGCCACCAATGCAATTTATGCACAATTATCCACATGACTAATCGAAATTGCAACGTGCCTTCAATGCCATGTTCCTAAAAGATATAAAAAGCATTTCCAATTAGCAGTCCATGTAGAAATGCGCATCGAATATTGATGATTTTACATCTAAATTAAAATAATCTTAATTTAAATATATAATTACATTTATTTACTATTACAAGTATATGCAGTCATTATTGTAAAACCAAGTGAATATTCTAATAATGTTATAATTTTAAGGTTAGGTTAGGCTTGATTAGGTTATTATGTGTTAGGTTGGAATACACTTGTTTGAGCATAAATATAGAAACTTTTTTATATATTTTTAGAGTAATTAGGGTGCGCTGAATATAAATATGAATATTTTTTTGTTTTTTATCATTCACATAGATAATGTTAAATATTATTATTTGATGTGGAGTCCAGAATAAGCAGCAAGTATTAATCGGTAGTTTATTCAATTATAAATATTTCAAGCCCAAATATAAATGAACAGAATAAACAATTAGGTTTTTTATTGGTAGAAACCAGTGATTGTTCGTCATCATTTGCTCTTGCCTGAAGTTTAGACATATTCTTTCTATTTCATTGATGTTGAAGCCCTCTATTTCTTGTAAAATTTAAAAAAAATGCGTTTTGTGGATTTTGAATACCTGTTCTTCGGTACATTTTTAATTTATCTGTTGTTTAGCACAGTAAAAGAAAACTTTCTTTGAGACATTTCACTGTGATTTTGACCATTTAATTTTGGAGTATGACAATCTCAGTCAACATATAGCTCAAATTTATAATGTTTCATAAAGTATAATAAGTTAAGCTTGGAATTATTATGAAAACTGGTAATGCCAATATACGACATGGTAATTGTGGACAACGAGCTACGACCTGATTATTTCTACTAGCCGAAATCGCACATTCTCTACATACAGCCTTCGTACAAACATTGAACTCAGTGTAAGTTTGTCTACCAATGGAAATTGGTTGCATAAAGAGGGTATTAGAGCCAGAAAACATTTTGGAGAGAGTCTGTTAAACAGAGCATCGGATTGCCCGCAGAGCATGGATCAATGATCATCGCCTATGGATTTCAACCGAATGATGTAATTGTTTGTTCACAAGATGAGTACACATTACATTACTTCGATATCTGTATCTGGAGATGACGTGGTGAGAGATATTATGAGGAAAACATGACTCCAATTTTTTCTTTTGAAGATGGTACTGTAAAAGTGTGGATGCAATACACACAGACATACACGGAGTTTCTAATATTAAATGGAGAAACTATGAATCTGGGACTATATAGAACTGGTTATTCAACTAATTGTTATTCTATTTACTCAAGAATTTGATTACCTTTCGTTTTTATGGATGATAATGTTCGATCTCACACTGCGACTTAAATAAATTTGGTGTTACGTGGTGTTATGACATTACTCGGATGCAGTGGACCCAGACTATAATCGAGTGTAGGATCATTTTCAAATATAAATTTATACTCAAAACCACCATCCTGTAATTTCCTAAAGAATTTGGTGATATTTGATTAATTATTGGTTTAAAAGTTCTGTTGGTGATTTTGTTTCATTTATAGAAGATTATTGTTTATTTATACTTATATTTTGATAATATATTTGTTGCAATATGATACTATTGGTATTCTGATTTTTGAAATAATTCAAATTATTCTCATCAAAAGACGGACAGGTAGTTATTATTAATTAATATTTTAATTACAATAGCTCATTCCAATTGCCTTGATATTTTACAGCAATCCGTTAATCATTCTGAAATATTCACATTCATTAAATACACTCTCGTTATACGAGGTAATGACTTGAATACCATTCGAAAATATCCACTTTAAGTGAACTTATTGGTAACACGGGTTATCGTTATTCAGAAAGCGATCTTGGTCTACTACGCTTGAAATATTGAAACTATTGATCAATCACTTGAAATACTGGAATTATTTGTTATTAGAATAAATTAGTGTTTTTCTCCTTTTTAAAACCCAAATTTGCTAATTTCAAGGTTAAGGGTCAAAATGAAAAATTATTTCGTGTATAGTGCACTCTAATTACACTAAAACAATGTAAGAAAAAAAGAAATATAGTAACATAATCTTTTATCTATCCATTTCCTAGAAGTATAAAACATTGAATTTTAGAAAAAGTTCCTTCGATATATCTATGATCCATCCCTAATTCGATCCTCCGTGAAAAAACAATTCTTTTAAAGCACTCCGAACCAGTGTTTACTTTCCTGTTTGGCGAAACCGGGAAACTTTATTAAAGCCAGACAAAAACTATTTGAAACGTAACACAATCAAGTGGGAAGTCTCGGCCACGTCGAGGAATTCTCGAATAATGGAAGGTGAGATAAAACTTCCGACGTTCCAACAATTCGTTCGCGTCAATGGAGTCATCAGCATGTAATTAGATCTTGCCAGCAACGAGATTGATCTATCCCGTGTCTATATGAATATTAAACACAAAACTATGCTTCCAGAATGGATTTAATCAAAATTTTCGTTTAATATATTTTAACAAGTTTTTAAGTAAACCATTTAACCAGTTTTTAAGTAAACCATTTTTTTAATTTTAGTTTTTATGCTTTAGAATTGAAAAACTTTTCAAATCGAAGAAATTCGATGGCAATTTTTATTAGTTCCCAACAATTCGCCGCAAGACTTCAATACTTGTTGATCGGATCAATAAAAATTGGGAACGAAGCGAAGTGCATTGAATCGTGGATAATCTGAAAAAGCGGAGGCTTAATAATATAACGAAAACGGGACGCGGATTACACAACGGCCGCAATTTCAAATACATAAATGTTTGCATGTACGGTTACCACTTGTATATTTACTGGGTTCACAGAAATTCCATATGGAATAGACTAAATGTCCGGAGTTCAAATTGTTTCGCTTCGTTTGCTTGTTATTTTTTATATAATATTTGAGTCTTTGGAAATTGTTTTAAATAGACATTTAAATGGAGAATTATTGCAAGAATAAAAGAATACTAAAATTTTTCTGAATTGTTGTTTTATGCTCTCGTTAATTATAATTATATCAGTGGCTGCTCGTGAGGTTTGAGTTTGGGAGGCACCTCATATATAGAATAAAAAAACAAAAACAATATTTTCACTATCCTGTGAAAATAAAAGACATGGCCAGTAAAATAATTTATTCACTACTGTAATTTATATATAACTATTCCGCGATTTTTTGTAATCAAATTAGGAATTGGACGATTTAATTATTTAATAACAAATATTTTGTCATGGGAATTGAAACTGGAAAGAGACTTTTATTATTTAATAAAATTCCACCATGTCGATGACATTTCTTATGTTAATAAATTGTTTCGTGTTATTACTGGTTGAAATCATATCATAATAAAAAAAATGCAGTGTTAAAAACCTTTCCACAACTGAATCCACAAATAGTTTTTGTAACTGAAAAATTGGCAATGTTCGGGAACTTTTTTTGTGTCGCAGTTCGGACTTATCTCATTGGCTAGAGGCACGCCTCAGCTCCCCTACCATTGAAACAATAGCCGTGAAATAGAAGAATAGAATTGGTGCGAAGAGAGGCATTTAAAAGTGTCTCCGGAGAAGTACACAAAATATTTATTAAATTTTAATATAAAACTGTTATTGGTAGTTTAATTGTCAGTTTTACAACTATCAGCCTCCTATCCTAGTTTAAGTATCAAGTTATATTCTATTTTAAAGAATAAAAATATAAAAAAATGTATTTTTTAATATTAACATTATAACATCAACAAAATCATTTTCCTAGGTGAGACTGCCTCACCTGAGAAGCTGCCGCTGAATTATACATTTATATTTTCCAGTAATAACCAATACTATTTAATTAGAGTATGACTGGAAATTATTTGTTTTTGCATCCATCTTATATAGAAGTTTTTCAGAATCTGGTTCAATTATCAATGTACATGGAAGACAGCCAAAGTGAAATTTCGATAAAGTACCATTGTAAAATTTATGTGTCGCTTCTTTCAGATTCAAATCGGACTGCAGTTCAAACGATGGAAATAAATTCGGAAACGGGGTCACATTTAACAGTGCGACGAAATTTACTGCAAACCACGAATAAATAATAATATTAAAGGCCGATTTACAATCCTTTGCAATCGTCGAATCAACTGCGAAGTTTGTATTCGACAAACATAAACTTGCGTGTAATTGTTGTTTCCTAAAACCGTAACTGAACTTTAGATTCTGTCGTTTTGCTGACCCAGTTTCGCCATAAAACTGTGTACTTAAATATATTTAAAACAGGCAGTTTCAATTTTCATAGCACGCAATAAATATAAATCCCTGCTGCATATTAAGCGAGGCATAAACCTGAAAAATTGCGTCGTAAAACTAATGGAGAAGGTTTTACGTAGGATGCATTGTTTCTAATTGTAAAATGTTAATATCTGTGCTAAAGCACTCAACAGTCTATTGTCGTTTTCTTTGAAGTATTCATCGTTCACTCTTCATTAATTGTCCTTTAGAGGACGAGCATTACCTGTAACAATGTCTTAATAACTACAGTGTAAACTTTGGACTCGACACAAATGGGTTGTTGGAAGTTCTGAAGATGAAGTAAATTGTTATTACATTTTAAAGGTGCACTTAAGAAATGTTTATGGACAATTGTGTTAATTATATTCGTGACAGTTCATTTAAACATGTAAAATCTGTTGATAATTTCATTTGTACTAAATAAAAATATTGCAGACGTGGGCTAAACTAACAACGACTTTTGATTATCGCCGCATTCATTAATTGCCTGAACAAAGAAGTTAATGGACTGTTTGAACGTTCGTTTCCGAAAATGTGGTTGGAATTGCCTTCACAAAGCTTTTACCCTCTAAATTGGATATTACAGACAGCTAGGGGAAAAAACATTTTATTCCATTGAAAAATACAAATATTTTTCAAAAATTTAATTTTCTCGTGTCATACGTCTTACTAAATAATATTCAGTTGTAAAGTTTATGATCTGGTATAAGTTTTAGTAAATTTTAGAACTTATTGCCAAATTAAATCTCAACGGCAATGGTTTCAAAGAGGTTTTCCGTCGTGTTTGAGTCCAAACATACTTGAGGAGTTGGAAAATTAATTTCGTGTCGTTGATTGTTAGCACTGTTGTTTCAACGAAGCAAATAAACTACATTGTACCACGAGTATTTCTATAGAACTTAACATTCTTAGTTTGTAAAATATAAACATAAGTAATGGAGATAAATCATGAGCGAAGAAGTAATAATTCTGCTATAAAATGATATAAAGCTTCATAAATCCAATTGTGCCTCGGTTTTATTTTTAAATGAATTTCTCAAGTGATGTAATAAAATCGATACGGTGAAATGGTTGTTTTCTGTCAAGCTCGACTTAAAATTTAATATCTTCGATGGCGTTGTTGTCGATATGTGCTATGAAGAATGATATTTTAGGGCATCATGATGAACGTGGATAAACATAAAGTCAGAAATATTGTTGACGTTATTTTATTTTAAAAAGAGTGAAATAGTTTATCTAAGATATAAATTATATGAAACTATGACACTATGACACTATGACACTATGAAACTATGAAACTATGAAACTGTGAAACTGTGAAACTATGAAACTATGAAACTATGAAACTATGAAACTATGAAACTATGAAACTATGAAACTATGAAACTATGAAACTATGAAACTATGAAACTATGAAACTATGAAACTATGAAACTATGAAACTATGAAACTATGAAACTATGAAACTATGAAACTATGAAACTATGAAACTATGAAACTATGAAACTAACTAATAAACTACGAAACCATGAAACTATGAAAATACGAAGAAGAAATTATAGAGCTATGAAACTATAAAACTATAAAATATTCTGACATAATTAAGCATGATGACAAGTCCGTATAAAGAAATCGACAAACAAACAGTTCATTGTGATGAAACGTGATGCCGAATAACTTTCTACGAACGAATTTCGAAAGGACGTGACAAACTCAATCCGGAACCGTAGCACTTTTATTATTATGTAGACTGCAGATGGCCAGGATTACTTCAGAAACTTTCCAGCGGGAGGAATGAAGTGCACGACGGGTTGGTTTTTATTATTCAGATTAGCGGAATTGTTGGAAAACAGCCCGGCGTGTGAACAGACATTGTCTGGGATGTATGACAAACTTAACGCGACATAATGGCCGATTATGGTGGTCGGAGGGCTTTCAGATTGTGCACGGGACCAATTTGCATAGAGTGCCTGATGAATATGGAGGACGTTTAGTTAATTTATAGCTGCGAAATTGCTGACGGATTTGCCAAAGTTTTCATATGAAACCGGAAATGTGCTTTTAATCCGAGAACAATTGTTTGTTGTTCATTTCAGTGATTTTTGACCGCGTATTGCATTAGATTAATATTTAGTGCATAATAGAAATATAAATCTCCGATTTTTGTGTTGACAGAATAAAAATTGGAATAATCTTTCCTTACCAACATCATATATTCATGAGTTGCATATAATATACTGTATAAATTTACATCAGCAAACTATGTGATTGATGCATAGCTATTTCATATTTTTACCGCAAGTTTTATTAATAAAATTACACGTCTAACTAAATCAACAAAATGAACAATATCTGACTGACGAGCTTTTACAATATAGAAACAGTATGATAAATCGTTCGGAAACAGGCTCGTTCCGAAATTAGTATTAATGGAATGAGTTTTCTTTCATTAATCAACCATCTGCGCCTTCGTGCAACAAGTGAAACCATTAAAATGCTTATTCAAAGCATTCAAGGTCCCCAACAAGGATTCCCCAAGTACAGATGCCTTCATTCTTAGACCCATAAAACGTTTTATCATTGGCAAATTTATTGCAGGCGTACACAACACAATATCTACAATTTTTTCCAGTCTATTTGCATTTATGGGTTATTAGGTTCATTTGAACGGAGTTTGCGTTCTAATATTTCTCGCGTTATCTAATAATTCTCGACAGAGAAACATGATACCTGAAAACATCGCGAAACTCATGAATAAAATTACATTTTCATGATACGCGAAGCTGCGAAACACGAAATGACCGTATAATACTGACATGTATGGCTTAAATTGAAAGGCATGAGGACACACGATATGGTATTTGGAAAACGAAATATAACTGAACGAATGCCGAATCCGGGATCATCTCGTTAGGAAAGGGAAAATTGATTGTCAATTTTAAAAAAGAACACAATTCTACTCTTTGTATTCTTTTTTTTAATACACCGCACGTTCGAATTTCAAATTAAATTTTGTTTGCAGAAAAAAGTATGCTTTTATGGAACAGAATAAGTTTAATGTTAATATTCGGAACGTTTCCTAATTCCGAAAGTCGAATTTCGAAAGAGTTTAATTAACTATATACTATTAAATTACATTTTCCATTACTTGACCCGATAAAACAATTTATAAGGTTAAAAAAAAATCGAAATTAATTTCATTTATCTTGTTTAAATTTCCCAAGAGGACGGAGAGTACTTTTTGTAATTGCTAACATTACTGCGTAATATCAGTCAATGCCTGACCCATTTTTGAAGTCGCATTATTCTAGTAATTGGTCTAGTTTATGATATTGTTATGCGCCATAGAGAGATGGGTTAATCGATTCACCCTTAATTCCATCGTGTCGCAATTATTTCGTTAATTATTGGTATCACGAACTGGAACCTCACCTCAAACAATTAGCATGTATGCACTATTTTTTTATTAACCTGTCTAACACACAATTTATCTAATGAAAAAATAATTATTATTAATTGATAAGAAGTTATTATATATCATTGAGAAGTTCATAAAAGAGGAAAAAATCACTCATACAGTATCGCACATAATACAGATGTTTAAGAGCGTATAAAACCTCTCGGAACTGATAGACGAAAGCAAAAAACATATTTACGAGGAAAATAAAAAAGTATTAAAGCCAGTCAGCCCAGATGTTGCACCATTGTGGGTGAAAGTTCGTAATGTTCCGATACGTTCAACTTTATTTAACTTTGCTCGGGCGAAATGAAAAAACTTGGAATATGGAGTTCAGCATCCGAAGTGACATCAATTTTGTCAGGTTTTAATGGCGGTTTCTAGTGCGGAATTTTCGACCCCAAAGCCGCAGGAACGTTTTTGTCATTATTGTCTGAGTGGTGTAAATATTTCAAGAATTTAAAAGTTTGAATATATTAGAATTGTTACAGAATCAAATTCGAATAGAATTTAATTATAACTTTAAAATAATGTCTCTTTCAAGAGGATATCAATGTTTCATTAATGGTTGTGAAGAAATTTAATCTTAATTTTCTTTTAATTATACTATTTGCTACGTTAACCTTTATGATCCTTTGTTTTTAGCATTACATTAAGGTAAATGACCACATTAAATTCATAAAATTATACGAAGCTAAACTTTAAATTTAAGTTAGAGTTAAATCATTTACGATAATGAAAAAATATAAAATTTAAAAAATGTACTTCTGAAAAAGTATAAACTCACATAACAAAGTTATAAAAACTAGCTAAAAAGAGTTAAAAACTTTTAAAATTTAAATAACGAATGAAAAATTTAAAATAGTTAAAAACTATTATTTTATTAAAAACATTACGAAACGTTATTAAAATTATACGAAGCTAAATTTAAATCTGTAAAATATTTTATTCTTTCATAAATCGAGTTTATTTTATTTATAAACACATTTGTACATTTTAAATCATTTAGAATAATAAATTAAAAAAAAAAATAGTTTAAGATTATATAAAAAATTAGGTTGAACTGAAATATACATACATACAATACAACGTAAATAGAAAACAGGAGATCTAATATTTATTATTACATACATTAACATGTCTTAATTTTGATTTTATCGATTATATTAAAATTGAATTGTTCAAAATCTAGTTTTAGAATTTGAAGTGAACGATTCTCGGGCTCCGAAATCTGATAATAGACTCTTAAACATAGGAAATATCAGAGGGCACGAGCTGAGCAAACTTCCGGTTAAGTGGAAGTATCTCCATTGCAGATAACTGGAGAGATAAGTGAAGTTCTTGTCACATGCACTTATTGTTTGCTCCAGTGAATGTATTTCCATTTTAATGCTTCAACCAAGTGAACGTTCAAATGATATCAAATTGTTTTATGTCGGCCGTCTAATAAAACGAGAGTTTTTAACTAGCTGTAAAGTTTAATATCAACAGTTAATCGTGTAATTTTAAGGGCGGCTTAACGATTTATCATTGCGACTTTGTCAAGGTAATTGGCGACATAACGTACCAATTTGTTTAGTTTCCAACGCGACATAATTATTACTCCATCCGTAGTAATCAAAACCAGGTGTGGTTAAACACCGTCCGTATTTGGTAAATAGAACATTACAGATAATGGTATTGTTACTATGCGTTTTTGGTGTATGTAACATACATTGCGGATGCTGCATTTAATTTAAAAATTGCTTGGCAATATCCAATTTCCTACATTAAATTACATTTACTATCTATTCGGTTTGGTCATATAGCACTTGGGTGTTGAATTCATAATTCATCTTTGATTAAAGTATAGCTTTTCACCTAAACAAACAACGAAATGCAAATTAGTGTGCTTGAAATGCTTCTCGGTTTGTTACGTTTGCGCTAGAGAAAATTTATTTATTTGTGGTTTCGATGTTGAGGAAAGTTGGAGAAATTGGTCTTGACAAGTCAATAATGAGTTTTGTTCAAGAACCTGTGGACTTAACTAGACACATCAAATTGCATCGGGCGACGCTGAAGTTTCAGAAAATCCCGCCCCACCTAAAGAAACTCACTAAACTGGTACAACACAAATTTAATGGCAAACTAAAGATTAAGGATTGCTGGAGCCATTCGATGTCATATTTTCCGGACACAATTATTTTCGATAAATTGTTGAAATTTTATGTTAACATATAATATTTAAGATTTGAAATTTATATGTATTGTTTTCAGGTGAGTTGATACACTGCATCATTTATTCAAATGTAAGTATTTTCTACAGTACGTCTAGTTTCATTCGCGTGTTCCCGTAATAATGTGGCAGCGAAATGGAAATATAACCGTCATATTTCACAAAGGAATTTCACCGATTCCACCTGAAATAAAATAACAATCGCTTTGACGCTTTTACGCGGTTACAAATGCCAGAGCGACGAGAATAAATTAGTTTAAAGTTAGAAGGATGCTAAATATCAAAATCTTTAAATTTTCTTTTTTTTAATGTGTCTAAATAATTAACAATCGGTAGTGTTCAAGATAAAATTGGAGTAAAATATAAATGTTTAAAATAGATGATTTGCAATATGATTTCTAGATATGTACTGTAATGGCAGAAAGTATATAATATAATCACGTACTACGAATGTTTGTAAAATTTTGTGTCAGTGTTTCAAAAGATGTTTAAACCTTGCTGTAAGATGTCCAGGGTTAAATATTTATCACCAAAAATAGTTTTATGAAAATGGTGAAAAACAAATTGAAACGATATATCAAGATAACTCCATTCTTCGATTCCATTCAAACTAAACATGTTCTGCAAGAAGCGTAGGCTAACAAATTATTAAATTCTGCTGTGTAAAGCTCGGCTTCATACCAAGAGACCAGTCAAAAACCCGCTGTTGTCTTTTAAAAATAAGACTCGTCTTAACTTTGCAAAATTCCATTAATTCTAGATCATGGATAACTGGAAAAAGTAATATTTAGCGACAAATCCAAATTTAACCTATTGAACGTACGACGTCCACGGAATGAAAGGTTCAGTGCCAATCAGTTTTGATAGTGGCCTGTTTTTCTGGCTTCGGTATATGTCACCTTCATAAAATTGATAAAGTAATGGATGGACTTATTTATAAGGATATCCTTGAATAATGGTTCGAAGCATTGTTCAAAATATGTTAAAATGTAGTTTAAGCGGGAAGATATTTATGTTATGAAGTGACAAAGTTAATGTCTTCATTTAAATCCTATAGAATAGTTGTAAAAGATTTCGGATAAAAAGATACAAGTAAAAACATATAGACATAAAAATAATATGGACCCATTCAATTTCCAAATTATTGAGATATGGGTTTTGACGTTGTCAAGGAATCGTTAACAATTAATATTACACAAAATATTCATTTTTCTTGTATATTTTCGTACTAATAAAAAAAAAATATATATTTACATTGCTCTATAATTTTCTAACATGAAAGTTATTTTTCTATGTATAATTAGATTAACAAATTTATATAATTATGAATTTCAGTAATTATGATTATTTCAAAATGATAAAAATGTGTTAATTTTTTAAGAAAATTTGCTCTACTTTCTGCCAGTGCTGTATATGTTGTAGCGTGAGTCTTTTTGGTTTCAATGAGGTACCGGATTGATACGAATGCCAAATCTAAGTGAAATTCGAAAAATATATACAATGTAATGAGAAATATAATTATTTTTATTCTAGTCACACAAATATATTATTTTTTATATTATCAGTACAATGAATAATATACTTCAAGTTATTATCTTTTATTTTAAATCTAAATAATATTTCTATTTAAAAAAAAATCGGTGATCTTAAAACTTGTCGAAGAAAAAAATTGTATTAAATTTAAATTATATTAAAATATGTTATTATTTCTATAATATTTATTAGTAAAATCTTTGTTATTTTTATTTATAAAATTTAAATTTTTGTAAATTTTAACTTATAACTTAGTTGTCCATGTAATTTACTCTTCATCTGGTACTTTCGCATTACTATTTAATACTTAGGTATACATTTAATATTTATTTTTATATGGATTACTATTTCATCATATACCTTTTATGTGTAATTTTATAGTAACGTACGAAATTTGTAAATCAAATTTCTCAAAAATTATAATTAGTAAATACAGGTTCTATAAAAGTATAAACAAATGTAAACTAGTCGTAGATCACTTAGTTCTTCGACTTTCAGCACTCATCCTCGTTCTTGTTCATATCCGGAGATACCGAGGACATTGAATAAAGTAAAACAAGAGGCCATCGCCTGGTCATCAGGTCGCGTCCATGATGATTCTGAAACAACTGAAGTTGTGCGGTTATCATGTGATGATAATTTTGTTACCAATCTGCGATCATTTGCCAAATTTATGCTAAATTCTTCTTCATGTAACCGACGAGAAAATCTATTACAAACGACAATAATCATCGCACTAAATGTGTACTTTGAGCTCTTCGCACATCTCTTTAAGAACACTGTAGATATGGTGAATGGACGGATGAATGCTGTCAGTCTGAAATATACGAAGGAAACCCCCTTTATAATGAAGATGATTGCTACCTTTTTCACCTCTCAGGCTCGTGCGAAATTTGAATATTTGGAGAAATTGGACGCTTGTGAAATGAATTATGACTTCAGTTCTTTTAGCAATTAAGAGATACATTTATAGGAAACTGTTATGGAAACATGAATTAGAGGATCGGAGATTTGAACAAAGTAATTTACTTGACGTACAAAGATACCCCGCTGATTAAGATTATCAGAAGGACGTTTCTGAAACAGGTAGAACAAATAATATCAAACAAATTTTGTAGTAAAAAAGGAAATATTTAAGATATGCTGACCGATGTCTACAACGAGAAGTTTTCTTGATTTTCATATTTTTCCTTAGAATATCATGGGCATCCTGGAGTAGAATAAAATACACAGTTTTCAGGTAAAGAAAAGTAGTGTTAATAGTTAGTAAATACTAAATATGAGCTTGTTTGTTTTAATTATTAACAATCTTTTTTATATTCGACTGTTGCAATGGAACATTGTGACAATAACATGGGTCTCAAACAAGAAACGTCTAATTAATGCGCATTTAGTTTATATTTGATTGAAGTTGTATTTGCACGAGTATTTTGTGAAATTTGTTTTATATTTAGACGCAAATTAACTCCAGATGAAAGTGGTAAAGCAATGGGAACGTTGGAATTTAGGGTTAATTAGATCGAAGTCTCAGATAGACTCAATGTTGCACAAAGTGTTATTTCTCGCTTGAGTACTCGGTTTTATCAAACTGACTCTGTCAAAGTGTAGCAACCAAGGAAAACGTCCTCCTTGTAAGTGGCAGCTAGAAAAAGGTACCGGAGCTCGTAGTGCTCTAGTTACAGTACTATAAGTAATAACGATTTGAAGGTCTCATGTTCACTGGACAGAATAAAGGAAATTTGTATTTCACAGAAAGTAGAACTGGGCTGTACAATGTGATAATCGATTTCGCAAATGACCCAGAGGAGCTGTTCATCGAAATCGTCGAAGAATTCAAGAATTTTACCCACATCAAGGGAGTTTCATAGTGGTATGAGGATAAATTAGTTATAATACGCAAGAGACATTGTTTATGGTATACTACCAAATCTTGAAGCTGCAATGGGCCAGTTGACGATAATGATTCTCCGTATCGCTCTGAAATTGTGTTCGAACGAATCAAAAAACTGGGTGCTGAGATCTTAGAACATCCCCTGAGGCTACCTCACCTAAATCTTATCGAACATGGCATAGGATATGTTAAAACGCTGGCTTTCGGACCATCCATCTCGCCCTAATACTCTTCCGAGTGCGAACTGTAAATTCACTCACCTGGCTCCAAGCAGAATTGAATAAACTCATAGAAGATGTGTCAAGCAATCATCGATAGTATGTAATGTACTAAATTTTATGTATGTATATATTTTATCGAAAATAAAAAATTGATGTTTTATATTGAATTTATATTTATTTGTATCAAAAAATATATTTTTAACATAACTTAATTTTAATTGAAAAATTTTAAAAGATATAATAAGAAAAATAAAATGAGATTTTTGCATTTTCTCTCTCTTTTGAACAAATTTTAATTTTGCTAATAGGTAGGTTAAAAATATAATTAACAATCCTATAGGAGTTATAATTCCATTACTATTAAAAAATAGGGTTAAAAGAGTAGGTCATAAAAGACTAAAAAGATAAACATGTACTTTTTATTTTATGCAGTGAGATATGAATTTCATGCGACTGGCGTAACATCCTAATAAACGGGAACTCGTAGCTTTTTGTACGCTCATGTTGGGATCAGTTCGTTTAAAGTAATAATCTTTATTGCCTCCAGGAATTTCATTTGATGGTTATATTATTTTCACTAAATGTGAGTTTTAAACTTAATTTTATTAAGTGAATTTTTACCTATGTCAGTATATATTATTTGTGACTATTTTCTCTTGAAAATTTTTACTGAAATAAGACATTTCAATTCTACAAGCGGTCAATGAAATTTACAAATTACTGCGAAAATTTCAAAGGGAATGTAAATAATTAATATTTATTAATGATATTTGGTACACATGTCAATAATGAACTAAAATATTATTTTATTAAATTCAGTTCTATACGAATTATATAACACGTAATTTAATCAATAGAGTATAGGTAAACCTCACTAATTTATGGTACACATTCATATGCTCTTGGCGTACTCCGGATCAGGGTGTTAATTTGTTCCTGATGCAAAAGATCCATTTTATTTCAATTGTTTCAGTGTCTCTGGTTGTTTGAAGAAATAACTGGGAAAAAAGGTAAAACTGTAATATAAGCTTGTCTAAACATCTAATTCAAAAAGGAGTAATGAAATGTCATATATTATTTTACTGAGTTTTTAAGATGATTCTATCTTAATACTTCATGTAACATATATACAGGTGTCAATCGTTCTTGAACAAATACGGGATTCAAAAATAACTATATTCCACTCACCATTTCAATTCATTCGATCATTGCTCCATTCGAATGTTGTCGCCAATGTCTCAGGATTAATGAAAGCACCAAGTATGGATGGTAATTGCAGACAGCTGACCGATATATTGACGATTCATCAGTTGGTTACGACAAACGGGGGTCACACAATTTGTCGACATATGGCGATATTTAAAAGTCAATAGTCGTAAGTATCGATCTTCCCTTTCCGTAGTACCTCTTGGGCTTCCAGAACCAGGTACGATTTGATCACATTTTTACACACCATCCAATCCAACATTCGCACACATTAGTCACAGACCTCTTCTAGTAATTTCTTATCTAATGAAACCCTCGACGTTTTCTTTCTGGCGATGTTGGTGGATGAGCCCTTTGATTGTGTAAACAAAATAAAATGGAATTTTAAACCAAATAATAAATTGAAATAAATAAAAATACAAAACTAAATGAAAACTATTATTTCTAATAATAATTTCTGTCAAAGTGATAAACTGATGTACAAATATAACTGACAAGTTCATATTTCTTGGTGTTCGCATTTTGTAGATAACTAGCATTTATAGAAAAATCATAAAAATAAACAATTTATTCTCATTAAGTTATTCTACAAATATAAAAAAAAATATCATACATTTATATTTTTCAGGTTGCTTTTATTCATAATATTTTATTTGTATATTTATAAAATTATTATAGTACTTTCTGACCAATTGTATCTAGCCACCTGGCTAATATCAGATCCAACAATAATATTAAATATGTTTTCAACTCTTTTATATTTAAAGTAATAATGTTTATGGCTTTTAGCAGTTTAATTTGATGTTCTATCTACGATAAAATGCAATAGAATAAATTGGATTACATCTAGATGCCTCTAGAGGCACATCATTCAATAACATTCAATTAGTCTCATTTTAAAACTGGAATAAAACAATCATGTACACAGTTTCCAGTGGTTTAAACACATAGTTTTCTAATATTCAAGACTTTCCTGCTTATCATATGCATTTAAGCGGGGTTAAGGTCAAGTGCACTTTGAAAATGCGGTCATGGAAGTTATACGTCCTGCATAATAACGTGGTTTAACGTTGCGGTTCGTCGTCGTTTTTTCTCCCGCCTGGAGATCATTCCGAAGTAATTGCGTAAACTTAATTATTGTTAAGCTCCCTCGGACACTTTCGTGTGCATTAATTAGTTCATTCATTAATTAAAATTAGCGGCGACCCTTGAAAGAAGATAGCCCCGGGGAATGTCCAGCAAACGCCGAAGCTTGACTGAAACTGTCTACTTTGTGCGTAGGATTAATTATGTTCTAAATCCTGTGAGGATAAAACTCTTAATTAAATTTTCAAGAAATTGTTTTATTATTAAAACTGTTGTTGATTAAAGTGTAGTATATCTAGTTTTATATAATACTGATATAAAACTGTGCAAATATAAAACTATATAGAACCTAGAACGTTTACATTTTATATTGTAATTAAAACTTACCTGACAAAGGAAGGGGGATGCATTTGTTTAAACTAACATAATAATGTATTGAACGTCCACGATGATTAAGACACTCACTGACTTGCCTTGGCATTGGCCTAATAATGTGAACAGTTTCGTAGTCTTCTGCCTATAATTTGATGTGATGATGAACAAGTGTTCGATGTACAGACCTCTCCACAAAAAATATTGGATTTCGTCTTTCTCCTCGGTGCTTTTTGACACATATCTAACCATTAAATATGATCGACGTGAGTCAGGACTGCATGAATGAATAAATGAATGAATACGTTTTCATTTCATTCGACATCTCAAAGCTGTCGTTCTTTACAGCATCCTAATTTTGATAACAAGACTTCTTTCTTCTGTAAACCATTGGCAGTAAATTGCAAGAGTGATAATAACATAAATAAATTGATCTCGTAGAAATGTGAGGTTCGCACATCGATCATAATACAACCTTATTCAAACCACACTCTTCAATAATTCTAAATAGTTCTTCGACTCTAGTTCATTCGTTTGGGAATTCGCACAAACTAGAGCATATTTAAGATAATAATTCACTATCTATCAAACTCATTTGGATGACTAAAATTTGTACGTCTTCATAATATAGTAATGCATTTGAGGTGAATGAAAGAATTTATTAGACACAGCAAAAGTGTAATGAATTGAAGAATTGTTTCTGCTTTATATAACACATACAAAAAATGTGATACAAAAACTCTTCGAGAACAACTTCAATATTTAATCACTTTTTGTCTTCATATAGACGAATGATTACATTAGACCTCCGCATCTACATGTTCTATTTTCTATGTCATTGAGTTACTGAGAACATAATCAACAATAAAATCTGGTTATCATTTTATTAAATCTCTTAAAATTGTTATTACTTCAGTGTTTAATTTATATGATAATATTTGATGAAAAGCCATTTATGATTGTGAAAAGTGATTATGCAGATTTAACTAAATAATTATTTTTAAACATTAATTATAGATTTATAATACTATAAGATTATGAGATAATTAATATAATAAACAATAATATAATTTTATAGGAAATATCTAAATAATAAACAAAACAGAAACTTTATAATTTTATATTTTATTAATCAGTTTTATTTATAGATAAAATACCTAAATGATTTCGATTTATACAAGATTAATATTTTGTATATAAATAAAAATAAATTAATAAACAACAGTAAAATTAAATTATATTTTTGTATGTTAAAATTTGAATTATATGTATGTAATAAATAATATATGCGTAAATAAAATCAAATGTGACAAAATAACTGATTTACTAATGTATGAAAGCTCTATTAAAAGAACTTTTAACGATTTCAGAAAAGATAGAAAAGTAACATCACGCCATCTTACGTATCTCTGCCCATACTTTAAGGGAGGGTTCTCTCAAATAGTTTGTTACGCTACAAGCAAACTCATTTCGACAAGGGGGTAGTTCGTAAAAGGTAGATGGCCGTGCTATTCCCCGTTTAATGGAATTATCCACTTTGTACATCAAACTAAACCTTCCCTTTCATAATTGATTGATATTGTTAGTTATTGATTATTTGCTATGAATAATTTAAAATACTTTGATCTTTTTAAACATTTCATGATTGTTATTTATTATTTAGCTATCTAAAATGTTAACTGATTTTATTCAAACAATCGTTAATATTTCAAAACAACAAATGCAATAAACTATAATTTATAGCACCCAAACACATTTTAAATCAGTAATGTATACGTGTACGTATAATTGTGTTTAATATAAAAATGTAATCCCTAATAAAATACGAAGTCCCAGTTCCAGCTGGTTCTGTCGCAAATTGGATTGTTGGGTTTAGAATTTTAATTGAATCCGAGACAAGCAGGAATGTTCGGGTCGAACAATGTTCTACGGACACTTTCCCAAGATCCTTCTTGTCATTCCAGGACGACAATGTCCTTCTTACCTGTCGAATAAGAGGGATTACCCGAAAGTCTTTTTCCTGATTAATAACTCTCTGGCCAATACTGTACTTTAGTTTAGTTTTTATTTTTAATCGTGAATCTTTGAATTACTTAAATTTACACACATGTAAAGTTATTAAGCATTTATTATTATAATATTTTATGAACCATTGACAGATAAAGTAAAATCTTGCGTTAAATGCTCAGTAGGATATTTTTAATAATAAATTTAATTTATAATCTGCCAAATTTTGACAAGGGTTCAACGTAAATGAGTAATTGAATATTAAGGAAGACCCGAAAGTTTTGCAAATAAGCTTGAGGGAAAGGGTTGAATCATTTAAAGAGATGTTTCTGCCGGTTTTCTAATACATTTCCGAAACGCTTACTTCCCTGAAATTTATCAAGAATTCTATATAATTGTCTATAAATTTTTTTATTAAAAAACATTTTTTAGGAAAATGGTTTTGGAAAGTGTTCAAGAGCACTTTTTCCAAGAAACCTTTGTTGTGCTTAAATTGTAAAATTGCCTTTCGACTTGTTTTATTCTGCATACATAAAACTTTCCAAACTTTTAATGGACTGTGTAGTTTGAAATGTTTCGCTGTTTTTTTAATTCCGATGTTAATTTCCTTCCTAACAGGAAAATTGGATTTTTAACTTTTAAGTGGGTCATATTATTTTTATGGGAATTGTACCGATTAAAAGAGCTTTAATTCATCACAATTTTACGTATTATTTATTACTTTTTAATTAGATATATTTATTAAACCAGTTGAAGGCAAATTTTATTGTCATCAGTGTCATCCAATTTTGAAATTCGGAATCCAATTACGAAGTGAAATTCAACGGAAACGCTTTTGTCCCCTTCAAGCGCTTAATATCAGGATTTTCTATAAAGATATCGATTTGATATAATCATCTGCAGAGTGCATCCAATGTAAATGAAGAATACGTTTTCAGATGAAACATTAACTTCGAATGGGACGCCGTTTTCATCCAAAGATACAAAAGCCATTTCCAAGCATCGAATTCAATCTCTGCTTAAATGTATACCAGTAACTTTTGTATAGAAATGATTCAATTAAATTTAAATCTTGTGTGTGGAGTTTATTTGGTCAAGTTAATGGCGTTAAGGAGCAGATTACTCAATTAAATATTCATGGAGTTTGCGAAACAAAATTCCATGGAGGTAATGCAGAAAGCACGTAATTAGGTTATCCTTCCATTATATTCTGAATCTCGCACCGGGACATTATTCGACATTAAAGACTTAAAATGGTTTCTTAAGTACACGATTATGTTTGTGTTTTATGATATTTATGTTTTTTAATCCCAGATTTTAAATATTTTGTTGCTACATTTAAATAGCTTTAATGGAATTTATATTAGAATTTCATTAATATAATTAACATTTTTTCGGTTATAAGTTAATAAATTCTATTTCTATTCTTTAGTAATAGATATGTTATAATGGATTAGTTTTAGAAATATAGAAATTTTTTCTATCGATATTTAAGTTAACATAATTTAAGTATACTAACCACGACAAATACACTTATATTCTCATCGTTCATTTAAATTACGTGTGGGACAGTACTTAATAAATTTCCACTGGATAAATAACAACTAAGTTACAGATGAAGAAAATTCAAATTTGATGCAATTTTTGGAAATGGCTGAACATTTCTCTTATTCGAATAATTTATTCCAATATCAAGTAATTCCAATAACTTAACTTTAATATTTTTAAACGATAATTTATTTAATTACAAACATTTCAAGCTTTATGAGACCAAAATTGTATAAAAAATTAAATTATTATGATGTAAAAAAGAAAAACCTGTTAATTTAATTTATTACTAAATATTTGTATTTTTTATATATTTGAACTATGTATGTCCATAAAAAATGATCTTAATTTACTATAATTCCAACAGCATGGACAGTATATTGTACTTCAATCAGTGGCGACTCGTGAGTTTTGAATGTGGTGAGGCATATTATATATAGAACAAAAAAAATCAATATTTTATTCTTATTTATTCATAATTAACAACATACAATTCGAATAGTAAATGCTTGTGTATATGTGATATAGTATATCCGCGGTTTTTTGCCTCGTATTTCTTAAAATATTCAAATTAGAAATTGGGAGGTTTAATTTTTTAACAATAAACATTTTGTCATAATAATTAAAACTGGAAATATACATTTGTTTAATAAAAATCTTCAACCTCTTTCGTGATATTACTGGTTGACACCATATCGTAATAAAAATAAATGCTTTATTAGAAACCTTTCCACAACTGAATCCACCACACACGAATACGATCAAGTAGTTTTTGAAATTGAAGAATCGGAAATGTTCAGGAGCTTTGGTGTTATATCATTGGCTACAGGCATGCCTCAACTTCTCTATCACTGAAACAATAGACCAACCAAAAAGCGCATGCGCGAATATTGAAATCAACATATTGTCCTTCTTTGTTTAGTATTATTAAAATAATAAAATGTATTTTTTAAAATTAACGTTGTCAATAAAATCATTTTCATAGGTATTGTCTCACCTGCCTCATCTGAGGAGTCACCACTCCTTCCAATATTATGTATTACCTGATAATTTCCGTAGTTAACAAGTGAGTAAATCGAATATTTTTGATGGATCAAATCATTACATAGAATAATGGCAATAAATTTAACGATTACGACTTTGATAAGACACCGATTTGATAGCATTGTTAACAATTTTTTGGGAAAACACAAAGGTTCTAATAAGATCGACACATAGAGGTAAAATAAAACTCAAGTGATATACACATAACGTCAAAATTCTTGGACCCCCCTCGTAAAATAGAAACAAAAACTAATATTAATATAACGTTTTTATAGAAATGGGCGCATGCAAATTGCAGTTTTTCGTCGTCATCTAAAATGTTTTGGTCTATTTTTAACACAGCATTGATTACATTTTCTCAGTCAGGTGTAAATAGCAACTAAAATAATTTTATCTACTTGTCGAAAAATGCCTGGAAATCAAATTTCTGATTTTGATACATCAACAGGGTTGGTCAAATCACCAAATTTTAACAACTCCTGCCGTACCTAAATCATCTGTGATCATAATAGTGTGATTATTCCAAGAAAGTGGAAATGTGTATAAAAGACAAGGTGGTGGACGTCCAAGAGTAACAAATACAAGGGAGAATCGTTACTTAGCCAATTTTATACGAAGCAACCGTAACGTTATTGTCCCAGCTGTCTCAGAACATAGTTTAAAAGAACCTACGGTCACTGATTTTTACGACTACAATCCGACAACGACTTGCTGACGCTAAATTAAAAATCAGACGACCATTAGGAGTGCCTAGACTTATTAGACTACATACAGCTACCCATCTAGAATTGACTCAAGAACACATAAATTGGCTTTTACCACAGTGGAGAAACGTCCAAGTTTGGTTTGATGAGTGACAATCGGCGCCTGAGGGTTTGGAGGGAATCAGGACGTATAGCACGAATAGCTTTCCCAAAAAAATTGTCTCATTTCAGGGAAATATTGGTCGTCGGACTCCACAATTCCCAAACATTAGCAGGGAATATCTACCTTCAAAATATTATCAGAAAAATTATTCTACCCATGAGAAGAAAATCTCATTTTTATGGGCGATAATGCTCGATCGCGCCTCACCATCTAAAATGCGTTAAAAGAAGCAAAAGTGTAAAGATTGAATTAGCCCGCGAAGTCGCCAGATATGAATCGGATCGAGCACGTGTGTGATATGTTAGGTCAAACAATTTTAAAGAGACTACATCCACCCACATCTCCTCAGGAGTTAGTTGTAGGAATTCAAGACGAATGGGCCAACTTTTCCCGAGGAGACATCAATAATTTAATTCTTTCAATGCCACGGCGGATTAATTAACTATTTCAGAACAAAGGAAGATATATAAAGAATTGAGTATCTATGTGTTCCTTTAAAGTACATTATTTCGCAAATTTACAAATTTCAAAAACCTACTTTTTGGTTCTAGTTCCTTTTTATTTTTCTTTCTACCAAACCCAATAAACGAATATGCTAACCTTTGTAATAAAAAGCAAATTATGTATAATTAATTATAACATTTTAATCTCTTTTATTCCCCAAAATATTAGGGGGTCCAAGAGTTTTAACGGTGTGTGTATATGAAAATAAATATTCAATAATTCAATTTTGATTTCCAAACTCAAAAATCACGATAAAAATTTCATTTTCTGTTAACTTAATTGGATGTGTTCCAAGATAATAAATGGCTTGAAAACTATGAAGAAGATAAAACGTCCCACCAAGATATGACTGAGATGGAAAGGAGATATATCAAAGCTTCCTGTTGAGAAAATGATGACGTGCTAATGCTGCTTCATTATACGCGAAGATCCGTCTGCTATAAAGTGTTAACGTTCATATCGCAGCTATTTACGCAATTTAAATGGGTGAAAACTATAGAGATTTAACAGTAAACTTCAATACTGTTTTATTTACTGTCGTAATATTATTATATTTTGTTTGATCTTTCTAAATAAATAAAAATAAGAAAATTACGATACATCATCCAAATTATAATATAATAATAATATTTTCACTCTGTTGGTACTTGTAAATTAATATATTTGTTTTCATATATTATTATCTAAAAATTAGTTTTTCAACAAATACATGTTTTAATATGTAAGTACATTTATAAACAATAGTATTTTTATTAACAAATTATAATGAATTTTGATTAAATTAATTAACCAATTTTAAATCCTATAAAGTACTTTGTAAAATAAATACACATAATACATTGTTTTCTGTTGCAAACTGAACAAATAATTCCTTTACAAATTCCACTATGTTTAATTAAAATATGCGAAATTGAGTTAAATCAGTAACAAATATAAAACACATATAAATTTGGAAAAACAATGGTTACTGAACAAGACAAATATGTTTATTTAACATAGTGTTTATTTAACGATCTCATTAGTTACTTGGCAATCAAACAAATTCGTTAATTAGACAATGTACAAACAAATCAGATAATAAACATCTAAATTATTCTGTTTAATTTTGAGAAATGTTCATTAACTACTGAATATATAAACGAATTTACAATTAATTATAAATTTTAAGTTTTTATTTTATTTTAAATACAGAAAAACTTAAGTACAGATACTAAATTACTTCATCGCAATATGTAAAGGAATGAATACATAAATAATAATTAAGAGATGAGAAGCATGCAAATTTTTTAATTTAATTAAATCCGCTCTTGAACATAATAATTACATTACATATGTAGATTACTCAAAACATGTCTATCATTTTATTTTTCAACCGAAGTTGAATATTTTTTACCTCCGATTTAGAGTTATTTTAAACATATAAATATATATTTTTTCATTTAATTTTTATTGAGTCACAGGCGGCAATATTTAGATTAATTTTTCACCATCGATTTAATATCATTTCAAATATATATTTTTAAATAAATACATTTTTTAAAATTAAGGTTTTTATATTTTAAAGCACATAATTTCAATAAAAAAATTCGTTTTTGAAATTGTTTCGGTGTTTAAAAAAAGTAATTTATTGTTTTATTGAAATGAACTGTTATTTTAAGGCACATAATTTTAATGAAGTATTTATAAACCTACTTCAAGATCTCAGTCAAAATTAATCATAAGTCTTCATAAAAATAAAACTTCTTTAATAATAAAAAAGTGATTTATTGAATTTTATTATTAAATCCACTGTTTAACGCTTGATTCGGTCATTAAGTTTAACCATTAAGTCACAGTGCAGTCAATAAAAAAGTTTACGGTTTTGTATGAAGAATTATTGGCGTCTCATATAAACGGATTTCAATAAATGTCGAAGGAACTGTGTCCAAAGTCGCAGTAAAATGTCACAATCGATAAAAGTTTCATGATGGATTGTGGAGTTAAAACACGTATGACATATGGCAAAGTCTTCATACTATACAAATTATTTTTAAAATGTAAGTTGATGTTCTCAATACATTTTTAAAAAGGGTATATTAATCTTTGTCCAATATTATTTAATTATTTTATTCAGTATTTTATTGCAAAGAAGCTGGATGGGGTTTACAATATTCTAATGTCATTACGAATTAAGGTTTTAGCGAGAATCTTAAGTTCAATCGTCCGATATACCGTATTGCTTCACATAACATACCTAATAGCTTTTCCACAAAATAAAATGTTCCGCTTCTTCGGCTGCAGTTGTTGGAAGTCTTTAAATCCATTTAAAAACTAATTGTGAGTGTTCCTGAAATTGGATACACTTATTAATAAAAAATAACATTATTATACATTGTACAATGTGGCAGTAAAAGGTGGACCAATTGAATTTCATATAATATTTGTCCGCGCCGATCCGAAGGGCAGAAACGGAGCGTCGCGACGCTCCGTTCCGTAAACCGAAACCGAAACGGTGTGGAAGTTGGCGCGCGCCAGTCTCCAATCGGCTCCGGTTTGATACAGTCTCGGCTCCGGATAATCCGGTGCCACGTGCGCGATCCGATCGGCGGCACACGATACGAGAAAAAAGGGGGCCGAAGAACGACGCCGTTCAACCGGACCTGCCACAAGGTTTGATATGTTGCATCTCTATGATTTTTATGAGCGTGGTAATAATGGGATTTATTTTATGTGTAATTGGCCATTATCATATTTTATTATTTATATATTTTTTTATATTATGATGAGTTTGGAATTGGACATAATGTGAAAAGGGGGTAATGAATTTTGGTGGCTGAACGTTGGTTTAAGTAGCATTCGAGAATTAGTGACCCAAATAATCTAATTTTGTTTTTTGATGCTGCAGTGACCTAGATAAAGTTTAATTAAAAGTATCTGAGTCGCAAACAGTGTTTTATAATCGAATGCTCTACTAAATTGGAATGTGCAGATTAATATTTTATTAATTTCAGAAGTTTCATAAAATATATTCTCGCTTATAATTGGCTATTCAAAATTTTTACAAAAAAAAAAACAAAGCCATAAAGGACAAACATAATTTTAAATTTTTATAAAATTTATGTGCTTACTTATAATTTTTATGATTATTTTTTTTTTGTAATTAAGCTAAATAGAGAATAATTTATTCACTAATATTTTTTGTTATATATTTATATAAATAAGTTTTTTTTAATTTGTAATTTAATTAAATTATTTTAACTTTAATTGCTTTTTTAATATTATTAAAAAAATAACCATGAAACCTACAGAATAATAATAAATAATGAATATGATTATTTATTAAATAAAATAAAATATTAATTAGTTGCGAATGTATATTATTTAATAATTTCATCAATTGAAAATTAATAATAAATTGAATAAATATGAAAAAACATTTATTCCCTTAATGTATTCATGCAAAAACTGTTTAAACAAAATTTTCTTTTATTTTTCTCAGTTTGTCGGATTCGTTATGATAATGCGTTCCCGGACTGTTACATTTTTTTATTTTCACAAGTCCAGAGTTCATTAAATCTTTTGTTTCTTTATCTTTTTTATTGACGCGCAAGGATTAAAAATACTTCATTTATACTTATTAAAATGCGAATTTATGTTTAAATGTGTTAAAATTGTAAACAATTAGTTTTTTTACTAAATCTATAATTCTTTTTAAATGAAATTTAATATAAAATGAGAGGTCTATTCTATTTTATTTTTTTTTTTTTAATTTTGAAAATTAATTTAAATACTAAAAGAAATATTCTTAACTATGTTAATAATACTTTTCAAACAGAACAGTAAATAAACTAATTTCAAAAGAGCATGTTAAAAATATTATACACTTCTGTTTTACATTTACTTAAAAATAGTTTTTACTAACAAATTTAAGTTTTTAAATTACAGTGAATTAAAAAAATATATATGTATTAAAAAAATGAATAAACCTCATGTTTGTATTTCCTCCTATAAAATAAATATAAATGAGAACGCGTTTCATTATATATTTAAAACAGTTTTAACCTTTATAATTAAACATTTTAATAAGTTAACATAAATATATACTGAAGTGGACAATTTGAATTATTTGACATTATATTGCGACAAATATATTATCAAAATAAGTTATAATAAGTAGTGTAATCTCGCACATGAATTAAACAAAATTACGTCAACAACAGAATATCTAAACGAGTAATAAAACTAATGTCTCCAAATTCTTTGGGAAATTAATAAAACAAAATTACCTAATTACTTAAAAAAAGTAACAGAATATTAACCAGTACATTTGTCTCCCAAGGCTGGTTTCAAGTGTCAATTTGTATTTGAAGACGATACAATACGTGTTCAATTGAATTGCAGTCTGGTGGACGCGGAGGCTATTGCATCAGAATAATGTTTGCTCGGTGAGGTCGTGTAATTATCGTACATAAAAACTAAATCTGGTCTAGATTGGTTTTGGTTGAATAACCAATTCGTGATATCGTTGACCATTTATAGTTTCTTGTTTTAGAAATTCCATCCCAGACTGTTACACAATCACATCCAAAAGCAACAGTTATATATATATATATATATATATATATATATATATATATATATATATATATATATACAATATACAACTATATTTTCCTTATGATATCTCTCACCAATTTCACGCCATGCCCAAATAATAGTGACATAATGTGAACCTAGACTAATCTGTAAACAAACAATTATGACATTCGGCTATGGTCTAATATAAATAATCAGAAACCGATCCTCTATCTTCTGGTCATAGCTCGTTGTCCACCATCACCATGTTGGTATTATCAAATTCCGTATAACGATTCCAAGTGCGGCTTATTAAACTTTATACTTTTTTGACTTAGATTGTTATGTTCTAAAATTGTAATTATTTCGGAAAAATCATCGGAACAAAGTCTTTTTGAAGCCAAATAACAGATAAACCGAATAAAATATACTCAAATCCAAAAATTTTAACACAAAAAAATAGAATGTTTGTTTAGGTCTACTTCCAAAATTTACAGTCAAATACTTGTCACGACTGCTGCGGGTAAAGTTGTGTCTGAAGCGAAGAGTCCCATATTACTCGAATTCCATACATTAATTGTTCTACTACTACTGTTTCTAATAGTCTGGAGAGATTAGACATTTTTCTTTCTATCTTGTCTCAAATATATACAATGGAACTAAATCGGGAGAACGAGTTGGCCAAGACAATACTGCAGTACCTCTTGGTTGTACAGAGCTTTTTTCATGACGTTCACAGTAGACATAGACCGATTAACTCATTTCAGTGAGGGAAAGATCACCTTCGCTAAGTCTGATAATTCGTCCTTGTTTCAACGATGTTAATGATGAAATAAATCCTCGTCTTATTACTCGGGACATTAAGAGATGATCACTTTGAAACCACAATATTAAACCAGACCACAAACAATAATAAATAAAGAGACAATTTAAAATATGAATAAAAACCACCACACAATAGAATTGTTTGTTGACTGGTTTAATATTATGGTTTAGTGGTTGATTATACAATGATGTAAAAATGCAACTCACAACTTTTAAAGATGTAAATTCATTTTTTTATACATTTTTATTGGTAAGTTAAGGTTAAATATTATATTCATGGAGCAAAAATATTGCGAATTAATCAAACTTGTCTTATTCAAAAGATACATCTCGCCTACTTAAAAAGCATTACAACATTCTTACTTTTTATTTTTATATATAAAAATATTGTGGGTTCAACCTTTTTAGCGGTATAAAGGTACATTATATAAATTTAGTACTTTAAAATGATACATTGTTGTAATCTTTCAGTTAATGGCTCTTTCTTACAACATTATAGCTATAATACTTTAAAAATAAAATTTAAAAGTAACAAATTAGGTCCTATGTATGTTTAAAAATAGTTCTTAAGTAATCGAAGATATTAAAATTATTAAAAGTAAAACTGTACATAAATAATGCATTAAAATAAAAGCTACTATGCACATTAAAAGTTATACTCTTATAAAACATTATTTACGAATACCCCATTTTATAACAATAAAACTCCGACAGTTGCATTACTTCCATTCGCTTTTACGTCTGCCTCATTCCGTCTACGTTTTCCTGTCGGACGTTAATTTGAATTTTAATAACGGCCATTGCGCCCAGTTTTTTTCCATCCATCCGGTGTGGAACTTGAACGGCGCCACATTCTAATTTATATGAATGGAATCGTAACCCAGGTAATTGAATTTCAACTTGGGATATGATGAGAAAACAATTTGAGTGGAAACAGACTATCCCCAAAAAGCACTTGGACCGGTCCAAGTCGTCTGTATAAATGAATACTACACTCAATCATAAAAAATAACGTACCATCGAAATTTCATTTTTTTTGTCGGTACATTTTCCAGTTGTTGACAAAGTATTTTGAACGATTAACGACGGGACCAGAAAAATTTTACTGTCGTTGTTACGAGATACGTGCTAATGCATTCCTGACGATTATGGACCTTGTTAGTGGGATAATGAAGATCAAAGCGATACCGCATCCTGAATTCGAGTCAGTGCGAAACATCACATCCGGAATTTCCACGTTACGATGCAGGATTACGCCTAAATCGAACACACGTGCCGGTTTTTTTTCCTCGCACTAAATCCAGTGATGCCACGACGTCACCGTTCCTTTGGTCGACGTTAAATTGGTCTTTTAAATTTCTTGCGTCCAAATAAATAGGATTGTTTAATTTGTTTGATATGTTTTGCTGTTATTCGGTTTAACTGAAAGTTAACAAAACTACGAAATATATTATCGCAAAAGGAAATAAAATATAACACTTTGGAACAATTCCAGTTTCTAAGTAAATATCTAATTTGTTTGTTGCAGTTTTCAATAAAAGAAATGATAAAGGAATTTATTATCAAACTAAATGTTCTCTTCCAACAATGTATTTTAAAACAAAATATAAATATCATTTTTAAAATCTTGTAAATTAAGTAAAAAAGTATAGATCTCATTAATTTATTTTTCTTTTTTTGTTTCTTTTTTTAAAAAATATAAGAATTTATTGCAAGATAAATTGTATCTTTTAGTAACAAATTCTAAAACAAAAATAATTATTATTTTATAAATTTTATATTAAAAAATATATTAAAAAATATTTAAAAAACATGTAACTACTACAGATTTGACCAATTTTTAGAAACTATTGAAGTAGTAATTTTCTGAGAGTCTATTATTAAATCAATCTTTATAATTTATTTTTAAGAGTAAGAAAAAAAAACAAAAAGAAATTAAACATAATAAAAAATTGAGGTTTCTAATTTGTTGGTTGTAAAAAAGTATAAATAATAAGGAAATTATTAACAAACAAAATTCTAATATATAAATAACTTTTGTAGATTTGTAAATGAAATTCAAATTATCTGGAAGCTAGAACTTATTTTAATTTTTAAGAAATATTACATCAGAATGTTTTTACTCATTATTAAATCAACTTTTATAATTTATTTTTCCATTATATTCTCTTAAGGATTAAGACACAAAGAGAGAAGAAATAATCCTAGCGTTTCTAAAAATTGTCTGTTAGTGATAATAATCGTATTATTTCGTTTGTTGTGTTTCCGCTCCACACCTTACTTTTTTTCTTGTTTCATCGAATATCCCATTAGGGAGTAATAATTAATTTTCCTCACAAAATCGGTAATTGATTTTATAATGAAGATTTTAGGAACGTTTAATGCAAAATCGATGGCTATTCATTTTAGTATTAAGTCTGACATCAATTTAAGTTTTTGTGTATTTCCAAAATGATTTAATTTACGTCCAAATAATCGATTTTATTAAATATAATTACTGGCTTTATTTATTGTTAAACATTTTACATATACTTCACTATGGACGTTGTACAAATAACAATACTAGTACAATATATAAACCCACATATTTGTTTGAATTAAGAGATTGACTAAAACGCTTATTGAAGTGCACAGTTCCTATGTGAAAATATTTATTACCCAACATCGATTTGTCGATTTAGTGGACAAAATGCAAAACCGGCATGCGACTTAATAAACCATCCACTGCAGTTACAAATAAATACAGTAATAAATAGAAATTCCATGTAAACATGCTAGTAAATCATTTGTAATTCGAATGAAATTAACAGGCCGTGAATAAATATATTATGATGTAATGTTCCATCGGATATTTACAACAAAACAATGAAGCGATTTTACGTAACAATAAAAAATAAAATATGAAACAATATACTCCAATTAGCAGAAGTGCATAATAGGATATTTTACAATTAACCACGCCCCTTAAATGCGCAGTTGTTTAATGCAACATCTGCGCACTTGCTCATTTTCAACTTATACAAACTCTGTCCTACCAGAAAATCTACATTCCAAATTACCGAGTGTATTTATAGTTCCGCCTGGACAGAATATTTTATTGTGGAATAGGAAAGGAAATTTCTGGCGTAATAGTGATATACGTGTCGGAATAAAACATGAAACCTATAGATCATGTCGACCACTTCTTGACCCATTTCGAACAAGAAACCGATGGGGTTGCATTTCCTCTACAATTTGATCGTCAATTTATTTCCCATAGTATCTTAAATATTTGTTAGACATTGTCTCGAAGGCGTGAGTTAGTCTTGTCATTTTTGAAATATTTCTTCAGAAATTCCTTAATTATATCAAAAGCTGTGTTCGTTCAAAGGAGTCTCCAGCTTTTTCAAATGATGCACTCTGAGAAAAGTCTCTGGTAATTTTATTATAATATTTTGCTGATTACTCTAAACCCAATTTTTGAAAAATGTAAGTAATTAAAATATTAATAAAAACTAATTGAAAACTTCCTCTCCGGTTATAATTAAAACTCTATTGTAACAGAGACTGCAGTTTTCAGAAAACAATATCGCAGCATGCAGTTTTCTTATAAAGAATCATTGTTCCTCGAAAGAGGGTTGAACAAAACTTGGCCAGCGTCCCCAATGAAATCTTGAAAGCTTAAAACTTCGTTCTCGTTACTTTTTTCGTTTCGCTAGATCCCAAATTTAATATTTCAAATTGAAATTTCAATACGGGATTTCGTGGCAAGCGTCACGGAAATAATTTGTTTTTTATTGCTAAAACAGAACGGATTACTTGTTATTCAGTTTTGTTGGATTATCAACGAGAATTTGGGACAATTAAAGTTAAATTAAACAGTTTACGAATATTGAAATGGGCCCCATCTATTGGACGGTCGGTTAAAACGGCCAAGACAATTTAGAAGGCTGACGAATTTATCTTGAATAGTTCCTAATTATATATTGCTCCGTGAGCTCATTAATTTTAATTAGGCGCTTTTGAGTGGGTTAAGGAAACTTCGCGACTGAAAAATGTAAATTTTTAGCGTAAGTCCACTATCTTAAAAGTTTGGATGTGCGCAAACGGGGCCTTCGTATTATTGAATTTTCCACGCGATACCGGAACTGTTCAAACAGAAAAATGTAAATACCGAGTTCGGACGGAGATACAGACTCTTTATCATTTCATAAAAATGTTTAATATGGAAACTTTTTCAGGCAAATATTAAAGCGAATTAGGATTTTTTTTCTTAGATTTAATTTGTTTGAGTTGAAATAAGTTTCCGTATATTGATACTTACACCCAATTATAAAATCCTTAAACTTCTCGATACAAACTATGAATAATAGAGAGATTATAGTAAATTGGAGACGGTGGCATTTATAAATACAATTTTGAAGTAGATAAATTGAATTATTTAAAACATCAGAAGTCTACAGGAATATATTATCAAAATAAATAAGTACATATATATAATAAGTAGTGTGTGTATTCTCCTGCATAAATTAAACAAAATTTTATAAACAACAGAACTCTTTAACCAGTAACATAAATCACTAAATCCCTTAGAATCACTAAATTCCTTAGGAAATTATTGTACTAAAATTAATTAAAATAAAAGAAAAAGAATTTTTACAACAACATTTTTTCAATCAGTACTTGATCGGTTCCCCTTTGAACAATTTCCACTCTCCTTAGTATATTCATAATTAATGAACAAATAAATTTTTGATCCATAACTCATCATTTCTCTAAGAGCATTAGCAAGCTGCTCCAAATTTTGAGATTGATGCTTTCGTGTGTACTTAAATTTGTGTTTAAAGACTGTCCCATACGTGTTCAATTGAATACTGGTGATCACAGGGCCCACTGCATTCGAGTAATGTCACGAAGGGTGTCGTCTACAAAAACGAAATCTGAACCAAATTTTTGAGCAAATAGAGTAATACTTGATTGAATAACAAAATCGTAATATAATCGAGCATTAAATTTTTTTGATTTAACATGAACCTGCTTGTTTCTAAAGAAATTGCAGCCACACTGTTACAGAATCACCTCCAAAAGCAACACTTAGAGCCATATTTTACTCATATCTTTTACCACACTCATCTATGAACAAATAATTACGACATTCGGCTATGATCCATAGTCGGTGATCTCTGGCCCTTGCTTTCCGGGTAACCAGATACTTCCTGTTTAACAGAGTGTGACAAAAACGTCTTCTGGCTCTTCATGCAATCTTTTTCTGTAGCGTCTGTATATAACCTGAATATGAAGACTTTTCTATTTCGTCTAGCAGAAACAATCTGAAAAAGATTCTGTCTTCTTATCGTAGGTCGTCGTGAAGCACCACCATGTCCTATATTGGCATTTCCAGTTTGGTGACTGCTTTGTGAGGCATTATACATTTGGTCTCATGTTGTTGTAGACTCATTCTACAAAATAAGTTTTATACAAAAAAAAAAATATTAGATATAAAAGAAATAGTTTTATTACTGGTCAAAATAAAACGTATTGGAAATTATTATTGTTATTAATAACTTCATAAATTAATATGGAAACATCTTTATATATACAGTGGTGGAAAAAAGTGTGGAATATTTATTTAGTTCTTACAAATGTTACTAATGTTTTCTCAAGTCTTTTGCAAATCTGAACAAATCTCATTTACTGCAAGATCGATCCATTAATCAGAATCATTACATTCACAGGTTTTTACTTCCTTTTTTAATCAAAATCAATTTGATCCGGAAAAAATTATGAAATATTTTATTAACATTAAAAAAAAATAACAATAACTTAAATATTTCTATATTTTGTGGCGTAATCTTTGGCTTCTATCAATGCTTGGCATTTTTTAAGCATATAATCTACCAGTCTCTCCAATGTGTCAACTGGAATTTGCTGCCACTGCTCCTGTGTGGTTTAAAGAAGTTCTTGTTTGTTTTTGTTTGGTGTTTTGTGTTCGGATGCGACAGTCTAATATTTCCCAAAGATACTTAATAGGATTTAGGTAGAGGTTGTCTTATTGAAATAACCAACGAAGTGGCGTCTCTTTGGTAAATGGTAACATGATTGTTTTCGAATATGTCCCTTTATTGAAAACGATCCATTTTAATCTCCACTTCAATCAAGGGTCCAACTTTGGATTTAGAAAAGCATGCGTAGATTTTCAACACCACCTTGAGTGTGGAATTTACACAAAATCTTCGAAACAGCACTGTGTGTATAATTGAGTAGTGCCATTAGTGAATATGGTGTCAGATAAACCCAAGCTTTTCGTTTTGTTCTCTCTAGTAATTAAACAAATTGTTAGAACTAATGTATTATGTTATTTTCTGATATTCTGAATAATTCTCACTTTTTATTCTAATGTTTATTTGATTGGGAAAAATAAATTTCCACACTTATTAATATTTATCATATATTAATATATTTTGTGGAATTTTACGGGTACGAAATTTAATAATGTACTTAAACCAGTCACAATGAAATAGGTATTACTTTAAAAAGTGTTATGAAAATATGCGCTAATATTCAAATTAATGTAATATTATAAAATGTTGAAAAATTAAATTTTAATAGTGAATATATTCTCCTCTACTTCGACGAAGTTCGGCGCAACGTTGGGGCATTGATTGCATCAACCGGCGGATCAAGCCTTGCCGTATATTGTTCCATTCTCTCTGAAGCTGTTGAGTTAATTCTTGAAGGTTATTTGCGGGTTCCAGATTTCTTATACGTTGCCCTAGAATGTCCTAAATATCTTCTATCGAATTCATTTCGAGACTATTCGCTGGCCCCTCCATAAACCCAAATTATGCTCTTCAAAGAAAATTTGAACTTCTCCGACAGCATGTGCATTATATTGTTGTAAAGTGAAATTTGGTCAAACCTAATTCATGAAATATAGAGATATATTTAGTTTTTCGACATTTTATAATATTACATTATTTTGAATATTAGAGCATATTTTCATTTTTGTTACTCTCTTTTCTACAACGGGTGTTAGCTATATATGAATAAAATTCCATTTCGATATATTTATTAAATAAAATGTTACAAACACTTTTTGAAGTGATACATTGTGACTAGTTTATTTTTTCATAAAAATGATATAATAATACAAAAAATTATTACTCGCACGGAGTCCCTTTAAAATTTAATTATAAATAAAGAAGTAGTGTGAGTGATTTGTATCTAGAACGGGCCAAATTGCATTTTTCAAATACTATCAGATTAAAACGTTATAAATTGAATTCATATTTCATAAAAATGCTGATTGATTCTAATCATCATATTATCTATTCCAACCTGCCTTCAAGACCAGTTTCGCTTTAAACAATGAATGGAATGAATTCTTGACAACCACAAACATAACTCGTAATTGACATGAAACATCAACCACACGGACCATTAATCGAATATTAGCCCGCACAATTCATTTCCAAACATATAGACAGATCTTATCCGGTCTCAGTCAGACAACCCCATTGAATCGCCTCCCATGTTCGATCGCAATGTTTGGATGAACTTGTTATGGATGATGGAATGGTTTTTGAGTTTCGGTTTTCTGTAATCTGATTTTCGATTGTAATGCCGCCATTTACAAATGTAAGATCTGTTTTATGCTCATTTAAGATTATCAGATTTCTGAAATTGTAGGTTTTGAAAATTTTAGTAATAACATATCAAATCATTGGCGCAAATTTTATTTTATATATATCAACTTACAAGTACATAAATTTTATAGTGGAAAACTTATATTGATACAGACATAATAAAAATGAAATATTACTTATATCTTTATCTGAAATTAACCGAATCATCTTTCAGGTTGAAGTATGTTAAAAGATCAGATCCTGGCTCATAAGTTATGAAAAGAAAATGTTTCTTTTACTTAAAGACATAGGAGAACCAATAAAGTCTATCTTTTTAAAACTTTTGCAATTTGAAATTGCGACAAGTATAAGATTTCTTTTTTTAAGAAAAACTATTAAATCATGTGCAAAATAGAGTTTCCTGTATTCGAGTACTTTTAAGAATCTACCAAATACAAAGCGAGTTTACGGCTATTTAAATGTGTGTGTATGTGTGTACTGGATCCATACACCAGACAATATTCGGTTATTCGATTACTGGATATTCGGGTACCGCTCATACGAGAACAGTGAGTTATTTAGGCATTCAAGAGTACCTACTCCATCACTATTTAAAAAATTGATGGTAACTCATTGTGTTGATCTCCGGAGGTTGAAATTTGCAGAAAATACAATTGCGTATCAAAAATTGACGAAATTAAGCAAAAGTTTTTTCGGCCGCACCAAATCCACCACTAATGCGATTAGGCAAAGTTAAAGCGCTGTCCAAGTCGGAGGATATTTAATTAAACTTATTGATGAGGGGGGCAGGGATTGCGTGCCTCTCTTCTTTATTAGCCTGACCTAATTCGTCGACGTACTCACTCTTCCTGGCCGGTCAAAGGATTTATTTGCACACACCTAATATACCTGGGATTCCGCCTGAAACCCTCCCATCTGCCATATTACTTTCTGAAGTGCCGCTCGAATCATGTTTGTACTGGAACGCCCGCAATCATCGCGCAGACCGCTTCATTCCACGTTTCAAACACCATATTACGTTTACTATTGACTTTCTGGATGTTTTATTCTCAGTTTGCTTCTCAAAACTTATATAATTATTACGCTTTAACAACTTTTAAAACTCAACTAAATCCAGACAGAAGTAATATTTATTCCGAGTCTTCATAATAATAAATTAAGAAAACATTTAATTAAAATGTAAGGATGAAGGTAATGGCGAAATACTTCAAAAACATATTTCACGTCGGACGACTGATCTTTATGAAGTGTTGGTAAAGAATGACGCCTGAAAAGGAAATACAAGCAATTACCTTTCCCTAATTTTGTTGACGTTTGGATAATATTTGAGGCAGAACTATTTATGTGAATCGATTCAATTTAATAAAATAATTTCATAAGCAATTATTTTTATTTCGATATTCGGTTCTCTTTTCCCTATGCACATAGTTGGTTGATTCATTTTATTACATTACAAAATGACCACATTAAAAACATACTATACAACCTGATGTACGATTAAGGCGTTTATAAAATTCTTGCCACGAAACGCCTTAACAAAAATCCAGTAACAGAATGCCCAGCGAAAGGCCGGACAAAACCGTAATTAAGATCGTATCAGAATTAGCGCTTGCCACTTGATTTATGCACTGCAGGATAATTAATAACGCGATAGATTAACATACCTTCGTCAACCCGACTTTTGAAACCGACACGAAACCTTACGTAATAATAAATTGCATTTTGTTATGAAAACTGGGGTATTTTGATTAAGTCCGTTTATAATTCATTATAAAAATGAAACCTTAACCGACATTACTTTTTAAAAAGTACTTGTGATCTGAAATTAGGAAATGACTCATTTAACATGAAAACACATCTATAATTTTCTCTAAAACTAATATTAATATTGAAAATAATTTCTAGGACGTTCGTAGTTTTTGGTTGTCTCTCTTGAGAAATTCAAATTCAAATTGAATTATACTGTGCTTGTGTATATTAATCTGACTTTATTGTAGGATATTTTAAAGCTGATGAAGTATTTAGTGAAAATTTTCGATATAACAAATTTTATTTAATTTTTATTTATCGATTTTTAGTTCGAACTCATTGTCGTTGTTTGTTAATAGAATTAAAGAAACTCGTGTGCATTTTTAAACAAAAAATTAAACACAAAAAAATTATTTTATTTCAATTTTAGTTAAGTCTGACTTAACTACTTGTTTTCATGATATCATGTTTTAAGTAGTATTTGTTGTCTTCGTATGAAATAAATCAACAAGAAAAACAAAGTCTTTCTAATCAAATCTAAAACACTTTACCAAGAAGGTTACATACAAGCCCAGCCAGATCAAGGATTTAATATGAACCAATCAACAGTCTCCAGAATTCGTTTACGGAAACGGAAAACACAAGAGTACCAGGTCAAAGTATAAGTAGGGTTACAAACCAAGACCCAGATTATTTTATACGAATCCGAACATTGGAGTATATAACTAGAATAAGTAAAGCAAATATCAAAGAAAACTTACAAAAGATGATATCAGGTCAAGAAGGGTGGCCACAGGTTTCTTTCTGATCAAGGAGCACCGGAGGCAAAGACGTGCACTTGAACATGTTGCGTGGAATAATGAAGATTAAGATGAGCCCCTTTCTCGGACGGTAGTGGAATATTTTAATTACAGTGAGTTTAGAAGGCGATATGAATGTAAACGGTCCTTCAGAGTTACTGCTAGTAGACAAAGGATGGCTAATTGCCCAACGGTACTTTATATTTTAGTAAATCATGTTATTCCATTTGCACCATAAATTGGAAATAATTTAATGTTAACACAATAGAATGACATACCGCACATGGGGGGCCTGGTTGATCAGTATATAAAGGATAGACCACTGACTGAGGCAACTTTCAAACCCTCCAAACAATTTAAATGACCTTTTTTAATATTGGTTGAAATTTGACATGAAATATCTCAAGACCAAATTCGGTCAAGAAATATTCGATATTAAATTAATTTTATTTAGTTTAAAACATTTAATTTTGTAGTTTTTTATAAATACATTATTTTTGACGGTTTTCAATACATTTTCTGAATATAATCAACATTTTTATTTTACAAGAAAAAATAACGCGTAACTTCTTTCTGTTCATAATAATAAAAAAAATCACATTATGCATTAATTTTGATGAGCAGCGTATTTTTGCATATATTTCTTATCTAATTTTTAAATTATTTTATTACATTTCTTATAACATAATTCCCTCGTGGGTGTCGCTAAGTTGGTTAACATTACTAAAACAATTTTGAAATTATTTTCCGTATAATTTTTGAATTTTCAAAAAATTAATAATTATTCAAATTCTCCCTTTTAGATTTTGGCCTTTTGTTACAAATATATCTTTCTTTTGTCCTTCCTTTAATTGTATAACAAGGAATTTACATTGGTAAACTTTTCATTCTATTTTTATTTCTGGAAATTAAAAAAATTTATCCATTATGACACTAATTTCAATGAAAATATATAAACTTTCTTTTGCATATTTCAGGGTGCAATATGATGGGCGACGAATACGAAAATATTTCTCTCATATGGATCGTTTTCTATTTAATGCTATATTTCAGTTTTTTATATTAGGATTGTACTTTAACTAGCGTCCAGAGTGAAGGCAATCCGGATGAGACAAAATTCATTAGAGGGCAATTCAATTACTTGTGCAACGGTACTAAAATCGTTTCGATTGTATGAAAAATAAACCGTTACAGTTACAGCTGATGAAATTTCAAATCAATTTCCAGATTCAAATATGACAATTGAATGGAACTTGAAATTTCATCAGCTGGAATTCAGCTCAGCAATTTTTCGTTCGAACGAAACGAATTTAGTACCGTTGCACGCGTAATTGAATTACCTTTCTAACGAAATATAATATATATATTTCAATCTAAATTTTTTCTCTCAGGAGAATTGTTCGACTATCATATTATTAAAGGGGATAAATTAAAAACCTTAACTAACATATTGATTTTTATTTTTTACGGAATTTATAATATTAATGAGATAAAAACAGTCAAACTTTCGTTTAAATACATCTTCAACTAAAAGAAACTTTAACTGCGATGAGCCAACAATAAATAAGAAGTTCTACAATCGTTTACCTGTGCAATTTCACCCCTGCATAATTATTTTGCCTGGCGCACTTTTCATCCGTGGGGATTATGATAAGTACGCTTTCCATTAAAAATAGCCCGAGCCTTCAAATACAACAGTGCTTCATATTTTACTGGAATATTTTGTTTTAAACCCGATACAATTTATTTCCGTTAAAGTTTTTAGGTAAAGTGGATTTAATTTAACCTTTCATTAATATTCAACTGTTTTTAATAAGGTTGAACGTCATTTATATTTGTTTTAAATTTTAATGTGAAAATCTACGCTAATTTTTAAGATATAGAAATTTGCGTTAGAATTGCGTGTTGTTGGTGAGGTACTGCAAAAAATAATATTGTAGATTATGTCACAAATAAAAAGCGATGTAGATATTACTGCAGTATGTTTGAAATACTATTGCGGTTTGTTAAACTTTTATCAACACACGAGCTATTATTGTAAATATAACAATAGAATCGGAAATTAATATTACAACAATTCAATAAATAATAATTAATTGTATTGTGTAAGCAATTTTATTGTGAATGAGCATGAATTGTCAAATTAGCATTAAATTGTGCTTATTGTGTCACAAAACGGATTTTGATCCAACTCTCGTATTAAACATATCCAATTTTGCAATTTCCCTTGATAACTATTTAAAATCATTCAATCTAACATTAAAAATCTATCGTTTCGGTGTACTTACTGCTTAGAAAAAGGATTGCGCTTAGAGAATTATTGTTCTGGAAACAATCCTTTTAGAATGGTTTTGATGTCGGTTGTCGGAGTCTTTAATCACATCAAGAAAAATGAACGTGCTGCTGAACATTTTTGATTACCTCGCGTTTTATCAGGAATGCATCGAAGCTTTCAATTTATAATGGGTGCCTCACACTTTATTAAAAACCACAAGGAACAACTTATTTAGATCTCATCGACATCGATCGATGTAACAGGATTTATTTATGTCTTACTTTATAAACGCTTTCGAAAATATATTTTCCATTCACGTTTCCTAAATCGCAATGCGAAAATAAATTGACTGTTAGCGACAAAAAGGAAAACAAAACCGTTCGCCATTCAGCAGTTTTAAAGTCGCTGAATTTTGTAATAAGCAGCCCACGTTGATGGCTGGTTCGTGGATCGCTTTCGTCGGTTTTTACAGCCTATATTGCAGTTTTCAGACCGGCGAAACTAAATATTACAGCAGACAATAGCATTCTATTCTTTTGCTTTTATTTATTTTTTTTTTTTTCAGTTGTTTCGAATGAGACTTTTGTAGTCAACGACTCGAGGAAACCCCGATTAAATAAACATGACTTCCAGTTGCATGCATGCGATACAACGATATTTTAATTTAAACAATATTTTATATCTCAACATAACTAAAAATATCAATTATTCAATGTTCATAAACAACAAACTGTATATATATAAAATAATCATAATAAACCCAATAAATTAAATTGTCAGTGATGGTTTTATTGATTAGTCAACATTAATAAACGAAGGACGACCTAATAGCTTTCACATGTCTAAATAATTAAACAAGTAACATTGGTATTTGCCTCGCAACATTTTAATTAATTCAGCTAAAATACCGAGTGTATATTAACAGAGAAATTCCGGAAATCCGTTTTCATTTTGGCATTTGTCGGTTTATAATAAGGATACAAAGTTGTTCGTTCCCAACATCGACACTTTGTCTTAAAACGGGCACCGTTAAAAATGACTGAGGCAATTTGTTTCTGCGGACATGGTAGTTTAGTTCTGAATTGCAAACTTCACGGCCTCAATATTTCAACAGGTTGAAACATACGTTTCAGGGTAATAAAATAAAAAAATAAAATCAAATAACAGGTAACTTATTGTTCCCTTATCTACAATTGTTTTTACAAAAACTTCAATGATAAAAATGCCATTACCTGGCAATTATCTATTGAATGTTTGATGCACACCACACTTGTGGACCGCAAGGAATAAATCGACCTATTTGCACAAATACACAAGTTATAGAAAATAGTAATCGATATGGAATAATGGCGTTGAATTAAATTGGGGAGTCCAATGATAAATAAATTATTCCCAACTAAATATAACCAGACATTTACATGATTTAATAAATTTATCGAAAATTTGACTAGTATTTAGATATTTTATTTAATAAATTTGTATAAATATTATTTTCATTTTCTATAACTTTTTTAAATTAATTTTACCTAAAATTTTCTCATTAGGAAATTTTATATACGAAATCTGAATTAACATTAGTTGAAGGATAATTCTAATATAATTTTATTTTATAGTCGATTTAATAAAAGATGATTACAGAATCAATTTTATTTCTTTTTAGTTTATATGTATTTACATATTTTAAAATTGACAAAACATATCATTAAATTAAACCAAATATATTAAAAAAAATTAATAATAAACTTTTCATATTTCCTAATTTATATAATGGTACAAAATATGTTAGCATTTTCATGATTTTTAATTTTTAGTTTTAAAAATTATTTTCCTCTTTAAAGGTTCCCTGTTTTTTATATGAAAAGCAGATTATGAGTATTTTTCAATATGTATTTTAATAACTTAATACCTTTCAAATTCTCGATTTGTGGAAATAAATTCAGCAAAAAAAGCATTTTTGTCACATTATCTAATAAATGATGTAATATTTTTACATGTAACAGAGTAAATTTTCAATGACAAGGAAATTCATTAAAATAAAATCTAAAAATGAAATATATTATTCATTTTTAGATTTCTTTATACTGTTTTAGGATGGTAAGACATTTATAAATACATCGAGAACTGAACGACAAGACCTTGTAACTTGTGAATTTTACAGGAGAGCAATTAAATTTATCATTATCCAAAAATTTAATTCTAGCTATTTTTGTTTAAACCATTTACATGTACATGTTTAATACACCCTTATTAAGGATGTGATATACGTTTGATTTTTATAATTCACATCTTGCGAGAATAATCTCAATTTTAATAACTTTGAGGTTCACGAGGTACTGTCTTTTATCCCTCGATATATGTTTATTTATAGAGTAAAACATTGTTTTAATTGCATATAATTTTTTGCTTGTTTTTTGAGTTGCTATACATTTTTAAAATAAAAAATATTATGAATTTAGAAAGTTTTTGTATTTGGAGTTCTGTATTTCAAAAACTGTTTTTTATTTATTTTACTAATCATTTTCTTTTATCTTATAATGTTATTTTAATTTTCTATAACTAAATTTAATTTAAAATTTTCTGTTTATATCTTTTAAATATTATGTATTTTTCATTGGAAGATACGAAATCTGAATTAACATTAAAACTTATTTCTTTTCCTATCATCATTTTATTTTACAGTTAATTTAAAAAAAAAAAAGTATTTTCCATAAAGTAGCATTACATTATTATTTAAAAATTTCAATAATATAATACTTAAACTATTAACATTTTCTGATTCGAATAGTTTTTATGATTTTTAATTTCTGTTTTTATAAATTATTTTCCTCCATAAAGATTATATATTTTTTTTTTTAAATGAAAAACAGATGAATTTAGTATTTTGATATTTTTCAATATGTATTTTAATAACTTAATTCCTTTCACATTCTCGTTTCACATTTAACAGACTAAATTTTCAAAATTTTGTCAAGGACATTTATTAAAATAACATATATTTCACTTTTATATTACTATTTAGAATGGTATGTCATTTATAAAAATATATGATTTAATTGTCTTTCTTGAATTCCTCTACTTTATTTATAAATTAAAAAATATTATGAATTTAGAAACTTTTTTATTTGGAGTTATATGTTTTAAAAGCTTTTATTTTATTTATTTTACTAATGACTCAAAAGATTATTTTATTCATTATTTTCTTTTTTCGTAAAATTAAAAATATGTTAGAGGCCTATTTTGATAACGGAATGTAAAATTACATTACAAAATCTTTAAAATATATTTCAAATTTTGGTGAATGCCAATATAAACATTTTCTGTTTATAAAATATTAAAAATTACTTAGCAGTGAGAGTTTTTCATTAATTTAAGTACTACTTTGTAAATTAATATTTTTTTTTACTTGTCCCTTGTAAATTGTAAAATTAAATTACAAATTGACAACTTTGAAATACTGCTGGCAAAAATAGAAGATACTTCAGTTCGATTAAAAAGAGGAAATTGGCAAATGTGTATTCTCATGTTTTACACAATTAAAATAAAATTTAACAATGCAGTGCTTTTTAAAAGTGTAACAAAAAAATAAAGTAAATTTAATTGCAAAATAAAAGATTCTCAAAATTGGTTCAATATCTTGTAGGGTCACCTCTAGCATGCTTCGTAATAAGTTATCAATCGTATTTTGAGAAATATTGTCACAGAGTTGAAGTAAGACATCCCATAACTGAATATCTAACATCTTTTGAACAACATCCTACATGTGTACGTTGTCGTCTAAAAATTGGAATTCCGCTCCTACCTCTTCAGAAATAGGGTTGACAATGTTTGTGATGATGTCTCTTCTGGCGTCTGACCACCTAGAGCGATGCTACCCTAAACCATTATCGAGCCTCTTCTAAAAGTGTGAACTTCTTTGACAAATCCGCAATACATTGGAAATTTTTTTGGCCTCCACGTTCTAACTCTGGATTCATCCTAATACAGCCGGCGTTCCTTTCGACCACCCAATGTTGCCTCTCTCGCGTCGACCATACTCCTGAACTAAGCGGTCTTCTACACACAAAACTGACTTTGTAAAGTCATTTCGAATGGTTATAAAAGATACTTTTCTACTAGTGGCGACGTGGAATCAGAATAGTATTAAAGTATAATTTCACTTATCACACTCTGTGATGTTCCCATCGCTATCACAATATCGACTTGGTACATACCACCCTGAATCATACCAGCTGCCCTCAACTTCACTTATATAATGTAAGGGTATAATTGTTTACCGTACAACTCGAGAAAATAAGAAAAACAACTAAAATATTTAAATCATTTACCAATAATAAGGAATTGTTTTGAATTTTTTTATTTGAAACGTCTTGAAACGTTTGCCAAATAAGAACGTTGTATATTAAACAAGAAAATTTTCAAAAGCATAGGTAGCAAAAGTTCACTATGGTTTACTTTTTGCCGCCAGTTTATTTATTAAATTTTGGTGAATGCGAGACCATACTATAAATATATTTTCTTTTCAGTTTTTTCTTGGATTTTTTTGATTTTGAAACATGAAAAGTTACTTAAGTATATATTTTTAGATTTCTAGTATATTGATAGATATCCAATTGTCAAATCCCAAATATGGCGAAACCATTTAAAATTATGGCGGATGCGCAACACAATATGATCCCATTATTACCACCATTTTCGAAAATATCTTGAAAAATACTTGTGAACCATCGAATCCTTATTATTTTTTTCTAGATAATTGTTAAAAGTATATACAGCGATTCCGGCACATAAATCTAATGTAGTGTCAATTAATCAAGCAATAAACAGTACAAATTGATGCACAGTCAATAAATCGAAACAGAAGACGAAAACAAGGAAAGATGGCTTTCGCAGCGGCCCGCATGATATTAAAAGACAAAAGGAGGAAACCGTCGAGGGAGGAGTTCGTGCCGAGGAACAGGAGCAAGGTAAAATAAATCGGAAATATTACTGCAATAACCACCATTTTATTCCATCGAGTGAAACATATTTCTCGTATCGCTGTCCTTAATTTTATTGTTGTTGTAAAATTTTCAGATTTTGTTTCATTTTAAGAACAGGAATTTCTCAAGAAGGCGTTTGTCATTTTCTACGTATTACTACAAACAAATATTTCTGTTGATTTTACGTTTTTTTGTGCTAACTAGGAATTCGCCCACGTGTCTAACGAAAACACGACGAATTAATATGTGAAAAGGCGGATTGAAATGGCGAAACGATGTTATCGAATCCGACGCTGTTTATTTGATAATGTAATTTATACACACGCAACTATAAAAGCTGTGATCTATGTGCTAAATGTGTCACAATTTACGATAATTTACGACAGGTTTTTGGTAAAATGAAAATTACGTAATGCTGGCGTGTTATAGTTAATGTCCATTTTAGAATCGCGTGGAGTGCTTAACAGGCTAAAATCGAAAATATTTTATCATTAATCTGTTCTGTTTACCAAAATTATTAAATAACGGGTTGGTCTACAAATACTAGAGAAGAGACGGATTAATTCCATATATTTACAAAACTGTATAAAACAGATTTGTAGACATGCATATGCACAGTTGTGTAAATATAATTTAACTTTGTAAATAAAATGTAAAATGAAATTTTAATGAAAAAAAATATTTGCAGTTTTAGAGGCAAAAACAAGCATTACAATTAATGTATAATTTAATGTTTTAAATAAAACCAGATATTTCACTTCTCATTTAAAATTGTATTAATATAATAACTTGATGATGAATGATGAATACAACGTTCAAAATATATAATATATTTTTGGTCAAAAATATTAAAATTTTATTCGCATATTAAGTTGTTAAATTATTTATGAATGTGTACAATGAACATTGTTTAATTCAGTACATATTTATTTATTTGTAATTTTCAAGTTTAACATGATTTTCAAAATCTATATAGAAATGTTCTAATTATATAAATATATTTTAACGTATAACTAAATTAATATTAGGTTGTCAAGAAAGTTATTGCGTTTTACAGCATTAAAAATAAAATCGAAATAAGAACCATTTGAGATAAGACATTTTTGCTAACGAGAAACGAGCTGAATTGTACCAGTAAAATATAACTCTTGGATTCTGGAAGCGAAGTCATTCAAGGCGTTTTGACAAAATTTTGATTTTTTAAAAAAGTAATAATCAGTTGGCGAAAGGTTTGGTTGAGACAAGTAGATGAGGCAGATATTTGTACCCTAATTCGTGTAACTTTTACAGTGTCAGTTATGCAAGGTGTGGGTGAGCATTGTCATGAAGAAAAATTGGTCCCTTTCTGTTGACTAATACCGGGCACACACAGTTCAATTTCTGGTGCACTTCATCAAGTTGTTGACAGTATTTCACCACCATAATTGTTTCATCAAAATTCAGGAAGATGTAGTGGATCACACCGGCAGCTGATCACCAAACAATCACCATTTTTTGACGTAACTTCGTTTTTGGAAAATGTTTGGGGGCCTAATTGCAGTCCAACCATTGTGAGAAACATCGCAGATTGTAGTAGAGTATCCACTTTTCATCACCAGTCACAATCCAATCGAGAAACAGCTCATTCCCGATGCGTAAAAGAATATACGACACTTCATAACGGCGGTTTTAGTGATTTTTGTTCAATTCGTACGGCACCCATTTGTTGAGCTTTTTGGAGTTTCCAATCCGTTTTAGATGATTGAAAATGGTGGTATACATTACGTCTAATTAAGCAGCAAGCTCTCGAAGGGTGGAACGCGGATTGATTTCAACTAAGAGCCCCAATTGGTCGTTGTTTACATCAGATGACCGATTGCTGTGCTATTCATTTTTATAGTCTCGCCCCCACCCCAGAATTTGTGGAACCACCACTGTGCTGTATGTTTGTTAGTGTTTCCTAGACCAAACTCATAGTTATGTGGTGGGTTGATTCGAGCAGTTTGTGAAACAAGAAAATTGTTCATCCATACATTATTCAAAGTTCTAAATAGATAGCAAAATTTCAAATAAAAATGAGTTTATACATTTAGATAGATGTGCTTGAAACCTGTATTTGACCGAATATTCAGCACTAAGAAACCAAATAATAGAAAACGCAATAACTTTCTTGACAATCATTAGATTATTATTATTAAACTATGACATGTTAAATATATAAAAATATAAATATATAACCTCAAATAAAATAATTAACCAATCCAATTCACAATTAAATATTTTAAATTTAATAACGTTTCCAAAATAAAAAATATGGACAATAATAAAAATAAAACATTTATAAACGACCATAAGTAAAATACGTAAGTGGATTTTAATTCGATCCACATTTATTTATTTTATTTTATTTTTCAAATATAATGAGATTTTAAAAATACAATATCTAGTTGTTATAATTAAATAAATATCATATATTGTGTATAATGTATTAATTAATTAATAACTTCAATATATTCTTAATAACATTAATAATTAAATGACCTTAAATAAAATACTAAACGATTTTGTAAATTTAAATAAAACTCTTACTTAAACATAAATTTTAATTTACTTTACATTTATATATTTTAATTTATAACGACGAAAATTTTTGACCCGTTATAAACAAAGTAAATAAAATGTTTATGTTAAACTTAAATAATCTCTTTGGTTAATTTTTATTCATGAACATACCGATTGTTAATTAAAAGTATCTAAATCATTTAAAATCTACATTCTTAGTTCTATTCTTTAATTTTCTTAATTGCTTCTCCTTCCATTTATTCTCGTCACGACTAATTTATGCTTTGAACTGTGTTTCATGCATTTAAATAATAACACATTTACGAATTTCTGAGATAAACTGTTCAATATTTTAAATGTAATTGTTAACGTTAAAACTATATATTTATAAGTAAACTTTAAATCACGAGACGGATTTGGTTCTGAAAAGGACATGTCCCCGGGGCCGGTTTTGGCCTAAGTCTCGTGTTCACCTATTTAACAGTTCGATTAAATGAATCCCTTAAGTTTGAAACTTGACTCGTATCGACAGACAATCGAGTGAGCGCTGTATGATGTACCGAGGCCGTAATCGATTCTTAATTTCCGGTTTGGAATTCAGCCGCTCCGGGATACAAATCACGTATCGTACTCGAAACATGGGACACGAGCCAAATTTCTGCGGCGCGCATTTTCACTACGGCCCAATTTTGTGTGTTCGGTCTTAATCCAGGTACGAATTATAATGCCGAAACAAGTCATTGTCCAAACAAGCCATGTAAATGTGCAACCGCATATTTCTAACGTGGAGTGGTTAGAATACCGCAGGTAGAATCAAAAGTTTGCTGAAATATCGCGTTCGGTAAACAAAAGTTTGCGGTAAACGGCGGTAAGCGGCTTGCACAGATTTAAACGACATTAGTCCTGCTTTATGCAGTGCTCAAGGTTCAAAGCTTTTGCCTTCTCTGCACGAACACACAGACCGAATCCTCGAAAGTGATGTTTAAAGGATCTAATTGCCCCCAACCTCGTTTCATCTGCTCCATATACACGGATTCTTGTATAAACAATGTGGAAAATGTTTATTATTATAACTTTAATACTTATTAATTAATGGAAGTTATTTTTTACAAAATTATGTGAATATTCACAATATTCTTTAATTAGATTAGAAAGTATGTACTGAGGATGATTTCCTTGAACTCGTGGTTATAATTATAATAAAATTGTTATTGCGAAAAATATTAATCTACTATCATAGGCAACTATTCAAAGTACAGGCCTCACTGAAAACAATTCACATTCTAAAGTTGTCGTTTCTATAGCAGTCTTTGCCGATGTTGCAATTTGAGAAGATGCACGCAATAGAAACGGTAAGAAAGAAGATCATCTTGTACTATAAACACGTAATCGGAGTGACTGAGTGGTCACAAAGTGATAGCGTAGAGCTAAAATTCTAAGAAGTCAATCTTGACGTTCGTTTGTTGCTTGTCGTCTTCCTAAACTTAATGCACGTCGGTCACAGCAGTTCCAGACAGTACTTCGACTCCGGTTCATTCAATTAGTAATTTCCACAAACGAATGTTCTGCCTCTTTAAGCCAATAATTACTCTCTGTCAAACTCATATAGGTAATTAAAAGATAAAATATAAAATGAATGAAAGAATCCTTTAAACACCACCAAAGTAAAATGAAAAGTGAATAGTTTTCTACATTATACGAATTTAACACACAAAAATTGTACAAAACAAAATAGAAAGAAAAAATGAGTTAACACAACAAATTTTATTAATTACTCTAAAATTGAACCACTGGATCTGTGTTTCATTCTCTACGTCATTGTGAATATTTTAATTAAATATTCCAATGGTTGAAATTTTTTTTAATTATTTTTACAATTTTTTATCAGTAGTTAGCATCAATTTAAATTACATTTTATAAATTTATGAAAGTTGACTGTGAATTTCACTGATTTATTATGTATTAAAATTATAACTGTATAAAAAATTAGAAAATAAAAAAATAATAATATCTATTTTATTTGCATTTTTCGTCCAATTTTTACAATTTTTTTTTAAATTATGAAGCATATATATTTATTTGTGGATAAAATGTCATGTTTTTTGGATAAAATCAAAACTTATAGGGTATGAAAATTTAAGAAATCATACTATCAAAATTTTCATAGCAAATGTCATGTTTTTTGAAATAAAACCAAAACCTGTAGAGTATGAAAATTAAAGAAATCATACTATCAAAATTTTTATAGCAAATATAACTCCTCTACAGGATTAAGCATCGGTAGAAAAGGGTATATACCAATATTCATAAAAAAATTATGCATTATGCGGAAAATTATATATTATATTAATTATACTACACTTATACAAATTGTATTTGTTTGCACTAACCCACCGTTCAATTCAATGCATTTGTCATAGTTCGTTGTAGAATTAATGAATCATGGAAATTACCTCAGAACAATTGAGAAAAGTAACCACGAACTTAAAAAAGGTATAATAAATGTATTGAATTGAACGGTGGATTGGTGAAACCAAACATAATTTAAATGGTATTAACTTTAGTATACGTACAGTATTATTATATTATAAAGTACTATAATATTCCAATTTTCCGTCACTAGTTTACTCCATAATCTATTTGATTAAAGAAATAAATTCATAAGAAGAATACAATTTTTCATTTTCCTGCGAATTATGATTATGCATAACTTTTTTTATGAAATTTGGTATATACCCGTTTCAGGGGGTGCTTAATCTAGTGACGTAGATTGATCTTTTTTTCAAAAACGTATTTTTTAATGTTTTTTATAAAACTTGCAATTAATTAATAAAATTGTACAAAATAAAGGACAACATTTTACATGCAAAAGGTATTGTAAAATGATTACACTATTTTTAATATTTATCAATTTTGTGTCATCTGTGACTTTAATTATTGCAAAAAATACTATTATGAATAACGTTCATCCATATTATTAATAACTGTGGGGTCGATATTTATTAATTTTGGTTATCACATAAGTTACTAATAAAAAACTTTTTAAGGCATAATAAACAACTTAACAGTAATTTAGTCATAGAATCGTTAATGTTGAATATTTTTTCATCAAACTTGGTATAAATCTATTTTTGAAGTCGTCAATTCTAGTGACTTAAGCGGATTATATAGCGCTAATATAAATTCTGAATTTGATCTAGTAGTCTTCTATTTAAAAAAAAAACTGGATTACACTTAGCTTCAAAATACATCTTTCCCTCCACTACATTAAAAAAAATCGTCAAAATAGCTCCATAAATAAAAAGTGGCCCGCTTTCAAATGAGTCACTTTTTTTTCATTAAATTACAAAAATACGTATTAAAAGATCAAATTGTACAAAATGTTATCCTATAAACTCATGGATTCATACTTGATTTTTGACATAATGTATATTATATTCGTCTCAAATCTCGAAGAAAAATTCGATATTGACTATATATATATATATAGTCAATATCGAATTTTTCTATATATCCAGTTGATACACGTAAATCTTTTCCGCCAATATGTTTGTTTCTTATAGAGGCGTCATATGGGAACAACCCACCGTTTCATTTAGCAGTACGGCAACACTATTGGAAACACATTTGCAGTTGATAGATGCGTCCATCGATATGCGAATGCGAGAGAATGAGGAATTTTCTCGCATTTTATTTTCTGCAAGTTGCGGGTAAACAGTCGGATAAACGAAGTCGAGGGAAGTTTTATTTTACAAAACTGGAAACGGAGAAACTGTTAGTTTTTAAATGTCCGACCTCTGTGCACCCCACATTTTTATCGTATCATCGGATTTTATTATATATATATATATATATATATATATATATATATATATATTTAGATTGACGCATTAATTTTGTTCTTTTAAATCTCTTGTCTTCCATTTACGCAAATTCTTTGGCCCCGAGCCAAAATAAAAACCCGACAAAAAATCCGCGTCAAATTTGTTTTCGGGGTGGTTTGTTGACTTTCCGCGATTACAATATAAATAAAGCCGACAATCTTATTACAAAACGTTGCAGCTCGAGGCCGGACTCCGGGCCCGACTCAATAATAATTCACTGTAACACGCCTGCCCGTGAAATATTACACGGGCAGGAATTTTAAATAAAACTGTAAGACGTACAGTCACCATTACGCCGGATTATTATTCTCCCACATAAATTTTATGCTGTCGTGAATATTTCAGCGTTACTGTAAAATACTTAAGATGCGAGATTCCGTAACTAGACATGCATTCGGTTTTATTTGGTTTCGAATTGACACTGGGGCACTATCATTATTTTATATTTGAATGTTCCGTTCGTGCAAGAGAATCGTTCGCCATGAAGTAAATTTTCCAGATCGTCCCTCGATATTACCTGGATTATCCTTTTTAAGGAGGATATATTTTTATCTTATTCAACATCCCCGGAATAACTCTGGCACAGAAATTGCTTGGTGAAAAAGTGCGTGGATTGAGCCTCCCATGCCAATGTTAGACGGGTGCCCAAATAACAGTGACTTCTGTACCCGTAATTTATTCATGACATTTTTTTTTCAAGAGGTCAATTAAAAGCATCGATTGTTTTTTAACGAATGTACACGGGAGTAATGGAATAGGGATTCGCTTCAATTTCGAATTGTTTACGAATTATTTTTTACTCAGTCTCCGGACATTTAATTTTAAATGGGTTCGAGCCACCGTTTGCACAAGCCAATCTATTAATTTGTAATAGTATAAAACAACAACTCGACGTTAAAATTATGTTAACCCCATTTTTCGATCGACTGATTGGTTTTGAGCTTAACAGATTGTAAACACGAGATTTTAAATTTCAAATTTAAGTACATGAAACGTGTAACGTCGATTTTTATCGAGACCGACCGTGACATTTTAGCATTTAACTCTTGTTCTTTTTCAGTATTTTTTTCCAATATTTGAATTATCTGTTTTATTTTATCTAATAGATTGAATGAGCGGCGTAATTTTGATGTGTTTGTCCGTTTGGTACAACAATGTAAAAATGCCAAACATTTTCAGGCTTAAATCAGATTTTATGTTATGAAACGCTTTCCGATAATCTGTCCAAATGAAACAGAATTTCAAAACTAGAATGATTCGTTTAATTAAACTGTTGAATTTGACGGACGCCATGCGAAAACCTCTCGTCCAACAAAATAGTGCTTATCTAAGTAAATGAGAACGTTTATTTTAGTCTAGGAAACTTTTTCATTATTATTAAATAATGACTGTTTAAACTTTGAAAATACTGTGATATGTCTACATATGTTTTGGAAATTTTAAATTATTTGGCCATATTTTTTAGTCTTTAACCTTGTTTACTACAACAATTTATTTTTTTTTAAATCCATGTATTATAATAAATTTAAATTATTACAAATGGGTAATTGAAACATTTCCAAAATCAAAACATATATGAAAATTGAAGAAATCATAATAGAAAATCTAATTACAATACTGGATTAAGCACCCTCTAAAACCGGTGTATGCCAAATTTCACAAAAAAGTTATACATATTCATAATTCTCTAAGTTCAAATTATATTCCTCTTAAGAATTTATTTCCTTTAATAAATATGGAAAAACTGTCAAAATTAGCACAAATTACCTTAGTTTTCAAGAATATTGTAATACAATTGTAATAATATTATTCTAACACTAAGACTTCTAATAACCAAGTTTTATTTGATTCCACCAATCCACCGTTCAATTCAATGCATTTATTATATATTTTTTGAAAGTTCTAAGTTATTTTTTTCAATTCATTTGGGGTAATTAATTCTACAATGAAAATTTATGTTTTAAGACTATTAGTTAGTATAAGTATAGTATAATTAGTATAGTATTATTAGTATAATATTCCAATATTGTTGAAAAATAAGACAATTTTTTATGAAATTTATACTTTATTTCAAAGGATGCCTAATCCAGTGGTGTAGTTAAATTTGCTACATGATTTAATATGATTTCTTTCATTTTATGCCAAATTGCCCAGTAGATTTTGGATCCAAAAACATGACATTTTGTCTGTGAGTACATATCTTCGTGATTTACAATTGAAAAAAAAGTTAAAATACAAATTTTATTAGAGTATTCCGCTTTCAAATGAGTCACACTGTATATAATATGTAACTTTTTTATTTTTAATTATAATTTATTGAAAGATATTATTTTCTGTCTGTGTTTTTATAAAAAAAATAGTTGTACATTTATTTTAAAGTTAATAGGTGAAATATAAAAAATCTGTGAGAGAAAAATATGTTATTAGTTTCTCTCATTTATTAATTATAAAATTATTATAATAGATCTCAATGAGGTGACAGAAAACAATTTTTATATAATATTTATTATTGTCTATCTTCTGGTGTTATATTGTTAAGTAAAAAAACACGGGGATGTTTCTATTTCAAATGGGCCAAACAATTTTGGCTTATTGTATCAATTATGTAAATTGTCCTTATCTTTACTTAATATAAAAAGTATTTATTTGTAGTATTGCACAAAGCATAAAATTGTAAATTACAACACAATTCGTTAATAAAAAAAGAGTTGACAGCTCTTTTACATTTTATCATAAAAATCAATGTTGACAAAGTTAATATGAAATCCTCAATTTCAATTGTAGACAGGGAAAATCCTTCCAAATCCTTTCATATCTCTACATATATTTTGTATCGATTTCAAAAACGGTCTGGAGGTAACGCATATATTACCAAAAGAGATTTCATATAAAATATCTTAGATAACGGATTTTTCCATTTTCAATCTATATTCATGTTGGTTTAGTAATACTAATTACAATAGCATCAATTTATATTTTAGTTTGTATTTGTGTTGGTAGTTTGTATCTAGATAGATATTCCGTTTGTTAAAATTTAATATCAGCAGTAATTGAAACATTGACTTTAAAGGACCAACTCAATGCAAATTATAACAACTGTAATTTAATACAAACTTCGATAATTACATTTGAACATGATATTCATGGAAAATATAAGTAAGACGCTATAACTTTTCGAATTTAATTTTATACATAATTAATGTATCTGCATAGTTGAATCATATCATATTTCTGACCGGCATTTTATTTTAATATTCATTATTTAGTTGCCTTGAAATAAAATGTTTGAAATACAGAAAATATCACAATTGACAAGAACACAATGCAGTATTATGCTTCAAAAAATAATTATTTCCACTGTTACAATGCAGTCTGCAATAAAAGAAATTTAAAACGAAGTGTGTCTTATAGAATATAAAGCTTCATTAATATTTTCTCCCTTCATTGTCTGCCCAGTGACAAAATAAAAGAGCTCACGTAACTTAAACTTTCTATAAATATAATTGAGAAGATATAGTAGAACAAAAATGAGTAAATCGTGAAATTGTGGCAGGAGTTTTAGCACAGAAATTTTAACGTCCATCGTGCCTTTTGTATGCCAGGCTGTGCAGACTGCGTCTTCTACTTTTGTGATCTTCTTCACCTTCACCACATCATCCAATTCATTCTTCTCTCCTCTCACTTTCTTCCAGCTGACTTGTTATTTTTTCCAGGCGCGCAGTGGCAGCGCTAGTAGCTATAGAAGTCTGAGTCAGGTAAATTTGGTCAGTTTGGCTAGACTTAGACTAGACCATTAGGGATTTTATTAGATTTAAACATAGAAGGTGCTCAGTTAAAATGTATATCTACGTTACTTCTTGGGATTAGAGAAGTGGCTTAAAAATAATGAGCAACTGCGTTGGTTACTCATTATTTTTGAACAGGTTTTCATAGTTTTCATACAAAGTGCTACTGCTTGCCTGTTTTCCTCTATATTCCTGTATGTTGAAGCGTTTGTAACGACGACAGTAATAGGTTTATTACGATCTCTTTTGCATTTTGCTTCGATAGCTTGTTTTTATGAATTAGTTAAAATAGACATTTTTTATCAAACGCTAGTAGAGTTTGCCCAAGTTGACAATTGCCTTGAACTGTCCCACAAGCAACTTAGGCAATCTGTAGTGGTTACTTCTATTTCTGCTTGATTATTTTTCCCTTTCTGCATCTTGTTAGTTACAAATTTAACCATTACGTAGCACTCAAGTTTAAGTAGATTTAGGTCATGTGGTTTAACTTGAACCCTCGTTATTTGGTGGACGTATCCATCAAAGTTTCTAACAGGGACAAAGACACGCCGAAAATTGATAGTAGCAATATCCTCGAGTTGGCAGAAATGTAAATGTAACCTGCTAGATTTAATATCATTGTTCCGCTAAATCAGGAACAAACTGGAACCCACATACATGGATTAGCGTCTGGAACCGAACAGGAACGTGTTATCATTGTCGTTTGTGAACGATCTCAATTATTCCGGTGTGGAGACAGTTCACAATACGGTATTCCCATTGAAGTCGCGAATGTGCGTGCTAATTCCGTATTTGGGGAATGTTAGAATTGGGAAGCATCGAACGTGTATTATTGTTTGTATTCAATTTCGTTGCATGTGTATGAATGAAACTGGGTCGTCTATTTTACGTCTTTATTGTGAAACTAATACAATAATCAGTAACAAGATTGATTTATTAAAAACATTTATAAAAGGTATGTGGTGTTTGTGGCTGATTAGTCGCCAGTCATCATCTCCATGAATTCTGAAACAATATAAAAATTTTATTAAACCGTGCAGAATCAACGGGTATTCAGTCATGTAGTTGGAGGTTTACATGATGAAAATTTTGCGTCCGAGCTTGTGAATAGGACCGGTATGAATGGGAAGCTAATTTCAAAGTTATTGTAGGTAATCGATTAATTAGGGAGATAGTTTGTTCCCAAAAGGCTTTGTATTAATTTAATTGCTGGCGAGTAATATTCACATTGCCAAAAGACAAATTATATGTGATTTTACTAAATGCTGATTTTAATGAATACGTCGACAAACTTTAACATTGATTACATCAAGTTTTCAAAATTTTACAAAAAATATTTGTGTTGTGTCACAAATTAAAAATGAAGTCTAGATTTAACATTAAAAAGTGCCTTTTCTTAAATTTCTACTAATTTTTATATAAAAATTGAAAATATCATCTTACTTATAGTTGTGATAAAAAGTGATATATATTTTAATTATAACTTTTAAATATTGTCAACTAAGTTTCTGAGTTTAAATTGTCCTTATTTTTAATATATTTAAATATGACAAATAAATATATAAAAAATAAAGAAATTTAAAAAAGTATAAGTAAAAAATATTTCATTCCATAATTTTTTTGAACCTATTGACAAATATTAAAATGATGAATATGGATATAAACAAATATTAATAATAATAAATAATTTTTAGCCGCGAGATGACTGAATTAATGATTTTCAAAAAGCTGTTGATAAAATAAAAATAAAAAACATAATTAGTCTACACGTTGTGTTTGAATCCAAAAAAAAAAAAAAAATGAACAAGAAATTACTTACAAAATGTTTTAATATTTGTATGATTTATAAATTTTAAATTTATAAAAAATTTGGTATTTATAAACCATCTTAATGTTAATAAATCTCAAATAAATTTATAAATTCATAAATTTAAATTGATCTAAAAATAGCAAAACTATTTTAATCAATTGAAAAATTTTACATAAGTTACCCAGTAAAAATGAAAAAAAAAAATTTGTTTCTAATATATGACAAAATAAAACTAATACATAAATATAAAAATAATAAATCAAATGTATATTTTTTCATGAAGAGTCGATAAATCTTAAAATTTATTTCAAATCAAAAAAAAAAAAAATAGAAAATATATGTTTTACAAACGTCAATTTAACACAAAAAGTGATACTAAACATCTGACAATTAAACCATTGAATCCGACACAATATACAGAATTGAAATTGAATAATGTGTTTATTATGTACACTTATTTTTTAAGTCTTTCTCATATTTTTTTAAGAGAGAACAAATACTTTTAAACTTTATAATTTAAAAGACATTTACTGACAATGTTTATATGTCTCTCCTTATTTTCTACACTTAAAGTGACAGCTGGATAAATTTATTAGATTCTAAAATAAACTTTTGGCATCCGGAAACCTTTATGAATTGTAAAAAATAGTCTATTCAATTTTAAATTTTTCTAGATGTTCATGTTATAAAATTTTTAATATATTATATAATATTAATGTTGATATTGTAATAAAAAGCATAATTAGAATCGTAGTTATTCAATGTGCAAAATTTTGGTGCAGTTTTTATATGATATATGTATATATCTATTATTTATAAATAATAAAGTTAAAAAAAAAAATAAATTAAATATTATAAAATTTGTAATAAAACCAAATTAGCAGAGATACAGGCAAATTGCTTCGGAATCATTAAAATTGAAATATTTGCATTATTATCATAAATTTATATCTTAACGCTAATCGTGTCTCCCCCGAATCCGAATTGACGGAATCTGACACAATAAGCTCACCTTCGAAATCGACTGTGCCTGAGGAGTCGGAATCGATTTCGGCGATCATTTCGTTCAGTTGATCTGAAGTCAGTTGATCGTCTAATGCCGCCAAGATCTCTCTGAGACTCGATGTCGGGATGTAACCGTTTCCTGTAAACACATAAAATCAATACTTGCATTACCTATATCGCATTTCATTTTGGTAATTAACGACGTTCATCCGGAACGAAGTTCCTTGAGCGTAAATAGTTAAGGGTACAATGAGAGTTAACAGATGTGAAAAACGTAACTGTGTGCAGTAAATCTTTCCCCGCGCCGTCTTCATTAAAACATTCACGACGGTGTTACACAATGGAAATTCACACTACAAAGTGTTTAGTTTATGTTGTGGCTCATGAATAATACACGATAAGAAGTAACGATAGCAGTTGAAAGCTTTGGTCGTGAAAGTCATAAACATTACCTACATACATGGTAATTGGCGTAGGTTTCTGTAACATTACTGCACCCAAACTATTAAACATCGGACCAATAAGAAAAGAAATCAATTTTAATCTTTGTTGATAGTTTCGCCAGAACGTAAAAGCCCAATTACGGTCAAAAAAACACATTAGCATCGATCCGTGTGTTTTTTTTTTATGTAAAACATGTTTACAAACTAGTGTAACAAAATACAAGGAAAATCGTAAATGGAAAATTGTTGTACAAAAATTGATTCGACTATAAATCATCAGTTCTAAAGGTTTTAAAATAATTAACCCAATTAAAAAAGAATTTCGTTTCACTTTACCTTCTTTATCGTACAATCTGAAGGCTTCTTTTAGTTCCTTTTGAAGGGCCTCATCATCCTCGTTCTCCAAAAAGTGGGCGGCGACACGGCAGAAAGAATCGAAGTCTAATTGGCCGCTTTCTGCAAAATGTATCGAGTATTAGACGAGATTGGCAAAATTAAACTGCTTACGTTGCGAAAATACAAAAAGAAAATTTAAGCATGTTCCATTAATTAAAGGAATTATTACTTGGAAACTGTAGCTCTTAAATGATAAGATAAGAACAACAGAGTGGGTAATTTGCACTCCACAGGAAAATTTTATTTTCAAATTACGATGTTTATTGCAACAACTTGCTGTAATTTTTATTTTTTAATTATAATTATCTTTAACGTAATGTTTAACACAAAATATATTAAGTATATAAAGAACAAATAACAGTCTCCCCTTATTGAGTTCTTAATATAATGATGACCAACAACCTACTCACTCAAAAGTGAACAGGATGTGCCGACACTAAAAGAAAATCGAACGAAAATCACAAATCCGTAAACATCAAAGTTGCTAACAAATTCAGAGGCATAGTGCCCATCAAATTTTGTTCGTATCCATTGCACTTAACTTTATGACTGCTCCATTAGACTTTTCTGTAGCGCCATTTCGCATAATCGAATTTAAAGCACCTTCCTAATAGCAAAACATAAACAGTACAGTATTGCATCTTAAATATGTTGTATCACGAGAGAAATGACCGAATTCCGCTGCCAAAATATGTTACCGTTTCGTGGGCGGTTATGGTCGGTAACTGGAAACTTTGTTTTCGGTTTGCCCGTAACGATACAATAGAACTGACATAAATATCGGATCCACACCCACTTGGGTGCATTTAAATACAAATGGAAAAACAATCATGAAACGGGAATGCGGCAGGAATGTCTTGCTAAATGTAGAATGGTTTCCTGGATTTAGAACGTTTGAAATTGTTTGAACTGACATCGAACTGGTAACAGCTGTGTTTTGAATAATCACTCGAGTCAAAATATGTACAAGAATCAATTTATTCAAATTGTATGACTTGGCAGAGTGTTCGATAATGGTAATATTTTAATTTTAAGTAATTACATTTCGAACAAGGGGTTTTAGAATTGTCAATCACTCGTGAACTCTTGACATTCACCGAACATCAATTAGGTAATTGATTACCGTCGATACTGTGTGTTTATTTCATTCGAAAAGGGCGAAGCTACAGGAAACAAAAACATTTGAAATAAACAATCATTACAGTACTTCGAAGCGGAAATTTATGGCCAGTTATTTTTCCTTTTGTTTGAATGAAACAAAGTTTCCATGAACGTGTATGATACTGCTATGCAAATGTACAAAATGGTCAATTAATATTATTCACGTGACTTAACTAGAAGAACGATTCACATGAAAGTTACATTCTTTGTTCATTCAAAGAATGCATACAGTAGAAAACGTTTGCCTAACCAAATAAATAAATTGACGTACAAATTTGTTCGCTTTTATTTATAAAGTTTAAAATAAAATTATTGGATTAGTTCAAACAATTTGATTTTCAGCTTGTTTGTTAATTTTAATTAAAATTGAAACACAAAGATACAAAGTTAAATTTTAACTAAAAAATAAATATATAAAAACATTTTTCAGCACAATAATTTTTATGGTAAATTAAAAACACTATGTACGATTTTGTTTTATAAAATATTTATAAATATTTATTATTTATATTTTTAATATTCGATATTATAATTAAAAGTTAACAAAGTTATCTTTTGTTTAACAATTTAAATTTAAATTGAAACAAAGTTCATTACTAACACTTTTTATAGTATATAAAATATTTTTTGAACTGTACACTTTATGCAGGGTTTTTTTTTTCAGTAGAATGTTACATTAAAATAATGGAATTAAAGCTAAAATTTATATTTTAAATCACTGTTATCGTCCTTTCGTATGTTTATTTATTTAATAATTTATTTAATTTGCATTTATTAAATTGTGTGCATTTAAATTTAATTTAAATAAAATTAAATTTCTGAATTGAACAACAATAAATTTTAAATGCAAATATTAGTATTATATTAACTTTAATTATCAAGTTTATTAATGTGTCAAGTTACACGTAGCTCATGATATTAAAAAATATGATTTTAAAACAAAAGTATTCTGAAAAGTAACACACGATTACATATTTTTATTTTATTTTTTATTTTTCAATTGTTGAAATTATATTCTTATTTTATATTATTAATTTGCTTTTTTTAAGAATGTATTAATTAAAACTAAATATTCTTTTATAAATTATAAATTTTCTAATTCTTTATCGTGGGTTAATATTAATTAATATTCACTGAAAGGATAAATGATATTAAAAAATATTGTCAATTTAACACAGAAAAATACCAATTTAGTATCTAAATTGGCAAAATGTATTAACATAGCTGATAACAATCAGCAAAAATTATTTGTGTTCAGATAAAAAATGTAAAATTAAAATAAAGGAATGAAAATTAAAAATTATACTTTTGTTTTAAATGTTTGTATTAAATAATATTTCATTTAGTTTATTCATTTAATAATTCATTTAATTTATTGAATGAATGAGTCCATTCAAAATTATTTTGAATAAAATTTGATTTCTGAATTGAGCAATAATGAATAGTTTTAATTATTAAGTGAACAGGATTTTAAAACAGAAAATTTCTTTAAAGCTACATACATACAATTAAATAATTGCAATAGGATTCCAAAATAGAAATACCGAATTACAATAAATACATTCTCTTAAATAATCATTAGAGTAGTAACGCTCGATTTACCCTAATAACTGTGGTTTCGAATTTATCACAAACCCACAATCATAAATTACCAAAACGAACGTCGAACGAAAACCGATTGTATATGTATTTCGAACTATTATTACACTTGCTAATTTATATTGTTCTAAGGGTTGATCGATTGCTAAAACTACTGACCGGAAGAAACTTTACTACAGATCCCGTAATAAATTGACTCCGAATGCAATTATAAATACAATTCCCGAATTGGGGATTTAATATTAATTAATAACTCATTTAAAATGAATTGATGGCTTAAAAACGTTTAAAATTATTAATCACTTGAACATTTATGTTTAGTCGTCATCATTGTTACATGGACTGCATATTTCACACAAGTGAGCCGAAATTAGTACCATTCGCAACACATTGTTTCAATTAGTCTCGAGAGTGATTAATTGGGTCGCTTCAATATTCTCTACAATTTGCTAGCGATGATTTTTTTAGTGTCAATTTGTGAGTGTAGAATTAGATTTATCTGTCACAATTTCAATAGAAAATAAATGAATTAATAGTGTTTAACTGTCCAAGTCAGTCAGTGGTAGTCTACGTCTTTAACTAAACCTACTTTTTCATTCATGTGTTTGAGTAATTACCCCAAAAATGGAACAACCCACCCACATTCACTTTTAATTATCGTTGGGCAAAGAACACTCCAGACCTAATGTGGCTTTGGCCAGAACATTCGCCTCAAAGCCAAATTAAATAAAAACTTATCATCGTATATTTCTTATAATGAAAAAAGCTTTCGTGTAATGGCCACTCGATTTTCACACGCAACGGGGATATTTCCACTGTTCGGTATCATGAATTCTCCAGGGTTTTTCTGTTAAAAACTGCTTTGCCGTATTAACTCCGGGCCTATTAAATGTCACAACTAGAATTACTGTTGCTCGTGGCCGAAATGAGTCGATATGTTTAACAATATCAGAATGGCTCGTTTAAAATCGGGACTAAACGATTTGTTAATGAACGAAACGCGAATTTTATACAAACTGTGAAAACCTTTCAACAATTTTGTGTATATTTTTTTCATCCCCCAAACGACTCGGATGATCGAGGAAAATGTCGATTTGCAGACGTAATTTTCACTCGCTCTCTGCACCTTCCCAAAAATATCTCAGCGACAATGAAAGGAGTTAAATAAAACAAACGGGAGCACTCTCCTCTTTTCATCCGATCTAAAGCTTCCAAGCGGTTGTTTTAGGATTCGGCAAAGCCTAATTGTTGTTTTAGTGTCTACAATTCGAATGTAACAGACAGTCTTATTTATTATTAGTATTATTATTTTTATTATCTTTGTTTCAGGATCAAAGTCTGTTGAGAAATTGGTTGGTTTTTACTCGTATTTCCAAGAATATCAAAATCGATTTTAATGTTTTATCAGTCGTGGAAAAGGAGCTTACACTTTCGCAGAAATATCTCCCTTACACGGAAAAACGCTAAGCGTAACAAGACTGGAGTTTCACCCTCAAAGCTTCCGGAAACACCTTTGCATTTCCTTAATTGTTGCTTAAGGGTTTATTTAGGAATTTCCGTGTTCTATAAAAATTGAAGTCGTGGGATGTACAACTTTAAGAATCCTGAACAATAACTGAAACGGGAACTTGTTTATAAGTTTGAATGTGACTTTTTTCTATAGACTACGTAATTTATTACTCATGTAGCCATAAAAGAAAAATAATACTAACAATAAACTTTATATTGGCGTGCTTTTCAGTTTATAGTGCGTACTATAAATAACTTGGAAGCAGTAAAATAAAAATGGCATTAACTAACATATTCTAAAAATACTCCCCATAGTTTCTGGTTAGATTAATTGACGGAAGAAACTTTTGTTATTGATCTTTGTGAGCGATAAGTGTACACTTGATCGCATCTAATATTAATGTGCGCTCCAGTTTGTTTTGCCTTCAAATGCTGAAATTTGTGATAAATTATTTAAAAAAATTCGAATGCCTAATATCTAATCGTTAATCACAGTCTCAGTATTATTTTATAACGAAATCAAAAATTATTGGTTGATTATTCGATTTAATTATTAATTGGGTTTGGATTCTACTTACGTTCTGGGTCTTCTCCTTCCAAAAGAGCTTCCAATTCGCTGTCGTCGTAAGTGTGACCCAAAGTGGTTAAAATTGTGCGGACTTTCTCCTTTTCAATTCTTCCTTTCTTGCTTGAGTCAAACATGGAGAACGCCCTCTTAAGAACTGATAAAATTATAGTTATTAATTAAAGGCCTGGTAAATGTGAATTATAACAATCGTTGGTTGGTTTCTCGGTGTTTCCCAAAAATGGGATTTATTCAAATAATTCCAAAAATTATTGCCATTTAAGGCGGTACAAATAAACAAAAATAAAGAATGAGAACTGAAAAACTCCGGAATGTAATTTGTCCTAAGCAATTTTCGTTATTGGGTCCCTCGCACAAGTTAAACATTTATTTTCCGCCGAAAAGCTAATTAGGACCTGACCTCGGGATATGACTGGAAATCGACATAAAATATGGTCGGCAAATTTAAAATAAACGCGACAATTTAACGCGCCATAAATTAGGAACGTTGAGAAATTATAAAAATTCATCGCGACATTTTTGCTGAAAAGTTGTATTTTTGTATACATCTGGCGCCCGAATTCCTCTATGACTAATATAAAGTCGCATAAATTACTCCTTTCCTTTATTACAGCCGTTCTAAATTTACACGAGGAAAAACAATCTGTTCTATCGTTCGATAAAATGTTCTATCTCAACATCACCTGATGTTATAATCCAAAAACAATGATTCGAGGTACGAATTAGTAAGGACGTATTTAGCAAAACGGATCCGACACACGGAAGTGAAAGTTTTCATTAGTTAAAAGGGTAGTTTATTAAACATGTACGCGCCGTAAAAATTCAATTAAGTCTTATTATTTATTCAACACGACGAGAAACACATAATGACCTCTAATAATGAACATTATAACGTGAATTTTACTTACGGTTCACTTGCTCCTGATCAATAACATCGGCCTAAAAAATAAAAAAAAACTGTATCAAAAGTCTTTTAATTAAAAAAAAAAACAAAAAATAATTTTTGAAATATAAGAGAAATGGAAAAATTAACTCATCTGAGCTTTAAATCCCATACAAAATATTTTAAAACTCAGACATTCGACTGGATCTGATTTTTAATCAAATGAATAATTTTCAGATAATATAAAATTCACTTTCTTTTGACCACAACTTAATAATATATGCACTATAATATGCAATTTAAAATTACCATGGTCGGCTCAGAATTGATTTACCACACGAACCCGAACGAAATTGTCGGATAATGTGAGTAATAAGCTGAAATTAAGTTGTAAATATTGTATTGGCATCACTTTGACACTTCAGAAAGAATATATTTTACGGTTATGCTAAATATTTGATCAAATTCAATAATATATTATAATGTAAACCAGTTCGACTGTCCTGAATTAACTATTAATAAAATAGAAAATTTCATCTGTCCTAAATAAAGTATTGGTGATAAAGTAGAGTTTTAATGGAGTAAATAATCGGTTCACATTATTAAAATGATCGAAAAACGGCTGTTTTAGTAACCAATCACGTGGCGTCGTATAAATATTTATCTTCTAATGATAATTCACACCTCAATACGAAAATAAACTATTAGCGTAAGTGTTTCTAATCGAAATTCCAATTGATTTCGTGGAACATAAATAAATATGTTTTTTAAGGACGTGAATTGCTAAATTCGATTCTGACAAGTGATGGATTTATATTCCGACGAGGAATTTTTAATTACGTATATTTGTGTATTGAAAGGAAATAGTTTAGTATAACACCTCCAAATAAACAAGATTATAAATCTATCATGTCAAAATTAATTAATTAGTTAGTAAAAATTGTTAATAGATTTATTTCAAATCATGCCTTTTGCTATTACCATAATTAATAATCTTTTAATTATATAATATTCATTTTTTTAATTAATTAATTTTATAATCAATTAATTTTAAACTAAAAATAATTAATAAAACAATTTTAAATAAAAAAATTTAAAATATAAAATTTAAATAAAATACTACACTAAGCTTATTTTAAAAATATTGGAATTTAATTAAATTATTAAATGTTTTAATAAATTTTTTATTTAAATTATATATATTCGTAAAAAAGAGAATTTTTAAAGAGTATAATATCAATTATTTATCAATTGCAGTAATTATTACAATTGGTTCTTAATGGTTGCTTATTTATTTGTATGTATTTATTAATGTTATTATGTTTCTTAAATTATATATGAAATAATATAATATTGTCTGGTGGTATTAAAAATAGTTTATATTGTTAATTTAGTATCAAGAAAAACACAAATTTTTCAAATGTGTTGAAACTACGAAATAATCTTTTTATTAGTTGTATTTTCTATTTTTACTAAAGTTATTGAATTTTATCAGAAAACTTCAAAAAATATATAAAATGATAAAATATATGATTATGTTTTCATTATTTTAATATATATTATTTGTAAAGGAAATCCTGATAATATATTTATTAATAATTTTCGAATATTCATTCATGTAGTCTATAGAAATGTATTTTAATAAAAATATGGAATATAAAAGAATTCATTGAATAGTTTTACCAACATAAATTCATATTTTGTGATTAAATTAATTAAGTTAAAAATATGGTGCACATACATCAACATCAAACAGTAATGAACATGTACATATAAACGACACCTTTCAGTAAAATAAATTAAAATCATTTATAATTGCAAATTAATTAAATAATGCATTCCGGACGCGACTGCAAAATGTAATTTTGAAATGATAGTCACGTGCTTTCGCACCGATCAGAATTCACCGAACCACAATTCAGGCGATAATCCAATTTTTGATAACACTGCACAACGCAACAATCCACAAAGGGCACTCGAGGGACGTAACGGGCCGCCGGCGAATGAATTCCATTCGGTGCACACAAATCAGAAATAGTGTTAAAGTGCAACTAACCATTTTGTTGTTACTTTTTGTAAAGGAGTCCCGCAGGTGGATGACACAATAAAGACTATCGCACCAACTCGCATCCAGATTATATACCTTGGGGTTTCAAATACACCCGCATAAGATATGATTTTATATTTAGACGAGGTAGCAATCGACTATACTCCATTTCGATGCAGATCGGCTGGATGTTTATTCCACTAATCGCACGTTCGTTTCAGCATCGAGTCTGCGGGCTGAAAACACGCTGTATACTAAAATTAAATAAGCTAGAAGCAAATGATTTTAAAACACTATTTGTCGTTTTAAATTTTGCTTCAACAAACAGTCCTGAAGACTTTGCAGAGAGTACCAATACATCCTTGTTCTTCTTGACTCTTCGAGAAGACTGAACCTTAACTTCTCTATTAGTATTAAAATTTATTGCAAAATGTAAACTTATTTAATAACTGACTACTCAACTAACAACCAATTTGAATAACCAAATGATCAGTCGACTGAAATCAATTGGACAACGATGGTCAATACGACTTGTTTACTTAAATAAATATCATACGACTAATTTCACTTGTCAATCGAACAGTCGGATTTCATACATCAGTTGCATCGTCAGTTGTTAGAAGTGGTATTTATCAATTGGATGATTAGCCATTAGTCGTGTCACATAACCATATTATTTAGTCTTTTAAAAACCGACTAGGTTTATATGTTGATCGGTCAATCTTATCACTAGTAAAATACATTTCGTGTTTGTTGATTCATAGGTGTTAAACATAATTAAGGAAAGCAAACAAAAACTTGTCCAATCACTAATATACATCTCAAATTGAAATAGTTTATAATTGGTTGGGCGTTTGACGTTGTGTGAACGTTCAATATCAATATTCCCTTCCATATTCGAATTGTGTTCCATTAATGTTATTGCATCGACAATCTCACAGATTCGATAAATTCGAGGAAGCCACATACTACAAAGAGCTCAAGATAAGAACGATCTTTTATTTCGTGTCTGGTTCAAAGAGAGATTGGAATGGGAATCGTGAAAAATTAAGATTATATAGGATGCAGGAGAAATTGTTTCAGTGAAGCGCATTTTGTCCTAATGTTCATTTAATCAAGGTAAAAACGTAAGACATTTTTTCCTAACTGATAAAATTAAAAAAAAAAATTAATTTTATTATACAATGACCACCTCATCTCCTTTTTTACTCTATATTTATGGTTGCTATAAGTTTTTGTTGATAAACTATATTTGGCCAACAAAAATTATGTATTCGACTATGTATTGGGCTAAAAATATTTTCATGATTACTCAGTGCATGATTTAAAATTAGAACTATTACAATTTTAACAATGGGTTTAAGAATAGATCTCGTGAATGAACTTAAAATATATAAACAACAGAAACTTATTATAGTCAACAATTTGATTAGCGCATAAACCAATAATGTTTTTTATCAAGAAAGTCTTGAATCCTTAAAAACATAAATAACCCGTACAGTTTTTCTTACGTTAACATAACATTAGATATTCAAATGCATGCACTAAATCCATGCTAATACCGGTAAAAATGTATGTATGCTAACACCTATTGATCGAAAAACATTTAGTGCCCTGCTGGAAATTGGATTGAGCGCTTCACGAAACATATTATTTTTAAAGTAAACTAGGTTTTATGCAAGAATCAACGATGGAATTCAAAAAGGTCTTGTGAATATTAAATCTATTTGCTTCTTAGTCAAAACACCACGAAATTAATTGGTTTCAAGAAATAAAAATTATTTGTTAATTGACAGAAATCAACCAGAAATGTTCTGAAACTATAATTATACGGAATGCAACAGCACTTAGTTAAAGTAGATGTAGACACAGACATAAATTGCTTCTGGTACAAACTTATGGAACTAAAATACAGCCGGTCGTTTCTTACACTGATTATTTAACGGTCCTTTCGGGTTTTCCGTATCTTGGCAAACGGCTAATCGCAACGTTCACTAATGATTTTCATTATCCCAGGCGTGATATTATTTTGGCAGCACATTTAACATATTAGCGTGGCGAACCCCTTTGAACTACCAGAATAGCATTTGATACTAGTCGGCTCTAATGAGCGTCAATGTACGAGTATTATGTGGTTTGTCTGTTGGATTAACTTCGGATGTTTCTTGGAAATTCAGCAAATATCCCTCCTAATATTCGACTTCTATAGAACGTCTGTTATGCGGAAATTTATAGAATAATCACTATCATATCAATATTTGCAAACTGAACCAGTTCTGTGATGTTTCTTAAAAAATCCATATCCGGTAATTTTGATCTCTCTGACTCCTATCGATCAGGAAGGCCAATAATATTAGACAAGGATATGCTAAGGGCAGAAGTGGAAGCAAATCCGTGTCAAACAATCCAAGAGTTGTTAAACACCCTTAACCAATTTTGGTCGACCATACAGTAACATTTACAGTAGATTGGAAAAATAAGAAGTGCAGGTGTTTGGATTCCCTATAATCTGTCCGAAAAGAACAAAGCCAACCTATCCATCACATGTATTGGGCTTCAACGGCGCCATACATAGCTGTTTTTGTACGTTTGATCACTGAAGACGAAAAGTGGGTAATACATGATAATCCAAAACCCAAAAGTCAGTGGCTCTCTTCAAATGAATCACCACGAAATATTGCGAAGCCAGGTTTACATCCCAAAAGGGCGCTTCTGTGTCTTTGGTGGGGTATTGTTTCAGTGCTGAAACCTTGACAAACTGTTAATGCAGATCTTTATTGTAAACAACTGGAGTGAAGCAATTTTTAATCAAATAATATCCGGCGATTGTCAACAGAAGACGTTATTCTGCAACACGATAATGCAAGACACAATATACAAGATGAGCACTAGAAAACATTAATAAAAAAAATGTCTAAAATGGTAAAATCAATTGATTTTTATCGGTTCGAGATTGAAAATTTATACACTAGATGTCAAAAAGTTGTTAATAACGACTGTGATTATATTATTGATTAAAAATAAAAACTATTAAAAATTTATTCGTTTGAATTTAATGTAAGCTATCTTTATTATACTCTATACTTTCCGGTCCCCCTAAAAAAGTATAAAGTATAATTTGAATTAGAAAGGATTAAAAAGGATTTTTGAATATAAAATTATAATTTAGAAAATTAGATTAAAATAACACGAAATTAATAAATATTATCTTTGGAAATTCAATTTTTAAGACATTTCTTGGAAATTGATCAAATATCCTCCCTAATATTTAACGTGTAAATAATGTTGGAAAGATATTTTAAAAAATAATTTTTTATTATAACGATTACTATAATATAATATTTTGAAATTAAACTAGTTTTGCTATTGTGTTTAATACTTTAAATTACAATAGAATTCAAAAATTTTAGTAAAATTAAATAAATTAACATTTCAAAGCTGAGTCGGTTTTGCGTTCGTGTTTAATTTTTTCAAAAATTAATATTACGATTAACTGCAGTCTAAATAAGTAAAAACAATTTAGTAAAATTAATATTTTCTGTCAAAACGCAATTCTTGAATTTTTTTTAAGAAGTAAAAATAATATGTTCAAAGAAAATAATGATTTACACATATATTTTATATATACCGATATAAAATATGTATATGTATGTAACATAAAATAATTCTAATACCTTTTAACTTTAACAAGCAATGTCTTTCGGGGGGTAGTTACTTATTTTAACTATTATAATTTGACTTAAACTGATCTTGTGATTTAGTTTAATATTTTAATATATTTGAAAATGATGTTTTCAATTTATAAAGTAATATATTTTTTTATAATTAAAATAAATTATCAACAATGATAAGTAATACAATTTAAATAAAAACAATAAATGCTTATGTAATTTCTTGGAAATTCAAAAAATATGTATAATAATTTAATAAACAAATATTTTCAATAAAATAGGAATTTGCAAGTATTATATACTATTTATTCATTTATATTGGTAATAATGTGACAAATTATTTAAAAATCTAATCCATACAATTAATTTTGTTTTTATTTCATAAAACTCTTTCATATTTGGTTAAATAGGAAATACGACAGTAATTCGCGTAGTATTCCTAATGGATTCAAAGAAATGTGACAAAACTGAAAAACAAGATACGCTGACCTAATCCTTCAGTTATGGACGAACGGAAAGCGAACGCGAAACGTCTCAACCAAAATAGCACCTTCAGTTCTGAATAATTGTGTTTCAAAATACACATGTATGTAAGTACAGATCGTATGCAGTTCATTTTTAAAAATAACTTTTGAAAAATTATAGAACGGAAATCGAAATTTAACTATTATGTGGGTGACTTTATGGTTTCGAGAAAATTATTTCAATTGATGTTTTATAGCTTTCTTCCATTCATTAAATTTAAATTTAATATTGTAAGAAATTTAAATATAGAATTAAAGTGAAATTGGGTAAGACTGGGACAAGTTAAACTAAAATAACTTATGTTAAGTTTAAGAAAAATTGTGAATGAAGAAAAAAATTGTTGAAAATTCATTTGAAAAAAATTGCCCTTAATATAATGTAATATATTTTCTTATATCTTTTCGATTCTAGGTAAACATGGATTGTCCCAAATTCTTGCAAGTCATAAATTCATTAAAACAAACAACAAAAATAATTAATAACCCAGACAGTGGTTTGAAAACTCACTTTCATCGGGCGAACCGAAAACGGTGACACGTATCATCTGCACATAAACATGTACAGCATGTGCGACATAATAATTAGCGACGGCAGTTTGAAAATAGATAAAACCCAGACCGGTCATTTTACTTGCAGTTATCTGTCACAATGAGGTGCACAAAGGCAATCTACTATAACTGTCCGCAAAACACAAACTATTTTCTACCATAGAAATAAACTGCAAACTCGACAACGTGCTGGAATTTTCTGGAATACCTAAAAGTTAATGGTAGGAAAATGACAACATGTTTCCATTGGGCACTAATTTTGTTTTATACTTAAAAAATATTTAAGTAGTAGACTAATTATTTATAATTTATTTGTTAAAATGTCCTCATCATAATTCACATTTTACTTCTTTTACAAATATAAAAAATAAAATTATTCCGTTTTTTATATATAAAGTGCCTTTAATTATATTCTAAAATACTATGTAATATATTTTAAGTTTTAATTTGTTTTATCAATTTGTAACTAACAATAAAACAGATTCATAACTTGCCTTAAGCTATTTACAACATTTGAGTTTACCTTTATCGTCGTTTGCCAAATCTCTGTCAGCATTAATCTTGGACATGGATTATGTGCTTTTCAAAATAAGTTTTCTGATTTATTATTTTATTAGATTTTTAAAGTATACAGCGCGATTTATACCGGTAAAATTCATCATGAAATATAAAATTTTGATTAAAATTGGAAATATAAAAAAGTATATATTTTTTTAAATGTTTATATTTTAATGTACCACATAGAAATTTCAAATTAACGATGTTAATAATTCGGTGACCCTATTAGAGCACTAAAAATAAACTGCTAGAAAATTAAAGACAGATAGGCGTGAAATGATGTAAAAACAGTTGCCAAACATTGCAACTGTCTAATTAAACATACTTTGATTCAAAACAAACTGTTTTCGATTAACTTTTTAGATTTACATTTACTTTATGGGAAAGTTTCTAATCAAAAATTTGAACACGAAGTAAATTTTATTGAGAATTAAACCGCTCAACACACAACTTCCTTCTTATCGCATTAATTAACCATAAAACTTAACTTCATAATAATATTTTCAACTCGAAAACAAAATACTAAATACATTAATCTAATTAGAAGCGAGTCGAAAAGTTTTATCTGGAACCTGAAAGGTCAACCTCGAGACTTATTTTTCGAATTTTCATAATATTTGACGGAAATATAAATAAAAGTTTTCGGAATGTTTGGCAGACGACGCCAGATATCGCGTTGATTTTGAAATAATTACTCACATTTAAAATTACATTTCCACTTAATAGTAAACAACCCCATCGAAATTCACCATTAAAATTTAATTAGTTTCATCGCCCACAATTTTTGATTTACTGCGCGTGTTTGTAAACCATAAATGTTTCATTGGTAATGAAAACAAATTGGTTTTTGACTCATCGTACTATTAATTAATAATTATATCGGTATAATTAAAAAGTTGTTGTTTAATTCTGAGATAAATCGACTTTATTTTGCTAACGATTTGTAAAATTAATGACTTGTTATCGATGTTAATTTATTCAAAAACATTCAACATAATTTTATTTTATCAAACTATTAATGTTAAATATAAACACAGTAAGACGAACATTTATCTTCTGTAACAAAACTTTCTGTTTCACTTTTTGGCAAGAACTTGGTCAGACACATTCTTAACATATGTTTAATATTACTTTCATTGTGCGCATATATTTAGAACGCAGCAATAAAATATAACCTGTGGGTGGGCATTCTACCGTATAAAAAAACCGCAAACAGAAGGAATCATCAATGCTAAAGCGGACCGTTCCAAAATCTCTGGGTTGCATGACTCATATTAGTGAAATTGAGAATTTTACCAGAGTATTAAAGAAGGATTTTCATAAGAACGTTATTTTTGTCAATATTATACTGGTTTACAAATTTCAGTTTTTGAAATATGAAATGTTCTTTTTACACTTTTTTAGAGTAATTTGGGTGCGCTGAAGTTTCACAATGTCAACCGATAATTTATTCAATTAAAAATATTTCAAGCTCTAACAGAGCAGTATAAAATATCTCTCACTCCCTCTCTATACATACAATATATCTGCTTCCTCAAAAATAAATTTCTTATATAACCAAAAAATTGAATAGAAGGTGATATTTGATTGTCTTCAAATCACTACGTTACAGTATTTTAGACTGCATTTAACAATTTAACACATTCATATCAAAATATTCAATTTCGAATACCAGATTCTAGTAAAATAATTAACATTAATTTCCTCTTCAGTCATTTGCTTTTCTTCCCAGAAAACCTAAATACCCAAACGATGAACAAGGTGAAAAATTCCATCAACACTAACATAGAAAAAAAATATCGAAGCTTCAGGAATAAGCGAAGGAGAGATCCGGCTAATAGGAAAATTAAAAGTTAAATTAGAAGCTCTTTACGCATTTCCATTATATAGAAATTTAGCAGAATATTTAAATATTCGCTCGTTTTTGAAAGTGAAGAAATATTCAAATAGCAATGTGTCAATGTATCACAAATTACATGAAATTTGGGCTTTCTGCATTTATAACTAAACGAATTAGATAACATTGGAAAGATAATAATTCTCATTTTTAACGCAATATTTTATAAATCGATAGGGCTTCCCGTTTATTCCGGAGATTGGATTAACCATATTCGAAGAATACAATTTGCCATTATCTTGGTAAATGTTACAAATAAAAAAATATATATAAAATCGAATTACCAAGAGGTTTATCTTTTATTGAAATCCATTCATCGAGCCGTTTTCGTACATCCTCGAAAGTTTTAAAGTATTGCTCAGCCAGTGCGTGTCCCATCGATGAAAATAGGTGATATCAGAAGGTGCCTGGTGAATACGGCGGGTGGCATAGAATGTCTTAATCAAGCGAAGAAACCGTTTTTTTACCAGTTTGGCTGAATGTATATGAACTGTGTAGTGACACACAACTACTCTGCCATTATTTGTTGTGTCTGTGTACCATCTTCGCCAATAATGCTTGTAAATAGTCCTCTTCAAACTTCTTTTGTTGATTTTTACGTCGTTTATCAATATTATTGAAATCGCCACTTCCCAGTCAGAACAAGATTGCTGTAAGTCTCTACAAAATTATCAAATGCTGCAAATGTTACCACGAAAAAAAGTATGTTACTAACTCGTAAACAACTAAATGAATATGTCAAAAAAAACGCTTTGGGTTCTTCATATATTTTAATAGATTTTATGTACCAACCCCTAATAATAAAACGATATTCTAAACTTACGCACCTAGTATAAACTACGTTGGAAACATTTTAATTTGTTTTTAAAAAATTTTAAATAAAGACAAATGTACAATAATGTTTTAATGAGTACTTGGAATAAAATCTGAATTAATGCTTAATGTCGAATGAATTAACAAATGATTCAAAATGATCGTGTTCATTGTATGCACGGTTGTTCTCTATGATGTGTTAGAGCTTGAATCCAGGTACATATCGCCTGTTAAATTGCATGGAAAGAAGAAATTTCCATAGATACCAGTCCCTACATTCAATTTCTAGGACTGTTGTGTATGTGTCTCGGGGAAAATCATTGGATTGTGATCAGCGAAAAGCAACGAATTTTTGAATTTTTCGGCCAACGTGTATTATTGGCATTTCAAAATCCTATAATTTTCTAAACTAGTGGAAAGGAATTAAAAGCCTTTTTTAATAAGGTATATCATTTTATTATAACATTTTTTATAACATGTATATTTAAATCTCCAAACCATTTTTGTTTTGCATTTTGTTACCTGTGTCATTTTTTCAGGCTAGGAATAAGCCTGCCGATGGGAGCACGATCGCGTCTCAGAAGTTGCAAGCTGGCCAAAGGACTCCTACGCACGGGCCTAAGAACGCGGCCGGAAAACCGACGGGTAAACCGGGCCAGAAGCCTGTCGCCGCACAACAGAAAGGCCAGCCCATCAAGCAGGCTCCGGCTAAAGTGGCCGCAGCTGCCGCCACCAAAAATACCAAGAAGACAAAGAAAGGCAAGCATCACCAACACGATCTGTTGGTCACCATTGATCTGGTAAGAATTATATCTTTCTCAGAGTTAAAATTAATTATTTTTAAATTACTAAAGAAAGTAGTAGCAAAATATAAACATGACAATTGAATATATCGAATAAGTATATTTTTTTAATTAAAACTATTAAAACTATTTTAGTGAATTTTATATATACAATGTTAGCATTCTTCAAGATGGATACGTATTAAATTTCACAAGTACATTAATAAATAATAAAGTTTACAACAAACTCTTAGAAACAATAATACGTACAAATCAAATTTTGTCTATTAGACCAATGTTCACCAATGACATCTCTCGTAGAAATGAGCGAAATATTACGTTACCGAATTTGTTTTAAGCGAATGCATTTTATCAATGAAGTCGATAAACGCCTAACATCCTAAGATTAATATGACTGGTAAGTGACTTGGCACCTTCCTGTGTATTGCTAGATCATAATATCAAATTTGGTCTCACATCGTATTAAAGATTGGATCACGTGCAAAATCGCGTGTCATGAAAATGAATAATTGTTTGTCTCTGATATATTAATTTAAGCGTTAACAATTCTTAATATTTTGCAATGATTCATGTTTATACTATACGAAACGGATTATATCAAAAACATACTTCTCAGAGGTATTATTTTACTAAAAAAATTAAAAATTAACAAAATTTGTTTATAAAAAATAAAAATGAATGATTTGAACTTGATATGAGGTATTTCTTATTTCTCACATCTTCTGTTCATACTCAAAATTTGGGTTCGAATTTCATTTTGGTCCAAATTCTTCCAAATGTCGAATAGAAGACGCTCCACATCCTCTAAGTAATTCAGACGGTTAGGATGATGCCATAAACGTCTCCTAAGGATGTCCTAGATATGTTCTATTGGGATAAGGTCTCGACTGCTGGTCCAAAGGTTATAGCATTAATTTCAACATCAGCACGATAATTTCGGACAACATGGGCTATATGCATTTGGCCGCAGCAACACACAAACGCCTCTATAGCATATATTCAGCCAAATCTTAATTCATCTATAAACAGAACTCGTTTCCAAACCGCATCTACACAACTGACTCTTTAGCAAAATTTAGTCGGACACGGTTAAGGTCGTCGGGCTTCGAGCAGGAACATGGCGTTGCAAATTCTATATCCTAAATCATTGTCGAATAATTTCAATACTTATTCGAACCACTTCTACATTTTTTAACTGAGACTGTAAACTTCTTGTAGTTACAAACTATTATCTCAAAGTTAGAAATCTTAAAAAACGATCTTGAGTATGTGGTTTAGCATGATTTCTACCCAGATCTGGTCACCAGTCTCCATGTACCCTTTAACATATGGGAAATGGATATATGGGATATACCAAACCCTTCGGCTATTCTGGATTAACACCAACCTTCTTCCACTAAAACAACCGCTTGGGTACACTCATCGCGAGTTAAATTTCTAAATTGTAGTTGCATATTGACAATTAACGAAAATTAAAAAGAATATGGGGATGATGAATGAGTTCTAACGAAACGGCAATAGTTTAACCTGTCATACTAATTTCAAATCACAAAAAAGCTAGACATCTTATAATACCGTTTACACACTTTTTAAAAGATATATACGACGGTGATTCACAGTTACATACAAACAATGTAATGTTTACTTAAATTCGATTTTTTTATCTTAAATAGACCATATTATATTTTAGATTATATTTTGTCATTTTAATGCATACACATCCGTTTTAAAAATATTTTTAGGAATTTATGATTATTGGCAAAGTTTCGTTGATGTTTTCAATTAGAAAATCTTTATTTAAACGATTAAATATTTTTAAAAATACACGTCACCTTGTTTTCACAAAACAAATGCCACAAACTTTAATAAAGTTAAAATATAATGCCCAACATAAAAATAAAATAATAAAAAATAGTTTTTTAATTATTAGTTTAAAACGTAGTCATATGTTTGTCATGTGCACATAAAGGAAATGAAAATATTTAAAACAAATTATAATTTGAGTTACTCCTTTCTTTATATAAGTTTCTATCTTTATTAGTGTATTTTATAATATATGAGAAAATGTTAGTTTTTAAAAAATAGCAAAATATCCTAATCATCAAATATTATATCTTTTATATTATTGACTAATTGCCATTCAACAAATCAGTTTTTATTAATTTTTAAATAAATTTATGAAATTATAATTCTTTACAAACCTTCTTCTTTTTTAATACTTGCTTTTACAAAAAATATTTACAGACTATGAGATACCTCGAAATAAATAGTTTTGACTACATATAGATCCTCCCTGAAAAAATGTTTTCAATGTTCATGTATATTATTTGTCTACTCACACCTTACTACAAGTCTCTGCTTTTATTTTTAGAAAGCATTTTTTAACCATAACCCAAATTAAAACGATCTTCGATCTTGAACTGGCGTCCTATAAATAACGACGCTCTTTAATCCTGTTGTTTACTGTTGACAGTTTAATTATATTTATTGCAAATGATGTACTAATAAACTTTTTGATGTATTGTTTCCTTCCAATTGCTTGCATCACCACCCGAATTGTTTTTTTTATATATACATCCTTTTCAAGGTAAAGGCTAAATAAATTTCTATCATATAATTTATTAAGAGAGTTATATTATCAAATCCTGAACTTGTAATATGCCTTAATTGACAACAATACATCGTTTTCAGTTTAAAAGTTTTATGTTTAAGATAAACACCTATTAATTTAAAGTGTAATCTCGGTGTAACTATAATATTAATCAAGCACCACAACAGGTGTAAATACTTGAAACGTAAATATACCTCTGTTATATCTATGTCTATCCACGGAATATTTCTATGTAAGAAAAGTCTACGGCACAGTAGTATAAAACTTATTAAAAGTAGTAACAGAATAAAAGTACTTCAAAAAAGATCATTTAGAAACGTTGAGGATGAAATAAGTACATTTTCAAGGCGACATAAAGATTATTAAGGAACCTAAAGGTGTAGGTGCAATTAATATTGAAGGGAATTCTATCTTGTACTTGTATTGTATTGAACTTCCATCAGAAATAGTTTTTTATGCCAAGAAGTTGATCTGGCGTCAAGACACGCATTCAAAAAATTACAGCGGCGCTGCCAAACAACATAAGTGCGTTCCATACGAAAGAAGCTACGTTTCTTAATATTTTGATTCGTCAATCGTTATTAGTTTCTCATTAAAACATTAATGCGAATTTTTTGGGCAAAACGTCAAAAGCAACATTCACAGATCGATCGTCGTCACTCCACCGTGCACTTGGCATCCGATCTCAAAACAAAAACTTCCTCAATCAGACAAACCAAACAAACATTAATTCGCTTTCTTAATTAGCACCGCGCCGCATACGCGGATCCCAAAAACAATACAAGCATCCTCGAAATTGCCGGGCAAGCTTGAAACAAAACTTATATTAAGCTATTTTGTAGTATGTCGTTTGCCAACGCTGAAATAAATAAATACGATCTTATATAAACACAACGGAGTTTTAGTTGTCTTGATAATATCACTACCGAAGCACGTTTTCGCATAATAAATTTATAATATGACGCGAATAGTTTGGTGAACAAGAGGAGAGGAAAAAAATAAGAAACGTGGAACGTATTAACAAAACCTGTGTACCGAAATAGACTGTCTCGGAACGTTATTATTTTCAAAGTGAGCCAGTTTTATTATTTATAAGGCCACACGATGTCGGATTTGAGGAGGTACGGCGAGGAATATGATCGGCTCAAAAGGTTAACCAGTAATGAGGAAGTCAGAAAGACATGTGTAAGTATAGAACAATGATTATTCACAATTACAGCGTAACATTTATATAAAATATAAAATATTGACGAGTTATTTGAATCTCAAAAGTTAGATTCATTATATGTGTTAATTGCCCGAAACTGATCTGTTTCTTCTAACGCATATTGACTGACTAAATGTTGTCGTGCTAATGAATGTGTTTTGAGTATCACAAAATTTTGTGATATTTTTAGAAATACCAAAAATGACGGACCAAAACTTTTTTTCTTATTAAGCTTTTACAAGCTCAATATTTATTTTATTTTTAACCGATTAAAATAATTAAAACAAACTACCTACTACTACTACTAATAACTTGATGGAAAATAAATGCAATTCTTTTTTTACATTTCAATGTCGAACTTGGCGATTTTAAAATAGATTAAAATACTTTTAAATACGTAGTTATTTACTTAATTGCCACATGTATTTTTGCATCGAGTCAAAATCGACTGAATGAAATTCAGTTTTCCCGTCGAACACGTGAATAATATTAGTAGTATACTACTCGTGTAACCTTTCTAAGGTTACATAATTAACTTAATGATCATCTGATTAATTGACGATCGTTTCTTACCATTCTACTTTTCATTTAACAAACATTCTTACCCTACAAACCTAAATAACAGAGAATGTTTTATCAAATATTTGTCGTTTTCCTTCAAAAAAAAAAAAACGATCCACTTGAGGACGCTCACTTGAACGCCATTACTTAAAAATCGATCGGACGAACGTAAATATCCCGAATGTAATTAAATTAATTGGATTTAAAATTAAAAGTTTCTCGGAAAGTTTGCATCGTTTTCGACTGGTATCTGCACCTGATATTAAAAGCGTACTTTAAACTTAGACTAATTACATTTTGTTTTAAATATTTTATTATTCTACATAGTACATTATTTATGTTATAAAATGTTAATTGGTTCACCATTATTTACTTAGATGAAAGTTCGTTTAATTTAAGATGAAATAATTTGCTTAATCGAGATTGGTTAACATTTATTTATTTCCTTAATATCTTTAGAAACCAACTGAATGAAATTTATTTTAAACAACGAAATTCCATTTTGGTTCGTTACTCAGATAAGTGGTTGCCCGAAATTTCAAATTTCGCAATTTGAATAGTTTCAAACATTTTAGGGAACTTTTTGTTCATTAGTAAATTTTGTATAATATATATATTATGATTAGCTTTAACTTTTTTTATACTACGAACCTGTTCACTTAATAAATTACAAAAATATTTTTATTACTTGTATAATTATAAAGTATTTCTGAGTAATTCCATTCTAGTACAAATATTTATTTAGTAGTAATGAAAATTCGTCTAATTAAAATAACTTGTAATTGGGCTCATTACTCAAATAAGTAGTTACCTCAAATTTAAATTGAAAAAATATTTTTATTTACATTATTGGAGAATTTTTCTAATTAATTCTATACAAATTTTTAAGATTAAATAATATTTATATTCGTTGTTTATTGTTTAACTGACTTAATGAATTTTATTTTTTCTAATGAAAGTCATTTGGACACGTTACTCATGATTTCGAAATAATTTCTTAATCCCCTCGAAAATGCATCTAATTCAAGATTAAGAAATTTCGATATTAGTTGTTTAACACTTATTTAACTGACAAGTGTATTTTAGAAACGGTCTTAATAAATTTTAGTTTTCTTAATGAAAGTCAAAAATTAAAATATGAAAATTAAAATTTAAACAATGCGTTTCAAGAGTTCGAAGGGGGAATTTAATTAATTTTTAAATTTACTAAATAATTCTTAAACATAATAATGGTTAAAATGATCTCCATTATTCTGAAGACAATAGTAAAAAGGGTTTTAATTTTACAAATTTCTGGTGTAATGCTTCAACTATAAAATGTCGTAGATCTTATAGCGATAAGCGATTTTATGTATATAAATATAAATAAAAGTCTAATGAGGTTAAATCTGGAGATCTTGGAAGGCACTTTAACGGTCCTCTTTGGTCAATTTATTCACCAGGAAAATGCAATCCTGATTGGGAATACATAAAGCGATGGTACGGATGAAGGTTCACTCCACGAAGCATCAAGTTTCCATCCCTATCTCTGTGATCTTTGAGTTCTCGTGTAATTAATACATCAATATTATATTCTAGTAAATTTAAATAGTTATTTTTTACTTCTTTTACAGAATCGTTAATAGAATTAGAATTATTATATTATTTTCATATTCGTTATTAATATCTATTTAATTGGTAAAAAGTGTATTTTACAAACTGTTTTAATGAATTTAATTTTTCCTTATGACGTCTTTTGGGCTTGGCACTCAAATGAGTAGAAATTGAAGCGTGAAATTTCACAATTAGAATAATTTCAAATATTACATGAAATCTTTGTTCATCCAATTATTTTATGTAATAGTTTATAATTTAACTTTTGTACAACTATGATCAATTTTTTAAGTAAAATAAAAAAATATTTTTATTATTTGGACTATTCTTTTTCAAATTAATTTTGCTGAATATGTAGCATATATTATATCTACTATCATTCATTCACAAATATTTAACATAGTTAGAAATGCTGAAAATTCACGACTAAATTGTTTTAGTATTAATTGTTGTTTAACATTTATTTTGATTGCCAAATGTATTTTAGAAACTGACTGAATGAAATTTATTTCAAAATAAAATTCTATTTAGACTAGTAGTTGTCTGAAATTTAAATTAGCACAATTTAAATAACTCCACGCATTTTATAAATATGGCTCCTACCACTGTACAATAGTTTACGACTGCATTAATCGAACAAGTATTATTTTAAATAGAAATTAAAAAATATTTATATTATCTATATTACTGAGCAATTTCTCTAAATTATATCCTTTAATGTATGTTATATAACTATTTTTTTAATAAAACCAAATATAAAAACAAACATTGAACCACTTGAACAATAGTCTAATACCAATATAATATATACAATTAAATTCAGCACGTGTTGAAAGAAACACAGACCGATTATTATCCAATTATCTGGAAAAAAACCTGGGACGGAATTATATTAACACTTATCCAGCAAAAAATGCCCATTAGCAATTCAAAGTCCATTTGCCGGGGAGAAAATGAGGTCTCATCCCGATTTAATAATCCATATATTTCCTTTTGTGTCTTTTTATTCTCAGACGGATCCCATTGTAACCGAAGTTATCCTCTAGGAATGCTGGGAGATTGTTTAGCGCTAGGATGATAATTCTTTCACAAAGGTTTAATAATATCGTAGGGTTGTTAATTTCGTTTTCAAATCAGCAGATTCCTTTTATTGCTAAACGTTTATTTGGTTTCAGATTGAATATGGACTCTCAGAGGACCAAGTTGCCGGTTCGTTAAAATTTGCCTTGCTATTTTAATATAAACTAAAATAAACAATTTATTTTTGTAGAATTCAAGGAGGCATTCATGCTCTTCGACAAAGATGAAGACGGGCAAATCACTATGGCCGAATTAGGAGTCGTCATGAGATCACTGGGACAAAGACCTACAGGTAAATAAAACTTTAATCAGAAAAACATCGGCGCGAATCCGAGAGTGTTTGCCGATCGTCCTTAATTCGCAGTTGAAAAGCTTTCAGTTTCACATTTGAAATATTTGACGACAAATGTTTAAAGTTCTCGAAACTCGACTCTGTTCGTCAGTTGGGACTCGAGTTTCGGTTTTGAAGTAACTTCCAAGAACACTCCCGTCATCTGCTGCCATCGAGAAATTTACTCTTCAGTGAACGTGTTTAATCCGGCAGTCGGTTTTGTAGAATGTGTGACGGAGAAGTTGGTTTCGTTCAGTTTAATTGAATTAAGAAAATTTAATTTTCGTTGCCTATGCTCGTAATATTTTGAAATCTTGATTTGTATAGAGGAGTTGAATGCGGAGTCTCCCTACATGAAACTGATTGCTTGGCACATTGTTGTTTATCGTGGAAATTACTCAAATGGAAAGTCACTATAAATAAATAAAATCTTTTACATACATTTTAATAACATTGCTTTTATTTCTTTAACCTCGGCATTGTTACCGCTTTAACATTTGACATTCCATTTCAGAATTCCAAAGCAAATTTTAAACATGACTCATTTATATTATATATTTTAAAATATTACATAAATATGTATTTTGTATTTCAGTAATTCAATAAGATTTGATTGCCACTTTCAATAAAGGTGTCTAACCAATTCCTTTTTTAGAAACTGAATTAAGAGATATGTTAAATGAGGTAGACGTCGATGGTAACGGAACAATCGAGTTCAATGAGTTCCTTCAAATGATGTCGAGAAAAATGAAGGAGGCCGACGGTGAAGAAGAGTTAAAGGAAGCGTTTAGGTAGTTCTTTACATCATACATGGTGCAATCACCACATTTCATTTTCTAGAGTTTTCGATAAGAACAATGACGGCTTGATCTCTTCGACTGAGCTGCGACACGTGATGACCAGTCTTGGGGAAAAACTTACGGAGGAAGAAGTTGACGATATGATCAAAGAAGCTGATCTTGATGGTGATGGCCAAGTTAATTATGAAGGTAAATAAATACACCCATATAATAAATTCAGTTAGTATTAAAGGTAATTGTTTTAGAATTTGTGTCCATCCTCACATCAAAGAATTAGTTCGTAACTTCGGATTCGGTGGTCCAATATAACTGTTCAAGAACTGCTTGGTAACTACATAACTAATATATGCAGCTGTAATTTAAATTTATATACATATAGCACTGCTTTTTCTTCAAATTGTACTCTACTCTAAATTTTCTTAAACAGGGTGAAATCTTATAACGTATATTTACTATAAATAATTTCTATATATGCACAAATATGACAGCCGTACATATTCATAAATAATGACAATATATTGTTCATCTTAATTTCTATCTCCTATAAATGGACATAAGAACGGACTGTCAGGTATAAATTGATATTTTGTCAATTTTTAGGAATCAAAAAATTATATTTTCACTTCAGAGCTGTAGTTTCCTACTAGAAAATTATATTAAATAATCGTATATGAATGTCCTAATTTTATAAGAAATTATTTTTAGTAAATTTTTGTAAAAGATTAACTAACAATCTCATCTCTTCTAGTTTATCGAATAATTGTTTATAGGGTTAATGCATGTATAAACGAGATTAATAATAATTAAACAAATCTTTTTCAGATGTTTGTTTGATAGTAAAATGTTTTAATTAGTAAATATATTATAAATTTTTATATATTAATTTAATTTTTATTTTAGAAGTTATATACGCAAAAAAAATTGAAACCTTTTTGGACAAAGTGATCGTTCATATAATAAAAAATAAAATCAAAGGCCTCGTAATTCAATTATCTTTGCGTAAACTTTTTATCAAGATTAAAGAAAATTTCTGTCTTCCATCTATAATTGTATCATTCATTAGAGGATGTAGAAGAGTCCGAAGCCCGAAATTTTATTTTCTTGCAAATTAACCTTTCCAAATTATTAAATCTAATATTTAGATTTAAAATTTTAGAAATGGATTTTTTTATTTCATAAACAATGGATTTAATAGAACTATGTTCTAAAAATTTATATGTTTATATCACATGTTTAAAGACTGAGTTATAGTCACAATTTATGTAAATAACTATAATGAGGAAATCATTTACTTTACCTTTAATTCATATCATGAGATGCAACATTATTCTTTAATCAATTAATGTGAATTTATCCAACAATATGTGTGCTATGTGTAATGTTGAATCTCAATTTCTCATTCTAATAATGAAATTATAATGGAAATTATAACCTATTTAAAGGATTTGTAATAATTTTTATTAGAGAAAAGGATGAGTGTATCCATCTATACATATGTTGTTTAGTTTTAGTAATAATATATAAGACAAGTACCAATTGAAAGATTTGAATGTATATTAAATGTAATGATCTGCAGAAAAGACTCTAGTCTAAATAAAGACATTTAATAAATTAATAAATCTTTTATTTAAAAAAAAACTTTAAGGCAATAATCCCAAACGTTTTTCCTAAAGTTGTCCTATATGTAGGATCTATTAATATTAATTACAAAATTATTTACAGCATAAATACTTATGTACATCACATATAGTTATTCCACGTTATCATATAGGGACATTTTTCTTTCAGAGTTGCCACGGTTCAGAGAGTCTTTTTCGTCGCAATTCATTAAAGGTATAACCTCTTCGTTATTGGTCACATTAAAGGTTTTATAACTTATATCCCTAATGTTATCACAGATATACAAATCTTTTTCTTTTATAACTTGTTTCAAAGTTTTTAAGATGTCAACATCAACGTTGGCCAACACCAGTTGCAATGAATTCTCATTATATGTATTCAAAAGTATTTGAATCGCCTAAAACAACAATAAACATATGTATTACCAATATAGAAATGTTAAACTAACTAGCCTGTTACCTTAACGCCGGCATAATCAATTCTTAAGACGTTTTCACAGTCCAGAACCATTGGCACTTGACTGTACCTTCTGTACTCTTTCTTAATGAACTCGCATAAATAATCACCTGCTGGATAATATAACCCTAATTCAGGTTTAATGTACAAATACTGATCCCCTTTATCAAGCTACAAATTAAAAAGTAGTATGTAAACATTTTAAAAACGATAAACTTACGTTTCGTGGTTCTACTAATATTGCTGGTCTTGACCATAACTTCAAAAGAGAAATAAGATTGATTCCTGCTCCTATCACTATAGCAATTTCCACTCCGAAAACGATACTCACAATAAAAGTGAAGAGTGTCATCACCAAATCAAATTCTGCAAATAATTAATTAACATACACCCTAAGTGGATATGTATTTCTACTTACTGCTTGTTTTCCATAAAACTGGTAATATCTCATAATCCACCAAAGAAGATCCTGCTGTTATCAAAACTGCCGCCAAAGTAGCTTTCGGAATGTAATAGAAGTAGGGCGTTAATAAACTTAAGGCTAAAATTATAACACTAGCCGAGTATAACCCCTGTAAAGGTGTTCTGACGTCGCTGTTGCTAGCGACTGCAGAACGAGTGAAGGCACCACAACTGGGCATAGCCTGTACACAGGATCCGAATATATTGCACAGTCCTAAAGTCATCATTTCTTGTGTGGCGTCAACAACCACATCAGAAGCTAAAATTGCACGTTCAAAACAATTTCTTTACATTCAATTGACTTTATTACCGTAAGATTTTGCAATGGCAACGTTCGCTAAAACAGCAACGAATGGTAGGACAATAACACCCACTCCTAAAGAGTGAACCATTCCGGTGAAGCCTACAGTTTGATTGTTGATTGTGGCAGTGAAGCTGGGAAACCCAAATGTCGGGAGGCCTTGAGGGACACTTCCTGTTAGGTAGAAAGGTGATTTACCCGTCTGTTTTATGAGATACATTGCTATAACCGAAGTTATCAAAACGGCTATGCAGTTCTTTGATATGCCCAGGAACCATAACACCTTCTTAGTCCTTTTATTCTTTGTGCGCATTTGAGACAGTTTCTGAAAAAGGAGGTGTTAATATTTGCCCGTTATCGGAGCATAGCACTTACTTTAACAGCAAACAAGAAAACAATACAACTTATTCCTAATAAAGCGTCTGGCCATCTTGTTTCGCCAACTTTCTGGAAAACCTGGACGACTGTTTGCAAAAAATCGTGCGTTTTGATTTTAATACCTAATAAATGCTTCATTTGCGCCAAAATGATAATTAGAGCACTGGCTGAAGTGAAGCCGGATGTAATTGGAGGGGAGATAAAATCGACTAGGAAACCTAACTTTAAAAATCCCATAAGCAATTCAACACATCCGGCTAAAAAGGTCAATAAAATCATGCACTCTATTGGTAATCCATCGACATATGAACAGGTGATAATGGCCATAAGACTGGTGGGTCCAATTGACACTTCCTTAATGGTACCAAAGAAGATGTAGGTAAAGGAGCCGATAAAAGCAGTGTACAATCCATATTGTGGTGGCAGTCCGGCTAATCCTGCGTAAGCTATTGACTGAGGCATCATTGTTAAACCAACAGTCAAACCAGCTATAAAATCAGCCAGGATATCCCCTTTTGTATATTTCGGCAGCCATTCCAATATGGGTACTCTTTTCTTGACCAGCTTTTTAATTTTGGATCCATTTTGGTGCGCAGTCACTGTAATATTAAAAGTAAACATGTAAATACAATGTTTTTATAAACAAAAACAATTATGTGGAATTTAATAAAAAATAAATGAGATTTTAATTTTCTGAGTTATCAAAGATACGGCAGTAAACAAACGTTTAAAAAATATTTACCGTTTTCAAGTTCTAGTTTACTGGGTCAAAAAAATAATCTCTAACCGTAAACTTGAAATGAACTTGAAGTAATTCAAATAAAACTTATTTAAATTAAATTTTAATTCACCTTGAAATTTTAAATTATCTTTATTTGAGAATAAATATAAGAGATTAAAATTTATTGTGGATACTGAAGTACGATGAGGTAGTATATTATTAAAATAAATTTATTATATATTCACAAGAAATTTTATAATATATTAGACATATAAATTATTAGAACAAACAATATAACAAGTACAAAAGTAAGTACAAAAATTCAAGAAGATATATGACAATTCTAATAATTTTCCTAATTTATGTTTAACAGGTAAAGAGAAATAAGACGAGGTCACACCGTTCAAAGACAATCTTAATAATTTCTTTTTCGATTTATTCTTAAATGTAAGATTAATTCTAAAAATAACTTCAGAAATTCATTAGCAGTCTTTCAAAACTGTTTGATTATTTTCCGGTATATCATATTTACAACATTTTCGATAGCTCAAAAATATGTATACTAGACCTCTATCAGTCATAAAATAAACAATTAAAAACATAATATTCATTTTTTTCTTAAAAAACAAGTGAGTAAAATCAAAATCGTTTTACCGTTAGACCGCACCATTCAATGGCAAAAATAATATAACTATAAATATAATAATAAATAACTAAAATATAAACGTAAGGAAAAACTTTGCAACTAATAAAATCAAAGTCTCGAAATTTTCATGCCCACTTTTATAAACATATGAGCAGAAATTAAATGTTCAAGTGATATACAATAACTATAATATGAATCGAAATCTAAAATGTTTTCGTACTCACTTTTGTAAATATATGGAGACCATTCAAATACTCAAGTGATGTACAATAAAATCTTAATTAAGACTGACATGTAAAAAACATAATGAGAACTGGGACCCCTATATATTAACACAGTAAAAACCAAAAAGTAAAGTGTCAACAAAATTTGACAACAATAATTTATGACTATCTAGTTGTTAGGCATGATATTTGCAGATTGTAAAAAATAAGATTAATTTACTTTAATTTGTGTTTAAAAAGGTTTAAATCTTGTGTACTGTATATTTTTAGTAAGATTCCTAAATCATAAAATTAATTGAGAAAATATTTTGTTCATGACATATTTGAAAAAATACTATAATTAGTTTAAATCAGTTGCAAAAGACTAACTTATAATTAAATAGAGATAAGCTCAGTTGTAACAATGGCGTACAAACTAATAATCTATTTGACTTAATATTTCTTAATGCGTCAAAAGATAATGAAAATTTTCCTAATTGCAGTTCTAATTATACGTTAGATGTAATCCCGGATAAAAGGCAGCTACATTCTACAATAATATTGATTGTATTAAAGAAAGATGATTAAATATAGAAATTCTATGACAAACTTTAATATTAATTGTTATTTAAATTTATTAAAATGTTTCTTGCAGATATTCAATAAGTATTAAGCAAAATTTTATATAGATAAAGGCATCTGAAAAAATATTTACCTAAATAAAATAAAATAAAATTTACCAAACTAAAAATAACCTTCATATTCTAAATCTAGAACTTAAATAAATTAAAATTTCCAAATCCTTCTAGATTAACTCAAAATGAATATGACTTAATCTAATAAAACTTTAAAGAGGAATTTTTTGTAAAGTAAACACAAACGCCCTTAATACATAATAACAATTACAAAACAATTATTCCGAGTAGTTTATGAATTCAATTAAAAATTGTGTAATGCGTACCAACTCCATTTCTTTTAATCCCCATTGTCATTTCTACAAAACCACTCGCTAGCACCACACATTATAAAATAATTTACACCAAAATCTTGTGACAGATTAACGAAGAATAATATGTGATAAACAGAGGGGAAAAACACGAACTAAGAAGTAAACAGTGTCGTTGTTTTATAGATTGCACGTTAATGAGCCATAGACAGATATATCATAAACCATATGTCAGTATTATAATTAAATATGAAAAGAATTCCTCTAGAAAAATATACTAATAAATTGAATAAAATGTCCTGTATTTTTTGAAGGTTTAAAAACGTCAAATCTTATTATATAAGTTCAATTAACGCTAATTAGGAGATAAAAAGTTGTAATATACATAAAAACACATCACATAAAAAACTTTTTTTTATTTTTCTTTAAACATTGTTTAAAGTGTTACAATCTCGTTGACAATTTGTTCAAATTAAATATTCGCAATTGCAAAACCAAAATATTAACGTCACTTAATAATTAAAAATGTAGATAAATAAACAAATATTTATGACATTTAAGACTTATTTACATTCAAAAAATTATATATGAGGACTATCAAATGTGATATTATATTTTATTCTTTGTATAGAAACAAAAAAAACGTTCTTCGTCAAGTACGTAGTTCTTAAATAATGAATGCAGTAATAATGAAATCAGATATTGAAATTAAATTTTTATTTGAATAATAAATTCTTACAAAGCTAAATGGTATATCTACTTATATATATTCAATAATCATTTTATTTTCCCATAACACGTATTGCACCAATAGCAATTACTAGTACCATTCCTACAATAAAAGTTGCAATCTTATCTCTGATAGTGAATGGTTTGTCATTTCCATAGTATTTCTGTAAAAATCTTTTTATTTATACAAATTTCCTTGTATTATATATTATTATAATGAAACGAAAGGGCATAATTATGAACAATTGGAAAAATCGTTTTTTTGGTACATTTTTGAATAAAAATCTTCTTTACTGAAAAAATTTGGTCGGCCAATTTTTAACCATCAAAAGAAGTATTCAAATAGTATTCAGATTCTGCGAGCTCCAGGCTATATGGTGGGTACATAAAAACTTCCGCCAATATGGACAATTCCCTTCCTATTCTAGCAAACACTCACATAATCTTGTTTACCGACAGTCCAGACTTTGAAGTCGTTTGTGGAAGGTCACTAAGCCTTTGACCATGGTCGCTTACGTTTAATAATCTCTTATTTCATCCATTTTTTATCGTTTCAAAAATGGATCGTTTCTGTAGCATTTTAATTCGTCCAATCAAATTTCTTTGCGCTAATTCATGAGACACCCAACATAGACAAGCTTCTTTCTGTAGCCTGCTCTTTTCAAATAAGTACAAACTATCATGCTTAGTGAATCTGTTATTTTCCGACATCTTGCGTACCGGTCTTGCTTCATCGGTTGTAAAATTGCATCGATTTTTTCAGTGCCTCGCCGACCAGAGCGACATTGACATAAAAATTTCCGGAACGGAATCGACCAAGTCACTTCTTCATGTTTTTGTATCGTTTTTTTATACAAAAAAGCATCATTTCCAAATCAACATAACAACTGGTAACTGTCACCTTTTTATTCTTTTAATCGATTGAGACAATGACATTAATACCAATAGTACCAAAAAATCGCGGATACTTTTGATATGATCTATTATTTTAATACGCTTTTTCCACCAAAATTTGTACATAATTACATTGCGATTATCGTTATTGATATATAACATATATAGAAAAATTGACTAAAAAAACACGAATAAATGTGTTAGATATATTTACTTACATCACCCATATTTGTCAAAAAGAAAATAAATTAGTTGATAAATAAAAAAATATGTACGTTGAAGAAAATTATAATCTGTTGTGTATGAATGAAAATATCGGTTTTCTAACTTAATGTTTATTAACGTAATTAAATTTCTTTGTTATGGCACAAAACAATATAATAGGACACCATTCGTACAAAAGTGACATTATGCTGTTTTTTTACTAATAATAACTAAAATTAAGTGATAGTCAGAGACCTCTGTCAGGTAACATTGTACACTAAATTAGACGCGGGCCATTCAAAATAATATGCATACACGACATTCCTCCCCCCTTTGGAAACTTGGTGGCAAATCCAACTTGGTGTGAATAATCGTCTGGGTTTGCGAATCCGTGTAGATCGTCGCATTGCCTGGGTTGCTCTTTCGGTGACTGGTGCTGGCGACTGTTTTTGCTCTTGAGGAGTGGAAGCTCTTGGTGGTCTGGGCACTGCTGGCGCCGTGCTCTCTTCATGTTGTCCGTTTGCTGGAGCACTTGGTGTATTCGCAGATGCTGCCTGATACTCGTAGAAGTGCACTCGACGTGGTGTAGACACAGGAGTACTTTGAGTTCCTGTAAGTGGAAATTCAAGAGAATCAGAAGGACGATCTCCCAGTTTCGGTATTGTCCCTCTGATCTGATCGACGTGTCGCTTGAACGATTTTCCAAAGTGATCAATTTCGTAGTGTAAATCTCCTAGGCGTGTAATGATTGTGTCTGGAATCCATTTGTCCATTGTGATGGCTTGAATGAACGATATATGTGATTGAATTCTGCTTGAAGTTTTTCGGTGATTTTTGTTTGAGTTGTATCAGGTCGTACGAGATCTAGACGTGTACGTATGTTGCGCTCTAAGAAAAGTTGTGCGGGAAGACCTGTTGTTGAATGCGCTGCTTTTCGATACTGCCTGAGAAACTCGTTTAAATTTTGATGTAGTGAACTTCGTCTGGACTGCATTTTATGAAGTGCATCTTTTACAGTCTGAACACAACGTTCGGCTTGTCCATTAGTCGCTGGGTGATATGGGGCTGATAGCTTGTGGTATTTAACGCCGCTTGACTGGAGGAATGTTTTGAACTCGACGGACGTGAACTGCATGGCGTTATCTGAGACTACGGTGATTGGAGATCCGTAACTAGAAAATAATTCATCCAGAGTTTTGATTGTAGATGTGCTAGTTGTAAGGTTCGTTGTTTTTACTTCGATCCATTTGCTGTAAGCATCAACGACGACTAAAAACATTGTACCTTCAACTGGCCCTGCATAATCTATGTGAATGCGTTCCCATGGATCTTTCGGATACTCTCAATGATGCTGATTGAATTTTGGTGGAACGTGCGCGTGTTTAGCGCACTCTGGGCATGATTTAGCGATTCGTTCGATGTCGGCGTCGATACCTGGCCAATACACAAAAGAACGTGCCAAACCTTTCATCTTGACGACGCCAATATGTGCACTATGTAGATCCTAGATACTGAGAATTGATTGTTCTAGTGAAGATGGTACAACAACTCTGTGCTCGAAAACAAGACAGTTGTTGGTCAAGCTGTAGTTGAGCTCTGGTGGTTTATATCCAGCACGAACAAGACTTTGACCAGCTTCTAAGGTTTGTGTGATTTTTCCAAGATGAGTATCCTTTCTTGATTCTCTAGCTATGTGTTCCGCACGGATTGGAAGCTGATTAATTTGACACAGAATGAATTGGTCGAATTCGTCAATTTTCTCTATCTCCTTTCCTCTTTCTCCAGAAATTCTGTCGATAGCATCTGAGGTTGTTGGTAATGGTGCTCGAGAACAGTAGTCTGCATTCGCATTGGCCTTCGTCGTCTTGAACTCCACATCGTAATTGAAATGAACGAGAAAGTCAACGTAATTTGCCATTCGACTGATACACAGCACTGGAAGTGACTTTTTTGGATGTAAGATTTGCGTCAATGGCTTGTGATCTGTGATGAGTGTGAAGCGACGTGCATAGAGATATAGGAAGAACTTTTGTACAGCCCAAACGATGGCTAGTGCTTCTTTGTCAATCTGAGGATATCGTTGTTCATGACCGTTGCTTAAGCGATGCGAAAGAACTGCTCCTAGTCCTGTTTTGCTAGCATCCGTGGCGAGAATTAACTTAAGCTTGGGATCATATGGAATTAGAACTTGTGGTGAAATGAGAATGTTCTTGAGTTCTCTGTACACGCAGTCGGCTTCTGTTGTCCACTTGAAAGTCTCGGCGAGCAGAATGTCTCGGAGCGGACGTGCTAACGTTGCCAAATCTGGAATGAAATCACTGTAGTAGGTTGCTTTTCCAATGAATAATTCAAGTTCCCCGAATGTAGAAGGTTTGGGAGCGTCGCGAATTGCTTCGATATGCTTATCTGACTTATGTATGCCTCGAGCATCAATTTTGTGTCCCCAGAATTCGACAGCGGTTTTTTTTTTTTTTTTTGCTGAGGGGAGGGAAGACAGAAAACCTCCCTCCGGGGACCGATCCAAAAGATCTCAACCCAGATGGAAAACGCATGCGTGTAAACGTATGCGGATGAGCTGAACCAGAAGACTAAAGCTGACGTAGACGCCAGCCCACTGTCAACTGGTTCGAGAAGAACAAGTCCAATCTGTGGAAGATCCGAAGATCTTCCTGGGGGATGGATTGGACTTGCGGGTGTTGGACCCGTTAGCTCCCCACTACCACTGGCTTGTGGAGCGGCACTGAGCCCCAGGACCACAACAAGGTGGATCCATCGTGGGGTGACATTATGCTGTTTTTTTACTAATAATAACAAAAATTAAGTGATAGTCAGAGACCTCTGTCAGGTAACATTGTACACTAAATTATACGGGGGCCATTCAAAATAATATGCATACACGACATAATCTCTTTACACTTTTAACAGATGAATTCGTTATGAAATGATACAAAATGACAAGTGTAAAGAGCAAGAAACGGAAGATAACTTGTGCAAACACCTTGAAATATTAGTTTTGTGTGAGTAACAGTTTATTTAATTACAAATATCTGTTTACTAATTAATTTACAACTTTTTCATGCATATTTTAAAAAGTATAGTAATATTTTATAAATCTTGATATTAGATAGAAAAATCTGAATATTATATTTATATATTTAATATAAATTATTATAATTAATTATTGGCAAATATGAAGTTGAATGTGCTCTGTTAACTCAAACCAGTACCATAAGCGACGGCATCAATTTAGACAATTCGAATGAAACATGAAATAAAATAACTTCTCTCAATTTAAATTTTGTCACAGATTTACTGTAAATTAATTCTTAAAATTGCTAATAAGATTGAATTAAATTCAAGAAAAGTGAATATGTATTTACATCATTCATACTTATCTACAAATTGTGATGCGAACTAATGTAGAGATGATAAAAAATCTCGCGTTGTAAAAAGATAAGGGTTTACTAATTCAACAACAAAGGTGTAGTAGAGTATGCTGAGAAAAAATCTGTATACGGAAAAACTATATATTTAATCTTTGAAAGTACTTTAAAACTAACCCTCAACTAAACTTATCTTAATATTTGATGTTTTGTTGGGAATTAATTTAAGCTGTATTTGATGATACGATACATAGTATCAGAAGATTGTACACATGTATTTTCAATTCTTATTCTTTTTTTGGATATAATGTATACAATTGTTATTATAATTATTCCACCTACAACAACTGAAGCCAAAGCAACTGGTGTTGACATACCCACAAAAATCCTCAACTAAAAAAATATAAATACATACATATGTGATTTTATAAAAGAATTACAATTGTTATATAGGACTTACGCCGGCCATCGCGAATCCTACTTTCATACCTGTTGATCGATTCTAAAAACATATTAGAAATTCAATAAAACATTTTTAAAATGCTTGACCATATCTAATCACAATAATATGTTTAGTTACTTACCATTTTGTTACTGTTCTATAATAAAATACAGGCAGTAAAAATGTTTTTTATAAATCTTCGCTTACACCCAAAATGAATATATCAAATACGAATATGGCAGAAACGGTAATTTTATGATAGATGTAGTGTCCTCTTTGTGAGATTATGTGAACTAATTGGATATTTCGCACATATAATAATAATAATAATAATAAAAACATATATATGTCTATAGGATATTGTGAAATGATCTTTATTTATTTTACTTTCGTGTTGCAGTTTATTTTATACATCAAGAACTAAAAAATTACGGTACTTTATGGTAGTAACCTTCTACCACTAGGATTTTAGTGGCGCCATCTTATAAGGTAAGCCCAAAACTAAAATTATTTAAAGAATATCAAGATTATTTTGATAAATCTGAAACTAAATACCTGTATTTTATGATACATAAAATGTTAATATATTGATCAAGAAGTCAATTTAGTAATTAGACGCTACAGACATACGTTTTTCGCTTTAAATAAAAAATAAAATTTACTTTTAGACCTCTTTAGAGATTTCATTATTTGATGATTAACAGAGATTAATTGAATCGATACAAGTAGTAGTTAAAATATGATTATTTTTCAAAGTAAACATTATTACGGTAATTTTAAAATTCAATTAATTTTTCATGTAGTACTTATTTTGTCATCCATGGATACTTGGATACAATCATCAAATCAATCAATAATCACTTCAAAAAGTGTAACTTTAATAAATATATCGAAATTAAATTTTTATCATTTATAGTTAATACCCGTATAAAAACAAGTAAATAATACATTTTACAGAATTTAATCATAGTAAAGAAGGGCATAACAAAAATGAAAATATGCGCTAATATTAAAAAAAAAATATTATAAAAATTAAAGATATTCCTATATTTAATACTTCGAAGTACACAACATTGAGGCACTGATGGCATCAATCGGCGGATCAAGTCTTAATGTACATTGTTTTATTATCTCTGAAGCTGCTCAGCTAATTCTTGAAGGTTATTTGCGGGTACCATATTTGCCCATGTCTCAAAGATGTTCTATCGGATTCATATCGGGACTATTCACTGGTCACTACATAAGCTGGCCTAAATTATGCTCTGCAAAGAAATTTCGAACGACTCTGGCTGTGTGTGGTCTTGCACTATCTTGTTTTACAGTAAAATTTGGCCCATACTGATTCATAAAAGGTAACACGATAGGTTGCAGATTATCGTCAGTGTATCGTCTGGCCGTTAGGGAACCGTTCGCCAAGACGTGACTATGTCGGTTTGAAGTTATACCGCCCGCCCCATACCATTACAGATCTTAAAATAATTCTCTCACTAGAGTCGCATGGATTTTCCCAAAACGAGTGATTTGATAAAAAATCGAATTGTATTTGATTCTGCAATCTATATACAAACTAGGTACGGAGTAATGTAAACAAATTTAGTTACGTTATCTTATAATACAACTAACTGATGGATACTATGTTTGTTACTGATCAGTATGAAAGAGTTGGCTCGTATTAATACCTACTGCATACACAAATTTTGCCAGGGTAGCATTCTGGCATAAATAATATCGTGCCCTCCCGATTAAATATTTATTTAATTCATTAGTATATATTTAAAATTACGGTAAATAATTATCATGTTCATTTTTATGCTGAATTATCGAGTCGAAAAGAATATTTATTTGTTCAAAGTTTGACTAAAAATATTATTTTGATATCTTTAGCATTAAATACGGCTCGTCGTCGACAATCACATGTACAGTGCGTTAGTAGTGAATCACTGTTTTTATTTTGCTTTTTGGAAACCTGACCCTTGAAAAGTACTTTCAGTAAAGTTTATATATCCACCATATTTTTTTTACGAAATGTAATTACTAAACACACTTAGAACAGAAAAAGGATGCAGTCGATTTAGGTATTCGATATGCTAAAACATATAGAAGAAATAAACCCTAATACGTTACCTATTGCAAAGTATTAACAAGGGACTAAGAGACGGAAATTCCGATGAAATTAAATGACTTATCAGTAAATTTTCGGAATATTGTCTTAAAATTATATACACATTTTTGAAGTTTATACTTTAAATTTAAAAAAACTGAGAGAGAATAGTTATAGCGCAAAATCAAAGATATGAAAGTAGCATGTAATGTAAAAGTATATATATATATATATTTAAGGAAATAAAAGCAGTACCTCTAAATATATATATAAATTTAGAGGTACTGCTTTTATTTCCTTAAATATATATATATACTTTACTATACTATACTTATATATATATATATATATATATATATATATATATATATATATATATTATATATATATATATATATATATATATATTATATATATATATATATTATATATATATATATATTATATATATATATTTATTTAAGGAAATAAATATATATATATATATATATATATATATATATTATATATATATATATATATATTTATTTAAGGAAATAAAAGCAGTACCTCTAAATTTTATCAAAAAGAATGAGACACATTTCTATATAAAACTTATTTAAATTACGCTGTATTATTTCCAGCAAAACATTGTATTGTTTATTATTAAGAAACACTTTTGTTTTCTCAGTAATCCTGATAATTCTTTTCAAATATTTCACATAAAAACGTACAACAAATTTTCCTATATAAAGGGTTGCACATTCATGTATAACCAAAAGCAGAACCTGCTAGAAGGTAAGTACTAGTATCAAGTATGGTATGTATTTACGAAATTTTTTATAAATTAATATAATATATAATGATTTAGATTTACAATGAAGCAGCTAACAATCTTGTTTGTCATCATTTCCGCCTTGATTCTTTGCTATGAACCAGTTTTAGCATGTATTCCTAATGGTAAACCATGCCAAGCTGATGGTAGTGAGGGAAACTGTTGTTCTGAATTCTGTTATCAACAAGTAGGATGGGCCCAAGGAGATTGTAGAGACCGTTAGAAATGATCCTGTGCGGTAAAATGTTAACAAAACATGAATAAAAACATACTTAAAACGAATTTTTTGTGTATAATTTTTTACGATCATTGAAAATATATTTTAAAAATATCGAAACAAATTAATATGAAAAATACAAATGTACCTTTATATTTATAAGTAAATCTTTTACAAAAATAAAATCACGTATTCAGTACATTGTCTTTATTACATGTAAATTACCTGTATATAAAAAAACCTGTACTCCGCAATTTTTTGGTGTATATAAAACATCTAACAACTCTCATTAACAATGTCAATTAATGTAGGTAATCCGAAATAAACCTCTAAATTATATAAATCGGAATTGACATGAACATATACATTGTGGCAAAGTTAAATACAATAATTGCATTGTGGGTTGTACAAGGCCCTAGAATTGCTCAGACATTTAGAAAGAATTTTATACACATTGTTCAAAGTGTATATTTTATATTTGTACAAAAATATGTTCTATTCAAATCGAGTGGCACTACATAATTATTGTGTAGTTGCTAGTTGGAATTGTTCTCATGCAGTTTATAACAAAAAACTGAAAACTCCTTCATGAAATTAAAAGAAAATAATATACAAATTAAAATAATTTTAAGTGCACATCTTTTTTACACTCATGTGCAATTCTATTTGACACGTCTATATAATGGCAGTCTTCTTCACTAGTCTAATTATTTTGTTAGAAATTGTAACAGGTAGGAACTATTTTACTGTAACAGGTGTATATTACCCTAAAATATACTACAATATAGATCCTTCCTGAAATCTTACAAAAATATTTTGAATATTACACAATTGAATTGTTATACACATTTTGTTCGAAAAATTAATATAAATTCAATATTTATGAAGTTAAAATATATTTCTTCCGCAATTAATGATAAAAATGAACATGTGTACAATATATATTAAAAATTGTGCACATCCAATTCAACTATGACATAGAGATATAGAGACTTTTCATACATGAAATATACAAAAAAAAAAAAGTGCAAAAAAAGCAATGGCTCAAACTCGACTTTAGACTTAACCGATAATTAACAAAATTCGTGTGACTTTCTCATAATAAAATTAACAAAAAGAAAAACTCAACAATCGCTTTTAAAATATGTACATCCTAACAAAACTAGTCACTAATCCTTTGACTACACGTCCGTAAAACTACCAGCTTCTGGCACCCATTAAAGACAGGACTTCTTCATAAGTCAGCCAAAAACTCAATGACCACGGCGCCATTCTCATCCATATTGGTAAGAAGCCTTTGTACAGAGCGTTGAATCCTTCTTGTCTAACCGTTTGCTGCAGACAGTCGATAGATGATTTGTATAAAAGTCCCCTGCAACAATAAATCGTAAATTATGAGAGGGATATTATACAACTGTGTTCACAGTTTTAGATACAAAAATAGTAAACTTTTAATTATCTAATTTATTTACAAAAATCTTCTTGCCAAAAAGCTATGATTACCATAAAAATTGTTAGATCAATTGTATCTTTATATTACATGTGATATAATACAATGAAATTAAATGAAGCCAAACTTCCAAATTTAACAGAAGTAATTTTTTTAATATTTATATACGGTTGTAATTAGAGTTCTTTAACTATATTTTGACATAAAAATGTTTTCCTTATAAAAGAATATGTTTCCAGGAATATACGTTTTTTACAAAAAATATTATAATAAAAATCCAGGGTATTAATTAAAAAAGAAAAAGTGAAAATTGTATTAGAGAGAAGTATTATTTACTTTTACCAAAACATAAGAATGGATATAATAATATTGGAAAAAAATCGTCTGAGAAAATAAATGAATGTGATTGAAATATATATTGTAAATGACTTGTATAAAGAATTTGAGATTGATACAAAACAACTGTAAACCAGTCTCAATTTGTTTTACGATACATTGCTTACATACATACATACATATTTATTTATTATGATATACAACATGAACAAATAAATGTTGTTATAAAAATTTTCTTATTTATAGTAATTACAACGTATTACTGTAATTTTATATTTGAAATAACACATTTCTGTAAATGTTGTAATAAAATTTAAAGAAAACTCAAAATTATAATATTAAAAATACAAATAGAGAAATGTAAAATAAAAAAAAATCAAAAATTGGTATTTCAAAAATAAAATAAAAACTTTTGACTTTTCAAATATTGCAATTTAATGTTTGATATTATAACTAATGTTACAATACAGCCTTTTTTATAAACCAAATATTTAAGGAGGAAGTAGGAGAACTAATTTTAGGATTAAATTTTGATTATGAATATTTTGATCACCCACTATAGGATAAAATCAAATTATATTATTTCATTTGAAATAGGGTAGACCACCTATTTTTAACGGAATGTTTCTTTTAAGTATTTGATAACACTATTTTATATTTATAAACTATTTAAAAAAGTCAGTACCGAAAAGAAATATGATGGTATGGATAAATCAAATAAATTAAGATAATTTGGAGTTGAGACTTGTGAAAGAATGGAAAAAAATCAGTGCCAATTTGTTTTTAGGTGCTCTCTTTATTTCATGTTTACAAAATTTGTTAATAAACATGATAAGGTCTGGAAAATTTTCAATATTTAATATGAGACATTTCTATAAATGATGTGGTACAATTTAAAACGACTACGATGTTGAATTAAATGTAAATTCACACAATTTATAACTTACTTTACTGTAATTGTAATTTGTCACCACATTTATTATTTTCGTCAACTGGACTTTCAGAATCGTATTTAATTGTAATTAACAAAATTTTTTAAAATTTAATATTTGCAGATTTTTAATAAAATATTAATATATTAAACATAAATTCACAAGTTGGAATACTATGGACATAGTTATACATATATAGTACATTTTATTTTTATAGCACTATTATCACATATTAGTCTTATAACACATATTAGTCTTATAAAATGTGTTATTTTAATTGTATAGGTTACCGGTGATTTGTTTTCGAAGCATTAATGATTTTTGATAAAACCATAACTTTAATGAGTGTAGTACGGCGTAAATTATTAATTAAAGATCCACGTTTGATTTCCCCATATGTTTTATTTTGTGACACTTTTTTTAACACTCTGTATATTTTTAATACGAAAATTCTGTTATTTTCTCTCAACTCCAACAAATTGGATGAAATCTTTCTAGAACTACAAAATAGACTTTTTAGAATTGAATTAATTAATTAATTTTCTCTCCAAATTTTTACTTACATAACTGTCTTTAAGGATATTTTAATTATAACATTACCATAATTTTATTTTTCAATAATATATTTAAGAATAATTTCCAAAATTACTTAATGTGTAAATTTCACAAAAACTATAATAAATACTAACTCTCAATATCAATTAAGGTAACTTATACTTTTTATGAATTTGTAGTTAAAATTTTATACAAAAGACAATATTAAATATCAGAATTCTCAGAATTAAAACAATGAAAAACAAACGGTAAACAACGCAAATTTTGTAATTGTGTGTTACTGCATATGCATGAAAACATGTATAAATTCTATTTGATAATTATTACTTTGTTTACAACGAAATATACCTTGGAGGAAATGATAAAAACATAATTTTCTTTTACGTTATAAAATTTTATCATTTGAATACATAAAAGTAAATATAATACTATATACACACACACACACACACACACACACATATATATATATATATATATATATATATATATATATAAATATATAACTAGGTTAAAATTTATAATATTTATAAAAATAAAAGTAGCCAAATTCCTGACTTGTCAATGCAATGACGTTTATTTACGTCATTTTTCTACATTACCAACATACATTTCATTTTTTAATATTTTTAAAAATTCTTTGTTAACTATATAACGACATGCATTTGGACGAAAAATATCAGTTACAATTACATTAGTAAACTACAAATAAAGGTAAGTACTTATTCATTACCATTTATTTAATGTTTCTTCAGACTGCAGAAAAATCATGTTCAATCAAGTTCTTCAAGATGTTAATAAATACCTATTGAAATGTTAATAATGGCTCATTATAAACGTAACTTTACAGCCTGTCATAGATGAAATACTTAGGACTTTTGTTAATGATTGTCTTCACAATCCTCGTGTTCCAAGATCTAGCTACTGCTTGCATAAAGAATCGCGATGGATGCCAACCTGACGGAAGTCAAGGAAACTGTTGCTCCGGATACTGCTACAAACAACCTGGATGGGTTGCGGGTTACTGCACATAATATCTTTTGATGACATGTCGCATGTTACAAATTGTAACTATAATTTTAAAATAAACAACAGCATTTAAAAATATGTATCTTTTATTTGGGTCTATTAAGCCATTTAATTCTTAACGTCGAAAAATTGTAATATTTCATGTTATTTAAAATCTGATGTTATTCTGATACATTATTAAAAATATTTCTAGAATGTTAAATTGTTATTGAGTTTCTGCGTTTTTAAAATTCTTATATTATTAATGCATTGTTTACAGTCTTCCTATTTTTAAATTTTTGTATTTTGCATTTGATTACTCATTTTTTACAATATATGTTAATAAATGTAATTAGAGTCAGTTTCTTACAAGCAATAAATTGTAAGTTTCACGTATTTTTCGTGTTTTTACATAGATAAAAAATCGCATTATATATTATCGAGGGTGTTTCCAATTCATGTTAATAAATGCAATCTGAGTCAGTTCTTGGTAACTCATTATATCAATAACAAAGAGAAACCTTATCGTACATGCACCCAATTATGCAACTGGTTTTTCCTTTGAGTCTGTTACTATAAAACTATCCGTATTCAGTGTAAAAACCATCACAATTTTAATAATATACTCCACTCAACAACTCAACAATTGGTATGAACTAGATTACTAATAATTATGAATTCACTTATCGATATTTCAATTTATTTCAGAAATAAAATAATGAAGTTCATCGGACTTATCTTTTTGGTAATCTTTGCCTTGGTTGCACTTCAACATGTGGTATTTGCTTGTATCAAAAATCGTGATGGTTGTCAGCCTGATGGACGTCAAGGAAATTGTTGTTCTGGATACTGTCACAAAGAACCTGGATGGGTTGCAGGATATTGCAAATGAATCGATCTAATGTACAATAAAAATTTAGTTATCATAAATAAAATTTTTTAAAAATATTTATGTATTTCACTGTGACTTAATAATATTTTCTAAAAACCTGTAATTTCTATCATTGTATAAAAATTTCTTTTCGACAGAAATACTTAACACTTAATGAACTAATTTACAAGTTAAAAATACAATATTATAACACAGAATTAATATTTTTATTTTTTAATTTCTTGATTAATACATGTTTTCATAGAATTTCAATCTTTGCGAGGAATAAACTGTCGCGTTTAGCTTGTTTTTTTTTTGTTTATAAAAATTTATAAATATTACTTTTACTAATTAATATTAAATAATTTTGTTTTCAATTTAGAAAATTATTTAGTAACTTCAAATTCAATGTAAACTATCAATGAATGAAAAGAAAAAATAACTTTAATACGTGAAGATATTTACTTATTTTTATTTACTTTAAATGAATTAATAATAAACTATTGAAAATCAAAATTATGGATACATTTAAACGAGTGTAAAATATAATCCTTATTATATTTTAATTAACATGTAGAAATTATGTAGATTAATTTTAATTATTCCATCCATAAAGATGTATAAAAAGATATATTTTATAAATACAATTCTGTATATATTAGTATTTCGGAAGAAGCACTTAACTCTCGATAAACTAAATTACAAAATTAAATGCAGAATTAATATTTTTAAATTTTAATTTCTTGATTACTGTAAATTTTTATAGAATCCATTTTCATAAGTATCTTAACCTAACCTGTTAACGTTTCTATTTATTATTTTTTAATAATATAAAATTATTTATAATTATAATATTATAATATTATATAATATTATATAATATAATAATATAATAATATAATAATATAATAATATAATAATATAATAATATAATAATATAATAATATAATAATAATTATATATAATATAATATTATAATAATATTATTTAATAAGAACACGCACGCTAATATTAAAACAGCATGTATTTATTTATATACGTCATATAATTTACATTTCTAAAAATTTTTTGTGGAAAATCCAACCGGGCATATAACGTATAAAAAATGAAGAGTATTTAAGACAACGTGAGCTACCAACAAGTCACAGTTTGAATATCGATAACATCTACATTGGTAGGTACTACTGGCACATTTGATTTATTTTATTTTTTTGCATTAGTTTACGTTTATATAAATTTTTATTACAGAAACACCACGATGAAATTCATTTCGATCATCTTTTTAATTGTTTTTGCACTTGTGGCCCTTCAAGATGTAGCATTCGCTTGCATCAAGAATCGTGATGGTTGCCAGCCAGATGGAAGTCAAGGGAACTGTTGCTCCGGATATTGCCACAAACAACCTGGATGGGTTGCTGGTTATTGCAAATAAATATACTTAAAATATCATTTAATAAAGTGTAAATTTTTATAGAATCCATTTTCATAAGTATCTTAACCTAACCTGTTAATGTTTTTATTTATTATTTTTTTATTTTCCATTCAATTTAAAAAATGTAATTTATCACAAATTTAAATTTAACAAAAAGTTCTAAATATAGGTATTATTAGAAAAACAAAATTCATTTTTAGGTAGTTACTTTGCCTTTGAAACTAAAACCGTTATTATTATTACAATAAACAAAGTAAAACAGTACAGAAGAATTTAATTACATTAAAATAATGTTAAATTTAATGTGTTAATACATCAAAATTATTACACATTTATAATTCATATATTATTAATTTAGATTAATTTTAATTAGGCCATCCATGCATAAAAATATATGAAAAAACATATTTTTTATAGTGGTCCAATGTATGATAAAAAATACAACTTAAGCTAATTCTTGGTAATTCATTGTATCAATAACGACAATGTTTATTTTTATGCAATTGGGATTTTTCCTTTTGTTTTGCTACTATAAAACCGACCGCATTCGATGTGTAAAGTATCACAACTCTAAAGCAACACTCACCTCAACAACTGGTACGTATGACATACTTAATACGAGATTAATTTGTCTACTGAATTTTTTATCATATTTTAGAAACAGCAAAATGAAATTTATTGGACTTATTTTTTTGGTAATCTTTGCAATTGTTGCACTTCAAGATGTCGCATTTGCCTGCATCAAAGATCGCGATGGTTGCCAGCCTGACGGAAGCCAAGGAAACTGTTGTTCTGGATTTTGTCATAAAGAACCTGGATGGGTTGCAGGATATTGCAAATAAATAATAAAATACAACAGAACATTTTACAATATATTTTCTTATTGTAAAATTATATATATTTTAATCTCCTAATATGCAGATCTGTATTACATAATATAATAAATAGTATATGAAGCTCTATATTTCTATTTGATTAAAACTTTTTCTTTCAAACTACTAAATTACACACTGTATGAAAAGCGTCTTATCCGATTGAATCATGAGAGAGACATCATGCAGGACAAAGACAGTAAAAGTTTACCTCGTAGTGGAAGTCCCTACTCTCAGAGATAATGTGCACTGCTTAATATCAATTTTTGCGAATGCATTTAGTAACTCCCTATAGGCGTTGGGATGTGGATTAAATTCTTACGATGCTTTATTTAAATTATGCAACTTTGTTTAAATTTGCAATGTGTGAAAAGAAATATTTTTTATGGTATATGTAAATAAAAATAAATTCTAAAAATTAACTTCTTTTTTCAAAATAAAAATGCATCTCAATAAATAAATACATAAATTAAATGATCATGTTTAATTAAATTTTCTACCACAGTAAAAGAAATTAAAAAAATTGTTATAATTATAATATTCATTCAAAACTATTTAGTGATACATAACAATATCAACTGGAGTGTTACGCGTGAAATATTCCAAAAAAATGTATTTTTATGATCTCCAGATAGATATTTGCAAGAATAGTCAGGATGAACTAATTCAACGAATTAGAAATAGTATAGTCGATAGAGAACATTGATTAAAAAACGTCCTTAAAACTCACGTGTATAATAAATACAATCCTAGAAGTCCCTGTGTATACGCACATCCAAATTGACTGTCAATATTTTATTTGACTTTAACAGCTAACAAATATATTTCTTCATATCTGTTTACGCATGTCCATCAAACAGAAAAACGTAAATATATAAACCATATAAATATTTAAAACATGTTAATTAACAAGTAAAAAATGTTAATAACACAAACATTTTAATAGAATATTTCTCAAATTGTTTTAATAATACACATAATTAATTAAACCATAAAAACATTATTTAATTTCGTATTAGATGACCAACATGTTATTGTAACTTATTCCTTCCTTATTAATTTTAATGATGTTTTGTTAATAAATCCGATTACAATAATCTTACGGGAAATCTTTCTCATTTTATCAAGTTATTATACGCAATTAAACCAATAGAAATAAGAACACGCACGCTAATATAAAAACTGCATGTATTTATTTATATACGTCATATAGTTTACATTTCTAAAAATTTCTTGTGGAAAATCCAACCGGGTATATAACGTATACAAAATAAAGAGTATTTAAGACAACGTGAGCTACCAACAAGTCACAGTTTGAATATCGATAACATCTACATTGGTAGGTACTACTGGTACATTGATTTATTTTATTTTTTTTGTATTAGTTTACCTTAATATAAATTTTTGTTACAGAAACACCACGATGAAATTCATTTCGATCATCTTTTTGATTGTTTTTGCCCTCGTGGCCCTTCAAGATGAAGCATTCGCTTGCATCAAGAACCGTGATGGTTGCCAGCCAGATGGAAGTCAAGGGAACTGTTGCTCCGGATATTGCCACAAGCAACCTGGATGGGTTGCTGGTTATTGCAAATAAATATACTTAAAATATCATCTAATAAAGTGAATATATTCGAATAAATTTTACGCTTATTAATTTTAATTTAAGTAATTAATTCCGACATAGTTAATAAATATTTGGATATGTAAAAAATAAACATATCATCATTTATCAAAAATTTTGTTAAGTCAACTTAAAAAATAATATAATATCTATTAGATATCTAAATATACGTTTTAAAAATTTCATACATATTTGTACTAACTGAAAATGTCAATAACTTTTCTCTTTTAATAATTTATTGTTCATTTTATTTAGTGCATTTTAAACCAATGTTTAGTTTTTATCTATTTATGTCTTTAAAAAATAAACATTTCCCAGAAATTAGATACATTTAAAACACAAATGTCTATTAATTTTAAACTCATAATATAAGTAATAACAAATTGGATAAATTTTATTAAAATTCATTAATTAACAATTTTTAAAAAATGTAAAATTTTTCTTGCCTCTTCTTACCATGATTATGAAACTATAAAACTATTATTTTGTTTAGTATTACATTAAGATCAACATGTTATTGCGACAATATTACTTCCTTATTAATTTTAATGATGTTTTATTTAAAAACCCACTAACAAGAATCCAACAGGGAATTTCACTCTCATTGTAAAATTAATATCGCAGCTAAACCAAGCAAAATAGAACAATCACATACATTTCATACATAGAATTTTTCTTGTGGTGATACTAGTCAGGTATATAACTTACAGAAACTGAAGAATATTTGTCAAGAAGAACCATCAACAAGACTGATTTAATTTTCTATTTTTACACTTGTGGTTCTCTAAGATGTTGCATTCGTTTGCATTAAGAACCATAGTGGTTACTAGCCAGACGATAGGCAAGATAACTATTGCTTGCTGGTTATTGCAAATAGATATTCCTAAAATGTTCTCTAGTAAACTGAACATATTCTAAAAAATGTTTGTATTTTTATTTTTAATTTAAGTAATTAATTGTGAAATGCATTACTGATTAATAATTATTTGGATATGTAAAATATTAACAGCATTGTTTATAAGGAAAAACCTTACATTATTAAACAAAAAAATTGTCATTTTAATGAATTTTCCTAAAAAAATTTGTTTAGTTAAATTTAGACTAAAAAGAAAATAAACAGTTTTATAATACAAATAAAAAAATATTTACTACTAATCCAATATGTATTAATCTATTTATTTGTATTTACCAGTCTTTACTGTATATAATTTTACAAATTAATATGTATTACAAATAATTTAAAAATTTACATTTTTGTACATGTTCATTCCGAAGTAATAGAAAAAATGTTTGTTTTAATGATATATTTTATTTTTTTTTTATGAGTTTGAAACATACGAAATAATATATATAGCTATAGATAAACCCATTGATAAGAATTCATTTAAATCTCTCTCGTTTTATCAAATTATTATATGCAATTAAATTAATATAAAAATTGCATGTATCTATTTGCATACGTCCTGGAATTTACAATTCCTAAAATTTCTTATGGAAATTCCAAATGACAAATAACATACAAACTGAAGAGTATTTAAGCCCATATCATCCACCAACAAGACATAGTAAGAACATTGATAACAACTAAGTTGGTAAGTACTACTTATTGATTTTATTTTTTGTATGTTCGTAACCCTTGAATATTCTTTTGTTACAGAAATATCACTATGAATTTAATTTCTATCATCTTTTTGATTGTTTTCGCCCTTGTGGCCCTCCAAGATGTCGCATTCGCTTGCATCAAGAACCGTGATGGTTGCCAGCCAGATGGAAGGCAAGGGAACTGTTGCTCCGGATATTGCCACAAGCAACCTGGATGGGTTGCCGGTTATTGCAAATAGATATGCCTAAATTATCAGCTAATAAACTGTATATATTCTAACAAATTTTTCATTTATTAATTTTAATTTAAGTAATTAATTCCTACATTATTAATAAATATTTTGATATTTAAAAAAGAACATATATATTCCTTATAATGAAAAAACTTACTTAATAAATATTTCAAAGTAAACAAAACTATCATTATTAGTCGTTAAAAATTTTATCGAGTCAACAGAAATAAGCAGTATATACTACTATTTTACAAAATCATATTACAAATTAAAATTTATTAGAAACAATACCTAAATATAGTATATATTTTTATAAATTTTATTTATTAATATTCATAACATGCCAATGTTTATTTTAAACTATAAAAAATATTACTTTGTTTAGTATTATGTGACAACATTACTTCTTTATTAATTTTTATTATATTAATGATGTTTGGAATTTATATTTATACATGTGTCAAAGAATTTACCATTGTGAAAATACCAATCAGGTATATATTATACAATAACATGTAGAAATTGAAGAAAATTTATGTCAACAAGAACCACCAACAAGAGTGGATTTATTTTTTCCTTTGCGTATCTTTTATGTATTAGTTTATTACAGAAAAACTACAATGAAATTTACTTCGATTATCTTTTTGAGTATTTTTACTAATGTGGTAATATATTGTATTAGTTTGCATAAAAAACAGAGATAGTTACCAGCCAGGCGGTAGGTAAGGGAATTGTTATTCTGGATATTGTTACAAACAACCTGGAAGCTTTGCTGGTTATTGCACATAGATATGCCTAAAATATCCTCTAGTAAACTGAATATATTCTTACACATTTTTGGATTTTTAATTTTAATTTAAGTAATTAGTTGTGATATGCATTATTAATTAATAAATATTTGAATATATAAAAAATTAGCAGCTGTGTTTATAAGGAAAAACTTTACGTTGATAAACAAAAAATTGTCACTTTAATGAACTTTTCTCTATAATTTCGTTTAGTTAAATTGATAGACTAAATAGAAAATAAAAGTTTCATAATATATATGAAAAACTATTTACTACTATTCCAATTTAATATTTGTATTTATTGTAAATAATTAATTATAAATAATTTTAAAATTTACATTTTTATACATGTTCGTTGTATGTAATGTATTTTTAATTTTATTTGGTGAATTTGAAACCCATAAAATATTTTTGATTTGTTTTGCATTGTTCATTGAATCCATTTACATATGCTTTTAACATATAAAATTTATACCGATGTTAGAAGTTAAGATAAAAATTAAAAAATTTAATTATGATCAACATGTTATTGTGACAATTTTGATTCTTAATTAATTTAATATTTGTCGATAAACCCCATGATGAGAATTCATTTCTTATTAATTTTAACGATGGTTTGTTGATAAATCCGATTACAAAAATTCTACGAAAATTTTCCATATTTTATCAAATTATTATACGCAATTAAACAAATACAAATACAAACACACATGTTAATATAAAAATTGCATGTATTTATTTACATACGTCCTAGAATTTCTTGTGGAAATTCCAAATGGGCACATAACATATATAAACTGAAGAGTATTTAAACCAACATCAGTCTCCAACAAGACATAGTCAGAACATTGATAACAACTAAGTTGGTAAGTACTACTTATTTTATTTGTTTTTACTTAACCTTTCCTTTTTCTTATTACAGAAAGATCACGATGAAATTCATTTCTATCATCTTTTTGATTGTTTTTGCCCTCGTGGCCCTCCAAGATGTCGCATTCGCTTGCATCAAGAACCGTGATGGTTGCCAGCCAGATGGAAGGCAAGGAAACTGTTGCTCTGGATATTGCCACAAGCAACCTGGATGGGTTGCCGGTTATTGTAAATAGATATGCCTAAATTATCAGCTAATGGACTGAATATATTCTAACAAATTTTTCATTTATTAATTTTAATTTAAGTAATAAATTCCTACGTTATTATAAATATTTTGATATGTAAAAAATGAACATATTACTTATAATGAAAAAACTTACTTAACACACTATAGGCGGGCAGCAAAATATTCCAAACTAAGTTGTTGAATTATAACAAAAATTAAGAGATAATTCTTTCAGTTCCGTATGTAAACCAATAGAGTAAAATTAACTCACCCCGCTTTTAAAGTAAGTACATTCAAAAAGGTAAAAATTACCCGGTTCACTAACAGTCAACAGTTCTCGAGACGGTTATTTTTTCCCGGCCCGCTTATAGTGTGTTAATAAATATTTCAAAGTAAACAAAACTATCATTATTAGTTGTCAAAAATTTTACTGAATCAACAGAAAACTTACTAATATTACTTTGTTTAGTATTATGCGACAACATTACTTCTTTATTAATTTTAATGATGTTTTGTTTAAAAATCCACTTAGAAAAAAAAATATATATATATATATATATATATATATATATATATATATATATGTATGAGTCAAAAAATTTACCCTTCTTAAGATTTATTGTGAAAATTCCAGTCAGGTATATACAATAACATGTGGAAATTGAAGAAAATTTATGTCAACAAGAACCACCAACAAGACTGAATTTATTTTTGCTTTGCTTATCTTTTATGCATTAGTTTATTACAGAAAAACCACAATGAAATTCACTTCGATTATCTTTTTGAGTATTTTTACTAATGTGGTCCTTTAATATATTGCATTCGTTTGCATAAAAAACAATGATAGTTGCCAGCCAGACGGCAGGTAAGGGAATTGTTGTTCTGGATATTGTCACAAACAACCTGGAAACCTTACTGATTTATTGCACATAGATATGCCTAATGTATCCCCTAGTAAACTAAATATATTCTTATACATTTTTGGATTTTTAATTTTAATTTAAGTAATTAGTTGTGATATGCATTATTAATTAATAAATATTTGGATATATAAAAAATGAGCAGCTGCATTTATAAGGAAAAACTTTATCTTGATAAACAAAAAATTGCCACTTTAATAAACTTTTCTCTATAATTTCGTTTAGTTAAATTGATAGACTAAATTCTAAACAATATTATAATATAACTATTTACTACTAATCCAATATACTTATTTGTATTTATTGTAAATAATTAATTATAAATAATTTTAAAATTTACATTTTTATACATGTTGTATATAATGTATTTTTAATTTTATTTGACGAATTGAAACCCATAAAATGTTTTTCATTTTTTTGCATTTTTCATTGAATCTATTTACATATGCCTTTAACATATAAAATTTATACCGATGTTAGATCCTACCGGTTAAGATAAAAATTAGTAAGAAATTTAATTATGATCAACATGTTATTGTGACAATTTTGATTCTTAATTAATTTAATATTTGTTGATAAACCCAATGGTGAGATTTAATTCCTTATTAATTTTAATGATGTTTTGTTGATAAATCCGATTACAAAAATTCTACGAGAAATTTCCCTCAATTTATCAAATTATTGTACGCAATTAAACAAATACAAATACGAACACACATGCTAATATAAAAATTGCATGTATTTATTTACATACGTCCTAGAATTTCTTGTGGAAATTCCAAATGGGCACATAACACATACAAACCAACATCAGCCTCCAACAAGACATAGTCAGAACATTGATAACAACTAAGTTGGTAAGTACTACTTATTTGATTTGTATTTACACAACCTTTGCATTTTTTTGTTACAGAAATATTGATATTGCCACAAGTAACCTAACTGGGTTGCCGGTTATTGCAAATAGATATACCTACTTCACCAAATAAACTGAATATATTGCAATAAATATTTGTTTTATTATAATTCATAATCTTAAATAATATATGTATTCATCCTATTTTGATAACTACATTATTTTATGGTTTTCTTACTTATAATACCTTTTTTAATATGTATACATATACGCAATATTAAACAAAACAATAATACATTGTTTTGGTCACAATACTTAGAACGATCGATCAACATGTACACTTAAGAATTCCGATTGATTTTACTTTCCATAAATGTTTTAACGAGTTCTTCAAAGTTGGAATCCATTAACATTGAATGTAACTGAAAATTTAATCATTTCAAGCGCGATAACATTTCAAAGAAACCTGTTTCTAATCTTAATTTAATACTGACGATTTTTTATTGGTTTGAGTGCCCAAAATGTGAAAACTGTTTTTGATCAGAGACATTTCCAAAAATAATTTAATATTTACATGGTTTTTAGTTTATATAAGAGTACAGAAAAATATATGTTTATGTCCTAAAATGTGTTAATTTTTTGGAATAAGTTCAAAAAAATAAAAATAAATTCGACACCAGACCATTTGGGACACGATATTTGCATATAATTTGTATTATTCATATTTAAAAAGATGCAAAACCAGTATAAAAAAGGATTGAATAAAATAATTTTAAAAATATCAACCCCCGACCATTGACTTTAATGTAGGAGGGACTAAAAGCAGTCCTTGAGTACAATAACATCATTTAAATAATGTAACAAAAAGAAAAACTCAAATAGAACAATTTAGTTCAGACGGCTTGGATTTTCCCATCGCGTGTTAATTTCATATAAAAGGTGGAAGATCACAACAGAAGTTATCAGTTGTACATTTCAAGTCGCAACAAACACACTGGTAAGTCTCGAAAAATTCATTAAATACCAATAAAAATGTTAAAAATGTCACATCTTAAATATAACTTGCATCTTTACAGCTTCAAAGATGAAATACTTAGGACTTTTGTTGATGATTGTCTTCACAATCCTCGTGTTCCAAGATGTAGCTTTCGCTTGCATCAAGAATCGCGACGGTTGTCAGCCAGACGGAAGCCAAGGAAACTGTTGCTCTGGATATTGCCATAAGGAACCAGGTTGGGTTGCCGGTTATTGTAGATAGATTGATCAAAATGTCGATCGATATCTTTAATCCGAAATGCAATTGAAATAAATGTTTTCATTACATATTAGTTTATTCTCATTAATCCTAACAATGATCTTTGAAAATTAAACTACTACATAATAATTTATACATAAAAAAAATAAAGAATAGAAGTAATCTCTCTGTTGAGGAAACTAATGGACAATCCAATATTTTAATTTCACATTCTCTTAGGACGTCGCAGACTGCTTGTATACGAAATGGACAAGTATTGTCGCCCATAAATATGAAATTAGGACCCACATCTTCCCGTACTGATTGTACAATAGGTCGAATTATAAGATGTATGTAAATTTGTCCAGTGAATTTGACAGAAACGTACCAAAATAATTTTTCCATACATGATTCCATTCCAAAACATAACATTTCTGCCCGCATATGGAACCATTTCACTCGCAAAAGCGAGTCGTTGCAGTGCACCTCTTCCTCTCCAGACTCGAATTCCACGAGTAACACTCACCAATCCTATTCTCTTTTTGACCGAAAAAAGAACATTTGACTATTGTGGCAAAAGCCAATTTTAATAAACATGGGCCCATTTCAACCATGTTCTGTTCTGGGTCTATATAATAGTATAGATACTCTTAAAAGTATTTTAGGTCCAGATTTACGAATAACAATCCGTCTTTTGATAGTATTCAATTCGCTTGATGTATGCAAGACAAAGTGATGTATAGCCTGATAATGAACTGTCCACCTATTTCTCATAACCATTTGGACTGAGTACCTTGTTTGGTAGTTACCACCTATAGATGTGTGTTTCGAAGTCTAGTTTCACTGCGCCATTGAGCGATCCTCGTAATCGTATTATGATACATGTTCAATCTTGGAGCAATTTGCATATGTGACAAACCTTTCTCCTGGATAAAAGTTATTCATAATTAATTTAATTTCTTAATGGATATTTTAACATTTTTTCTATATTTGAGCTAAATGTTTAGCGATACAAAGCTAAAAGGTTCTTATTGATTAAAATTGTGATAAAAATTAAATAATTTTCTTTTTTGCTACGTTTTAATTTATTTGACACAAACATACATATATTGTTGAATTAAATTTAAATGAACATTTATCATTTACAGGGTGGTACTATTTTTGATTTGAAACAAATTTAACACTACGTAATTAGTATGGCAATAATATTTATTATTAATCAGTAATTTCAGTATTAATAGTATAAATTTCTAATTTTTAAATTTTATTAATATTTTAAGCAAAAGTTTCCCCGACTCCTACAGATAGGCAAACATCATATCCTGGATGTAAAGTACTACGTACTACAGAACATCGTAAATTATAATTTAAAAGTTATTAATAATTAAAATATTCAAAATATAAAGGCAATCTACCAAATGATATATTTTTTTAATATGATGCATACTAGACTGTTAAAAGTGACTGATTATATGCATTTGACTGAGATGGTTATGGCTGACTGTCACAATAACACTTATACAATGTATTGTAACGTAACAAAAATGTGTCAGTTGAACCTTAACTAAAATCCAATGCAGATCGTCATTACCATACATTATATAAAATAGGTCCTTATTAACCAAATAATTATACTTCTTGAAACATCTTATTTTATCGCTGTCCAACAAGAGTACCTATATCTTTTTGTTTATTAAAAAATATTATTATGCCTTTAAAACATAAAAAGTTAAATCAGACACTCTAACTAATACCATGACATATCATATTTTATTGATGCATTCTCTACTATCCTGAGGAATTGCTTACGTATTTAGAACACCCTATGTGAGGGTTATTATGAAAGATTATATGAATGATTTATAGAACATAGTTTTTATTATCACTTCATAAATTACTCACCTGCACCCGTTTTCTTTCTTTACTTATTAATCATAAAAAAAATTCATCTCCATATATTTTCGAAGCAATTTCTTTCCAGTAAATTAATATTAATAAAAATAATACAAAAGATATTTATTTATTTAAAGTGTTTTAATAGAAAAAAATGTGTGACTTACCGGCCTTTTTCGTCGAACGGTTGATTCATGACTCTCGTTTTAATCACGTCGGCAGGCGTGCCCATGGAGGCAGCCACGAATCCGGCGCAGCTGCTGCTCAATATGTGAAGAAGATGGTTGTCCGGAAGGCCGGTCTGCTTCATTATGAACCTCTTCGCCATGTCGTACGTAGTCAGATCACCGAGGTTCACCAACGCCGCTCTCTGAACGTTCGGTACGGAACCTGAAAATTAGCAAATAAATTAGTAAATTTATTATCTGACGATTTCATAAAGTAACAAATTATCTAAAGATTCGCAACATATTTTCATACATAGTTCTTATACAGTTATCTATTATTTGATGATTAAAGCAAGCGTTTATAAGTATCAATGTTTAAATTCAAAATAAATAAATGAAATGGTATTTTTAAAGAACATTTTAGCTTAAAAAGTGAGAGACTTTGGATTCACATATTCAACAAACTTTAAACGCTTAATCTCATTTGACGGCAACCGACATTTCACAAATCATAGGTGATTCGATAATAATTACATATTTACCTATTTAAAATGGAAATATATTTTTTAATTTAATGATTAATAGCTCAAAAGATATTGCTATCAACTGACAAACGTTTACTGTAAATTAAAAAAAATCAATTGCCTATTGAATTTAACTTCTAGTTTTACATTAACAATTTTTATATGTTAGTTTGTTGCTATCTATATTGCGCTCCATTATTCATTAAAATCTAGTTATTAATATTTTTTTACATGTCATAAGGATTTATTGTAAATTTATTTCACTACTTATTTAGAATTTAATTGAAATGAAAAATTAAAATTGAAAAGAATTATATTTATTCAAATGTATAAATAAATTGCTTATTACCACCAATAAAAATCAAATAACGGGACAAAACACAATTAGCAGAAATAATTGATGTTAATCATAATAAATAACAAATATTACTAACGTGTAACTTTATCAAAAGTGAAAAATATATAAGCACTAAAATAAAAGAAACAACTGGTATACATATATTGAGAGAATATTAAAACCAAGAACCCAAACTACAGATATACATAACATAAAAAAGTTATTTTTGATCTTTTGTAAATTTTACTTGGAGGTTGAATAAATCACATAATTTTTAAGCATACATATTTAAATTTATTTGAACTTTTTTTAATTATTTATTCAAATATTTTGTAAGTAGCATAACATATTGAATTTGTAATCAAGCTCTGTATTTATAGAATGCATAATTATATTAATTTAATGTGTCACAATTATTAAAAATATTGTTAAAAATGTCAAATTTATTCATATATATAATATAATTTATTAATATCATAATTCTTGGGGTGATTTCTTTAGAAGTAAAATTTCAAGTATGGTGGTCACGTAACAAAAAAAAATGAACAAATTAAAGGCAATTGAATACATTTAACAAACTTATACCTTTCCAAAGTCCCCTGATTCCGCCGGTCTCCCAGACCTTCTTGAAAGCGTCGTGCATTCCAGTGACGCGTGGTGGAAGACCCATCAGTCTTCTCTTGCCTTCCATTTGCAATTGTACTTTGAGCAAGTCCGTCGGACTTGCAATATATTGAGCAAAGGCACCAGCTGATACTCCACCTTGAAAAAAAATTAAAATTACCTCACAGGCAGGAACATTTAAAATGGTTTTATTTAGATTTAGTATTTATTATGTTCTTGTAAACACATATTTTGCTACATTGAAATGATAATAGGTCCTTTTCTGGTTGAACTTACATACTGCCGATTGCCATAGTGGAAAATTATTATCGCCAGGTTTCTGTTTGAATATTTTCTCTTTCAGTGCTTTGTACGTAATTATCCTAGTCCCTGAGTAAACTAAGTGGCGTGCGAAGGCAGCGTGCAACCCTTGCCACAATTTATGCAAACCCTCTTCCTTTGATATGCCTATGGCAGTTTGCACCATCCCTCGATACGGCGCCTGCAAAAAATGCGAAATAATTCAAATTTATCGTCATTAGTGGCCATTGTTTTCAGTGAAATAAAAAATTAAATTTCAATGGTAATTGTATTGATGTATGCGAGATCGATACAACATAACAAAGACGCACACTTGCATTCAAGGTGAATCAAATCAATTGAACAGACATACTTCTCACGCAACACAACAAATGAACAAACAAACGGGGATTATTTTTACCTTTCCCAATTTATTGTTGCCATTTTTATTTGCCACTTCACCCTGTATTTGTAATCTCGTTTTTATTAGGTCCAATGGATACGTCACTGAAAAAGAAGATGTCCAAATTTAATAAAAGTCGATCTCGTTTATCAAATTTGTTAAGATTTTAATAAACGAGACGAATAAACTGAATTAGATGTAGATATTATAATCTTTTTTGGGTTAGGTCGGACGGAGTGGGTCCTTTAAAGTATAAAATGCATTGGTGTGTACCTAACCAGTCGTGGTGAAAATGATGAATGACATTATTTAGTAATTAAAATGGTTGTATTTACAAAATTCTGCATTCCATGCCGCCACGACCGAGACAATATATATGCACCACAAGGAGTCGACATATTTGGGGTATTCTTTTTGGGGTGGGACAGGTGGCATCTTTTCTGTCACTCCTGAAACAAAAATGACTTTTTAAAAATATTAAATAAACTAGATTACGGAAACCAATCAAAATGGAAATCCGACAACATTGCAGACATAAATAAATGATAATTAAATCATTGGCTAATTAGACATGACCCAAACAGTATCTAAATATAAAAACTTTCGCTACAGTACCGTCATTTATAATCTCACTCTCGAACATTTTTTTTACTGTTGTTCACGGGCAAGTGAAGCTAATAGAAGGATTAGATATAAAGAAAAATATATTGTAAATATGGTACTATGCACTTCCTGATACAAGCTTAACTAATTTTATAAACAAATTGTTTTTAGACGTTTGACAAAATTGCTAATCAATTTATCTTTGATCTTTGAGATTATAAAATAATAAATTACAACTGTGCTTTCTTTAACAATTACATAAAATGTTGCTTATCTATCTTAATCCCAAAAACTATAAATAATTTAAAATACAGTACAGATATTGTCTTACCCCTTTGGCATTCAATTTGGATTCGATTCGGACAGACATATAAAAAACACCGACCAAACTAACACGTTTATCAGATATATTGATAAAAAAATACAAGTAAAAATAGTTTAGTATTAAATTACTAGGGCGAGTCTATTTATACGGTTTATTAAATTGAGTGTGCGCTTGCAACCAATTGGTGTTGATGGAATTAATAAATATTGCAGCTATAACACGCATCAGTTTAGTGAAGAATGTCGTGTTCATTTTTACTTTATTTAGTTTGAAAATTGTAAAAGTAACATGCACACAGTGTGAACCATTTAAGATAGAAACAACCACGTAGCTGTTTAACTTATAATCAACGATTTTACATTGAACATTGAAAAGTGGCTGAAAAATAAGTAATATTTACTTACATTTATAAACAAAAACGTTAATAAAATAATAACAATGAAATAATACATATTTTAAAATTCGTACAAAGAGAAATATCTATTTTATTAAAGTATATGATAATGAAAAAAATATTTATATTTTAAGAACATTTTCAAATTCTATTAATTAGAAAATCACAGAAAACTATCGGTATATTTTAAATTATAAAATTATTTTTGTTACGTGAACTAGAATTGAAATTTTAACTTCTAAATTAATCATCTCCAAAGATAAATAATAAACTAAAAAGTGATACAACAAAATAATAGATGATAAATCCACTATTTGATACATTTTTTAATAGTTGTAACACTTATTAAATGATTATATTTACGTCTGCTATAAATAACTTATACATCTAAAATGTTTGCGTAACATTTGAATAAATAATTAAAAAATTTCAACTATCCAATGTTTTATAAACAATTGTACGTATGAAAAGAGTAAGTGGCTTATTTACCCACAAAATAAAATTTATAAAAGATCAAAAAATATATTTTTTATACATCAGATTCTTCAGAACTTTTAATCAGTCAACTTATTTTTTTATATATTATATTTTTTATATATTATATTTTAAATAAATATAATTCTATAAAAATTTTAAATTTTTACGAATTAACTTGTATGTAATATTGTTCCATAGTTTTAAATAATTCTAAAAGACGAATATGTTAACACATAATTAAATTTTTTTTTAAATAAATCCAAATGATTTACAAAAAAATAAACTTTTCCATTATTGATGATAAATTCATTGGAGAATATGAAAAATATCCTAGTCAATTTTTGACTGTAAAAGATGATATCGTAAATTTCTGTCGGGTGATACAGAAAACAATTAGATTGTGTAGTTTCCATTTTATAAGCCATTGTTCATTAAAATCGAGTTATAAATATAAATGTTTCAAGAATGTTTTCAACTTAATAGGTCATACTATATATTAATTAGCGCAATTATTATTGTTTATATTTTTGTAGTTAACACAACATTAACAAGTAATTTATCAAAAGGAATTTTAATTTTTTGATCTCAAAAACCAGTTTTCAAATGTATCAGTGCAGAAAATCCATAATTTTCAAATAACATTTTATTTTCTTCTTATGTTTGATAAAAATAATTAAACCTTATTATTTTAAACTTACTATTATATGTACAATTTACAAATTATTAAAACCATCAACTATTAAAATTATTTCATGCACAAAGAAGTAGTAAATGGCGCCCAACAATTATATATAATATACAATTTATATTTTACATTAAAATAAGTACGAACCCCGAGTTTTTAACAGGTCCATCAAAAAACCATTTGTTTAAACAACACAAACGAACTGTTTTCGAAAATATGTATATAAAAATACGAAAATGGATAGCAGCAAAAAATTAATCAGGAAGTGCATAAATATTCATCAATTTTAATTTTATTTAATCACACTGTTTAAATTTAAGGTCGTCACAATATTTTTGTTCCAATTTTGTCCACTATTAATTATGTTCTATAATATATTCTTAATAGAACCATTTTCACATAAGAAAATTAAAAACATTTAGCATTTTTGTTGAAAAAATCAGTTATTAATAGGTGTACATAATTATGCAAATTATTTATGTTTTTAAATAAAATTACTGTACCCATTAAATCATTAACATCATACATATTTATCAAGTTTTAAACTGACATAAAGAAATTATACAGAAACTAATTGTGAGTAAATGATCTCAAGTGAAAATGTTGATTATAGAAACAATTTTGGAAAGCAGCCAATATTTAACACTACGACGATTTTCATTACATAATTAAGAACATAAAATTACCTCGATTTGCCAGGGATGTCATTTTCGCGCAGTGGCAAACTACCAGCAGGTATAATAACAATAACCGACTGAAAAAAATACAACTTGGCATCGAAACATAATTAACTAACAAATATTCTCACTCTCAATTAGTTACCGTTTAAATGTTTGCAGTGTCTGAATTGAATCGGTTTTATCTGTTTCGTTATCTCGACGAAGTAACAATAGAAATGGTGATTGTTTTGCATATAACTATTTGAGATACGATTTAAAGGTTTTCAAATCGTACAAATTTTTTATCAATGTAATAAATTTAAAAAATGTAATTTTATTACAGAGAAATTAATTGTGTTTGTTTCAAGTTTAACAAGTATATCACAATAAACATTAGCATAAATAATTAACACATGAATACAAGCAAAAATAACTTTTGTTACAAAATGACCCCATAACATATTTTTATATTGAGAAACTAAAATGTGAATGATACGCAACTATTGTACACATAATCCTGTAGATGTCTGGAAATGCACTTGATAAACTACAAGGCCGAACACATTTTCATCTTGATGATTAACACAAACAATTGTCTAGGAATAAAATACTCACAATACACAACACTACAAAACTACTGACGGATCATATGCGTTATTATTTTTTTAAGTTGATCAGTGTGTAGCTCGTGCACGCACTATTTTCACTTTGGACTCTGATTCTTCGTTTCCATTCAGTATGAGAAATAACCTTTATTTCACATAATTGCCGGTCGATCACTTTCGGACATGTGAACACGATTGCCAAAGACACACTGATATCAAATGTGATTGTAAACGAAACCCGGTTCTTAGGTCAAACGATTAACATACAAAAACCTTTGCGGTAATTACTTATTAAAAAATTGTATTTTAATTATGCAAGAAATCAATTTTTGGTATGTCAAATTCACGTGAACTGCATTATTGTTAATTATTACAGGAAAGTTGTAAATATTAAAAATATAAAAAATATTCAGATGAGAACTAATAAATACCCATAATAATATCCACAAAGAAATATAGCCCAACGCTATATTTCATTTCTTTATGAAAATACCTTGTACGAAAACAAATAATTAATTACTACAGTAGTTTTTATGTAATTTTATGTTAAAATGTATAAATACCAACCACGATGTTGTTTAGTTTCGAACTGATTCATCAGTAATTATCAAAATTTTTTGTTTATAACGATTTGATTACCATAAACAACACACATGAACTGGTTTTGAAAATCATAAAAATGCGATTGTAGTAATTGTTGCAAAGAAACAATTTTTGATATGCCGATAATTATACTGAATTGTTTTATTATTAACTAGAAAATAGCAAAACATTGTGTAATTTGTTTAATTGGTTTGGTATTTTAAAATCCATCCTAGACTTATTTACTGTTTATCATTATTTTAGCACAGTTACTTGAAAATTGTAAAACATTGTCTTATTTGTGTAATAGTTAAACAAAGAAAATAGAACATATGTGTAGATCCAGTCATCAAATTTTATCGAAATTGATGTGTACACCAATTCATATGGAAACCAAAAATTAGATTAGATTAGACTTTAAAAGTTTTTTTTATTACTACAATTTTTAGATATAATTTCATATAATACAGACACAGTTCAGAATTCATTTCACTTTTGTGCTATTTAAAGGATTATTTCATTCATTTAAAATCCCAACTCATCTAAATGAGTTTGATAAGAGGACGAATTCTTGGCATAAGAATAGCAGAATTTTCTTTTGTGGACATTTCCAATCCGATGCAGTATCTCGAATTACTGGAGAGTATAGTCTAAAAAGGTTCCTTACATACGAGCAAGAAGTTCAGAAAGTTGTCGAGTGCCAAACATCAAATCCGCGGTTTGGTGACCAATTGTAAATCCAGTAAGATGTATTGTTTACCACTTTTTTGGATTTTTTCTTCCTATCCCCAAGGAACGACAGGTTCAGGATGTGCGGATAAAATAATTTTTAGTAGAGAGTTCTGACTGTACAAAGAACAACTAGAGGTATATTTTGGGGTGCTAGGATAATAGGTCATCTTAAATTTTCATTAGAGGTCCATCCAAGAAATAGAGAGAGGAAACTGGAGTATAGGAGACCCCGAAATTCAACTCTTCCTCTATCTAGAAGGCCATCGTAGTGGCCAATCTAATACACAGTGTGACCCATTTTAACAAACTTTTTTTCAAATGTAAAGAATGAAAATATGCACTTACATTCAAAATGTCCCGATTTTTTCCCAAATCCAACACCTACTGAATAATGTTGACATAAAAATTGAATAAATCATATAAATTTGTATAGTAAATCTAACTACTCCACTGAAATAAACAATCACTGAAATAGGTTATATAAAATTTTATTAAAAATTATGCTTATTCATAATTCTGTGGAAAAAGTAAAAATTATATTCTTTTTATGAATTTATTATTTTTTTATTAAGTAGGCTGTCAGTAATACCACAAATTATCATATTTTACAACAATATTGGAATACTATACTTAAATTTCGTAATTTCGTTGTATAATATGCGGAAAATATCCCTGTAAAAGTGAGAAAGATAACCACGAGCTTACGAAAATGTAATAATAAATGTATTGAATTGAATGATAAACTGATGGAAGTAAATAAAATTTGAGCATAACTATAGCATTATTAGTATAATATTCCAATATTTCGGCAAAATGAAATAAATTGCGCTATTTCTGTCAGTTTAATCCATAAATTAGTTATTAAAAAAATAAATTCATAAAACAAATATTATTTTTAAGTTTTTCACAGAATTATGAATATGTATAATCTTTTTATGTAATTTTGTATATATCGATTTCTGGAGGTGATTAATCCAGTGTTATAGTTAGATTTTCTATAAAAAATTTGCTAGTATGATTTCCTCATTTCTCATGTCTAAAAATTTACCACGCAGGTTATAATAATTTTTTATTATATTTTAATCTTCTTCATAGAATTTAATATCTTTTAATATGAGAACTAAACTAAACTAAATTTCGAAAAAATGTCGACTAAATTACTTAAATTGGAGAATAAGTTACTTTAAGGCTAATTAAAATGTCTTTAAAAGTTTATAACTCAATGGTTATTAGTGAGCATAGTTTCGATAAAATTGAACTTGTGCGTCTTGTTTGTTGTCATAATTAAACTCATTGTGAAAACAATAATAAACCTCTTTCTGTTGATACTGAAAATCCTATTTCTAATATACACAAAATTGAATTATTTTAGTCATCTCAAAATCACATTTAATTATGGTTGTCATTTTCTATAATAAAAATTTAAATATTATTCCTAAATTTAACTTTTTTCAGGATTTCTTGTTTTAAGGAAAAAATTAATATAACTTTTGAAAATATGTTAAAAGTTTTTGGTGACATCTTTGAAATATTTTAGAAAAATTAATATCTCTAATAAGCCAGTTTTTCCAGGTCTAATAAAAAAATAATCCAAAAGCACCGTTTTGGGTCAGAGTAAACACTTGTGTTATTTTCCATATTAAATTATCCTACTACGTGAAAGCATCAATTAATAATGATTTACAACTGATGAGCATTTAATACAACTGTGTATTAACATTATGAATGCAATTATATAACCTGTTTTTCCGCACAGATACACATTACATTTAGATTAGGTTAATTTATTCATATTTCAGATAAAACCAGAGGCATTGAAAGTTTGCCAGACCAGATTACGTTAACTAGATATGAAACTATCGTGAAACCAAAATATTTTAATTGAAACTTTTTCGATTTATTGTAAGTGATTAAAGTTGTGTGAGAGCGTAATTAAACAATTATATCCTTGAGAATGTGTTTAATTTGATTTAAATGGGTTATTGCGATGGCAAATACATATAAACGTTATCGAAGACTTGTTTGTACTTAAATTAATATTTATACAATAATTTGATGATTTGATAATATTAGATATTTCATTTTTAAATCAGAATTTCGAATAATTTAATTTCTTATTAAAACTAATGATCAGATGAATTTCATAGGTGCTGCGAATAATTAATTCTACTATTTTCATATTATCCTTTTAATTTTATTGTCTGTTGTATTTGCTTTAATTATAAACTAATACTAGAGCCTATATTAGTTTTTGCATAATGAGGACACTAGTAATAATAGAAACTCCTACATTCATTCATGCAACTTTGTATTTTGTACTTTTCCAAAATGCGTCATTACATGTATTTTTAGCCAAGTAAATTCCAGGTGTACACCTAGTTTAGAACAATTGAAATTACTAAATTAACAAATAAATATTAATTGGATGAAATTAGTACACATGATCAAAACTGAATTTTATTTTTAGTAAATTTTTATAACAGAAACACATAAAAATTGTACAATTGTACAACCACACACATGAAAAAACGTACATAAATCAACAGTAGACAAACTCATTGCGAATTCCAAATAAAACACGAACCTTCTTATTGAACTTTGATCAATTGTTTAAATTACAACATCGAACATGCCGTTGAATGTCGGCATTTGTTGTCAACATGACAACATTGCAGGGAATAACCTGCAAAACTTGAAAACGCCGCGTTTCATCGAACGCAACACGAAAAATGCAGTACAGAAACAAATGACTGTTATTTCACTCACCATTTATCTCTTGTCGCAAATGCGGTCTGCTAATTCGGTTTTATAATAAACATAACACTCCTCCAACTTAAGAGGAACGTTTGCGCTTTCGTGCGCTTTCGAGTTTGGTCGCGTATATACATATAGCAACCAGGTTGCGATTACCATGACGTCACAAGTTGGATTAGTAAATTGCTCAAATTTATTTTTTATTGGATGTTAATATGTTTCATAATTTTAATTTTTAAGATTTTGAATATTTAAAAAGGAATTTAAAACATTAAATTTTCAATTTAAAACATAATAAAATAATCTAATAATGTTTCTAATAATTTTCATAATTTTTACTATTTTATAAAATTTCAGTTTTTAAAGATTTTTATTTATATACTTTTTCACAATTCGCAATTAAAATAAAAACTCTTTATTTTTATATTATTAATAATTTTTAAACATATTTTTATTAATTTTCATAATTAATATATTGGGAACTCAATTTTTTCATAGTATAATAAAACCAAAAATTTTAAATTATATTTATTAAAAGTAAAAACATAAACACATGATTAATTTGAAATTGTAAAAGATTCAAGTTTAAAAACCCTCTTTCTTTTTATGTATATTATAAAATATTTAAAATTTGAACATTTATAAGAAAAATAATATTATCGAAGCAATAAATTGCTCAAATTTATTTTATTTTTATTTAATTTTAATATTATTTAAAATTTTAATATATTTTCCTTTTTTAAAAATTGATACTTTTAATATTTCGATACTGAATTTTCAGTGTATATGTTTTTTAACGATTTTAACAAATTTTCCATTTTTTAACATATTTATTTTTTAAAACTATTTTCAATTTTAAATTTATAGTAATTTCGATTTATTTTTATTTTATTGATAAATTAAGAATATATTTTAATTAATATAATTCACATATTTTGAAACATTTCAATAAAATGATGAAAATAAAATATTTAATACTTTATTTATTTATAAAAAACGTAAACACACATTAACGTAAAATTTCTAAAAATCAAAAGAAAATATGATAATAAAAACGAAAAGAATTGTTAAAGTTTTATAATTTGCCCTTGAACATTGTTTCTATTCAAAAAAATTAATAAACTATTTCAAAGACGTTGTATTATTTAAATTAATTGTTCCTAGAAAAAATCTTTTAATTAATTAATTCAGTGTTTTAATAGTATATAATTTATTTAATTATCTTATTTTATTCTAATCCTAAGTATTACAATTACATATTATTACATAAAATATTCCGGGTACCTATAAAAATTGTGCAAACATTATCAAAAATGTTTAACTCATTTTTCTACTATTTAGGAGATCCATGTATTTGTGGCTACTTAAAATTTAAAAATATTTTTTAATATGTGGGCTAATATGTACGGTATAGTACTAGCATTAATTTAGAAATTAAACTTAGCATAGATAAACTAAATCTTTAGAGTTTGATAGTTATATATCAAAAAGAAAATCTTTTAAAAACGTTTTTGTATTAAGTCTAAAAGTATTTCTGATATTATATGCCATTAAATGACAAATTCAATAAACACCTAATATTTGTTTGTATATACAGTAATTCAGGAGAAAAGGTCGAAACGTCTACAGTGTATTATACACGTAAAAACATTATAAGAAAACTCATATGTTCTTATCCGATTATCATTGATTTTCAAATTTTACAGAAATAATAGGTAAGTTGAGATTTTAACAATATTTGCAGGTGTACAATACACTTCTGAAGTTTCGACTATTCTCTCCGACTCACCCTGTATATTATTATTCTATGAAATAGAATAAACAGTGAATCACCAAATTGGAATTTCCATAATTTTATACCGTGGTATACCTACCGGATTAATAAAAATGGCTCAAGTTAGTGACGTAGTGGCAACACTGTGACATATTATCGAAAAGTAGTTCCAGAATATATAGCTTATTGTTCAATTAAGATATTATGTATATATTGCAAAAAGCATCTCTAACACCTCATTATAGTGGCCCAAGTGAAAACAGATTTTAAAACCAGTCAGTTTCCGTTTAATTTCGACCTGGATATTTGACACAACACGAATTCCTACGCCAGTGTAGAATTTCATGTCAGTGATCAAAGAATATACTAGTGATAGTCTGTTCCGTGGGAGTGTACATAGAACATTGTAGAAAAATACAACAAAAACACCAAATTAAGACATTTCTCACACCAAAAAGTTCGCGTTTATATTAATATGAAGTGTGTTTGTTATCATAAAGACGTTTTCAGTAGTTATCTGTGAATAAAACTCGCGTTCACGGACTGTATTTTGATTGTATTCCTTTGTGTATTTTTTTGTGATAAGGGACTATTAAATTGTTTAAATAATCATGGAGGCGATAGCCAAACACGAATTCAATGCGACAGCCGAAGATGAACTTAGCTTTAGAAAATCGCAAGTTTTAAAAGTAAGCCACACCAAGCATATTAGCCTTGCAGTGCTCATTACAAAACATTTTTCTAGATTTTAAACATGGAAGATGATATGAATTGGTACCGAGCCGAACTGGACGGCAAAGAAGGTCTGATACCAAGCAACTATATTGAAATGAAGAGCCATAGGTAACATATCCAACAGGCCAATCAACATATTAACCCAATTTCCATTTTCAGCTGGTATTATGGCAGAATCACCAGAGCAGATGCCGAAAAGCTACTGGCTAGCAAACATGAAGGGGCCTTTTTAATTCGTATTAGTGAATCCAGTCCGGGGGATTTTTCATTATCAGTCAAGTAAGCTTTTTATCAATCATTTTGCAGCCAGCATTGGTTTGTTTACTTGCCAGAAGTCCTTGACAAAACACTATTTCCAATTCATTCTAATATTATGAAAGACTGTTTAGATTAGGAAACAAAACAATGCTGTGCAAAAATAAACACTAGGTAAAATGTTGATTTTTATAGATGTTCCGATGGGGTACAACATTTTAAAGTCTTGAGGGATGCACAAGGCCAGTTCTTTTTGTGGGTTGTCAAGTTTGGTTCACTTAATGAACTGGTTGAATATCACAGAACAGCATCAGTTTCTCGTTCACAAGATGTCAAATTAAGGGACATGGTTGCAGAAGAGGTGAGTGTTTCATACCTTTTTATTGTATGTTCAAATGGATTTGCAATCTAACAATTGACATCTGACCTATATATACAAATAATATATATAAATTGAAATACTTCTGATTAAAATATTTCTCCTACAATAACAATTAATAAGAGGATTGAAACAAAGTTTAAATTAAATTGTCACAATTTATTTTAGAATGTATATTATATATTAAATATATATTATAATATTAAATTCAATAAATTTTCATTATTATTATCTTGTGATTGCTGGTGATGAAAATTTTGTTTATATTACAACATTTTTTCTGTAAAATATTACATTTTATTTCTGAACACATGGATAATAGTTAAAATTGTGATGGTAGACATTATTCTTAAAAAATGTAGAAATGTATATTTTAGATATAAACCTGTTTATTTGGATTTTAGCCAGATTGTTAAAAATTGCTTAATTCTGTTATTATTAATGTCTTTTCTGTTGTCATTTTTATGAAACAAACTATACAAACTTTTACGTTGAGACAATAACGATAAATTTACAATGACGATTTTGTTGAGGGTAAAAATTTTTTAATGAATCACGCAAACCGCTTGATTATCTTTACGGAAACAGCAAACATTACGATAAAACGGTCACTTCAGTTAATTATAAATATTTTTTAATATGTTTTTACTTTTTATAATTATAATCAACATTGCCTTCGCACATTTATGTAACCAATTCCACGTGTATTGGTTTTCAGAAATACATCAATTAACATGGAAAATATTGATTGTAAAAACAATGGCTCGTAATTTTTTATAGGTCTTAAAATTGCCTTGATTCAAATATTGTTAATTTCGAACAACGCATTTGCCTAAAATTATCAACTATGTATATGTCGAATAATCGTTGAACACAAGAATTTGATTAGCACCACGAAATAAATTTAATAAAAACCGTTCTTTGACGTGGTGAGTCACTTTTCGTTGTAAAAAAACGTCAGACAATTATCATATGATAAAAGTGAAAACGTGGATTCTGGTTTATTCATGATCGGGTTATTGAACTAATTCGTATTTTTAGATGGTTTTGAGTCAAGATCGATTTCTCAAATTTAGCTTGTAATATATTTAATAAATTTTATTGCAAGCGGTTATATAGCAAATATTTACATATCTGATATATTTGAATTATGATCGAAAAATATATAAAATTGTTTCCTTATTTGAAAACAACGTTACGTTTTAATTTATATGGCAAAGCGTATTTAATATTATATTTAATTTACAATAAATAGTAAATAAAATTTATTATTCCCTATTTCACACTTGTTTACTAATAATTCTAAAAGAAATAATATACAATTTCAAATCATATTTTAGTGATGCAATTTAGATTATAAACGAAGTGTGTAATATTTAATTTTTATTTAATAACAGAGAATTTTAAAGAGTCTTATATGAAACGAAAATAAATAATAAATGTATTACTTAAGTAGTCATATTTTGGTATAACTGCGTAATACGTATATATAAATTTTATTTAAAAGAGAAAAATAAATAATATTATTTACTAAACAGTTGATTTGACAACTTAAGTTTACTTTAAAGTGCATAATATGTATTTTTGATTTAAAACAATGAATGTTATCAAAATTAATTCCTTATTTGAGGAGAGAGTTATATTTGCTAAACAATAAATTTAGTAAAATTAATTTAATAAAACAAAATTATGTTATGCTAATTAATTCTACATGTAATACATTTTTAAGATAAAATTGATTGTATTAATGGACGATATCATCGGTATATCGATTACTGAATGATGACGATGAAAAATGTATAAAGTAGCTCACTCTTAACTTTTTTTATATATAACTAATAAAAAGTATGTCTATGTCATAAAAATTGAATTCCGTCACGTGATAGTATATACTTTTTATGTTCGGTTGATTAGAATTTTTTTTTTTTTTTTGAAAATAAGTTCTCCATTATCCATGCTTCTAAATGGATACATATTATTTATTAAAAAACTTACGTTGTTGGTCAGTATAGGAAATATACTTTTTACTTCTAAATCGAATTAAATGAATAATAGCTCCAAAGATAAAATACTATACATGCCATAAAAATTATTTTATATTATCATCCAACAGAAGTCTACTACATCATATTTTTACATTGAAAAAACGAACATGAATTAAAATTCACATGTTTCTAATAAAATTATGCCCTCTTATCAAATAAACTAATTTAATTAATCATGTGTGACTTAATGCATTAATTTCCACAATCAGTTAATTGCTTATTAAAATATCTTTATAAGTATATAACTTAGTAGTAGCATTAGTGAACATAGTACAATAGACAAAATTGAACTTGGGCGTCTTATTGGCTATTAAAATATCAAGGTAATTGAAAAAGTTAATACAGTAACTCACTATTTGATATTGTGAGATATGTTTAACTTTTATTTCATGCTTGACATGATTAGAAGGAACATTTTTTTTTTTTAGAAAAATTGGATTTTTAATTCGACCATTATATTGATCTAGTTTAGAAAGTAAATGGTAAAATGCTAATACAAATCATTTTTTTTAGTTCCTCGTTCAAGCCCTTTACGACTTCACGCCACAAGAGGTCGGTGAGTTGGAGTTCAAACGTGGCGACGTAATCACCGTGACCGACCGCACGGACCAGCACTGGTGGCACGGCGAAATCGGTCACCGCAAGGGCCTCTTCCCCGCCACTTATGTGACGCCCTACCATTCATAAGTTGAGACCGCGGACCACAAATTTTATCCCCCATATCCCATCCCCCTCGATCCAACCCGTTAGCAATGTCGCACAGAACGGAACAATGCTAGTAGTTGTCATTTTTCTCATTTAATTTCCAATTTCATTGAGAGTAATTAACTGTATTTTTTGCACTCCGATATTTCAGTACTTGTTTTAAAGTTTACTCTTCTACTGAACCGGTTTTGGAAATTCAACTGATGTGGCTGTGGAGTTTCATCACTCAAAGTGAAATAATTCAGATTGAAATTACATCAGTTGTAAAAGGAACTCATTACTTCCAAAGTAGAATGAAAACTACTAATATTTGTTCCGTTTCAAGTGTTTCTTACTGTCGATAGAGACCGCGATGTTCGTATTTATATTTTCTGTTCGGTGTTACCCAAAATTATGTATTCTCCAATGGTGCATTTATATACCATCTTAATCCCACATAACCTCAGCCAGATTATTGTTCTCTCTTCAATTTCCTTTGACAATGAGTAAACAATTCCCCCCTCAAACCTCTCGGTTAAAATTAATTTCTTCAATTCATTTTGTGTACCAGATCTTTGTGATTTTTTTTGAAGTAGTCAAGTGAAAGTATTTTAGAGGTTATGTTTATCTAATATTGTTAAGTGTTTCAAATTTTGTTTTAACAGTGGTAATTTTGTTTTATTTATGCTATTTTAAAGACGACGTTATGATTGTTTGGAGGCAATTGTAGGCCAGAATAACTATTACATTTTATAAAAATAAAAGTCGATAAAACCAAGTTCGTGAATTACAAATTATGTGCAATCAATTTCGAACTTGCAATTGCCTCGCCAGTTTTTAATTCTAGTTTCACTACGATATACTAAAATTGTTTTGTTTCTCGAATAGTGTCCAACCCTGATACAGTGTGATTAATATCTTAAAAATTTTTTGTAAGGACATCAATTAATTTTTGTATTGTAGTATCTAAGATACCTAATTGTTTAAATATTTTTGTATGGATTGTATACCGAAATAACACGTCGGGCTGCGCGAAAATTGTGCGGTTTGGTGTGGACTTCTCACAAGACGTAACACAGTTTGAGAACTTGTGAACATTTTTTAGAATTATTAGGTAGAATAGTAAAGTGCTTGATACGGTTATACCCATTATTATTTAGTGAGATTCAACGAAGTTTTTCATAGCCTGGAAACACCAAATTAGCTTTCAATAATTTAGGGTCATTATCGTTATTTGCCTTTTTTAGTAGCCGGCCTCGGAAATAGTCGTTTTGTTTTGTTTAATTTAGAGGTCTGTTTCTAAAAGTTGATTTATATCAAACCTAGATACGTACATGACTGATTGTTTTTGTATTTTCGGTCCATAAGAAAAATATATCAATATAATAAGTGAAATTTTTTACATACCACAGTTTACTATTTCATAATTAAGCTACAGTGATGCCATTATGGGAACCCCCGTTTGCTGATATATTTTAGCGGGGTTTTTCATACCTACTAGGGAATTTTAGTTGTATTCTGCATATTATATTGAATTGAAGAAATATATTTTATCTTTGTGTAAATATTATCAAAAGGTTTTGCCAGAAATTTCTCTATTAGTTAAGTTTGCATTTTTTGCATTTCATTTATATATTTTGATTTTATGGCAAGATGCTTTTTTAGGTTATATGTAAATACTAACTTAGAATTAAATATATTATAAGTGCAACTGAAACATATTTAGTTAAAATATATGTTATATAAACATTATTGAGTTTTATTCATTAAAATATAATTAATCAGTGGAATAATATTAATATAATAAACGGTATATTTAAACATTTAAACAAATATTAAAAAGGGCCCATAATTCTGATATCATTCAATTACTTTAAGAAATTGTAATCTAAAGATGTTTATTCACAAGAAGTGTGGTAAATATTTTAGACATGACATTTTTTTTGTGTACTGTTAAAATAATAAGATGTTACACATATTTTTCTGAATTGAACATAACATAGAGCATAAATATAGCAACTTTAATTTTGAAAGAAACTTTTTGTGTTAAATAAGTGTTATTTAATTTACTTCTAACACTTTGTATAACAACCTTTTTGTTAATTTTGGTCCATTTCCAAGGCATAGACTCGACTATTTTCCGAATATACGATAAGTCCATATTTTTATAAGCGCCTTGAATTGCTGTGATAAGATCATTTAAATTTGTAAATTTTTTATGTCGAATTTGGTCATAAACGTGATCCACGATGTTTTCTATAGGGTTTATGTCTGAAAATTGGGAGGGGGAATATAAAACATCGATGCTTTTGTCTTTTAACCAGTCCCCCCACAATTTTGGATTTGTGTTTGGGACCATTTTCAAACACACATATTAATAGCATCATTTCTTCAATATATAAACAAATTGTTGTTTAATAAATCTATGTGTTATAAATTAGGACTTACGCGAAAATAATTGAAGCATGCCTATAGCATAATTGGGTACAACAAACTCTTTTGTAGTTTTGTCCCTGTAGGATGTTTAACATAAGCAGAATCATCATTTTTTTTTAAATTAAACTCAAACTCGTCACTAATAACTACTCGTCTCCACCGCTCTATGGTTCTGTAAATGTGATTTTAAGCAAGTGAAAATCGAACTTTCACATTTTTAGCAGAAATCAGGGTATTTCTTGAAGATCATGGATCAATCGAACCTCCATCCACTAACCATCTTCTCACAATCCTTGAATTAAATTCAGTAAGTCTCATTTCCTCTAGCTTGTTTTTAATTGCAGTTGATAAAATTGGATAGTTTTTTTGACATTTAAATTATCTAGTTTTTTTGTAGCTTCTACTTGGCCAGTTTCTCTAAATTTATTAATAATACGGAAAATGATTGACATATTTACCCTTAAACTCATATCTGGTTTCCCTTGATCTTGGTAACGCTGAATATAATTTTTTATTACAGTTTCACTTTGTTCAGTGATAGTAAATAATCGATTTATATTCACAGAAAATATGGAGAGACTATAAAGCAAAAAGTAGTTATAATTTTCTCCACTGAAAAATAAAAATAATTTAAAGATTAAAATTAGATTGATCACTTGCATAGTAGTCACAAACAAATATATGTAAATCATAGGTACAATTTTTGAATCATATGAGTTTATACATAACTTTATAAAGTGTAAATAAATAAGAATAAAACTTAATTACAATTAACTAAAGATCTCAGACATCGACAAGACGGTCTGTTTAATTGTATAAATTATTATATTTACGATACGTAGAAGTTATTTTTACAATTATCAGATAAACCTATCAGAAACCGTTAGATGCATTGATGTTTTATAGATATATTTTTACAATAGTTCCCCCATCGTAATACATTGTAATAAATAAATATTACATGCAAAGTTATAAAATTTAATATTTGTCATTTTTATTCATTTTTGTAATACCAATAAATTATTTTTCCTAACAAAATGAAATGCATAATCTTCGGAGATATTATAATTTACACATTTTTTTTTAAATTAAATCAATCACTAAAATTTAAAAATTAAATTTTAACTTCAAAGGTATAATTTTATATTGTAAATATAAAAAATCATTAATTAATTTAGCTTATTTTTAACTGAAATCGCGAACATATTAATGTGAAACACAATGTTTTTTAAACATTTTTTTAAATAAATGTAGGAGAATATCTAATTAATATATATATATATATATATATATATATATATATATATATATATATATATATATATATATATATATATATATATATATATATATATATATATATATATATATATATGTGCAATATTAAATATTTATATTAATAATTTTGTAACTTATAAATGTAAGTTATAAATAAAGAGTAAATGAATAAAAGATAAGTATAAATATTCGAATATTTTTGAAAACTGAGGATTCTTCCCGCGTTAGATGTCAGTAGTGTCGACCACGTGACCCGACAAGTCAAGCTTACAACAACACGGCTCGAAAAGTTCCTTTTCAAGTGAAGTTCTGCCTGTGGCATCTCATCGCGTAAGTTCTCCTAAAAAATCTTTAAATATCATAATCATCATAAACCTCTCTTTACTTTTTTTTATTCAAAATGAAACTAATTATATCCTCAAATAATGTGGAGCTTTTATATTTTAAAATTTTCGAGTATTATTTCGTAAAAAACTGTTGTTTACATTTGAAACATGTTTTGCTTCTTATAGGTTATCTCTCGATTGTTTAGTTAAATGTTCACAACATTAGATACAAACTTAAAGTATTTACTAATGTTATGTTGTTTATGTAATCAATTAATGTGATTTTATATTGTTTTAGGTTACACGTAACTCATAAAATAACGCAAAGATGTCTGGAGGTCTAGAGGTACTTAGCCTCAAAGAGGACGATGTTACCAAGATGTTGGCCGCTGGCTCTCACCTTGGTACGTCCAATGTCGATTTCCAAATGGAACAATACATTTATAAACGTCGTTCTGATGGTGTCCATATCATCAACTTGCGTAGGACCTGGGAGAAGCTTCTGTTGGCTGCTCGTGCCATCGTCGCTATCGAACACCCCTCCGAGGTGTTCGTCATCTCTTCCCGTCCTTACGGACAGCGTGCCGTGTTGAAGTTCGCCGCTCACACCGGTGCCACCCCAATTGCTGGAAGATTCACTCCTGGTATGTTTTTTCATTGTATTTCTGTGTTATTAAGAATAGTAATTAATATGATGATACACTAAGGAACCTATGAGTAATGATTTCAACTTAACCAACTGAACTGTGTTTTAAATTTAATTAAATTGTTGTCTCATATTACTATTATTAACTTCAATTTGTTGTTCATTTTAGGTGCCTTCACCAATCAGATCCAAGCTGCTTTCCGTGAGCCTAGGCTTTTGATTGTAACTGACCCCAGTTTTGATCACCAGCCCATCACTGAAGCCTCATACGTCAACATTCCAGTAATTGCTCTCTGCAACACTGACTCTCCTTTGAGATTCGTTGACATCGCAATTCCCGGCAACAACAAATCGTCCCACAGCATTGGTTTGTTGTGGTGGCTTTTGGCCAGAGAAGTAAGTTATAACAAAAATGGTGTAAATGATATTTTAGACGTAACAACTTATCATGATGATCCAAACCGTTCCACAATTATGATTGACTGTGAATGTTATAATTTTTCCACCTGAAATTTCCAACTTAAGTCCGTTTAATGTGTTATTTACCAGCAGTTTTGTGACAAAGTTATTTGTGTTATAGGTCCTGCGTTTGCGCGGAACTATCCCACGTGAGACCAAGTGGGACGTAGTAGTAGACTTGTTCTTCTACCGCGAACCAGAGGAGGCCGAAAAGGAGGAACAGGCCGCCAAAGAGGCTGTGGTTGTAAAGGCTGAGGTACCAGTCCACGATGTCGCTGAACAAGAATGGACCGCTGACATGACCGAGTACAGCACTGAACCTGTAGCAGCCGTTGCCCCAGTCGTTGGACAACCCGCCGCTTTCACCGACAGCGGCTCTACCGATTGGGCTTCCGATGTACCCGGGGAATGGAACCCTACCGCCCAGCCTGCCGCCAACAACTGGGCTAACACCCAAGAGTGGAGCACTTAAGTGACCGCTTTTATAAATTGACTTGTGCATTTTTGTACAATAAAATTTAATATAAGATCAGATTTGATTTTTATTTCTTGAATTCCTCTGGTTTGTAACAAAAATTATAATTGGCGTTCCAGTTTACTAGAACTGGATTGTATTAGTGAACTACTTCAAGAGAGTCTATTGTCTTTATAACGTATTTTGACTCAAATGCAGTGGTGACCCCTGAAGATTCACAATATATTTTTGTTTAGGTATAATTGTCATATAAATTTAGTCCGCAAGATACATTTTTCAAATCACAAAAATCCTTTTTATGCTAAATATCTTCATTATTGTTTGAAATTAAAAGATATGGTCAACAAAATAATTTATTCATTACTGTTCTTCTGTTAGTCAATCAAATTTGCCAAGATGTATCAAATGGTTTTTTCTTCCGCATTTGTTAAAGTATTCAAATTAGGAGTTGGACGGTTTAATTCTTTAACAACAAACGTTTTGTAAGTTTTGGCAGTTATCTCATTGACTAGAGGCACACCTCAGCTCCTCTAGCATTGAGACAATAGCCCGGTCTTGAAGCGCATTCGCGAATGTTGGAACCAAATAGAAATATTCAAGATTACTCTTTTGAAACGAATTGGCGCGAATAGACATATTTAAAAGTGCCTGTGAAGAACTGGAGAAAGAAATTTAATATAAAATTGTTATAGTTTGTTTTGTTTTTAAAGAATTAGAACATATTATTTTTTTAAATATTAATGCTATGTTGGATATATACATATTTTACTTTGATTTACTTAATTTTTTAATTGTTTTATTGTGAAGTGAATTATATAAAAATATATATAATTTTAAGGGAGAAACAAGGTGTCGTATTTTAATATTAGATTATAATAATATAAAAGGAATGTAGAATTACTTTGGCACCATTTCAGAGCTCTTAACAGCTTTTCAAAAGAGATACGGTTTTAATATGTTCAAAAATTTAAAAAGCTAGAAAATACCAATACTTAGTGGGATCTAGATTACCGGCAATACGCGATGTTGCCAGTAGTTTCGTTAGTTCATCAAAAATTATGTTATTAATTTATTTTATTGGGATTTCAGTTATAAAAAGTAAATAAATTATTTTTAATTTGAAAACAAAAGTAAAAAATCATCGTATGAAGATAAAAGTAAAGAATCTTATTTTAATATTTTTATGTGCAGTGACCAGTAAACGCCGGACATCCTTAACAAGTTGTTACATGTAGTATGTGAATATTAATAGTTTTTTATAGCAATTTAACAAACTTGGTAATTACGAAAAAAAATGTAAGTTGTAACACTTTTGCAGAAGAGCAATTCAACAAAAATAAAAATGGAAAATATAGTTTTTATTTAAATACAGCCAATTTTTTTATTGGTCAAATTTGAGAAATTTTCTGTAAGATTTAAATTTTCTACGTTTTTTAGTAAAAAGGTAGTTATAATATTTATTTTATAGTTTCAATAAATTAATTGGTATTATTTGGTATAAACTTAAATAATAAATTAAAAAATAAATAATTTACCATGAAAATACCTAACCTCATTTATTTGCTATTTGTTAAATTAAATAATCGTTTTAATAAACAAAAGTTAATAATTTAATGAAAAATTGATCTCCTGAATAAATGCTGCATCTGTTCTGGACGGTCCTCGTGTACAGTCACATTCTCAGGGACTGGATTCGTTACGTCTCCTCTGACCCCACTCCACGTTGGTACCATGGATTGTGATGGTGCGGTAAATCACTTGAAAACCGACACAATATTTTCGCAAGGAACAGTACATAACGTATATGTATCGAATATTTTTTATACATATAAAATAAATTATATTTTACAACGTCATTAAATATTATTTACATATGTTTACAACATGTATGTAAAATTTTGTCCTTTTTATCTTAATATCTACTTATATGTTCTACGATTTTTAACTTATTTAAATCACTAAATTTATATTTTCTTTAAGAAAGTAAATAAAATTTTTTATTACCTTTAATTTCCAATAGAGTAAAACGTTTTCAAAAATCTCACAAATCCTTTCTTAATTTTTAACTTCATTGTCTAGATAAACAATTCACAAATGTTAATATTTTAATATAACATGTATGAATAATTAATTTTCATTTTTTAAACAATATTATTTGTATGAAATTTCCAAAATTAATTTAGAACAACAGATTTTAAAATGTTTATTTTAAGTGAATCAATTAAAGCAAGACTATTTGCAACACGTAAATTTGGCCCTTTTGTTTGGTTCACCAATTCAGAAATTACGCTTATAAAAGAAAAATTATTATTAATAATTTTGTTTCAGTTTTACAGATTTTATAGAATGTAACGACAACGTCCGGAGAAACAATAGATTCTTGTGTCAGGACTATAGTGGATATGCGTCAGACAATTGGTGAAGCTGCCAAAATGACAACCCCTGTTACTCGCAAATTGCAAACTCCAAAATCCAAATTATCCCATGTTAAATCTGCTGTAATGAATTTGAATTTGAATCCAGTTGATTTTTTTCCTTGCGTTTATACTCAACGTCGTCAATCTGTGAACCACGAATGTAACTGCTCCATTTTCAAATGTAATTTGAATATAGACGATTAATATATTATTATTTAGTTATCTATGTTTTAGATACTTTCAATATTATAATATTTGCTGCCGTCATAGTTGGGCTTGTTTATGGTAACCTTAGTCCATTAGTTTATAGTTCATACATTTACTTTTGCTTTTAGTAAATAACACCAATTCTTTATTGGAACCGTACACTACCTTCATACAGTCGTATACATGTGGATGTGACTCTTTTTTAAAACAGAATAAGCAGCAAATTAAGGAATATACAACCAAATCCTCTGAAGGAACTTCAGAAAGTATGTGGCAATCTTGCGAAGGAATCAATACCGAAACTCAAACCTCCCTCAATGATTTTTGCAATAAAAAAAACCAGGAAATAAATTTAAAACAGAAGCTAAATTTAATTTCTGAAGAATTGGCAAAATTAAAGTCGGATATGATGGAATTACAGGCGTTAAAGTATAGTTTAAGTTATTTATCGTATTTTTTTATATGATTTTGTTCAACTTAGGAATCAGCTAGAAGATAGCATTTCAATTCAATCTGTTTCAATGGAAGATGTCGAGAAAAAGATTGAATCGGTTCTTCGCACACGTCAAACAGATGATATTGGAATCTTTGGTAAGTGTATAAATTATTCCGTTAATTTCTACTAAGCCAATTATTTCAGATTATGCATCATTAGACGCTGGTAGTTCCATTTTGGACATACCACACACTCATCCTTGCCCCACTAACAAATCGCACTCATACCTGTTTGGTGTTATAAAGAAACCGTTATATTCGAAGCCGGGGAACATGTTGACACCAGTTAACACTATTGAAAATTGCTTTTGTTTCATTGGTTCTGTTGGAAGGATTCAAATCGGTTTATCAAAACAGATTACAGTAGCAGCGGTGACTATTGATCATGCAGCTTTTGCTCTAAAACAACAACCTGACGCTGCTCCCAAGAATTTTGTTATATATGTAAGTATTTATATTGCAAGATGGAAAATGTTTTCACAGATTTTTTTTAGGGAATACGAAACTGGAAAACTAAAGAGTCCACATTTTTGGGGAAATTCGAGTTTAAAGTAGAAGAGAATAGCAGTCACATTCAAACATTTGCCATAGATCCATCCTTGCATGATTTGTACAAATATGTAGAGTTAAATATATTGAGCAACCATGGCAATCCTAATTACACTTGTATATACAGATTTAGGGTTCATGACTTATTACCACCAAGTGTACGTCATTAACGTTATACATTTATATAATTATTATATTTATAGGTTTATTTTATATAATTTAGGAATAAAGCAAACAAATAATTTTTAACGTATATTTTCATAATAACTCCTACTGTAGACAGGAACATTGTAAGATTTTTGATAATCATACATATTATTTGTATTAGTATAATACATAGGGGATTGATTTTCGCCATACTGATTGTTGAAAGAAGTGCCCGGTTGATATTTATTATAATTGTTAGTTTGATAATTTTTACCATTTGATTCATAATTAATATAATTGTTATTATCATTAGAATCGTAGCCGTCTGATTGTAAAAACCAAATTAAAAATAAAATAGAACCTGCTGTCAATCCTAGTACCAAAATAGGTACCAAAAATGACCTTAAAAACTTATTCTTTTTTAAAGTATTCATGAAGTAGGTGAAAGCATCGACTAATTTTAACAATATTATTGGAAAGTACCCAAATATTCCCAAATTTTTAAAAACAGCATAATTTGTCCCATAACCGCCACCATAATCATAAGTTAATTCATTAATAGAGAATCCAAGATATTTTTGCAAAATTTGAGGAAACGCGTAGATTAATTTATCCGTTATGCTAAGTAATATCTTCGTAAAAATATCGTTCTTCTTTTCATCCAAATCGGTTTTCTTATTGCTGTAGTCATAATTATTATAATTATAACTGGAGTATGCTGGTAATTTAGTCGGATAGTTGTTTAGGTAAGGCAGAGAATAAGTATTTGATTGCCTTTCTTGCAATCCATTTGTATTTGGGACGCTGGTTTCTGTAAAAATAATATTTTGGAATTAATATATTCTAAAATTTCCAGGGCGTACCTAACTGTTTTTTTAGTTGATCCAGCTTAGTTTGAATGTCTTCTACCTTTCTTCCATCAAACTGTTGAGAACCGTTGACTTGTGGTGGATCTGGTATTATTTGATGTATCTGAGAATTCTTGTCATCACTGTGTATAATTTTATCTGAAATACAAAAAGTGAAATTTGTATTTGGACATAGAAATTATATTACCTAAGAACATTGCAGCGTTATTGATAAACTTTTCTTCATCAATTTCATTGTTTTCTACAGATCTTTTTCGTCTATATTTTGGTGCTGCATTCATAGGTTTGTCGCCATAATTCTTAGGGGGACTTGGTACCCCATAATTTGATGGAGAAACACCTGCTGCGTCATTACTTGGATAGTAAGGTCCTGGGCTGTAACTATAATAGAAAGAAAACAATTTAGTAGTTTGGTACATTTCATAAAAATACTTACCTTTTATCCGAACTCATAACATTCACAGCATTTCCCAATTCCGAAATCTGTTTCTCTAAATTATAAACAGTTTGTTTATCCTCTGGTTTCTGAGTATATTCAGGCCTGTTTAAGTCATTGATGACGCTCTGTAAGTTGTAGATTTGTGTCTTTAGATCTTCTACGTTTGCGTTCTTGTATGGGTCAACTGCCGAAGCTTGTTGTGGATACGAAGCGTATTGGTTCGAATTTGCAGCGATAGAGGTATCTCCACCATAGCCAGGCGCTGCAGGAGACTTGTCATATTGATTTTGCTGGGGGGACAGAAAAAATTGATCGTAATTACTTGGAGAATACCCTCCATCTGCAAAAAAAAAAATAATTTCAAAATTAAACATTATTATTTAATGATTGAAACAACCTGTCGATTGTCCGTATCCGTTATTCCCCTTCGTGCCATACTGATATGCTGATCCTTTATTCCCATAAGCAGCTCCTGGTTTCTGATAAGCTGCACCATTAGTATAACCACTATCAGTACCAGCTTGATAACCATAACCGCCTCCGTAACCATTTCCAGCAGCTGCGCCATAATTTGAAGGTGTCCCGCTATTGGCATTACTTCCTCCATTATATGGTTTACTTGTATATAATGTTGGTGTTGCGCCATATGCGCCATTTGAGCCACTGTATCCATTTGTAGTGGCGTATCCGTTATTCCCATTGTATCCATTCGATCCTCCGTATCCATTTGCTCCACCATAACCATTCGAAGCCCCGTATCCGTTTCCTCCATTTGATGCACTATATCCGTTTCCTCCACTTGGGCTACCATATCCGTTTGGTGCACCATATCCGTTTGTAGCGCTATATCCGTTTCCCCCATTGTATCCATTTCCACCATTGTATCCATTTGGTCCGTTATATCCATTAGATCCAGCATAACCGTTAGATCCAAGTCCTCCTCCATAATTATTTACATTTCCATACCCAGCTCCGCCTGTATTAGGATAACTGTCTCCGCCATTATATCCTCCATAACCACCGGGGAAGTTTCCACTGTATCCTCCATTGTTATACAGTCCTTTTCCTCCACCATTACCAGAATATCCACCAGAAGAAAATGGTACTCCGAAAGAATCTGAAGCATTAATGTTAGCATTAGAGGAATAAGCATAATCATCATCTTCTACTATTCTACATGTGTAGCCAGGTATAAGTTCTGGAAAATTAAGAAAATTCAAGAAAAAAGTAGTAATAAATAGATTAAAATAAACGTAACTCACCTTTATTTCCAGTTATTCCATTCGGTCCAAGGAAACTATTTACCGAACTACTTCCGCCACCAAAACTACTTTGCCCTGATATCGCTGGCCTGCTAGACTGTCCCTGATTACCTATTAGTTTGGTTAGCATTGCCTGGAATCTAGCTTCATCATCGTCTCTTCCAAAGCCATCCAAGCCATCTTCTTTAGGACGTAATCGATTTATAGCATTCTGAAGGTCTTTCAACTCTTCTTCGACATTATCATTATCTAAGCTTTTACTTTGGGCGCTGCCACTTGAGTTTATCAGCTTTCTTAAAGCCTTAATTTGCCGAATTCTATCTTCCTGTTTCCTTCTTTTGTCAATTATTTCTCGAATTTGGTCCAGGTCGGGGTTTGTAGTTTTCTTTTCGGGAACCAAAGCGTCCAACAGTTTGGAGATTTCCTCATCACTCGGCGACTTTTGATCGGATTTACCCAGTGCATCTAATATTCTTGTTATATCCGCATCACTCGCTCTGGCTTTATTACCTGAATCTTGACTTGCACGATTTTTAACTGCGGGTTTGGTGACATGCAAAGGTCGCTCCGTAGTTGTTGTATGCTTTTCGTGAACTATGGGTTTTATAGTTGTTGGTGTTGGGAAAAACGTAAACCCACTGCCAACGATTGTATCCTTCTTTACTTCGGTTTCTAGAGATGAATTACCTTGATGCTTTAAAACATTTTCGACAATGGATTTTAAGTTGTCAATTTCATGTCTTTGCTTCCTCAATTCAGTCTCTAGCGTTTCTTCCTTTATTCGCTCCAATGTCATAATTATTCTAGTTTCATTTAATGCTCTGACGGCATCAGACAACTGCAGCTTAATGTGTTCCAGTTCCTTATGCTGTGGCTTAACTTCTGGTAGCACATCGTTGGTTTCAATTTCTCTATTTTGTAGATGTTGAGCGGTGGCTTTTTCTTTTTCGTTCAATTTTGCTAAACCTTTAATTAACGTGTCTCTAGTTTCATCTTTTAATAATGGTTTGTTGGATTTACTATTTTCGTTTAAGATATGCAAAATATCGCGTTGATCTCTGAGCAAAGTAACCAGATCTGTAAGTTTCTTCACCTCACCTCTCAGTTCTTCTATATGTTGATGTTCTAATTGTTGATCGCTGATGGTTTTCGGCGAGCAATTTTGAGTGGCGTAATAATTTTGATTGTTGGGTGGAGGAATGTAATTTTGAGAGACTTGCCTTGGTATTCTGTGCGTCCTCTTCTTCGGGAACGGTTTAGTAATTTCAGTTGTCGATGGTAAGGATTCTTCAGTTGTGTTCGATTGCGGTTTAGTAATTTTAGTCGCAGATGGTAAGGATTCTTCAGTTGTCGTAGATAGAACATCGTTTTCGCTCGTGATTTGTGTTTCGGTAAATCCTATTTGTGTTGTGGTTTCATAATTTTGTGTTGTAATTTCACTCACTGGTTCTTGATTTTTATTTTTGTCATATAAGAATTGTTTTAAAACGTCCACTATTAAATTTTCCACATTAACTCCGACACTATCCACGTCATATCGCAATATTTCTAAATTTTCTTGTTTAATTATGTCATTATCATCTTCCGGTTCACAAAATACATTGCACAAGATAAAAGAGAAAAATAATAATTTTAAATAACGTTTAAACAGATTCATTTTAATTTTGAACTGCGTCGAACAAGTTACATATTATAATAAATTAAAATTTATAAAAATCGTTGACACAGAACTTTATAGCTAATTTTACATGAAATGTAGCGATTCAGCGTTTTTTGTGCTTGCAACGATATATAAATTATTTTATTCGGTTGCCAGTTTAAAGAATTGATTCATAAACAAAAAAACAATGTCGGAATTTTTATAATAAATTTTATCAAAAATCGCCGTTATTTAAATCAAACATGGATTTAATAGTCATTGCAAATGGAAAAAAGTTCCAGGAAGGCGGATTGAACAAATCCAAACTGAAATTTGTTGTGTACATATATTTTTCGATTTAATTCAGACGTATAAAATATTATTTGCTCATGCGTTATTTTTTTAATATTTTTGTATTCTATTTATTAATGTTTCATTTGTTGTTTGTTATGATTTAGAAAAAAGCATTAGTGTATGAAACAATGTTTTACTTAGTCGACATGAAACCTTAAATACATTATACAAATTGTAAATGCTAAAGTGAATGACCTAAGAATAAAGTAGTATGGTATATGTATTAATAATATAATAATGAAATAAATTATTTTAAGGGTATTCGTTATTCAGAAATATACACATACATATAAGTATTATTGTTTCTGATTTAAACTATACATGTTATTAATTGTTTATAAATTCAGTTTATACAAGTATACTGTATATCTTTTGATGTAGATAATTTGAATTTAAATAATTTTAAAAATATTTTAAACATGTTTTATTTTGACCAGAATTATTTTTTGTCCATGTGTAACTTTAGACGGTTAGCATTTTAAATTTATTTTACTTTTTATATATTTAATAGACAAAAATAAACGATAATACATTTTATTCGGTTAAATCCAAATTTCTACATACAAGCTTCCTTCAGACGTTGTAAATACTTTAAGTCGATTTACCAAAACCAGAAGAAGCTTGCATGAAGCTGCTCTTAGAGAAGATGTTTTTATCATCCTCTCTTAAATAGCCCGCAGAGTATGGGCCAACGATAAGCGCCTACACCTTACAATCGAGTGGCATTATTGTTTGTTGACAAATGTGTATATGGTAAGGAGTGATCATTTTGAGATATCACAAGCAAATCATGGCTACAACTGCTTCTAGAGAGGTGGTTCTATAACAATGTGGGGTGAAATTTTCCTAGAGACAAGCACGGACTCATATTCATATTAAACCGAGAAACTACGGACGAGTGCTCGATGATATCACGAATTTAGATTAGATTTTCTTTTGTAGACGACAGTGCTCATCCTCACTATGCGAGAATGGCGTTACAAAATCATGACATCACTCGGATTCAGTAGTCTCCGCATTCACCAGGTTGCAATCCAATTGCAGTGGTGAGATATGGATCAAGACATTATTCGTTCACTAATTTTAAATATGTCAAAGAAGTTGGAAGCTGTTCCAAGAGCAAAGGAGGAACCAACCAAGTACTGATTAGAAAAATGATAAGAATAATTTTGTTTTATTAATTTCCCAAGGAATTTGATAATCCCCATTTATGTCACTGGTTTAAAAGTTCTATTGTTTTTTTCAATTTTGTTTAATTTACATTGTTCATTTACTTGTTGCTATTGCTATCATCCACTTGCATGTGTTTATTTATATATAGGTCTATGTATATCAGCTTTGAGATATTAATTATTAATTAATTAATTGTTTTTATTTATTTCTTATTAATATGTGGTGGGTCCACTTTTCGCCTCTATTACTACAGCTGTTATTACATCTCATTATTTTTCCGGGGCGAGTTTTAGATCTGTCTTCTACTTTACGTTCTGCTTCCATACCTCTCTTGTATACTGTGACACCACAGATTCTCAATTGGATTGAGATTTTACGGTTGGATAGGCCATTAATTTCCTTTAATTTGATTCTCCTTAAACCTTTGATTGGTGGTAGTTAATACGTGACTTTTCATTGTCTTGTTGTTGGAATTTTACTTTCTTAAGGCTTGTATCACCGTAAATATTTGTTAAAGCACCCCTCTTTAACAAACCACTGGCTTGTGGAGCGGGACTGCCCGAGAGATATTTCTCACTATTTTTTTTTTTTTTTTTTTTTTTTTTTTTTTTTCTGGGGACAGAGAGGGGAAAGTGTAAACCCCCCTCCGGGCACCGATCCGGAGATCATAACCAATTGGAAACCATATGTGCTAGCACATATGGGGGAAAGAGCGTGTATATACATACACGGGTGAAGTTGAACCAGAAGACGGGACTGACAAAGATGCCAGCCCCCTGTCAACTGGTTCCCGGAAGAACAAGCCCAATCTGAGGAAGGTCCTAGAACCTCCCTGGGTGAGGATTGGGCTTGCAGTTGATCCGTCGGCCTCCCGCCACCACTGGCTTGTGGAGCGGGACTGCCCGAGAGATATTTCTCACTATTTTTTTTTTTTTTTTTTTTTTTTTTTTCTGGGGACAGAGAGGGGAAAGTGTAAACCCCCCTCCGGGCACCGATCCGGAGATCATAACCAATTGGAAACCATATGTGCTAGCACATATGGGGGAAAGGGCGTGTATATACATACACGGGTGAAGTTGAACCAGAAGACGGGACTGACAAAGATGCCAGCCCCCTGTCAACTGGTTCCCGGAAGAACAAGCCCAATCTGAGGAAGGTCCTAGAACCTCCCTGGGTGAGGATTGGGCTTGCAGTTGATCCGTCGGCCTCCCGCCACCACTGGCTTGTGGAGCGGGACTGCCCGAGAGATATTTCTCACTAATTTAGTGTCTTATATATGTTACTTCAGGTTGACTAAACACCTGTAGCGTTTTAAAGGTACATGAATTTTATGTTATAATTTTTAGGTGAATTTCATAATAATAATAATATTGATTGAACCATCACGAGGAAGCAGTTGGGTCGAAAGAACTTCCACTACGATTTCTTAAGTAATAGTTGATTAAAATACGATCATATAACGGTTTGCGTTGTCCAGTGAGATTTATATGTAGTTTTGGGAGTTATATTTTTCTATTCATATTTATATATTAATATAATAATTGAATTTAACATCCGGCAAAATCGATACAATAAATGAAATAATTAAAATTCAAATTCCTAATGAAATTATGTCTTTTGATAAATTAACTAAAATGTGACAATCAATATAAAGGTTACTTTTAATCTTTTCATTAGTGAACAGAATTTACAGACGTCATTGAACTTTTGCGTCTCATTTTTTTTTTTATTTTTAACAGTTAACATATTTTTTAGCACACATCGAGATTTTTATTGTACATCTTCTAAAGTTTATTTAAATTTGTAAATTTTGGTTGAAAATTTTATTTTTTTATTGATTTAAATAAAATTATAAAATAAAATAGATTTTTTAGGAAACCTGCATGTACGTAAGTTTGTTTGAATGGTGAGCGGTAAATGCTGTGAGAATAATCGACTTGTTTTTCTTTGCGAAAATTTTCAGCATACTGAATATTTTCATGTAGCTCGCATACAATTTAAAATTCTTTGTGTCTATTCCAGACGCCGTAGATCAAAAACGAAATAATTCATGGCGTAAATACAGTGCCGGAGTTTCTGATAAATAGCAAATTAGTTCGTTGGGGAATTTGCGTTCAAAACTCCATCGCCGAACCGGCTAACGAGTTTTGAATGTTGAACGGTGGCTTAAAGATTTCGTTGAACCGTTTTAACTGCGGAGCGAAGATAAATTCGCGCGCAGTGTCAACACCAAATGCGAGAATGTATAACTGAAATTATTGAATTAGGAGAGTGTATCCTGCCAGCGATTTATTCATATAAAGGAAATTAAAGCCGTCTCGCTGTTTAATATTTCAGAGTGGTTGCAGCCAGAGTTGCGCGGCGTGGAAATGTTGCCAGCGTCTTGGGAGCCGATCTATGCCTTTTGCTCGACTATTAAATGCTAGAATTCGGTTATGAGTTTGCGGCCGAGCACACGAACCACCAAACAAAATATTACATGATCACAGATCTACTTAAAATATTAACGAATTCATGCATTTATTATTGAAGACAAATGTTTATTTGTTACCCTTTAATGTCAAAATTATATGCCTTAAATTTTTAAAAATCCAACTCTTTCACATGTTACCTTTTCAGTTATGAAGTATATTATAACTTTCCTATGTAATAGATTTGGTATAAAGGTCTTTATTTTGTAATATAATATTAATCCATTTAATTGGGTTCCAATAACAAAGGATTAGGAATGTTATTGTTTAGCTTCCAATTATATATAATTAATAGAGGTATTATTATTGATCACAAGCAACGTATTAATATAATACCAGATAATAATACGTAATTAACAAAAAATTTCTATTTTTAATAAGAAAGAAGTAATTAGTTAGTAAAATATTAATTATCTAACAATAAATTGCAATATAATAATAATAAAATAATAATAAGGAAACGTTTATGTCTAAAATAATTTTATAAAACAACTAGTTTCCATGATAACTGAGATAAAAAATATTTATTTTTACAAACATATAAAAAGTATATATATAGTATATTTACTATAATCAAATAAAAGAATATATAATATATCAATATATTGTTCAAATAATAATAAAGAAACGTTTATGTCTAAAATAATTTTATAAAACAACTAGCTTCCATGATAACTGAAATAAAAAAATATTTATTTTTAGAAACATATAAAAAAGTATAATTATTTATTATAATCAAATAAAAGAATATGTAATAAAATTTATTAATATATATATATATATATATATATATATATATATATATATATATATATATATATATATTAAAATATGTTAATCCATTTTTAAAGTTTGATAAAAACAAAAAGTTTTCGAATAAGTAGATTGTCAGTCTTTTATTATTATTATTTTTTAATGTATACTTTTATTTATTTTATACGAGGTGTTTCTGTGGTCAAAATTTTGAAGCAGTTAATAGTGGAATAAAATCTAAATATATTTTTTAATGTTAGTCCTAATATGTTAATTCGAACTATAAATATTTGGTTTTGAGGACGATGTTGATGCATGTCCGAGCTTGCCTCACGATTTTCTACGCTTTGGATTATTGTAATGCAACGTAATGTTATTGTACGGTGCAAAAATTCTTTTCTTTCCTGTCGACTTCGACGTCTCTCACCTTCAAATCATACGCCAACCAATGTCCTTATTTCTAGAGAATTCTTGACACTTTTAAACGTTTTGAAACTTGTACTTGTTTCTCCAATTTCTGCTAGCGTCTGACATCGGTGTTGATCAAGTAATTCCTTTCGGTCCGTCAGAACGTTCTTTATCGTCAAGTTTAAAATCATTGTTTTTGAAGCAAGCCAGTTTCTGCATGTCGTATCCGATCGAGCATCCTCATCGCAAGAATTATATGTGATTTAGTTGAAGGTTTCTTTTGAATAAAATAGTACAATAAAATTTCTTGTAAATACACTTTGTTTGGCACATTTTCAAAACCAAATAAAACTACTTTGTTTAGCTAAAGTTAATTAGCATACACTGAAATTTAAGGTTAGATACTTTACTTCTTGGCAGGTGCGTTACCATTCGAAACTCCATAGTACTGCTACTGCCATTTTTAAAGAAACAGCGGGAACATATTTAATGTCCTAATATAGTATATGAGTATAATTCAGTGTAATATACTTTTTCCATAATGATACAGTAAATTCTCTTCTTTTCCTTGCACTGCTGAATATTTTCTAAAACTATTAGGCTTTCCTAAGTTTATTTTATATTTGAATAATGTTAAAATCGGTAGGTATGATTAGTTTTGCTAATTAAAAATTGAAAAAAAAAAAAAACGTTTACTATATCATTTTATTAATTTAATAAACATAAGTTTTCATTGACAAAATGTTTTTTTCTTTTCTGAAGCGAAAATACTCTTCAATTCAGTCTTTTTGCTCTTTGCTAATTTTGTTAAATGCATTTTCAATTCTTTGATGTAATTGTTCTATGTCATTAACTGGCAGAGCATAGACCCTCTCTTTGATTTGTGTTCATGACGGGCTGGGAGCCATTGACAAAATTGCAATCGGTAGGTCTCTTTTTAAAAAGATCCCGAGTTTGTCGATAAGTGTAAGGGTGCAACTGTTGTTCTTTTACAAGCCTTCAAACTATCGAATGCGATACATTAGTTTATTGTGACAAACGTCTTATATTAATAGTTGGATTTACGTCAATTAAACTAAATGCAATGCATTTGCGTCTGTTCTAACTGTTGGTCTTACTTTATCTGTAATTTTAGTTCTCAATGTACCTGTTTCACGTAAACATTTTCAGAATTTTAAATTATTTTAATGGTATCTACTTATCATAAATACAAACATTTATTCCATTATATTACACTTGATTTTGTATAGTACGGAAATCACTTTAATTTTCGTCAATCAATGAAATTCATATATCTCAAAAACGAGTGTGATAATCGAAATTATCCAAGAGTACGTTTTTTTTTAATTATACAAAGAATATAAGAAGCTTAATAGTATAAAAAAATAATAAATAAAAATAAGATTAGAAAAAGAGAAGAATCTCCTAGAATCTATTCTATTCTATCATAATGGAAAAAGTTTACTACATTGAGTTGTAAGTAGGTATTTTATTAACTTAAATTTAAGGGATGTATTTTTAGAAGAAAGAATAATAATAATTATTTATATTTTCTTCACTATTGGACGTATTCTACCTGTTTACCACCTTGTATATATTTCAAATTAGTTGTCTTTCACGGTCAATGGTATTTCCAGACCACATATAGAAAAACTGACTTGTCTCATTACCACAAATATATTTCCGAAATATTAGGATGACTGGAAAGTATGTCGCTTTTTTACATTACAACAACCTTGTCCAAAATGCCATTTCGAGATATTTTACTCAAAAGCCAATTGATTGATTGTAATAAACTTATTATTATTATTATTATTATTATTATTATAGTCTTATCTTTATTTACTATTTTTTAAATCTATTAAGCTTTTCATATTATTTGTATAATTTAGAAAAAAAACGTACTCTTGGTTAATTTCGATTAACACACTCGTTTTTGAGATATTTGAATTTCACTGATTGACGAAAGTGATTTCCGTACTATGTATGTGTATATATATATATATATATATATATATATATATATATATATATATATATTTCATAATGCAAGTAAAAACATTATTTATGTGTGTGTTTGCTGGGAAGTAGGTTAATTAATTAATAAACTTTGCAAATTGAAAGTAACTTCTCAACAGCATTTGAAACTTCACAGCAAATATTTTGAAAAGTATCCCGCCCAATAAAACGCCACAAAACATCTTCCGAATTTGCATTAAATTCAAACGAAACTTGTAACCGAGAGAATAATTATACATGATCACACGCCCGAAATGAAATTGCACAAAAACACCAACCCCTTTGTGCCACCACCTCCCCACCCCATTGTATCCCGTCAATTCCTTAATGGCACCCTTAGCCTAGTTTCGGACCACGTTGCCTTACCTTTACGCCGCCTGTACCAAACAATAACAAAGCCTTGTCGCACGGAGTGTACCACTCGAAAATGCGCCCCAGAGCGCCTGCTCTGTCCATATTGACTGTGTAACAGTCTCCACCATTGTATCGGGTTCGCATGCGAGACGGAAGAGCGCGCGGCGTCGTGGCGCTGGCATCGCGGCGCGCAGCAGGACGAACCGCGTTCGGACGGCGTCGGCGGTGCGGACACGGCGTGAGTTCCACTTCCCCTGATTTGATTAATGCGCCAATTTGAATGGGGAAATTGCACCGTCTAATCGGGTTTCTTCGGTTGTCCAGGGAGTTTTTTTTCGACTTCGACGCTTAATTTTTGTCAAGCAACAAATATGCTTGTAATAAAATTTAAAACGATATTTAGATAAAACGACACGAATATTTCGAGACGGATAAAAAAAGTTTCAAGCAATAAATTAATATTTATGATAGATTCACTTATATACATATAAACATTTTTATAAGTAGGAAATAAGTTTTACTGATTTTTTGTCGTAACTGTTCATTTTATAAAATAAACAAAAATATATATTAAAACAACAAAAGTCGTACTTTATCGAAAAACATTACTTTATTAACAAACTTTTGTAAGTATTAAATAAACATTTTGATGCAGTTTTAAAAAAAGAATACCGAGTAAATATATATAAAATAATCAAATACACTGGTTTTCTAGATATACATATGCACACAAAAAATAACAATATCAATGAAAAACAGTTGATTAATTGAGATTTTTAAAAATCAATATGCGTATTTATTATCATTTAATTCCGTCAAAATATCCAAAAACACAAAACAAACATTCGTGAAAACGATGCATATGTTATTTTTTAATAATGCACTCTGGTTGTTGTTTTATTTTTTATAAAATTACCATAAAAAATGGAAGCTTTATAAAAGTCAACAATTGTGTATTTTAGTGCTCACTGAAAAAGTAATTATTCAAAAAACACTGGCAATTTATAATGAATATCGCGTTTGTAAAATAACCATGGAATATAATTAACTGCCAAATATAAATAATTTTATATAAATATCAGTAATTTATTTAGCTTAAACAATAAAAAACCATGGGATTCAGTCGTGTGAAATATTATATTTGAACTATGCTATAAATTTTGAAATTTCAGTGCAGATAAACGGCAAAAAGTCAAAAACAAATTAAATTTATATATTCATGCAGATGATAGAAGTTAAAATGGATTTTATTTAATTTTAAATTTTGCAGTAATTACCTATGCAAATCTACGCAGCTGATAAATTCAATTAAAATTTTAATAAAACTGAATCATGCCTATTGCATTCCACATGTAATTGAACAATGTCGATTTTAAAGTAAGATAAAAAACAATGAAATAACCAATTTAATGACGAATTAATTATTTAGTAATAACAAACATCAAATTTATCCGAGGATAATCAATAATTATTTAATAAATATTTTATTGGAATAAATTTTTGTTGTGAAAAATACATTAAAATTTTAATTCTGAATAATATGAATCAATTTTTCAAGTAATTAATGGAATTAACACATATTATATAACATAATTATGTATACAAATTCATTTATTCTAATATTTTTAAAATAATAAAAAAATATTAATTACTTTTACATATTTAAAATAATAATAAAAAATAATAATTACCATTGTAATAGTGGAAATCATTCTAAATAAGTTTATTTATTAATTAAATATTAAAAATACATTATTTACAAAGCCATTTGTTGGATTAAATTAAAAATTAAAATTCTATCATTAATTATTTTTTAAAATATTCCACTTTTAAGTTTATCTTAGGGCATCTGCCCCTTGAAATTTTCTGTAATTATTTTTTGATAAATTATCCATTAAATAACATTTTTCTAAATATTAAATTTTAAAATAATTATATAAATAATTAATTGGTACTGAATATTTATCGAAAACACGAAATAAATCAATATTAACCAATTAAAGTGAATGAATTTTTAAACTATAAAAATTAGGATGGAAAAATAAAAATATTTTATTGTTACGTACCCAAAATTTATCGTTTATGTTAGTATTTCTAGATATTTTTATAGCTAATTTAGCATTTGAAAAAATATAATAACTATGTAATTATAAATATATGAATATCATATATATATATATATATATATATAAAATATTTTATAAATCTTAATATTAATATAAAATAATTTTTGAAGTTTGAAACACTAATTATCATTAATTGTTAATAACTTATTAAAAAATAGCATTTAGCATTTTATTTATTTAAGAAATGTATGTTTTATTTGAAAGTTTCTTTATAAATTACCATTTTTCAATATATAATATAATATACAATACAACAATATAATAATATCAACAATAACATAATATTGGTGGTATACACAAAAATATAATAATTATTAAATAAGAAATATACTAACAATGTATTTATAAAATATGTATAACTTTTATAACTTGCATATTAATAAGAGAAGTATTGTAACAATATTTGAATTTAGTACTATAAATAAATATTGAAGCAGTATTTACTAGTAGAGATTTAAATTTAATGTATTGCAGATTCCTGTAATTTAACAACAGGGTTGGTTTTGAATTTTTAAAATGTTGAAAGTCTTAGTATTATCTAAACAATGGAGTGGAATTAAATTAGATCTAATTATATTATTAAATGATAGATAATGATTGAAAAATAAGTCGTACATGTTATTAATAAGCCAATACTAAGTTTTATCAATGTTAGTGTCATTATGCTGCGATGAATCACTGTAAACAAAAGTACCGAAGCAGGAATTGACATTGTCAATAAGTAAACCGAGGAAAACAGAAAATTCATCCATTAAATTCAAACATTTAAACATTCCATCCGCGAACCGATACTTCCCCTACCATGTCATTGAACTCCCCACTCCAGCCCCTCGGCAGCAGGACGCACGTCGATACACCCTTCGCAGGGGTTATATGTGTGTCGCGTACCCCAACAAGAAGTCGTCCGTTTCACCAATTTTCACTTGGACGTTGTGACTGTTGTGGAAAAAAGCGCGTGCCAACGCGGAAAACGCCCCAGCAAAACGGGAAGACGGCCATTCTTGCCGGTCCCGGACCGTCCTAACGATCGGCGGCGGTGTGTTCCGGTGACAGGTCGCGGTGCGGCCGCAAAACGCACGACCGTTTGTTGCGAGGGCGTCCTCTTGGTTATTGTTCACGAGGACCCGGTGAAACATTGCAGTTGTGTGGTGGCTTGCAGTTCGGATTCGGAGTGACCGAAGAGGAATTCTCTGTGTTTTGTGTAAGGGGGTAGTTGTTTTTACTGCGAACGCCATTTTGCTATAGTCTTTAGGCGTATACTTTTCACGTTGTACTGACTATTTCGCCATTATATATATTGTATATTTATGCGGTAGATGAGGCTGTTTATTTTGACTTTTGAACAATTTGTTGTGGTTGTTTCGATTTTACGTTCGTTCCATATGATTATTGCCTTTTTCAAATCAGGTGATCGGTGTAAGCAAGATTTTTTGGAACACCTACATAAATATTTATTTGTGTCAAAGGCAATAACTAAAGGTGATATTTAATACTTTCTTATTTTTATTACGATTTACAATAAAAAATATAATATCTTAATTTATTTCAACAATATTTTGAATCAAATATTTTTCATCACAACAAATATAATATGGCGACATATATAATTTTTAATTATATTACAGCCTGTTGTTTCTTGGTGTTTATAATATAATTTTTACACAAAATATATTTTATATTATATATAGAATTGGTAGGGAATTTATCTTATATAAACAAAAATGTCTTTGTTTAGCTTAAACATAAGTATCTTAGAAAATTTGTGCGACGATTACTTTCTTTGACATAGTAACAGTTTATAGATTTAAATAATAATTATTAATATTGATTAATATTAGTTTTGTTGAATACATAATATGAAACATCAATCTAGCTTCAAAACTGTTTTAATAAATTCTTTATCTAAAAAAATCTACATTTTCATGATAGGAATATTTTTATCAAACAAAATATATCCAAAGAAATAGTTGTAGCAGTATTTGGACAGTTTCCGTGTTAAATGTACGAGATATAAAATTTTTATTGGTTATTTTAAAGAGCAGTTTTTATCTTATATCTTTAAAATATTGTTGATTAATACTGATTATTCAAGGAAGTTAAAATGTTGGATGTTGTGCCAAAATACTAGATTTTTACAAATAGAAGACTTATTTTACATAAGATAGCATTATTTGTGAGATATTTTTTGTGTAATCTGTACTAGATAAAATTGTTCATTGTTTTCAGTTACAAAGTAACAACATATATTATTATATATTACTTTATTTTTAAAATTTAATTGAAAAAAAAAAGAAGAGGAAAGAAGGATTTACAAATTGCATCAAAAATTAGGATCTTATAGACATATAGTTTATATTATTTATTAATTTATATATTATATTATATATTTATATAATAGTATATATAAATTAAAATGCAATGAAATACATTATTTCTGGCTTAGATCTGATACTAATATTTAGTACTATTTATGTCAATTTATGTAATATAAATTAAAATAATTTAAGCAAGTAAATTATAAAAATTAAAACTATTATTTAAACACAATAAAATATTGGAGTGTGTTACATACATATTTTAAGATATTAATTTAGTGTTGGAGTATGAAATAAAGTTGCAAAGGTTTCATAATAATATTCATATTATTTTCGAATTTTATACTGTCCCGTGATAATAAAATAATAAATTTTAACTTACATAAGGTTTTCCCAAAATGTATTAAATCTTTTATTTAAAATAAATATTTTAGAATCATCTTTTCGTACAATCTTGTAACCTCAATGAAAATTCCTTACAAATTAAATATATTATATTATTAATTTCATTTTTTTATTTAAATTGTGTTAGAAAAATTGATTGAGTAAGTAAATTAAATGAATTAAGCTTCTAAAAATATATTTTTATTCATTTTATTTTTCAGTAAAGAAACACATTTTTAAATTTTTAAATGATTAATTTACTAAAATTTAAAGTAAAACTTTTTAAACGAAATATAATTAAATTTATATTACACATTTTCTGTTATTCATAAAATCTGGTAATATATTTCTTAAATGGTGGATTAACTCCTTAATAACATAACCAATATCCAATGTATAAAAAGAAACATTTTAAATGCCAATTTGTAAAATATATATGTATCTTATTCGATTTGTTTCAAAATATATAAAAAAATTAATTGGAATTTATGTCATAATGATTATTATATTACCTATTTGAAATAAATTTCAAAATAAATGTAGGGAATTATAATTTTTTATTTTATTTTTGCCTATAAATATCAATAATAAATATCAAGTGAAATTATATAATTAACCATTTTAATAATTCTATATAAATATTTTATTAAATGGTTTTGTACCACATAATTGTAATATTGCAAAAGTAAATAAACAATATTAACAAAGAATCTGGATTTATTTTTAATATTGTTGAAGTTATTGTTTTCTATTGCCCTTATTTTTGTTTTATGTATAGCACCGAGTAGGCAAGTAAAACTTCTGCAGTATGTTGACAATATTATCACATAGCTTTTAGCAAGTTCCAAACAAATTTTTCACGTCATTTTGGTATGATTATAAAATTTTTGACTCAATAGAAATATTAATGACTAAAATTACTTTAAGCAAAAAATTAAAATTTTGTAAACCTCTTAAAATAATTAGATTCTTTCAAACAAAATTGTAAGAAACTACTAAATAAATGTAATAAATATATAATTAAACATTAATCAAATACAAAGTAATAAAAATAAAATTTTATTAATTTTAATTCCTTGAATGATTTGCCCTATTTTTTTATCTTTTACTTTTTACAAAATATAATTGTTTAAGTGGCTAGAATTCTATTATACTTTTGTTTAACACATATATTATTGTTTTTAAAATGTGAATAACGCAAAATAATGAAATAAATAGATGCAAACTAACTTATTTACACATATAATCTCAATTTATAAATTATTAGTAAGTAACACTTATAATATGAAATTTAAATAATAAACAACTACACTTACTATACTGTATTCAAAACTATATAGACATTATTTATTGTACAATAATATCTAGTTTTCATAATAACAAGTCACTATAAATAACTTAACAAAGAAAGTAACACGCGACATTTTTATTTCTAAAAATAATAAAGAACATTACTCCTACATTTATCTCTGGCATTAACTGTATCATTTACTAAATAAATCACGATCGATTTATTAATATTTTCGGAAGGTTTGTGTGAATGTAAGCGAAAAATGTTTGTCGCGTAATATGCAGTTTAACTAGACGATTTTTTAAAACTTTTACCACTTCATGTTGCTCTGATGCGGGATCGTTCATCCGGAGAAACAATCCCGCTTACGTGTACGGAACGTGCAACGACAATTTCGATGATGAATCTTAGAAATAAAAGTTTGGAAAACTAATAAATATTTTAAGATGCCGGCGCATTTGTTTTCCGGATATTCCGTAATATGAGAATGGATGTCGTATTTCTCACTGTTTTATTGCTGCGACCATAAAATTCACGCGTTCTGTTTACAACACGAATTTATCGCGTATCTAAATTCTGTGCTTGCGTTATTAAAATTATGATATGTTAATTAATTTCTTTGGATACTTACATTAAAATCGATTGTGGCTCCACTTATTTTTCTCGTCTTATTGATATTATAATGGTCGGCGTGCTTTTTAATGGGTCCATAAAAACGTCTTGAGATCGTCGGATTAAACGCATTTTCAAGTTTACTGCCAAATACAACTTGATTCGTCCCATAAAAAACTTTTTGGTGGATCCATTAAGGAAAATTGCCAAGAAAATTATTTCACCCTTAAAATTAATGTCAATTAACATTGAACTCAATCGTCGTCATTAAGCACAATATTCTAAATAATTGCTCAAAATACTGTCGGTTTAGGTTATGATTTATTTACTTTGTGAGTGCATTCATTGAAAATAATTACATTATTTCTAATTAATGCACACTTTCAATTTGTATAAAAAAGGATAGGAAATAAATTACTGAAGTTATATTTGTAAAAGATTAAAATAAATATGCAAAATTTAAGTCAATTTATAGTAAAAACCCTATATATGGTGTACAAACTAATATTTTAGACATTTGAAAATATTGAATTATTAAATTTACTTAGTTTAATAGAAACATATTTGGTTAAAACATTATAAATATAAATATAATTACTGTATAATAAATAGAACTAAATATTTTTAGAAACAATAGAATATATTATTACTCCTAATTTAAGACATTTAAAAATAATTAATTAAGTTTTAAATTTATGTAACATAATGGAAAAACTAAATTATTACCTTCTATATTATTTATATTACATATTTATTACATATATATTTTTTCAAAATAGAAAATTATAAATAATTACTGTGAAAATATTAATAAATTTTTATAATTAAAAAAAAAAATAACTATTTTATTATGTTTGTATTTTTCATCCAATTTTAACATTTTATTTAATGTAAATTATTAAAATATAGACCAAAACGTACAGAGTATTTTTTTAGACATGAAAATTGAAGAAATTATTTTAGCAAATCTAACTGTATCACTGGATTAAGAACCCCTTGAATTAGGTATCTAAATATCATAAAAAAATTTAAAATGATATTCTTCTTATGAATTTATTTTGTTAATCTAGTAGATTAGGGAATAAACAGTCAAAAATAGCACAACAATATTCAAATATTATACTAATTTAATTCCATCATTTCTTTTTATTTCATCGTTGTTGAATTGCTGAAAAATAAGCTAATTTGTGTAATTTTTTTTTCCATAGTTTACTTGAATAAAAAAATAAATTCATAAATTTAAATATAAATGTTATGGAGGTTTCCCACTTTCGAATAGGCCACATTATATAAACAATAAAAAAATTATACCAATAAAATGTATAACAAATAATTTAAATTTGTGCAAGGAGGAGTTAAAAATAAATCTCCGAAGTACATATTTTGATAATCAGGGTCTTTTTGGGAAAAACCATTTTTAATAAAATAGAAATAAATAAAAGTTTGTCCTATTTGTAAATACACTGTATAAAAACGAGAAAATATTGAAAAATAATTATAATTTTTTAGATTAGATCTAAAAATATTAAAATGAATATATTAAAAGAAACTAAAAGTAAATATTAATTAATATTAAGTGTTATACTAAAACCATTAATAATTTAGAAACAGTTAAAAAATTATGAATAATTTTTGAATTGAATTGAATAACACCATTTGGTTAATGTTATTTTTGAATAATTTATTTGTATAAAATTTTTAATAAATAATTTTTATATTTTTGTTATGAGTTGTGTGTGGTAATCTAAGATGGAAATATTTCTGTAACTTTTCAATTTTAATAAATAATAGTTCAAATGATAAAATTATTTTCTGTATCGGCTAGCAGTTTATTATTGTATTTTCAGTAGGACAATTTAGAATATAAAATGGGCCACACTAAATAATTAATGTGAAATTATATTATGAAAAATCATTGTGTTTAAAATTCAATACATAATTAGAAACATTATAATTTACTAAAAATATAAACATAGAATTAAAATCAAAATATTTTCTTAAATTTTTAGAAGCACTCTTGAAAACAATAATAATTCTCAAATATTTTATCACAGGAGTTGATTCAAATGAGATTTATGATAAACTTTTAATTATTGATATTTTTAAAAATTATTTATTAAAAAAGTAAAACAATTATCCCAGTTAAAAATTATTAGTCTATATAGTAATATATTTTTTGCAGATCATTTAAATGGCCCATTTTCATGAATATTTTTGCTCTATAAAAAAGTGTTAAAAGTAATGAGAAACTTAATAGAATATTGATCGATATAAACCTCTGTATATTCAAAGAAAACTTTCGGTGCCGTAAACTTTATTTATAATATGCTAAAAAACAAAAAATTCAATTACGTTCGAAAAGGTAAAATTTGAAACAATTTTTTGTACATAATAATGGTCACCGTGTAAAAGTTTTTTTTTTCTTTTTTACTATAACGTTAACTTAGTAACTCGGTTCATATATCTATAATAATAGCAGTGTCATTTGGAGAAGTTGGGAGCAATTAAAAAGATATGCCCATCTTGCGAAGTTTAACGGCTGAAGTTTGGCAATTCGCCAATTCTGATACCGACCTTCACCCATAAAATATGCACACATCAACGAAAAACCATATAACGTTTAATTAAAATTCATTTTTTATTGCTCCATCCATGAATTTGTACTTTACATACGGTTTATTTTCTACGGACAGTTGTTTTTTCATGTACGAACATCGGGTTCATAATTATGCAGTGGTCAAGGGTGGCCGCTCCGCGTTTATTTAATTTTCTTTCCGCAACATGAAAACAATTGAAAAAAGGAACGTTTTCTGCAATATGATTATAATACACACGTATAAAACATCGATTTGCATAAAAAAGGCCGGACTCCCGTCTAAATATAGTATTAATTCCCTTTTGCGATCTCACGCGAACCTAATAATCCCCGTATATTATAAAGTTAATGCATACAAAACGAATGAGCGACCATAATAAATAATATGTGTAATTTCGTTTGGAAACGTCCGAGAATTTTAATTAATACAACATTATTTCCGTACATTTATATGAATGTTTGTTTTTCGTCCGGAATTTTTATATTTTCCTGAAATATGTTTGAATTATGTAGACGAAATAAATTGGTTTATTATACAAAATGGTTATATTTTTGTTGTATTGTTTGCTATTTCTATGCGATAATAATTATGTTTACTTTTCAAAGCTAAACAAACCCTGTTTTATATAATTTTTGTTAAAGGAAACGTCAAGATATATTTTCAAATAACTCTATTTTATCATATTTTGTGTTTTTTAGTTTATTTTTAATGTATACTTATTTTTAGACGTATTAAAACTGATGTAATTTTATTTTATTTTGCTGTAATTTTTAAATTACTACTCCAATATTCAATTCAAGAATTTTAATACTCTGGTATATATCAATTTTTATTTTTATGTTTCAATTTCAATATAAGGTATAATTTTTAAATAGTTTTAATAAATTATTAATTATACAGTTATAATTCAAAAGATTGACAAAAAAACTTGTATCATACATTATAATTTTTATGAGTAAAAAATGAGAAGAAATGAATAAAAATGTTTTATTAATCAGCCATTAAAATGAGTATGTACCTCTAGAGATATAGGTCACTATTAAGTGCACTTAAAATGTAATAATATATTTATTGTCAGCAAAATCATGTATAAAACATAACAATGCAACATCAAATAAAACATCCATAATTAACTAGAATTACAATACATAATCAAATGAACATATTAAAAAGAAAAATTAAAGGAATAGAAGTGTTTAGTGAGCAACCATGTTAACATTTATGTTAAAAAAGTCATAAAATTTAAGTCTAAAAGTTGTTTTTTGTATGGTTTTCTTTAATTATTTCACATTAAAAAGAATTTTCTCCTGATGTACTAGTATAAAATATAATTCTTAGTTTTTGTTTCATATTAAACCTTTTGTCAGTGAAAATTCTGACTACCACGTAATCGATGTAAATTAAATCAAAAACGCCATATCATATTATTTCTTACATTCTAATGTCATAAAGTCCCATTTAATTTACGAAAAAATCAGTGCACGCACCCAAATTTCATAAAAAATATACGTATATAACTATAAATATAATATAAAAATCTATGACTGTTTTGAGATATTTTTGATATATTATTATTATTATTATTATTATTATTATTATTATTATTATTATTATTATTATTATTATTATTATTATTATTATTTTATGTTTCTGTTGCTCTTTGATTAAAAACGAATTATAAATAAACAAAAATAACTTGCTACTTAAATGAGTCAGAAGTTTTATATTCATACCTTTTTAAATTTTAACTTGCAATTGAAAAGTAAAAAAATATTCTTTAATAACTTTAACTTTTTTTTAATTGTGTGTATTAAATTAAGGTTAGTACAGTTAGGATAATAATAATAATAATTCATATTTTCAAGTCAAATTGTCTATTGTTGATGGATAACCTTCTGTTTATTATCTAAAAATAAATTTATTATAAATAATGTTTAAAATGAACAACATGCGCATTCACCATTTTTATAAATGTATATAATAATGATAATAATAATATAATAATGAGAAATAAATTTATGATATGATATCAAAATATAATTTTTATTTTCTGATTTTCTATAATTTTATATTTTTTAATTTTTTATTACATTAATTGAATATAATTTTTAAAATGTATTAATCAAATTCAATAACCTTCATAACACCCAGTTTTACTTCATATACCGCCAATTTGCCTGAAACATTTCTCTCAAACTGTTTCTAAACCGACACGTGTATTTTTTTCCCTCATACAACCCCATAAAAGTACAAGTGCATCCACTTGCCTCGTTTAGCCGATAATCTAATCACCATATATATTTTGCACATTCCAGTAACGTATTGATTCGCTTCGGCCAAGTTTTCTTCCTTCAGCATTCGCACAATCGTTCCGGAGATCCAGCGCCGCCATTTAAAGTGCTGTGACCCATTTCGCGATTCAGCGTCAGACATATTATTTGGCATTTATTAAGGATACCGCCAACAAAGGAAATATGACGTTCGACATGTTGGTTTTGTTCGGCCCGTTTTTCTCGACGCGATGATTTAAAAGTGTTTGTTGGTTTCTTATCTGGTAACATGGCTGTTCGTTTTGCATGCAATAAAACTAAGAATTTATCGCCGATCCATATTGCGTCTGCACAATTTCCAGTAATAGAATACAATTTGGACGGAAATGCGAACGAATTAGTCACGGTGACGTTCCATTGCGCCAATCGTTCATTCGCCGGAAAAAAATATCGAGATACATCGAATCTTTCGGATGGGAACTTTTCCGGTTTTTAGGTCATGGAAGTTATAGTGACTTTTTATGTGTTCATATATTTTCACATTTATCAAAATTGATTTAAGGTTACTTACGATTTTGGAGTCATCCATCAAAACTTTGATATAATATTGATTTTACTAAATATTAAAAAACATTAAAATGCATTATTTTAATTATCATTGATGACTATTAATTTAATATTTATTATAATAAATTTAGGAATTGAATAATTGTATTGTAACTTTACCATTTTTCGCACTGGATTTAAGTTTTATATAAAGTAATAATATAAAAATGTGAATTTGAAATAAAATTTAATGCTCAATTAATATAATTTATTGAACAAATTTAAACTATTTTTATATATACATATACTGTAACTTATATCTCGATTTTAATTTTAATTTCAAAAGATAAATATTAAGAAAATGTACAGGCATAAAAATTTTCCATTGATTGGGAAACATTTTGTAAAAAAAATAAATTATTGAATTTTAAAATGTGCGTTTAGAAAAATATATTGAATCAGTTAAAGCGTAGAATAAAAATATTAAAACTATCTCAGGTTAATGAATTAGTTATAACATTTACATGGACGTACAAGTAATGATACATGATGTAATTTTAAAATTGAAATTTAAAATATTCTTTATTATTATTTATTTTTAATTTTAGCTATTTATGTTAAAATTAATATTAATATTCCAATTTAAAATGAATTAATTATAAAACGAATTTGCATTTTCATTAAAAATAAACAATAGACATTTTTATTTAACAAGTATTATGTGATGAATTAATTTAATGTATATTATAAAATAATATATATCTCTTTAATTAATAGTATATTTTAGTGATATTAACATTAAATTTTATAATCATGCTACGTAAAAGTGTAAAACTGAATATTCATGAACTACAAAAAATATAAATTAAACAGTTTCTTATTATGCTTAAGATTATTAGAAATTATAAGAATTTTTTATTAAAACGAACAATAAATGTTATAAAAACAAAATTAAAGTGTCAGCTTTCCACCGAACTTACTTCATTACATGAAAATTTAATTTATTCACAAAGACGTTTTAATTTTTGATATAAAAAAATTGTGTTTTCAACTTTCTTTGTGAATTTTATATTAATTTAATTTTCAAATTATTTCATAGCATACATTAAATTTCGATTATAGGATTTAACAATGAATTCATATAAAATTTATTCGTTTAGTCATTAAATTAAATTAAAAAAATAAAATCAATATTTTATTTTTATATTTAATCTACATTTATGGAGTTTATATTAATTTGTTTTGTAATGGATCATTAAACTTTTTTGTACATTTAGAAAAGTGACATTTTTAAGTATATGAATACAGTCGAACATGAATTGCTACAAAAAAAATCGAGTTATCAAAACTTCGAGTTATTAAACAAAATACATACATAGAAAGTAATGTGTAAATATGTATTTATCACGTTAATGATTTAAGCTAGATACTACTGAAGTACACTACTTATCAAAGATAACATTTTGAAACCTATAAAAATATATAGCACATAATACATACATTATTATTATTATTATGTAACGTTTATATTTTAATGCAAAAAAGTTAGTTATTTGTGTTTAACGAAAGAATTTTTATTTTCATTTAAAAAAAAAGCGATTAAACCATTCCAGAATAGCTTTGACGACATTTTCTTACATAGATTTTCTTATACGAATCCTAATATTGAAATATAAGTATTACCATTTTAGGGGTTGTTTTTAAGACATTTGATTGAAAAAACCTTTTATAAAATGAGCTTTTAAAATTTGTACATTTAAAATTTAGGATGTTGTAACCATATAAAGTAAATTGTAGGAGTTTCCGGCATTATTTTAATAAATCGATAAATTGTTGCTGACAGAGAATGATATTCGGACAGGAAAAATTCAATTTTGTGCGAAGGTTGTGCCAAATATTTAGTTCGGGTTATCAAGATATTCGAGTAATCGAAGTTAGAGTTATCACGAAAAAAAATCCACATAATTTTCACCATGGACACCATTGCAAACCAACTTGCTTCGAGTTATCGAAGTTCGTATTTTGTATTTAGAAATAAATAATAATAAAATTACATTTAGACAAACATGTACATATTTATTACTTGAATAATATTTTTAACCTAAGATCACAGAAAGCATATTTAAATCATTTAATTTGAATTGGAGAAGGTATTGATCTAAGAATGTATGGAGAATATTCTCATAATATTTTCAAAATATTTTTCACCAACGATAATAATTCTGAAAACGTTGTTACGAATTATATATAAGTTATATTGTAAATGTATTTTTTGCTGAAAAACGACATGACCATTATATTAATTCAGCTGAAGCATTCCCTATCACGTCGACATAATCCATTCCCCATGTTTGACTCAACCACTTCAATAAAGTAACAAAACGAAAACCATAGAACAACATACAATCATCAAATTATTTTAAAAATTTCATTAGCCGTGATGTTCCTGTTAAGTTGATTAAAAACATAAAATAAACAGTCGGCACTTCATAATACGTGTTTCCTTGGAATTCTTTTTATTTCCCTTTTATTCGTGTAATTCCTGCGCTTCGGCCGAACATTAAAGGAAAACAATATCTGGACAATATCTGGGGGATCGTTTTTTTATCGCCTTTACAAAGAACACCCCGGATGCAACACGAGAACGATCGACGAGCCTATCAAATCGAGTGTATAATTTTTTTAGTGGATCACGCGAGATTCTTATTATTCCCATCGTGTTGGACCAGCGTTTATCGCTATCGAAGTGGTTATTTTTCCTCTTATTCAGACGAGACAAGGGCTTTAATAATACTATCCCATTCGGTGTTTCTGAAAAGAATCGGGGAGAATGGAAAAAGAAAGGGCGAAATAGACACAAAGGTCATAATTTCTGAAATTTTACATTCCATTAACACTTTTCTTTAAATCGTAATTTAATTGTCCCGAGGACTGAAATATCGTCTCGTTTTCGATCGTTTATTTATAAAGTGATACACAGAAGAAGATTAATTGTGTTGCGGAGATGAAAATAATTAATCTTTGTTGCGTTTTTATCTGTTTCCCTTTTATTGACAACAAGAAAAATCGTTTTCTTTTTATTAAATTTCTGGATATATATGATACAGCGGACCATAAAACATTTGATTTCTTTCAAAGTTTTATAAATGACGCGAAATCTTCCGGACCGCCGATAAATGTTGATACTTTCAACGCTTTGAAACCATTAACAAAGTTATACAGGCGGCTGTAAAATGTTAAGGCAGGTTTGCGTGTATAAATTTTATACGCGTTTTTATTATTCTAATATTTCTGATCAAATGTAAAGTTTTAAGATCAAAATTGTTTTTAATAACTTTCAGGTATACATAATTAGAATTAAAATTGTTCTTTTTTACTTCGAAATTATTTATTTAAATTATTTAAATTAGTACAAACGATATTCGTTTGTACTAATTGTGAGATTTATGGCTTTTCTTTTATGAAGGGTGTTAAAATATATGACCTATAAAATTTAAAAGTTTAAAATTTTATTTTTTTATAGTTTTTAAAAACACTCAGAATAAAAAATTATGTGTATTATATTTATCAGAAAAATACAGTGAGGTCGTAAAAGGTTCCCCCTTGTAAGCAAAACCAATAAATTTGTTTGTAATAAAAACTGAACATATTAAATGAAGTGCTCAAAAGTGGTGTCACCGAAGAACTTTTCCAACAAAAAATGGTTGATAGTGTCCATCCCGTACTGGGCATTCTGGCAAATGTTAACTCTATGACAAAATTGGCCAAGTACGATAACATTTTATAAGATTTTATTCCAGGTCGATAACTTCACATAAAGGATAAAATATACACTTATAAACAAAATATTTCGTTTTTTGACTCAAAACCAAAATATAAATAAACTGTCAAAAATAACACAAATTATTTTATTTTTCAATATTGGAATATTATACAATAGTAATTTCGTAAGTTCGTGGTAGAATTAATGAATCATGTGGGGAAATTACCATAGTATAATTGAGAAAAATAACCGCGAAATTATCAAAGAGATATAATAAATGTATTAAATTGAACGATGGAGGAAGTAAATAAAATTAGTAGTAGTATATTATGATTAATATAATGTTCCAAAATTCTTGAAAAATAAGGTACAGCTATAGAAGACTTGATTAAAAAAAACATATTCATAAAAAAATATTTTTGGTATTTACTCATTTCAGGGTATATACTAAAAATCCAGTGGTGTATTTAGATTTTTTATAAAAAATGTGCTAGTATGAATTCTTCATGTGAAAAAATAAATAATATTGCTTTTCAATCAAAAACGTGAAATTTTGTCTGTAAGTACATACATATTTCCATGCTTTACAATTTAAAAAAAAAAAGTTCAAAGTCAAAATCGGATAAAAAATACAAATTTTATGGGGGTGTCCCACTTCCCAATGGGCCACATATTCATATGACTTTAAATTTATTCAGTTATTGAAAATTGAATATCACAATAAACATACTTTTGAGAATTGCAAATGATATAGTTATAGAAAATCGACTAATTAATCAATTTAGAATTTTACACAATTCAATTGATCACACATGTTTTAGTGAATTAATGAGATTTTCCAGATAAACAAATCGCTCCCATTGTCAATACATAATCATATGAAATTAAAATACAAAGAGATTAAACAACATAAAAACAATTCGCTTCATTATCTGCGTTCCAAACGTTAATTAATTAGTTTCAATTGATAGATCATAATTACTATACATTAGCGACATCCCAATCAATGCATTATTAATCTCTTGGCACGTGTTAATTATTACCTGGAATTAATTTTCACTTGACACAAAAAAATCTGCCACCTGTATTTTATAATAAAGGGCCATAATTAAAATAAATGTAGAAGGTAAAATTAAATAAACTGAAAGCTCAAATTCTTGTTTAATAGCAAAACGGCACTAAATTGTTTATGTTTCACGAAGTAATTAAATGTTTAATTACAGGTTTAAATTGTTTCTGTTGCGTGGACGAGTTAATAGATTTCGATTGATGCTTCGTCCGAGTGACAATCCATGAGTGACGGTTTATGGATTACGATCGGTACACAGTCTAATCACGAGCAGGGAAAACGTCTGATTTAAACTTGGTGAGTTCGAGTAATTAATTAATATCAAATCAATTATGTTTAAATTTAAAATTAAATAATCTTAATTATTATTATTAACTTTTATTTGAAGTTGAAGTATATTTTAATATTTCGGTGCAATATTAGAAAATGAAAATATTTTAAGAATTTATTGAAGTTAATTACAATGAAGCATAAAGTATAGGATGTAACTTACTACTATTGACTATTAGTGACATTTTATTTACTATGGATGCATTAAGGGCACTAACATTCTTTAAAATGTACTTAGTACTAGGTGTAACGATTATTTTGATGATTAGTTAAATTAGTCAATTTTTTATCACTGATGCATTTTAATTAGAAAGTTTATCCCATTTTTGACACAATTACGATACATAAAATATTGTTTTAATAAGAATATAATTAATATGGAAACAAAATACATACTTAAAAACGGAAATATTTAGTAGGTTTTCTAATTTGGTTCAAGTATCAGTGAATTTCATTCTCTACATACTGAAAAGGGAGTTGTTATTGGATTACATTTGATCATCTTGAATAAATGTTACATAAATGTCATATAAAAACATTCTTCCTACAAGCCATAATTAATAATTCAAGAGTTTTAAAATTTTCGAAAAAATTATTAATTTAAATTCCGCCATTTTTAATTTTCAATGTTTTTACAATTAAAAGTAGGACAAAAAATAGTATGTTGTTTATATCAAAAACTACCTTAATATAAAAAGTAACTTGATATACAAAAAGTAGTGATATATAAATAAAATCAAATTGAGAAAAAATTAAACACAAATATTTTTTCAAAACTCTTTGAAAAGTGCATTTTTGGCAGGGTTATAATTATTTATAATAATAAGCGTCTTGTTTTTGAGTAGTAAAATATGTTGAAAAATAAGGTGTATTTAAAAAGATTCTATAATACATACAAATTTTAATAAAATTAAACAGTATAGTAAAATGTATAATCAATTTTATTTTTGCATGATTACATGCATTACAGCAAACAAAAACACTGAAAACTATTTTTAAAATGTTTATTTTTTAAACAAATCCTGTTTATATTATACATGATTGATCGGCTGCTAATTATAATTAATATTAATAATAATCATCTATTTTGGAACGCCTCGTAAAATTACCGTGTTATCGTGGATATGCATTAATTTATTTTACTTTCCCTTCGTGGATATGCATTAATCTTCTTTGAGCGTTCGAAAAATTTTGCTCTGCAATTTCCTGTGTATTATCAAAGTTATTTCGTCGAGTTCTCTACAGTTTCATACCTTTGATGTACTGATGAATGTCTAGTTAATAAAATCTGAAGGATGTTACTTAAAATTGAATACAAAGTTATTGCATTATATATAATCAAAGTAAAAATATACATCTTATAATTTATTTCAAATTACTTTTATGATAATTCTTTATAAACTTGATTATTATATGTATCATTTGAATACCATCTTCAGATTATATTTAATTATGAATACTGTAACTGAGTATACTAGAGGGTAAGTAAAAATAACTAAAAAGACAAAAGAAATCTCTAAAGTATTCAATAAATAGTTTGAATAATAAGAAATAGTTAATGCGTAAAACTGTATTTTAGAGGGGTACAAATAAAATTAACAAATTGTCTTTTTATATCTTTAGTGCAATCACATCTGATTAGCTAATAGCTAGTTTCTAGTCTGGTCTTCAGTATGGAAGTCTTCACATCAGTTTTGCGCCACTACAAAAAAACATTCATTTGAAGTTATCTTTAATATTTGAACGAGATCAAAAAATATACATAAAAATAAATTATAAAAAAACAGTTTTATGAGGTGATATTGATTCTCGAACAAGAATAACAAAATAACTGACAAAATAATATTTGAACCTTTTGATAGTAATAAAACATGTTCTCGAACTGATATTTTTCTGTTGGGCAGACCGTAGATAAAATAATCAATTGGAGATAAATCGGAAGACCTGGACACACTATGGATCCTTTTCTGTCTCACCATCAGTTAGAAAATCTCACATTAAGATATTCCCTTTTTTCGCGATTGAAATGAGGGAAGCGACGTCTTCAATGAAGAAGGATCTAATTACATGAAGACTAACAATTGCATTCCATATGTTAAGCTTTTGATGATACTAGGTATGAATTTATTCTATAGTTACACTGCCAGTGAGGTGAAAAATACATTCATCAGAAAAAATAATGCTGTTTTAAAAAATATCATTATGTTAAATTATTTATTCACAAAATTCGATTATTCAGGCTAAACCTCATAGAATAAATAATAAAACTCGGATTCGCTATAATCGTTCATCATTAAAATCTCGATCCTTTCTTGTTTATTTAGATGAACCATATCACAATTAAATGAAATAAATGAGCACAGATTTATTAATTCATACTTTCTACTGTGGAAAATGAAAATAATTATGACAAAACAAGTTAGGGATATACCAAAAAAGTACAATTTCAAATAAATGTCCCATATTTGTTAAAGTATTCATATTAGGAATATATTTCTTATGTTAATTAATTCTTTTGTGTTTTTACTGGTTGACGACATATCGTAATAAATAAGAGATGCAGTATTAAAAATCAGTCCACAACAGAACCCACCCGACATATAAACGGTCAAGTAGTTTTTAAAACTGAAAATCGGCAGTGTTCGAGAACACCGTTTGTGTTAGTATTTAGAAATATTAACCGGACCTTAAAGCGTATGCACGAATGTTATAACCAAATAGAAATATTAAAGAATTACTTATGAAACGAATTGGCGTGAAGAGGCATATTTAAAAGTGCCGTTGGAGAATTTATTCATAAAATATTCATTCAAATTTAATATAAAACTGGAATTGATTATTGCTTTCTCGGTTGATACATTACTTTTGCGAAATCCTGTATAGAACAAAAACATTACAACTGAATTTTACAAAGAATTATAATAAATTTAAATATACCCATGACAATTATTACTCTTCTGGGCGCCTTAAGTAGGCGAACGTATCAAATACAAGGCACAGAATCGTACGACCACCTCTTTCGTTAACAACATGTGTGAATGATAATTTATATAATATATATTTAAATAAATAAAATACTTTGAATATTTTTCTCGTAGAGTAGATAATAGAATTAACTCTTAATTCAGTGATCACTTGCACACTTTGAAGACATCAAGGGTCAGAAGGAAGTCAAACTTCAAAAAATTAAACAGTTTAATTTACTGAAGTAATTTTGAAACAAATGAGTATAAGAATGTTGAACTGTAATCACGAAAATAATGTTAGTCCAACGTATCAAATTGAAAACGTCTAGAAAGCACAAGTTCTTAAACACAGCATTTGATTGATTCGAACCAATTTAAAAGCGCACTATAAGCACAAAATACATTTTCGAAAAAGCGAAATAATGAACAAAGGGCGAGCGTTAACTCTTTTTGCCCGACATTCAATTTCCAAGCCGCATATGTTAGCAATATTTACACAATAAAAGTCGACACGAGTTCCACTCCAGACATTGTAACTAGTTCGCAAACAGAATGATTGGTTTCCAGAGTTGATTTTTATATCGACGACTTTCTCCCAGTATCGCGCAACTTTTTCCCGAAAACTCCGAAAACAAACACATAATTCAGACCCGAAACTAATTATTACGTTTCTTTGCACGATCTTATCTCACGAATCAAGGACACATGAAACAGCCATTCGCACGCTCATTAAATCGAGACCAGACCATTTTTTACACGTTGCTCTTTCAAAACTCCACTTTCAGACTTTGTAATTGCAGGAATTGGAGCTAAAGCGATTAGTTAACCAATAAGATTTTGGAGCTCCTTACAAATGTTGTCGAGTAATTTAATTTGCTGTAACGCTTTACATGTGAAGTGAAACTATCAAGGGAACGAATTGGAGTTTCTTTTATACATTTATTGCTCAATTTTCTGTGAATGTGAACGTAAGGAAGACCAAAAAATATGTAAAGCTACTTGAAATAGTGTTAGGATGAAACTTAACAAGTGAACGAATTTGATTTGGTTCTTTTTCAATTAATTAATCAATTTAATAATCTTTTAAAAATTCTCATCACCACCCATCTTATTATGAAAATAGCCAAGTCAAAAAGGATGGAAAGGTTTCGTCATGTCGTAAAATATGCAAATGTTGACCTTCATTTTGAAAGCAAAGAAGTAATGTTTCGTATTTCGTTTTGTTTTCGGTTGGATTAGGACCGAAAAAGTGTGGAAACACTCACTTTGAGTGGTACGAAAGTATGAAAAAAGCGTCTGGGCAAACACACGACATTGAAATCCGTCGAATTACCATAATGTTCGTACCTAATGTCTGATGTGATAAATAAATAAATGAATAATGGATTGTGGGAATTGAAACAAAGCGTCTGTAGATAATGAAAAATGATGAAAAAGTGTGCTCCCACATTAAAAGCATTATTTAGACAATGTATGATTTATTTAACAACACTCAAATCACAAAAAATAAGTACCGATCATGACGATGCATTATACCATAAAATTAATTTCTAAGTGCCTAGTAATAGGCGTTAATACATTTAACCGCCATTTTTTTCCTTCATGAATGAAAACATTAATTTTGAATGCTCAGATTTCCACTACAGCTACAGATAACGCGTCTGAAAATAATAATAACAAAAAAACTCCAGACAACAGAGGCATTATTCACTTTAAACGCTTTCATCCTTTTAAAATAGTAATTTTTTAAATGGAGGTGATTTTTTTCGCCAGACAAACATTATTCGATGCGCTTTATTTTCTCATTAACGTCCGGAAATCATTACTCATTACTTAACTAGTTTTGCGATGATTTTTATTTATTATGTTTTTTTATAGAAATGTTTGTTACAGCTCGCGATTGCGTGATTCAAATTTTAATTAAACTTTTTATTCCGTGCATATTGTTCGAACGGCCAATCATTTATTTCAATTTAGCTTATGTTGGATAGAAATATCAAGAACATAATAGCCGCATTTCTAGTAAATCGATAGTAGAAATATTTAAATGAATTTTATATGGCACAATTTTATTTTACTTTGTTTGTTTGTTTGTATAATTAGAAACTTTATACTTTTTGCGAGTATTAAGAATTATTAGTATTTACAAAAATTTATAAATATGCTCAAGTAAAGAAAACATAATAATCATTTTTCATTTTTATAAATTTATTTTCGGTATATTAAAAAAAAAAAATAACAAAAATTACATTTTTTATATTAATTTTCCATAATTAAATGCTTTTATACATATTTGTTAGAATTTTTTGTGACTAATGTTTATACATTTCTATAAATATAAAATTTGTGGAACATAAATAGATATACCCAAATAACACTTAACAAAGTAAATAATATTTTTTTACTACCATTTTTTCAGTCTCATGCATTTATTATCAGTATATTCAAAAATATTAGATTAAAAAATTTATTTCAATTTTTTTAATGGAAATATTTATTTTTATTTATTTTATTGGTGTAATTACAGACTTTAATGGATATTTACTGGTATTTTTGGTGATATTAAAATTTATTATTAATGTTTACATATTTATGTAAATATAAAATTTGAGGAATATAAATAGATATGCTCCAATAATACTGAACAAAGTAAATATAATTTTTTTTATTATTTTTTAGTTCGATAAATTTATTATCGTTGTGTAAAAAAATATTAAATTAAAAGCATTTTAAATTTTTTTGGTAAATATATTTAAATAAAGCTTACACAATACAAAATTCAATTTTTATTTAATATATTTCCATAATTACAGGATTTGAATATGTATTTATTAGTATTTTTTGTGATATTAAAAATTGTGATTAATGTTTACATATTTGTATAAAGAAAAAAAATTGTGGAATATAAATAGAAATGTTCAAATAATCCTGAACAAAGTAAATATTATTTTTACTGTTTTTCAGTTCCGTGTATTTATTATCAATGTATTTAAAAATATTAAATTAAAAACTTTTTCAATCTTTTCAGAAGAAATATTTATATGAAGTTAACAAAATACAAAATTTACTTTTATATATTTTGTTAGTATAATTGTATATCTTAACCCATATTTATTAGAATTTTTTGTATATTAAAATTTATGATTAATATTTACATATTCCTGTAAATATAAAATTTGTGGCACATAAATAGATAAACTAAAATAATACTGAATAATATAAATATAATTTTTTACTGTTTTTCAGTTAGATGAATTTATTATTATCGCTGTATTTAGAAATATTAAATCAAAAACTTAAAAACGTTAAATTTTTTTGTTGAAAATATTTAAATCAAGTTAGTACAATACAAAATTTATTTTTTATTTATATTATTTCCATAATTACAGGCTTTAATACATATGTATTAGCATTTTGTGAAAAATTGTTATTAATGTTTTCATACATTTATTGTCGATGTATTTAAAAATATTATATTAAAAAATTTAGTTCAATTTTGTTGCTGTAGTTATAGGATTTAATACATATTAATTAGTATTTTTATGATATTAAACATTGTGATAATTGTTTAATTCAATAATTTAAAAAATACTGAATAAAACAAATATAATGTATTTAAAATAATATATTAAAAAATATAATTTTATTGCATTTGTTTTCGATGTATTAGAAATATTAAATTAAAAATTTTTATTTAATATTATTTAATTTAAATATTTTTTGAATCTTTTCTTCTCAGTTACATGCATTTGTCTTCGATGTATTAGGAATATTAAACAAAAAAATTAATTTAATATTATTTAATTTTAATATTGTTGTGTATCCTTCCACAATTTATATCTGAGTTCAAAGGAAAGCTTCACTATACACAATTTTTCATCTATAGGAAGCTGCTGTTTAAAACGTAGATGGATAAAATACTGCCACATCCTTTGTTTGACCGATCAAAATTCTCCCGAATAATAAAATAAATTAAATCACGAATATTAAATTACAAGTTCTCGCTTGGGACAATTTTAATACACTATAATAAACTTGAACCTTCGCAGATTCGAATGTTTTATCACATTTGCGTTAATCCCGTTTGTACATCGAAAACTTTTCGGAGGCAAAAACTGTAGGGAGCACGGAGTTGCAAATAAAAAAAAACGTTGTCCCCGGGTGTTTAATAACTGGATTTTTTTCATGTTGCAGGAGGCAGTCGGGATCAAGGAGGGCATGTGGTAGGCGTGGTTGGGGGGGTCGCCTCCCCCCTTCGACCTGGCGCCGGAACGGGTCACCACGGCGACCTTTACAGGTAATTATTATGGGTTTTTAATGTTTCACAGGGATTTCAATCCATTTATTTGTATGTGGGTTTGGACGGGGGAGTCGAATTTGGCAAAAGGGCGTTCATATTATTTGGGTTTGCAACGTTTTTCATTGGTTTTTTTAAGGCATGAGAAGTTGTTTAAAATATTTAAATTATTTTTACTATAACAGGAAAATTCTAATTAATTAAGGGATGTGACATAAAAACCCAAAAAAGTAGTGGTATGTGTATTTGTTTTTGAAGTTCATACTAACTAGATTCGAGATCCATTTAAAGATTGCGTTTCTGTGGACTGTAATTTTAATTAAAAATTTCGCTGTGCGTGTCACGAAAAGGTTTTTAATAAAAATATGCATTTCTCTGTACTAATCTCACCCAAAAGAACTTTCCAAATCCCTTATCGTACAGAAAGCAAAGATGCTAACAAACATTCTAATTAATTCTGCAACTTTTTCTGCTCAACGGAAAATATAATTAAAACTCATTTACATATAATTTAATTTCCAAAAAAAGAATTAATTAAGTTCCGCGAACGCAGGCATTTGTCAAGTGTTCGTTTTTTATTATTCATGAGCACAAAGCGAAATTTTTGATAATGACTTTCAGTTTATGTAAATAAAGTCCGAGAGAAAATAATTCATGAAGCGAAGAAAAAACAAATACTTAATTACTGTTCGAGCTTGAGGAGATTGTCCCTGTTTGCCAAAAAAATTACAGCCATCCTCAATTTCCTTCTTTAATGACTAACAGGCAAAATAATGGATTTTTCTGATTAAGTAAGAGTTATAGTGTTTTTTTAGTTAGCTTTGTATTAACAAGATTATATTCGCACAAAGCAACTTTTAATGACTCAGGTTCTAACTTCTGACACCAAACTAACGACGTCATTCATTACTTTGTTTTTGTAGCAACAAATGTTTTTAAAAAATACAGAGAAAACCAAAGACAAAGAACATGAAAACGTTGCACGGAAATTTCCGATAAACTCAATAATAGTTCGATTTCATAAAGAACAGGCAAATGGTGAAAATAAAAATGTTCCGGGCAACACCTTCCACTGACAGAACGCTAAATCTGAATCGAATAATACGCCGTATTCAAAAACTTGGAAATTGCCTCCGGAGAATGTAAAAATGCACTTCCCATCCGAACCCTTGCTGCATGAAAACCTTACACTCGCACTTACAATAGCAATTGCTTCCACTCGAACTATTTTACGAATCTTGTTCTCGATGTTCCCTCATTTTAATTTTATTCGAAGCCGATAATTTACTCGAAGACTGTGATCTATAGACTTTTAAAAAAGTTTAAATTCCCCAAAACAATTGAACTCGAGTGAAGAATTCAATTGCTTTGAAGTTAATTATACGAATCGAATTCTTGGGTTTTCCTTGTAATTTTTTTGCTAGGCAAATTTAATCAGAATCAAGTTTTATTGTAAATTTAAGTTAAGGGTAAAAATTTTAGAAGATTGTTTAAAATGCCCTAACATACTTGATAACGTTATATTAAGTACAAGGTACTCAGATATGGCCGTCAGCATCTTGAGAGGCAGATGATGAAAGAAAGTAGATATTTAAAATGTTATTAAAAAATTGCTAGATGTCATTAAAGTTGACCAAGAGGAATGTGTGGGAAGTAGTAAAATAAACTGTTTTTAAATGTATTATCTTTTTCCTTAAGTTTCCAAGTACTGTAGTTGAGAATGTACTGTCAACATTCATCTCATCACTGTTAGTAATATTGTTAGAACTTTTTACTAACAAATTAGAAGTTAAGCTATGAATATGAATTAACTGTATAAGAATAGGCTGATATTCATCTCAAAAATCTCATATTTGAAAATCTATTACCCACTGGCCAAAGGCGTAGGTATTCCTATTGGTCAACTTCCACACTGTCTAACTCCTCTGCTATTGAAGCAGCACTCTTTTGAATATCTACTTTTGCATCAGAAATATCTCTTTGAGGTAGTGCAAGGAACATATAAATGGATTTTGGATACACAATTTTAATCTAATCTAATCTAACCTAATCCATACTAACTTAACATATCTAATATTTACTATTTTTGTAATAATTTTATTTTAATTAAGTTATGTTATTATCAGTGATTAGCAGTTTTATTGTGTATTCCATACACATAGAATACAGTGTGACCCATTTAAGATGGAAACACCTTTTTTTATTGATATAAGATTTTAATGGATAATAACTCTAATAATATAATATGTAATATAAAATTACTCTCTATTACTCGTTACACATCTATTTTAAAATTTATTATTATGATGACACAATTAGTTTAATTCTTGCTACCAACAAGTCAGTATATGAACTTCTTCATACTTTATTTCATGATTTAATTTAAAAGTAGAGTTACGAATAAAAAAGTTACAGTTAGATTGGACACACTTTATCTACATCATAATCAAATAATTATTTAAAGTTAACACTTTTTTTATATATAAATAAAATGTTTACTCCATAACATAAATAATATAAAATTAACTAATGTTGGTTAATAAAAAATCCAATAAGCAATAAAAAATTGAAATTAACTTTTATTTATTTAATATAAAAATGTTTATGTTTATACAGACGTTTTATTATTGCAATTAAAGCAGAATTTAATTGTCCTAAAACCCATAAAAAGTATTATATTACCAAAAAGACATTTCTCGTTTTTAGTGTCGTTTGGATAAGTGATGAACTGCGTTATATCGAATGACTTTCATAAATAACTCATATAAATTCCCGTAAAAGTGGAAATTCATACTTTATGTGGTTGATCGATGCATTTAAACGTCGAAGAAAAAATTAATTGAATGATTTAATTTTTATTCATACATAACGATAGGAGGGGCAAGTGTAAAAAATCTCTTTTTAAATTGCACATTGACATGAATTATTTATAAAATTGGGTCTCCAAACAAGTTTATAAGGCCCTAAATTAGCAGAAAAAAATGCGCCGGGTACCGTTCAAATTTATAACGGGGACAAACGCTCAAAGAAATTAATGCAAACATTCATTTTTTCACTTGACTTGAAAATTATAATTGAAAATTATTTACATATAATTTAACTGTACAAAGAAATTAATTATATTCCCTTCGAGTCTTGCGCATTTATCAACCGGCACTTTTATTATTCATGGCAACCGAGGGACATTTTTCATAACGACTTTCGCAGTTCCTTATGCGGAAAAAATTCAGAAAAGGAAAATTATCCTTCAAGGCTGGTTTTAAGCTTTTAAGCACGAACTTATGAAACAAGGCAAATATTTGAATAACGCAGAAGCCGTTTGGATACACATACACCTTTTAAAATCTCGTACCTCCGGAGCGTGGCCGTACTCATTTACATTTACTTTTTGAAAGACAAAAGGGATTTCGGGAGCACTTGCCAGACAATACTTTAAACTAATTTCTTTTTCACGTTGAGATTTATTATATTCCATGTTTTGTTCAATGTTTAAAACCAGTTGTTTTTTATTCTATGTATTTAACATGTTTAATTTCTTATACATTGTATTTTTATGTGATCAGTCAGTCAGTATGTTTTCATTTTTAAATTTATATTTTTAAAATACTCCAAGAAATTGATTTTTATTAATATATTCTGAAAAAGGGAAAGATATACGTATTCACTTTTTCTATATTTATTTATTTTGTTTATAATTGTTATAAAAAATCTTAAAAAATATTGTTAATCTAAAAAAATTAAAATTTTTTAACTTAATATGGAGTATTTTCACCTCTACCATAAATGACCCTAAATGCCTCACATTTGTTCTTAGCCAAAATATGGGATCGTATTTCATTTTGGTCCAAATTCTCTCACATGTCGAGTAGAAGACGCTCCACATCCTTTAAGCTATTCGGACGGTTAGGATGGTCCCTTAAACGTCTCCCAAGAATGTCCCAGATATGTTCTATTGGATTAAGGTTTGGTCTGCGAGCTGGCCAGGCCATAGCATTAATACCAACGTCAGCAAGATAATTTCGGACAACATAGACTGTATGTGATTCTTCTAAAATGTCTAAAATGTATGCTCAGCATTAAGGTTGCCGTGGAAACTCACGAACGAGTCTCAAATTTAAAAGTCTCAAAAAACGATATTTGAGCCGTTGTTGTTACCCCGACTTCTCTTAGTATGGTTACCAGTTTCCATGTACCGTTGTACATACAGCAATGGGGGATGTATGGGATACACCAAACCATTAGCTTATTCTACGCTAACTAAAAAGAAAATGGGGATGATAAATGAGTTAGAAACTAATGTACTAATTTACCAGAAATGAAAACGTTTAAACATTTTTCAAAAGTCATATATGAGAGTGTGTCAAAGTTAATACAAACAATGTACTATTTACTTAAATAAAAAAATTTGTTTACTAAATTATAGGTGGTGCGCTAATTTCTTGGAGCAGTGTATGGAACATTTTAGTGATGGCATTCTACCAATATTGCCTTCCTAATGTTCGACACGCCTCAACATTTAATCTTCTTTGCTGTATACTCTTCATAAAATCTCTGGTCATTTCGTTGAAAACTCATTAATCGTATTTTATATTAAATTTCCCAACTAATGTTTTTAAATTAAGACACATTTTTTTAATAAACCTTTGAATATTCAGAACACGTTTGCGACACTCGTTTTTGAAATTGGTTTATATGCAAAGAGTGTCATTTAATCTCGCGTTGAATTTTTCAATGAGCTACATTTCTCGAAATAGGTCACCTCTATATTGTTCCATGCAGATCTAAAATTTAACTGACCCACTAACGCACAGTACCCCGAACTTCTTGCCTTCCACCCTCCACGTTTCGCTAAAAACATTGCTGTTTAAAGTTTAAAACGGGCAATTTTTCCGAAATAACTCCGAAGTGATATTGTAGGAATAATTTTTATTGTGCGCCCGCGTACGTGCCTCACATGTCCAACTCCCCCGGCAACGCTCCAAAAGTCGTATTTCGATTGCGTACGGTTTAAATAATGGTCCGACTAACGCGTCCCGAAATGCGAGAAGTTGGGGCCAGACGGATCCTGTCACGTGACCGACCCGAAAGTCCAAATTACGTCCCCCAATGTTGACGTACGCGTGTCGTAAATAAATTATTTGGCGAAAATATTACTTTGTTGCGCACAGGATGGATGATTGTCTCGGAATGTGCAAAAAGTAAATTGAAAAGGGGCGAGGAGGCATTAATTAGCATTTTATTTCTATTGTTGTAAATTGATAGAGAACAATACTGCATTCTTTATTACAGCTAATTAACAAACTTAAGCCAATTGCATATTATTTACTGATAATTTAATAATATCATCAATTTTGTTTTAATTTAGTTGGTTTCTTTTTAAAAATATCAAGAAATAATAAAGGGTGTTTCACAACTTCGAATATTAACCACATACTCACTGTTACATAAGAAGACCATTTTTCAAAAGTTCAATCAATCTATAAAAGTTGTTCAAAATTGTTGTTTCCATTGATTTGAATGCCAGCTCGGGCCCCCCAAATCCAATTTTGGCAGACTAGTTCAAATGTTCTTTCCTCTTGCCTGCTGATCTCGAAAACGCAAATTATCGCTGGCTGTTTTGATATTTTTACCCCCTATTCGATATACCTCATTTCTAAATGTCCCCATAAAAGAAACCTTCAGTATTCGAGGAGGTAGAGGTAATTTATCATTTTCAACTCAGGTTTCACACACTAAATTCTTTTTTGAACTTTTTTACAACTTATTTTGATAAAGCGACTACTTACGCAACAGTATGTAGTTGAAATTTATCGGATAAGTTGCGAAACATCGTGTATATACTAATAAATCAAAATAAACATTTTATTGTATAATATATTCAAATGTTTCAACTAATATCTACCATAACTACCAAATATTAAATGATTTTTCATAACTAATAAACATTACAAATTTTAATGTTTTAAATTATTTTAGGAATCTCTCACTTCATATCAACATACAATAATAAAAATATTTTAACCCATGCATATCTTGAAAATGAAAAATGTCATAATTTAATATACTGTGCGTCTTTTGTAGTAAACAATTTGAATTATATCAAAAATCAAAATACCAACTGCATATTACAACAAATATATTATCAAAATAAGTTTTTAATAAACTATATTAAAAAATTAAATGAATGTTGCATAAAATAAATAAAATTGCATCAACAACAGAACTTTTAAACCAACAATAAAACAGCTTCCACCATTCTGGGATACTCAAAATTAGTGTATTTAATGTTAATACTGTAAACTCAGGATCACCGTATAAATTAAAATGTTAACAAGTTAAGTGTTTTATTAAGTTATTTTATTACACTGACTTCATATTTACATCCATCAACAAAAATATTTTAAAACATAAATTGGTTAAATTACCAGTTTTTAAAATATTTAATTTCAAGTCATCATCAGAAATACTGTAAAATTAAGATCGAGACATTAAATTATATCGTTTTAATTAGTATTGATATACTGTATTGGTCATTTTACAATGTTATGGCCGTAACTATTTTACTTAATGTCAACAATTAAAATAATATTGTTTTAGTCTAATGATGATTTATACTCTATTTTAAAAACTAATATTTTTTATTCTGTAAAATATTACATTAAAATATCTTAATTAAGCTGGACATAAATAAAGCAACATTAATTTTGAAAGATTTTTTTATCAACTAAATGAGAAACGGTTAAATTATTATTAAAACCAATTTCCGAAATATTTCATGCCTATATTCGTCTTAGCTTCTTGAAGGGTTCGTTTAAATTTGTGTAATTTTTATGTCGGTTATCAATTTTATCCTATATGTTTTCTGTAGGGTTGATATTAGGAAATTGATGGTCTTTTAACGAATCACAATTTTAGTATTGTTATCACACCATCGTCCCCTCAATGTGTAGTAGCTCATTGTTGATTAATATAATAATAATAATCGACTGAACCGTCACGGATCATTAATATACTATAAAGTCGTAAATTCATTAAAGAATAAAATTAATTTGTCTGGTTGTATAGTAGACACAACAATAACAGAAAAGACATTACATATACTGGAATCCAATTCAAGTAGTACAGCTCATATTTTAATACAATTTAATAAGTTCCTATAGTTATTGCCACCACTGTATGTATATTTTAACAACAATAATTTTCTTATTTCTCTCATCATGTTAAACGTTAATGTTTTTTTGAGATTTTAGTTTGCCCAGTTTACGTTAATATTCAACATCAAATATATTTTAATTATGGGTCTGTTATCAATTTTAAAAATGTAGTTTAATACTTTACATTATGTAATTATTAAAAATACTAAACAATTTGTAAATTAAGATGACGACTTTAAACTAAAATATTTTAATGAATATTGTTTTATGTAAATTTTATGTCAACATCCAGCAATAAAAACATTTTAAACTAAGAATCTCTTACTATTTTAATATCTAACTTCTAGAAATAATCATAACTACTGAAATATTAATAAATCAGAGTAACCTTATTGGTGTAAGTATTTTATTGAATATTATTTTATGTAAATTTTAAACTAAATAAACTTCTCATTTATCACAATTATTAAATTATAAAAATTTGTTGTGTGTGTTTTGAATAAAATTAAATTAAACAGAATTTTAATCTATGAATCTATTACTATTTTAAAAATTATTGTAGTTCAATATTATACATCGGGAAATAATTACAAATATTGATAGGTTAGTAAATAAAGGTCATCAATTTAAATGGAAGTGTTTTATTTTAATAAATATTGTTGTATATTTTAACAAAAATAATTTCACATTTATCACAAGTATTAAACAAAATTTTAAAATCAAAATCATCATATTAAATTTAATTTTACATTTCATACAAAAATAAATTCCATTATCACTTTATCAACTCTCGCACAATATAATAAATAAATAAGTATTAAAAAGTAATTTTAGGATTTTATTGAATCGTATCCTCATATTTTGTCCATTAACAACCCTATGCATAAATTACTCTACATCCAAGAATTTCATCGGAGTAGAGGTGTAACTAAATTGCGTGATTCTGACGTGTACGTGTCGTAAATAAATTATTGTTAAATATTACGTTGTTATCTGCTCCGCGAGAATGATGTAGGTCCGCTGGCTGCGTAATTTAATCTCCGTAATAAGTTAAACCGAAATTACAAACGGCGTTAACGGTTGATGAAGTCCCGTGCAAAAAATGGTTTCGCCGATGTGCAGTGGAGTTGCGATGAATTAATACGACGTTCGTGTCGTTTATCAAATATACGGGACAAATCGAATTTCGCCCGGAATATGGGTGGTACGTTAGTTCTTTCGCAGCAATATGATTTAATTAAGGAGATTTATGCAAACATTTAATGAAACTAATTTTAATCTCGCGGAAACGAGAGAAAGGAGTTAGTTGGTGTCGTGACATGAGCTACGGTTGGCAGCAATTAGGGCGGTAAAACCCGTGCTTGTGGACGAACTACATCGGGCTTTCAAGTGAAACGCCTACAAAGACTGGGGATTACCTCACGCAGCAACTAAAATAACACCTGTGTGGATCTTTGCCATCGTGGGGCGCAACGAAGGTGCGAATTATTCTAAAAGCATGAGATATGTGCTACGTGGCCTCATTACCGCAGTTTAAGGGATGAAACGTGTAACAAGAGCTCCGCGTATGTTCAACCTTTATTAATGTTTTGTGCCGAATGTTTTCCTGACTGACGCATTATTTGTTCAGACGACGATTGTGTCTTTATTGATTGGAATGCTGTTTTCCATATTTATCTGGAACACATCACCGCGAAAGGTTTTAGTGCATTTTTCCAATTTAAAATATCAATGGATCCGTACTTCTCACCTCGTTTTTTCCAGCTCCCGCATTCGAATACCATTATGCCATTCAATTCTTTTAAAAGCCTGGAAATAGATTTCTTTTCTTTCGAATAAAGCACCACCAAGCCACACAATAACCGGGAGCAAATTAAACAAATGCATATTGATTGGATCAGATATCTTGAATAATTTGATTTCGGGCACGTTTTTCCTTTTGCTCCGCTTTCTTAACTGGAACCACAATGACTTCCTTTATCTTTGCAAACCGTATTCCTTTCTTTTTCTAATTATTTATGGTCTAACTTTTATTTTATAGCAATTTATTGAGTTGTAACAGAAACCGTGTTATCAAACATCTGTAAAATGCATAATTTATACAGTTTCTTGCATGTTTGATAAAGACCAACTTTAAAAGTCATGCAAATCACCGTATCACATTTCAGCACTCCCGCATCATCATAAGTTCGAAATGAACAGTGATCAATAATAACATGTGATCATTTAATATCGCTATTTTGGTCTTTGACCCGTTAACAATGGCAAACATCCTTCATCCATATTTCACGATCGTCGATAATTTCTGCTTTGAATGTGTAATCGTTTCATTGAACGCAATCACTCTATTTCTCATTAATTATTGGTAATGGATAATAAATTGCACGGTGTTGCCACAAGCTTATTTATCTACTGTAAAGTTGCACGGGGGATAATTATGGCTGAAACTGAGTAAAAATTGGACTCCGACACGAAATTGACTCATAACTTATTCTGCATTTTTCGAAGGACTTATGCATAATTTTGTTCTGAGAATTTTCTTGCATTGTGTGCTGTGATGAATCATATTCTGAATATGAATTATTGAACACTGAAATGTCTGTAATTTACATGCAGTTGTCGGTGATTATTGATTTTTCCTTCAGTTATTGCTTAATAATTTACAATTAAGAGGATGCTTATTTGGATTTCTAGGAACATTAGCATTGTCATTTAATTATTTACTTATACTTATTTAAATAGAAGCGATTGCTGCAAAAAATTACTGGAGATTGACTTTATATTATAAAGGAACGTTTTCTATTCCGCAATTCTATTTATTATATTTAGTGTGCAAAGTGACCAGAGGTGAAGGTTTTGACTCAAACATTCTAAAGTTTTGGCCGTTTTAAAAAAATTTTGGAACAGTCAAGCGATTTACGGCCCAGGAAAATGAAAATAAACTTTATACATGTATAAAAATGCATAATAAGTGACGTGTATATACTTGACAATAAATATTTCATACATCGACTGAAAACCATTAGACATATACATAATATGTATAATAATACATATTATGATCTTAACGATATTTCACTGTCAGGATAATGAGAAACAACTGGGAAAATGAGATTATTAAATACAAAATCTTTTATTAAGTATTTATTTGGAAATAATTAATCGAAAAATTTAAACAGTAAGGTACTAGGAATCATTAGAATTTTAAACAAGATCACATAATCGGCATACTTTATAACTTTCCTGTCTAAGTATATCCAGACAAGTGATAGACAAGAAAGAAATAATTTTGAGGTTTTTTACTAATAATACAAAAACGCTGTATTTGAATGCAATGTTAATGTTTTATTATATTATATTTATATTAGATATACTAATCAAAGTAATTAAATATCTTTAAAAAATCCAAATATTGTTTACGTAAATAAACTGATCGAAAAAAGTTAAGCATATTGCCTTATTTTATAATCAAATGATTATTTATTAAAAATTAAAATTGTAATAGTAGAATTGTAATAAAAGAAATAAGAAATTAAACCAAGGATAACTTAAAATTTATTTTACAAAATAATTAAAAAATTTGTTTTCACATATAAAATGAAAAATACACCATTTTTTTTAAATATTCCAGCTCTGCTTCCTATTACAGCTTGTACCCTACGTAACATACTTCTTACCAGTTCATCCACATGATTTTGATCCAAAGCGTCCCATACTGGATGAAGTTGTCTTAATTCATTTACAGTATGGGAATGAGGCTGGTCAGCAATTAATATGATCTTCCAAGCATGTAAGGGTACACTCTCGATTGGAGCATTTTTTAAGTTGTTGAGGACAACCCCAGCTCTGACAGTCTAGCGTTGTCGTTTAAAAATCGAAAGTTTGGTTCCAAATTCCATCAATAATGTTCAACAATGTTATCGTTGTTGCATAAATTTTACCGGTCATGCTACGGTTACAGATGTAAAGCTCCGTTCTACCTCCTAGAAAAGTACCACCCCATACCCATATGGAGCTTGGTACGCGTGAACTTCCTGCACTTAACGTGGATTTATTCTTTGATTTGGAGGTCCCCAGACTCGTACTGACCTTCTATCACTACATACTCCAAATCTGCTTTAACATACAAACATCGCAGAATTTCACTCTTTAGGTCACAATTCTTTTTCCTGACAAACCAGCCTGAAGCATTCTTCTGATAAATGACGTCTATGCATGGTTTAAGAAAAGGCAGTAAAAATTGGTTGTTAATTCTTGAACAGGGTTAAAATCAACTGAATATTTAAATATCGACTGAAGCCTGTGATGCGTTTTTTCGACCTCGTTGTTTATTGTCTAAGGTTTTATTGTATTCATTTTTACGTTTTTATTCCCAAATAATCGATGTATATAGAGCGTATAAAAATGTATGGTTTAACTTATATTTTGGTCGAAATATGTGAATTCCTTCGATTAGTTTAGATACCATATAATTAAGAAGTTGTCTGACCCGAATGCGTCTGCAGTGGACAAGATCTTCGTCACGACTGTCTGATTGGCTAATTGGCGGAAATTCAAGTGGCAATGAGCTTTTTCACTACGTACCTTGCATCGGAAATGCAACAACAGCGCTCATTATTTAATTTGTTGGTGTTCTTCACATGCTTTTAGCTGACAGTGATGTGATACACAATTCGTGTCGCCTCTGTCCTATGATGGAAATTCGAATTCCTTCACTGTAAGAATTGGCCATTAGTATCTTTATCTACAAATTTATCAATTACTTATTTATATAATTTAATAAGAATTATACTTGAAATGAATAAATATTTATTTTTAATTTTCTCCTTCACTGACCATGAGATGATTATCGATCTCTTTGTCCTGTACTATTGTGAAGTTAATTCGACGTTGTGTCAACATTTTTCACAGAAGTAATTACCATTTTCGATTACTTATCCCTTCGTATAAACGAAATTACTCCATTATTCTTGTTCCCAGTTTATTACTGATAACATAACTCTTTTTGTGTTATTTGTCAAACAGAAAACCGGTACAAAGAAACATCCATACATTACAGTAAAAATCTCCATATTCATGGAACATAATTCCGAGCAGCTGAATTACATTACGGCGCGTTCTCGAGAATCGAGGAGGTTGTTGTTTGATCCCTCTCGTCCCACCCTATTGATCCGCTTAAGAAGCTGACATGGCACGTTACATATTCGCGAATATTAATGATACTTCTTAATTAGCATCCAGAGTGGCGTGAAATCCATTTACGTAGTCTGCACAGACTACATGTCGCGTGTCAAAGGGCATCCAGTTCTCGGTTATTGGGTAGGGTTTGTTAGTTCAGTCACACGCATCCCCCCAGCGAAGAAAACGAACTGCACACACACACAGACACACATCACACCGGCACATATTGAATGAGATCCGCGGAATCGGTTATGCAGGCCGCATATGGAATTAAGTGACGGGAATGCCTTTCAACAACAAACAACTCTTCCTCCTACGGCTTACAAGGGGAGCGCATGAATACACCCTAATTATGCCACCGGCTTTCTATTCGGATTTGTATTTAAAAACGCGCTGTTTACACACTCAATTGTGTTGAGTAGGCGTCTAATTAGGTTATCGAAAAATATTTTATGCAAAAAAAAACTCGGCAGTTGGTTCCCCCAATTTAATTCAATGGGGTAAAATTTGACAATTTCCAAATAAGATTTAAATATACAAAATCCTAAGAAAATCCCAGTTTTGAACCGTTCATATTGAAGCCGTAATTTAAAAGGGTGTTAGTTTCGACCCGTGTCATTCTGGGCGATGAGATTTCTTTCAAACCAATATATTACGTTTCGTTCATGATGATATTTTAGATATAAATTTCTTGACTGGTTTGTAAAAGAAAATGGGACTTCAAGAAATTGACAAAAGCACATAAACAGAGAATGTGACACTGTCTTTTAGAAATGATACTTATCAGCGTTCTTAGAAGTTTTTCTGGTGTAACAAGGTTAATATTTTTCAACACGAGAAATATAATAAAAATAATATTGAATTGTGATATAATTCCTAGAGATAATATTAAAGACATATAATGTCTTGATTTGCTTCAAATTGTACAATATTCTATTCTAACTTTGACGTCTCAAAATAACCTTTATTTACATTCTTCTGCTCCATACATCTTTAATAGTTATCAAAAGGTTATGTAACTAGGTTATAAAAAACTAAAATAAAGGAAAACGTCCGAAGTAATGAAAATATGATTTCAGGAAATCAGTCATAAAATGGGGGATTTATACATGGATATGTCAATTTTGCTTTAAAATCATACTATATTCTGAAGTCTGAAAAACACCTTTACAAACATGATAAATATTTTATACCTATTCAATTATTACTTTTGTAGCTTTTCTAATGGGACAATGTTATTATTTTTTAGTGTGAAAAATAAGTTAAAAATAAAAGATGAAGTGATGAAGAATATAATTTTTTAATTGATAAAGAACATTATAAGAAATATTTTCAAAGACATAAAATAACTTCTACTTCTACATTTCTCCTTTACTTAAAGAGAAATTTTTGAGATGGAACACAGTTAATATTTTTCAACATGAGAAATAAAATAAGATTCGAAATGATGAAGAAGATAATTGTAAGAAATATGATCAAAAACGTAAAATGCCTGGTTTGAACAGACTAAGTTAATTTTGCTCTACAACAGTAGAATATTTTGCCACTCGTGCTAGCGAAACGTTAGAAAATAATTTCAACAAACGTCGACCAATAAATCCGAACAAATATAGATATGAAAATCATTCTCATCTTAGTAGTCGCCACTGGAAGAATGTAATTCCAAGAAATATTATCAAAAACATAAAATAGGTTGATTAAACATACTATGTTATTTTGCTTAAAACCTATAGGACATTACTTTAACAATGTACCATAATCTCCAAATTATCTTAACTTACATATTACGTAATAAAGTAAATTTTTCAACATGAAAAATAAAATGAAAACAAAAAAAAAAAATATTTGAAACATAAATTCATATATCTCTAAATACTTTTTAGAAGTTGTTGAGTATGACAAAATGAAAAGAAAAAGCTAATGATGAAAAATGTAATTTCAAGAAGTAATACCAAAGAGAAAATGATATTATTTGTCCAGTGGTATGTTAATTCTGCTTTATCCCCTACAATTGTTTCTTTTTTATAAAAGTGATCAAATAATAAAATCAAATATACAGAAAATAAACAAAACTGATATCCGATAATATTAGAAAAACACAAAGATGTTGTGCGTTTGACTTTGATCCGTAACTCAATTTTTCTTTATTGTTCTCCCCCTTGTAGAAAATCCCACTTCCCAAGTTTTCGCTTTGTGGCAGTTGTAAAAACGTACCATTCGAACGTCCGAATTGCTGATCAGATTCTCTTACAATTAATACGCCCGAGATAAACCAGTGAAGTTATTGTGCGAAGTAAAGGGCGTAGGGTGTAACGACTGTTCGGTCTCTGTCAGTTCGGTCGCACGCATACGAGGACGAGACGAACGGAGGCGCACGTCACACTGGCACAGATTGAACGGGATGGGATGATCCTTGGAATCGGTTATGCAGGACGCATATCGAATTAAGTGTCGAGAAAGCCTTTCCACATTTTCTCGGCTTAAGCCCGGCTCCAGTCAACTAAGGTGATATTTATATGAATGGGATCCCGGGAGGGTCTGGATACACGTTCCACTTTTTCTTCTCCGGGCTTCGCCTCGGACCAAATAAAAAGTCGGGATATGTATGGAAATCGATTCGGGGCTTCCCCCCGCGATTTATGTCGTTTCCTTATCGCCGCAAAAATATATCCCTAATATGTTTGCTAGGGATGCATATTTCATAAATACGCACGCGGTTATTGTGTCGATGGATCCATTCGGGAATTCTAATGCTACCTGTATTATAATGCAGCGTTGCTTTCTTTGTAACGAAATTTTATGCCATTTTTTATTTTAATATGACCACTACGATTATTGAAATATGAAATCGCACTGTCTGTGCTGTTAGATATAGTTTTTATATACTTGCAAAATAAAAAGGTCAATAAAAACAGAAACACCAGACACGATCAATGTTTTATTAATAAAGTTCCTGGAAACTTATTACTTTTTTATATGCTATAAAATTTTAGAAAGTTAAACAAAATGTGTGTACTTAAAGTTTGGAAAACTGAGAAATTTACTGGTACTTGCGGTAATTTGTTTTATACTCCATCAGAAAAATTGAATATTTGAGATGTTAAAGAATATTTTATTAAATTCAGTTTCAATTTTAGATACAGATTTTTAAAACAAATTCGTTTTAAACCTGTCTATCTCATTTTATACCTAGAAACTTTTAATGAGACAAGTTTCAGTGCCATTCACTTATTTCAACTTTCCGGTAACTATCTAGCTAACATACTTTACAAAAGAAACATTCTTTTTAATGAATTAAGTTTTTAAATCACTTGAAATTTTCTTTTTTCGAATACGATATTAATTGGTTAAATTTTATTTATTGATTTAACGTAACATTCACAAACTAGTTTCGAAAGAATTTTGTATTCATGTGTATGTTATAAACAAAAAATACGTTAAAAATATGTTACAGCCAGATCCTAAAGAATTCTCTTTCTTGTTAATTTTTAAATGGAACAAGATATCGATCACGAATATAAACCATATAAAATTTTGAATTTAATTAAATCTTCTTATTAACTGTTTTTTAACAGAAAAGGTGAATTTATGATACATCATTTAAAAGGTATTTTTATTAAAATATTGAAATACTTTACTACTATTTTTATTCTTTATTCAATGTTATTTTGCAGCCTACAATCGGATCAGTAGTTATAGAGTTGTTGTTATAGAAGTTAAAGTTTCAAAAAAACACCGTCCAGTGTTATGAGAATAAGAATGAAAATAATAGTAGTTAAAACATTATTATAGCTGTGATATTATGTACCGGAAAAATTAATTTACCTTTTTAATGTTTAACTAAAATAACATAGTTGTATGTTATATGTTTGATTTTATTCAACAAAATAAGTTCTACAAGTAAATTCATGTTATGTAAATCTGGATTTTTGAAACTGAAGAAAAGATTAACCTGAGCTTTCATCTCCAGAATTACATTAAAACTTAAAAATTTGAACGTTGTCAAAAATAAATAATAGTCACATGGAAAATATTTAGACTTCAGTGGCGGCAATATTTTTAGATATGTATAATTAACAACATAATTCGTGCCTTGACATGTAAATTTAGTCCGCAAGATAGACCTTTCAAATAAAAAAAACTTTTATCTTCATTACTATTTGAAAATGAAAGACATGGCCAGGAAAATAATTTATTCATTACCGTACTTTCCGTTTGCCAATCAAGTTTATCGCACCAATATATGCTATATATTGGTACAGTCCACGATTTTTTGTCTCGTATTCAAATGGGCGGTTTAATAAACATTTTGTCGCAGTAATTTAAACTGGAAATACATGTTTATGTATTAAAAAACCATTGTCGCTATATCATACATATCATACAAAAAAGAGATGCAGTATTAAAAAGTTTTCTAAAACTGAATCCACCAGACACATACTATTAAAACTGAAGAATCGGGAACTTCCTTTATGTCGGTATCTGGAGTTGTTTCATTTGCTAGAGGCACGCTTCAGCTACCTTACATTTTGAAACATTAAGTTATATTTTATTTTAAAGAATTCAACAAAATAAGTTCTACAAGTAAGTTCATGTCATATAAATCTGAGTTTTCGGAATTGAAGAAAAAATTAACCTCACTTTTCATCTCTGGAATTAAATTGTTTGAGACTTAAAAATTTAAATAGCGACAAAAATAAATAATTGTCATACGGAAAAATATCTAGATTCTATGATGGATTTTCCCATTTATCATTTTAAAGTCTCTAGTGTGACCTCTCTCTGAATAAGTTTTTTATGAAATTAGTTAATTTGCAAACAGTACCAGCACTCACATTGACGGTTTCGTCTCTTGGTGATAGATTGTCAATGTGTAAAATTTCACGAGCATTCTAAAACTGTTTCTGTACTGATGCATCAGGTTTACGAGCTTCAACCCAATGTCCATCCGGTGAGAATTCTCATAATTAGTAAAAAGTGCATTAGCGTTCATTAGCAAGAGAGAATTGGCAGTTCAGACGATGAATTTTATCATTTTTACTTAATGTGGAATTCATTTGAACAATTTTTAATTAATTGCCACGTTTAAACCGACGAAATTAAATTAAAATCATGCATATTTTCTTCAAATATATTACGGATACCATAAATTGAAGCATTTATCCAAAACAGTATTTTAAATTCAATGTAAGGAATAAATATGTATTAACATATTATTTATAATTATTAAATTTTCTATTAATTAATTAAATACCACCTTTAGAAAATTTAAAAAATACATGAGAAATTGTTTAATTATTTAAAATATTTACAATTTGTTTAAACTTAAATTAATCCGGCCAATTTAAAACACGAATAATTTTTCAGTTAAATAATTGTCAAATTCTAATAAGATTAATAACCTTAACTATTAAAATTATTTTTTACGCTTATCTTACATATTTAATACATGAATTAATATTCATATGAAATTCTATAGAGATTCTATTTAAAAAAATTTCAGCCGATATTTTACTATATCTACCCATTGGATGGATATTAATTATTCATTCGCATAGAACGCCACGCGCGTTATTTTAGCCCGATCGCCATCGAAATTCAATTACACACCTATAAATAAATCGAACTACAACAAATCCATTCTGCACAAACGGTTTAATATAGAACATGTACGTGTCTTGTTTTGTGTCACCGGATAATCAATTTTAATCAAAGTGTCATTTAATAAGGCACGTCCGACGTACTGCACATCCAATCAAATTCACATCTGAAACGTACCATGTCCATTTTTTTTTCATGCAACCGGATTATCGTTTACTAAGGATTGGTTACGTGCATATGGTTGGGGTCATTTTGGAAACGGTGCAGTCACGGGGTTTAAAACAAGCACCGTTATCTGGAACGCTTAAGAAAGTCCTCGGGTTAATTTAAGGTGCCCCGCGAAAGCGGCGTTTTAAATTACCGTTACCTTTTAGCCTTGATTTACATTCAACAACTTCATAGCCAAACGGTTTGTTTTACTGCCCCGGTAAATTATGTTGAGGTCCCGCGGGGGTGGGACGTACAAAATCGGCAACAATGTTAATGGGGCCGAGAAACAAAAGTTTAAATTAACGTTATCCGCGAAATAAAGAAAAAGTTTTATCAGCGCCGAAATAATATATGGACCTCTCCCGTTTCGCTAGTGTAAAAAAGTTACCGAACTTTTTATGATCTTGTAATTATCGGTTGTTTTTTTTTTCGTAATCTTTATTACGCGGAAACTTTTAAGTATCTGCGGTTAGTTCCTTCCGTACACATTGCGTTAATATTTCATGACGGATGTTTTTGCCGGGCGCCTCGGATTTATTAAAAAAAAAAAATTATTTAAAATTCGAACTGAATACAATTACAAAACATTACTGAAATAAGAAAAACAAAAAGGCTCTTCGCTTAAAAACTTCGCCTCGCTCCTTCAATTTATGTCCGCTAGTTCCTGCACTGAAAATTAACATTCTAAAGCTATTCCATTAAAAGTAAAGAGTTTACAAATAGTTTTATTTCCGGAATATTGAATCGATTTAATGGATTTTAAATTTTAAATAGGGATGATTACTTTAACTAGCTTTAGTTTAAAAAGAAACAGTGCTGGAATTGTCCTTCTATTTTGCAATTTGCTTGAAAATATCTATATTATATTATAATATGAGAGTGTCTGAATAAATCAACACCTTCTCTGTTCAATATTGGATTCTGTAGAGACAATTGAATTCATGTAGTTTCTTAAAGGGTTTTTACGATACTTACATTGAACATATTTTATGTTATATGTAGATTTTTTGCTGTTCTTTTACTGATATTGCCTCGAAGGTACAATATCAGGATATGAGTGTAGGTCTAGACTGAAAAGGTGAAAGTCCCTCACAAAAGGATGGTTAAAGTGTAAGAAATCCAATTGAATATTGGAAGAAATAGGATACTGAGAGAAATAATATAAACCTCATATTCAGCTATATATAACTGTGAATCAATATATATATATATATATATATATATATATATATATATATATATATATATATATATATATATATATTCATTTTTAGGTTATTTTTACCATGCAATTAGTTTTATTTATTTTTTATAATATATAAAATATTTATTTACAATAAAATATTTCATAAATTCAGTTTGACATAATTAAATTTATGATTCTACGGATTTTATACACATTTGTAGGTTTTATACAGATACCACATAAATTATATAATTTTATTTAGATTTTATATATATTATAGATTCTCTAAATCTTATAGATTTTAAAGATTTTTACAGACTAAATTTCATACAAATTTTATAAAGATTTATATGTTTATTATATTTAGATAATATATAAATTAATCAGTTAAATTAAATATTAAATAAGTTTAATATTTAAAAGATGAAATTTTATTATAATTACTTAATCATTTTAGAATAATTAATAATTATTAGTTTATTATTAAAAAATAATGCTCTGAAGATTTAACTAAAATATAATTTAGTTTGGTATATTAACATTTTCATTATAAATGTAACTATTTAATTAATCTACATAGTTTACATAAAGTGATTGTATTTTTTAAATATTGAATTTTTTTATAATCAGTTGATTTCTATTTTTAAAATAATGCATGCAAATAAAGATTTTCCTTATATTTATTTGTCCACAAAGGTTAACTATTTTGAATTAAATTGAAATTGATTTTTGTTAGCTCGTCAATGGTTAATGTAACTATAAGTTCAACAAAGCTCTATAAAATATTTTGACAAAAATGTAATGTACTTTATCAGTATATATTTGTTCATATATTTTATCGAAAATTTAAATTGTAAGTATTTAATTACTCACAAATTTCCTTCTATAAAAGTTCAAATATATTTTATTTTCTAAAAAAGTTAATTCGCATTTTACATACAAGTACTATATAATATGGTACAGCATTTTTTTATTACATTGTCCCTAATAAAAGGATGGATGAAATTTGAGAGATCCAAATAAATATATGTCGAAATGAAATATGATACAAAAATGTCATATTCCATTTAAATAGTCTTATAACAAAATGACCTTTTATATCTATAGAATAAGTATAAAGAACTTTTTTATTTTTATAAAATTGGTTTTGCGTATTACGTTAAAACATAGAGAAGTAAATATATATATATATATATATATATATATATATATATATATATATATATATATATATAAATATCTTCTTAGACATACTTTTTTATATATCCCTTTTAAATATAATATCCGCGCGGCGTAATAATAATGTCTAGACCAAAAAGGAGAAAGTTTCACAAAAAAAGATGTCTGAAATGTGAGGAATTCAATAGAATACATCAAATAAGAAGTGATCAGTATCGCTTCTAACGGCTGACGATTTAATTTAGAAAATGATACAATGTTAAAGAAATCGAATGAAAAGAAGACGACGACATTTGAATTCGTCCTAATAAACTAGCACGTTGCAGTGTCATAATAAATTGCTGCGACTAAAAGCTTTAAAGGACACGCGTATCTGCAATTGGACCTTTTTTATTCAAATGTTAAATTTGTTACAACTGAGAATGAATTTAAAACAAAGAATGGGCGAGACTGTTTTTAGTTTTCGAGTCAATAGTAATCTTAACGCCATTTCCCAACAATGTCCACCTTAAAAGTTATAAATAAGCGTCATAAAGTAATATTTTTTACGAGGCCAGTAAATCTTCCATAAATTTACAATCATCATAAACTTTTTTGGTATATGCCCCAGTTTAATTTACCATTGGAACATGTTTTATGTACGCCGGAGAAAACGTAGGAACACCTATAAAATAAATTCGGCACAAAAAATATTATACAGTTTTACTGCGCAAGAAGAAACACGGATTTTCACTTACCCGGAACTTTTCCCCTGTCCATCGCTGAAATTTGAATAACTCTCTATTGTACATTTATCCACGTGGATTTTAAGTATTTCTGCACGCACCTGATGTCTGCTACACTTTTTTTTATTACCAAAATGATTTATGGGCCAATTTAAATTTTAAAACATGGTCTTCTTTCATGGAAAAAAGTATTCTAAAATTTATACCTCATCCAATTTAAGTTTGCTGGTTGTTCCATCATGATTTCGTCCTAAGATTGATATCAGCAACAAGAAAATCAATAAACTCAATGGAAGTTCGACAAAGTAAGAGCTCTACTAATAAGCTCATGTAAGCGGAGTTGTTTAATATTGACGACACTGTCATTTATGTCGGCTATGCGTCTTACGTGCTACTTTGAACTAATTATTAATTCCTTTTACTTCAATCGATGAAAACTTCACCCTTAGTCTTTAAGCTTGTCGCCAGAAAGTCATTAACAATTCATTGGAAATGGAAAGTTACTTTTTATAATGAAAATATACGGATCAAATATAGTTGACGATGTACTTACATTACTTTCGGCTGTGTAATTTTTAAATGTATAATCCCTACATTTTTTTATAACGATTTATGGTGTTAGTGTCATGAAGTATGAAATTATGTGGTTGTGTCTAATAACTTTGTTATTGTGATTGATAAAAAAGTTCATCATAAAAGGTTCGTTCGAAATGCATGTTTCCAATTGTACACACCAATAAACCGCCCATTAAAAAGATTAGAGCCTCATAGCATATAGAGAAGTTGTTTTTTTGGCCACATGTAGTTTCTTTTTTTGGCGGAACACAATAACACGTGTGGAAGGCGAATATTACACAGACAGTGATAAAACACGAACTGGCTTTTTTTCTCTCGTCAGATCCAAAATGCTGAGCAATGAAATATCTTTTCAGATAGATAATGATGAAATGGCCGAAACATTCGCCACTATTATGAACACGGTTGGAAATAATCCAGAACCGTAGTTATTAAAAATTTCCAGTTTCGTTTTTTGTTTTGTTACTTCGTTGGTTGTGTTTTCGTTGTTTTGTAATACAGAATAATTATAATGCACAACAACACTAACCAATGAAATCATGTAGGCGGAGTTTTCTGCTATATATCTCATTGTTACTAATTGCAGTGTTCTATTTTAAATAACCAATAAATGAGGCGTACTTTACGTTTTATGGTTGGTAATTTATCTACGAACCTAAACTATTATTTTAGAATCACTAAGTCTTTCTACTGAATTAATTATATCATCTTTAACAAGGTAACAGATAGTATATTCCAAATAAGGAAATTTTGAGCTTGTAATATTCATCCTCGAGGACGTTTCCATAAGCAAATAAAGAGAAAGGAGGCGTCGCGACGCGTTGTAACTAATTGAGCCCCTGATTACACGTATTGATTATCTTAAATGTAAATTTGTAGACACCGCAGTATAATTTCACTAATATATATTATACACATGGATGTATTGTGTACATACAAACATCAATCAATGTTCATAATGTAAAGAGCTGGATTGAGCAAACATTATTGTTGGTTTCTTCTGTTCAGCATATACGAACAAAGGAATATTTAAATGGAATATTTGATGTCATGTCTTAGAGTTAAAACAAAGACTCTTTCTCGTTCTTCATAATAATTAAATTAGTAATTTAAAAGGAGAGGGATGTGGGAAATAATTAACTATAGTTGGATCACAAATGATGTTTGTTTAGAGTCAGTCACTTGTATCTCTTCATAATCTTGATAAGTTAACTGCAATAATTTAGGTGGAAGACAAAGTCCGGTTCTGGGAGCGATCCATTCTGCGCTAGTTCAGCTCCCAACATCCCGACAGGCAGCGCTCGCTCGCGCCACATCTGATCGATATTTGAGTCTGGTCGGGCCGTTTGTTCCGTCCCGCACACTCCGGAATTTTGACGAGCGTCGCCGTCCGAACGAACGGGCCCGCTCCCATGAATCACACTCCTAATTGTAAATGGCGTGTCCGTATTAATTCCGACGGACAAACCGTGCGTCATAAATAACACCGAACGGTATGACGAGTCTGCGTCATTGTCATATCGGGGACACGATGATGCCGATTTATGTACGGGTGTCCGTTTTTCAGCTGCGAGCTGACCGACGGAAATTTTGATATTAATTGGTTCTGCATTTAGAGCAGTCCTCATCAATCTGGTGACCAACCATGCGAACATCGCATAAACTTAATCCGCTATTGTTGGCTTGTTGCACTGAGATAAGTGTACGTTTATGTGCTTTCTAGTCAATTTGAGTTCAAGTAGCCGTGATGAGATCCAAGGTTTGAAGGAGATCTAGGACAGTTAATACAAGTAGAAAGACTACTATAAGTATTCATCCATTAACAAGCTAAATCTAATATGGCATACGTGCCAAACATGTTCGATAGAAGTTTAGAAGAACTGACCGAATGATAGAAAATATCCGAAGAGCAAAATTGAATAAACCATTTTTGTTCCAGTTTCAAATGTCTTGACAACGGGCCCAGGGCCACCAGGATGCCTGCAGACGACGACTATGGACGAAGACAGATCACAATTCAGCAGCCACAGCCCCAGCCGCAGCATGGCTCCCCGTCTCCGGTTCCCGTTCAGTGTCCTGCTGGTTGTGTACCTCCACCTACGGACCATCGTCTGCAGCAGCAGCAGCAGCAGCAGCAGGAAGCGCGCTACGCGAGCGAGAAGTCGCTCCTCGAGGCGCCCGAACGCTTCATCGCCTCGGAACGGTTTAGTGATCGCGTCGGTACGGATAGATTTGGCTCGGAGCGGAGCAACTCCGACCGACTCCCGAGTGGCGAACGGTACCAGGGCGTGTCGGAGCGATTTCCACTCGGGGAGCGGCCACAGACGTCTGTGTCCAGCGAGCGGCTGCTGCCGAAGGAGATCCTCCAATCGGCGGCTATGTGTCAGAGTGACAAAACAAACGATAGGTAAATATCGCCTCTAGTAGTACCACGTACTGATATTATGAGTCTCTTTTCCTTACAGATATCATTATACGGAGAGAACAAGTTGCCAGAGGTACCCGGAACGGTATACCCCAGTGCAAAACGTCGGCAGTCTCGACAGGTACCACACGCACGCAACCCTGGACAGGTATTCCAGAACCAACACACCAACAGACCGTTACCACACATTGTCCTCGGATAAGGATAGATGTGGCGGCAACACAGATAGGTACACTCCAACTGACAAGTACCATACTGGTGCGATCGACAGCTTTAGTAGTACTGATAGACATTCTTCCGCACAAAGTGTGTGCTCTATTGAGCGCTACACACCGACTGAAAGACACCGCAGTGGTTCCAAATCGGACATATACAAGATTAGAGAACGATCGGCCAGTTCAGACAGGAAAGCCGAACGGTACCAGCAGTACCAGAACCACTATCCACTCGAACAGTACGACGGCAGATTCAGTTCCGAGAGGTTTCCCCCAATTCCGTGTCCAGAACGATTCGCGACGCAAGAAAGAAATGAAAGACCCGAAAGGATACAGTACGCTCAACAGGTTTCTTATATGGAACCTCCTTCTCCGGCTCCAGCTAGCGATCGGTTTATTCCGCCACCGCCTTTATCGCCTGAGAACACTCCTAGTCCTGATTGTTATCCGAATAATGCTTTCCCTTCGCCCACCACAACTGTTCCCATACCTGACCGATTCATACCGCCACCTCCTTTGTCACCTTCTCCAACAGAAACGTTCTCGCCTAAGAAATTGGAAAGGTACGATAAATCTCAGCGGTTCCAAGATCGGTACACTTCTTCTCCAAACAACTCCAACGATAGGTACCATATTCACGACAGGAAGTACTATGATAGGTACCAGAATGGAAGTAGTCACCAAAACAATCTCCATTCTCATGTAAGCAACAGTGACAAGTATGGTGGTGAGCGTTACATACCACCAAACGCCCACACACCTGTTGAACGATACGTCCCGCAACAACAGGAACCGTACTATCAGCAGTATCAAAACTATGATAGATACACAAACAAGTTCACAAACTCATCTGATCCGTACATGAGAAGAGATTTACCATACCATTATAGATTACCTTTACCGTACAACCCGAACCAATATCAGAGAATAAGGTACATGGGTACTCCTAACCGAGTTAAGTGTTGCCAGTTTCCCGACGGGTACCAACTATCCAAGTCCAGTCCCGGTTCGAGCTCGAGCAGCTCCGTAACCAGCCAGGGCAAGGAGTTACACCAAAAAGAAGTACAATGTGTCAATAACCTTAGTCTTCAAGATATGCAGTGCCAAAATTACCAAGGTAAGGAGTACCAGTGCGGATACCAGCAGGAGAAGGGCACCCAGTGCGGAGCCCTGCCGTGTCAGCCGAACGGTACCATTGTATCACCAAATCTGCGGAACGCGAAAGGACAGTGCCGTCACAGTATCTGTGCCAGTCCCAGTGTCGAGTACGTGGGAGGAGCCGGCGGAAGGCACGTATGCGCGACGCCGCCACCGAGAGGCAGCATCGGATCGGGCGATGGGTCCATGTGCAGCGAAAACTGTTGCACCAGGAGGTCGCAGCCTTCAATGCCAGTGACCGTTTGGTAAGTCACATTTGTTTTCTTCTCTGAATATATTATAAAATGTCGGAAGCTTTAATCAACAATAAAATGTAAATGTTTCTTATAAATTGTCGTTAATAAAGTCATGACTAATTCATGACAATGGAATTAAAAAATAGGATTATTAAAATAGCGACAGAAAAAAAATTAATATTCACACACTTGAATAACAATTACGACAGCTCAAATATTAAGTATATAAAATAGTAGTTTGTATTTTAAGACGGTGTTTATTTTAATTATACGTATTTCTAAAGCAATCTTATTTACGTTATAAAAATAATCTAGAAATATACAAAATTATCTAAAAATTCTTATAATATTCATTTCTAAAAATGAATAAACTATGTATTTAACCACTTTGAGCTAAAAAACAAAAGGAATGATATTGATGATATTACAGATATATAACCTTTGACCCTTAAGTTTAAATTGTAACAGCATGAGTATTTTATGAGAATGTGATGAAAATATAGTATATATAAAAAATAGTGACGAATGTAATAATAAACACATGTATGTAATGTATAAAATGAAGTATTTGTATAAAAACGTCTATAACACAGAAACAAGGCAAATACATAACAAATATACAGAACAAAAAGAGTTTGATCTATCTGAATCCATGTGCAATAAAGACAGGAAGTCTCCCACCATGGGATAGACTTCTACTGTCTCTGTCATGCATGATGTTTTTCTCTAAATTCAGACGGGTCAAACGCTTTTCCTACTGTATATTATCGATGTGTTGTCAAATTCCGACAATTATTTTCTTCCTCTGATAATTATTGACAACTTTATGTCCCAAATTTTAGTAACTCGTTGATTTGAATTGTATCCGCTCAATTGATACCATTTCATAGTTTCCTAGTTTCTTGGATTCTTCTCAGCCAGCACATTCAATATAGTTTTGCCTCTATTTTGGATATTTCATAAGTAATAATAAGAATGATTAATGACGTTTTTCATAATCATAGGTTAGAATAGACATAATTAAGTTCCATTGATTGATTCACTGTTCATTGTCACTGAGTGTATAGTATCACAAAATTGCACAAGTTTTTCTAATATAAATATATACTTCTGTAAACTTCAGACTTTTTTATTTAATAGCAGTTTTATTTATTGCTTTCCTATAAAATGTTGTTACTTGATTTTAATAACTTTGGACTAAAAAAAAATAAAATAAAATATTTAACAATTATGAATTAATAAAAGATAAAATAAAATTAAAAAAAAATATATTCCATAAATTTTGTGACAAACAATTATATATGTAAATTAAATTATTATATCAATTTAATAAATAATTAATGTGACCGTAATAAAAATTCATTTAGGCGTCAGATAACCCGGATTTAAATTTCCCCATTAATGATCCCATGATATAAAACCATTCACGAATTTAATTACCGGCCATAATTAATTTATTTGGATTGCCCACATTACGGGTAATTACACGAAATTTCATTCGTTAATATTTTTATTCTAATGTATTATACAAATTCAATTTTAATTTAATCTAACGCAATGTTGTAACTAACGAATTCTGTTGTTTGGTCCGAAATCAAAGATTGGCGCACTGTGAATTTTGCAAGGACATTATTTTACTGCATTGAAGTTTTAATAATAAAAATACCATCCTGTTTTCAAATCAAAACGGAACATAAATTCCTATGTTTGATATAATGTTCAATGATTTCCGAGTGTGCAGTTCATTATTGATGTAAGTATCTAGTATTTTGCATCGTCGTAACGTTTTATTAGTCTGAACGTAAAATTTTATGTTTATAACCGTTACTTTGTGGCAATTGCTTCAATCTGTGTAAATGTGTACTGGTTGACAATATTTCAGTAATATAAAAGTTTAATAAACTCCAAATATAAAAGTTTCGATGAGATTTATGGTTATTCAGAAGTTTTACAATTCTTCGGCTCGAGCACAGATTATTAAAAAATGTTATTGACGATATTTTCGTTATTAAAGTTATAAAAAAGAAGTGTGGATTTCTAATATACACAAAATGTATTAAAAGGTTGCCCGACGTTAAAACTTTTCACAAGTTTAATGTGCTTGATTTAATGTGAACACCGAAGCTGGGGTGAAAACGATTGCACATCCAAGGGGCGTGGTTATATTATCCAATTTTCGACTTGGGGAAACTCTACATGGTTATTAAATTCAAATAAAGAAATTTATTTTACATGTCACATTTGATATTCGAGTAAAAGAAAATTAATGCCGAAAAATTTGCGTTGCAAATCTCAATCCACCAGTTCCGACCGAGTCCAGTTAAATTATTCAGTGTCGGCGATATTATTTTTTTTTTATTCGAAAATATTGACTGACATGACATCTGCACGAACTCACTGGGGATACTTGCAAAATATTGACACGAATATTATATGAACTTTAGCGCTCGTTTTATATTGATTTCCGACATTGCATGCTGGTTTATCGCTTTCGAGAAATACATATTTCATGGGCTTTATAAGGAAATAAATGCATATCTAAATTTTATAAACTAACTGCTTTTTAATTCGCCATAAAATAGTTGTTAAGATACTTTACTTGTTGGGTTCGAACAAAATAATAATACGGAGAGCACGTTATTTAAAATTATTCGCCTGGGGCACCATTAATTTCGTTATCGATTTGTTTAGTATAAAGCTAAAAATTAATTTGACTTTGAATATATTAGCATTTAACTGAACATATTTCTTCGCTTTAATCCGAGTTGTACACTTTTAACAATTCGCAGTAAAATATCTTTGGGGTTGAATGTTAATTTACAAATTACCTTTAATTTTCGTTTAAGTCGTTATTTCCAAGTAAAATTTAAATAGATCGAATAAAGTTTAATTTCTTTTATAAATGTTTCCCTTACCCCCCATTACTTTTAGTGGCTAAACTTTGCCAGAGTTTTACTAATACTTAACTTCTTAATTAACAAATAGTTGGATTAATATATGTGCTTCTCATGTAGGTCAAACTGTTTCTGCAACTTCCATTAGAGCAATTAGTTTTGCTACCATGACCCGAATACACAAAACATTGCTATTCTTAAAAATAAATGCACAGGAGTTAATGTTAACTGATGAAATGAAACAAACTAAAAATATTTTAACAATATTTATTATACATTATATGGTACAGTGGCAAACCAAATAATTGTATAAAAAATGTTATAAAATTATATAATTAAGTATAACTATAAAATGTATATAATGTATAAAATGAAATTGTATAAAAAATAGTTCTATAACATACACAACACACACACACACACACATATATATATTATCGATGTGTTGTCAAATTACGACAACAATTGTTTTCTTCCCGTGATATTTATTGACAACTTTATGTCCCAAATATTAGCAACTCGTTGATTTCAATTGTATTCGTTGCTATGGGCAATATTTTCGCGCTAACCGTTAGTAATAACGGATCACCGTCGCTCAATTTAGTTTATAGTTCTTCATTTTAGTTTCCTAGTTTCTTGGTTTCTTGGTTTCTTTTCTGCCAGCACATTCAATATAGTTTTGTCTCTATTTTGGATATTTCGTAAGTAATAAAAAGACAATGTCTACGTAGAAAAAGAGTAATGACGTTTTTCCATAATCATATGTAGGTTAAAATTGAACCAATGAAGTTCAATTGATCGGGTCACTGTTCATTATCACTGAGTGTATAGTATCACGAATTGCACACATTTTTTTAGTGTAAGTGTATAACTTCTGTAAACTTCAGACTTTTTTATGTAATAGCAGTTTTGTTTGTTGCTTTTATCTAAAATGTGGTTGGTTACTATCTTACTTGATTCTGCTGCTCGACTATTTTTATCATGGAATCGACACTTTTGGTAGAATGACCGTTGAGAGAGCAGTCCCTCTTGATGTTTTTCTTGATGTTGATGGTGTTGTTGGTTTCTGGAATACTGGTACTTCTTGATTCTATACACTTTCAATTTAGCAGATACCCCGTTTTTATAAAAACAATGATCTTCCTTACTGAAATTAAAATTTTAAATTAGTTGCTGAGAATGAGCAACATAAAACAGTTAATACAAATTCAATAAATGATTAAATGTTTTTAAATACATTGTAAATGGCTTACCTGTAATTTAGTAGATGTTGTACGCTTCAAATAAATGATTAACCTATTCAGTTGTTTCATATTCCAGACTAGTATTCCAACCATGATAAAAATATTAGCACATTTTGCCACAACTTCTGCTACTGCTATTACATCTTTCTTCGTCCGACTACATTGCTTAAATGATTTGTTATTTGTAGTTTCTATAGTTAATACTTCAGTTTACAAAAAAATTGAATGTTGTTACTTAGCAACAATTTCAAAGATATCTTTGAGAAACATTCCAATTTATGTTGTTTGTTTGTATCATATAACATACACCGTTGGCTGACAATAAATAATTTAAATTCTTTTGTTTGTCGATATTTGTCATTACATGCAAAAAAATCATAGTAGATCAAAAGGTGTTTTGAGGTCGCCATACAAAAGAACGAGTCAAATATAAAATATGAAGTAGATTTATTAAATTAACTAACTAATATATGCGAGAATTGCGTGTACAATTAATCATTAATAAATGAAATTTTCGTTTGTATAAAAGAAATCTGGGCAATTCGAAATATGCAATGATTTTAAAAACAGTATAAATGAATAAAAAATGATTTGTCGTGATATAAAGGTAATAACAGGTCGTACATTTGACATTTTAATTATGTAAAAATCCAATAAATACAAATGTCCTGATTCAATTTTTAAATACCCTCGTTTAATATTAAATAGGCAACTAGCACTGAATTCATTATAACTCTTAACGTGTTATTTAGTTTAATAATTCCACGACTCGGAGAGGTAATTAATAGCGGTGGAACGATTATTATCAAGGGCTGACAATGATAAATTGTTACATGGGCGATTTTTCTTATTTTTCTTGTAAGTTGGCAATTTTAAAATTAATTAATATAAAAGATAGTGCTTTAGATGTGGATGTAATTTTCAGAGCTGCACCAAGTTTTCGCCGAGTTATTATATTTATCTTTGCCTGTAAAAACTACTAACAAAGACTAATTATTGTATCAGGAAAGTAATAGTGGTCGACCCAATTTTAGACTGTCACATAAAACTTGAGAAATTCACTTAATGAGACTCTCTTCCATCATTTTTTTTTTTAATTTTCCATGAATTATCTTATATGTGCTTTACAAAATTATATTTTAGAACTGAACGCGAGTAACACAGGTGTTTTAAAAGGATCCTTTGTGTTTTACCATGCACAATTTTCATTAAATTAAAACGAAAAAGTTCAATAAATAATTAAAATATAATAGGGTTCGTTCGAGTTGAGAAAGAACCAGCACAGCCACGCCTTTTGGTTGCGCAAGTGTTCCCTTTTATATTTCGGCACACACGTGACTTCAGGCAACCCACTCCCTACTTGAAATCACCTAATTATTGTTCCCCTCCACGATATTGTAACAAAAACAATGACCAAGCAAAAGATGGTAATTTCCTAACAAAATAAGATTAATTAAGAGATTTCCGATTAGGCTTAATAAGTTGGTGTGCGATTGCGATCGACCAAACTAACATGTGATCCGGTAATTGCGAATTTGAATGTCGGCCTTGAGAAAGTTTCCAGCTTGAGCGTTTTCAGGATCCCGGACTCGTTATCCGCAATCCCCTGTGGATTTCAGGACCGAAATGCCATTTCAACATATCCGAACCGTAAATGATGTTTATCTGGATCGCTAGTCTAAATACATGGAGAACTCACGTAATTAGTTATGGGAAAGAGAGTTCGGGAAAATGCCGCGGTCGTTTTATGAGACATCAGTTTTTAAATTGCCCTTGAATGATTATGCGCTTGGCTTAAGACTCGACGAAAATGGTTCGTTTAAATTCCTGTACATTGTACGTTTGTCTCTAAATAAAATTGTCTTGGATTACTTCCACTTTGTTGCTCGGCGTCGTCGTGTATGACAATTTCCGCAAATCGTATTTTATTTCTGGTTACCAAGCAAACAAATAAATGAAATCCCCGTAGAAAATTGAACGCAGAAACAGAATTAAGTTAACTGGGTAGAAAGCACGCATGCAGTTGCAAAATAGATTCAAGTTAATGCAACGAAACGAAAATAATAAACAATGTTTGATTATTGCAATTTTCCGAGAACCAGCGAGATGAATTTCAATATGTATGCTTGACCCACTAACCTAAATAAAGTTGCTATTATTTAACTCGCTGATGAAAACATATGATCATAGCAGCGGATATCAAATAAAGAGCCAGATTTATGATTGCGACCAGATTATTCCCATTCCTTTCAGCGGATAATAACAATGACAATACGCTATCGTTCCTTATTCAGAATTATTACAGTACAAAATATCAATAACATTTTTTTTAACAACGCGTATCTTCAGAAAGAAGAATAATCATTTTGATTTTTTATAGAAATTCCAAGATTCATCTAGTAAATGAAGAGGAAAAGGAATTGATGTCATCATGAAGTGCTCCCATGGAAGCCATAAAATTGAATTTAGGATCAATAGATTGCTCCGAGCATAAAGGATTTGTATGTAAATTTGAAAGTTTTACAAGTTGAAGGGTGAATCTTAATTAACCTAACGGAATGTCAAATAAGAACGAACAAAGAAGTTGTGTGACAGCCTCGAAAAATTAAAATACGGATCAATGATTGTGCCCGAAAATTAAAGGAGTTAATTTAAATGTTTTTAAATATTCTTTTGTTACAATAAAATTTTGTGCTGTGTATTTAGGACACCTTGCATGAGTTTCCGGATGGATAACTAGATAGTGAACTTTCATATTCCACTTTGTGAGAGACGACATTTCTCTCGTATAAAGTTTTGCTTATTCAGTCGTCTTTATCAAAGACCCGAAATTCTAAATGTCATAAGGGTTCATAGGAAATTGCGAGGAGCGGAATTATTTGAAAGGAAATTAAATATAATATGGTACATTACAAGGAGTTTCAATAAAAGACACGTGATTTCACGGGGACAATTTATTTGTAATTTAAAATCCAAAGTTGATACAAAATACAATTATAACCGATTAAACTTAAACACGCCCATTTAACCCTCAAAGTAACCTCCAGTCCTCAAAGACACTCACAGACCTCACAATCTATTGTATTAGGACATGAAATATTAATTAAAAGATTTTAATAATAATTCTTCGCCGCTCCCACATCAAAGTTCTCACCCCTTGGGTCGTGTCCCGTCCGCAGATGTAAATCCCCGCTAATGACTTAACGTGAGACCGTGCACGGCGGCGTTTTATCAAACGGGACCGGCATAGGGGACCGGTAATGCTCACGCAGCAAGGATTATGTGCCCAGATTCGGCGGTCGGGAGTCGGCACTTTCCATTGGCGGCGGTTTTCGACCCCCCTGAGTCCTTGTTTGTGTTATTCTAGGTGTTCTAATGAGGATGATGATTTAATCATGAGCGCAATCCTGCGGCAGACTGCGAAATTTGATCCTGCATGCTTAGCAGTGTTTCTTGCATATCCCTTAAAACAACTTGTCAACCGGCAAACTGCATATGTGTTTAATGAACCAACGCAGCAAACTTCTCCACCGATGTTTTCTTTCAAATAATGAACACGGCTACAGTTTTATACGGGACATAGAAGGGGTGCAAACGAGGCTCTCTTCGTTTATCTTTTTTTCTATCTTCCCTTCCCTTTTCTTCTCTTCTATACCCTTCTCTTCTGCTCTTTTTCCTTCTCTTCGTTTGTCTTCTACTCTTTCTTTTTGAATATATGTTTCAAAAATAGCCCGGTTTCATTATAAATATTATAACTGAAATTTAAAACGCCTGCACAAAATTATTTTAATTTGAATGTGCATAATTTAATAGAAACAATTTGCATATTTTAATAGTGGTTGAAAACCTACATAAAAATGAATATTGAGTATTGCATAAATTTAAAATAAAATACACACTGATTTTTCTACCTGAACTGAAACCAACAAAATTTAATTATATTGTCGATAAAACAGAATTGTGTGCGAAGGTTTTGAATAAATACTATTCGTAAATTTTCATAATGTGAAAATATAGCGTGTAATTTATTAAAATAAATTGTTACACGCCCTCTAAAATTCCGTAATGGAACATATATGTTTGTTGAGTTTGGGCAAATATGAAAAATATGTTCGGGAAAATTCGTTCCGGCATATAACAAAAGTAATTTTAGTTTTGCAAAATGTGAATTATTGTTACAAATCCGTTTATGCTACATTAAAATAAAAAAAGACCAGTTTGCAAAATTGTGCCGCAGGAAAAATCCTGCTAACACAATAACATGAATGTGAATATTTCATGTGAGAATAATATTATTGTTATTTTTGTGGGTACTAACATTTTTAAATGTGGTCCATTCAAAGCACGATGGATATCTTATCAGAGTGATTAAATAAATATACATAAAGAATTATTAAGTATTTTATAACAGAATGCGTTGCAAATACGAATAACGAATTGTTGTTGTAATTAAAAATATTATGAAAAACAAAGAAAATAAACAACAGTTTATTAAATTATTCCACGTTTTGTTTCCAACGAATAAATTACCACACCTATTTTTTAGGTGATACTGTTGATCCATCTAGGAATTACTAATAGATTAAGATCCACAATAAAATAATAAGAAACCCATTACAGTTTTAAGAAACAATAATATTTTAGATTTCAATGTTCGTAATCTTATGGAAAACACAACCTATGTTAAACTGATTTATTTATTCCACATTGTTCTATTTTCAGAAAATAAATTACCACACCTGTTTTCTTAGATCAATGATAATATTGTTGATCAAGTGAATTTTAAAAAGTTGTATCTAACACAAATAAATCAATTAAAATAATTAAAACGGTATTTTCACAGAAAAATTTATCACTTCTGTTTTATAGTTTAGATAAGTGATAAAATTTGTTCTAATAAAACTGTGCATTTTAAAAACTAAGTTTTGAAGTGCATTTTAAAAATTTGCCACAGAAATAAATTTACTATGATGCGATTTTAGTGGAATTTTCATAGAAAAATGTATCACTTCCGTTTTATATTCTAGAGTATGGTAAAGTGATATCAATGTTTTGAAGTAAATATAGTTATTCAATTTGTTTGTATACCTAAAGACTAAAACCCTTATTTAATTAATGTTTTATCAAACAGAAATATACCAACGTGTGACTATAGGAATTAGCAACAGTACAATGAATCATTACGAAACGCATTTTATGTAATTTACACAATTTTATAAATTCAATATAAAAATTTACTCATTACAATGGGTAAAAACCAAACGTTGCCGCTATTTCATATCCGTGTCAGGTGTTATAATTATACAGAAACAGTTTCGCTTTGGAATTAATTAATTAATAAATACAGGTGCAATCGCTCATCAGCCTATCTCCAGATCAAAGTACTAACCGAACTGAACACAGTTTATGTACAATTATTATCACATTAACAGTTGATTGTAATAGAAAGTGGTGGTGCGGCAACGCCGCACAGCGACAACGTGAGTCATGTATCTCTCGCCTTGCGCTCAGTACTAAGTGCGCGACTTTTTTGCCAGTTTGGGTTAGCTGTTTTTTGTCGGTTTCTTTATTAATTGTGAATGAAAACGTGTCGATAAAATGGAGGAGGATGATGTCGATGTAGAATTAAGACATATGTAAGTGGTAAACGGACGAACAAACGAAATAAACGTATTTTGAAGGTTATGTTTTGTTGTTTAAATTTAGTAAACAACCTGTTGCGATTCGGGATTTCAGGTGATTAAGCTGGTTAATCTTGGCTAATTTATATTCCAGACGACGTACCGTGAGATGTGATTGTAAAAAATGGTTAAAATCAATTTCGATTTGTAATTGGGACAAGGTTATCAATAGTTTCATGTTTATTTGCTTAGGGCATTACCTGTAAACGTATTTAATATCCTTTACATAATCATTAACGATAATTATTTTAAATGGACTGACGGTATATATTTTTATTGATTAGTGACAATAACTGTTTTAAATAGAGATAATTCGTTTTTATTGTAAACGATACGTTTTTTATATTTAATCCAGTCAGTACGATTAATACGAAAATTATTGAGGCAAAAATGTGCTAATGTATAAATTGCAGTTTAATTATTTGTGTTCAGTCACAGATGAGCTTAACAACTCACAACAATTATCGCAAAAACAATTTTTATGATGAATATTGAATAAATACATACTTATTTAAATGTATGAATATTTCTTTTCATAATTAAGATGATTAGTTTCTTAATTTCATTACATTTTACAATAAAATAATACTAGTACCCATTCTGGACATCTAATAATAATAAGCAATGATATTACACGATAATAATTAAATGATAATATTTATCTAATAGATGCTATTTGTTCGTAAACATTTGTTTTAACATATTAGCACAATATATTTTATCTAAATTCTAAGAAACATGGCTGTAGTTGAAATTCTACATAATCAAATGTTCTTATTAACAACAGTTTAGACATGTTAATTAACTTAAAAATCACTTTTCACGCTTCGTTTAAAGAAAACAGCAAAAATCGACTTATTTCAATAATTGGTTTGTTTGTTGTTCAGCTTGAAAGCGTTGCAGAAAATTTTCGTATAATTAGAGTTAATAAGACTTCAATGAAACAAGTTGTTAATTCTATAATAAGATGATTAGTGTTGTGGTGTCGCACGGATTCATAATTTTTATTTTATTTTATTTTCAGATTAATAACTTCCTGTTTAAATTGTAAACATTTATCAAAAGCGGATTTATTAAAAAAAAAAAGAAAGCTCCGACTATTAATTACAATTACTTCTTTTATAGTTTTTTAGTTTGACGAAAACATTTGTTAAATTACCAGGAAGAATTTAATAAGCAATGCAATTTCACGAAGCAATATAATAGAGAGTATGTGATGTCGAAACTTACGAGCGACGTAATTTCTTTCACAGTCCCGTTTTTAAATTAATAACTTGATAAAATAGAAAAACTATTTCTTTACTAAGGTCTGGTTTGCTTTCACGATGGACAAATGGCTTCAATAAATTTAAAAAGATTGAAATATTGATAATAAAGCTTTTAACTTTTCTTCCAAGAATTGTATATTTCTATTTCAATCATTCTTCGAGATAAAAAACGACAATTAAATATGAAGAAAAGTGGTTCAAAATGTAAGAAATCCTTTCACATTTTAATATAAACTATGAGTAACGCAATGTTATAATTTCATAATTCCATTTTTATTGCGGTTTCTTTAATTAACGAAAGTGATCTGATAAAGTATTAAAGTTAATGAAGCTTTTAATTACTTTCTCATATAAAATACAGTGGCCATTAATTTATTCCTTCTGATCATCTAATCGTCGCATATTTCTCACAGTTAAATAGCGAATTAACGTATTAATCTCCCAATTTGTCTAATGCCAACAAAAGTCAATTGTGTATGTTATATTATATGCATTGATAACAATGCTCCACTTAGTTCCATAATTTTAGAGATATTTTAACAAGCACTAATATTTTTTTTAATATACTATAAAAAGTGATGTAATATGCCGCTGACAGAAAACATATAAAACAATTTTTTTACTATGCATAGGTTTTATTGTCTATTTTTTATATATAATATAATAAATATCACAAACACTTTTATGAATTTATTTCTTCAAGTAAACCATATTGTCAGTTAGATTATCACTAATAACATAATTCAGTTATACATATTACTCAGTTGTAGATATTTTAACAAGCACTACACTGAGTGCATACTTAATTTATTTTATTTTAATCCTCTGAAAATATAGTGTAAGTATTGGAAGTTATCACATTGGCTAAACAAACGCCTCAGCTCCCCTACCATTGAAAATACAATTGCCCCACCTTAAAGTGCATACGTGAAAGTTTGAACCAAATAGAAATATATTTTAAAGAATAAAAACGTAAAAAATGTATATTTTAATATTAACGTTATATCAATAAAATCATTTTTATGTTCACTAATAACATAATTCAGTTATACATTTTACTCAGTTATAGATATTTTAACAATCACTACCCTGAGTGCATGCTTAATTTATTTTAATTTATTTCTCTGAAAATATAGTGTAAGTATTGGAAGTTATCACATGGACTAAACGAACGCCTCAGCCCCCCTACCATTGAAAATACAATTGCCCCACCTTAAAGCGCATACGCGAAAGTTGGTACCAAATAGATATATTCAAGATTTACATATGAAACTAATTGTCGCGAAGAGGCACATTTAAAAGTGCCTCTGGAAACGCACAAAATATTGAAGTTTAATATTAAACGGCCCTTGGTTGTTTAATTGTCGGTTTTACAACATATTACTTTACATTTATTTAAATATTAATGTATATTCTAATTTAAAGAACAAAAACGTAAAAAATGTATTTTTTAATATTAACGTTATGTCAATAAAATCATTTTCATAGGTAAAGTATTGTCTCAACTGTTTCATCTGAGTAGCCGCCACTGGCTACACCGTATATTATTCTCATTTTTTTTTGGTGAAACATGCCAATTTTAAAAAGCTGCTGATCCCATTTTATGATGATAAACGTAAGTCTATAATTCTATTTTTACTAAGAATACGCTCGGTTTACTTGTAATCCCTTTTGGAAATGAAATATCCAATATTAATTATTATTGTGGGATAGAAGATTAAAAAATCAACTCAATTAGGTTGGTTTTTAGTTAAGTAAATAATTATTGTCGATGTATATATTTTTTAACTGTCATATTAATAACTGTAAACAATTAGTGTTCATTGTGGTCAATATACGACATATTGTACTAAATTTAGAATATTTAATACAATATGCTGTATACTAAATTTAATTTACTGATATTTTCAATTCTATTGTTACAGTAAAGCTATATTATAATGCAAAACTATAAATCAGATAGAACAATGTATCTGATAATCTTGTTGCTGACAGTTGACAACAAACGAAAAACCATTGGACAGAACAATCAACTGGCCCTAACCAAATTATGCAAAATTTGGATTTTCGTATTTGTTTTCGCCACTGACACGTACGCGCGCTTTTGGCACAATGCGACCAATCATGCGTTATTGAATTAAATCAAATGCATTACCAATTAACAAAAATGTTTGCCAAACAATAAACGACAATTTAAATTGTATGCACAAAATGTTAATTTCAATTAACGGAAACACCAACACCAAATTCCACCCCATTTCCAAAGGTAACTTGAAAAAACATTGTTTCACAACCCCCAGTCGAGTGCTAGTTAAACACACTCGTGGCGAACTAAAGAAGTGGCCATCTGAAAAGATCAACTTCCATCATCGCAAAAGATCGGCAGTGATGGACGCAGGGCACATTTCCGATCGTGTTTGAGGAGCGGTAAAATTCGGCCCGACTCCGATCGGCGGAGAATAACCGCGGCGGCGGATTCTGGGTCGGACGATCGATCCGCCGCTTCTGCCGCCGCCGCTGCCCCCGTGCCGCCCACGCCAAGGACGAACTCGATCTTCGGGGCTTCCGTGTTTCGAGTGTGGAACACGGTTTTGGATTTATAACGACGAACGTATTCGGTCAAGGAATTTACAACTGTTTCAATTATAAATGGCGACATTAATTGCCGAAACAAATAACGAGGATTCAAATAAATTTCACGGTTGGAAAGCTGAAAAGTAAAAGTTTTTTTTTCTTCTTAGAATACAACAAAGAAAACTAAATGAACCTTCGTAAACTTTCGTCTCATCTAATTTCAGTTTCCTCTTAATGAGTTAAAATTAGATAAAACGTTTTTTTCTAGAAACTTTTTTATACTTTTTAAAATATATTATTTTAGTAGTTTGTTGAAAAACATTTTATTATTAAAAAATAACATTTCCAACAACTTAAATGCATAATTTGGAAATCTAACATAGTGAGTAGTACATAAATTGTCACAACTACATTCTTTGATATTCTGGGCTTTAAACTGATCCATCTTGTTCTATACAAAACAAACATTACCAACATTTAGTATTCTACTCGAATATTAACTTTCTGAAAACAGCCAGTACACAATGAATAGTTATTGTGTACCTACCAAGTAAATTCACGAGGGTTTACAATGTCTTCGACTGGTACAAATACAAGTGCATAAATGTAAATTGGAGAACTAATTTAACTTAAAATGTCGGATTTGACGCAGAATATGGAATGACTAAAATAATATTAAATCGTGTTTCTAGGAACACGTGAAACATTTTCAATGTTCCCAATTTAAATGGATAGTGCTTTGTGGCCGATCAAAAATATGTAAATATTTGGATCTGCTTGCGTGTATTTGTGAAAAAGGATTTTGCAATTAACGGTGTTTTCGGTAAACTGAGATATTATTAGTAAACGCAAACATACGGGTTTTCAAGCCCAACAGTGTTAGTTTACACAGTTGATGAAAAATGCTTTTTACAATTTTCGTTTTATTTTCCCCAAAGTTAAATTTATATGTAAATGACCTTTTTTATGTGTACATATTTTGTAATATGTTAACAAGGGAGTTTGTAATGTTTGTTCTTTTTAGTGGGGACGGAAGACTTGCATAAATACGACTACCTAAATATAAATTCGCCCGGAGCTAATTTAAGTTGAAATGCTGAATTTACTCCACGAAATGAAATAAAAAGCTTTTGATAAATTGATAAATAAACCAAATGATAAAACTGAAGTACTAGAGACAAAGATAATTGTCATTTATTGACATTTTTGAGGCAATTCTAAAGAATTGTAGATAAGTTACGATACTAGTTTTAAACTTGTGTAATTTTGTATATTTGTACGCTTTTATTCTTATTTATTTTATTCTCTTTGTTACGGGAGAATGTATGAAATTGTTATTTTTTCTAAAAATTTTCATGAAAAATTTCTTCCACAAAGTAATATAATCCGAACAAATAATGTACTTGCTTTTGTAAGTATAATAGAATATATTTTACTTTATGTGAAATTCGAAGTTGATTTTTCTTCGTTATTGTGTATGTTGAAAATAATAGTTCAATTATAAACCCTGTAGGAAAATTGCATGTCTTCAAATATGTGCTTATTTGTACATTTATAAGTTATTATGATTTTTTCATTAAGTAAATAATTTTTATTTACAAATTTGTTTCAGTCTAAAATGTGAATTATTATTTGTTAATAATTCGTACATGCGTAACATATGTTTATAATATATTATTTTTGTAGAAAAGCTCATGATGGAAGAAGTTAAATTTTTTTAGAAGTTATTTTTACATAATAAATTATTTCTTAAATAGAAAAGTTTAAAAGAGCCTATTTAAGATTCTGATTTTAGAGTAGAAAGGAATATTAAGATCTATGTGTTTGTACACCTTTGTTATTTTTCAAGAATGTGTATTATTTAATTTTAGCGAAATTAGTTGTCAAAAATATACAGAAAATACAGAAATGATTACTGGAATTTTATTTTCTACCTGAAAACATTTCTAACTAAAAACATTTTATTTAATAAAATTAGTTATTAAAAATATATTTACGAATTAATAATTTTGATTGTTCAGTTTATTATTTATATGTAAACAATACCTGACTGAAATAGAATATTTTAGTTTCTTTTTAAATTGTATTATTAAACAATAAACACCATAATAAGATACGTGTTCGAAAAATGAATAGTTACTTTTAAAAACTTATTTGAGGTGTTAATTTGGCTTTTTTAGTTTAATATTATTATTTATCGAACTTCAAATCACATTTTATTTATTAAAATATTATATTCTAAAATTTACTAATTATTATCTTTCCCAATTTATAATAATAAATAAAAACACATTTTATTCAATAAAATTAATAAGAGCGGATTTTTTTAATCTCCAATGTATTAATTTTAATTTTTATTTAATAATAGAAAATGAATATCGTATTGAAATTTTTAGTTAACATTTTTATTAAAAAATGTTGTCAATAATAGTATATTAAAATTATAATGTATTAAACAACATTGAAGGTATTCATTTTTCCTTTAATTTTAAGTTCACATTTTCATTTAAAGAAGTTTGATGTCAAAAGGTAGTTCTTAAATTTAGCAATTTCTGAATATCTAAAATAGTCATTAAGGGGCCATAACATCACTGGCTTATCATAAACATCATTTTTTGTAATTTCACAATCAAGACATTTTATTAATGCTTTTACTGCATATTTTAAAATAAAATTAAAAAAAGATAAAAGTCTACTTCATTTTAATAAAAGTCGATAGTTTTAGTATCAAAGTATTCGAAATTTTGAATAGAATGGCATATATTTTTATATATTGGTAAATGAAGCATAGAAACTTCTTTATTACCAGATATATAAACAAGACATTTATATGGCACAATTATGTCTAAATTAACACATCTCACTTAAAATTAAATTAACATAATTTTATTATGGATCTCTTATTTGAGGGATAGAATGAAAAGAATACTTTGTTAAACAACAGAAAGTTAATATTGCTTCTGAAATAGAAAATGCATAATAATAATAATAATAATAATAATAATAATAATAATAATAATAATGAACAAATAATAATAATAATCATTAATAATATCTTATATTAAATAAAAAATTAAATTGTAACATTTAAGATAAAATGATAAGTTATCATTATTTTTTTTTTCATTCATTATCTATAAAATATACCGATTAGATAAATTTTAGTATGTATCTACTGTGATAATTTAATTAATTAATGCTTACATTTCCTGCATTGAATATGTTTAAGGATAATAAATTTCTTGATCTGAAAATAAAATTATATTATAATATAATAGCCCTCGTCCCCCTTCTTGTATGTTTGATGCGAGGTAACTTTAAAAACTTAAATAGGAACCCCATTTTTTGTTGCAGATTTGAATTTGCGACTAAAAATACGTACATTTTGTTTAAAACAATTTTTATACCACATTTACCTACATATAAAAATGTATATTTATACCATTCTAATTGAATGTTTTACTGTCTCCTTATCTTTTGCTATTATTCATTAAAATTGAGTTATAAATAAAAAGTTATATGCGTGCTTCCATCTTGGAAGGTCAGACTGTATAATTGAGAAGACCACTTAGATGACTATTATTAATTAATTTACACGTCTAATATTTTTTTAATGTATTAACCATTTTATAGTTGTCATAAAGTATTTATACTCCGAACACACAAACCATAAACTCCATTTACCAACCGCCATGTAAATAATACCACCCCACATTCAATGTGAATTATCCAGCTGAAATTCCAACACCGAATCCCACCGAATATTAACAGTGGCGTCTTGCAGTTATTCATGAAAACGTGAACGTCCGGTTTTGCTGCATCGGGTCACCGGAACATTTGCACACGTCCGGGAACCTTTAAAGGCACGTACCGAAACCAGCTGGTCCGTCTAATTTCAGACCGACGGCGGTTGTATTGGTCCGCAACGCGCAAAGTCCCCGGACTCACGGCGAATTGAAGGATGTGGCCTTCTTATTGATTAAGTTCCGGTGAATGACGGATTTTAATATGCATTGGAAACGGTGCACCATATGGCCTGTGTGTGTATGCGGGGCTCGTAAATAAAACGAATTGGTTATCTATTCGGCGTTCCGACATTTTATGCCTGTGATATTTTTTAAATGGGTATTTCACCGGAACAAGGCACTGCACGGCTTTGATGCGGTGGTTTCGTATTTGTAAACACGTGCCGATTTTAATCCTCTTGTTCCTTTTTTTCCAAGTTTAGATCCATTAATATGCGAATGCTCCTAAATGAATGGAATATATGGTCAGGGTCGTTTTAGGTTTAAGAAGGATTAAATTATTCAGCGTATTTTAGAACGTTGAATGAATTAATGGATCTTTTATTTCAACATTTCTATAACCCAAACTGGTTACCGAATAATTAAATTTTTGTTTGAAAGTCTTAATATCAAAACACTGTGAAAACTTTTTTTGATTCTTAAAAAACTAAAATAGCATTGATAAATAAGCAGTCAAAAATCAAATTTTTAAATTAAATTTTGATAATATTCATGGATTTAAACATATATCTTATTTTTTGTTTCATTGTAATTTGTTGAGAATGAGTGACCGACAAAAAATCAGATGTTTAATCAGTATTAGTATAAATGATTTTCAGATTTGACAAGTGACTCATAGGAATGTTCATAATTTGGACTAGTGTAAATTAAAAAAATTATACAAAATCAATGAATAAATATTAATATCCATCTTTTTCAAAAAAAGAAATATTCCTCAATATCTCTTCTTAGACATATTGTTCTTTGTTAATGTGTATTTACTTTTACATGTTACAATTAAGTGATAAAAACAATAAGTGATTTTTTAAGTGACTTATTTATCCCACAATTTTATTTGGTATATGCCAAAATTATTTGAAATAATGTTTTTGAAATTTATTTTACATAGGTAATAGTCATCATTAAAAATCAGCATTAACATCAAATTTATTAGTTTAATTGCTAATTAAATAATTTTTTCAAGCAATTTACGTAAAATTTATCCCACATTTTTGTTTGATATATACCAAAATTATTTGAAATGAATTATTTGAAATTTAGTTTTTCTTTTAAGCGGATGTTTTAATTTTCTAATGTTAATTTTGCCAAACATACACTTTACAAATTGGTATCTAAAAGGTTTATTTTTATGGCTCAAGTCTCTAATATGTCAGCTACAAAAATGCATTTATCTTTAATGAACGTTACCATTCTAATATTAAATAGAAATTCCATGACTAGAAACACTAGAAAATAGAACCACATTCACGATCTCATGACCAGTCACAATTAAACGGTTGTTTTTCTTGTGGCTGCTATTACCATTTCCAATAAATGATCGGTTCGGTTCTACTTTAAACCATGTCTATTTTTATTCTAATAATAATTATTGTCTAAGTACAATTTGTATTTTATTACAAAGTTTAAGAACCACAATTCGTGACTGCTGTTAATATTTACTAATGTTAATTTTAACAGAATCTTAATTTACACCCAATGAATAAATTAATTTTTTCAAACTAATTTTTATTAAATTTTTGTTGAACTTTTCAATTCTTTCGGATATGTAAATGTGAATGAAACATTCAAACAAAAGCAGAACTAACTTTTTGAAAAAAAAAACAACATATTTTCAATCATTTTGATGTAGTTTGTTTTTGTAATTGCATATTAGTTCGTTGAAACATAAACAGAAAATATCATTTTCAATTTAATTGACGAAATACTTCTGAATCAGATTACTATTGAATGTTGCATTATTGATTTTCCTTTGTTTGCAACTAACGTTATTACCATAATTGAGTTTTTGTAGATTTGTCACAAATCGTATTAGGTACTGAGTTCACTGATTATAATTTCAAAATTATTTCAATACTAGAATTGAAGATTTTAAATATGTTTCACTGTTTTCTGTAACTAATTAATTATACAAATTGTATAAAAAACTGTTAAAAAAGTATATAATTTATTATTAGTAAAATATTATTCTTATTATTTGTGATATAGTAACTAAATATTTTTTAATTAATTACTACAATATATACATAACATACATCTTCATTATTTTCAATTTTAAAGCACGAAAATTTGTACATACAGACAAAATGTCACGTTTTTTGGCCCAAAACTAAAATTTAATAAATTTTTTAGACAAGTAACTTGTTTATAGAAAATCTAACTAGACCACTGGATTAAGCATACCCTGAAATAAGTATATGCCACAAATTTCATAAAATAATATACATGTTAAATAAAGTGTATTTTTGACAGTTTATTCGATAGACTACTTGGTTAAAAAATATATTCATAAAAATATGATTTTTTCACAGAATTATGAATGTGCTTCCCCTTCAGAAAATTCTTAAATTTATTTTCATACCTAAAAAATTACCTCGTAAGTTTTGGTTTTAGGCAAAAAAAACGTGTTTATAAGTACAGTACAATACATGCAAAAAATGTTTGTAGAAATCGGACAAAAAAAAACAAGTTTTATGAGGTTGTCCCACACTCAAACGGGCCACATTGTATATGCAATATAAATTAATTTTTTTACTAAGCTAAGATATTAATTGTTTTTAATTGTAGCATTTAATTAGTGTTTTGTTTTTGGTAAATATTCAAGAACTAAAAAAGTGTAATTTGTTAGAACGTCTTATTGTGTGTAAAGTTTCTTTGTCATTTGATTAATTAAACTGATTATAAAAGAATCTTTTTTTGTTTGAAATATTTAATTACTTTTTCTATATAATTTGTTCAATACCTAATAATATTGAGTAAAAAATCCTTAATTTCAACGATAATAACTTATTTACGTCTGTTTTCATCGTTTATTATCCAATTAATTATTACAAAATCGAATGATTAAAACCATTAATTAAATAATACTATTCATGAATGTAATTGATGTTTTTCATAAAGCAATATACAAAATTGATTTTCCAAATGAAAATTTAATTTTTAGAAAACATTTTTTATTTATTAATTATTGTGCTGAAGAATTATAATTTGTTAGAACGTTTCGTAAACTGATTGTAATTTCTTTCAATTTAACAAAATAATCTTTTTTTGTGGGAGGTATTTACTTTTCTTGTATAACTCGTTGGTGGTAAAATTGGAGTGTCTGTTTGTAATATTGAAATAACCGTTTTTTACTACATGCATATGAATATAATAAATACGGTACATACACCAAAATAACATTTTTTACAATTTTTGTCTCTCTGTCTGTCTTTGTTCCGGCTCTCTGAAATGGCTGAACCGATTGTGATGGGACTTTTATTGGCCGGTAGCTGATGTACTACTTTTATTTTAGAAAAATTCTTTTATTTTAGAAAAATAAAGTAATGTTGCAATGTCCAAGTACTGCCCTCACGTCGGGCGCCTCCTTGACGATGTCGCGGGTTAATCATAAAGTTAATTTAAATTAAAAAGAATTGTTCTTTTAATAAAATGATTATGTCTTATAGTTATTTCTTACGTTTTTAGTAATTTGTTGGGAATCCAGGAAGAATTAGAATTATTTATTTTTACTTTTTTAATGATTTTTCAGGAAATTAGTATTAGTAAATAAATAAAAATCCTTAAAGTTATTAAAGTGAAACTATGTAATTTAATTATTATGAATTTAATCGTATGGATTTTACCTATAGATTTTAATTGTATGGAAATTGATCGTATGGAATTTGATCCTATGAAAAATGATCATATGGATTTTGATCGTATGGAAAATGATCGTATGGATTTTGATCATATAGAAAATGGTCGTATGGATTTTGATCGTATGGAAAATGATCGTATAGATTTTAATCGTATGGAAAATGATCGTATAGATTTTAATCGTATGAAAAATGATCGTATGGATTTTGATCGTATGGAATATGATCATATGGATTTTGATCGTATGGAAAATGATCATATGGATTTTGATCGTACGGATTTTCATCGTGTGGAAAATGATCATACGGATTTTAATCGTATGGAAAATGAACGTATGGAATTTGATCGTATGGAATTAGATCACGTTTTTAATGAATTTTTGAGATTTTAGTAGTTTTTTACGTTTTTAGTAAATTTTTACGTTTTTCGTAACGTCGTTATATATATATATATTATATGTAGCAATTAATGCACCCAAGAAATTTCGAAAGTATGGCTGATTAGTATTTACTATTCATGCGGGAAATTTTTTTAGAAACTAAATTGTTCGAGAGGGCCGAAATTTCTTCCACTTTTGTTTTCACAAGAAATTTATTTCACAATAATTTTCACAATAAATTTTTATTATTAAAAATTACATTTATTTTCATTGTTTACTATTTAACCAATTATTACGAAATCGATTAAAATCAGTAAGTAAAGGTAACTAGTATTTTACGATAATGGACGTTAAATAAATTATTGATATATATGATCAAACTGAAATTTTAAAAATAATTTTACAACTAAATTTTGTAGAAGTTTTAAATATTTATTCTTTTATGTAATGAATAAATTTATATGTATTATTACAGTACTCGATTAAAATCAATATTAATAATATCTATTAATTTTTTGGTTTTATTATCCTCATCTTTCATTTCATCCATACTTATTCGAGTTTTTTTAGTGTTTATATAATGTTTTAATTTAATCTCAACTTATTTACTTTTTTGTAATTCCAAATTCTTGAGGATTCTTTGAGGTAGACAGACGGTTTGAGAATAGACGAAAGAACGTTTGGAAAGGAAAGTCTTTGTTTCCGTACTCAAAATATACAGACAGACACAGCGAATTATGAAAATTATAAAAGTTACTTTTCTGGACGATGCGGTTAAATATTTGTTTAGAGACCTAAATAAATCGGTAAATAGACTTGTACGCCAATTAAGTTACAAGATCCCCTCGGATCGAAGACGCGCCAATGTAAATTTACAAACCAGATATCGAGATATTAAATATGCATAATCCGAGCATGGTTCCACATCGTCGACGGATTCCGACCGAATCGAACGGAATTTATTTCGCAATCAGATTCGGGCCTGAAAAAATTTCACGCCCCCTCAAATTCACCAAAGTCGTTTTTTATCTCGTTTTCTCGTCGCTTTGTTCGATCAGTTTATGAAGTCGATCGTGTGTCTGTCTGTTTTATTACGGCCAAACATACACTTCGATTTACTTTTCACAATCTGTTTTAATTGATGGTGATAAGATGGTGTAATTGTGACGGCGTTTCACCCTTTGCGTGTCCGGATGACCGACACAAATACACACGAACGAAATCCGAAAGCGACGGTTTTTAAAGGTTACTGCCCCGTTACGATAATGTCGTAGTGACTTGGGGTAGATTATTTCGACGGATTAAGATTAGGAGTGAAATTTTTGAAAGGAACGGATAAATATCCACTTGAAGTTTTGCAAAAGACAGATTTTGATAAGCAAATTCGTTTTTAAATGTAATTTTATTATCTAGACTTCGGTTTAAAATACGACAACAACAAAAATATTCAAGTCTTAAAATGATAATTGTAATTTGAATTGAGTTTTTAGATAACAAATACTCAATATTTGAGATTAACTTATTGCCGTTTCTTTTACATTCATTGTATCTTATTATCAGAATTCCAGCTGAACAGTGAGTTTCTTTTATTTAATGTAAGAATTTTTCAATTTCAATTTTATCACATCTAACTTTTTCTTCGTTCTTACCTAAATACAGTCATACATTTCGAGTTAGTAAATAAAATACATACATAGAAAGATATAAATGTATATTTATCATGTAAGTATGTTTTAAGTTAGATATTTCAAAAAATACTACTAAAGTTCATTACTTATTAAAAATAACATTTTTAAACCTATAAAATATGTAGTACATAATACAATAATTATTATTATCATTAATGCAAAAAAGTAAGTTATTTGTGTTTAACGAAAGGAATTTTATTTTCATTTACAAATAATACTACGATTTAACCATTCCAGAATAGGTTTGTCGTTATTTTCATATATAGGTTTTTTCACGCGAAGCCTAGTAGCTAAATATAAACATTACCATTGTAGGGGTTGTTTTTAAGATAGTTAATTGCAAAACATCGTTAATAAAATGTACTTCCATTTAGAATTTAGGATGTTGTAATTATGTAAACATCATAAAGTAAACTGTAGGAACTTCCGGCCTTATTTCAATTAATCGATAATTGTCTTTAGAACTGTTGCCGTTCGGGCATAAGACAAGTGTTATCGGAGAGGAAAAAAATTATTCATGATGGATACGTGAGGTTCGATGTGACTCGAAACTAATTGACTTATAAACGTTCGACTGAATATATTTTAGACATTAGTGCATTAGCACTAATTTAATTATATATAATTTTTTAAAATAGTTGATTATATGAAATTATTATAAATTGTAAATATTATTCATGACATTTGTAATACAGTTTTAACCCAGCAGAATGTAACTTGAGAATAAATACTAATTTAAATATTAACCTTGACTTCAGTTCATTGATCTCTCCATATTTATTGTAAAAATTTGTCATCAATTAATGTTTTTTATTAAATGTTAATTTTAAAGTTTTTAATGAATTTATAATATAAGTATTTTTATCATTATATGCATAAATTTCAATTTAAAATTTAGTTTTATTTTCTTTATTTTATCATGTGAATTAACATCGAATTTCATTTTACATCGATGGAAATTAATATATTTTGATTGTTGTATAGTACGAGTATCTATACATGTATTAATTTTAATTAAAATTTATATTTATCATTATGCATGTTTTAATTATATCAACAATTTTCCAATTAATCGCCAAAGGTTTATAAAAATAATCCAACTATAAAAAGACATAAATTACAAAAAAAAATAATTTAACTATATTTGATATATTCTGATCATTAATTACGTATAACAATTAAACATTGAAAATAAATTCTAAATCTCTACACGAGCTTAAGTAATATTTCCCTAACAATAAACCACCAAGTATATTTACAAACAACCCGTAAACACATGCATAAATAAATATTAATTTACCCTCTTCCGTTGAAATACAAAATATGATTACATCCCGTAACCGTATAATAATGGATGAACTATTGAATTTCACTCGTATTATCATAGAGATTTAAATTTGCTTAATTAACCGTGTAAAACTAAATTTCGAATGTTACAAAACCAAATCAGGTCCAGTAAATAATGCAGGGACGATAATTATCGCTAATAGCTGAACATGGTTATATAAATTAGTTATTCCATTTTGCATATAATGAATAAATAGTACATAAATACGTTTTTTTCTTGCCGATCGTGAACGATCAATATGCATGAATCTGCATTCGGTTCACTATATCAATTATTCGAGCTAAAAATTTATGACCCTGTTTATGCCCATAATGCATTATGTATGATTGCATATTGATATTTTGATTTGGCAGAACTTGTTGTTTGTGGAGAGAGCGAAAACACGCCGAACATATGTGTGTATATAAAATGTGTTACCGGTATGGTTTATTAATTACATTGTTGCCATTTTTATTTTTCTGCTATTTCTTTGTCATAAACTCGAAATGTTTCTTTATAACTCGATCTTAATAAATAAATATCATTTATTCAATATTTTTATTGTCAAAAATATTAAATAAATATTAATTATGTTAATACTTTTATTGTCAAAAAATAAGGATTGAAATTATGAAATTTGGCAACAATTCAGTTTTTCTAATCTCTTAACTAAAAAAGTAGTAGACCTATCCAATGATATAAAAAACAATTTTTATAACAATTTTTTTTATAATTTTCATATGTATATTTTGACCTATTGTTAGAATTTAGTTTAGCACAATTTTATATAATATATTAGTTATATATAGAACAAAAAATATTTTATTTACGGATAATTAACAACATACAATTTGTCAAGTAAATTTAATCCGGAAGATCACAAAAAACCCGTCTATTAATAAACTGCCTCATCTGAGTAGCAGCCACTCTTAATTATATATTTAAATTTATAAAGTATTTAATTGATTTCAAATATACTAAAAAACTATTAAAGATTACCAAGAGAAAAAAAAGTAAAATTGGCGGTTATAGAGACCGACGATAGAAGTAAAAACTTAAAACTTTTAGTATTAAAATTTGAAATTTCATAATGTTTGAGTTAAAATTATCAACATCAATCTGTAACAATTATATGCATGTTTATGTGGTTTTTTATTATTCAAATATGTTACGGGATGTACAAGATCATGACAAAATATAAATACAATTCAATTGAAATAACAATTAATATACAACCATATTATTTATGGATAGTATTTTTATTTACTTGATTTTTAACATTATTTTAATTGTTTGTATCATTGTCATCATTAATTTCACCAATACTTAGACTTTTTCTACTTTCAATTATTTCATTTTGTTCTAAAAAAATACCAATAGGCTTATGGTAACTAAACTAAGAAATGAAAATGTTTGATTCAAATTTAGCTAAGTATCGCGTAAAAACGGCATCGATTGTCGTTTTATATTTTGTAGTACTGAGTTTTCGATCATTGGACATGGCCATTTAAATAATAATCAAACAAAAACACTATTTCAACAATGCACAGTATATAAACATTGAATTTTTCACTAAATCCATTCAATTTCACTTATAAGATATACACAGCACTACACATCAGCTGTATAACTACAGATATACTGGTATAAGCATGTTGGTGACGCGAACGCACGAGATTTCTCTCATCCAAAAAGTGTCTAAGGCGCACACCACATTACGCGTGCGCCAGTCATGAGCATGTCGATGACGCGAAACCCAACTCAGAATTCACTTCACTGATATCATATTTCGAGATAATTATTTTCAATTATGGAGCTTACATAATAAAAAGAAATGTACAAATTAAATGTTTTAGAACATTTATTACGAACAAAAAATATATTAATTCAATTATGCATTATAATAAATAACATAATTAAAACTTAATTATTATTAATAATTGTATTTAAGTGGATTTCTGTAATATAATCTGATCCATTTAAGACACAAATATACAGACGGTAATAAACATTTTTTCTAATGACATTATATTTTCTGATTAACCTATCGAAATCATAAAATAAAATATGAAAAGATGTTTATGTCATCGATAGAATTATTTGTGTATACCATATATCCTTTAAAATCGAATTATTAATAAAAAATTACGAGGAAGTTTCCATCTTAAATGGGTCACACAGAATAAATCTAAAGTAAAACGGTAAAACCACACGATAAAAATTTGAATTGCACATTACACATTGCATTAAATCAGAATGCGATCAGTATCGATTTTAGGCATAATATCAAATTAAATCAGTGTATTGAATGTATTATTAAAGTGCTTCACATATAGACATTTAATTACTGAGCTGGGTGAATGGATTAATTCAATTTGAGAAATTTCATGCTGCGAACATAGTTAATACGTCTGCATCGTGTTCGTGTTTCCGAACGGTTGGCAATATATTCAATTTTGTATACACAATAAACTGCTTATGCATTGAGCGAATTTGCGCTGCACATGTTCTTATTAACATTAATGCCGAATCAATTATAGTCGGTGATTCTGGTGATTTTTAACAGTTCGCAATTTCGTAACAAATCGCCTGCCGCATTCCGACAAAAGTGTCCGGTTTTTTGTGTTTCCACGTTTCCACATTTCAAACATTGTCCGTCCGCCGAATTGTTTCCCGTAAATTTGTATTTGTCAAACGGACCGGCGTTTGATGTATAAGGAAGGACAACGGGACAAAAGGATGAAAAATTCTAATTATCTGCTTTATATGCCACAAAGACATTAAAGGGGAAAACTTGACGCGTAATTTCTATTCACGATAGTACAACGAAAAATTACGATGCGGTGCACTCTTTATTATCTATTCGAATATCTTGTTACGCTTAAAAGAAATAAAAAAATAGCGATAACTTAAAGGCATGTCGAACGTAGGAAGAGAACTGAATGACCGTTTTACATTAAACCGGATATTTTTCATGTCCATAAACTTTGGAGCTGAAAAGCTGAACATAATAAATGTTTTAGATGTGTCTTATTTTTATTTATTTATAAGCAAATCAAGTATACAAGAAATGTTATTGAATTGAAAAAAATCTTTAAAAATTAGCTAAATGTTTTAATTATGTGTTTTGGCTATTATATAAAATAAATCTAGATTTATATTGGAAGGAAATAAATATAGGAAGAGACTGGATCGAGTTTCTTTTCTATATTTATAAATGCTTCAGGTTTTAACATTTATTTTAACTAGATATATAGAAAAGTAGGGATATAATTCACTTAATTTTATTATTTGTATTATTTAAAATTCACATAGAAATATACAGAATAATTTCAATTTTACTAAATTAAACATAATATTCTAGTTGTTTGTCTTCAATATGTATTTTTGGTTATATTACTTTATAATTTAGGTTCAAAAAGGAATGTCTTAGTAAGATATGTTAATTGAATTCAAATCCAAAAAATCTTCAAGTTTAAGAAATTTTTAGTTGTTTGATTTAACTACATGTTTTTGAAAATATTGGTTTATAATATGATATTCGTTTTGCTTTAATATTTAATTTATAATAATATAATAGTAATTTTACTTACAATTAAAAACATAAGATAATTTTCGGGTTGAACAAATTAAATTAAAAAATTATTAGTTGTTTACTGCATCTAGATAAATGTGTTTGAAAATCTTGAACTAATATTTGTATTAATTAACATAAATATAAAAACATATAGAATATAAAAAAGACAATTGGATGCTCCTTTTTATCAAAAATTATAAAATGATAATTTGTTTAAAAACATGCAGAATATAGTGAAATAGAAATGAACGATCATTTTACAATTAATATGATTTTTTCCATTGGACAAAGTCTTTAAGCTGAGTGCTAGATTTCTTCACTTCACTATTCATTTTTTGATAAATACTTCATTTAAAGACATGTCTCAAATACTAATAAGTAATTGAACTGTCGATTTAAAATGAATCTAATTTTTTGTACATTAATAAAATTTTCAAATTAAACAAATTGCATGCATCTAGATATTTTTGGAAATATTTTTCTAATAGTCGTATTGATGAAATGGACGAACCTTTTCTAAAATTTAAAAAAAAAACAATGGGTTTAAAAATATGTAGAATATAAGGAAAGGGATGTGAACACTTAAGTAGTAGAATAATTGGTGAACAATTTTTAAATTAATCGAATATTTTCCAGATTCACGAAATATTTAAGTTGAACGAAATAAGTGTTTTAGTTATTTATTTTATAATATAAAATGCTTATGAATTTTACTAACTATTATTATATTGGATCTTAAAAGAATTTTATAAATACATTTTATTATTAGTTATAAATATTATTTATATAATTTCAATAAATTTGTAAAATGTTTCTGATAATAATTATTAATATAATTAATTCATTTTATTAATTTAGATATTGCTTAATAATTTTATTTATTTCCTATATACTTATTTTTACATTTTTATTATTCAATAAATTACTACATTTTGTGCTGCATTTTGCGTTATTAAACTTTAAAAAAATTGGATCCGAAACAAAAAAAAGCGAAATAATTTACATTTCCCCCAATTACCTACACCGAACAAAATTTTTGCCGCGCGCATACACAATTTATTTGTTAGCGTCGAGTTATTTACGGATGTGAAATGGAATTTTTTACATTTGCTGCACGGTTTGGTCCTGACAGCATATTAAATACATCGCTGATTTCGTTAATTATAATAATATAGAATATACATATATATATATATATATATATATATATATATATATATATATATATATATACGATTTGGCCCTTATTTTGTGTCAGTTGACCATCGATTAACTCCGTCACGGATGAAACTCGCCTTTAACAATTCATAATTTTAGTCTTGAGCAACGATTTTTGCGCATCCGTCAATCACAATTAAATCCGTTTCCGGTTCATTTAAGCGGGCTCTCCCTGCATGCAGATAATTTTCGCGCTGATTTTTTTCACGTGCCCGCGTTCGAATTTGTGTACGTATGAATGTATGGACCGAAATTGGAACAAACATGTTTCGCAAGCGGCATCGCATAAAATAAGGGATATTGGAACGGAATTATGTGTCGCTAATGGATGGAATTTCATTCGATGCATGTTTCGTTGATTATTTCAACAAAAAAAAATAGATCATTTCTTTTTTATTAATATACAGGGTGGTAGAATAGGGGAAGCTGTAGACCATGCCTCAGAAAGTATTAACTCAATAGTCACAGAATTTATTGTTAATATAGAATGTTAAAAAAAGTTATTTTAATATTTATCTTGAGAATATTTTTTATTAAATTGTTTTTTTTTTTGTACCTCTTATAATAAAACAGTGGTAGGTAACTAATAATTTGTGAAATCGGAATTGAATCTGAAAATGAGTTTTCTCTACTTTTCTATCTATATGGATCATATATTTTTATATGATGATAAATAAATATACAACATCTCTTGCTTTGTAAAGTGTATATTGGAAAAAGAAAATTTACTTTTGTTTTGTTATTAACTTTTTATAATTTCGTTTATTCTAACAGAACAAGAGAAAGACTTTAATAAACAATATGACAAATGTTCTCAATATAAATAATTAAATATTTTAAATACACCTTTAATTGAACAAAATATTGATCTCATAATTCCGTCTAGTTGCTTTAAAAACTATTAATAGATTAAATTCAGTAGAATTATTCAACAACTCAATGTCTTGATAAGTCTTGTAAAATATTTACCAGTAAATTCAATAAAGGGAATCTCTAATACCATTGCTAACCATTACATAGATTTTGATGCCTGTCTGTGTTCAGGAACTATATATAGGTTATTTAATATAGCTAATATTCTTTGGAAAAATATTTGTAAGGACTCTCTAATTGTTGATGGTTGTAAAATATAAAAAATGAACAAAGAAAGCTTTTCTTTTGAGTTTATAATCTGAATTTAGTCAAGTTTTGTTTAAACATTACCACTGTTTTATTTTAAGAGACGGCTGTAAGAATATGATAAAATATGTGGCAAATATTTCCATAAATAATAAACAAATTTCATAAATGCATTTTTAATTGTAAAATATATAAAAAATAATAAATTCAGTAGGGTTAGATCGTCTGGTTACTTTAAAAACTAAATTTAAATTTAAATATACGAATAGTTTTTTTGAAAAAAATTAGCATGTTACACAAAAATTAATAAAATCAGTAAGTTTTCGATTACATTGAAAACGTTTATTTGTTTTTTTTTCTATTAAATCATATATGTAACAAAGAAAAATTTTATGAAATCCTTAATATTGTTTATAAACAGAAAATAAAATTAAATTGAAAATTACCACTGTTACATCGCCTTTTCGATTTATTACCGCCTGGATATATCTTGACATAGTGTCAACTAATGTCTGGCAATCACCCGGAGTAAATTTGTTCCAAGGCTGGCACTCAATTCTTGGATAGATCTTGCTGGATGTTATCTGACTTTTTTCTTCATGATATTCATAAAAATGTTTAAAAAATATTAGATAGGCGAACAATCGCATATTTAAAAAAAAGTGTTTGCTTATTATGAAATAAATTAACAAATTTCATATTTTAAATGGTTGCGTCAATTTCACTGAGATAGGACTCGTAGTAGAATTTTTCGATGACTCGAACTTTAATAACTCAAATGTCTTTATAATTCAAATAAAATATTTGGCACACAATAGATTTTGATGATTGTCTGTGTTCAGGCACTGTATTTAAGTTATTTACTTACAAAGATTTTCTTTTTCCAAAGTTTGATTTTGACAACTTTATTCTAAGAGTCTTCGCAAGGAGAATATGATAAAAATATAATATAATCATATAATGTTTAAATGCAAATTTAATTGATAAACTCGAAATAAAAATTGATTCACTTTATGGCAGCGCTGTTTAATCTCTTAGCTGCCATCTTGGAAACTTAAAAATAACTTGTTTTCTTTTTTACATTTGTTAATTAATTTTTTGTACTCTTATTAGGCTAGTAGTTTCGGAGATATAATCAACGACATATTTATTTTGTAATTTATGTAAGTCTCGGAATGTCGATTTGACAAGTCAGTTCGAGTTATCGAAGTTGAATTCTATTATATTTATTTTCCATGCTATTTTCAGAACCACTTTTATTCATACTATTCAATTTCAATTAGTAATTTTTTAGATATGACCTACAACCTCCACTATTTGGCCACCCAGCACAATTAAACTATATTAGAGTCGATGTTATCTACAACGAAAATAAGTTGGTAAATTACGTTAACAAATTACTTGACATTGTCACATGCATTAGCACAAAATGGTTTCGTGACCGCAATAAAGAAACATTTATGAATTCTCGTTATTAATGATTATTGACCAACTAGAAGAATAGAATTACTCATTTAACAATATAATGGTTTAGTTAGGTTTCGTTCAAAGCTAAACATTATTAAACATACAAAACAGTTGAATCAACAACTATAATGAAAATCAGTCATGAATAAATGATTTAATAACAATTGGACTGAAACATAAAATAGTTTTAGAAATGAATAAATTGTTGTTTCTGCAATTTTTTTTTTAAATAATTTTTATGTGTTGCCTTTTAAATTAAACAAACTATTTATTTTGTAATTTATATGTTGAAAATTGTTAATTACATTTATATTTTACTGGTGTATGTACGTAAATAAATTTTAATATTGACGAATATGGGTATGGAATATTTTTGAACATTTCGCAAATACTTTGAAATTAAATAGTGATGAAAAATATATGGATATTTTACATGGTCGAACCCTGCAGGTTTTCCAGTTATTAAAATTTGAAATTCCTAACAAGTTTAACATTTACACCAACATACGTTTTATTTTCGACGCAATGAAAATTGTTAGTTGTCCGCAAACATTCCGTTGCATGCGGACGCCATAAATTTATTCGACAAAATGTAAAGCACACAGTTTCCAAAGTCGGTTTGTTTTCAAACTGCAGCTCACTATCGCAAGTATGGGGAAAACTTTTGATTCGGTTGCGGTACATTTGCGCATTGATAATTGTAATGAATATGTAAAAGGGCTCATCTGCGCGGAAAGATTTAATGCTCTCATTTCAATTGCTAAATTACGACAGTGATGTATTAGAATTTAATTAGCTGGGGAATTTTGTAAAAAAAATTTATTGTGCCGTTTATACGAACGGTTGCAATCCAGGTGGGGGACAAGTAAATTAAATTGAAATTATGGCCATTTCGAATATTAATATTAATGCCACGATTATTGTTTGAAACATTTTTCCTGGGGGTATTTGTCAGTGTTAGCAAGAAATTAAAAATTTCCCTAGTCGAAAGAAGCAATTAGTGAAAATAAGGGCTTATTAACTTGTAAATTCATGGATTTAAAAAAATAATAATAAAAACAAACGAGATCGACCCTGCCCGTTTTTCCATCCTTCTCCCCCTATATTGACAATTAATTGGAAAAACGGAAAACAAAGAATAATGAAAAAGAGGGAGCCGTGTAATAGAAATACGTCACGTCATGAATATAAAATGGTGATTAGCGAGATCGGAGATCAAACATTTTGTTTGGAGCGTCGTGAATTAAAAGGGAAAATAAATGATGCAGTTTAAGTTGTTTTGTCTTCGATATCGTTAATAATGTCACCTTTTCATACTTTAATGCGTCCAGATAATAAACGCCACGAACAATTTGATTTATGGACGTTAATTTGAGAAATTTTAAATTGGGTATCGTATAAATTAAAATGTTTATTCTCGCTAAATAAAGTACTCTTCTTCAAAAAATAATATAAACAGTTACAGAACAAAATAAATATAAAGATTTCATGTAATATTCGACAATAATTTATAGCCTAAAAATTTTACGTTGTAATAAAACTGAACGTTTTATACGAATTTGAAAATTACTTCGAAATCATATTATAACAGCAATTCACCCCCAAATTGTGACCGAGTACAAATTAAAAAAAGAACTAACTTATGTTCTATTATATCGTTCATAGTGTGACCTTTTTATACTTTAATGCGTTCAGATATGAACGCGTCGAACGATTTGATTTATGGACGTTAATTTGGAAAGTTTTAAATTGGGTATCGTATAAATTAAAATGTTCATTCTCGTATAAATAAAAGCCAAAAAATAATATAAACAGTTACAGATCAAAATAAATAAAGAGATTTCAGGGACCAAAACATCTACTTTTTTACATCTACATTTTTAAATGTCATATTCTAGAGAGTATTATTCGATAACAATTTATAGCCTGAAAATTTTATTTTTTAATAAAACTTAAACTTTTATATAATTATTATTCAATTAAAATACATACATTTTTTCCTTTAGATGCGAATTTGAAAATTACTTCGAAATCATATTATAACACAGTAATTTTACCACCAAATCGTGATTGGGTACAAAATATAAAAAAATAAATTAACTTAGGTTGTATTTTAACGTTCAGATAATGAACGCCTCGAACGTTATATTGTATACCAAAGAATAATATAAGCAGTTACAAAACAGAATAATTGTAGAAATTTTTGTGAAATCGAGAAATTACAGTTGATCAAAATAAAACAGATAAACTGGCTATTTCCCAGAGAATTTGTTAGTGTGCTCATTGCTTTGTAAATGTTATACATCTTATTCCGGAATAAATAATTTATTTTCTAACATAATTGAACATTTTATACAATGATTGACAATTAAAATAAGTACATTAATTTTTACTAAATTTCTAGTATAAATGAATTTGAAAATTACTTCGAAATTATAAATAACACTACAATTTTACTTCGAGTACAAAAAAATATAAAAAAAACTAATTAATTAATCATTTGCATCGTCTATAAAGTCTACTTGAAGGCCTCGAACGATTTGATTTATTAACATTAATTTGGGAAATTTAGATTGTATATATCTTATAAATTAAAATGTTCATTGTTGTATACATAAAAATACTCTATAGAGGAAACAATAAAACCAAAAATAATATAAACAGTTACAGAAAAGAATAAATGTAAAGGTTTCAGGGATACCGAGAAATTGCAGTTGATCAAAACATAATGGAGAAACTGGTTATTTCTCAGAGAATTTGTTCGTGTACTTACTCGCTGCTTTGTAAATGTCATACATCTTATTCCGAAATAAATAGTTTAAATGTCACGAGAAGTGAAATATTCGACAAGCATTTATAGTATAAAAATATTATTTTCTAATATCTAATAACATTTTTTACAGTGATTGACAATTAATATAAACAGACTGCTTTTTTATGAAAATTAATTTGAAAAATATTTTGAAAACAAAACACTTTACCCTCAGAAAACGATCGAGTACAAAAAAACTAGCTTATGTCGCATGTAATTGTTAGTAGTTACCTTTTTATACTTTAACGCGTTCAGATAATAAATGCCTTGAACAGTTTGATTTATAGACGTTAATGTGAGAAATTTTAAATTGGTATCGTATAAATTAAAATGTGCATTCTCGTATAAATAAAGGTACTGTTTAAAGGAAATAATAAGGCAAAAAATAATATAAACAGTTACAGAACATAACAAAGATAAAGGTTTCAGGGAAACCTAGAAATTGCAGTCGATCAAAATATAATGGAGAAACTGGTTATTTCTCAGAGAATTTGTTCGTGTGCTCGTTGCTTTGTAAATGTCATACATCTTATTCCAGAATAAATAATTTAAATGTCACAAGAAATGAAATATTCGACAGCCATTTATAGTTTTAAAATTTTATTTTATAATATAACTGAACATTTTATACAATGATTGACATTCCTTGCAGATACGAAATTGAAATTACCTTTGAAAACACATGTGGACTCGGTAATTTCATCTCCAGATTGTGATCGAGAACAAAAAATTAAAAGAAAAAAAAAAAAACTAACTTGTCCTCCCCTATAAAACAAACCCTGCACAAAGGAAGCGGATTCTAATTACGGCTTAATTCGAAACGTGGAAAGTTCCAAGAACGAATGCGTCGTAATTTCCTGCGAGCCGTGCGACTGTAATCAGTGATTTTTTCGGCCGATCATAATTTAATATATAATCGTCGCCCTTAAGCGAGCCGGGCCCTATTTAACCTGCTCGAACGATCTCTTATGGCGCACGCAATAATTTTTTCATTGCTATTTTTTATAAAGCAATTAAATGGGGAAATCTTTTGTGTTTTACGGCGTTTCTATGGCGCGACTAAATGAACGGTGAAATGCTTCGAGTCGATACAGACGGAAATTGTTGATTTTTAAAGGTTTTGCCCGGAGTGCTTTCAACCGACCTCTCGCATTTATACCTGAACTCTTTTACTGTTTTCCTTTTGATCATAGAAAATGTAATTTTGAGTGAAATGCTTTTAGGTGTAATTCATAAATTTTATATTTATTAAAATTTAATTAATCCTTTATTAGGCAAAATGTGTTTACTGTTCGCTTTTTTTTGTACACTTTGGCCTGTTATACTTTATTTATTTATATATTTATTTTAATGAATAATAATAGCTCAAAAGATAAACAATAAAAAATATACAGTGCCCATTTTAAAGCGGGAACACTCATAAAATTTGTATTTTTTGTCTGATTTGAGTTTTCTCTCAAGTACGAAAATATATACTTATAGACAAAAAGACACGTTTTTCGGTCTAAAATCAAAACCTACAGGTTAATTTTTTGGACATAAAAATAGAAGAAATCATTCTAGCAATTTTTTTATAGAAACTCTAACTATACCACTGGATTAAGTATCTTCTGAAATAGCTATATACCAAATTTCATAAAAATAATTAATTCTGTGGAAAAAATAAAAACCATATTCTTTTTTATGAATTTTTTTTTTAATCAAGTAGTGTGTCGATTTGGTATATACCCAGAGCATGCTTAATCCATAATTTTCTATAAAAAATTGCTACTAAAATTAATTAGTATATTTTTTTATGAAAACATACGTCAATTTCACATTTCAGACATACTAACTAAATATTGGGACCATATGATGTAATTCTTATCAAAAAGGAATATAAAAATGTTAGTACAAGTGTTGCATTTAATTTTCTCTTTTATTAAGTGTCTCTATTAAACAAAATAGCACGTGCCAGAAATTCCAAAATTCAAGAGTTGTGACTGATGATCTTAATATTACTAAAATATCGGTTTGGTATGTAATAAACCTAGTCGGCCAAACTTAGTATGCGATAAGTACAAGTAAGCATACAAATATGTAAAAAAGGTAGAAGTACTTTAAGACAAGTAAATTTATCAAGGGAATGTTGTCGCAAGTAGATTCATAAATATGAACTTTATAAGATTAAATCAGAAATAAAAATTATAAGGTCTAAATGTGCATTCCCATAAACAAAAGAAACGACAAAACTAAAGAAAACCATTGGGTAGTCCAAAGCGTCATGAAGTCTAGAGATTTGGTCCAGAGTTATTTTTAGTGCCCAATCGAAATTTGATTTGAAATTTTAAAGGGGACGCTTTTCGTAAATATTATTTAAAATACACTTTAAACTTCATAAATGGTTATACTTTAGAGTTATATTGCCATATATTGTGATTGGAATTTATTGACAGTACTGTAAAAACAGTAAAATACCAACAAATTCTCTAAAACAGTCATCATTCAAATTTAAAGAACCTTAATATTGACGAAAATTACATCTTTTAACAAGATGGGGCAGCCAAATCAATATAAGTGTTCTTTCTTGACCCTCTAGGAGTCCTGACCTAAATGTCATTAAGACTGTTTGGCATAAAATTAAGCAAAAAACAAACAAAGACTTAAAACTGACCTTGCCAAAACATTTCTAAATTTTAAGAGACTTATCTCTGAACAGTGCAGATCAATTGAATCAATTTCCAAACGAATTCAGGCAGTAATTAGAGCAAAGAGCATTGTCATGTATTAGAATAAGAAGTGTGCCTTGCCTCAATATTAAGTTGTCACTCAAAGAAAATACCTGTGATGAAATAAGTATTTTGTGTTTTGTTTTGTTAATGGGTTATATAATATGAGATAATATAAAAACATACATATGTAAAAAATAAAATAAACAATGAAATACAATACCTAAATTGGATAAGGCTCGTTTTAATTGTAATCCTTTTTTTGAGAAAGAATATCATTTAGTACTTACTACCATATGAAAAAACGTCACAAATTGTCTACATTACATTTCTGTTCAATAAATAATTACTGTTGAAGTATGTTACAATATTTTTATGTTTTTTAATACTTCTCATAAACCTTTCTAGACATTTTAACAGACATAAATCTGATTGTAGTCAGTTTAATTTATAAGAAAACATAAATTTACGAAAGTTATTTTAATTTATTAATATTCATTGTGTATTTTATATGAAATTTAATACGTAACTAAAAATATTAAATTAAATGAAGAAGATTTTTTTCATAAAAAATGCCCCATATATTTTTTTATTATTATTTTTTTTTAATTTTTAAAAAAAAACTATTATATATATTATTATTATATACTGTCAGATGATATAGAAAATAAAATATAAATATATGGTATACATAGAGTATTATATTATTTGTTTGAACTATTCATTACACTATATAATTACAATCAAGTTAAAAATAAAAATGTTACGTATATGTTTCTCTCTTAAACGGAACACAATATATAAAAAATAATAATTATATATCAAATTTAAATTTATTGTAATTTAACCGAATAGTGTCTTAAATTAAATTAATCGCTTTTATTTGATTTTTAAGGTAATAACCAATCGAACAGAAATTCTCGGCGAATTAAAGCAAGAAACCGATTATTCGAAAACTTTTTAGTCCTTTTAATTTCACCGTGCAATATTGACCTAGTAATTTCCCTCTGGGCGGCAATTCGCAAAACAAATTCCGAATTCCACGCCACAGCAGGAAACTTTCGCATGCCGCACAATTATCGAAGTCAAATACACCGGGCCAAAACGCTAAATATTAAGTTATTTTAGTTTCAATAAGTTCACGAACTTGGGGTTAGAAGTGAAAAGAGTGGCGAGCGAAGGAGGCCATTAAAAAGACATAATTGAATTTTCCCAATTAATTTTCGACTCCGGTTTTAAGTCACTGAATCCGGGGCGCCCCGGCTTTGTGACGGGATATCCCCGAGATATTTTCCGATTAAGCACAAATACGGACTTTTCGCCGGAATTATTATCGCTCACTATTTTATAACGAACTGAAATTCCAGCCACCGTTTACTTAATTGTTTCGCTGAAACAACCCGAAATGCTCCCTGGAAATATATCTTGACTTCATCATAAAGTAAACTCATTTTTCCCAATAAAACGGGATATCAAGCTGGATATAAATGCAAAATGTAAATAGTTTTGTACATGTACATTAAAATTGCTAAAAATAGTAATAAATCCAAGTGAATTTTTAGGTAATCGCCGTTTTTTTGATTTATGTGCCAATTAAATGTTTTAATGTCGCAAATTATTATAAAAATGAACTTTTTTCGTATAATTTACACATGTAAGCATGTATATAAAACGTTTTTAATTATACTGGTAAAGTCCTTGAATGTTATGAATATAATTTTTGAGAAGTTGTTGACAAAACATATTAAACTTTTCCTATTAAATGAATTGTATTATTTAATTTGACGTTTAAGAATGTTTTTAGAATTTTAAAATTGACAAAAAAAATATTTTATAAATTTGTTTTTAAGATTGTTATTAAACTTATGGGAATAAGTTTATCTTCAGCCTCATATGCTAACTTTAAAAATTGAGAAAATAAAGAGATTTTGTAGAGAAGATAAATTTATTGTACTTAACAATAATATAATTTAGCCTATTAAAAATAGTTTATTGGCAGTTATCAATTTAATTGACTTAGTTTTTAAAATTTGTTTTTAATCTAGAAAATTATATATTTTATACAATAAGTTGTAAATTAATAATATTTATTAATAATATTTATTTATATAAATTTATTTATTTATTTATATAAAAACAATTCTAATTTAAATGTAAATTGTGAAATTAGAAATTATTTTTACAATTTATTTTATTTGTTGATTGATTTGATGTTAACTTCAGTGTATTGATTATTAAATATATTATTTAGTAAAGAATTTTTAATATTAAAATAATTATGTTGATATTAAAAAAAATTAAGGATAAATGTTCTTAATTTTATATAATAATAATTTTGTACAATTTTTAACCAGATTTGTTAGTGTGCCACAAGTACAAACTTTTTCTAACATCAATAGTACTGTATAAATAGTAAATAACATAACATACAGTGTGGCCGATTTGAAAGCGTGTGTAAAATTTGTGTTTCTTCTCCGATTTTAATAAACTTTTTTTTTCAATTATAAAGTATAAAAATATGCATATTCATAATTCTGTCGAGAAATTAAAAATCAAATTCTTCTTATGAATTTATTTTTTAATTAAGTAGTTCATGCAATAAACTGTCAAAAATAACATAAATTATCTTTTTTTCAACAATTTTATATTAATAATACTATATTTATACTAATTAATACTTAATTAAAATTTTCGTGATAGAGTTAATGATAAAATTACCATGTTATTTTTTTAAATACATTATTATAAGATACAATAAAAGAATAAAAACAATATGCTAAAAATTAATAAAATTACTATTAATACATTAATTAATTATATGATTAAATTTACATGTTTTTAAGAATTTTACCAAAACTCTCTTTGTTAAATCTACAAAATTTATTTTAAATTTTAGAATATATGATACATATATACGGTTTAGTGTAATTTTTGAAACAATATTATGATAAATCTTATCTTATTTTTGAATTTATACAGTTTCAAGAAAACGTTTTCTCTGGTGTCAAATTAGTTTATATGTATTTCTATACAACGTTAAAATGAGACTTAACACACTACATAATTAGAAACTTGCCAATTAAATAAATTATCATGATTGTAGACTTGTTTAACAAATTCATACATGTTAATAAACTACATTGTGTCAGTTTCGCCGCTTCGCGCAAACTTTATACCGCACCCCCAACCCCCTCAAAACAGTGAAACTCAAACCCGAAACCCCGTTCCGAATTAGTGTACGGGTGTCGCAGGCCTTCCAAACCCGGATCCAAAATTGACGGGTAGTTCGGGTGTAGGAGGGCGAGGAGGGGTGGCATGAGTTTTTTATCCACACCGAACGGTCCCAACGGTACCCGGATGAGAAAACTTCCACTTTCATTTGTTACTTGTAAAGTGATTTCGCCGATGATGTTCATTTATTCCGCTTCAGACCGAAAATTGGGCCCGTGCCGGAGTTTGTGTGCTCCGCAACTTTGCTCATCGGATTAAAATCACGTTTCCGTCCACGTTGCAAAGTTCATTTTTGGGTCACTAGTTTCCAAAGGGTGATTAATGTGCCGGCAATTTTTAAATCGGTCTTTGCATTTTTTCCCCTTTTGTTTCCATTCTGCAAGTTCTACGACAATTGAACATTTTTACAGGTGTTGCTTATAGATGCTAGTGGAGATGAATTCGATTAAATTTCCACATTTATCACATTTTTTTAATTACTTACTTTCTATCATTGTGTAGTTGAATATTTTAAGTGCTTCATCATTTAACTCTATTTGAGTGGTAACTACTTATCAGGCTTCGTAAAGGTCATAACATCAGAGAAATTGTTAAAATAATTATCATATATAGACTCTGGTTGATCAAATGGTACTACAGAAAGTCAAGACAAATCATTTGGCAGCTGCTTGACATTATGCAGTGTGTCGACCAGTTGTATTATCAATATGTATATGTGTCTTTTGGTCCTTGGTTACCACCTGCATCCGCAGTGCTTCTTCGGGATTCCAAAAATTGACGTTACAGACTGGAATAGTGGCATGATAAATGTATTGGAATTAGAATAGAGTTGTCACGGTTATTCTAAATGATGAATCAATGATGTTCACCAAAGGGTCAGAAGAATCCGAAGAAAAAGCATATTCTATAAAACAAAACGTGGCTCAAACACTCTGGTTACTGGTTATAGAAGCAAATCCCTTTTCGTCTTTGTGTTATGGTTTTGCCTTGGCCACCCCGTTCTCCTGACATATCAACAATTGATCACGTGTATGATAGGAATAATATAAAATTCCAGATAACCAGATATCCTGGAACAGTTCGAGTAATATAGAGAGTCTTTGTCTCAGAAATAAATGAACAAAGTGATCCGCAGCATATAGAAACGACACCATGAGTAAAGTTACTTCTTCCTATAGAGCCCTAAAATATTATTTTAATTACTATTAATATGTATACCAAATTTTATCATTAAATTTTTTGGGTGACTAGATTTTATTTGTAGTATATCCGTAGCAGTCCACAACAAATTATTATTTCCATCATGCAACGCCATAATTTTAAAGCGGTCCATTTCGCGATGCACTAAGCAACATCCTCTCAATAAAACATATCTGGATACAATGCGACAAAGTAATAAATCTTACGTTTACTTGTTGAAGTCAAAAATTCAATTATTCCAGCGGAACGAAAGAAGTAACCAGCACGCGCATTAAGTGAAAATAAAAAGATTGTGCGACAAGTTCGTTATAAATTGCCAGTTTTATAGATATGACTTGAGATGTATTCGTTAAAATGTATATACAATAGCAGCACAGGAATCGGAATGGTTCATTTTTATCCTGCGAGGACTGTAAACAACCTGTGATAATTCAATGTGTGTAGCGTATCGAAAGCAATAATTTCTGAGGTCCTGTTTTTAGATAAAACGTTGTCAACCACGTACGAAAGTCGCCTGAAAATTTACGGTTGCTAAAATAATCTGTTTATCGACATTTATTGAATGTTGAATATTTTCATTCGTTCGGCGTTACTAATTAATTATTTTCTTTTGTTTCAGGTAAGCTATGCATCATATAAGGGGGAGTGAGTTATATTTGAAATACAATGTTTTAATTGACTATTAATATTGATTTAAGATGCATGTATTGAAATTTTCTAATGAATAATAGATTGTAATGGACAATCGATACTGTCTTTGAAAAATTACTAAACAAACAGAAATTAAATATCTTCAATAATCTAGATTTCAATCATGCATTAAAGTAAAATTTGTATCTGTTTGTACAATGTTTGTAAGTGCCGCATAATGTGTGTTACCGAAATTAAATACTTATCAGATGTTCGTCCACGAAAATAAAACAAAAGCCAAGGGAACAATACGGTGCGCACAATCTAGCTATATAAAGGCCATAAACAAGTTGAAAGTTCACGTAAAACCTTCTATATATAAAAAAAATAAATTTGCCCGCAACAACCTTATTAAGAACTAGAACGAGGGAGAGAATCCTGAACGCGTTATGATTATCGGAGAACGCGTGTCGGTTTTGGCCCTGGCGATTATGTATAACGGGGCTAAGACGCCCCGGGGAATCACTCCGCAGCGCCATTCAGGCTGACCAAACCGCCACTTCGTATTCACCTTACAAACTCTAATTCGTAACCTTGATTTTACTTTTCGTCAGAAATTTATTGGGGACAAAATATCATCAAATAAAGCAACTACCAAAAGAATACATAATTTATTAATAATATGTAGGTATGTTAATATTTTTGACACATCATGTATTTTGATTTAATTAGTCCGTGTTTGAATATACCAATTAAATGAATGTTTTATTTATTCATTGATTTAATTACCAATTTTATTAATAATTATAGTGTACCATATATCGTAGGATAAATGTTTGTTGAAATAATCTGTAATTATTTACAATAAAAATTCCAAATTTAAATCATTCTCTAATGATGTTAAATGTTAATTAAATGTTATGTTATTAATTAAATTCATTAGGAACGTGTTTTAATCAATATACAGAATATAAATTCATTGCAAAATTAATAGAAAATGTCGCAAAATGTATATTTAAAAATGTTTGTTATTCAGTCTTCCCCAAAATCGATACTTCCCGAAAACAAATCACGTTCCAAAAAAACTTACCTTAACATATATTGAATATGAATAAACCATCAAACCCTTATCAAAGCGGTCCTACGCCGCTAAATATTTAATTTCATTTAGTAGGGACGCAGAAATGTCGTATCGTTTTTTGAAATATTCATGCAAACTTCCAAAAAAAAATCTCCGGTACCTGGAAGTTGAACTGTCACACAAATTTACCCATGTTCGATATTCCTCGACAACATGTTTATCAAATATTTATTAGACGAAAATAGTTAATAGTTAATAAGTTAATAATTTGATGTTTAAGATGATTACTTTTTTATTAAAATTCGTAATTAAATTAAATTAACCGTTGTTGTTCAATTAAATAATACTTTCGTAATTAATTGTCAGGGTTTATTTTTATTTAAATTAGGTTTTGAGTGTTACTGACAGGGTTTTCCTAAGGATTTTAGAGTGTTGTTTAATAAACAAGAATGACATAACATAGTGCTCCAAATATAACTGCCGTAAATAAAAAGACACTTCAGAAAATTTAAAATAACAACTTTATCAAAAAGTGAGATTGAATTGGCAAAGGATTTGTATCACACTTTGAAATTTAAAATTCCACCAGTCTTTTTTGCTTGGCTTCAAAGTGAAATTTTTAATGCGTCTAAGAAACAAGATAGTTTTTTCCGGTACCTGGAAGTTGAACTATCACACAAATTTACTGGATATTCCTCGACAATGTGTTTATTAAAGAGTCATTAGTTGTGAATAATTGTTTAAGACGGTTGCTTTTTTATTAAAATTTCATAATAAAATTAGATTTGTTGTGAAATTAATCATATTTTCGTAATTGATTATCAGTTGGGCTTATTTTTACTTACTATTTAAATTAGGTTTTAACTGCCATTGATCAGGATTTTCGTAAGAATTTTAAAGTGTTGTTTAATAAACAAGAACGATATAGTGCTCCAACTGTCTTTTTTAGAGTTACAACCATTTAGTTTAGGAGTTGTAGTCATTAATTTTGAAACTACGATTTAAAACTACCGTAAATAAGAAGACATTCCAGAAAATTTAAAATAACAACTTTATTAAAAAACGAAATGGAATAGGCAAAGGAATTTTATCACACTTTGAAATTTAAAATTCCACCACTCGTTTTTTTTTTGGCCAGGCTTCAAAGTGAAGTTTTTAATGCGTCTAAGAAACAAGATGGTTTTGGTTTGCAGATAAAACACGCCGCGAACGAAGGCTGAAAGAAATTAAGGGAGAAAAAGGGGGATCGTTTCAGCGACGGGTGGAGTGTATTTTTATACAAAATATCAGGCCCGGCAGAAGCAAAGATAAAATACACATACATACATTAAAAATCCAAAAGCGGATCAATAGATGAGTGTTGAGCAAATATACTGGAGTATTGTTGGAAGTGGGTCACGCCATTTTTCGCTACCGAGACGTATTTATATATTGGGGGGTTGTAAAACATCGATTTGTATACATGAAAATGCAAAAGGGATCATTTTGTGGTTATTTATGAACGTTTAATAAGGCGACCGTAAAAAAAGTTTCGCGATATTTTTAATGGCGTTTGGAAAAAATCTCGCATTTGATCGACTATAAAGCGAAATACTACTTTGATTCGCTTTATTTAACTGTGACACTAAAAGGGGTTGTTTAAAGATTTACCAAGTGGTTTTAAATTTAATGTAATACATCTTATAGAATCGATAATTCGAAATTGCTAGTAAATATTTGCGACATGAAACTTCAGGAAATGCCAAGACATTTGTTACATCAACTGAAACGTACTGGAAAAGCCAAAGAAACCTGAAAATAATTTCGCATTTCAAATGCGAATATTATTTGCATGCAAGTAGATAACAATTCCATTAAATCAAAAGTGACTTTCGAATGAAGTTACGAATAAAGTTAGATGTTCTGGTTCTATTGAGTTAGCGATCTTTTGGTTGACGGATATGAAGTATTTCGGGGGCTTTGCGTCTGCAGACGTTAAAAGCCCCAGTTGAAAAATGGGAATCAATGTTTCGGGCTTAAAATGTTCTCAAAAAAACAATAAATTTCATTAATATGAACATTTCGTAAAACGTTTGTAATTGTTCGAAGTTACAAATGTATATAAACGTAGAGAGAAAACACATCACATCTAATTAGAGTTTAATGCAAACGAATTGGTTCATATATCATGTGTAAACGATCGCTGGTAATTACAATCTGAAATTGTTACAAATGGGGAACAATTGATTTGCTTTTATCTGTAATTAAAGTTGCACTTTCACGATTGCTACCTTGTACCTGTGCATTAAAACCGCTGTGTGTTCGAAATTATACATTATAATATTTGCATATTAATTTGCTGAATACAAGATTAAATACACCTCGTTCGGTTTCGTTTGTGGTAAACAAACATTATCGGAGTAAAAAATATTGCTGAAACATGCTAATGCGGCATACATTCGGTGAAACGAAATAATTCAAGGGATAACACGCATTACATACAGCTAATGTAAAGTGTTATTTATTTTATGATGTAATGATATGTAATTTTATTTTTACAACTCCTTTCATTACTCGCGGCGTAATTAAAAAACAGAAAGTAACTGTATATTAATTTCGCCAGGTTATTTATCCCTGTTCTAGTTTATGAAGACGTACAGTGAATTAATCATAAATCAACTTAATTGGTTCTTAAATTATTATTAAAACTGTTAATTTTTGTGAAATTAGGACTGAACTTATCTTATTTAAGGCTGCATTTATCAATTTTCAGACTTTAACTATCAGTTTTAGAGCTGTAACTATCAATATTAGGGGTGTAATGATTTATTTTAGAACTGGAACTGTTTTTTATGATCACAATTTACAACTTTTTGAATTTAGACTGTAACTTTATTGTACATTTATTTTCCCGGCTCTAATTTACAGCGAATGAACTAATATATCAAAGTTGTCTTAAATTAAGAGTTAAAATTTAAGTTAATTTTCAACAGATTAATGTTTAAATAATACATAATGGTGATGGAACTATTTTTAGTTATAATTAATTAACGTATTTATTATTAAGAATAATTTGTTAATAATCAAATTTAATGCAAATAAATAAATCAATTTAAATAAATGTTTTAAAAGTCAATATCAAAATTGTGCATTTCATCTACTTGTTATTATACATTTAAATAATTATAATATCAGTTTAGGATCTGAATCTAATACAGTATATAGTTGACTTATTAATTCTGGTCTACTTTATGAGAATCTACCACACACTAATAAATAAATTAATAAATTATAATTAATATTAATTAAGAAGAATTTTTCATTAAATTATCGATTGGTGTTGACATTTAGAGAAATTTAAAAAGCTTAATTTTTATGAGATAAATAATTTTAGTAATTTTAACTATCAATATTAGTTCTGAACTTATTTTAATTTGGATAGGATTATTATTATTATCTTCTTCTTTGCGTGTTTAATATTTACATACATTTTTAATTGAATTCTTAATTTATGTTGAAAGTTATATAGTTAATTAAAGGAATTTATTTTAAAATTAATAATTTAATACTATTAATTTCCATCAAGGTATTATTTAAATGAGACCTTTTAGTGATGGAATTATTATCACAGTGACTATCACTTTTATTTCTGAATTAATTATAATTCTACATAAATTGTTAAAAGCCGTAATTAAAATAGGGCTGCAAATATCAATTTTAGAATACTGAACATCCGTTTTGGGGTTGTTGTTGTCTAAATCAACATATCTGGTTTTGAAATTAACTTTGAAATCTATTAATTTGTAAATAGGAATCGAATCCATTTTAGAAATGTTCAAAATAATTTTCTGTTGGATAATTTTATTGTAGATTATGGAAACTATTTAGGAAAAAAAAAATAAGTAAACTTATATAATCAATTTAAATATTAATTTTAATAACTGTTATTTCCAATTTTAGGACTGCAACTAATTTTAAAACAGAAAATGGATTTTAAATTATTTATAAATTATGCTAAAACAATTTTTAATAGTTTTAAAACTAACTTAAAATAAGATGTGTGTTAATTAATAGAAATATTTAATTTTGACGTGCATTTATAATTACTTAGAGCCTTGAAAAATCTCAGTTACGAAAACAATAGTTTAATCATCCTCTAAAACCATCGGACGGGAATTGATAACCGCCGAGTCTTGTTTTGGCTCTCGCTAATTACTCACAATACCCAGGTGGATTTCAGCACTTTAATTTCAACAATTACGATCCTCTAAGTAAGGCCAAATACAAAGATTTATTGTACGTAGAAATAAGGACAGTTGAGTTTTTGTATTGCAGATCGTTGAGCACGTAAAATTACGATTAGTATACATTAGTGGTACGTGCTCGTCGACAAACTAATTTGTTAAATTTAATTGCACATTCGCATACTGTTTGGACCTTTGCCCCGTTCAGACTCTCTTATTGTCCAATTTACAACTATTTAGTACCTGGCAAATTAAACTACCCGGTTAGGATGTACATTTGTACAAATGTAACCTATGTAATGGAGCAGGTATTTCAGCTGTCTCATATCGTACGTTTTAACTTTATTAGAGTCAAGTAAATGCACTCGCTTTGTAATTGAACCTGCTAGTTTTTATTGTCATCTGGGTCATCTATGGTTATCTTGATGTTTGTCGAAATTGTTACATTTATTATTCACGTTCATCGTTACTTCGATTATACAATTTATTACAACAGTTTATAACGGAAATGTGAAATATTGATAGGCCGAACACGAAAAACGTTATCACTTATTTCTCATTTAAGCTATTTCCCTATATTTGACGATATTCAATTACTAATATTTGAAACCTTAGCGAACAAAGGTACACTGTTCCAATAAATTAATGCACCACACCAATAATAATAATAATAATTGATTATTATTAATATTTTCTGAAAACGAGAAAAATAAACGTATACACTCTATATATTTATTTAAAAATAGATTCTTATTTATAATTAATTCAAAAAATCTAAAAAAAATAAAAATTAACAAAATTTGTTGTATATAAAAAATAAGAATTTGAACATAATATGAGGCATTTTCTCATCTTCTACTTCATTTGGTCCAAATTCATCAAAATCCGTCTCAGACATGGTCTCTAGCAAAATTTAGCCGGCCTCTACCATGATCCACTGCAAAGGTCGGACTTCGAACAGGAGTACGGGGTTGCAAATTATCTTCCTTAAGTCGTTGTCGAATAGTTTCAATACTTATTCGAATCCCTTTTACGTTTTCTAACTGAGACTATAAACTACATGTAGTCGCAAACCATTGTCTCGAAAAACAATCTTAAGCAGAAGTTATAACACAATTTCCACCTTGACTTGACCTCCTAGTATGGTCACCACTCTCCATGTACTATTATAACATGCGGGAAATGAATGGATCCCATACATACACCAAAGTTTTCGTTTCTTCTTCTTCCACTGACACACCGTTTCAGCACACTCATCGTGAGTGAAATTTCTAGTTTACTGTTACATATTGACTATTAACGAAAATTATAAAGAATATGGGGATGATAAATGAGTTCTAACGAAAAGGCCCGCTACGGCGATAGTTTAACATGTTGTACTAATTTATCAGAATCGGTAAATTTCAAATAACAAAAAACTAAACATCTTGTAAAAACATTTGCACGTTTTATAAACGTCATATACGAAGGTGTTTCAAAGTTAACAAACAATATAATAGTTACTAAGAAAAATTTATTTACAAAATTATAGGTGGTGCGATAATTTCTTGGAACAGTATGTTATGATACTGTAATAATAATGTAATAGCAATAGTTCATTGTTTCAATATCCAGATTTTATAGAAAAACATACAAATAATTGAACAGAAAATCAATCCAAATTGTCATATTCGAAACAGGAAATTGATGTTAAATATTTGGGTATGACTAGCTGAATTAATGGGAATTTTAGGCTCAAATTATTCTATTGATGTTTTTTAGAATAACGTTTGTAAATCGATGTTACCTAATTTCCAAGTATTTTTCACTTCGGCATTTAGATTTAATGAGGTGTCAAGCTTCCGACAAAAACCGTATTTCATAGCCTAGTATATGTAAGTCGAAGTGTTTAAAATCACCTTTTTATATCGTTAACAGACAAGTTCGGTTGGCTGTAACGTGTGCACGAACGAAATAACAAATCTATACGGCCGTTTAAAATTTCTTCGCGTTCAGATTTCCATCACGCAACGTTTATTTTCCACCCCCACGTTTCGTACGCACTTAACGCAAAATGTCGTCGATTCCCCGTAATGCGCGCATGGCCGAAATAAAAATGAACGAGTCCCGTCGGGGGCCCGCACATCCGAAATTTGTTTGCCCACTAAACATACCGCCGAGGAGCGAATGTCAAGGAAAACGCCATAAAATAGCGTGCAAATATTTTTCGTCTTCGGCCTGAAATGTCGGTTAAATATTTGGAGGAGTGTACGTACTTTGCTTGCCGACTGATACGGCTTTGACGCTTTGCCGTGCGCTTTAATGTGAATAATTTCTGGAATGGCGGATCCAAGATTAAAATTTACATTTTGTACGGCGTAACAATTCTCCCTCCGGTATCAAATTTCAAATATTTTTTTTGCTCGCGGTTCATTCATCATGTAGATGATACGTTTTTTTTCTGTTATTCGACGATGAGGATTTATATATGAAACTGTAAATTTAATAATTCATGGAAAGTCGTTTGAACTCCCACGTCCGCAGTATTCATTCATATCCTCAGTTATTTTAACTTGTGTGAATAAACTTTTTATTAAGTCGCATCTAATTAAATTGCGAAAAATTCCAATTAATTTCTTAGCGTACGAAGAAATCCATTTAAAAACCGACCGGCGCCCGAGATTAATTTTGCACCCGTCGATTTTTACACTGGTCCGTATTCTGTGTATTAAAAAGAAATGAAAAAATAATACGCGGACATTCCCGTTGAATAATTCAGGGTGGAACGGCTGATGTTGGGGAATTTAAGTATTTATAGAGATTGTCTCCCGGCCGAGACAAGAAATTTATCCGGACTTCATTTCGGTAACGTCTTGTTTTCTGGCCGGGCTCTCGAGTTTTACAACTAACAAATAAAACAACGAAATTTACGATCTGGCAAAAGTGAGAAGCGGAAAATGGACGCCTTAAGTGATAACTCTCATATCTACTCTAATTTTCGATCCAACCGCATATAAAACTTTTATATGTCTTCGGTTATTTCATTATCTAAATATGAATGTTTTTAATAAAATTAATTGACTTGATTATTAAATTTTTATAATCCTTAATTAATTAATTTAAATTTTATTCTAATTACAGTAATTTTAATTTACAGGTTTTGAAAGATTTCATACCCATTCTAGGAAAACAAAATTTTGTACAGTAAAATTTTTACTAAAATTCTAAAATGTTACTGTTTTTTTAACAGTTAATCTATACTTATATAAATATAATATATAAAATCAGCTGTTGGTCTCTAAAAGGGATATTTTTATGGGAATTTGCTTTTTTTAAATTATATAAGAAACAGTCGAAAATTTTGATAATTAGATGAGGCTGAGACAGAATCTATCACCGAGGGAGCACTTTTATCTGAAAACCTGTAATATATTGTTTTTAGTACATTTTGTTCTATAACTAAAATTAAATCTAATTTAAAGAATTATAGTACATAATTTCAGTATGTTCACTGTTTGTATTGAGAAAAGTGTATTACTTTTTTTCAGTTTTTCAGTATAAATGTCCAACAATAGTTACCTAGCCTGCCTAATACTTTATTTCTATAGCAATTAAATTTTGATGAAAACTCCTAAATTGGGAGAAAATTAGTCTAAATGAGAGAACGACTTTAAATGACAACAAAAATCGTGAGTCATCTTCATTTATATCTGCAAAAATACACCATATTCCTACATCAGTTAAAGAATTTGAGAGTCTTCAAAAAACCATTCTTTGATGTTTCCGAAATAAACTTTCGAAAAAACGGTGTTAAAATACAGGAATGCAGAGGGCTACTAAGACTTAAAGTCTTTAAATCTTTTATACCAAAATTCATATGAAGAATATTTAACATAACTATTTGTTTCGATAACAGCTGGATTAGCAACATTCATTAACTTTTTCGAACTCTTCTAACTGACCAATTTGGATATTAATCTCAATGACAGAGAAAGGAAGATAATTTGGTGGACCAAATAGTAATTATTGTAAGAAAAAAGGGGAGAAAAAAACACATCGTTTTTATTTGATTTAGTTCCAATTACAACTCATAATAAATGAAGTGTGCAAAAAGCAATATACGAGACTGTTTCAATAAATTGGCCGTATTCTCATATGCAAGTCTGTGGTTTAAAAATGTTTGTAAAAGAAAAGAAACCATTAGTTTAGATCTGTTTTCAATGATTCTTAAGACACAAAAAAATATTTTTAAATTTTTCATATTCATGTAGTCTTGTAATCATGTAATGTTTCGTTCATCTCTTCTCTACAATAAAAAATCAAACTAAAATATCATAAAAAATATGTTCTTGTATCCCATTGTTAAAAAATGGAAACTATTAAACTAGTGTCGAAAATACAACATACCAAATAACTAAAAAATTAAACAGCCACTCCGCAAACGAAACCACGAATATTCGAATATATTTTTTTTATCTCTGTACGTATGAACGAAAAACATAAAAAACATTCATGTTCATAAACATATACGTTGGAACATTTTTTTTTTGTTACCATCATTCGTTTGGAATATACGACAATCTCTTATGTTGAAGCTTCGTGCTTATACAAAGGTATATATTTGCAGGATGAGATGGAGCTTTATTCCTGGCAGAATTTCGAGGCATTTACGGATAAAGTAAATATACGTGGAACATATTAAATGCATTATTTATGAGACACGCCCTGCAACTTTGTGTTTTTGTTTGATTATTTTATTAATGTACCTGGTTTCTTTAATTATGCATAGAATATTTGTAAATACTTAATTTCTGCTTGTTTTTTGGTGGAAAAATAAACAGAAAAAGTATTTGTTCATATTTTATTAACTTTATAAAAAATGTTTTATTTTATTCATATAGGTAATGATTAATAAAATAAGTTGGTTAAACTGAAATGTTGGAAACTTTTTAACCATTCTAATTTCATATTTTTCCTCCTGTTTTTTTGAGTTAATTAAATTCAATTTTATTGTTTTATTTCGATCATTGTGAATATTATTGTTATTTTTCTTGTGCCAAAATGTTGTGAGATATTTTTTCATGTCACATTCTCTTAAAATTCGGTTTTTCCATTATTATATTTTAAATGTGCATTATGTTTGATTAAACACTTTTATTTTTCACTAATTGAATTGATTCAGCTTTTAAAACTGCAAATAAGTAAAACATTTAAAATTAAAATTCTGTTCAACAACAAATAATTTTCATTTCCAATATTTACAAAAAAATAAAAAATATATATATAAAATAAATATTTTAAGACAAAAATCAAAAATTTTGGAAGGATGTGTAAAACATGTTAATTTATATTTAAATTTTACAAGTTAGTCTAGTGACTTATGTAATACAACTATAAACAAAATTTTTGTAAAATATAGAAATATGAAAAAAGAGAACTTGTATCGACCTTTAATGTTTATGTTACCACCACATTCGTTTATTAAATACAATAAAATGATTTCATTTTCAGGATAAACAATCAAATATCTTAAATATATTATTAGTAGACGCTTGCAAAATTATTTTTATATACCTATTTGATCGACGATGAATATTAAAATTTGAAACATCTTACACAATATAAAAAATTCTAAATAAAAAGAAAATGAAAAATTCTTATTAAGATATAAAATTAAAAAAAAGGTAACATGAATGTTGAAATATTATAAATTGACAAGCGATAAAATTCGTTAATGTTCATTAAAAATCAAGAATTTGTGAAAATATTACGTAAGAAATCAAGTGAAAAAAATTACATTACTTACAATCAAAAACAAATATTTCTGCAAAATTTAAAAAGTAGTAGTAATAATATTATACTTGAAATTTTATCAATAACATCAAAAAAGAAACTCTCATTCAAAAATAAATTGTAAGTTTAAAATGGGCTATTTTTGTTAGCATTTGGCTAAGTTTATCAATTTTCATAGTTCAAGAAAGAAGTAAAAATGTAAAAATTTAAAATGTTAAAAAATTATATAAAATCTGGTTTAAAAAAACACTAAATCGATTCTTCTGCTCAATTTAGTGATAATATTAAATAAACATTGTATAGTATAATAGTAACCTAAATACTATCACAAGGATATATGTAAAAACCAAATTAATACATTTAAAAAAATAAAACATACAAAAATATGTTTTAATGTAACATTTGCGGGGCTAGTAATTAATCCCAATTCCGGCGGATTCAACACGTTACGGGACGATGAATAACCCCAACTCATATGGAATAATTTCATCCCCGGTTGTGGAGCAATTGGATCAGCGTAAACAACCATTATCCCCGTTCGTGTCACATTACTAACGATGGCGGTTTTGTCCATGAATCGCCCGTCGACAATATTAAACATTATGGCGCGGCGCGGTCTTCCCGGTTTATATGCAGGTCGCATCTACAAACTATCCATTGTCGGTGTGCTTTTGCACTGCCTAGTCCACGACCGGGCCACTGTTCACGCGAAATTTCATTGCCAATCGGTTTTCCATATCTATCGGGGATGGAATATCTTTATTCATTTACGTGGTTTTGTTGGCTACGGCGGCTCAATCAGCCCAATTATACCCTATGCCATACTGAATTTAAATTTGATACGTGCGGTCTGTCGGGCAGATCCATTCTATTTTAGTTCATCCTACATCAAATAAATACAATGCACAATTTGTTTGCGAATTGAGAAAGACGTGATCAAAATATGTTTTTTTTTATTTGAAATTTGGAAAACGTAAATAATACTTTTTTTGCCTCTACAACAAAATAGTAACAGTAATAGTAATTTGAGTGTGCGTTAAAGTTTTGGCGGATGCGCATTAAATTGTGATAATTATGGCAGTTTATTTGAGTTACGGGATGCAATTACGTTAGACGCATATAACTTTTGAGGTCAGTACTTGCTCCACGTAACATCTAGTGCATGATAAATACGGTACATAATTAAGCAAATAACCTAATATCGACGGCGACGTTTTGCGCCGGAAGCGAAGCCTGTTACAAAGGCAAGATCCTGCCATACTAATTAATTTATACCCCAAAAAGTACGCAACAGATAATATTTGTTGATAGTTGTAAGCCGCATTATTGAAATTAATGTGGAAGCTGATTATTGAAGCAGTTTGTTGTGCAACAGCAATACGAACGCCAATTTGCAGCCGTTGCATTATTATAATGAATAACAAACAGAACTCGCAGTAATAATTGCGCCAGTTAAAATTACAATGCTGGAAATTATCCACGGATTACCACAGATGTTTCTCGGGGGGTTATTTTTGATGATGAACACTAAGGAAATTAATCTTAAGACCAGAACACCTAACTAGCTGCAGATTGTAATCATCGTATAAACGATATTATTATTATTTTTATTATTAAAACTAAACGGAAACAATAGCTTTTACTAAATGGAACTATAAAAAGTTAATGGTAGCACCAAATGAAACTTTTAAATAAAATCGTTCTGTATTTTATTATGCAATTTCTATTTTTTATCCATTTCGAATGAGCGGTTCAATTAACTACGTTTTAAAATTAAATGCGGTCAAAAATTACGAGCAGAAATTGGAATTGAATAAATATAAAGGCCCGGGCTCATTTTAATGGGTTTTGTTCGAGTTTTTCGTTTAATTCCGCACTGCATTCAGTAAGGTGAATTTAAATGGGGCCAAATTGGGTAATTACATTATTCTCATGCTGAAGTGTGAATTTTTTTTTCTAAACAAATCATTCTATTTTTATTACCCACACGATTTTTTATTTTCTGCCAATTATCCTAAATCTATGTAAAAACGTATATTACGCGTAGAATGAAGGATTTTAATCATAACTAATATGAAATGAATTATCAGAATAGGTTAAACTGGTTTACAAATTTAATTTTTTTTTTTTTTTTTTGAAATATACAAATTTTTCTCTTTTATTACACAATCGATGAAATTTCAGTAATGTGGAAGAGTATCTGATTCCTGGAAAACAAATTTCCGGTATCACAAAAAAGTTCATTTGAAGTGGATATTTCAGAACGGCCTTCAAATGATTACGTTGTACAACGGAAATGATTTAATGTATGGACATAGTTCTTATAGGAACATTTCCAATAGAAATATTTTAAGTATATCAAAAAGATCAAGACATTATTACAAAAGTACAATGTAAATTACCTACACGAGTGGAAATATTTCAATAAATACTAATTCATTATATGTTTTATATGTCAATTTCAATTTGAAGATTCTCTTTAGTTTTGCTTTTCTTCTTAGAAGATGGTCAAAGCTGTTCCTCACTGAAAAGTTTCACCAACACGTAATTAAAATACAAAGCAATTGTCAGACTACCTTCGGTTTTTTATATGAAAAGATTCGTCCGATCAAAAAGAAAGTAGTACTGTCGAAGCTCTTCAGACAGTTTAAATAAGATGAAAGTGAAAGATTTAACAGTAGATTTTAATTATTTTTTTTTTCCTTCGCAATATTTTCATGTCAAAAATTGGATGAAATTTGCCATTTTTCTTCTAATTAAACGTACCATTGAATGCATAATTTAATACTTCTAATTTAAAAAAATGAATATGACTTTTGTGTTCAGCACACCCGAATCACCCAAAATCTATGCAAATGAAAGATTTATATTTTGTCATAGAATTATAATCTATTTTTAAAATATTTAGTAATAAATATTGCTTGATGTTTATAAGAAAATACGATTAGGAACTGTTTATTATTTAATTTCATAAAACCGTACGATCGTTAAATTTATTTTATACAATACATAATATATGCATACAAATATATATTTATGAGTTATTAATTAAAAATTAATTCGTTAATTATAATTAATTAATATAATTTGAAATTGGTTACATTATTATATTTTGGTACTGGATGATGCTGAAAATTAAAACACATAATTACATATATTGTAATCGAAAATATTTTATGCCTAAAAATTTATGGAATTTTTTAAGCTACTGGATATAAAATATTTTGTAGTATTTTCACAGTAACGTTAATTGTGTTGAATTGCAAATTGACAGTTTTAATGTATGCGTAATCACTTCGTTCTATGATTTTCCACAATATTTTTGTTCATAGTTTCAAATTTCATCAATATATTATCCGGCATGTCGGTTTTAATTCGAAATATTCGAATAAATATCATCGAATTGAACGCCTAAATTCGCCATAAATTCTGTTCAATAATTAATCATTAAATATCGGGTTAAATATTTAATTTACGGTGTACGTTTGCAACAGGCATAAAACACATGTAGATCATAACGTTATAAAAGAAATACCAAACTGCAATCAACCCAATCTGGTTCTTTATGTAGAAAACACTATTTATATATCAACCATTAATAGTAATAAACGTGGAAGTCCGTAGCAAATATCGTCGGTAGTCCCCATAATAGAAGACAAATTGACAGATGTTATGCGAGGGGCGCATTAAGTCTGCGGCAATGTCCCTTGGAAAGTCGGTGGGTTTAGCTTCGGCGTTACTTTCTGGCCAGAAACCGATGTTTGTTCTGAGGGTAATAGTTGTACGGGCCAGACCTCCGATCGAACTTTCGGCTCGCCCTTGGAAAATCGCCCGTCCCCTTTTGGAAGGTCTTCCGTCGCACATTTGAACGTTGTGTTTTTGCCCTCCGGACGCCTCTTCGCAATCGGATATTAATGTTACTGTTTGGGGAAGTACTTTTGATCATTCGCATTTGAGAAATTGGAAACGAACAAAGAATGTGGAGAGTGCTTTTTTGTATCCATAAATTGGAAACAATAATTAATTACGTTTTTTGTGTGTTGGAGCCTTCACCATTATCTTATATGCGCTATAATTTTAAATCATTCGCCATAATTTCGAAGCGCATTCACCACAATATTAATTTTCGGCTGATTAAAAATATATTAAATATAGAAGATAGATCAAAGAAAACTTTCTCCTTTGATACTTTATCGACTTGTGTTCAGCCAATTGAATTAGACTTTCACTTTTCTTCAACGTATAATGTGTTAACACAACTTTAGTTAAAAAAAATAGGAGGAAAGGATAATAAAAAGCATGGCAAATGTTCCCAAGATAAATAATATCAAAGTTGTACACATTTTAAAACAAAAGAAAAAATCATTTTTCTTTGCGAGTGATGTTTTTATACTTCGATGAAACAGTTTGACTATATTAACTTTTTATTTAGTACTTGCTTTAACCAGATCTGGACTCTAGGCATGGATTAAATAAAAATTGTCATCTATTTTTCCGTCAAAAGTCTATTATAATATTTCATTTAGTTAAAAAATAGGAAAAATCGATTAGGACATTTTTAATAAAACAATAAGTTTCTCATTGAATTTAGCATGATTCAAAATCAATACGTACAATAAGTCTATGCCAGAACGGGAAATCACATTTTTAATAATGAAATTTTATATTTTATTAAACTAAACTATCTAAATCACGTATTAGTTTTCACAATGAATTTAGTGCTTGTTAAAAATCTATAACTGAATGATGACTTTATTGATCATGTGTATATTAATTACAGATGATAGCAAGAATGAAACTAATTATGAAAATTAATGCATTTAAACCACTATCTGATATATGAAGACATTTTTGATTTTAATGCATGCTCCTAATTATGATTATGATATTTTCAAGTTTTATATGTGACTGTTGAAAACATCAGTTACTTTTACGTAATTTTCTTTCTCTAAGAAAATGAACCAGGAACAGTTAAATCAATATTTACATCTCATTTTGTATCTTTGTTTCATATGTTCATTTCCGAGAAAAATAAACTGAAGAAGAATAAATATTATTCCAATATATTTTAATAATGCTCCCTCTCTCAAGCGGTTAAAAAAAGTCTACACCGCCCGAAATTGTAATTTATACAGGCTCAAACGTAAATTCGATGAATACAAAAGCAACGAAACTTTTCCGCTGTGCGTATTAGCAATTCTTGTTTCATTTAAAAAGAAAAATTCGTGGGGAATTTTATTTAGCAATATATTCGACACACCGGCGTCCCATTGTGTATTATTGGCGCAGACCTTGAGAGATCCCGCCCGTCGAACGTTCATATGTAAAGAGCTTTCCTTTTATTTTTCCGGAATAAATCACCGCCGACTGCCCCACTCCCCCCGAAAACTGTACACAACAAAGCCGGGGGTGTTATATCGACGGATGAATCTCTGCGGATGCCGCGTTGCCAAATTTTTTGCACGCACACATGATCGAAGCGAACGAGAGACACTTTTATCATATTGAAAGTGTCGTTGTCCGGTTTTATTATCTATTAAGTAACTCGTAGTTTCACAAGCTGCGGTTGTAAAATTTCCAATTCAATTTTGCAGTTTATGCGTTTATTTAAATTTGTGCTGTCGTAAAAGGTTTTCATTGGGACTGTTCATAACATCTGGGGGTTTGTGATAGATATTAAAATTTCGTACTTTTCCACATTCATATTGTTTCGGCGACTTTAAAACTAACGTACATGAATGACTGTGTATGGCGGCAATTAATTAGAAAGACGTAAGGACATATTAATTTCCAATTAAAATTGTTTCCACGCAACCACGTTCAATTAGTCCCTGCCCGTGATGTAAAACAAGCCTAACCGATGTAGGAGTGGTTGACTGCTACCAAAGGCTGAAACATTCACATCTAGGGAGGCTCGTATTATTTATAATTAATACAACAAATTTAATATGCATACTATAAATAGAACTAAATGTCATGTGTAAATTTTCGGTTACAGTGGAAATAGGGTTGCCGGTTAAATTAATTGGGGTTTGATATTAACTAAGTCTGAGGGATTCCGTTCTAGTTCGTGCGTTCTGGTTGCAAGGGGAATCAAGTTTTTCGGGAATTGCCAGTTTGTAAAAGGCTCACATAATAAAAATGTTTTGTAGCAACGAAGAATGCTAACTCGCAGCTCGTATTTTTTATGTAAAACAATGTGTACATAAAATTTTGCGTCAGAACAAATTAAAATGAAATAAAAGCTGTTTTACGGGGGTGTTTTTGTATAAATTACATTTTTTATCACTGTTACTTTTCATACATTCTCGTATTATTATATTTCAGGAATATAATTTCAGTAAAAGAAATATGTAATAATTTTGTTGTACAATTACACTGATTTAGAATTTTAAATTATCTCTTACATTTTTTTTTTTTTTCTAATTTGGGAGCTCTGTACATAAAACACATAATAAACAAATATAATTTTTATTTAAATATATTTCAACAGAGAGTGACTAAATTACATGTCCAACGGTATTTAATTAGTTTTATTCAAATAAAAAATGCTGCCGATGAAGTTTCACATTTGTTGGTGAATTTTTATTGTTTATTTCAACAACAAATAATTTGAATATTCGATATTTCACATTTATATCGATAATTAATTCAATTACAAATATTTCATGCATTTTTTTTTATTTTTGTTTATAGGGAACCAATTCATTTGTTTAACGTCGAAACTTCTGTTTATTCGTTTGTTATTCATTGTATAAAGTTTTTAGATATTGTATAAAAAATTGTAATAGTATTTATATTTAATGTAAAATCTATATATTTCTTCAATTTTAACTCTATTTAAAGCTTTTAACTAGATTTTGGCTAGAAAAATATAAATGAGTGAAGAGAAAATATGCCTTAATTCATACCGTAAACCAGAATTATATAATTTTTATAAGAATCTAAGAATGAATGAGAATTAATTGAAACATCAACGACAAAATTGTATGGAAGGTTTATTTTCATCTGCTTTATTTCCGCTAATTTTAATTCATTCAAAACAATTTGAGTAATATTGGATAGCCAATTTAGTGATCTTTCTTGCATATAAGAAATACACCGTCATCTCGGTGAGTAATTCAAATACAAAAAAATGAATATGTTTTTCGTGTTCAGCACAACCAAATTACCCTGGAAAAAGGTAAGGTGTAAACTGGGGTTATAATATCAAATATTGATCAATTTTCCATAATTAAGCCCTATTAATAACCTATTAATTATTATAATAAGAGACGTGCTGAAACCTAAATGCCTTGGTAAATTACAGCACCGACCAGATTGTGATGTTCCATAAATCAGCATCTGTATCACATTAAATAATCCAATAAAAATGTACGTTAATATTGTACGATATACAATGTGATAATTGTGATGTATGTTTATGGCAGAAAATTCGTTAGCAGCATCTGTCCCACCGAAATATTGTCCAGCAGCTGAAACAAGAACTGGCCGAGCGAGAAAACCAACAATAAAAACATCCGTAACGGCTGGATCCTTAGGTCCCGCAAAAGACGACATTTTGGCAATAAAGTGTGGAAGTGCGGGAGGGTGGATTCCGTTCTAATTAACGCACTCTCTGCCCAACTGGGCCCAATTACACTGATGAATACTGATTGTAAACGGGATAAACTTAAGTGGGAGACAATGAGGACGTCTTATCTGGCACAAGGACGGTGATAAAGGGTCTTGATGGATGGACGGGGAATTGCGTTATTTACTACAGTTATTAGATACTTCCCGTCAGATTACGTAATTCTGACTCGTTAGACTTCGGAAATTAGCGTGGAACTTTATGAAATCAAAATTTTCCATTAATAATGATTATCTGATAAAATTATCCTGTGATTTCCGGTACAGCTATCTCTGGTGAACCGTTTTGGTTGATGAAAAACAATTTGACAGTTTTAATTTACGTTACTGATGAGTTGATAATCACAACATCGCATTAAACTGTCTAAACATCTGGCAATGTGGATAATGCACTGAATAATTTGCAGTTTTATCGAAAATTACCACCAACACTGTATAAACTTAATTTACATATTTTCGTACAACAGTTAACGAATTTTGCATGCCTAAATTATCATAATGCAACGATTGCACCGTTACCAGGTTGTGTGCCAAGACAATTTCCTCTAAAGCTTCTATTTAGAACTATGTTTAACAAAGATACATTTTAGTATCATCTAAATATCTGATTAATGGTTGCATGACTTAATAGAGTTCACAGATACATCCGGAGGCAGCAAAAAAACGCGTGACCAGGCCGAAGAAAAATGGCACATAAGGTTGTCTGCAATGAAATTATCAAAATTACGGATGTAGATTCGTATAAGTGTTTCCTATGACGGTTGCCATAATAGTCTCCGTTTTGCTCTGGGTTTGTAATTTTATGTTTGCTTGGCAATCTCAATTATCCCCATTAAAGATATGACGACGACGCGCATTAGGGCAAAATTGTTGCAGTTAATGTCCCTGTTGTAGGTAAATCGACGATTTTACTAAATTACTTGCAATTTTATGGGAGATGTAAAATTACAGAGCAAGGATTAAACCAACTATGCCACTTGGAAAGAGTATCCGTTTTCACGTTAACTAACAAACCGTAACATTTCATGGGCATGCATAATATATGCAACAGTAAACATTAACCACGCTGTATCATAAGGTTCCAAGATCATTATTAATAATAAAACCTCACATAAAGTCGTATTTCATTTTTTGGATCATCAACGAGACGCAGACCAATAAATAAGTTTCCTCGTGCCTTTGCGTATCCTTCCCCGTTTGATTTATACGCACAAAAACAATAATGGATCAGCTTTGGGCGAAAATATAGGAGCTTTTTTATATCGGGCCACTTCGAACCCAAATGTGTATTATTGGCTTGAAGGTCTCGTGGAACAATGATTGGCTTTCGCCGCAATGGTTTGGCCCGATATTCAAAACAAGATCCGGAATCTGCCGGTGTTTACAACCTTAATGCAAACAAAGTGAATGTCTTATTTCGTTTTGTTGTGTTTGAGTCCGATATGAATGCTGGAATCTGCAAACGTTCAAATTGTATTGTGCTTTAGTCTGGATGAGCTTCTAATTCCTGTTCTATATAAAGGACTTTGTTTAAATAACCGGTTTAAGGTTTAACAACCCATTGTTCACAATGTTTTTTATTCAATTATATAAATAATATCGAGGGTATCTCACAAGTTATACCTTGGTTATTAATTATTTATAATCAAGTTACAAAATGTCAAATTTAAAATTTTAGTTTCTATTTTATTAAATAATATCTACTTAAAGAGACTTCTCGTTAAACCCATTTTACAATCTAGAATTCTCCTCCGGGATACACAAGGAACAACCTCAGATTTGACTCGTAAAACATTAGAATGAAAAACAGACACAGATCCTCTAGTTAGTACAGCCTTTCTACCCTATGTACACACGGTTACAGATAGCCACTAGCAAGATGAGTAATCTATTAAGATCAGTTAAGGACAAACGAGATTCTCCGTCTGCCTTTAGGGTCTATCGTATCCCTTGCACATGTGGCAAAGTACACACAGTCACCGTAAAGAGGTCATTTAAGTTGGTGAAATGTTATATAGCAATTCACTGCCACGACGGCCTTTATACCCAAAAATCATATTCAACATTATAAATTTGACCCTTTATATATTGATTCTTATTAAATAAGGTTAATATTTAAACTACGTTACATTGGTTACAGGATACCCTCTGTAATAAATATTATACAGTAAATTAATATTCCCTTTAAACTAAAAATAATTTGCATGAAATATTTTCACTATGGGCTTCTGAAATTAAGTCTGAAATTATAAACTTCAGATACAGTTAGTTCTACTAATAGATTTTTTTATTTTTAATTTCTTAGTTCAAATTCGTATAAATTGTTCTGGTTTTTCTTAAATAATATAGATAAATATTATAAAAAATGAAATAAAATATATTTAAGAATGTTTCTAATTCCAACCCTATGTAACAAACAAAAAATAAACTTGTGTCCGTAAAATGCACATTTTGAGAAGTTCCGAATGTTTATAGTTAAATGTCTGTTTTATTTTTATCCAATTTCGGCTGTGTAATTATTAAAACATTTACTTTTAGATCTCGTCTTCATCCAGTCTTGTTAATTATTCATCATCTTGGAGACAACGTCTTTAATTTTGAAATGAATTAAACCGCCTTTGTCGGAAAATAACACAAATAGAAACGGAATTGTGATTAACAAACGAGATATAAATTCAGCTGGCAATTATGTGTGTTCAATTTTTCAATATGCCGTAGAACATGGCTAGTGTTAATGGATTCCCTCGTTTGCCGATTCACAAATCGCATATTAACTACTCCGCTGAATAGCAAAGCGGCCGATCCATTACGAAATTAAATAATCCCAGAGACGTTTTCCACTGTTTTAATAAACCGTCCTCATTGTCACAAAAGCAATGTTTACCGTGCAGTTTATTTGTTTTAATTGGCACAGCTATTTTATTTCTCTGGAGGCGGGCCTTTAATTGCTGCATCGACAAACAACTGAAATATTTCAAATTAAATAGTGCGTACTTCATACTGCATCAAGTTGGCCCCCGTGTGCATTCGATGTTTTTTGTGTTGTGCTCGAGACAATATTAAACTTGAAATTTTGAAGTTCGAAATATATTGCTGCGAAACTGAATCCTTGATAATTCTGAGGCGCTCTAATAAGTTTCCCGGAGTGTACACAAGAACATGACACGGGCAACTTTTATTTACTCAAGTTTTCGAGTTAGACATTAGAGCTGGAAAACTTATGTTTGTTGAAATTTCTATTTAATATTATATTATGAATGCATGGCTGTTAATTTTGTAGTTGCTAACAGCAGGTTCCTTCAGTTAAATGGTTTCGTTTCAAGAACTCTATAATATCTTACAGAATGAATTTATCTAAATGCCCGACAGTTATTTACTTGTTTACAAAGATTACTCGAAATTTATTACCTTCCGTTTGTTTTCAAGGGGATGGAGGGTAAAAAATTGCTTCTCGTGAAATAAATTTAATTATAAAGCAGAGCAGGTTTACAAAACACTATGGTAATTTTCTAAGATGAAGAATTCCACCATGTATTCTAATAATTTATACGTTCTTCATAAAATATGTCTGAGGGAATGTTTACGACCATAATATTTTCAGTTTATGTTTAAACTTTCAGTATAACAAAACTATCTTTATTGACCGCCACATAAAATAACAGTCATAATATTTTGCATTACCCTTCCGAGTTGATTAAAATGACTCAGAAATTCTTGTATTATTCACCGTTGTAAATATTTACTGCTGGACTGTTGTGGAATTTAAATATTTCTCATTTTTTATACAAATTGTATATTAATATTTTTTAATTTTATCTCTTTCTGTTTGAAATGTTATTATATTATTTTATCTTAGTTTATCTAAATTATAAAATACTCCGCTCCAAGAAATTATTACATCGTAATAAAATTACACCAATAATTAAAATACTTTCTGAAAATGGTAAAAATAAACGTATACACACTTTATTTAAAAATAGATTTTTATTTATAATTTTTCTAAAAAAAATTAAAAATTTTTTCTAAAATAATTAAAAATTAACAAAATTTGTGTTTATAAAAAATAAAAATATGAACTTAACAAAGGTTATTTCCACCTCTAGTACGAATGACATCACATCACATCACATTTTCTGTTCTTTTTCAAAATCTAGACTCATATTTCATTTTGGTACAAATTTTTCCAAATTTCGAGTAGAGGACGCTCCCCATCCTCTAAGTTATTCAGACGGTTAGGATGGTCACTTAAACGTCTCTCAAGAATGTCACAGATGTGTTCTATTGGATGAAGATCTGGACTGTGAACTGGCCAAGCCATAGCATTAATCCCAACGTCAGCAAGAAAATTTCGGACATGGGCTGTATGTGGTCGCGCATTATCCTACATTAGTAAAAAATTTAGATCTATAAATGAGGCATATGAGCATGTTTTTCTAGAATGGTTCCCATAATTGAGCCCCTACCAAATAAGTTGGTATTTACAAAACTAGTTCCTATTCCACTTCTACCTGGTTCTGCGATGATCTAGGGTTAAGGTTGAGTATCTTCCCAAAATACCTTCTTGTATTCACAAACCGTTGATCAAAGCTAAAAGTCTCAAATAACGATCTTGAGCAGCAGTTGTAGCATAATTTCTATCCTGATCTGGTCTTTTAGCGAAGGGAAATGGATGGGATACACCAAAACTTCGGCTATTCTGCGGAAATTCCAACCTTATTTCACTAAAACAATCAATTAAGCACACTCATCACGAGTTAAATTTCTAAATTGCTGTTGCATATTGACAATTAGCGAAAATTAAAAATGATAAATGAGTTTTAAAAAGTACAGTACAAGAAGAGTTTGATCCATCTGAATCCTGAAAGAGACATCATGTGCAATAAAGACAGTAAGTCTCCCACCATAGGACAGACTTCTACTGTGTCTGTCATGCATAATGTCTCTCTCAGACGAGTCAAACGCTTTTCCTACTGTATACGAACGCGTTTCGAAGTTAATACAAAAAATTATACATGGTGTGTTCATTTCTTGGAGCAATGTAATTTCCAGCTGCTATTGTAAACAATTAGTCTTTCATTCATAAATTATGTTAAAATAACTTATTTATTCTCTACAGTATTTTATATAAATAAACCTTTAGTTAATAATTTAAAGTGTAAAAAATTATAATTTGCTTTGAATCGTCTTTATTCTTCGAACTACAACATCAAAATGGAAAAATTTTTCCGAGATGAGTTATCCTTGCCATTTCTTGTAAAACGACAATATCCAATATTCTCGGTATGAAAGCTTTTGGGAAATAATTATGATTAATTGTCTCCCAAGAAAATGGTGCAGTTTTCTATGTTGGAATTCAGTTCGACAGTGACTAATCCCGTTTAATTTCTAACGAAACCCCTTTATTGCTTCCACAGAACCGCTACCTGGAGGTATGCGTATGCTGAAATTACTTTAATTAAAGCGAGAGTGGAAAGTGGGTCAGTAAAAAATCGTTCCCCATTAAAAAGTTGCAGCGAACTTCTCAAACTGATTAAGTAGTTTCTGTATGTGCCTTGACAGTGTAACGATCCTGTTTGCCGTGTAATATATTAAATAAAGGAAAGCATTAAAACGCCACGGGGAATTATGAATCTACTTCGCCGGATTCTTTAAGCCGTGCCTCGAAAGTTTTTCGCTAAAAATTCTTTTTTAAATAATTGCCTGCTCCATCAATAATTTACCGTTGCCGTCGTTATTGCACGCCCTCAATTTATTTACTTTGTTTTTTAAAATTTTCTATCAGGCCGTCTGCATTGGAATTTTCTTGCGGAAATAACGATATCATTGTACATTAGTGCTAGGGTGATATTTTGAAAATTAATGAAATTGAACAAGGCCGGAGGATGGAGACCTTAATCTTAGTAGATTGAAAAACTTTTTCTTGTTTAAACGGGCCAAACAAGAGGATTAGTGGTATTTATTTAATTTGAGCGGCTAAGTGATATTAAGGTGATTGGAATATAAAGCACTCCATTGACCCGTTTTAATCCTACGAGGCGAAGAAAAAGAAAATTATAAATAGTCAGGAAAATAATTAATTTTGGATATATTATTTCAAAGCAGTAAATATTAGATTTAAAGTCAAATTTGTTTATTTTACATGTTTACTTCTTTATTGCCTGAATTAAAAATTTTAAGAGAAAAAAGACTTGAATAAGTGTAATTTATTTATAATACACAATGAGAAAAATTTTAAACAACATTATTACGTTTTGTACAAATACACAATAATTTGAATTGAATTACAATAAAGTAGAAAAAAGTTGTTCAAACAAAATTGTGCGAAATAAATTTGAGAAACTATTATATACATTTAATTATTGCATTAAACATTCAACATTTTATTATTGTAATTATTTTACAACTCTAAAATAGAATTTCCACATAAAATTATAAAATAAATATTTATAATTTTTTATAGAAATACACAATGAATATTTAGATTTAATAACTCTGTAAATTGTTCAAAATTAATTTTAAATAATAAATATAGTTACAAATATTTCATTTACTATAATTAATATATTTAAAATAAAATTATGATACCTGTATAATTTATAAATAATTATGTTTTTAAATGAAAAACAGGTTGCAAAAATTTATTAAACTATTTTTAAGTTAAAAAAATTCTGTTTTTAAAAATACATGGGTAAAATAAAATTTGGTAAAAATAATTCATAATAACAAAATAACTAAATTAGTCATTAAATTTTTGAGAATATTTACAGTATTCTAAAAATATCGTAATTTAGTAATATATTAATAATTATATTATTATTATTATTTATATTATTAATACAATGAATTCTGATAAACAATAAATTTTTAAATTTGAATAAAGTAATTCTAAAAAATGCATAAATTTCATAGAGATTAAAAAGTAAAAACAATATGCATTAAACAGTATTGAAAAATGAATGTTAAATCAATGAAACTGTTGAATATTTATGTGGTTATTGAAGTAGAGTATATTCTTTTAACAAGTTAATGCACCAAATATTTGACAAGTTTCATAAAGCTAATTTTAAAAATATTGAAACAATGCTTTGAAAATGCAAAATAAAAGTGATTGAAATGAAGCAATAAATACATTTCAAAATTTGTATTCAATCCGAATAATTTTGTTACCTAAAATTGAATTGCTAATTTCAGACTACTTATTGAGATTCAAATATTTTCAAATTTAAAAATATTGGATTGGTTGACTGTAACAACTTGTATTGATGTGACATCTTAAATTGCAATTTATTGCATCGTTCCAGTTTTACCGTAAAACAAAATTGCTTGCAAAACAATGTCGACTCGCCAAAAGACATTATTATAGTAATAAACTATCCAACTTTTTACAAAAATAGTGGCTCGCCAGCAGGAAGATCCATCACCATACATCGGTGATACAGATAAGAGCATCGCCGTATTTTTATCGGGACGCGGAACATTTCGCGAATTTCCATGAATAATTTAACATTTTACCACTGTTTTATCTGACTGTGAGTAATAGTTTCTCATCTCTTCTCTATCAGTCAGAAAACGGTCGGTGGCTGGAACTCGACCTGATCCTGATATACTGCACGTGTAATGTTAGGGATTTCAGCGCGTCCTATTGATATTGCAGTTATTTATTGATGCCATACGTTAAACGTTCATTGCAGGAGACCGAATGTACATCCTACATATTTCAATTCCACCTACGTTCGGAATTTTGTACGATCACCCGGAAATGTGTTCTCTGTTTGACTTTTTATAAGAATTGATGTCCTATTTGTTTTTATGCATACTGATTTATCTACAAGTGAAGCGCATTCAAAATAAAAATGTGACATAGTGACCGCGATTTTTATTTAAATTCCTGCTAACCCATGATGAGGCCAAATTGTGCAAATCGACGAGTACTAGATACCAATGTAACTCTGATATTCGAATAAAAGTTATTTACAACTAGAAAGATATTAATAATTATTAATATATGTATTTTTATACAGAAACACAATAAATATTATAAAATCAAATTATAACTGTATCTGTATTCTACCATATTTGTTAAATATCTATTAGGACTATTTGGAATCTTGTTAATATGATGTTGATATATAATTCGCACGGCTTCTCGTTTCTGTGTTAATTTTTGTCAGCCATTTTTAGTTTCCATTATCAAGACACATTACATTAACAGTCATAGTCACTGTAAGTCAATATATTATATAATAATAGTTCTATAAGTCACGTTGAAAAGTAAAGGATATTGAAAAGTATGTAAAAATCTATTTTTATTGACATTTTGTTAATCTACTCTTTAAATGTTTTTAATTAAAAGTAGAAAAAAATAAAAAATAAAATATTTACTAAAAATATGCATGACTTTAAAATTCAATTCTTGTTGTAGTATATTGACCTATGTCGGTGAATTATAGCACGAAGTTTTGGAGCAATGGATGGCGTTGATAGTTCGAAAGATACCCTTTTAACATATCTCATGCATGCTCGATAGGATTTAGATGAGGAGGTCTAGAGGGAAATTGGAAGGTTTGAACACCTGACGTTTACAGCCGTTCGCTATCATCAACTTTTCTCGTCCATAGCAGCCTGAAAATTTGGTAGTGTACTATTAACAATATCCCTGGCATATATTAAACTGGTCATTGACATAATGTACAATTTTGTACGTCCACTACAATAAATATTTCTCCATATCATAAAGGAACGAACCTCTTTGAAATGGGAAACATTTTTAAATTCGTCGATGATTCCAATCGTTGTTGCTTATGGTTTTGGGTTAAATGCAATGCTCAACGAAAATCTGCATTTGCCAACCATTATCGTACCGTACCGTTTTTTAGTTGACCAACAAGTTACGAGGATGCGTAGGTCGACTTCATTTGCTCTAGATTTTCTTGGTCTACCACGTACAGCTAGTTTCACAAAATCGAGTATGCAAGTGACAAATATCATTTTGTGCTACTCCTAAATTCCAACCTTCAATTGCTGTTTCCCTCACACTCGAACTTAATTTACATCTGGACATATGTATATCAATTATAAACTAAATACACATCGCATTAAAATCGTTTTTTTTTCCTTTTCTTTTTGTGTCTAATATATTGAACAAATGCAATTAAAATGAACCCATTTTGATTTATATAAGTTTAATATCTCTAACTTTTGAATTAATTTTGAATTAATATAAATTACATTTGTTATATTTTATTTGTGATTATTATTTTCCTCATATAATTTAACAGTTATATGCATTCTGAATTGGGTTACTACTTAATTACTAATGTATTTTCTACTTGTTGTTATATTATTATTATTGTTATTGTTATTTTTATTATTATTACAACTGGGTTCCTAATTATTTGAAACGAAGACGACCATGTGATAATTTATTTAGTCTTCTTAGAGGGGAAGTAAAATTTAACGGAATGACCGTTACAACAAAAGCGATATTTTAAAATGTAATATGAATATTATATGTTGTTTGACTTGAATAATCATCTATTATTGAAAAATATATATGCCTGCAGTTTTAATGTGTAATCGGATTTTCAATTTTCTTTGTATAACGATATAGGGAATACAATATTTCCTAGATATTTTATGGTATAATAGGGAATAAGCGAAGTCAAACAATATAAATCGCAAGCTTTTATTGTGAGCTTCCATCCTGTTAAGTTTGGAAATATTAAATATGGCGTGACTCGAGGTTAAACTTGACCCATTTCCTAGCACATAAAAATGAATTATTTAACGAGCTAAATTTAGTGTAGTAAATAATTTACCACTATAACCAGATATTTAAGAATGCTATAGTAATTTAATATTTACTTTTTGTTATATAGTTTTTTCAATTATATTTGTAAAACTAAATAAATATAATATAAATATTTCAACTACGTTATTTATTTAAAATTAATATAAATCATATTAGTTCAGAGGCTGAGATAAAATAAAAATTAAATTTTAATCATTTGCACGGATCCACGTTTCTCTGTTAATTTTTGTCAGCCATTTTTAGTTTTTATTATCAAGACCATTATATTGGCAGTCAGTCACTGTAAGTCAATTTCTATATATTCTGAAAAACTGTATTTTTAAAACTGTATATTTACTTCTTTATTTGTGATACAGTTTGTCTATATAAAAATAGACAAATTATGTAAATAAAATTAATCAATTTTATATAAATCATATTATAATAATATATATCATTTCCTGATATCAGAAGCCTTAATTTCACAAGAAAACTGGCTTTTTTAATTTTTTAACAAATTAATATAAATTATTTTCTGAATATACGAAAACAGAATATTTACATTTTAATATTTACATTAGCAAATCTTAAAACGTAACAAAAACATCCATTTGCCCAGAAAAATTCTACATTTTATACGAACAATTTTCCAAAAGCACAAATAAAACGGTGCATATTCATGAAAACTAAATTTGTTCTTCTTTGTAAATTAATGAAGTGCATTGTAGTTCTAGATTTGCGAATAAATTGCATGGAAATCCTACTACAGACGTTTCTAATTTACTTTTTATTAACCTACAATAATTTTTCCACGTTTTATCTCTACTATTTATGAAAGACATTTTAACATTAGCATGTTTATAATCCTGACCATTTTGTAAATATCCTTTAAAACCACGTTAACATTTTACGTTGAAATGGAATTTTGATGGAAAAAGTTTCTGGTTATCGATTAAAACCGCAACGAATATCTTGACGGGATATCAATTCCAATACGTGAAAATTGAACTATTAGGCGGTGCCATAAAATTTTATTTTTCTCCATCGTACGTTGTTTAGGTTGTGCGCGTAATTTGCACATGGGGCGTCTTTCGTTGTATATTTATGTTTTGTCAAAAACTTAACTCCAGATGTGTTATTATTTGCCAGTAGCATGTGAAATTGTTTTTATCCTGCCCGATTAAATCATGTTTAGGAACAATAAATAATGTGCGATAAGAAAATGCTTATGTAACCAATGCAGTTTTATTTTCCCATAACTTTAGATTAAATTACAGCAAACATAAAACACTGTTTATTAGTAATTAATAGTAACTTTGATTGCCTTGTTTGTTACATGGTAATGAATTTAATTATGCACACGTTTATTAAATGAAAAATGTGTTTGAACTACTGTTTTATGTTCTAACATAACCTTTTAACCGCTGTACCAAGATAATAAAATTTACTTTTATCGAACATGCAGACAATGTGTACCTTTAAAAAATAGAAAATTCATGCTTCCATATCAAGGATAATAAAACCAATACGTAGATGCCCCCAACTTTTAATCACCATTAAGAGACGATCTTAAAGTCCTATTTACGAGCCGATCGTAAAATATAACTTTTCGTGCAAAAAGTCGTCCGCATCAGAACACTAACGGCTTGCGAAACTTGCGAAAAAGTTATGTTGATACGTCACATAAAAACAAAATAACATCTATCGAGTTTCCCCAAGATTCTATAAGAAGTCATCCCGTGTCAAGTTGCCACTGATCCGCAGGGTCGGATCACAATTTTATCGAAACTCGCATTAATTGAAATGAAACTCTTTTGAATTGGATTCATTTTTTTTTATCGAAGTATACTCAGGTTGCAAAATTAATTACGATAAATTAGTAAACTTATAAACCATCATTATAAATATCAATCAACAAAATAATCACAATTTAAATTTGAAACGAAAAGTTTCTTTCTTTTATTTGATATAAAATAATAAACTATGTAATAAAAACATTACTTCTATATTCTATAAAAATAATTACTATTTCAAATTCGAGACTCAACCGACATGAATATGAATTTTGGTATAAATCTAAATCTCTCGAAGGAATTTATTTTATTTATTGAAGAATAACCAAATTAAAATAAAATAATTCACATATTGAAATATAATAATTATTAATAATATATAATATAATGAAAACATAATTGTAAAATTCTAATATAATTAACTAATCTCTGTTTATATTTGAAAGTTAAACTCAAGCGATTCATAGATTTTAAAATAAACCCAAAACAGAATTTAGTTTATATTACAAAATTGATTACCATAAAATATTAAATAATAAAACAGAAACATAATTGTGAAGATATACGAAGAAAATAAACATTTTATTTGGTTGATTTTTAGTGAGAATTTTAAATTCCAAGAAGGAAAATCAATGCAACTTGTCAGTTTTATAGATTCGTATCAGAAATTACGACAATTGTTCCGTGCACTTTATATTCCTAATGAAAATGCAAAACGATCTGAAATCTGAATCAGCAGTATGTTTACGTTAGGGAAAATTTCGCGGACGTCCTGTTAGTCCTTATTATAAAATATAGGAAAAGTTAGATCCTGATATAACCGAGGGAATACCGGTCGTGTGTCGGCACGTAGTTCGAAGAGTGGTTACTCTCCAAGAAGCCACAAACTACCTGCATCCCATGGAGAATTCGGAATTACGCTAAATTCTATCGCGAACCAACCGACTCACACATCACTGAACTTTGGCCGTTGTAAAATTGATTTCCCGAAAACACACCGACAACTTTCCAACGTTTTTAGTGAAAGATTAAAACTAACTTCGCTTACTTCCGAATTCCTTTGCAGTTGTTAAGTGTCGTGTCCTTAAGCCGTCGTTAAAGGAAACTAGCTTACTTCCAGAGGTGTTGGAAACGAGGAAAAATTGTATTGAATTTCTATTACCCACTATCGAATCAACTCTCAACATTTGCAATTTGTAACAGAGCTTGAAGAAACTGTTTTCTCACTTAAGGAAACCTAGAATATTGATACAACTTGAAAAATGGTTTGGAAGAAGAGGACAAAATTAATGTCACTATCAAATTTAAATTTGAAAATATTAAAAGTCGTAATCTACAGAAATAATCTAAACTAAAGACAAATATTCTAACTCATCAAGATTAATATTCTAGTTATTATTGATAAATGTTTAGGTACTGTGAAAGACTAATTATTAATTTTTTAAATATTTTTTCTAGGCGTACAACACCGCCGCAGTCCCAGCATGTGCCGCCACAACAGCAGCAACAGCAACCACAACAACAGCCGATCGAGCAGCAACATCCGCAACAACAACAACAACCACATGTCGCCACAACCATACAACCTCAACAAGCGGCAGCGAGAGCCGCCACTCCCGTCGCCACCGCCAATGGTGCCGGGACTGTGGTACCTTCCGAAGGGTCACAGCAGGAGCAACAGTCTCCCGCACCTCGACAGGAGCAGGAAATGAAGCCGATCAGCGCACCTCAAGCCACAAAACAGGTAAAACAAAAAAATTAATTTTTCTTGTTCTGTGATGGTCACAACCCATCATAATTAAATGTTAATACGGACGACCATAAGTTAACTCTGAAAACTACCACTTTGAAACCCTATTAGCATAACGACTGCGGCAACCCACACAATGGTCATTAGAAATATTACTTAACCATTACTTCTGTATAATTATTGGCGCGTTCATTAGTGCGCCCACATTGCACTTCCGGTCGCAGATTTATTAGAAGTAATTTTTCATCCAATTACCGGATCAATATTTATAATAGAGGCAAATTACGCCACACGCGTCACGTTAATCAAATCCCTTCATTTACAGCAAACACATACGCAAACCAGTCCGCCCCAACAAAGGGGTGTGACATACCAGAGGGCCGTTTCATTGCCCGCCGCCTCCGTTATCGAAAGGCCGAGGCCCCAAAGACAAGTCGGATACTCGCAAAGCGAACGGATACCCAACAGACAAAGGCCGCTGAACAGATCCGCCAGCAAGAAGGAGGTGATCAAAAAGTACATCAAGAAGGAAACGGCCAATTTCTTCGGAGTGGATGAAGAGAATGAAGAAGAGAACCGGGAACGGTGGCTCGAGAGGAGGAAGAGAATGGCCTGCAGGTAATTTATTTTGTTCATCACAGATGCTGATTCCATGGTATCATCCATTGAACCATATTTGCGTTGTAATAAAACTAATCATTCCTTAACAATGCAAAGAATCTCATAAGATAAGAGCCTGACAACCGCCCCCGGACCTGTTCAAATATATGCTTGTCTATATACAGTAATAGAACCCTCTTATTTGTAAAGACCCCCGATCTTAAATAACAAGTAATCAGAATAGAAGGTTTGCACAAGCAGATTCTGTCTCCCCCATTAATCGCATCTTATTATTGAAATATGTACTCCCAGGCACAATTGGACAATAACCCATATCTCCCGCCTAGATATCCCGCAAATTAATCCTTGATCCTTCGGGCCGTTAGTTAACGTTATTAATTAACTTCCATGAGCATGGGCCTAAACAAGGAAGAGTGCTCGAGGACGACACGAAATAAGGTCCGGACCACAATATGGGATACATCAAAAAGATGATAACGATGCGATTATGAGTATTTATAGGAATTACTAGAGTCAACCTACATTTTGACAATATTTCTTTTCATCCACAATATTACCCTTATTTTCTTAATAACCAGAGATAAACGAACACATAAATCTTATGATATTAATGTGAAGATACGTCGTTTTTTTTTTGCATTAAATAAGTAACTGCCAACAAATGTTTCTTTTCTTAGAACCATGGGTCCTTTAAAAGAGGAATACATGTCCACAATGGGTCGAAACCACAGGCGGGCGTATTCAGAGAACATAGGATTGAGTGCAACGTCCGGACAACTGGTGGCCGAAAGACCGGACGTTTTGCCCGGTCCCAGTGGCGACATTCCGGATGGCCAGGATAGATTGGGGAACGGCGTGACCGTCAGAAGAAAGGATTCGGTTGCCAGGATGACTTTGGATGGACTCTCTTATGTTGTTACGGTAAGTTTTTGTGTGTTGAGTTTTTTTGGGGGTAATAGATTGCGTTCGGAATGTGTGTTTGGAGTTCGACATACAGGGTTTTACACAAAATAAAATTATGGAACATAAAAATACAAATAAAGATGTCAATATTAAACAGTAATTTGCTATGACAAATTCAGAAAGTTAACGGGAAAACGTGAAAAAAAGCGAAGCCGTCGGAAGTTAGAGACTGCAAACATAAAAAACGAAATTTATAGTCGGGAAACACGCCACAATCACATAATGTCACCGTTGAACTAGTTTTGAGGACAAAGTTGAGCGAAACCTAAAAAATTGCGGAATTAACCAAAATAAATAAAACTAGTCGTTTAATGGGGAAAGTACAATAAAATAAAACTTAGTTTCGTATAAATTATTTACATGTAAGGAAACCACAACATATCGTCCTTATTTTTTGTTAATAAATTATATTTTAATGTGGCTTTTATGCAATAATAAAATCTGGACTAGTTTTATAAATCCTATTATGAAGGAAAATTCGTGAAAATTAATTTAGGTAAAGAAACTTTTAAGACATTGTACAAGAACATTGTTATAATATAATTATTATAAACAGAGACTGCATTATATTCTCGGATGCTTATAAAATAAAAAATATTTTGTGAAAATTTGACAAGATTACAAACTTTCGGTTCGCTGCATAAACAGAGATTCAGTCGATTTATTAAAAAGTTGCTAAAGTTTTAATGATGAAAACACTGCACGCCTAAAGGATACATTCACTCGCTCGTGTACTTAGAAGTTTTCGGAGATGTTTTTAAATTGCAGGGACATCTATCAAAAATATTCATCGACACCAGACTAAAAATGAGTCTTGAACCTCTTAATAGGTCCCGAAGTCTTTTGCAATCCTTTTTTTAACTAGTTTATATAACTAGTCTTGTATTGACCCATCCCGAATTGTGTGTCGGATGGCAAGCAATTTGAATTGGAATTTTGTGAAACAAATAAATAGTAAATTAATATGAAACATTGATTTTCATGGTAATATTTGTATTAATAAATATTAAATATTTAGATAAATATCTCTAATATATGAAATTTTAGCCGTTTTTTATAATTGTTAAATTTTTAGAGGTGGTTTCGTATTGTTTTTGTTTTATCTAGATACAATACATGTTATTTTAATCGAATTTACTTCAACAATAATTATTGTAAAATATAAATGTACATGTAGAAGTCACAATTAAAACATTTTTAACGAGCAAAGTTCGCATCTTTAAAAAGCGCAGCGATAATGAACAAAAATAAATTTAAAACAATGCTATTAAAAAAAGGACAAAAATATTTGCCAATAAGCGAAATAACGAACATTGGAAACGACGACAAAAAGTTCCCAATAAATATTTATCCTGTTATTCAGAATATGCAGATCCAATTTGCTTTTTTATCTGATGACACATCTATTCGAAGATATGACAAATTAAATCCACATTAATTCGCTATAAAACGGAGTTCTCGTAAAAGTGTATGCTGCTGTCCCTTTTTTCAAATTTGTTTGAGCGCGCTTTTATTTTTTGCAATAACCCCCGCAGTTTAATTTTACTACCTCGAGTTAAAACAGACATTATTATAATATTAGTATGATTTGCGACGTGGACTGAAATTTTATTAAGTCGTTTTTCTTTTTGGAATGTAAATTATCTTAACAGTGAAAGGTTGAGATTTCAATTTTAAAAATAATTTATGCATGTTTCTAAAAAAAGGAAATGATTATACCGGAAAAAACTTTTGTTAATGAGGTATAAAATTTGCATAATTATACTTATTAATTATTAATAAAATGTATTATAGAAAATTGTTTTTACATATTTTTCAGGTAATTTTGGTGTACTTATTCATTTTTTTTATTCGTTTTATCAATCTACTCAATCTAATGGCTGTAGAAGAATCAAATTTCATGCAATTCTTATCAGTTTCACTCACTTTTTTCATTTTAATAATAGTCTTAACAATAAATTTCAATAACTTTATATTTTTAAATTTATTCAGATACATGCATATTAAGCTTTGATAGACGAAAATAGGATAATAAATGAAAATGTTATGACGTCATTAAAAAAGTGCCTACCACGAAAATCATATTCGTCTTTTCTATATATCATTTTACTGAAAGCAGCGTACAATATTAAGGTGAAGTCCAATTGACAGGAATAATATGTGGCTCATTAAATTATGAATCCAACAATTTTTAATTTATTTCGATAGAATCTGAGTTGAACCTGTGCAATTTCTGATTAGTTTCAGTCACTATCTTCATTTGAATAAAGTTTTCAATAATATATTCGAATATCTTAATATTTTCAAATTTAATTTATTCAGTTATGTGTATTTTAAACTTTACAGGACCAAAATATGAATGAAAATGTTTCGATGTAAATAAAAATATACTTAATACAAAAATCACATTCATCTTTTCGATATATCCTCTCATATTTTTTAAATTTAATTTATTCAGTTACATACATTTTAAACTTTAGTGGACCAAAATAGGACGATAAATAAAAATATTATGATGTAAATAAAAACGTGCTTAACACGAAAATCATATTCATCTTTTCGATTTATCATTTTACTCAAAGCAGCGTATAAAATTAACGGGAAGTCCAATTGACAGGAGTAACATTTGACTCATTAAATATCATGCAATGTTTTCAACAATAAATTTCAATATCCTAAAGTTTATTCAGTTATACGGATTTTAAGCTTTGATAGACCAAAATAAGATAATAAATGAAAATGTTAAAAAAATGATATTAAAAAAACTTTCAAGCTTCCACTAGAACTTTTACATTTTCTATCGGTAGGACCTTCTCGTATAAGAAACCAGTCAGTCTATCATCATTCACTTGTCCCTGAAGCTTTGATATCTTCTTTCTATTTCGGTCATGACACCAAAAACTCGTTAAAGACTCGCTAAATTCTTCCTATGTGAAATACGTTCAAACATTCGTTAAATACATTCTCGTTATAGAATGATATGAACATTATTTTGAAATATACACTTGAATTGAATGTTTTGATAATATCGATTTTTTTCAAATGCAAATATTACTTAAATATACTATATATGTTATCCATCTAAAATAGGGGAATTTCAATTGGCAATTTTTTGCGGATCATATGAACGAGATATATCGATAAGTAACTTATTACAATATTCTTTTTCTTACTGTCATATTTTCATTTTTTATCCATCATCGTTGTCTACTAGGACTAGAAAATGTTCGAAATTGAATAAGCTATCAAAATGTAAAACTTGGGACATTGAAATTATTTACTGTTGAAAAGAATTACTCAAATGTAGAAAAAATGTCAAAAATTTTATGAAATTTAAACTTTCAACAGCTGGAATTGGTTCATTTTCTTCCGAACAAAATTAATTGGGTCTACTTCTAAAGAAATAGTATTATACATACAAAAACAACCATTTACCACTCGCGTTCAACTTATCTCAATTGCCAAACTAAAAAAAAAATATGTGAAGGACATTTGTATTTTTAAAAGTTTAAATTTGTAAATCATTGTAATATTTACATTTGATAAAAGGACATAAAATCGGAATTTGCTTAAAATTATTGTTTTGTTATCTAACAATAAGTAGATGTTTTAAAAAGGATCCGCATAATAGGTAAGAAAATGAAATAAAACACATTTCCCGTGACCTTTTAAAGTGCGACACAATTTCATCCCCCGGCCGCGACACTAATTTTCACTCTCTTCAACCGACCCCGTTGCCATTAAGTTAAAAAGACGTAACGCCGGTGTGATTAGATGCGTGAACGTATCCCGAAATTTTCCGCGATGAACTTTTCCCTTTTTGCGTCGTCGGATAGAAGACAGGACCGTTGCGACCCGCGGGACTCCTAAATTCATTTCGTCTCCGTCCCGCGTCCCGGGACTCTTTATGTGTTTCTCGGCCGTTTTCAGTTTTTAGCCAAGTTTTCTCCCATAAAGTATCATAATGGCTCCTTATTATTATTAATGGCGCCCGTTTTCTTTCTTTGACACACATTTCTTCAAGCAGACAGAAATGGATACGGTACATTTTTCATGTTTTGGATTCAGACGCAATGTACGTATTAAAACATGTCCACCATTCAAATTTTGAGTGACAAACAGAGACATATTTTTACGGGTGGCAATAAAAGTGATATTAAAAAATATCTGTTGTTGATAAGCGGTTTATTTTTACGCCATACGAACAAGAGAAATGTAACACATTTCAAGTAATATGGGGTGGAACAAAACAAGCAAATCGAAATGATTAATGAAGTCTCCGAAGCAAAAGAAAATATAAATTATCCGACTTTTTTTTAAAAATAGCCATGTCAGACACGTTCGTATGTTCAGTATGTCATTTATATTACTTTACATCAAACAATTTTTACAACGAACATAAATTCACTGGTTCGAATCTCATTCTTACTTTTATTAAAACTGTACAACTGTATTTCGAAAGTCCCATTTTAAATTACAATTATTGTTTGTTTGCTTTTTTTTATTTTAAAACACCACCCATTATCCGTTGTGTTGTTCACAAATTATTTACGACACTACGAATTCAACTGAACCCGTTACATTTTATTTGTTTCAGTTTTTTCCATTTGTTTTCTATTTCATTTGTCTGTAGTGTTAATTAACGACACGTTCGACATGAATAACAATTGGTGTAGTAGCGAGTTTTTTACATTTAATTCCCCTTTAATTTTCGGGAAATAACGTCCAACTGTGTCTAAATAAAGAGGTATCCAACAAATCCAAACAAAGTTTTTTACGGACATGCAAATATTTCTGATTACGACGAGGAAGCAATTACTAATTTATAGAAACTTGAATTCCGGGCTACTTTTTTAATTTTAGTTAAACTAAATTACACGGATTTGTGCCCCAAGTTACAAGATTAATTAACAATAAAAAATAAAAAATATGATGTACTTTTGTTAAGCATATTTTTTATTTAAAAATTTAATTTTTTAAATGTTATTTTAGACTTTTTTAATAATTTTATAAAATCATTTTGAATAATCTTTTATATTAACTAAATTAAATTGCAGTTAAATCTTGAGTAAAATTTGAAATATACAGTGATGGAAAAAAGTATATAATATTTTTAACTCTTAACATTTTGTGACATGACAAAAATATTAAATAATACTCAGAGTGTTGTTTCGAAGATTCCGCACTCAAAGTGGTGTAGAAAATCGAAGCAAGTCAGGACTTCCACGGAAAATCATTCCGAAGATAGAAAAAATTCTCCTTCAAAGATCATCGAAAAACATTAACAGTGAAAAATCGTCTTATTGATATGGAACTACATGATTGAGTTGCAATTAAAAAACTACTGCTCTCAAAGAAAAACAGCGTGTCATCTGGTATTTGCAACATCCCACTTGTCATGAACTCAGGAAAAATAGAACAGTGTCCTTTGGAGTGACGAAAGTAAATTTAATTTGTTTGGGTCGGATGATAGAACATTTGTGAGACGGCCAGTGAGGCAACGATACCATTTTGAATACCAAATTTCTAGAGTTAAATATGCTGGCGGAGCATTATGATTTGGCGATGCTTTTCTCGATCCAAAGTTCTACCTTTGTGGTGGGTAAAATGGATCGTTTTCAATACAGAGATATATTAGAATTTCCATTTGCTAAGGAAGAGACGCAACTTTGTTGGATATTGGATAGAGTGGTTCCTAATGAAAAACTTAACTGTACTTGAATGACCGTCTCACTCTCCCATTCTAAATACTATTAAAACACAAGAGCAATGGTAAAAAATTCCTGTCAACTCATTTAAGAGATTCTATGCCTAAAAGATGCCAAACAGTAATAGAGGCAAAAGGTTACGCCACAAAATATTGAAATATTTGAATTATTGTTATTTTTTATGAATATTAATAAAATATTTCATACTTTTCCAGACTAAATTGATTTTTTATTTAAAAAAAGTAAAAATCTATAAATATAATAATTATTGTAATTAGACCGATCTTGTAGTAAATTAGATTTGTTTAGATTTGCAACAGATTAAGAAAAACAACAGAGTAACATTTGTAACAAGTAAAAAAATAATTAAAAAACATATAAAAATATATTTTTTTTTAAATTACCTTCTAATGTCAAAAGCTAATATTTAACTAAATGTTTGTTGGAAGTGTCTTCTTAATGAGGATATTAAATTGAATAGTTTTGTAATCTCAGTTGGAAGGTTATTTAATAATAATAATATAATACATAACATATATTTTGTTAGTTTCTATTTTTTTTAGAAAACTAATTTTTATGTAATAAATAACATTTTTAGTTAAGATTACCACATTAATTGAACTAAACTGCAATTAAATCCAGTGGTGGAATATAAAAGAAATTTATTAATTCCAATTTGCCTGCAAAGGAGTATTTTTTCCAATGAATGAATTTTATCTACTGCAATTCCGACTTTGTTGAAAATGCGATTCGACAAACAAAAATCGTACATGAAAAAAAAAAACAACTTGGAATCGTTTCCCCCGAAACATTGGATCCGTGGCCGATAACCATAAACCACGATCAAGTGGATACGAAAAAGGTCGGACACTTTCCGAATTGAAAGACTGCCGGAAAAAAGGACCGTTAGCGTGGGTTACTTTTTAATTTATTAAAAAGTGTAGCGAACAGTGCACTTCCTCCATTTGTACCGATCACTTTTTGGTCGCGCAATCACTTTTGTTCCATTTTCGGAATGCCTCCGCGCCGCCGTATGGGACGACAGATTTATTGCGTTACAACGTTCAATAAGCAAATTTTAAGTGATTGTTTCACTTGAATTAAACTTTGATCATAAATTATGTGACTCACATCCAATGGATTAAGATGACTGAATAAAAGTTTTCTTAATATATTGAATGGAACTGTAGTAGCCATCGTTTGTGTAAATATTTTTAGGCACATTATTAAAAGAAATCCAATTTTATTTGAAATAAATTGCATATCAATATTTTTTTACCGAACATAATTTGGAGCATGTCAGTCGTAACTCATAATAACAACAATTGTGTCGGCTTATGGCATTTATGAAAATCAGTAACCCCAAACCCTAATTAAAAATATATTAGTCTTAACGATTTCGGCAACATTCCAAACTGTAATTTGTCATTTTCCGTGGTTTATTTCCTATATCGGTTTATGATTAAACTTTGTTATATTAATGTTATTTAAAATAATTTAGGTAACCACATAAACTATAATTTGTGATATTCATCAACAACAAAAAAAAACAAATCAAACAGAATAAATTTGTTTGAATAAAATTTATTATCAGAACAAAAAACTAAACTAAATTAATTTAATTAATACCATAAAAATTTGATGTCATTCAACTAAATCTATAAAAATAGCTTTCTATGAAAAGAACTTAATTTTACTGATCTCAACATCTTTGATTTAATATAGTGATACCCTGTCAAAAGTTCAACATATGCACTAAAAAGTAGTGGATAATACCAATTCACTTTAGATTGATTCTTAGTCCTTTATTTGTTAATTAATACAACTTAAATTCAAATTTCTAATTCTCATTTTTGTTTACAACCCTTTTCCCAATTTAAAAGCACCTAAACGAAAACGAGGACAGTCGATTTTTAAAGCAAATTAGTATCTGAGTGTTTACTGGAGACTTGAGTGACGTTGTTATTGTATATAAACTAAATTTTATAGTTTGTAAAAGTATCTCACAAATACAAATAAACGGTTTCGGAGTTACCGAGGATTATGTCATTTAAACTGATCGAAAAAAGTTATGTATATTAACAAATGAAAACAATAAAACCTTAGACAAAAAACAACGAGGTCTAAAAACACATCAAGGATTGCAGTCGATATTTAAATATTCAGTTTAATTTAAACTCCGTTCCAGATTTAACAAACAATTTCTACTACCTTTTCTTAAAATCATGCAGTTATTAGTTATTATAAGCTGACCTACATGTGCTGTAAGAATGCTTCAGGCTGGCTCAAGACAAGTTGATGAGGTCGATCAAGAGTTACATCTGACCAGGCAGACATATTATTAATTAACTTTTCAGACAAGACCTAATTTTGGCTACTCCTTGAGGTTGCCCATCGTGCTGCGAAATTAACTTAGTGTCAAGAAAGAGAATTGTGACATAAAGAGAGGGATGCAGATGAAAGCAGATTTGGGTTATTTAGTGATAGAAGGACAATATGAGTCTGAAGACCTTCAAGTCAAAGAATAAATGTGTGTACCATAACATTGGATGGAATTTGGAACCAAATTTTCGATTTTTAGACGACAAAGCTAGAGCAAAGAACTAGGATTTGCCCTCAGTCACTTAGAAAATGCCCAAATTAAGCTTAATTGCATAGAACATGCCTGGGATATACTTGAAAGATAATTAATCCCAGAATTATGGAACACTTTGGAACAAAATCATCTGGATAACGTGATAAGAAGTATGCCACATGGGGTACAAGTTGTAATAGGAAGTAAAGGCGGAATTACTCGACATTAAATAAATGATGTATTTTTATATATCGGAATAAAATTTCTGAAATAAAATTTATTATAGCAATTAAATAAAGTCCATAATGATCAAAAGATATTTCCTCATAGTTTACAACAACTTGCTATAAAACTTTTCAAACTAAGAACAACACTAGCAGTCATTTTATTCCAGTTAATTAAGTGTCTGCTAATCCACGGCATTTATTTAATTACACGACATCCTCAAGACGAAATTCCCCGAATTGCACCCCGTCTAGATAATTTAATACTGTCTCTGTCCCAGTTCGGCGAAATGAAATATTAATTCCGACGTGCTAAGTAGTTCCACTCGCCAACGACACCCTCGTACCTAATAATGCGTGCGTTGATAAAAGGCGCGGGGAGTGTGCCACCCGTCCTCGACGGGATTGGGGCACAATTTAAAAACGGAAACACACTACAAAGGATTTGTGTCATGACCCATACTCAGCACTTTTATCCTTGCGAAAGAGTTAAATTCGCCAAAATGCGATGCGAATTAGTCTAAGATAAAAGTTTTCCATTAGTGATGGTCAGTAACTAAGTTACGGAAACTGGCATTTATAGAGAAAGTAGTTCAAAAGGTATAGATAGAGTCACTTTAAGTTTCCAATGCCATATGTGATTCATGTATCAAAACAGATAATTACTATTTGAAAGTTTCCTCATAAAATTTGACTAGATGTTTAAATATCGTATGATGCATTTAAGAAGGTTTCTGAAACATGCTCAAAATATTGTATTGTCTATCTTTTGTACTATTATTCAATAAAATTGAAATAGAATAGAATACTGTCATCGTAAATAAGGCCACACTATAAATATTTACAAAGTTTAGCACTTTTTGGCATCATTTTTATCAAACCATTATCAATATGAAAGCTCGAAAATATTACTAGATACTGTAATCTACACAATGTTATCTATCAGTGTTGAAAGTTTTGCAACGGAATTAATATTTCACCGTTACCAGACAAAACGGAGACAGTTTTAAAATTTATAAAGCCCTCTTCTTTTTTAAAAAAGTCCTGTTAATATAAAAGTTGATGTAGAAGTGCAGTAACAACTGTAGCCTTTATTCATTTCAAAAGAGTGATGTAATATGAAAAGAAAGTTGTTGTGACATTCGAACATGCTTATAATTTCCTTCTCACAACTGAAAAAATCATGTAATTGTTTATAGTTAATCAATATTCATAACGCCATACGTGTAATATAGAATCTTTATATTTTGAATGAATGGTGTACCTAATTAAAAAAAGCCTGCAGGTCTCTATCGATGAATGGAACGAATTAATTTCGCAGTTTTTAATCATTTTCTATTATTTCATCAAATCCTCACTAATTGATGGAACTGAAGGTTCAAATCAGTTTTATTAACTTTATTAATTAACCATACTCATCGTTCTCCACACCAAAACAATGAAAAAACAATCTTGTTTTGTACCAACCTTGGTTCTACGCTCATAATCAATTTAAAAAAGTTTTTAAGTCAGAAAAAGTGGGCGATTAAATATGTAAATCAGGTACTAAAAATGAAAGAAAAAACTGAAGGTTATTGAATATACTAAAACCCACTAAACGTTGGTACAAATTTAAATATCTTACCCCCTAATAGTATTCTCCCACGCACAGCATGAAAAAAATTGCTTCACCCCACATTACCTTCCCCCAGCTAATTTTACATAATTTGCAATGTAGAACACAGCGAGTACGTGTGAAACAGGCCCTCGGATCCGCCAAATTAACCTACATTTCAAAAAAGAAAAAAAGTCCCGATTGTAAAGACGAGTTCGGGCACAAAAGGCGTCGAACACACGTATTTTTTTAAGCGGCCGTCAAAGGGCTAACGCGACCGGTAAGTGCAAATATGATATCATGAATGACACATAATTAATGATGTCCAAAGTCGATCCTTTTCGATGACGTTTCGTGACAAACGGAAGCGCAATTTACGAGTGCCCTCGCCACGACCAATTATACTTTCAGAATAAACAGTCTTAACGATTCGATGTTGCAGTTTTTCATCGTCGCCGCCAATTAATTGAATTCTATCGATAAATAACTTTATTAATTAACTCGGATAACTCGGAGGAAAAAATCAGATCAGACGCAGACAATTAACAAACTTGTTTTAAATGGCGCTTAAACAATTGGGGTCGCGCATAATAAAAATGCGGCACGATTTCAAATATCGAAGGTCGTTGGAGGCATTAGAGCCGTCGGGGAGGATTTCGCTTTAATAAAACCGGGAGCTTTAACGAAGTGAAGCGTTCGACCGTTTAATTTTAATGATTGTACACGTGCTTAATTAACATGACTTCGAATTTATTCGCCAGATTCTTAATCATTTTATTAATTTTTTTTAGCACATAATGGTGTTTTATATTGAGACGCCGTTCCATGAAATTGAAATGTCAATTTCCGTTTTATTAAAGCCCCCTATTTTCCGTAATAATATATCTGGAGGGGGATTTACTGTGGAGGCGCAGCATAGTAAATTATGGAGGCATTTTTCCCTTATTAAATAGCTGATACAAGCAGGCAGCTTCGCTGCGCCTAAGAAGATTTATTTTGATCTTGCAAGCAGCAGCTATGCGGGCCGTCGAACAACAAGATTTATTTGCCCAGGTTTTTATGTACCACACTTAACGTTTTTTTGTCCTTCTTTACTAATATCTTTATAATCTCCGAGCAATTTAAATGTTTTTTTAGTAAGATGAATTTTTATTACAAGAACAATGTACGAGCAATTTTACGATGTAAATGCTGAATATTTTTATCTTACTTATTTGACAAACTTTATTTAACTTCTCTGTCGTCAAATGATTAGTTGAATGAAAATATTTTACCTCTGTGCTGCAATGGTATTTTATGAAAACTGAAATTCATTTATTGTTTCCATCAAATTAATTTTGTGTTTATTGTATTTATTTTAATAAAACCCATTAACACTAAATTAATACAGTTAACTTTTAAAAATATTAATCCCTTTATTAAATGCCCAATTTATAATTCATTTAGTTTACAATAAATTGTTAATGATAATTAAGCATTTACACTTACTAAACTTATTTTTAATATGAAAATAATTAAAAAATGTTATAATATTGAACATATAATTGTATTTTCCTCTTAATTATTTTAATATTTCACGCTCACTTTATTTAGTTTAATCATTTATTTTATGTTATTAAACTACCACATGAGATAAAAACATTCGTTTTATGACTTCACAATTTCTGTGAATTTAATTTGGAAAGAATTTTTAAATAATATATATTTATATTATTTTAAAGCTATAGTTAAATTTGTGTTTGAATTTTTTCCATAAATACCTTCAAATAAATATATTGATAAACGGTTTTGCAATATTTGCCCATTCTGTGCAAATATTTTGTAATTTTATTTTATGCACAATTTTATTCCACATAAAAATATATAAAATTTTGATACACAATATTATATAATTTACAAAAACTCCAAATAAATTGTACTACACTACGCATATTTTGAAGTGGACAATTTGAATTATTTAAAAAAATCAAAAAACAATTTAATCTATTGCATAAATTAAACAACAACAAAACTTTTAAACCAGTAATAAATCTAATATCACCAAACTTCTTGGGAAATTTATAAAACAAAATTAATGAAAATTAAAGAAAATAGAGAAACAAAGTATTAACCAATAAGTTTTTCTAATCACTACTTGATCGATTCACCCTTGCCCTACAAACAGGTTTCACCCTCCTTGGCATACTCAAAATTAGTGAACGAATAAATTCCTGATCCATAGCTCGCCAATATTTTCTAAGAACCCACATTTTAATATTTCATTTTAAGATTAACAGTTGTGTGTAAACTTCTGTAGATCCTTGTTTAAAGACAATTTTCAAAGATTCTACAGAATCTAATGATAAAAGCCGTCTTGTTAGTTAGCAGACTAAATAGTGATTAGAGTATAAACTAATATATTGTTTTCTACAAGTTGGGTTCTAATTAAAATGCAAATCTCTTGCCCCCACCTTTAACTATTGTTATTGAAGCATCGACTATAAAGTAACAGTGAAGCTTCCCTTTGTTGGTCGTTTTAATTTGTATTAATACTTTCGAGAGCACCATGGCAAGTCAAATAGATTTATGTAAACAGAATCCCAATCCTATTCAAACAAAATTTCGAATGTGTCTATGAGAATTGATTTATCTGTCACCTGAACTGGAAGCTTCAACGTGAAAATGATAAATTTTAATCCAGACATGCATCTCTAATTTCGTCAAAGTGAAATGAGCACAAAGATAACATTAGCTTCTAAAACGCGATAGAACATATCTACTTACGTTTGCAAATGTATTCGTAATATATTCACATACACATTAAGAGCCGAGAAGAGATATGCACAACTTTTATTGCCGCTCCAGTTTCCTCGAAAAATCCTACTCGCTTTAATTTGTTGCAATTTTAATTTGAAGACTAGTACCTCTGGTGAAATTAATTCGGAGTTTGTTTGGCTACTTTTCCTTTTGTGCATGTTTTAAAAAGTCGTAAGACAATTTGGAACTAGGTTAAACAGTTTAAAGTGAGCCCTTCGCCTAACGAACACGATAAAAAGGAAGCGAGCGAAAATAAAAGAAAAAAGCCACCCAACTTGAAATTGCTACTGTGGAGTCTTGATCAGGAATTTTTAGAATTCTAATCCACGCCAATGGATTAAAACAAACCATCCACAAATCCCCCTTATTACTTCGTTCACAACTTTATGGTCCATTATAAAAGTTAAATTATATATTTTTTTGCTCTTTTCAGACTTTGACAAGGAACAGACCAAGACCCAGGTCACAACAGGCTCAGTGGTCCAGAAGTTATCCGCCGGAATCGCCAAGTTCACCTCCATCATCGCCAGAGGAGCAAAGCTTTTTCGATCGTCGTTCAACCGGTACGCTCCCTAAGACACCTGAAATCAGCGACACGGTAGACAGGGGACGTGAATTAGGCGTGTCGCAGAATTATCGCGAAAAGTATGTGATTTTTAATTCGTTTTCGTTACTTCTAACTTGTTAATTTAGTTACACAAGGCCCCCGGGTGGTGGATGGAGAAGGGAGCATCCGGATGTGGAACTCAGACATGGCGATCATAGGCAAGGAGTTGGAGGATCGAGAATATTCTCGAACTTCTTGGATCACGTCTTGGACAACTCTGACAGAAGACAGTTTGGAATGGGATGGGTTGGAAAGATGTTTGGGTAAGAAACAACAACAAATATATGATCTTTACTGAAATTCTTACTTATCGTAGACGATCTATGAGAAAGTCCGTGGCCAACGAAAGACACATTCAGGAACAACTTGACGACTTGGAGGATCACAGACCCATGTTCACGTACTGGGTGACCACTGTGCAAATCCTGGTCTTGTTTATATCTATTATTTGCTATGGATTCGGTCCTTTCGGTATAAATTTACAAGCGAGATCAGGACAAGTACTGGTACCGAGTTTATCGTTGCAGCAGGTCGATTACTTGGAACCAGCTAATTTCTGGTAAACAATAATGTCATCAACACTTAGTATTGTGTCATGCAATGTTTTTTCTAGGGGCGGACCAAGAGCCGGGGATCTTATCCATCTAGGGGCCAAGTTTGCACCTTGCATGAGGGTAGATGACAAAGTGACTCAAGAAATAGAAAAACTGAGAACGAAAGAACGGGACACTGCGTGTTGTATTAGAAATGATGATTCTGGTTGTGTACAATCTAGTCAGTCAGAATGCTCGGTAAGTATTTATATATATGATACAACATAAAGGTTTTAATACATTAAATTGAGAACGTTACTGAGACACCAAAAACGTTTTATTTAGTTACCAATAATAGTTACATTTTGTGATTTAGTTGAATACTAAAATATGATTGATTAATTTAACAATATGTATTTTTTTAACTTGCCTCAAAAGGTCAGAGGATTGAGACCAGCGGTATGTACAACACAAATCTGTAATTTGTAATATTGTGTTTTACTTATTATTTATATGCTATAAATATAACAGCATGTAAAAGCCATATTTATGTCCAATGTTATGTAGAAAGACTTGCATTAGTTGTGCGACAATCGTATTATATTTAGAATAATGCTTGATCGTTTCCAGAAAACGATATCCACATGGAAGAAATGGACGGCTAGCGAGTCTGGACCTGGTGGCAGAATGTCTGGATCCGTTTGTGGGCTAGATCCAAAGTAATACACATGTTTATTTCTATTTCAACCCTTGATTGCAATTTTATTTTTACATCAGATTCTGCGATTCGCCGCCTAGCGTCGCGCCCTACGAGTGGCCGGACGACATAACCAAGTGGCCCATTTGTCGAAAAGCCAACACGCAGTTTTCCACTCAGAAGAGACCAAAAAAGGATCCTCAAGCCGAGCATATGGTATGCGAAGTGATCGGACATCCGTGCTGCATTGGTATTCACGGCAAGTGCAAGATAACAACCAAGGAATATTGCGACTTTGTCAAAGGCACATTCCATGAGGAAGCCTCACTATGCTCACAGGTAATTAATATTAATTTAATATGGTAATATATTTTACGAAATTTTATTTGATTTTTAGGTTTCATGTTTAAATGATGTTTGCGGAATGTTGCCGTTCTATTTCCCGGACGTCCCCGACCAATTTTACAGACTGTGGACGTCTCTATTCATGCACGCCGGAATCCTTCAACTAGCAATCACTGTTTTAATACAGTGGTTCCTGATGAGAGACCTGGAAAAACTGACTGGAAGCCTGAGGATTGCAATTATATACATATGCTCTGGAGTAGGGGGCAATCTTGCCAGTGCCATTTTCGTGCCATACAGAGCAGATGTAAGTAATCCGCAGTTAAATTATGACTATTTACAAATAACCTTTTTCGATAGGTGGGACCAGCCGGTTCTCAGTTCGGCCTCCTCGCCTGCCTGATCGTCGAGGTACTGAAAGCATGGCCCATGTTGAAACACCCTCGCCAAGCCCTTTGGAAACTTGTCTCCCTCACCATGTTCCTGTTCGCAATAGGTCTTTTGCCCTGGGTGGACAATTACGCTCATTTGTTCGGCTTCATCTTCGGCTTCCTAATATCGTACGCCCTGATGCCTTTCGTGACGTTCGGATCGTACGATCGGCAAAAGAAGATCGTTTTAATTTGGGTTTGTTTGCTCTCGGCTGGCATCCTCTTCATCGTTTTGGTACTACTGTTCTACATTATACCGGTCTACGATTGCAAACTATGCTCTTACTTTAACTGCATACCGTTTACGCGTGATTTCTGCGCCTCGCAGAACATCAACTTCAAACGGGAGGAACCAGTCGTATGACAAATGATTACACGGTTTATAACCGTTTTTATTTCGATTCAGTATCATTTACTGTATTATCGTTTGTTGTACTTATGTCAAACCCATCCCAGCCTTATTTCCATCAACAAATATAATATATATAATATAATTGTGCGAATATTAAAAATAACCGTGAAGTGTGTTTAAGACTAGTTTGTGATACATATTAAATGATTAACTGGAGATACATGTAAATTAAAAGAAACAGTGTGTTGATATATTATTATACATAGATATAACTTAAAAATCATGTGATACGAACATTATATATCTGAATAACTATTAAGACTATCTATTATTTATTAATTATAAGATATGTGCAATGAATATTTGTTTATGTTGGCAACGAAACATGCTACAATGAACTTTGTTTGCTAAAAATACTCCGCTTGGTTCCAATTACCCCCTGAAAAGTGAAGTTACCCATTTTAGCTAACTCCGTATGTAACGCAATTCAAAAATGTCCACCACAATATAAAAACAGGATGTGCATTTACAATTTTTAATAATCAATACTAGAATTAACTACTATACATACCTTACATTTCTTATGGTTTTGATAGAATAATAGGGTATAATATCAAATTTTTCAAGTTCAGAAGATTTGGATTATTTCCCACTACACTGCAGAAATTATCATTATTATTATCTACACGTTTTGTTTTCAATACTTTTCACATATCGTCGCTTCAAGATAATATACATAATACATCCGACTTGATATTGCTGATGGATATTTTAGGATGAATGACCCCATGGAACTGTATATGTATCGTATACAATACAATAGTCTTATTTATATGTGTTTAAATTATATTAAAATTATCAAAAATATTTTCATTATAATAGACACTGTATAAAACAACAGCATGAATGGAATGTATATATAAAATTACAAAAGCAGTATGGTATGGTGTTTTAAATTCAAAATGTGAAAATGTTAATTTTTGTAAAGTTAAAATTATTAAAATTTACTTGACTTTCAGAAAAAAAACCTTTATTTCTCTACATAAAAAATACTTCACATTGTTGTAAAACTTTAGACATTACATTCTTTAATGCTTCGTGAGAGCGGCAATTAATTTCGAAATTACTCGTTTAAATACCAACATAGCTGCTATCTTTATGGATTTATAACTTGCTATAAACCAATAAAATTATCATTTTATAGGTGATTAAAACGAAGCATTATTGAAATATATTGTTAATCAACAATCGACTTACCTACGATATATATATATTATAATGTAATATTCGTAACGTCTGTAGAATTCAGTTTTTGTTTAACAGTCCTCTTTACTGGTTAATTTCAACTGGTGTAAAAAATCACAAAATATTGTACACGTTCGTGTATTACTAAAATAAGAATAAACTGACGGCAAAAATTAAAAGGTATCAGATTTATTAAGCGTTCATTACTTTTTGTATATATATTAAGTGATACAAAGAATTTTATTTTCAAAGAACATCATTGAAATAAATTACATTTTTACAATGGCTTCTCATTAAAAATAATATTGTCTTTTATTTTTTTGCAATCAGTTGTATTACTTTATAAAAATTGTTCACGTTTTGTGAATTTTTACTATTGTCTAAAACTATCATAGACACATTGTAAAATCAATTTTATAACAATGTAGCTCTTTATATTTGTGTAGGTATATAACATTTTGATTTACTATTTGGACTGATATATTCAAATATCACTCTGTACATTGCAATTGTACAAAAGTTGCTATTGTTTTTTACTGTAACTTCGGTACATTTTTGAGATTAAACAGCCAAGAAAAATGTTAAGATATTTAGTACTGAACATTCTGAAAATAAAAATTATTAATGGTTTATATAATAAAAAAAGTCTTCTTGGTATGTATTTTTGCAAGTTGTTTAATAGCAGACGTTGCATAAAATTTATATGACTGATATTTAAACGTATGTTCCAACAATTGTACAGTTACATTGTAATAATATAACATCGGGTGTTACACTAAGACCAAGCCTTAACATTATAATATAATAAAATACTTCTGCACATAACTGATCAATTATTGTTTTATTTTCCCTCTAGAAGTTCCCTAATGTAATATATACAATGGGAACTTTTCATAATACTGGTTTAAAAATTTTAAGTTTAGAAATTACAATTTTCTCTTAAACAATTTTAAACTAATTTGTATTATCCAATATTTGTGTTTCTTAGTTTATTTTACTACAACAGTCCAGATTGAATTTGGCCAGCACAATTTAGGTTAATTTATATTTTGTTCAAAAATGTTTAAATAACCATACCAGAAATTATAATACTTAATTTGTTTAAATCAGATAAAGGATAGCAGCTAGTAAAAGATTTTCAACAGCTTTAGTTTTTCAATTTAGTTTTTTTTATATATAGGATTCTAGAATCCTTAACAATATAATTAAAAAGTATATTTTATTTTCAGGCAAATACTAATTGTTTAAAGTTAATAAATGCAAAAAAACATATCAATTATAAAAACATAATTAACGACTAAAACAATTTATTACACTAACATTAATAAATACAAATTAAATGGAACCAGGGAATGGATCGGTTCTATTCTTCCTCAGCACGAATTGTATTTTTCTATCCATATCTTCATTGTAAATAGCCTTACACTTTTCAAAGTTTATCCTCCTCCGAAACTTAAATAATAATAACATTACCAAATTAGATATTTAATATAACATTTTAATGCAGTACCTGGTAAGGTTTTTCAAAATACCGAGTTCTTCTAAACTGATCTAAAATATCCTCTCTGCCCAATATTCTATTCAAAACTCGACATGCAGCATCCACATCGTTGTTTTGGACAAATATTGTTCTTGCTATAAATTTTGCGTGTCTCATTTTATATATTTACAATTACTAAATAAGACTGAATTATTGAAATGGTTAGTCTTCTTCTTCTAATTTTAACAATGTAGATATTTAAGGTCAATGAGAAAGATAGGTTACCAGATTTGATGACAGCAGGTTTGTCAAGTGTGAAAAAATTTCCCTAGATCTGAGTTTTTTATAATTTCGGAGAAAAAGGAAAATTTTCTATATACGCCTAACTTCAAGGAAAATTAAAAAATACACACATTATTTGAATAACATTAAATCACATTGAAATTTAAACCTACGATTTATATAAGATTTAAACAACAACAAAATATTTATTTATTTAATAGTTAGAATAGATTTCGCATTATCTCTAATAATTTGTAATAATAAATTAATCTTGTTCAAAAAACATCAATACTAATATAAAAATAATAATTAAATTCTGATTCTAATTCTATTATTTCTATTTCTACTACTGACAAAAAACAACACCTAGATATAATTGATTTATTCCAATTTTTTTTTGAAAAATATTAACCTATTACAGAATAATAATTGATTAAAAAATTAATCAAAAAACTTAAAGCATAAATTGTCAGAAGCTAATAATGGGTCGGACTCTCTCTTTGAGAATCATTGACGCATCGTGGCATCGATCTAATAAGATTATCACATTTTCTTGTTTATTAAGCCTTAGTTTATTAAGGTTGAAAGGTTTGATGATCTGGGTGACCAACCCAGTAAATTCACATGGGAGACTTCTTCAAAATTTAATGTATTCCTGGCAATATGTGGAGGGGCATTATCTTGGTGAAAAGTTAGTCCGAGTCGCTGGGACGTCATATTGCCACTAAAGAAAACTGAAAGTGACCTACTATTAAAAGCAATAAACCCCAATCCATTAAATCCGTAGTGTTATGAATATGATTCTCCACAGCAAAGCGAGGATCACGTGTTTCTCTACATCGCCATCTTACTAACACATGACTATGGTTCAAGCCTAAGCAAAAGCATGATACATCACTAAACACAATGTGATTCCATTCCTCATCCCACTGTTAACATTCCATACACCAGTCACTACGTTGACACTTATGGGTTGCTGGTAGAAGTAAGTCCGAAAAAGGGCAATAAATCCGTAGGCCAAAAGACCATATACGGAGGTAATCAGATCGAATATCAATTGGCCTACCTCCATCGGCAAAAAATTCATCAGCAATCATCCTCCTTAAACTCATCCTGTCCCTTAGAGCCAATAATCTAAGACGACGGTTTTGTGCCTCTGTGGTAGCTCTGGATCCACCGGATCCTCTTGCTCTAACTCTTCTGCTATCTTTACTCTATAAGTGCCAACATCGTATTACAATGCTCACATTTGTGTTCAAACGTCGCGCTATTTCTCGAAACGAAATTTCTGCTTCATCGAGCCCCACTATTCTCTTTCTATCAAACTCGCTTAATTTGCTAAAATGATAATAAAATATCTTTGAAATATAATATAAAATGTGTTTTTCACTAAATAACTTGAAAAAACTATTAAATAGTGAAATATTACAAAAATTTAGAACGGATATAGCTTCTGAGTATCAGTAGTGCATTTAAGGTAGAATCGACTAGCCGAAATTTTATAATTATATCAAATAATAGCGTAGAAGCTTTTTCGGGTTTGTTTTTCAGTCTAAAATGTTTAACTTCATTTAATAGGCTTGCCCGCTGAAAACATTTCTTGATAAGCTTTCTGAAATATTTTTTACCAAAATAGCAATTTTATTGATCAAAGGTAAATTTAAAAAAGTATCTTCACTATCCTACTTGATGAGATTTTGAGATGCGTAATTCCAGACATCATGGTTCTTCGTTCTGATATTCGTTTTAACTGGATCCAAGCAATGGACAAAGTTGAATCTGATGTTGAGTATTAATGTATTCTTTAACGCTTTTCTCATACAATTTTTCAGTTCAACAAATCGTTCTAACATACCTACTAAATTTTCCACTTTGTTGGACAATATAAAATTAACGGAAGTTCTCCATGTTTATGTTTATAGTTTTGTAAGAGTGTGTTTTTTACGAGAAAATATCTTTGGAACAACTTTACCATAATTGGAATTGTGTGTTCGAATTTAAATTAAATTTCAAAATTTTATTCAAGTTGACCATTTGAAAAAACTTGAAAAGCGCATAGCAACTAAGAAATTTTGATTTTACTAAAGAATTTCAAAATCTGAACATAAAAAGACCCACATTTAATAATATTTGTGATTTCAGTCACCCATATTTAATAATGTTTGTAATATTATGCTTTTTCCATTCTATTACCACAGTCGAATATGTATTTTTTTAAATAAATTTAGACTAAATACGAAAATTTCTACAAGTAACTGTACTTATCTGATAAAAACTTTTCATTTAAGGCGATATACTTAAAAAATTATTAAAAGTTTAGTTAGTACATACGAGAATTCTACGTCTAGAACTATAAAATTTAAATTTTTTATGTTAATAATATTGTATATAATTATTTTTATTTATTATACAAGTTGGTGTGGGTGGATTAATAAATTAATATATTTTATTATTTATTACAAACACTTAATCCGTCTCAGTTATTAGGGAATTCTAGTGAATTTTTAAAGAAAAAGCAACAAAGGAAATCCAGATTTTTTGTATCAATTATAGGGAAAAACAACGTACAGGACCTGACAACGCTGGATGTCACCGTTCCCTTTTTCTACTCTAGTTTTGATGTATTGTTCTGTTTTAAATAATCCAAAATTTTAAAAGTTTATGTATTGTTATTTAAACCTAGGTTTAAATTAACTAAGATCGTGATAAACGCGACAATTTTTCTCATTTTTTTGGTATCATGCCATATCAGTGCCCACTTTAAAAGTTAACAGAGATGTTAAAAAACAAGCTAAAGTGCTGAACCATTTTAACATGTAATTATAAATTGCAATACCGTTTTCATCTGGGAGCGTGTTCAATTAAATAGTTCATCTATTCAACTGTACTTTTGATTGGTGTTGACACATAACAGTGTCTCTTAGTTATAGATTCTCAATGTTTCAGAGACGTTTGTGTTTCATCATATACTTCATATTTGTCATTGACTACATAAAAATTATTTTCATTCGGATTTTCAACTTTACTGTATTGTATGCACACAACTTTTTCAACTACAATTATTTTCTGTAAACTATTATCCGCTTTTACGTTCTGCGATAAACTGTTTCATTTTTCTCAATTCCAATAGTTTAAAAAATTTTTATTAATCTATTTTTATTCGAATATATACGTAATAAATAGCGTTATTAAAAAATAACATTTAGTTTGTTTCGGTGATATATTTATTTCATGTTGAAATCATTTCCCATTCCGCCAAATTGTTTTTGATTTGTATTGTATTACAACATAAATTACAAACAGTAGAAATCAAATTACAAAATGTGATATGTGATTTAAATCAACTACAGTCGGACTTCAATAATTCGAACTATGATTTACCAGAAAAAAAAATCGAGTTATCAAGTAAAAATTACATATAATTATACCCTTGAAGTGAACTTTACCTTAAGTTATCCAAAATTCGAGTTATTGAAGTTTGACTGTATTTCAAATTTAAAACGACATATAATAAAAAAAAATCAACAATAAAAATGTTCGACATTTTGGATTTTAAATAAGAAAGCAAGTTATTTACTTTTTAAAATTAAATTTGAATGTTTTGAAATATTGATAAATATTTTTGATTATGTGTGACTATACCAACGATGTGAACGTATTTTTTCTTCAATATTGATAGTCAGAAAATAATTTTCCACATCCTTGAGTTACAAGTAAAACATTAGTTGCATATTGCTTATCAGAATTACTATAGTAATGAATAAAATATGAATGCATTAGTACACTTAAAAATATTTAATTTTAAGATATATTGGCAATGTCTCCATCACTTCCGCCAGTTTGATGTCGTATCGTTAAATAACTGCTTTAACATCCATCTTCCTAAAAAACTTACAGTCAACAGTAAGAAATTATAGACAAGCTGCTGACTTCACAAATTATTTCAAATAGTTGAATTAAATAGTTTGTATGAGGAATTTGTTTTAAGGGTTAAATAATTTATTAATAAAGTTTCTTCCGTTTCTTTGACTACTGACGCTTGGACGTCCATAACAAACAATAGTTTTGTTGGAATATCCTACATTTATATATATATATATATATATATATATATATATATATATATACTGATTACAGAAATCACAGTACTTTTGAAGAATATATATTTGTTAAATAATTTATACATAACTTTAAACAAAATTGTTCGTTATAACCACCTGTAAACGGTGAGGCAAAGATTCAACAAAAAATGATGGTCATTTGAAATTAAATTTTACGATTCTTCAATTAATTACCACAATTCAGTTTTTTAATTAATAATGCCGTTTCACAAGTTTTTGTATTTAGATCCCGGCTTGCCAATCAAGATTTTTTATCTTTTAATCAACTTTAAACAACTTTGGATGCACGCTTCGTATCATTATCATGAATAAAAATCCATGTAATTGGTAAATTATCATTGGTAAATAGTTCCATTACATCTCTTATGATGTCTCTAGGATCAATTTTACTAATAATTTTTATAATTATTTTATAGCATGCCAAGGAAAGGAATCCCAAATCAAAACATTTACTCCATCGTGTTTCAAAATTTTTGTAGTGTATCTGGGAACCAAATTTTTATTAGGCGGGCGATTAATGAAATTTTGCCAAATTTCTGGACAATAATTAATATATTTTTATGCAAACTTTTAGTCTTGTCCGAATATTCTTTTGTCAAACCAATGATTTATTTACTGAAATATATACTTTATTTATTCAGTCGACGTCTAATTGTTCTACTAGACATACCCAATTAATTTATTTTTTATTTACTTAGTTGACAAAAAAGAATGTCGTTTACTGATTTTTCTAGTTTGTCTGTCAATAAAAGGAATTGTTTCTTATTAGGATATTATCTTATATTTATTGAGCATCAAAAGTTTTTAGCGATATCAGCAATATTAGCGATATTAAAACATGAAATAAATTCTATGAGAACATGAAAATTATTATTTTCCTGTTCTCATAAAAAGTGATTTTATATTATAAATTCTACTCTAACTATTGAGAATATTGTTAAATACATACACAAAACGTACATTCATTTGAATGTGTTATTTCTTTGGCCAACCAACGTTTAAAGTTTATATGATTTTTTTTTTATTGTGTCAAAGAGGGATTTATATGATGCGTAATAAAAAAATATAGAAAATTGAAATATATTTTTTATACTAACTGGACAAAATTTGAATATTGACCAAATAAATGTTTACAAAATAGAAGAAAATGCAGTTGCAAATTAAAAATGGTGACATTTGAAAAATGAGGTAGATTTCTAAACACTGAAAATTTTTTTGAAATATAAAGTAAAGTAAAATGTGTATTTTTTGAAGAATTCATTCAAAAAGAAACAACGAGTTACGATTGTTTGAAAAAATAAACGAAATAAGGGTTTACCACGAAAACGAGAGAGATTTGTCACCGGTGACAAAACTTATTTATGGAATAATGTGGCAATAGCGCACTTCGCTATTTCTATTTGGTAACTTATATTTTAAATAACAAAAATTACAAAAATAAAATTATACATTAGATAAAATTACCGGGTAGAAAAATAGGAATAAAAATAAATAATTATTATTGAAAAAAATATTTAAATGGGAAAATGACTAAAAATTATTAAAAATTTGTGAGAATAATTTAATCACTTTTGATTATAATTATTTATCTTGACAGCATTTATCGTTCACTCACAGTACTAGTTTAAATAAAATGAAGATACAAATATACACCTTTCTAAGTAAAGGGTCAAAATGAAAACCAAATTATTAGTTTCTGCACATTTACCGTAATTTAATACATGATGAGTCTTCTTCTTCCAACTATAACTGTAAGACAAATCAGAGGCGACTCTCTGTGTTCAAATGTTTTTCAAATTGTAAACTATAATCGTTGTACTCTAAAAAGAAAGAATAATAATAAATAATGAAATATATCCACATTAACTAAATCAAAATAATATTGCAAACTTCCGTTAGCAAGTTTGACAACATTACGAAGAAAAATATTTGATGCTTGTTTTCAACGGTTGTTTATGGAGTAAAATGAATGATAAAAAATGCAGAATATAAAATCTAATGAAAGCCAAATGTCCAAAAAATCTCCAATGCTTCTAGAAGATGGTAAGTAATATTATTAAAATGTTTGTGTGTATTATATGTATTTTTTTAGAAATCAAAAACTTGAAAGCCACCAACAAGGAGGTTACTCAGTTGAATGCGGAACTTAAAATGGAAAATGGGTACCTAAAAGATGCCTTGAACGAAGTAAATAAGAAGTATTTGACAACCAAAATGGATTATAATGTAATAATCTAACCTGCAGTTGTAACTGTTTTTTTAAATACAGAATATTTTCAGCATTTGTTACAAGTTATAGCCACAATAACTAAGGCATCAATAGAAAACTTATTGGGACTTTCAGAGTCTTTTAATACATTGCAAAGTTTTATTCCACAAGCCTCTCAAACTAACACAACAGCACAGCTAAATAACAGTATGAAATATTGTTAATTCTTATAATGGGAATTATTTATTGTGGTATGTTTTAGAATCATTACATACAACTCAAACTCAAGTAGTAAAACCATCTGTTGTTAATGGACATGTTTTGCAAACGCCAACAATATCATTAACTAGACTGTCTGACAATGTACAACCAAAAAGAGTTTCAAAGGTTACTTCAAAATCTACAGAAACAATTGACGAAAATCCTGTAAGTTTTTTAAAAATATTGACTTGTAAAACCCTATTTACAAAAATTATTTTTAGGACTTGCCTGAACAAACAATTCCTGCAATTGAAGTAACAACACCCTCAGATGAATCTGAAAATGAGTTGTCAGGTAGAATATTTATTTTAATATTAATAAAATTTTGTTAGTTATAGTATAAATAATTAATCCATCAATTACTTTATTAGATAATGAACAACAACAAAGTGAGAGAACAGCTAGTGATGTAGCACCAGAGTATGTAAACAAAAAATAATGTTTAGTATTGTTTATTTATATATATTTGAATTATAGAGGCCTTTCAACAATTACTGAGTTAAGTGAATCAGAAACCACACTGACAACTCATAATGAATGTCCACAAATTAAGCTTGGTTCAGTCAGAGATGTAAGTATTAACATGTCCTTTTCATAATTAAGTGATTGAAATCATAAGACTTTACTTTTCAAGGTACAAATACTTCTAAGTCCACTACCAAGGACCATGTTGGAAAGAATTCAGGGAGAAGTAAGAAATATGAATAAGACCAGCTTTTTAGATATATCAATGAATGCATCAACAGCATCTTCTATAAATAGTGATGAGGTAAATAATATTAATTTTGCTTTTCAATTTGAATACTGGGATTTATTATTTCAGGATTCCCGAGTGATTTTAAGACAAATTACCAATAACAATCCAAATGAAATTCTGGAAAATTCATCGCAAAGTACCAATTCGGATATGACGTTTTCAGAAAGTTTGATAAATGTAAGTTGCTATTAAATAAATGAAATTACAAAAAACAAAACTGTATACAACTGTATTTTTAGTCAATTCGAGACAATAATGAATTCATAGATCCATTTGATATAAATAATTTAAAGGAAATGGCATTGATGAAGTAAGTACGAGTGATACTAATAATTTTTTTAAATAATTTTTATATCTAATTATTACAGAATTGGATTGCGAGTGAGAGATTCAGAATTTAAAACGTAAGTTGAAAATAATATTAAAAAATAATAAATACATAATGGGTAAACTTTAGATCAACGCCTATTGGATCAATATCGATGTCGAAAACAAGAAGTGGGTCGTTGATAAGCTTAACGCCTAATTTTATAACGAAAAGAAAAATAGAGTAAGTTAAAATATATTGATTTTTTAAGCTGTTAAACACAAATTATAAAATTAATTTGTATCTCTCTTTATTAAGATTAAAAATAATCAACATGATTTTAAAGTGTACATTTATAATATATATTACTTTTTAAACATAGGAAACGTGAAGACTCACCGGAAAAACGGAAACGTGGAAGACCAAAATCTAAGTAAGTATTTCAATCCTTGTGAAAATCTAATTACTGATTTATACTTTAAGGGAAATAACTGAATCGCAGAACATTGCAGTACCTCGACGACTTGACATGGTTGATGAAAATATGTAAGTGATAAATTTAAGTGAATATATATATATATATATATATATATATATATATATATAATTTTATCTTTACATTGTTTACTTTTTCTTTGTGTTTCAGAAGCTGCATAAAAAAATCACGTGGACGACCCAAAACTGTAGTAAAAGAAAAGTAAGTTATATATATATATATATATAACTTACTCATGTTTAAAATTAATCTTTTAATTTATTTTGATTATTAGAGACATTCACATGTATTCAGCTGAATCACAAAAAGAGAGCTTGAATAAAATGCTGGTTACGAGTCCAGTGAGGCAGAGTTCCCCTGTTCTCAAAAAAAGTTCAAGGTAAGTATAATATTGAGATACTAATTTGGAAATAAAACTTGATAATTATAGGTCTCCTAGGCCCAAAAGAGTAAATGTGACACCTGGAAAATTCAAAGAACCAACGTTGATTAAGTACGTATTAATTCATTACAATCAATTATATTTTTATTAATGGCTGGTTAAAATTTTTTCACTTATTTTACAGAAAATTAAGGCGATGATAATTAATATTTAAATTTAGGTTTTTAAGACTGTTAGAGGTTATTGATTAAGTTTTGTATTGTTTATAAATATTAGTTAAAGAAAATAGATGATCTTATAGAATATGCTTATCAAGTATTTAGGTTTATAAATTATAATCTAGAAATAGATTATAATTAAAGGAAATTTTAGAATTAACGAGTGTATTAATCATAAATTGTTTTGTTTTGTTTGCATAACTGTAACTTAAACATTTTTACATATCATAAACTACTCTTCCAAATAATTGTTAATACAATTTTATTTATATGTGTAATTTGTTTCAGAAAACTTCGACGTCAATAAGCAATGGTTTTAATACGTTTTACTTTACTGACTTTATTTATGACTTATATTTATGTATTTTTTATTTTAAATGTGTTTTATCGTTTGCTAGATGTAGACGACAGTTAAGTAAAATGTGATTTTATGAATGTGGAAGTTATGTTTAATTAAAATTTGATATAGAACTGCACAATTGAAATGCTTAAGATGGGCGACAAAACAAAGAGGTCCGGCCATTTGGGTTGTCTGCATACTCTTGTCTACGTGGGTGTTGTAACCCCTGGGCATGGGCCCTAAATGATGTGCGTCCCTGATTAGGACGCCCTGTTAAAGTAATGAGTCACATATATGTCGATAAGTTTTTTTTTTAATTTTTTGCATAAAGGTGCATTTTGTTATGAAATAAATTTTTTAAATTATATATTTTGTTTTATTTTTAAAAGTAATGTCTGTCAAAAGAAATAGTTCGGAGAATTTTTTCACATATTTTATTTCAAATATATCGAGTAATTAAGCACTAAACAATAAAAATATGCATTATCCAAACTAATTCATTCCGCGGGGGTAATGTACTATAGTGTAAATAGTATTTTCATTTCCTCTACTGACAACTTTTACGTTAACTAAGAAATAAAAATACCACGCTTTTATTCGTAAGGAAAGATATTGTCAGATGTTTTAGATGTAAATTCCAATTAAAAAATTTTATTAATTTAGATAATAAATGGAAAATACTTATTTCTAGTTTCTCTGATCGTACTTTGAAAGTACACAATTTTTTATTTTTTCTACATATAATTAATATTTCGTTATAGGCGTGTATGTCGCATTATACTATTTACGCGCCCCTCGGTTACAAGGGTATTCCCCGTTAAGTGAAGTAATAAACTGGTAATATTTTATCCCGTTAACATTTATTCACAAAAATTAAAGTCATATATATTTGCATCTGATGGTTTTAAGCAAACTTATGTATGTATCACATTTCACATAATTTCTTTTACTGAGTTGTAAATATGTAACAAATTTCTTAAAACTTTCAAATAGATTTTAAGTGCTCACAATAACTGTAGTTAAGAAATTTTATTCTAAATTAGAATTAAAATTCGTAATACCTTCTAAAACATATGCATTTTATGTTTTCAACGACATCTTTTTCAATTCAGCCCAATGATAAAGAATCAAGCACAGTTACCTGTAACTAGTACAATACTTATAGTTCAGGTATACGTCGTCAGTAAGCGTTAATGCGCAACAATCATTCAATAATATTTTGGTGTTATTCTTTGACAGAATTTACGTAGATTATAAACGAAAATGTGGAAAATCTCCAGAAATTAAATCATCCAGAGCATCTGTCTCGTTCTTAGCATAAACTAGGTGTTGTGTGCGTTAATCAGTAATCGCAAACATGTAGAATATAAACGATTCATTGTGAAACTGCTCGGAAATAGTGCTGTGTGCTAAGTTAATTAGTAGTGCGGATTACTCCTTAATATATAAATACGACTACGCGACAAATTAATATAAACATGGAGAGCATAGGCGATTACGAATACAGCACAAAGGACCTGATAGGACACGGGGCTTTCGCTGTCGTCTTCAAAGGCAGACATAAAAAGGTCAGTAAACTAGCATGCGAATAATAACAAATTTACAAAAACGTGCCCGATTCCAGAATCCGAATTTGACGGTGGCGATAAAGAGCATCACAAAGAAGAGCCTCGCTAAATCGCAAAACCTACTCGGAAAGGAGATTAAAATATTAAAGGTGAGTGTGAAACAAGGATATTTCTGTTTACTTTGTCATTGTTTGTAATGGTTGATTTGTTTTGGTTTGTTTATGATTATTGTTTACTGCCATACTTACGAATAATTAAAATACGCGTTTGTTATAAATATTTTACGTGATTAATATTTATAAATACATTCTAGTTGTTATTAAAATGGTTTGCATCAAGTGTTACAGAAAGATCCACTTTTATGACAGTTAGGTTATGGTAGATATACTTTAATGTCACAAAATAAACAGAGTTCTTTTTTATTCTATTTTGATTTTATGTGGATACAGAATTGTTTACAATTGAAATGCTCATATATTCATTTATTATTATGAGTATTCAAATAGGCAAGTTTTAATTATTTATTAAATTAATGATTAAATTTGTGTTGTGTTCCTGTCATTTGAAGTTTTTTAATATATCTGTATATTTGAAAGTTCTATTTACACACTATAAGCGGGTCGGGTAAAAATACCCGTCTCGAAAACTGTTGATTGTTAGCGGACCGTAATTTTTACCTTTTTGAATGTATTTACTTTAAAAACGGGGTGAGATAATTTTACTCTATTGGTTTACAAACGGAACTGAACGAATTATCTCTTATTTTTTGTTATCATTCAACAACTTAGTTTGGACTATTTTGTTACCCGCCTATAGTGTGTTAAGATACACAGAAAATAAAATTAAACAATTATTAAAAAATGGTTTCCTAACAATCAAAAATTATGTTAATACAAATATATAAATAATTCAATCAACTTCAAAGTTATCGAGAAGTATTGAATAGAATTTATTTTAGTTTACTAATTCCAAAAAATAACATAATTATTATATTTGCAATCAATTTAGTTGTTTTCCAAGTCCGGTCGCCCAAAATTTAACTAAATGATATTTTAGAGGATTCTGGAAAATAATTCCCCAAAATTATTTAAAGTTTAATAATGTAATCATTATTACTATGCCAGTCAAGTCTGGTTAAGCCATGCTTCAGAAATTAGAGTTTGTAGTTTTATAGACGAATTAAGTCGAATAATTAAGATAAATGTAATACACACATTTTTCTTTTGTACATTACAAATTATATAGTTTATTTATTTTCTAATGTAAATATCCTGTTACAACCATTTTAATAAGGCACTTTTTTAGATTAGCTATTATTTTTTGGCTAGGTATTAAATATACATTTTTATCACTTATTATTATTCATGCTTTTATCTTCGATCAATATGATTGATGACGTTATAAAAACTCCTCAATGCTGTAAATAAAGAATAAACAGAATTTTTTTATATTTAAATAGCCGAAAACTAATTTTGTTTGTTATATTTATTTTTACATAAAGAACGGATAATAAATTCTTCACATTTTCTTGTAAAAGATGCATATACAATTTTGTAAGAATTGCTTTGGGTAATGCATCTGGATGAATCAGAGTTATTTTTGAAATCGGTGCTATTTATTTAGTTAACAAACTGGCATTTTGTAAATTTTGTTGTAACGTGATGTTCTATAAATAAAATTTGATAAGGAATGTCTTGTTCATTATAATTTATTTTTCAGGACTTAACCGAGTTACATCATGAAAATGTTGTTGCATTATTGGATTGCAAGGAATGTAAGAACAATGTATACCTTGTTATGGAGGTAAGTTTTAATTTAAGTATTAATAAAATTGCAATAATATGAAAAGTCGCAATTAGAACTTAAAAATGTAGTACCACAAATAATAATACATTATATATCAAGAGCGATTAGAAATCATTTTTTCGTCTGTGAGACATATAATGCTTTTTGCAAAACCAAATAATAATTTATTAAAGAGTCAGAGATATGTGATATCTCTGTTGACAACTTTCCCATCCAAGAATTGTATTGAAGTATTTAACTGCGCATGTGTACAACAATCGGTTATAGTCTTACGTGTAAGTTACGCAAAATAATTTAATTTTCCCCAAATGATTCAATATAATACAAAATTATAAGTATTTAATGTGTTTATTCAAAATTAAAATTACAATAGACAATTAAATTTTAAGAGGTAATATAAATATTTACAATTCGTAATTTAAATTTTACAATTTATTAAACTTACACATAATAGTTACAATTATAGTTATCTATAAAATAATACAAATTCTTAATAACTTAGCTATCGAGTCTTCTATCAATATAAAATTTAAATACCAAACACAAACATTTGAAATTTCAAAAGAACGTTCACTGTCACAGACTTGTTAATGATACTATATTCATTTCAAAAAACAAAATACATACGACTTTTATTATAAGTATCACGTGATTTAAGCTTTTTGATTGTTTTCTCCACTGGTACTGGGCTCGCTTAACGGAATGCGGATAACGTCTTCTCTTACTTGAGGAGTTGCTTGGTTCTTGGCGATCAACGGTTTCATTTCTTTCGATTCTTTAACGGGTTCCTCTTCGACTTCATATTCGCCATCCTTGCGTTTCTTGATGTAATTGTATCCTACTGCGGTCAAGCCTACTATCAAAACGGCGACAAAAAGGAATATCAGGATGTTGGTGTTCTTGTTTTCTTGCGACGCTCCGGATTTTGGTTCTTCCTCTGACAAAAATAAAACATGTAAAAACGATTGGAAATTTTTACAAGTTTACTCACCAGCTTTTGTGGCATCGCTGTCGTCAGTTTTTGATTTAGTATCTATAAAAGCATCATATTTTTAATTTAGGTAAAAACATTATTGTTAATCCACTCACCTGGAGTTTGCTCCTCTGCTGCATTATTTTGTTCTGGGGATTCTAGAATAGAAACAAGCCTTTAGAAATTTCGGTATTTATATGATTTATATTAGAATATTTCGTCTACTGCACGTGAAGCTTTAACAGTAGAATAGTTTATTAAAAATATTTCTGGTAGATCTGGGAGATAAGTGTAAAAATGAAAATACAACGTTCATTAGCTTCCTGATTTACCAGCAATATTTGAGAGCACCTACCATCAACTGAATTAATACTAGCTGATTTTGGACCTGCAAATTAATAACATTCTTAAAAATATATACTCTTTTACAAAAACTTTCAGTTTTGTAATTAAGAGTGCAGTGATCCTTACCTGGTCGCGGTAGGGGTGATCCACTTTCAATGTCCGTAGGTTTGGATTCGACGGTGTTGCTGTTATCTTGTAAGGAATTAATTTCTTCTAATCTTCTACCTCCTTTCTTTCTTTTACTTCCAGTATTATCGTCTCCTTCATTAATTGTTGGAGGATTGATCGCCTTATTATCATCTGATAAACATAATTGAAATTATATTTTGTTAGTTACAAATTATTACTTTTTGTATGCTTACCTTTATTTTCTGAGACAGCATTCATGTCATTTGATGGCGCGGCATCATCACTTTCTGGAACCTCTTGGTTCTTATCTTGATCGGTTTCTGAATAACAGTAACATTGTTTTCTATGTTCGTAAATTAAATATAGAGCTTACCATGAGTATTGCTACTATCTCCGTTTATGGAGGCATTCAGCTGCACATTGCCAACAGGTGCTGTAAATTTAAAAAGTATAACGTTATACACACAACAATTTAACAATAGTAAACTTACTGTTATCGGCAGGTCCTTCCTGTTTTTCCGAGTTGTCACCCTTTACCTCTTTAGACTCTCCTTCATTAGTCGGAGTTGCATTCTCTGCAGATTGTTCTTCCTGTTTCTCAGAGCTTTCACCTTTTACTTCTTTAGACTCTTTTTCATTTATCGGAGCTACATTATCGGTAGGCTTTTCTTCTCCTTGTAATTCTGAATTGTCACCGCTTATCTTTATAGGCCCTTCTTCATTTGTCGGAGTTGCATTATCGACCGATTGTTCTTCTTCCTGTTTTTCCGGGTTGTCACCGCTTATACTTTTAGGTTCTTCCTCATTTGTTGCAGTTGCATTATCGACGGATTGTTCTTCCTCTTTTTCCGGATTGTCACCGCTTACCTCTTTAGGCTCCTCTTCATTTGTCGGAGCTGCATTATCTACAGACTGTACTCCTTGATTCTCTAGGTTGTCACCGCTTATCTTTTCAGACACTTCTTCATTTGTCGCAGTTTCATTATCGACAGAATGTTCTTCCTCCTCTTTTTCTGGGTTATCACCGGTTATATTTTTAGGCTCTTCTTCATTTTTCGTATTTGCATTATTGACCGATTGTTCGTCTTGCTTTTCCGGTTCGTCACCCTTTGTATTTGCAGGTTCTTCATTTGTTGGAGCTGCATTATCGACGGATTGTTCTTGTTTTTCCGTATTGTCACCGTTAACCTCTTTAGGCTCTTCTGCATTTGTCGGAGCTGCATTATAGGTGGAATCTTCTTCGTGTTGTTCCGGAGTGTCACCGTTAACTTCTTTAGGCTCTTCTTCATTTGTTGAAACCGCATCCGGCTTAGGCTCTTCTTCATTTGTTGAAACCGCATCCTGCTTAGGCTCTTCATTGTCTGCCGCTAAAAATTAAAATACTTGTGTTAAAAATATTATTATAATATGATAAAACTTACGAGGTTGTGTGACATCGTCATTAACTTCTGGTGCCGCTGCGCCTGTAATTAATACATGGTGGGTGTTTTATTTATTTAAAAAAAAATAAAATTCTTACCTTGTTGAGATTCTTGTCCTTCAGTATCTGACACTCCAGTGTCCTCCTCCTGTGGTTCTAAAAATTCAATGTTTTAACAAAAAGAGTGTTGAACATGTAGTAATTACCTTCTGCCACTTGACGCTTTTGAATGGATAATGTTTCCTGATATTGCGCATCTTCACCTAAATCTTCAATGGAATTGAACCTTTCATTCCATATTTTTACCTGTAATAAAAAATTAATTTTTACTTTTATCATTCTCAGATTATTTACATGAATTGCATTTGGAGACCATCTTATCACTATTTAAATAATACGTGTACGTATTAAATGACATTTTTATTACATTATAAATGTTAAATGTTTACAAAGAATCCTTTACTATCAGATACAGTTGATCAAAATGAACCAGTGTAGTTTAAAAATATAGGTAACTTACCGTCTGTACGTCTGATTGTCTGTTTAATGTGAATGCAGAAATTGTTCTGAAACATAAATACTAAATTAACGTTTGAAGCGATTGTTTGTTTTTCAATTTAGAATATTTTTTATTAACTAATATTAATATTTTAAATACAGGAAATGGGTTTAATTAGTTAAATTATGACAAATATTTGGATTTATATGACAGATTTATGATTATTTATTGTACTTAAGTTTTTTATGGCTAGTGGTTTAACATTGAGTGTCCTAACGTGTTTTAGTTAATTTTATATTTGCATTCGTAATTTGATCTCAAGTTATCATTCTCCTTAGAGTATTACTTTTTTAATCATAGATAAAATTTATTAGATTAGTTCACCTTTAAATCGTTAATTTCATCAATCGATAACTTCCTTTATTGTAAAGTAAAAATTATAACATTTGCCATCTTGAATGATTGCCATTCATGTGATTTGTGCACAATTGTATATCACAGGATACCCAATAAATTGTGTTTGAACAGTGATATTTTTATTTATATTAGATAGGGAATAATAAGAAAAGCGAGTTGTAATATATGTTAAAACATATAGTGTTACATATACAGATAAAGTTACTGATTTGTAATAAAACTCATGTTGATTAAGATCTATTAATTTATAATTTATTTACTTACCCGATAAAACAAAATAAAAATAACTTCCAAATCATTTTATAACCGTGTGTGTAGTACACCTCTGCACTAGGAGAAAGCACGAATTAAACTGACTAGAGGTTCGAATTTTTGATAAGATAAGATACATATCATTTAATACATACCGTGAAGGTAGATTCTATACTAATCTTAAATTTGCAAGCAGTATGTACAAATAATTAACACGTATAAGCAAATTGTGCGTGACAAATTATAATTTTGATGTTATTGTTTTCCTTCAATATGATTTGTCTTACTGTGTTGAAAAAGAAAAATGTTTTGTTACATACAAAATGTAAAGGTTTCATTAAAATAAATAAAGTTATTATTATTTTTTTACAATTGTGTTACCTGGCTACAAATTTGTTTATATGAAATCTGATGAGTCATGACGATTCACAGGAAATTTTAATGTAAATATATTAATAATATTGATAAGAAACTTCAAAGTAACTAGGTAAATTGTGCTACATTCAGTTAGGAAAATCCGGAGTACTTTTCAATAATAAAAGAAAGATTTAAAATAATTACTATTGTAATTTCATCAAAACTGATGAACTGAACTTACCGTTCGTACCGATTCATAAATTTATAAATAATAAGTATTATTTCATGCGTTATGTAATCTAATAAACAATATTACTACTCAAGGTTTCGACGTCATTAACACTCCATTGGATACATTTTTAAATAATCTCATGCTATCAACACAAAATTGTTTCCCTGTAAATGCAATGAATGCAATAGTAAATTAGATTAAAATAAATTAATAGTATGTATAATGTTCCTCAGGACATGTTTCTGCTCATGCGTGTTTGAACGTTTAAAAAGTTTTGGTCCAATCTTTAATAATATCATGTGTTATTTTTTTAGTATTGCAATGGTGGCGATTTGGCCGATTACTTAGGAGGTAAGTTTTCACAGTGACAAAGTCTAAACGAGATATTTATTCACTTTTATTTTGTTTTGTAGCGAAAGGGACACTTAGTGAGGATACAATACGCTTATTTTTAGTGCAATTAGGTCAGTACCTATGTTAAAATCCAATTTCTGTGTCTAATATCAGTGATTTTTAGCTGGTGCTATGAAAGCGTTGTACGCAATGGGAGTCGTACATCGTGATCTTAAGCCGCAAAATATTTTATTATCGCACAGCGGGGCTAAACTGTATCCGCAACCGTCCGAAATCAAATTAAAAATAGGTAAGTACAATTCAAAATTCGTCCGACAGAAATGTAATGTCAGTGTATTATTTGCAGCGGATTTTGGATTCGCCAGATTTCTGCAGGACGGGGTCATGGCGGCGACCCTCTGTGGTAGTCCAATGTACATGGTGAGTGACTGAATGATGTGTAATGTACAAGTAAAAAATTGATTTTATCTTATATAAATAAAATCGATCGATAATTTTTATCTATGACAGAGTGATTCATGTATCTGAAATAACCGTTTTCAATCTGAATACAATTATTTGTATTGCAATTTCAATATTTGCATTAAAATATGTGCATATGTTAAATTTGTACCTTAAACAGGCGCCCGAAGTGATAATGTCTCTTCAATACGACGCCAAAGCTGACCTGTGGAGCTTGGGCACCATCGTTTTTCAATGCCTGGTAGGCAAGGCGCCGTTCCAGGCGAACACGCCTCAGCAACTCAAGCAGTTCTACGAAAAGAACGCCAACCTAGCACCAAAGTAATACCCCGTCCTTATTGACTGAGCGGAACTTTATGGCTGTGTTAAAATTCTAGGATTCCCCCGCAGACTAGTCCGGAGCTGACCGATCTCCTGCAAGGTTTGCTGAAACGCAACGCGAAGGAGCGTATGAATTTTGAGTCGTTCTTCAATCACAAGTTCCTGCAAAGACCCGAGCCACCTGTACAAAGTCCACTTCAAGCAGGTGCGTTTCGTATTTAAATTGAGGCATGGAAAATGTTCGTTGGTCTATTGACACTAACCATTTATATACCACAGTTGATACTAATGTTGGACGAATTTATTCTGTATGTACTAGATTTGATGTTGAATGGTTGAATCCATGAATTGGTTGGTGTAGCTGGTTAAGCAAACACGATTTATTTGCAGAAATGTTTACTGAGTAGTTAGGATTTTGGTAGACATATATTTAAATTAATAGGAGAATTGAATTGAAGATTTATAACTCTGGAGAATTTTTTAGTTGCCCAATATTTGCCAAGCGTTGAATGGATGTTAAAACCAATGGACAGTTTACCGTTATTTACAGATATACAGAATTTCGGTGGTTTGGCGAAAGATACAATACAAAAAGTTGTAGATTTTAATAAAATCGTAGGTATGTGGTATGTATGTAAAAGAGGAACGTTAAATTTTAAACGGAATTTTGTTACAATTGAAACATATAATTTCTATTGAGATATGGTATTCTCAGTTTAAAATGTTATCAGTTAGTATCCTTCAATCTATCACAAGTACAGAAAATGATCTGGAAGAATCACTATAACCATTCGAAATTAATTAAAAATTAAAATTTCTTGAAATTAAGTTATCAATTATCATGATGATAATTAAAGTTAAAAATATTTTTTAATTGTATTTTAGTTCAAACATTCATTTTTAGAATAGAATTTTTCTCTAAAAAATTTAGGGTAATTTGGGTGTGGTTAATATACTGAACATATCTCACAAATATACCGTTACTAGGTGAATGGTCCAAATGAAATAATAATAATATATTTCTCATGTCTCATACCTAAATTACCTTACATAAATAAATTTAAGAAAGTTTCTATATTTTCTCTGAAAATTAGTATTATAGACATTAATAAAATGTTGTCATGGTACAACTGTCATTGGTAGAAACGTTATATGGTGCGTTTTTTGTATATCATTGTCAGTTAAAATTAAACAGAAGAAGAAAATGTTTAACTACAGCTTTTGTTGTGATTAACTGAATAATTTTCGAAGATGGGTAAGTGACGATTATACAGCAAATATTTCATGGACCAACTGCATTATTCCAATGCAAACATCTATTTTGTTTTTTTTTCACGGATATTAAGGTTTCTTTCTTATAGATATACCATTTTCAAATATTATTGGCACAAGCAAGGTGCCTTCGAGGTCGCCTCCTCCAGTTGCTAAATTGAGCACACCTCCAATCTCTCAACCGGGTAAGTCTCGCACTTTAATTTCATTTCATAACGTGAACCAAATTTCTGTGCTTGAATGAAACCATGGCCTTTATTTATTCATTCTAGCACAATATCACGGTGTTTATCTCAAAGTTGGCGCTAGTAAATTGATAGCGTTCCAAGATTAACTCGCAATTTTTAATAATAGTCGTGTATCTATATGATATTAATTGAATTCAAGTGCTGTACACGATAAATAAATACTTTTCAATTAGTTTATTTTGATTTTATCGTGTTACAATTAGATATAATATGTTCTAAAATAACAACATTAACTCTGTTGGACTTGATCATAAATCTTATTTTCTTACTTTGCAAAAACTTTAAATGTTGTTTTAACACAGGATTACAAATCCATATAATAAATACATATAAATTGCTTTGAGAATAACATTGTTGATTTTTTAAAATCACCTTTGGTGTTGGAAGTCAAAAAATTTATACTCAAGATCAAAATCGAATTTAAAATATCTATATTATACGTTCAAAAATAAAACGTTTTTCCGAATGATTTTAAAGATACTGTTGGCTGATTTGATTTTAATCTTGATTTCCTTGTGGTGCATTCCAATGACCAGACAAAAATGTTGCGGTTGTCTAAATGCATCGTTGACCATTAACTCGTATTAACTCATTCATGATTACGCATTGCTAAATTTCTTAAATTAACTTGACACTTGGTTCATGCCATCGCTTGTCCCCTTGTAGAATCACCACGATCTACAAGAAACGCACTGAGTTCCTCAAACGAGGACGATGATTATGTTATAGTTCCACAAAACATCCAAACATCAGACAACATCGTCGAGAGTGTTGAAAAGGAGAAACCCAGGTAAGTCAAACTAAATATATATAAAAGTTATAAGGAACCTCAATTATATATATTTTTTAGTACTCTAAATTTACCAGCTAAGGCGATACCGTCTCCATCTGTGCCTGTCGTGAGTCCCACAAGACCGAGCACGCTGCCTATCTCCGAACCTATTCCGGTTCCGAGACGGCCTCATTACCAAAGAACCTATAGTCAATCCGAGAAGAAAGAAGAACCCTCTTCTCCCACCACAGTACGTTTATTTTTCTTACGACGTCAGCTATTATTATATATTTGTGTAATTTAGGGTGCAAGTAGTAGCGTGCCGCGATCCCAACCCATCACCATGAAGAGGCTCGAGAAGAAAGTGAGCGATATTGACATCAGTTCATTGTCTCCCCCTTCAGTAAGTTTAGTAATGAACATAATAGCCAATTATTTAACTAACAATCTTCTATAGGTGCAATTTGTGATTGGCACACCGCCCGGCGGCAGAAGAAGGTCAACTTCGAGCAGCCTGTGCGAAACCCCGCCGCCCCCTAACATATGGACGGTTTCGCCCACGGCCGCTCGAAACATGCCAATGAACTCTCCATTGCGCAGATCGGGTACATCTCCACCGATTCTGAGCGGTCCCCTGGCCAGAGTGCCGATCTTGAGCAGTCCGAATCTCAGCGACAACAATAATTTGGGTAAGTCGCCGGTGGTTCCGTTCTGCACCAGGGCCGTTACTCTGCCGGAGATTTCGGAGATGGGCAACTACCACAATTTCTTCAACGATACCGCCTCCAATCACGAGAACCATCCGATTACATTCTTGGCACCTGAACTCAACGAAGAAACACTTTTGGAGGCAAGACCCTGTGATTTGTTCGGTTAATAGTCGTATTAATTATTCATATTTTGCAGAAGGAGCACAACGAAACCTTGGCTAAAGTCAACTTCGTGTTGGCGCTGAGCAACTGCATTCTGGAGTTGGCGCAGCAGAGGGCCACACCGATCGCCGCGTTAATCGATCCCACCCAGCAGAATCATCCGCAGAGTGAGATGGGAAGGCGCGCCGAACAGTTGGTCCTTTTGGTGCGGGCAATGCAATTGCTCAGCAGCGGACTAGATCTAGCTTGCAAACAACTAAAGTCCGGCCAGTTGAGGCCCAGCAGCTCCGTCAAGAATGGTAACAGGTTTTTGCATATAACATTATGAAATTAATTGATTTCGTTTTGTTTTGTTTTCAGTGATTTCTACAATGAACACCAAATTTAGATCCACGCTTCATGAATGCAAGCAACTGAACAGCACCGGCTTGCTGAACAAGCTCGGATCTACGAATATAACAGCAGAGAAAATACTTTACAATCACGCGATACAAATGGTAAGGGACAAAACTAATGATCACTCAGGCATTATTAAATTAAATGTTCTTCGTTTAGTGTCAGTCGGCAGCTTTAGACGAACTGTTTGGTAATCCTGAAGAATGCTTTTCTCGATACCAAACAGCTCAAATCCTACTTCACAGTTTGTCACAACAGGTGCATAATCAACAAGATAGAATGCTATTGACTAAATGTAAGTAACATTTTTATTGTACTTAATATATTTATTAAGGCGATATTTATTTCAGATAAAGACGCTGTAGAAAAACGCTTATTTGTACTGCAACAACAAGGATTCATTTATGCAACCGATCTCTCTTAAAATATACGACATAATTGCCATTTCTTTGATCACGTATTTATATATGTCTACAATTTGAAATTATATTATCAACTACTAATTTTCGTATTAGGTTTAATTTACTAGAAAACAGTAGTTTATATTTTATCTGGTGATCTTTAGGTACAATAATCAATTATTTTTAGGTAATCTTTTCGTTGGTTTATTTTTTATCGTAGATTACTATTAGAAAATATATAATTAGTGTATGTAATATATTTACATATGGGGGTTCTTATCTCAAATATATCGCATTATGGTTTCAATAGTTTACACCTATTTAATAATAATTTTAAATATTTATTGTTAGGTTCTATTAGTTCTTGAATGACAGGACTGTAATATTCTAAATTGTGACTGTATTATGCAAATTGATTGTCATGGGAACCCTATAAATCATTACTAAGATGTTCTGATTATTTTTGGATATGTGTACTTTGCAGATGTATATAGAGTACGACTGTTTTGGTATAGTTTGAATTTCTTCCATTGCAGGGTGATGATTTGTGTTTGTGTACGAGATTGTATCATGTAAAGTGTAACCATATTATAATTGTATTTACAATTATACGATTATTTCTGTTGGATCTGTCAAACTTGATTAAATAAATAAATAATATATAACTATCAACATGTTTTATTTAAAAAAAATGCATTACAAATTATTAACATACAAACATTTAAATGAATGGAATTGGATCCATGCACCTGTAATAACAGTCTGTTACAAGGCAGCAGATTTTGTCACCAGGGCAACCATAATCACTAATGCATTCCTGTTTTCGGAGTTCCAGACAAAAAATACTTTCAGCCAAGTTGTACAACGATTCCACATGCAAACATTTACCTGGTTTTTTAGCTAACATAAAATAATTTAATAATTATACAAAAATAAAGTAGAACTGATACCTTTAGGATTTAAACAGTCTTCAACGAAAACACATCTTCGGAACAACGATCGGGTACACGTGCATTTGTAACAGTTCTCCATTATGTCCTCTCCTTCCTCACAGTATCCTTAAAATAATACATTAAGGAAAGTATGTGACATTGTGTAGTTAGTTTTACCTGCAATTGTGGACGCTACACCCGTGAGTGAATCACAAGCAGTTTTTCCCTCTCTACATTCACATATAACAAAAGAGTCGAATGCTACAACATCATCATCGCATGGTTTACCTTCAAGTTCTAAAATATATATATATACATATTTTTAAAGGATATTTATTGAAAATGATAATTTTTATGCCTTTTTGGAATCTATTAACGCAAATAAGTTCGTTTTTCCTGTTGCAATGACAGCGATAATCGTCCGCAAACCAAATAACTCCAGGTGTGCAAGAATCTGAAATGACTCTTTCGAATTTCATGTAATTATTATTTTTTTTTACTTACACGACATACAGTCTGTTTTGTAACATTTCACTTTTTCCCCATAGCATCTACAATATTTACATCTCTCGAACCAAACTTCTCCGTCAACACAATCTAGAACTGATTTAAATTTGTAGTACTCAAAAAACTGATCTTATAATCAATGTCGTACAAAAAATGTTTTAATTTTCTAAATAGTGAATGTAATATAAATTAACATAATCGACTCTTCCTAGCGTAGCTACTGATGTTTTTGGAATATGAGGTGAAATCAATGATAATTTATACGGCAAGTCGAAACAGATCAGGTGTCAATTTAATTTAGAGCTGCGAAATGCGGTTATTAATTGTGTCTGTCTAAATATAGGCTGGTGCGATGGAATGAGTCGATTAACCCAGAAACCCCAAACAAAAAAATTGAAAATTTTATTGAGATTAAAAACTTACCCGCTACACAAATATTTATTGAAACTATAAAAAAAATAAGAACTTTAAAATGCATTTCTGTATTTTATATTTCAACACCGTAATAATTGTGACTATTGAAACAAAGGAAATTATTTGTATAAGGAGGTTTCCATTGTGTACAATATAAAGTTTCAAGTCGAGAATTTTCAAAAGTAAATATAAGATAATTTGTTACAACGACATACACAATCGACGTTTAATAACTATGAAATCAATTCTCGTCGTCGTTTTTTACGTAGTGCCTTTTGTGATATCAATTTTATTGTCTGAAGGTTGACGTTTCGAAGGTCGGACGATCTTATTTAAAATACATTTCCAAGTGTTAATTTTTTCACATTCTCATTGCTGGCATACACATAAAAACAGGCGTAAATATAAAGAGCAATATGTATTGAAACCTCGGCAAACTTTCAATGTAATGCAGAATCGAAAATAAAGAAAATGTCTGAATAAGAATTTTTAAGGGTTTTCTATTAACTTTCCAAAGGGATTCTTTTTATTTATGGACGCCGAAAACAATAAAGCTTCGACTTTAATAAAATGCGCAAGCAAAATGTATATTATGTCGGATGACCGCCGATTTGTATACAACAGTCTTTGGTACATTTTTAATATTTGTTGTTTACAAAATATAAACAAGAAGTGTTTGTTATTGAAACATGAAGAATTATTGAGTCAATTGCCAAAAGAAACAAGTTACATGCATAATTTAATAAATAAATCCCACGTGTACGAAGTACTGGCCAGTATTTTAACGTTTATCAACTAAATTTAAAACGACAGGTATTATTTTTAGTTGTGCTGTTTTTCTTTTGTCGACAATTACTTCTCAGTAATTGTGGAGTGTTGTTTAAGAAAATAGACATTATTATAAAAAAAGTTACTTGAAAGTAACTCAATTTAAAGTTTCGATTGGAAATAATCTTAGGATTATTAAGAAAGGCAGAAGTTTTATCAAATAATTGATCTTTCTACTTCCAATTTAATTTGGCTTATATTGTGGGCGATTTTTCACAGAAACTGTGTAAGGAATAATTTTAAAACAAATATTAAAGGTGATGCCGTTTAATTATTTTTTTCTTGGTAAATAATAAAACCGACAATAATTTATTTTTATAATTTAATTTTAGTTAGTGTTTTAAGAATTTACAGAAATATATGCTTAAAAATTTAAATTTTTAAATGTTGAAAAATGTGAATGTTTTATATATATTATTTACAAAACTGTTGTAATATATAATTTAATATATTTAAAATATATTACAATAGATATATTTCTATTTATTGTTAATTAGGAAATTCACACCTCTAAATATAGCATTTAAGTGCAATCAAAGTATTTTATGTTATATTTACACTGTTATCTTTCTACAGATATTCATTTTGTATCTAAATCAGAATAATTTCTACAAAAATTAAAGCTTAAATAAAATAAATGCACAATGTGTATTAAGTGTATTAAGTTGTACAAAACTTAAAAAAAGACATATATTTATCGAGATATCGCTAATGGTCGTTTGAAATTAAACAACCACAACCACAATAATAGCCACAATTCACACAAATTTGAAATTTTTTGGTGTTTTAATTGGGACTTCATGTTGTTCCATAAGTTTTCTATCAGATTTAGCCACAATTCACGCAAATTTAAAATTTTTTGGTGTTTTAATTGAGACTTCTTATATTCTATTTTAGTAATTAGTAAATTGTTACTATTGTAAGGGTACTTACATAGTGTCATAAAAATATTTTATATGTGCAAACCAATCCAGGCTAAGAAGTACGTTTAAAGTAATATCTGAAATATATTGACCGAGTTATTATAAACTATGATAAAAATGCTAATTCGACTCGTGTATATAGTCACCAGTGGACGTTACATGTCCTAATTTATTTAATGTTGAAATGTTTTACGTAAAAATAAAAAGTAAAATTATTCATATTCATAATATTCAGTTAAATTTCACTAAAATTTACATTGATGATTCTCTCATAATAAGAAAATTAGTGGCCTTTAAGGTAGAAAAAAAGTAAGAGGAAATATTTTAATATTTTGGAATATTATTAATAGCTCCTGACACGATACACATTAATTAATGAATGAACTTTTGATATTTTAATTGTTACTATTATAAACATTTTTGTTATTCCCTTTGAAAAATTAAATATTTCAAAAACCCAGTTCCATTTGCAAAATTAAAATTAATGCCATTTCCGATTAAACCGCATTCAAATTACTTAAAAAAAAATAAATAATATTTTAGAGTGATGTCACTTTGATAACGTTTTGTTTCCAAAGTTTAAAATATAACTAAAAAAAAATCGGAATATTTTAATAAATATCAAGAATTTACCACATTAACAAATTGCGATTCGACACTTTATATTAATCGCACATCGAATAATATTTATTCGTTGTTTTATACAGACCTACTTAATTGTGTTTACCTGTTGCACAGGACCATGCGCCATCAAATTCATTCAGGAAAACGGCAGCCAGCGAGTTAATTTTCCGCTGGATTTCTCTTTCAGTTTCAGAGCGTTCGTCTCACGGTCTGTCACGACAAAGTCCTTAACAGCGCGACTTTTCACTGCGGACTATGAAGTTGAAGTGGGAGTTCGAGAGAAATTTATAGTGTTTTTTGTATATTTAATTTGTAAGTTTTTCACATTTTATAATTATTAAAAATTTTTGTATGATTTTATTTCATATTTAAGTTAATTTTAAGTTTTTTTCGCAGTGAAATTAAAACGGCTTTTAAATTAATATATATTTTTATACAAAATTAATTACTTATTAGTTTAATGTAAACTTTGGCAACATTGTTTTATTAAAAATATAATTAATTTAATTTTTTTTGAGTGTATAAGTAGTGTAAAATCTTAAGTGATTATCTTATCTACTTACTTTTCACAATTTAATGATAACCTAAACTAACGAAAAGTAGATCTAGAAAAAGAAATTTGGTTTTTATAGTCAATTAAAAGATACACAACTTGAGTCCTGAAGGGTTGTTCCAATATGACAAAGTATATAAACACCAACTGTTTATACTTTTATTAGTATTCTAGTCGAGACTCGTGTTGGCTCAATCCCAAAGAGGAAGTTTTGGAGATCTGCCAAACCGTATAACCATGGAATGGACTTTTGGCATTGACCTTCCGCATAATGAAAGTAATATATACCATAAAACGGGATTTGGAGCATCAACAGACCAACGAACGGAAACATAATATCAACAGAAAATTACAATTGCTAAATGGCTGCATGTTTTTCATGTTCTGGTTACAGGAAATTATATTTCATCGATAAACTAATTTATCTCTTTTATGCGTAACATAATACATTAAATGATAATAGCCAAAAAAAAAGACAAGTAATAAATCATAATCAAACAATCGATATCAGTGTATTTGAATAGTAAAAAAAAAATGGAAATTGTACACAAACAAACATAAATCGGAAGTAATGATAGTTATTAATGAAAACTCCTTCAATGAAGTCGACATTTTTCCCATTTCTTATCCGAGACAAGCTTAAGCTGAAAGAGTACAACTAAATCTCAATACACTCTATGGAGTAGATTAATGGCGGCATTCATGGTATCAATTCAGAAACGTTTCCACTGAATCTGATATCAATATTTATTGACAGAACCACGGGGAGTAAAGAAGATTTGACGGATAAATAAGATAACATTGTGATTTATGTGAATTTGAAAAATTTCGAATATTTATTAAAAATTTTGACGCTGAACGCCGACTTTTCCGCACTCCATATTTAACATATTGGAAAACTTTGAAATTGTACGGATAAATCTCTATAAACTTAATGACTTGGATTAATTGCAAAGAATCACTTCAAGTTAGTTTGATGTAGACGTTTACTCTTTGGCACCCACAACCTTATTTACTCTGAAAAGTCAGAAATTAATGTATTGATTTTTTAAATATCTAGTGAAATATTGTAAATGCTTAAACGCGTGAACTAAACATGTAATTAATCAAACGCTAATTGAAATTAAGAGAAAATAATGTACGTTTTTGTATACGAACACATTTTATACTTCTCATTTGATTCTGTGCGAAAATATGCGAAACTTTGCGGATTCATTTACCACGTACAACTTTCATCAGCAGTAAAATTCTCTGAAACTTTGAGCCCTTACATTTGGACTGCATAATATTAAATTCATAAAAATTGTGCCACAGTTGCATATTGATGAGAGTAAATTATAAAATGGTGAGAGCTCAATTTTATGTAGCGTTTTTAACACTTAATTATTATTGGAAACATTTTTAGAATATTATTAAATAAAGTTGAATTAACTTGTTAAAGCTTGTCAACATTATTTTTAGGGGAGAAAACCGTAAATAACTTTTGAGTGCTTCGCATATTAATTTTTAAGTCACTTTCCCAACAGTTAATCCTTGAAAACTTTTGACATTTATGATTTAAATAATTACCATATGCAAAACAATATTAATTTAAAAAATAATATAAATAATATGTAATTATGCATTTTAAAAAGTTTACCAATATGATAAAATTAAATTATGTTATTTTCAGTGTATCCAAGTTTTCCCATAAAACTTTGAATAAAGTGCTGAAAGTTTCTTTTAATGTTGTTCAACTTAATAATCAGTTTGTTAGTTTTCCATTTGCAGATTATTTATAGTTAAAGTATAATATCTGTTTTTATTTCGTATCTAAATTACAATTTCCGGAATAAACCACTTTAATTGGTTATGAAACTGAAAGGAGTTGAATGCAAAATCGATATGCCTCAGAAACATGAATAATTTTCATTTTAGTACAGATTGTGATGTAAGAAAATCGATAATTGTGAAGTTTATTTTCATCCACACTTCTTTCGTCTTATTAAAAAAATTGCTTAAATAAGGCATTCCAATTTTAAATTAATTGTATTATATATTAAAAATATTTTATTAATACACTTCTCCAAAGTAAACCTGTTTTTAACTGAGAAGATATACATAAATAATTAATTTCTTAATGAAGGTTTATTTGAGTTAATCGTCTGTTTAAGATATGTTTAATTAATCATATTTTTGTTAACTACCTAAAATATCACGAGAGCTGGAAGCATCTCTGCAACGTTTTTATTTATAATTCAATTTTGATTAATAATGTCTCAAAGGATTTTAAAATTAATTTTTTTATTGTTTATCTATTATTAGTTAAAATCAAATTATAAATATAAATTAAAAAGTTATAAAAGTGTTTCCATGCTAAATATGTCAAAAACTTTTTTTAAAATTCATTATTAATTACCACAATTTCTTATATTAAATAAAACAGAATTCACATGCAAATGTGGTTTCATTAAGTTTGTTTGTAATTAATGCAATTAATTACGTCATTCTAATAAAACTTTTACTATTGGAATGCCAACACAAAAGCGAGTCTTCAAGCTTTTGCGCTGAACTATGTTGGGAACGGTGCAGAACATGTAAAATCATTCGAATATCTATGAATAATGGGTAAAATTAAATATTAGAATATTCGTCAGTATTCGCTGAATTCTATGAACATTAATTTACTGGAGATGCAGTCATCCAAAATGTAAAGAGCCATTTCAAAATATATATATATATATATATATATATATATATATATATATATATATATACGTATTTTTTTAATTGGCAATATCGTTTTATTTAAAATTTATATTAAATTTCGAAATGTCGTTTCAATTAAAATACAATATTTATTTATTACTTTTTTTATTTTAACCAGTATTTTCGTCGACAGAGCACGATGCATTTTCGAATATCGATGAGCGTTTTAATCCTAATCGTCGACATGGAATGTCTGGTTTTGGCCCACATTTCGACTAGTTCTTCACTCTGTAATAACAGCGATTCATCTAGTGATTTAAAAAATTATTCTACACTGTACGATTACTTAACTGGAACGGGAGCGCACAATTTTACGGAATCCGTCACCATAGGTTTTGTGGGCGCCTATGGGGAAGCGCCTGTGGATTTGGGAGCTCTACCTTTAGCCGTCGATGAGGTCAACGCAAATAAAGGTAAAAAATGTTTTATTAGTGTGTGTGTATAAATATTAATTATATTTATATATGTTGTTTTATACAGTATTATAAAACTTACTATACTTATTCCATAAAATGTTACATATATTATTACATAAATTGAGGTGGACATAAATATAACAATTTTAATTTTTGGGGAATTAAGGAATTTTTAAATTTAATCTGTGTTATTTAATTTAACATTTGCATAATATTCTTTTTGTTTTATAATTTTAATCCATTTCCGTGACGTAGATTTGACTATTTTCTGAATATATGTCTATATTACTTAAAGCTTCTTGAATTATTGTCGTGAATCTATTTGAATTTGTAAAATTTTTATATCGAATTTATTCTCCATGTGTTCTATAGGGTTTATGTCTAGAGATTGAGATGGACATCACAAATCATCGATGGTTTATTATTAACCAATTTGTGACAATTTTGAATTAGTGTTTGGGATTGTTTTCATGTTGAAATACATTTATTAAAAGTGTCATTTCTTCAATTATGGAAGCAAATTGTTGTATAATATATCCCCATACATAAATTAATTTAAAGGACTTTCAACAGAATCATTGAAGCATCCCTATAGCATAATTGAACTGCCATCATGTTTTAATGTAGATATAAATATAGTTTTGCCCCTGTAAGATATTTAACATAAGCAGAACCATCACTTTTTTATAAATTAGTAAAATCCAGAGTTTTTCCTTGTAGATTTGGAGTCAAAGGGACCTCCACATCTTCTCACAGTTCTTGAACTAATTTCAATAGGTCCCATTTCCTCATTGTTGGCTTTAATTTCTGTTGACGATAAGATTGGATTGTTTTTTGACATTTGAATTATCCAGTTATCGATTTTCTTTCAAGTTTTTCGAAGCTACCATTACACCAATTTCTTTAAATTTTTTAATAATGCGGAACACGATTGACTTATTTAGTCGACAACTCTTAGTAATCTCTTCTTGTTTCTCTCGATCTGGGTTCCACTATGACCAATGATTAAACAATTGTAATAAGCAAAGGACCGGCACTAAATAATCGAATTAAATTCACAACGAACAATGAAACACCATAAAGTAAAAAGTTGCTATAATTTTGTCCATTGTAAATAGCATTAAGTATCTTTCATAACATAATGGTTAGAGTTTTATGAACTTTTTAAATCCATGGATATATAATATCAGCATAATTCACTTAATCGAAAAATGTATTATGTTGCTTTTCATATTTTTTTAATTGGCAATATCGTTTTATTTAAAATTTATATTGAAATTTCGAAATGCCGTTCCAATTAAAATACAATAATAATTTATTGCTTTTTTATGAACTTTTTGAATCCATGGATATATAATATCAGCATAATTCACTTAATCGAAAAGTGTATTATGCTGCTTTTCATAAATTTTGTGTTGTGAATAAAATTAAATCAACAGTGTCTCTCTTCTAATATTCAATTTAAAATATAGAACAAGGTAATGTCTGTTATATTTATTGCTTGTACTGTCAGAAGTGTTTACGTTGATTTTGTTTTTGTAATTTTTTTTGTAATTAGATTTTAGTATATTTGTTAAGAAATAATTAACTAGCATGCCCTCCTTCCAACAATTCTGATACCTTATTTCCATAATAATTCATTTTTAGTGGAAATGTTAATCTTGCTGGTGTACTATTTGTAACTTCTAAATTAGGGGGAAAGTAATTCAGATAAGAGTGTAGAAAATGTATTTTTACGGATCTATTAACGTAAGACGTGGTAGTTTTAAAATTGGTAAATTCTAAATAATTTTTACATTTACATAATTATCATATCTTGATAACCAAGATCGTGTGTAATTTTCATTTAATTTTTGAACATCATAACAACTAATTTTTTCATTTTTTATTAAACTGAAATATAGATGGAGAGGACGTAATATAATTCTACTTATTTCGATAAGATGGCAACATTCATGAGATTACTTTTCTTACTGTGCAAATTGAACGTATACAATATTTTGAGTTTGCTCATTAAGATCGTTATTTCAAAGACAAAGAATGAGGAGAATTTGATAAATCTACTTTATAAACCAGTAATTTTTATATTAGAATATATAAAATTGTATTGAATAAAAAAAAAGTTTTTATTTAATTTATTTTAGTTTCAGTTTCAGTGCAAAATAAAGAAAATGTACGTTATATCCTTAATTACCGAGCTATTATAGTATTGGTGTCATATTATCTTAAAATGTTCAAATATTTTATCTCTGTCGTTTAAAAAATATCGAACGAAAATACTACTAAAAATGTCGTATTTATAGTCTAATATGTGCCGTCAAGTATTCCAATTTTCAACAAACTTATATTACATAATTAACTAAAATTAAAAAATACTAATATTTTCGAACTATATATAAAATTTTTCTCCTTGAGAGATAACTCATTCACCAATTTCCTAACAAATGATGGCGCATTCGCCATTTTTTCAAAAGATATTTTTATTATTGGTAAGAATAGTCTAATAGATAATAAGTCAATTAAATTTTATTACCTCTCGTAATATTTCCTGTAGTATAACGAAATATCCAATTAAATAACATTTTATTGTTTGTAAATCAAATAGAATGCACAGAAGTAATCTTGTAATGTGCAGTGATTACATACATTATCGAGCAGAATTGAACAGTTCGTTTAACAGCGAATCTTTTCGAGATATAATAAAATTCAATTACCGCAATTGAATCCAACCACTGAAAATGTTTTGATTTTCTTTAATCCCATATTTATTGGTTATTTTTACGAATTACTATTTCAAATTTATTCGCTTCAGCTTCAATAATGCAATCGATACTGAAACGGGAATAAATTGCATGAAGTTTACGATTTCTTTTAATATAAACACGTTTGTTGATTTTATCTAGTTGCATCCAATTTATCGAAATTGCATGTTCTAGGTTGTTTTTATTTGGCGAAACTGTGTAAACATTAATCTAACGCCGATTTATTTGTCTAACCTTTATTCGAAAGTGCATTTCGTTTTCAATAGTCATTATTACATTCAAAGCGCGAATGAACTGTGCAATAATTTGAAAACTGAACAAAACTAGTCGAAAAGTCTGCGGATCCGCGTTAAAATTCATAATCAACCACCCCTAAACTTACATAAGCCACATTAAGTAAATTATTCATAAAATATTCAAGTATTCTTTAATTCCATTTGTCTTTCCCTTTTAGTGATGTGCGTCACATTTTTTATTGTCGTGTCAACGCCTGATGATGAAGATATATTTCAAGGAAAATATGTAAATCTATTAGATTATTATTTTGTCCAAAGCATAGAACTTCTCTTTCTTTTATTAGTACATAAGTTTATGCTATTTTATCCGTATACTTTTGTTTAAATTTGTGACAGAAAATTCTACATTACATACAATTTACAATTAGTACGTTGAATCAAGTATCAAATTTGAAACCATTCATGTATATTATTATTGTGCACAAGTTTCGTAATACAGAATGCATGTAGTGAATTCTATTGAACGTATATGTCTATTATTTCCATCAGGTCATGTTTTACTGAATTATGCAGCGCGATTCTTTAGAAACGTTAATACATATTCAAGTTGGAAACCCTTTTATGTGATTTTCGTGACCTTTAACTTATTTGACCCAGTATTGAACTGCTCCTCGAAAGAAATACAAATAAACATAAACAAATGAAATGACTTAAAATTAGACACATTTGACATATTTTTTTTATTAAAACTTTTGTAGGAGTTGTTTTAATTTTAATATTGGAAATACTATAAGTAGTTGGGTTTAATTGTAAAATCGTTGCATATGCTTTACGAATAAATAGTACTGAATTAATATGCGTTGAAGCATTTGTAGTGTTAATACGGAATTTATAATGAACCGTAAGCTACGTTTTCCTAATTATTCCTCAATACATGTATATTCATTTCAGTTAAGCTTTTTCTAATTCCACATGGTCTAAATATATAAAGGGAAACATGAAATTTGAATAATATTAAATATTTATTGACAAGAATATATTTAGAAAACCTCGTAAATTGCTTATTGAGATGAAATTTAATTTTTAGGAGAGAAGTTATGTCTCAAGTATTGCTATTTTAGGGTGACTCGCAACTCCGCCTTTAGAATAAATAATATTTTCGTGCAAAATTACTCTTTTTGTGGAATTAAAAATATTTAAATACGTGGTGGTGGTGTTTGCGACTTAGAATTTTTAAAAGCTTTCACCAGAAAAATGATAAATTATTCATTAAATTTAGTGTCAGGCCTTGCTTCCATCTCTCTTTTATTGTTGTGGGTCACGATTTTTTATTAATTTAATGGGCGAACATCTGTATGTGTGCAAATTACTTCTTTGTCAGGAGCTTATTTTTGTTGTGTTGTTAAAAAGTTTATGGTTCTTTCTGTTGTTGAGGATTGCGTAACGCAGATATATTTGAAGAAAAAATTGTTTATATGGATTTTATATGGAAAATTATGTTAAGAAATAAATAATGTAATAAGTGAAAATATTTTAAAATATTGAAATTTAAAGACGCAAGTTTTAAACTCCAATTTAAATTTAAATGTAAAAACTTGTTACAATGTTACAAAATATGATTACATTTTTTCAATAATTTGATATCATATTTATATGATTACCTTCTCCAATAAACTAAAAATAACACAAAATAAAAGTAATGAAAAATCCATGAAGTTATGCTTCGGAGCGTAATACTTTTATTCCCTTAGGATTCTCATGTTTGCGAAAATAAATCAGACGCTGTTCATCATAGACATAGAAAACATAAAAGGTAATTAAATATTTAAAAACATAAAAATTCTTTATTAATTTTTTGTTATTCAGTTCAACTTAAATAAAATTTTATCTTACTATTGATTACTCGTTTAATTAGAATGAAATATTACAATTATTCGCAACTATGTAATAAGAGGAAAAACCACTACACAATCATTGTCTGTTTACCTTTCAAGGGTTTTATCTGTAAATCTGAATAATAATAAGAATGAGAAATGGCAAAAAAATATATAACAATCAATGTTTAGTTTGAAATGATTTTATATGGAGAAAGTAGTAGTACTAGTATAGTAAACATCTTTGAGTTTTATATTTTTAAACTCTATGAAATGAGTAATTGCGAAAACGTTGTTTAGACCAAGTACTCTTGTTTAATGTATGATTTTATAATCAGGAATACTCTTAAATAATGTTGTTAAGGATAAAAAAAATTGTTCAATTAATTTAATTGGTTAGACTAGTAACGTTTCTGGAGGTATAAGAACTTAAGTTACCACCTACTTCAGTGTTTTTTTTATAAAAAAGTAATTTTTTATTATTTCATTATTTTTTTAAATTTCTCCTCGTGTCCCGTTTAGATTTTTAACTGTGAATTTATTATGTGTTTCGATTATATATATTAAAATACTACTACTATTAATTTTACTTAATTTATTTAAAAATTCGTCAGAGTATAACAGTTTAATTAAAGTGCCCTTCATTCCATGATGTGTTTATTTCTTTTTTATATTTATCGTTTGTTATTTTGAATGAAAGGTGAATAAATACGTTTCAGAAAACATAAAAATTCTCTATTAATTTCATGTTATTCAGTCCCTACACAATTTTGTAATGCAAATTAAATTTTATCGTGTACAAAATTGAATAAATATTTTATTCAAAATTACATCACTTCATTATTAGTTGTTGCAATTTAAATTATGTAAAAATTAAGTACATTTCATATGCAGGTACGAAATATTGGATATTGGTGTGTATGACAAGTGGGATGCGTATTATCAAGAATCTCATGGGAAATAACTATATTGAGATGAGAACTGTGAACAAACGATTTATAAATCCTACAATTTGTTAGATAAATTGAATAACATTGTAATATCATAAATATACATTTTAATACTTTTATTGATTTTTAGAACAATTATATAAAAATTTGTTACAGTTAATATTTTTTATATTTGATTAATATTATTGTAAAAATAAATTTATATTATATTATATTGTAAAAAGTTAAAAACATTCACCATTACTAATAATTAACATAATTCGCTTGTAATAAATTGTAAACGTGTATTAAATATTGTTAGAGTTGTGGCATGTTAATTATATTTTATATTAAAGTATATCAAATTTGTCAAAGAAAATTAATTAAAAAATTGTGTAACAAAATTTCTGCAGGTAAAAATATAACAAAATTAAATATTATGTTTTAAATTAAAAATAATCCGAATATCTACCATTCTAAAATGTTGCTATGTGTCTTTCACAATGAAGTATTGATTAATTCATATTAACTTATTTAAACACGATTTAATTGCTATCTGTTTTATTAGTTGAACAACAAATTTTAAATATTAAATATGTGTATAGTTTAGTTTTAAATTAAAGTGCAGACTTTCAAGATATTTCTGTTTTTATCTTTGTAGTAAAAGTTTATTATGATGCGATTTCTACCAACATCTTTGATTTTTTACGCTTTATTGATCTACATAGAGTAATTTTTTTTAAGTTAATGCTTCCAAATATAATTCCGCGGGAGAAAACATTAATGTTGAAATGTAACTTTGAAATTCTAAATAAGAATCTCTACTTTTTGTTCCAGTTTCGGACAAACAATAAAAAAAACACAAAATAAAGCATTTTCTTAGATTCTGATTTTAGTGTCAAGAAAGTGTTTCTTTTGACACAGAATTCAGTGACATTCATTGAGACAAACTGGAGTTGTCAAGTTTTATTTTAGCACTTTATTTTAAGGGCAAAAAATACTTTAATAAAAAATATGGTAATTAAGATAAATTATGACGAATAATTGTAATTAATATGTTTAATTTGCAAATTATATAAATTTTTAATTTTTGTTAAGGGATGTTAAAACCACCTTATAAACCATCCTGTAAACAAAACTATTGTCGCTGTTTGTTTCAGGGATATTTCTATTAATTTAAATTTTTCTGTGCTTATTTGAATAGATATGGCTGACAACCTTCACACCGTCCACTCAATACAATAGTAAAAGTATACGACTTTTTATATTATTACAAAAAGCATGTACTTAGAGTCTATTAGAGTTATGATTATTTGCAGTTTTAAACTTAAATTACTATATTAAATTTATTTTACTTTTTATATATTTAATAGGCAGAAAAAACAACATTCCATTTCTCTTTTCAAAAAACTCATTAAGTGGATTTGATTTTAGCATTGTTAAATGCATAAAATAAGACTTTTTTCAAAAAATTTTGTCAACCTAATTTCAATTTTGGAAGAGTAAACTCTGAGTTAAAAACAAGTGCCTCAAAGTGTAGTAAGTCGCAATTAGAATCGTTATCGGCAAGCTAGTAATATGACAGCGAGTTATAAGCAGAAGACGGGATCGTTTTCTGATTATTTCTGCTAGACGAAATCGTACATTCTCTGGACACAAGCTTCGTGCAGACTTTGGAATCACTATAAGTCTGTCTTTCATCAGAACAAAGTTGTTTGAAGCTCATATTAAACTGAGAAACTATAATTGCTCGACCATATTACGACTTGGTTATTCAACTAATTATTATTCCATTTGCTCAGATGATTTCAGATTTCGTACTTGTAGACGACAATGATCGTGCTCATCGCGCGAAACTTAAATATTTGGCATTGATAAATCATGAAATTACTCAGATGCAGTGCCCCCCATTCCCCAGACTATAATCCAATTGAACACGTGTGGGTCCGTTTTCAAAGAAAAATACTCGGAACCACCTACCTCAAAATTTTGAAAAGCTTGTTAATGATATTGGAGAAAAATAGCGAACTGTAGATCAAGAATTACGTATATATTTAATTAACATTCATCCTAATTTTGAGTATGCTAAAGAGGGTGGAACCTGTTCGTAAAACAAGGGTGGTCCAAGTATTGATTGGAAAAATGTAGCAGTTAATTTCCCTAAGAATTTCTGTGATAATTATATTAGTTTTGTTACTAATTTAAAAGTCTGTTGTTGATGCAATTTTCATAATATATTAGTTTCAATATAAGGTATTCAGATTTTTGAAATAATTAGTAGAAAATATAGAATGTATTATAATATTCTAAAGAACAATATATAACAACATAGTTATTTTACATTTTCATAATAATAAATATAAAAATGATATCAGAGCATTGTTAAATAAACAAATTTGTTAAATATATTTAAAATCATGTATTAGCAGTTCATAACAGAAAATATAAAATTATTGGGAAACTTCTTTTTAAATTATCTGTTATAATTTAATTTTTTTATTAAATTTCTTGATGTAAAACGATGGTTTGTATTGCTAAGCAGTTTTATTTTGTCCTTAGGATTTCATTTAAATTTAATATTGCCATAGTGCTTGTTAATTTACAAAATGTTTACAAACTTTTTATTTTTTTGTTTTATTTCTGAGTCTTGTTCCATTTCCCTTAAATTCTCTTTTATGTTAAATCTTATCGTGTTTTGTATTTTGAAGATTATTCAATCAAATAATTGTGAGGTCAATACAGTTGATCATTATTCGGTTTCAGATTTGCTGCCAGGACGAGTGCTGAAGTTCGTAACAGCGGACATTGGTTCCAGTCCGGCATCCTCTCTCGCCACCCAGGCGATCCGCATCATGACCGAGATGCGGGACAACGGCGTCGTCGCCTTCATTGGACCGGACGCCTCCTGTCTGCCCGAAGCCCTCGTCGCTGCCGCCTGGAATTTGCCCATGATTTCTTATGTAAGTTCGGTGGTTATCGACTTCAAAAACAATTTTTTTCATAAAGACGACTTAAAATTCCGAAATATTAAAATTATTGATTGCCATGCTGAGAAATTTCCATCTGTTTCGTTAGTAAAACAAATTTGTATATTTAAACATGTTTAATTATGTCAAATTAATTCAATGAATACAATGGGTATTAAATTTCATAACTTAATATTAATTTATTTTGATAATCACCAGGATTAATTGCGATATCAAACCAATGTAGTTAACGACCAGAATCACAATTGATCAATCAATTCAGGCCGTTTCCAGTTGTTAAATCCGATAATTAACACGTTTCTGCACTACGGTTTCAATTTCTTTAATACTCTTCCAGTAAGCAAACAAATATTACCACATTGAATTTGTGTTTATTATATACCCTAAGATGATTCGTTTTTATTTTCATAAACCAACAGAAATAAATCGAACGCAACAAAAATATCGTTCCAATTTTCGCACCGCCGCCCTTTTTTAGATCCTTGATCTATTTAGGGCACAAACGAGGGGAACAAAGTCGGGATATAATGTCAATTTCATGTGCACTTAATGCGGACCACGGTAAATCTTGTGAGGCCGCGTATGCAACTAAAAGGGGATTTCCTCGGGAGAAATTCCGTAACCCAGATTGCACGGCACTCCGCATTTATTAGGGTTATTAGGGTGTCGGGATAAACGCTGGGTTATCGAGAGATTTGACGGAACTGTGAGAATATTATCTGCAAATATTTCTTTTACGGTCTACTTTCCGATATAAATTTTCATTTAGATAATTGATTTTTGGCTATATAATAAAGAAATATTTACGAGAAGGAGTAAAGCAATTCTAAACTTATATTAGTCTATATAATATGAAAAATATTTAATTAATAAAAATATATATTTTATCATAAGTTGTAAAAACGAGTACAATTTATCAATTTTAAAAAGTATTATAAATTTTAATTTAAATTTTTAATTTAATGCAGTAGCTAGGTTTGACAAATACTTCCGTAACTTTTTTATTTAGTACACAATTTTTGTGAATAATAGTCCACAAGATAGACCATAAAAACTCTATGTATGCCATAAAAATTGTTTTCCGTATCCACTGGGAGATGTCTATTATAATATTTTTTATGTGAAAATATGAGACAAATTATGAGGCAATTTTTATGAAAACAATAAGTGCGCCATTGAATTTAGCATCTTTTAAAAATTTCGTAAAAAATACTACTAAAAATTTCATTGTTTCAATAAAATTGTCTCTTCTAATCACTAAAATTAAACGATAAAGTATAAAATATATAAGGATATTAAATACTGAACGTATTAGATTTCACGTTTTATAAGCAATTAAGTGGTTGTTAAAATATATTAAAAAGTGTATAGCAGAAAGGTGCAGAAAACATAATGTAATAGATAAAATTGACACTAAATATTAAACTAATTAAGACATAAAAGATATTTATTTAAAATTGACAATAATATTGGCGTTGAATTTTCTTCTCCAGCACACGTAACAATATTTGTTCGGACGTATAGTAATATCTAACTATTTGTACGTTTGAATTTGTTTTGATTATGGTTGTGACACAACATAAAAACTATAAAAGGTAAGTGTAAAATACTGCGTTTACTGTACCAATAAAAATATTTATAAGTGTTTCAAATAATTCGAAGTTACGAAAAAAAGTGGTACAAAGAGGTGAAAAGGAATAATACAAAAACATGTTCTTTCATCAAGTGTTTCTTATTGCTGTGAACACTATTTTGAGCTAAATAGATGTCAGTATTATAAAATATTTAGATAGGTATAGTCTATTTGTAACATGTATTTAACTGTATTTACTATATTTATATATTATACAGAATCAGTAAATATTATTTTATTTTATTATTTGTAAAGTATAAGATTAAATACAAATTATTTGTTGAACTCTAATTATCTCTAAAATGAAAAAAAAAAAAATACTTTTTTGGGAAATTACGAACTTACCAAAAAGATATTACAAATGCATTGAATTGAGTAGTGGATTGGTGGAAGTAAAAAAAATTGTATTAGTTTAAGTATAATTTTATTACAATAATATTTCTATATTCTTGAAAACAAGATAATTTATGTTTCTTTTGACAGTTTATTCCATAGCTTAGATGATTAATTAATTTTTCCACAGATTTATGAATATGCATAATTTTTTTATGAAATACGGTATTTTCATGCCTAAAAAGTTACCCTCAAAGTTTTGATCTTGGGCCAAGAAACGTTTTGTCATGTTTTCATGCTTCATAATTGAATAAAAAGTTTGGCTACATCAGACAAAATATTTAAATTTTATAGGCGTATCCTTCAAATAGGCCACTCTGTATGTATATAAATTATCCTATGACTTCCGATGGAATATAATAAAAATAAATCTCTACCATTCTTACAATTATAAACCAGAAAAATATACTTTATCAACTGTTAAACTTAAGCGCCTGGAACAATAACGCTTAATGTATTAATATGGAATAAATATGATTATGTATAATAAGAAAAAAAAAATATTTTTCCCAATATTCTGAGATATTCTGAAATATTTATTCCATGGTTTATTTGCCGCATTTTTGAAAGTATAAGATGCACCGACCGATAAGACGCACCTCAAATATTATAAGAGGATTTTTAGAAAAAATATTTTACCTATTTATGTTACTTTAATATTATATTCGCACAGTAAGATGCATCCCAAATTTGAGTCAATTTTTCTATGTAAAAGGTGTGTCTTATAGTTCGAAAAATACTATAATCAGAAGGAATAAATTTATTTGAAAAATGTAAATTTGGAAGTATGACTTATTTTTTTAATAAAAAATGCCGTAATCAATTTTTGTCATTTTTAACAGTAAAAAATGTTATAATAGAATAAATAGTTTACGGTACTGGAAAAAGAAGTTTTTATGGCATGCAACGTTTTATGGTCATCTTTAATGACTCACGCTGTGTATACTACATATACAGTATCAAAAATGATGAACGTGTCTACTCGCGTATTGAGACGGAACATCAATACCCCTTTGTAAACAAAAAAGAAAGATATACATGCAATTATGTGGGCGGGCTGGACTGACTGGAGGGGATCATTTAGTTTTGCTGCGTTTAGCATGCGGTTCGTCTCCGTAGACGAGTCGGTGTCTTTGAACACTTTATTTAATTGTTTTTAGTTTTTTTTATTTATGCATTTATTTATTTTATTTAATTTTTGGGATATATTTTTATTTTGAAAAAAGAAGTTTATTTTTAGAATACTTAATTTTGTTTTTGATATCGCATATGGAGAGTTACTAAATGCATTCGCAAAGATTAATTTACATTGTGCATAAGCGCGCACTAGCACGGCGCATTCTCTCTGAGAGTGGGGATTCCTACTACCGGGCAAAATTTTTCTCTCTTTGTCGTGCATCCATCTCTTACAACATCCAGACACGGAGAGCATTTTTCGCAGTGTATATATAGTATAGTATACTTCAAGTGAAAACATTTATAATAACCTACACGGCACAAATATAATATAGACAACAAAAATTGTCAATTTATCTTTAAATATTGATTAATTATTATTATATTTTTATAATAAGATTTATTACTTTAGGTAAATAAAAAAAAGTTTATCCTTATTTTATTTGCAAATTGTTTGTTATTTACCTATTCTGAATAATATATGAAGCAGAACAACAGATAATTGTCTCAAAAAGGTTCAACGACTGACATCAAAGAGAATATTAGAGGATATTTTAACCCTGCTCAAATTACTTTTGAAATTGGATACAATCAATTTAAATCATTTCAAGGCTGTCGAGAAAATTAATAATTTATTACAACGTACTTTTATACGTTGTTCTTATTGTTTTATATTACAAAATACAAATGACAAACAACACAACATTATGATAATTAAAATGTTCTCTTTCCAAGAAAAAGTCTTTTTCAGAATTAAAATAATTAAAAATTGCTGGTTCAAAGAGAATGTCTCTATCAGAATTAAAATATTAATGAATAATTTTAAATATAGTTTGTATAGAGAGTGCATTTTAAAAATTGTTTATATTAAAATACAGTCTCTCCTGTAAACAAAATTGAACTACCTATTTCCGACTGTTGTTGGCAATTGCAATTAACTCCCACGTACGTGTGTGAAAAAGTCACAGGCAAACATAATAAAGAGGCGATTTTCAGGCGCGGACAGTTTTTCAAGTTCATTAAACCGTCACTTATTGGCTTTGATTGAATATTGCGCGACACCGTTACTTGTTTACTACATTTTAATTAAATCGTCAGAAGCCGCCTGTTAAGGGAATTAATTCGCCAAATTCTCAAAAAAAAACTGAACGTAATGGCTTTTAATGAAAATCGTGATGGCATAAACATGAACAGGATTAATGTTGGAATTATGATATAATACAAGTTACCCAAGTGTTCGCGACAGACGCATTAACTTGCTCTAATGTAATTTCAATTAATTTTGTTACAGAAATGCAGTGAAACTAAAGTGTCCGATAAAAAGATATATTCAACGTTCGCTAGAACTTTGACGCCGTCAAGCAAAGTGTCGAAGAGCGTGGTTGCACTTTTGAAAGCCTTCCATTGGGACAGGTTCGTTTTGGTCACCGGTAGTACGCCTTCTTCGGGAAGTGAGGTCAAAGAAGCCATTGAGGTGAGGCAATTTCAATCCATTCATCGTTCCTCAAAGTTTCTTGACGTAGTATGTGCCCATAATAGCAACTTATAAAAACGGGCGTGACTGTTTTGTTATTTATCGCCTAATTAACCATTAAACCAAACCATTTAAATGTTATTGTTAATTTATCGATGTTTATTTAATATAAAACTGATCATTTTTCCTCATTAAGTTCGTCATAAATTATTTCTAATGCAATTTTCAATTTCCTCATTAACTTTATGTTGATGAGCTGGAAAACTTGACACGGAAAACCTGCAAGGTTGCAAATGGAAATCCAGGCAATACAATACAGTAATTTCAGCAATTACGTTAAATTTTCATGGGGAAAATTTCAAAACGCACGTTTCATTCAAGCAATTAAGGTACATCCTTGACACAGAAACTGTTTACTATGTAGGTCACTATAAATTTTCATGTATTTTAAAAGGAAATAAATAAACCGGGTCGCAGATTTTCTACATGGATACGAAGGATAATTCCGGATTCGCAAAGGGAAACGTTTGCATTTGAACGGCCTTTCAAAGTTTCGTACTCATGTTAAATTAAATTGTGTCTCTTTTGAATAAATTTGTTTTGATGAATGTGCCTGAGTGCGTGGCATTTTAATGATTTGATGTTGGGCGAATATGCAAAGGGACTATTTGTGTTTTTAGTATAATGATTAATTTTGTTTAATTGGACGAAATATTATTCTCTAATTAACAACACCATTACACGTATTACTTTTTCATAATTATTATGCACACTTCTACAATTGTAATAATGCTGTATATAAGGTGTTAAAAAAAAGTGTGATAAACTTTAAGGGGATGTAATTTGGTGTAAAACATGAAGTCTTAATGAACATAGTTCGCAAATAAACGGTTTCGGAAATAACGAGAATTATTTTTTTCTGTCATATCAGTGTATTTATTGATTCTTTTTTTGTTTTTATTGGCAAAAATGTATCAAATATTGAATCCTAAACAACCACATCCTCCACATTCACAAAATAAATTAAAAAGAAGAAAAAGCATTGTTTTGTTCACCCATGTAATGTGATATATTTTTGCGAATAATAACAATCGACTATCAGAAAAATACTCTAATGTGCTGAAAGAAATAATCTTCGGTATCTCATTTATAGACCTATGTTGAGAAAGTCTTTTCATTATACATTTAGGCTATACTACATTTCCTTAAATTTCGTGACATTTATTTTAACACCCTGTATAAATGTGACAACAAAAAATGTTAAACTTGTTATTCTCGATTAAAGAGAGTATTTCGTACAACATACGTATATTAAAACTAATATACTAAATATTCATACCAATAAAATGGTATATTATTGTCATATATCCATTAATTAATTCAACTTTTTATTAATAAATTAGCTAGGTTGCCGGATCTGAATAAAATTATTTTTTGTGATTCTGACACGCCTAAATGACAACGTCCGCTCCTTGCAATCTGTTAAACTTGACAACGTCCCTGGATGTCGGAAAATTAATCATAAATTTATTGTTAGAAAGCAGATTTTAAAATGGTAAATTTATTAAATATTAACATCTTGAAAGATATATTTGTTCCATCTTTTTTCACAAAAATATATTTTATTTATTAATTTTTATAAAAATTAAAATAAACGAATAAGTAAAAAAGTAGACGTAGGTATCCTGTTTAAACTACGGCAAAATAACCAAATTTAATTTCTTAATTTAAAAATCCCCTGTTCGTTAATTTGCGCTTAGAAATATTGTTTTACATTGAAGCCATTTAATGTAATGGAAATTAAAATTTGACCACCTGTTTCTTGATTATTCAGCTGTATAAAATTACTGAATTTCAAAGCATCATTAAAATGATTAATGCATAATAATGAAATAAATATCCAGATATTATTAATTAGATAATAATTATTTGATCAAAATTGGTATTTTTAAAAACATCTAAAAGTGAACACAAATTTAATTTAAACAGATCTAAAAGTTTTCATTGCAGTCTAATGGATTATGACGTAAATTATTTTGTGTTTGTTATGTTTTTGCAGTAATTAATATTAAATTAATTCTGCACTAATGAATAATGGAATTTTCATAATTATGCTGCATGTACATGTTAATAAACAATATTAAATTTCAAACCTACACTAGTTAATAATTACGTTTCCAAGTACTTGATTGAAAGCGTTAACTTCTACGCCCATTACTAAACTTCAACGTAATAAGTTTAAATTTGGAAAACAAAATTATATTACACCAAATATTTACATAGCAAGTTTTCAGGAGCTGGCTTTGAAAGAAGGATTAATTGTGATCGATACGAAGCAATACTCGGAGTTTTACATTCCAAGATACATTGAGGAAATGTGCACTATCGTCGGAAGTACTTATCAAATAACTAGAAGTAAGTAGATCTGTCATGTTAGTTATTAGTTTTTAACTCCGGAAGAGCTTGCGCACGAGTAACTGCCCATGTGAAACAAAGAATGTTGAGAATACTGTTTTACCCTTCCAATTTACTTTCGACATTCGAGATTAATCGAAAATTGAAAATGTCCCTGACTTTTTCAGTTTATGTTTTCGTCGGAGAACACATCGCATTAATCGACTTTATAAAGTGCTTGCAGAGAAGAAACCTATTGTACAGCGGGGATTATGTGGTTATCTCCGTCGACGATGAAATTTACGACCCCAACCGCACCATAAAAATACTGAGCAGAGGTGAGTTCCTACAGGTGGTGAACTTCGATATTTGTTTTCAGTCATCGAACGATTTTTTAATTAAACCCGTCAAATATATCAATAGTCATGCGAGAGATTTCAGTTATTTTATTTTGTGATCCATAATTAGATATTTTAATAAACTTGATAAACGACGAACAAAAAACATTGCCTTTTAATTTCCCAGTTAATTTCCTTGTAGCATTAAACTTAAGGACACAGAATTTCTAATTTATCTCGACATGACAAGGTCTTGCATTAAATGAGAATGTATCCTTGTTGTAGATTATTTGGACCCGTTCTTGAATGAGTCTTGGGACAAAGTAATGGGCTTTAGATCGGTTCTAAAGCTTACTCCATCTTATCCAGGAAATCCAAAGTATAAGTAAGTTATACCATTAATCATTGTGATAAGAAGTTTTTATAATTAATTTGTTCAAATATTTATTTGTTAAAAAATAAAACGCGGTAATAAAAACAATGTGAATGCTTCGCGTATAAGTAAACGAAATCGTTGTGGGTTCTGAAGTTGAAATATTTGATGGTAATTACTTGCATGTTTACAGAGAATTCGTCGAGAAGATTAAAGCTCTTTCTATCAGGAAACCTTTTTGTGTTCCTTACCATGCAACTATATTTGGAAGCATTTCGGTAAGTATGTGATTACTAACTCAAATATTTTGTTTGAAGTAAAACGTAACTTTAATGAAATTGATTCATATTTTGTTCATAGGTATCTATTGGAGCAGCCAGAGTCTTTGATGCCGTCGTAATTCTGGCGAGAGCTCTTACGGAGATTTTTCAAACGAACGGAGATCCTAGGAACGGAATTGCAGTTCTTAAGAGAATCGTTAATCGTTGGTATCACTCTATTCAGGGATTTGATGTAAGTAAAATTTATTATATTGGATATTTAATTAAATAATTGTTTCCACTGAAGGTTTTTATGGATGGTAATGGAGACGCCGAAGGGAACTTTACTGTAGTAGTTCTTTTGGATGATGAAAAGGCTAACGGGACGCAGTGGATGAGCATGCAGCCAGTAGGATACTTTCAGTATAAAGCTAATGGAAGCTCTTCAACATTGCCGGTATTTTATTTTACTGAATTTTTAAATTGAACTTGTTGTTAATTATACGTTGCGAAATGTGTAACAAGCGGAATTTCCGAATGAGTTGCCTTTATACGTTTGTCATACGTACATATAAAGAACTTCGTTGTTTATAAAATGTTTGATGTTTGAATTGTAATGTGACTTTTATACTTTTTGGACAATCGTTGATTTGTAAATAACAGGACTTTGTTTTTTCTCTATTTAATTTAAATTCGTCCTTGTTTATAATTCCACAATGTGCATCACTATATAACCTTTAACTTGTTTTCAGGAATTCAAGTATTTGAATCCGGACCGACCCATACAATGGATTGGAGGAAAAGTACCTGTCGCAGAGCCGGAATGTGGATTTTTCGAAGAGAAATGCGTCAACACAGTCGATTGGAAGATCATCGCAAGCATCGTACTAATATCAATAATTGTCATCGTTGCTATTCTGTTTGGCGTAAAGTAAGTGAATTAAATGTGTACTCAACCAATTTTAATTATAATAATTTATTCAGCCACATTGCTTTACATTCATTCCAGTTTAATAATTCCCTGGCCTGAATAGTAAATTTAAATTAATATTCAGTAACTGTAAATTGTGGTTTAGTTTTCCCTGACAAAAACACGATTCTAACAACAAAGTCCCTTTTCATCTTTACAGACAATACAGATACGAACAAAAACTGGCGTGTCTCTTATGGAAAATCGATATGAAAGATGTAACCATCATTCCAACGGATACGGCTGAAATTACCAACAGAAACAAAAATATGGTAATTTACGGATGCCGATTTCACAATCTGGTGTAATACAGTGCAAGTTTTTCAGATAAGAGTTTGCAGGCAGAGTGTTTTTCATGCTCCCACTAGCAGCAGCATCGTCGAGATATCCGAACAATCCCCCAAGAGGGCTTACACCACCATCGGTCTGTACCGAGGAAATATTGTTGCCATCAAAAGTTTAAATAAAAAATCAGTGGATTTAACCAGATCCATACGGAAAGAATTGAAACAGATCAGAGAGATGAGACATGAAAATCTCATTCCTTTTATTGGGGCCAGCGTTGATCATGGACATGTGGCAATTTTAACGGCATATAGTGCTAGAGGAAGTTTGGAAGATGTCTTGAAGAACGAGGATCTCAATTTGGATCAGATGTTTGTTTCTTCTTTAGTCACCGATATTCTCAAGGTTAATAACGACTTTTTTCGACAAATTGATTTTCTTTTATCATTGTTTAATTTCGCAGGGATTAATCTACATACATGACAGCGAGATTATTTCTCACGGAAACCTTAGGTCCAGCAATTGCCTCATCGACAATCGTTGGGTTTTGCAAATATCCGACTTTGGTTTACATGAATTCAAACGTTAGATTTCGTTTTAAATATTAAACTGATTCTAATTTATACTATTGTAGAGGGTAATGATTCTTCTGAATACAGTGAGAAAATATTGCGCAGGTCTCTTTGGAAAGCACCAGAACTGTTAAGAGATCCGAATCATTTACCAAGAGGCACTCAAAAAGGCGACGTCTACTCTTTCGGCATAATTTTATACGAAATCATCGGTAGAAATGGACCATGGGGGAAGATTATTATGTCTCCTAGTGGTATTTTCGGATAGATTAATATACTATTTATATTCAATTATTGTGTTTTAGAAATTATTGCTGAGGTTAAAAAAGTAGATAAGAGCGTTCCATTTAGACCTCCTTTAGATGATCTGGGAGTGTCTAGTTATATTATTAGATGTATGAAAGCTTGCTGGGAAGAAGATCCGGAAACTAGACCAGATATTAGATATGTCCGTGTGATATTAAAAGAAATGCAGGTAATTCTTATTTTTTATTCATATTAATTTATAAATTTAATTTATTTGTCAGATAAATCAGAGAAATATTTTTTGTGTTTAGGCTGGTCTAAAACCGAATATTTTTGACAATATGTTGGCGATAATGGAGAAATACGCTTATAATTTAGAAAGTTTGGTCCAAGAAAGGACCAATCAACTTACTGAAGAGAAGAAGAAAACTGACGCACTTTTACATAGAATGTTGCCAAAGTAAAAATCTAACAAATTAATTATGAAATTAAGACTGTTATTGCATATTATATTGTAGATACGTTGCTGAATGCTTGAAACGAGGAGATAAAGTTGAAGCAGAGATTTTTGATTGTGTAACAATTTACTTCAGTGATATTGTTGGATTTACCGAATTGTCCGCAGTCAGTACGCCACTTCAAGTTATTGATTTGCTCAATGATTTATATACTTGTTTCGACTCAATTATATCTCACTATGATGTTTACAAGGTAAAACTGTTTGTTTAACTGCGTAAATTCATTTTCATTTAAGTTTTTAATTAGGTCGAAACTATTGGAGATGCATACATGGTAGTTAGTGGTTTGCCTATACGAAATGGGGACAGACATGCTGGAGAAATTGCTTCCATGGCATTACATTTGTTGAGTAAAATTAAAAAGTTTGAAATCAAACACAGAAAAGGGGAAGTTTTACAATTAAGGATCGGAATTCATTCCGGTGAGAAACAACTTATTTTTTCCTAACAATATTTAAATAATAAATAGAAATTGCGATTTTTTCCAATAACTATGTAGGCATCTAATCCATTTCTAAATTCTAAATTGTGTACTGCATTGAATTGTTAACTTGTAGGTCAACAACATGCAAACAAAGGTTAAGGTTATTATAAAATGTTTGTTACGGTTGTAAAAATTAATTTTCTTAACATAACTTACACAACATATATTTTATGTTTCAGGTCACTGTGTAGCCGGTGTGGTTGGTTTAAAAATGCCAAGATATTGCCTTTTTGGAGATACTGTTAACACTGCTTCCAGAATGGAAAGTTCAGGCGAAGCATTCAGAATTCACATATCACATGCCACTTACACGTTGCTCCAAAGACTTGGAGGCTACATATGCGAAGAAAGGGGGGTTATTCCAATAAAGGTAATCCTTACCTTCGTAATAGAAATCTATAATTTAGTCAAAATGTATGGTTGCATAAGTGTTACTTATATTTTATTTTCCTTAACTCAACTAAATTTTAATATATATTATGTAAATAAAATTTGAAATAATTGTAGGGCAAAGGTGAGATGCATACTTATTGGTTGGTGGGAGAGGATTCTGCCCAGAGATTGGCGAGGATACGTGAAGAAATCGTTGGATCAACACTGTTTAATAGTATAAGTTCAGAAAGTACTGTTTCATTTAAATAATTACAGTGTATATATGATATTCTTATACTTTAGGACTGAGTAAAACACCTGATCTTCTACGAAGGCCAGGGATGAATCTTCTGGGATCAGAACTGCACTTTCCCAGCGCCTCTCAATCTCCATGTGCTATCAAACAGCTCCATCACAGGGCAAGATTAGCCCTGTCTTTACACCATAGTGAGGTGAATGTTTTTTATTATATTATAATTAATAAGGTAACTTTAGTTTAATTTACAGGAGGCAATACACTACGAGAATAATCTATATGCTCAGACATACCTAACGAATGTCGAAACTAATAATCGTAACCCCAGTTCAGCCCCTATTATAACATTTGTACAAAAATAACAAGTATGAATATTTTAAGGGTACAATACAGTATTATAATAAATGTTAATAAATATACATGTTCAGTGGAATGGAGTTCAAAGTACAATGGCTTATGTACAAATAAAATACGAGAAATAACATATTTTAAAAGTATTTTACATTATATAATCTTTGGAGTTCAATACGAATTTTATTCAAATGTAAGTGCAAACTCCTTTTGGATTTGTGCCCGTCCTTTGATGTATATGTGTCAATTATATTGATCCGTAATAATATTATTCAATTGTACTCATGTTTATAATATATGTAAATAAAATGTTTAAACACACACAATATTTATTATATTTACCCATTTTAGATTTTTTATTCAACTGTAAAAAATGCTTAATTATCTTTTTATTTTATATCATACAACAAATAAATAACTTAAAGCAGACATGCATAATTTATAAAATCCATACAAAAAAAGTGTAATCACAGCATAATGCATAAATTTTAAAAATAAGAACCACTTTTTCGCCCTATCCAATGTTTCAATTGGATCTTTGAGAAGATAAATACGACCTCCCAATCCCAGCCTATCAAAATAAGTCGACCAGTCAAAGTTCTTCATACTAAAAGGGAACGTATCTTTGTCCTTCTCGGTGAGGTTTCTCCATAACCTTTGTACGTTGTCGTTTTTGAAGTTCCACTGTCGATATGCAAAATATGCATAAGTGGTCATAAATTTGTCAATTTTTGTATAGCCTTTAACTACCCTATAAAACATCTTTTCTTAATTTCATATTAATACGTACAAAGATATGTAGTATTTATTGTAATTAAATATAAAATACATCGAGTACTTACATCGGTTTCCTGCCAATACAAGTCAAAATCAAATCGAACAAGTGTGCAGGAATTGTGTGAAAGAAAAAGGCCCAAAATTTGTATGCTGTCATTGTGGTGCAAACGATAACAGTGGCGTACCAAATGGAAAACAATGTGGGATATTTACTAAAATGCTTGAAGGCCAATGAAATATAATCACCTGAAAATGCAAGTTTTAAAATTGCAAATTGCAATAATGTTATACTACCTACCCTGGGTTAACGGACTTTCAACGGAACTCACAAAGTTGCATATTGGTAGTTCCCTTCCTAAGTTCTTATTAATCTTATCATCTTCACTAAAACAGTTTGTAATAAGGAAAAAATTTAAACACACTTCTATTTAATTACTATTTGGTTGCAACATCCCAAACAAAAGAAATTATGCTATTAATAACATAATCTACTGGAACTATGTCCAGGTTATTGTCCCTTTTTGCTGGCAAACATCTAACAACTCCAACTCCAACACCTACAGACGCAGAAACTGGTCCAAACATGTTGTCAATCCACCCCGGCATGGGTTCTTTATAAGATGATATAACTGTAATAATTAAAACTATTAAGAAGCTCTTACATGGTCATGATTACAACTTGCCAATGGATGGTCTGAATATAGCAATTGGTAATTTGCTCTTGTTTGCTTCTACACACTGCTCCGCCACTTGTTTCGTGAATGTATATGTATTCGGATGGTCTTTCAAGAGTCTAAAAATATTTAGAATTAAAGACACTATTTTTTCTTTTTTTAAATCTTACATTGGTGTCACTGCTGTTAACGATTCATTGTCCATACCATCAACAATGTTAATCAAATCACCAGGACTCATTGTAGGTTTGTAGCAAATTTCGCCCACATCTTTTCTGATACAGTTTGAATATGCGGTAGAAACGTGAATGAATGCCTTCAGTTTTTCCATTTTTTCCGCGATTTGGATTAAATCATGCAACGCACGAACGTTGATATACGTAGCAGTTCGTAGATGTTCATCAAATCTTGTTGTTGCAGCACAATGTACAACTACGTCTACTTCTTTCACTAGCTTCTCTTGATCAGTAAAAGAAATGCCTAGATTTGGTAATGCACAGTCACCTTCTATCATTGAAAGTTTTTCTATAAAATTGGGGTTGGTTTTTTTCAAATTTTCAAACATCTAAAATTCTTGGAGTAGAAATATGGAAAAAATTAAAAAAATAGATTAATTATTACCGGCGAGTCAACCATATCGTCCAGTCTTTGTTTAGTCGTTTTGCCTTTCTTTGGTCTTAATATGACATAAATTTTTTGAATGTCTGGACAAACTCGACATATTTTTTCTATAAAGACTTTTCCTAAAAAACCTGTAGATCCAGTTAAAAAAATTGTTTTTCCTTTGTAAAATTCGGTTACTGGACTTTCGACCAAGTTTTTAGCTAATTTTGACATCTTAACTATAATCTAAAAAGAAAAAGCACTTATGTAATGTAATATTAAATCTATCGTGTAATGATAATTTAAACCAATATTTTTAAATGTTGAATTTACATAGTATCAGTCTTTGTCATTAATGATAACTTATAACGTCTAATAAATGTAAATACATTATTATTACGTTACGTTTTATAATTGTAAATATTTCTGATTAGATTATAAGAAATTTATGATATTATTATATTAGTTACTATATTTATATAGTTTCTGATATTATCGATTACCTACAATTTATAATACCTTTTACTACAGTAAACTCGTTGTGTTCAAACTATAAACAACAATGCAAAACTAGTACTATAACTAACGACACAGATATTTTGAAATTGATAAATTTTACATAGAGAGTTGATAAAAACTAATATTTTTATTATAATTTACGAGTGTCAACAACAACAAAGAAGAAAATTCAATTAAAATTTGAGGTTATTTTAATTAAAATACAAAATAAAAAATTTGGTAATTACTAATAGTGTTAAAAAATGGTCTAAATTAAAAAATAAAAAGTGTTACAATATATTTTTATCACTATTCAGGTGCAATTAAATTTATATATAAAATTAAACTTAATTTAATAATTAATATTTTCAATGTAGATTAAGTTAAATGGTATAATCAAAAATTTTTAAAAATTAACTTATTATTTTTCTAATTACATAAAAAAATCTAAATAATATATTTTAGTAGCATAAAGCAAATCAAATTATCCAGAGTATTATTATTGATTGTTGCTTTATGATATATTAAATGCAAAATAAAAAATAAAATTTACTTACACAAAACTTGTTACAAAAATACACACACTAGAAACATACACTTATTGTAGTTGCGAACTTGACCACGTTGAAGGTGTAACTAAAATGTAATTAAACTTTCGTCGTACCATTAACCAAAAGCACAAAACTAACAAACATGATTCGCGTCACATAATATTATATAGGTATCGTAATCACTCCCATTTACCGTCCACCCCAATTAATACGTTCAGTTGCAAGGTAAAATCCCTGAGAAACGTTCTTTTAACTACTATTTAACGCGGAACGTATAATGAGATTTCCTAAAATTTTCATTTATAATAATGTAGTTTTAATGGCATCAAGCAATTACTTATAGGTATTCGCGAATACATTGTTTTTGTGGTTTTCACGTAGGAGTTTAGACCAAATTTATTCATTAGGTCTCAATAATAATAATAATGTATAAATATAAAATAATGATTGTGAAATTAAATTCCATCAAAATTCCAAAATATTAATATCAATATCGTTAAATAAAACAAAAAATCATAAATTTTTAAGAACCAAAATTGTTTATATAAATAGAAATGATTTGTAAAAATAAAAATATTTATGTTTAATAATATCATCAATTTTAATTTAAATGTTAATATAAAAGTAACATATATTTTTCTACATCGGAAAATATATGTTTACAACAATGGATGATGTATATAAAAATTCAATTGAATAAAATTACAATATTGATTCAATCATTTTCATATATTCTGTTAGTGGAAGTAAAAATGAGGCATAACATTCAAATAACGAATGACTACAATACAAATTTAAAATTACACCTAATGTCAAGGTAAAACGATTTGTTTCCGCAAATTAAACAGCTTGCAAGTCGGGCGTCCTTCCTTGATTAGCTTGCTTAAATATCATATTTCGTCAACAAAATTCATTCATTTGACACCTAATTTATCCATGTAAAATGAGAAATGTTTAGGTGTTTCACTTGCTTGTTACAAGCAATATGATCTTGGAAAAAGTTCTCGAAAGTAATTGTGAATGGGTTTGTGTTTTATAAATAATCAACTATATCATCAAGTTTATTTTAGGACATACAGCGTAACCATTTTGTTTAATTATTTCTCAACATACAGAAATAGGTACCCATTCTTTTTGTATAATTTGCTAAAAATACTCTTTGTTGATGATATTTTTTGTCTGATTTTTAATTTGAGATTCTGTCATAGATGTTCAACTGAATTTAAGTCCAGACTAGCGTGCCGTGGGAAAACATTCACCATCTGAAAATCAAAAATCAATTTTTTACCAGGCTGCATCTGTGTTTTGGAATGTTATTATTTTCCGCAAAGGTCATCATCATAGAAAAAACCATCCATTTTGTCTTCAAACATCCCCATACCATAATGTTTTCACCACTATTTTTACCTGTTGGTTTTTGGTACTTAAAATTGTTCAACCAGTCTCCGTACATATTTCTACCATATAAACAACAATTTATACTTTACACGCATGGGATCCAGTCTACATGATTTCTGGCAAACTCCATTCGGACATCACGATTTCGTTTGGATATACAGGATGATCCACAATATGTGGACAATTTTTGAACCAGTCCCTAAACTAATTCTTAAATTTTACGAATACTGGCGTTAATTCAGTTCATATTCATAAAAATCTACGATTCGTTTCTTCAAATCTTATGTTTTTACCCATCTTTACACAAAACTTTAATAATTCAAATAACATTGAAATATATTATTTGACAAAAATATTGATTATTACGATATATTAAAGCGGTATAACGAATTCTCAATTAACCGATATTAACAAAAATAACCAATTTCTTAAAATTATTCCATACTTTTTTAAATATCATCAACTTAACTATATAATGATTTTAAATTCAATTTAAAAATAAGTACAAACTATTTTTAAAAATTAAATTTAAATTAGATATTTAATAAGTATTTTATTCCAATTAAAAAAGAATTTTCAAACTATTTTCAGCAAATAAACTTTAGAAAGTTAAATAGATACAAAAATTTAGCAGCAATTAAAAACTTCCTATAAATGAAACGTCAATTATATGCTTAAGTCAATTTAATTTAAATTGTGAACTAATGAGCTCTAATGATATTCATAAAATATAAATGTACGTAGGTTTGTCTTTATATATAGGATCATTTATGTAATTAATGTTTATATATGTACATATATGTGATAAATGTGGGCGTTTAAGAGTAATCACTCAGATAATTATTTTAAAACACAATTTATGAAGGTTAAAAATTAAAAAAATCATTTTCATTAAAACTTTACATAAATGTAAGTAAATATAAAAATGCCAAATAAATATTTATAAATCACTAAAATTTTTTTTAATACATTGGATCAATGACATTTTAAAAACTCTACTGTAAAGCTTGAAGTAATCTTAAAACCTAAGATGGAATATAGGGGTGATCGCAACTTGATCAAACAGAAAACTGTTTAAGGAGAAAACGTATTGAGTTATACCGCCCTCTATCCAGAAAAGCAGCAACCCTTAAAAAACAAATTTATATTGATACTAATATAACAATAATAAATTAACAAAAAAATTGAACCATAATTAACATACAATTTAATTCTCATTAAATGTGTTAAATATGTATAGTCGAATGAAGCACTAACTGAAAAATGAATGTCGGGTGGTGTGAATAATCGGCGAGGCCCGATGGCGAACTGGCCGCCCCAAAACAGTCCGCAAATCCGTTCAAAAATCGATCGTCGGCCGAAACATCAAATCTAAATTAGAGAAACATGCACGTCCACTAATTATTTATCGATTCGGATGACAGTGCGACATGCAACGCGGAAGAGGAAGGGTGCAACCGACCGAGTCCGATCTTTTCGTGTTGTCGCAGGAGATTTCACCCTCGGCAGTCAGCTGTTGGCGCTGCGACGGTCGAGTCGGCGGTTCGGCGTCTATGCCACCCTATCACCGTCAGGGTTCACACCTGTTTTTGCCGATAATGTGTACGAGTGTCGCTGTTCTTCAAGAGGTTAACTGCAAGGTAAGTGCTCTTTTATATTAACTAGCGTCGACTTTCAGTCACATTTGGCGATGAGGTTACAGTCTTCCGCTGGCGAAATACGGAGTGACGGTAAATATTGTGGAGCGGTACGGCAGGAAATTGAAATGACTGAATTAGTCATTTTGTGAATAGAAAATGTTGGGGACACTAACGTGTTTTGTCGATGCATGCGATAAACATAAATAGTTTAAAATTTACAGAAGATTTTTAAACAATTTTATTTAATTTTTTATTTACTACAGTTACAGAATTATAAATTTTTCTGAATTTACATTTGTATGACACTATAAACATTATTTATACATATTTATTTTATTAAAGAAAAACAAGTAAATGAAGTATGTTTTATTTGTATTTATATTGATATCAAAATATTGTTGTTATTAATGAATTATTATATAAAAATAAAATTCAAGTTGTAATTTAACTTTCAATTTTATTAAATATCTTCTATCTGAACTACCCTTTTTGAGTAAAATTTGGTGACGGGGGTGTTTAACTTGAGGAATTAGATGTTTACCATTATTTTGGTGCGGATTATATCGTACGATTAGCCGTTGTAACAGTTTTATTTCTCTTCATTTTTTGCAACGACCGTTTTCGGAATATTTTCCTTTTTCGCATTGTTTTCCTTAATATTTTAAATTATTGTTGCAATATTTCTATTAATTCGGCTTCCTAACGATAAACTTCCTGTTTGTCACTATACAAATTTACCTTGTTTAATGATTCAAAGTCTAATTCCTTATGGAGATGAATTAAATATGTATTTTTTCTTTCATAGCGCCGGTAAGTTCCATATATTCCACCTCTGTGGATGATAATGTCACTGTGCGTTGTTTTCGATCTTCATAAGAAAAAGCAGCTTCCTTAATAATGGAGGTTAACCCTGTGTATGAATGTTTGTCAAGAGGACAATTTCTCCAGTCCGCTTCGAAAGATCTTTGAAGATGTTGGTTTTTTATGTCATCCCAAATCCTATGTATATTTTAAATACCGTAGAACGCGTCTACTTGAAATTCCGTTTACCGCTTATCATTATTCTTGCTTTTCGTCATTTTAATCTAGAGATTTTTCTACAAGATTAAATCCGACGGTAAGTGACTCTTGTTGAAGCAATATCGTAACACCTCAGGACTTTGGTTGAAATGAAATTATTAGTTAACTTTGAAACATTGAATTTCTTCTAGGCCTGGCTTTCACTCTTCTTCATTGTTTTTGATTTTAAGTGAGCATTAGTAAGAATATTGAGTAAATTACAAATCTCCATGAATATGTATGTTAATTGCTTCAAACTTTCGAGAAGCGTATCTTTACAGACAGAAACTTTTGATTTCAAATCTATAATGTATTGCAACTCTATAATTATTTCAATTTGCAACGGTTTATCGATAATACGTTGCTTAATTGTTCTAGGTATCATATGTGACTTGACAAACAAGCGAACTTGTTAAAATTATGGAGTTTATACGCATATCTACGTACTTTGATTACTTGAGATTATTTTCATAAAAGTTGTCTGGGCCCATAACCTATTACATTAAGGTTTTGGAAGTGTATGTAAATAAAACTCAGGTTTGCAATTTTTCACGATACATTTACACCAATTGAAATCTAAACTAATGGTACAAATCATCAATATTAATATATATTAATATAATAAAATTTAATACTAAATAAACATTCATTTTTTAAATTATTATTAAAATAAAAAAATCGTACATTTGTATAATTTTCAGTAATGTCTATCTTACAAATTGATATTCTAAAAATCTATTTTAAATATAGTACTATAAAACTAACAAATTTGCATATAAAATATACATCACTCAATTTTCTGTTTTTATTTACTTGTAATTGATCATATTTTCCTTTCAAAAAGAATTTCTTTTATTTAACAATCCATCACTTTTTAGAAAAAAAAAAAAATAAAAAAAGAATAACAAATCTGTTCGTTACAAAGTTAAAATTTAAAACAGAATTAGAATTAATTATGTTGAATAAAATTTAATTACTAGAGAGAGAAATATCAAACGAGCGTCATTAATCTTGAATTCTACAATAAAATGAGATAAAAACATTCACTTATTAAACTAAACTAAAATTTAATTAATAAGTAATAAAAAATGTAATTTTTTATTGCTTATTAATTAAATTTATTATTATTATTATTATTATTATTATTATATTGATGCAACATAATTACATTGTTTCTACAAAGTTAAAATGGGATTTATATAAGAATGTACCTGCACATTATTACATAACTCATTTAGAACTAGGAAGTCAACTTCACACGATTCTTAGAAACAAGTTGGAAAGACATCTTTTCAAAAGTTCCTGAGGCTTCGTACAAGATGGGTTTTACACTTTCAATAAATCTTTTTGTGCCTTTTGTTAGTTACCAACTAACTTTTTTTCGAATTACACTTTGCAATTTGTTTTCGACATTTCAAGAGACTACCTATATCTTTATCGCTCTAAATATACACTGTAAAGTTTTATAACTTATCTGAACAATACGGATGAATAATTAAATTATTAACATAGATTTATTGTGTGTAAATGTTAAATAAAACGAATTTCGCACAGTTTTTTCCTGACAATTTATTTATTATTTTTAATCAAACAGACCAATATACGAAATACTTGCAATTATTATTTGAAATCAATTTCCTTATTAATGTATGTGTAAATGTGAAAATTGGAATTGCAGTTCGCCCAAAGAAAATTGAATATTCCTACGTTGAAAAATGGGCATATTATTTCGCCATTGAAGGAATTTAATAACACGTTGTGTGGGAATTTCTCATGGGAATCTCGAATACTTTATATTTATAGTTCTAATCAACTTATTTCGCTGTTGAAAATCCAGATATGTCGTTTGTAGGAATCTAAAAAAAGGTTTATTATTTTACGAGCATTTCTTCAATTTCAATATTATACCTGTTCGTGGCCGAATGGATGGAAATAAACGAAACGAATCTTTATTGAAAATGTCAATAAAAGCCACTATTGGAATAACATCCGAAATTCGGAAACCGGAATCAGTGAATAAACTACACCGTGCAATGCGAAATTTTATCAGACGTCTGGAATAAATTAATGCACTACACCAAAACCAAGCCCTTGAGGGAAAATGTAATTCCATTACTTTGTACATAAGATGAAGCAGTTATTTTTATTTATAGCCAACATTTATTATGAAAATGCCGGCTTTATCATTGGCTCCGGCCTTAATATGTTTCCTACTCCATATTCCACATATTAATTCCCACCATCTTGCACGTTTAATAAAAACAATACATTATATTAATGTACTTTTAACACACGTGCCAAATTTATTATTGAACATATTTTTTCCTTCTGGAAGCAAATCCTTTTTCGACAAACATCTCACGTAGGGTGGCTTCCCTAATTCGACGGACTGTTTGGCTTTTTGCCGTATTAAGCGGCCCTAATTCGGGTCGTTTTATTCATCAAATATCACGTAATAGAAGGTTTATGAGATACACGACGACGGTAAATGTGTTATCCCTGATTTCGGGGTGGATAAGCGATGCGGTGTTGCTGGATCATGAAATTTCGTATGTGATCTAAGCAAAAATTCGTTGCTTTATGTGCTTGATAATTTTGTATGGGATAAACATAATGAAAAGGTAGGAAACATGGTTATTTAAAAATGTCAAAAGGGAAAGAAAATGAAAAATAAACTTTCTTTAGACATGAGAGGAGTTTGATGTATGATGGGTAGTATTTTTCTGTATCAACTTATACACAATGCCCCATTCGGTCTCACCCCACAGGTTATACATCATTTTAAGTGTAGTTGAATGAGTTTTTTATATTTACTTATATTAATGTTGCAAACTTTTTCCTATTTTGTTGATTAACACTTTATGTTATATATTTAATTTTTTTATTTTATTTATTTATTTTATAATTTCACGATGTGCTTTAACAACATGTTGTTGTGCTTGTTAAAATAATTCAATATTCATACAGCTGCGTTTAATTTAATTCTTGTCAAAATTAAATAAACTAGGAAAGGGGAACTCATCATTAAATTACATTGTGGCCTACATTCACGTAATAACGCCATAATGTAGGTTGCGAAATGCTGCTTAAAGTATATTTTTGTACAAACAGAATTTTTAATTTTCACTAGCCGGAAGGGAAGAACAACAACCCGGATTAAAACTAGGTGCACAATTTTGTCTAGTAGCTCATTTCACATTTTAATTAGCGCGTTCTGTTTTCATGAATTTGAGGTGTCAAAATGTAAAGAAAATGTTGTATTAAACATTTTTAAATATAAATGAATTAAAATAATTATTTTCAGAATGTCATTATTAAAAGAACTCTTGTCGCACATTAGTGTAATGTCATAACAGCAAATCTGTTCAAAGACTAAAGTAAAGTCCAAAAGTAAAGTAAAAGTACCTGAACTACTTATAATTTATTGTCATAAATTATTAAACTCCATTAAGAATATTTACATATAAAAACCAGTAAAGTGTAATGAATTAATAGTTATTAAATTAGCAGTAAATATTTTTTATTCAAATTACTGTATTAGTCAACTATAATATTACATACATTTATCGCAATTTGATTATTAAACTATTATGTGTTGATTTAATAATTCATATTCAGTATTTAGATGTTTTTACTGTACATTAATACAACAAAAAATGCAAATGATCATCGTTTACTTTTATAGAGCTCTATTAAGGATACTTACATGTAAAAACAAATAAAATTTAATGAGTTATAAAATTAACTGTGGACATTTTTCAAATTACCGTATTAGTGAGCTATAAAATAACACATTTCTGGTAATTATTGTTGAACTGATATATGACGGCTTAATAATTTTAATTTAATCTTTCAATATTATATATAAATTAATATAACAAAAAATATTTTAAACAAATACATTTTACAACCTGCAAACTCCTAAACGACCATAAATTTAATTCGAAACTTTATTTTGAACCGTAAACACGAACACACATCTCGACCAAGCTCTCTAAGTGCATTACAGAGTCTGTTTTAAACTGCACTCGAACCACAAATACCGTTTTACCCAATTTAAATAAAGTCTCCAGCTGAAACTTTCATACAGATTTACTAATCAGCTTGCAAAATGCATAATGAACCATTAACATTTCAAAGCTCCATTAAGGATAACTGTATTGGTTACTACACTAAGGAAAGTTGTTGTATTCTCATACGGAAATGTGTTTAAATTTTAAGCGATTAATCTTTATTAAGTAGTTAATGGTGTTGAGGGAACTATTTCCAAAGCTATTCAATGAATTAGTCCGCAAATTCAATACTACATTCATGAATATGTGTTCTAATTGCCCAAAAAAGCTACACCTACTCTCTGAATTGACCATAATAGGCTGAAGCAGTTATAGGCTACATAAATCTTTAACATAGGCTTTAATATTATATTGATAAATTTGAATATCTTGTGTAGTTTAATGCGAATTAGTCTGATGAATACATCAGAATTACCGTGTAGAATTAATTCTTGTCTATGCATGATAATGCCAACCATTAACACCCTAGCTCCATTTGAGTGATTAGTAATCTAAATGCTTCATTAAACTTTTAATTGATAACTGTAAGTTACATATCATTAAACTATATACCTATTATATGTTATCTAATATAAAATATACAGGGTTTTTGACTATTATTTTATATATTATATTTTAGATCATATACAGTGTCTTGGGTCAAATTTTTAAAATTGTTGATTGTCGCACATTTACAAAAATTAATTAAGATAAAGTATAATAAAAGATAAAATATTTCAAATTTCAATAATAAATTTACCTATAAAAGATAACAAAATAGCTTCCAAAAATATGTAATTTATTGTTCTTTAGCAAAAATATAATTTCTAGCAAATTTCGAGATATTTAATATTGTCCCCCATGAAAGTAAATAAGCTGATAATTTATTCTATTTATGTTTTCAAAAAGTAAATTTTATATACACACATTCACGCAAAAAGTATGATATAATTACTGATTATCAAACAAATTATTAATGATTAAATACATATTGTGTATGTTTAACATAGGCACTTATGAAAAATGTTGTTTTCCATATATTTCATAAATGGCATTATAATATATCTCAAATATATCACAAATTATATATTTTTTGAAAAGGTGAAATTTGCCAAATATTTTTATTTAATTTCAGAAATGGATAAAATACTATTTGCGGCAATCAATATTATAAAGAAATTGAATTCTGACTACTTAAGTTAATTTGGATTTATATGGTCTGGAAACATTCGTAACAGCTAAATACGAACAATTTGAAAACTGAGATAAAGACAAACAATTATTTTATAAAAAAATAAGATATGATATGAAAAATTTAAAAAATTACAACGGTTTTAAAATGTATAGGAGTTGAAGCCCTTTCATCACGGTTATTGTAGACTTAATGAATAGTTATTAATTATAGGATACTCTGTATATTTTACAATTTTGAATTCCATTTTGCTCTCATTAAATTGTTAAAGGAATACTAAACTTGCAAAGTTTATTTACCACCGAAACCAATTTCGTGCAACCAAAAAAAAGAAAGAAAAAATAGACGCGACAGCAAATTAATTGGCTAAATATTTAAAACACGTCCGTTAATCACCATCACATGCACGACCTTAGTGCATGAAACGCGAATTGTGAATAGTTGCCGGTGCATATTAATGAGGATCGTTAACACTCTAAAGCTCAATTTCGGCGATAAGTCGCTTTAATTCACACGATCTCTAACACGTCAAACCGCAACGGATATTGTGATAAAGAGAACGGAACAATGACAAGTCTGTTGACCCTCAGGATGCAATTTTGGCTTTCGTTAAGACCACAACTACGCAAGTGCTGTTCTAATAACTGCCGTACCTAATTTGTGTGATTACAGTTTTCGGTTATCTATGAAACTGTGAGATTTATTACACAGCATTGTGTGTATTAGTTGTTATTGTTGTCGCATGTTAATGAAATTAAAGCTCAATTTGGATAACAAGTCGCTTAATTCAACCGGAGAATTGAATTACCAACACATCACTGACTGAATTGGGTATTATGGAAATGTACGTAGGTTTCAAATTTGATTACCCTTTCTTATAAAGCTTATGTACATTATATTTGGAAAAGGGCACACTGAAATGTAATTTAAGTTGAAAGTTTTCAATAAAGACGGGAAAATAGAAAATTATTAGTTCGTTAATTAGTTGAGGAGCAAAGAGATAAATTTAAATTGGAGCAAGAGTCCAATATAATTAGTCAAGGTGAATGAATTTATCAAATACGCAAAAAAATATAAGAGCAAACAAGTTACTAGTTAAATTGCTTTCCTTTGATTTACGAAGAAACGTTTATTACAATTAAATTTTTATCGACTTCAAAAGGATTTTTTCTCTTATTCCTTAATTAGGTTTGTAAACTATAAAAATTTAAAATTAATTATTTTACTACATTAACTGGATTTTGTCGTAATATTTAAAACATTTATAACGTATATGTTCATTGAACAATAACCCATTTCTGGGTTTCATTTGATTTTTTTAATTAATGAATATTATGCAACTGTATTTAAATTATTTATTTTCAACATTTTCCATCAAATCACACTCACACTTCAACTATTTATCCCCATTTCATTAAATTTTATTTTACTGGACGAGGGTTTTGCATTTAGATGCCTGAAATAATTTTAATTAATTAATACATTGTATAATTCATTTGGTCAATATTGACAATGAAATATGTCATTTTGTATTAATATTTTAAATTAATTATTTATTTTTATAATCCTAATATTAAAATTGGTCTTTTTATTTATATAATATAAAAATATTTCCTTGATATATATTATTTATTTTTATTTATTTATTTGGTTATTTGGTTTAAAAAATTTAAATATATATATGTATATATATATATATATATATATATATATATATATATATATATATATATATATATATTATACTAAGTGTGAAATATCATACTTCAATATTTAATATATTTCAACAATAAGTTAATTTTACTATTTTTTATTCTGGATTTCATTTTAATATTATTAATATTAAGCCGTTTATAGGATTATTTACATATTATTTTTTTCATTAAAAATAATTAAAACTGTAATAAAAAATTTACTTCAATAAGTGAATATTTTCATTTTACACATCAAAATCTTTTAAAATATTAAGACTACTAGCACTATACAACAACATATAACATATTTGGACAAAATAAAATGCATTCATAATTCAGATATTTATTTATTCTAACTTATTCTTTGTATTATAACTAATAAAGAAGAAAATCAGTAGATAGAAGAATAGTATCTAGGTATGATATTTTATGTTTAATGTGGAATCGCATTACCTTTTATTCTAATGACCGCTTGAATTCGTTTAGGCATTGATTTCTCTAGGGAAGTGCACTTTTCTGAGGTAATGTATGCCAAATTTCCTCTATTTTGGCCTTAAATTGGGGTAATGTCCGATATGGGTTGTTTTATTGTATGCCATACAGTTTCAATGACACTCAGATCAGCTGGAACATTGATATTGTTGTCATCAAAACAATTTTTTGTGGTTTTTGCTGTATGACTTCTCTTCATTCTGTTGAAAAATGTAATATTCGATAACATTCAGATTTTGCAAATTATTTTGAAGTATTTGTTGATATCACAACATCAAATCACAACTCCTTTGGGCGTTGCCGTTCTTTTTAGGCAATTTCGATACTCAACAACACAAACGTCGAATTTTAATTAATCCCTAAAAATTACCCTGGATCAGTCTTCTACAGACCAAAAGAGTTTTTACTTTGCCCATATAAACCAATTTTGCTTTTGTTTTAACAGTATCTTTTCTTTTGTCTATACAAATACGAAATTTTTGGTTTTAGACACCTTTAAATTGTTATTTTATATTTTACCACATTTATGAATCCACTTGCGACAGCATTCCCTTGGCAAATTTAATCCAGTTTCATTATTCCATTCAGTTGTAATTTGCCGGAAAGTTGAGTTCGACCATTTTTGCATATTTTTATTAATATTCTTTTATTCCTTTCGGAAACTAATTTTGAACGACCAGCATTTTTACTTTCTTTTCCAGAATATTTCCAGTTTGACCATAATGTCTAATTATATTTCAGATTGTTGATTTAGGAATATTAAGTTCTTCTCCCACTTCACGTATTGTTTTGTTACGTCAATAATTTTTAACCATTAACTCACGAATTTTGAATCTTGCGGCTATACCACGCACCATTTTCTTCAATTAACGAATTCAATTTCTTTTTTATTACAGTTTATTTATACTGTCCCAATATTTAGTTGTCACACAAAATGACCATATTTTTCTAATAGGTGATAATAGACTAAATATTTTGTTTATTGTGTTTTTGATTGATAATGTTTATTGAAAACTAACTAATTATTAAGGAATAATAAATAATACATAGGGAAAAAATAAAATATACACACTTAAATTATGCAACTAATTCATTTGTCCCAATATATAGTTGTTAGGGGTCGTACACTTTAAAGAATAATTATTATTTTCAATTAAGTTTAAAAGTTAAGTTATTAAACAAAATTATTATATAACATAATTTTTTTTAATAATAATTAATGTAATTAATTATGCTAAAATAATTTTTATTCACATACATTTAATTTTTAAATAATTAATAAATGATTTTGTTTTAAATTTCAATTGTTCAGTCCTTTCACAAACATCGTGTCTAAAATTATTGATTTCCGATTAAAATCAATTACTCTGACGGAACTTTCCTGCAATTACCTGCCAACAAAAAACTTATAAATGATTGTAAAAATTTCCATAAATTAAAAGTAAAGTAATTTACAACGCAAAAACTCCCCATGAGAATTACTATTTAAGTACATGAAATATGGGGAATATCTATAACTTTGACCAAGGTATTATTTAATAAATCGATATTCAAATGCGGCAATTGCACAGTTTAATAACGGTGAGCCAGCAAACTTTTCCGCAATTAAATGTGGGGTAAGGATAACAATTTCTTGCCTTTGCATTAACCCAATTTTAGACGTGATTTATTACTTCATTTCAGGCTCAAATTTTTCAACGATTATAAACCAACTTACCATAGTTTAAAAATAGAGCATGAAAATTATGCGGTAGAAATTAAAATATACCTTGTTGCTTTCAGTTAATATTCGTTTAATACCCTCGATGAACAAAATGAATAAAATAGCACTAACATATTGCGACCAAGTTTACTTCGTAATTTTCCCGCCTTTCAAACTTTTATTTCCTTGACCGTACGTCACTTTTATAACCTTAATTTAACTTCTTTCCGCCGTCTTCTAGTTTGCAGTCCTAAATTATTTTTGAACGTTCCCACAGGCAATTCTCGTCTCTGAATAATACTCACAACAGACTCTTTCCCTCTTCAGCAGTCGTGTCGAAAATGTATTGTGTACAGGCACGGTATATTTTCCATTATAATTTTTTCCTGATGTTGACGTGAAATTGTCTCATTAAAATGTACGATCCGGTGCGTATGTTAACAGAATGTTTTGATGGATCGGTTATTGAGTGTGTCATAGTTTGTGAAGTTTCAGTAAGCCGTTCCATCTTTCGTAAATCCACGATGGATCATCGACATTCTTGGTACATCATTGCGCCTTACGGCGAAAATTGCGCAGCGCGTAAATTTTTATGTATTCTAAAACTTTAACAACTTCCTCCGAAGTATTCGGAATTCCGTTGGAATTCCGCGGTCGGAACATGATGGTTCGCTTTTGTTTACGGCAGCAAAACAATTCGGCCTGCAACTCCAGCAGGAAAATAGAATGGTGCAACAACCGCGAAACTCACTAACTAGTCTATAATATTGATTTATAATCTCCGACACTACATTACACAAAACTTATTTAACTCTGACAAATGTCCTTTTGTTTCAAAGTTAGCGTCGGGTCCATCGCACGGAAAATTGATTTCTGGTTCAGAATTGCGGACTTTGTTCCGAACTAAAACAATTGATCTAAAAACTAGGCGCGATTTATGAACAAACACGATTTATTCGAGGCTGCTCGTATTATTCCCGATAACCGCAATTTAGTATTGTCTCGTTCAACATCCAGTATCGTGCAACACTTTTCCATCGTTCCGAACTTGACGTCATTTTATTTTATGTGAGTCAAGAATGTGAAAATATATTCGAAAAACTTTGATTCATCAAAAGATGTCCTTGACAAAACCTTTAGTTAAATTTTTTTGAATAACACAATGATAAACTGATATGATTTATCTTTAGTCTACAATAATTTTTAATATAACATAATCTGATTAAAATCTCAAATTTATCGAATTAATATCTAAATATAACTGAAAACGGTCAACAACTTTTAAAGTTTTATAACAAAAACAAGTATATAGTTTAGAAATAGATTAATCAGGTGTGACATTGTATAACCACTTGTTAATGTTTTAAATAATGTTATCAAACATTGTAGAAACGCTTGTTTATGTTTTAAATAATAATAATCCAAATGATTTGGAAATATAAAGTGACGTAATATTATGTAATGGTTTTTATATTAGGTTTAAAACAACATTAAATTAATTTAAAAGGTTACAAAAAATAATAAAAGACAACAAAATTTGTAACCATTATTTTAACATATCATTAATTAAAATAAACAGAAATAATGTAATTAATATTTATTCGAAGCAATAAAATCATGAATGTATAAAATTATCATCAACTGTAACTTTTGATTGACATTAAAATAGTGTCTTTTGCTTTTTAATGAATAATAAATAAGTCATTCATAAAAAATATCAAAACATGAGAAAAATTACATGGCATTTTTTGCTTAAAATCTTTCTTCATCTTTCAAACATAATGCATATGAATCTCTATCTGATATTCTAAGATATTTTTGACAATGCTTTGTTTTTTGTTCTGAAATAAATTCAGAAAAATGTGATTTTGTGCCTCAGATTTATTAAAATTCAATTTCTTTGTGAAATTTGGCATACATCCACTTTGAAGGATACGAAATTTAAACACAGTAAAGTTCTTTAACTGATACATTATAAGAATGTAAGCTAAAAGAAATACAAAGCTGAAATTGTGGTTGATTTTACGATCTTAGGTTATTTATTTTTTTAAAATATCTTCCACAAACTTCATGTTCAAACTTTGTTCTTTCTGATAGAGCACTGTAAAAATTAATGCATTTTGGAACCCTACATTTAGCGTTTGTCTGGATTTTTTATAGTTTGTTTTTAATATATTTAATTTTTCAAGAAATTTGATATGAACATTTAGCATGACTAACTAGAAAATTTGCATTATTGAAAAGTACATTTTTGATTTAACAGTAACAAAAGTCTATCTATTAGGAGGCATTAATAAACAGTGTTTCAAAATATTAAACTAGCAACAACATATTATTTTAAATAGAACCACAATAAATTCTTGACACCATTCGACAGACCTATATAATATATCTGTACTGATATATTTAACGTATCGTATATCTAAAATTAATATTTACTGAGGTATTAAAAATGTGAAAAACGCGTATAGCGTTCTTTGAATGGTTTCAAATTTCATAGAAATTTCACAAATAATGTTACAAAGATAAACGATAAGAAAATAAAAATATTACATTTAAAACTGCTTAGCTAAAACAACATATATGAATCGAGTGAGGTTTTTCAAATTATTTATAATATCTCACTAAATATTTATTTTAACTGTAAGGTATGCTACAATATATCAACAGAGAATTTTATGGTGATTTCAATCCAAAAAGATAGTTATTGACATTTAAAATAGGAGAAAAACGAAAATACGAATAAATTTTTGAACATTTTAATTAGAAACTAAACAGAATTAATAAATTAGTTTTTACACCAGATAAATTTTTATGAAAATAGATAACATAATGCTATAGCGGCAATTAAAATTCATTGATATCTTTTAATTAAACCAGCATATCAGTTAAGTGTATAAAATATCATAATAGACCTCAATGCTATGAAAACAAGCAACAATCTATCATTTTTAAATATCAATTAAAATAAAATCATAAAAAATAAAAAAGTTTCGTGGATGTTTCGATAGACCACCATGTGTATATGTACATAAATTTCCACAATTCAATTTTTGAATGTAAACAAATAAAATAAATATGGATGACTTGAATCAAACGTTGCTTGGAATTTCCAATACATTAATGACTGAACCGGATAACCAGATAAACGAAAATTACCAAGGAACCATTTAATTGCAGTGCAGATTATCCTGGTCTTAATTACGACCGCAAATATGCCATTCTCGAGAGTGCAATTTTCATCTAAAACTTTAATGCTAGGAAAGTGGTCAGTTTTTAATGGAAATGAGTATTTACCAATTACCTCAAGTGCAAACGCCAATGAACGGTGAAAGAAAAAGTCAAAATGGAATTTTTCATTGGAGTAGTTTAATTTCTATCAATTTTCAGTATCGAAATGTAATAAATTATTTTAAAAATTTGATATTTTATTTATAATTTAAAGTACTCTACACTTTTTTGTTCAACTTAATTAAGGTAAACTACATAATTATAAATTATATGTTTATGAGAAAAATATTTAGAATAAATTTTGTACGTAATTTTTATTAATAAAATAAAAAAGAGTATATATAATATTTAATATATTTTATTTAAAGGAGGTATATCCAGAGAGCCCCTTTTTCAAACTTTAAAATAAAATAAATAAATCAGTACACTTCAATTATTGTTAAATTCAATTCAGTATTTTATTATCTGATATGGGGATACCAAACCTGCTAATATTATCAAATATATATTCATGATTCTGATAAAACTAGAAGAGATATCTTATCATTGTTATGATGATCCAATTTTAATATTTTTTGTATAGATCAAACAGTTGCCAATGTTTTTCTAACATGTTACATATGCGGTTCGCACGTTTTAAGTTTGTCAGTTAAAATGATGTCATTTTATAACCGGTAAGTTTATTTATGTCAATATCTTCTTTAATTCTTACTAACATTACTGTGGAACCGTTGGTTAATGTAACTCTACTTTACACAAACAAGCAGGTGAAAAATATTCGGCAAAATCACCCATAGCAACCAATAACGTAATACCGTTTTTCGCTCATCCATACACGTCAAATGGAGGCACTTGAACCGACAACGAATGTATTTAATAAGGGGATGTGTCCGCAGCTGAAACGGCTAATGTCGGACATAACTCCGTTGCGAAATCCCGCTTGATGCCGGCATTTTCGGATGAGGCCAAAATCGAGATGGAGCCGCTTACGTGCTCGCAAGACATCCTTATAAATACTGATACGGTGCATTACTCGGATAATAGGAAACTCGGAGCACAATACAGAAAGATTGCTTTAAAAAAAGCAACATTAATGTCTTACAATGGCAACTCTCCGAATTTACAAGCGGCATGGGGCAAGTAAATTTTTCTTTCTGAAGCCAATTTTGTAAGGTATTAAACATTAAATTATGTGCTTTTCTTTATTACAAATGTTGCCGATTAGAAACCACATCATCAACTACAATGATGACTATTTTGTCATTTCCGTTTTGATTCACTTCATGTGAGATAAGTGAACAATATTCAAGAGGTGTGGTTATGCTTGAGGATAGTCAATTTATCTTTGTACATTTTGTTATAGTTATTTTGGTGATAACTAGATATATCTGAGAAACAATTCAACTTTTACATGAAACATTCTCAAAGATATTCATGTATGACCATAACTTTCTTGGAAACAATAGTCGCTCACCAAATAAAAATATATAAAAGTTTAAAACAACTTAAATCTAGATATTATCTATAAATGTCCTTTCACCCGCTTTTTATATTCAAAGGCGCATAAATTTTGTATTCTCTTTAGTCAAAAAAAAAGAGCCTACCTCCGAGTGTATTCCCAACGGACCCGAGAGACAGATAACGTAATTTTCCGCTAAACCGGACGAAAATCTTCTTTAACAATTTGCAGAGGATTTGTTCGTGTTATCGGTGCCTAGATTCAACAGTACAGGTTCGTGCTTATCGTCGCTAATTATTCTCCTCTATCGGTCTTTAAATTAACAATGGTAACGGTACAAAGTGTTTTGCTCAGGCGCAAGTTAATCAAGTTGACAATGAACCTGTGAATTTATAAAGAAGAATTTTATATATTTAATTAAATTAATTTATGATATACTAATATATCTGTCAAAATTTTATATACGAGGAAATTCGTGGAAATTATTATCTTTTTATAAACTAAAAGTTGGAATGAAAACTTTTCAATTTTAGAGATATTATGGTGCAGATTATTTCAATTCAGAATCCAATTTCAAGGCAAGAATTGGAAGTCTTCATTTGAACTAGCCAGATTTAAAATAAATTATAAAATATATTAAAATACTAAATATTTGACTATTTTGTAAATATTTTACGAATACGACTTTTAAAATAATAAATGTAGTATAATAAATACCATGTAGTATAGAATTCATAAATCGTTAATATTTAATAAACTATTATAGCAGTCACAAAACTCCATTATATTAAAATACAAAATTGAATGTGAAAATTCTTTTATAGGTTAGCAATTGAAATCGCTTTTGTGTAACTTTTCCTTTGTCATTATATTTATATTGCATACATATACATACATACATGCATAAAATATTGGTAATTTAAGTTTTCCTTGACATCAATCGAAAAATATACCAGTAATATTTCTACTTGTGGCTACAATACACACATTAATTACTACATTGGAAATCTATTGTAAACGTAATTGGTAATTTTTTTAACAGCTCTTTATTTACAAATTGTGTGTCCCCTTTAAAATGGGAACACCTCTTCAACTTTTTTACTTATAAACCTATTTTATCATTTAAAATAAAAACTATATGCATGTCATCAAATTGGCAGAAGTCTATTGGAAAATTAAGAAAAACTACTTAGGGAATTTAAAAAAAAAACACGCCCTAGTGTATTTCTAAACCAGACAAAAAAATGTTCTCAATCTCATCTCAATTTTTTTTTATTTTTTTTTTTAATATAAGATACTGACATAAAAATTTTGAGATAATACGTACACAATTTTTATTTCAAATGGAAAACATATTAAAATTTGTTTTTAAAATTATGAAAAAACAAAAAAAAAATTGTAATTTCTGGTAAATTTCTTCGTTCTTAATATTTTTGTATTTAATTTAATATACACTAAATTATACATTTTTGAAAAGCTTTTTTCTTCTTCTTTCTTTTTCAATTATTTTATTTTATTTTTTATCTACCTTATTTTAGGTATTAAGTTTTTACCGTTTGTTAAAAAAAGTTTAAATAACTTTTGAAATAATCGAGTTATACTGTTATAATAGACCTAATAATTTTACAACATAAACTAAAAGACTATTAAAATAAAATAATTATAATTTTGTTCATAACAAAATGAACTTTAAAGCTTTTCGAATTGCAAAAATCCAATTGCAAAATCGATATTAAAATTCATGTAAAATTCATTCTTTATAATTGCAATTTTTTCACAAACATGTATTTCATAATCACGTTGGGATTATCTATATAAAACGTAAAAATCTTTCTCGCTGACAAAAATTGATATCGAATTTAACAAGTAATCCCCGGTTCTGTTTCACGGATTGATAATAAAATAAATATGATTTATACCCAGTCAAAATTTTCAATAAATCGCTTGATGGATTTTGACAATTTGCACAGCTTTACGAGATGTGATTATTCGCATTTTAATAATCCGTCGGAATAATTAAAAAATAAAATGTGTTTGCGCAAAACTGGCTCTCGTATTGACAAACCAAACATTAGTTTCATATTTCTGAATGCCCGCATTTGTTACAACATAAAATGAACAAGTTCTGTTCGATAAAATAGCCACGTAACCGTGTAATGAACAAGTTGGACCGTTGCTTCCAACAAGAAAATTCAATACCAGTAACCTTCAGCAACAAATGATCGTTCCATTAATACTCCACGAAATTCCTGTTGCGGACTGCGCACTGCACCAAGATTCCCTGCATTTTTTCAGTCTGTTAAAATACAAAGGATTTCGTGTAATTTTGAATGTAAAGGGACTACGATCTCTACAGTCCTTTTTAGTATTTTAACCAGAAAGGATTTGTTTGAACAATCAGTCTTTCATGTACATCTCTACTAATTTTATTATCATATAAAAGCTAAAGTTCCATTTACTGATGGATTATGGAGGAAAGAGTCAGCATTTAGTTGGGAACTCGCAAAACTATTCGAAAATAATTTTGCTTGTCGGAGAAATAATCGTATCCCCCCCGGAACATTCGGTCAAAGTCAACAAACCGGTCAGCATAGAGTTGTGCAAACCGATTAGAAAATCCCTTGTCTCGGGAACGTCGCTTTGACCGGTCGCAATCGATGGCTTTTTGAACTTCAAAGTTCCGATACGCTCTTTTATCGGTGTCTTTTGTACGGCTCTTCCTGGATTTTATGTTTGTTTCTGTGCGTTCTGTTTGATTTTGTTCGTATCCAATTAAACCTCATCGTTGCTTGTGATAATCATATTTTGTTACAAAGGAATCTGGCGCAAAAAATATCAAAGTCATATTTGAAGATTGGAAATTATCAATTAATTTGTTTGCAAATGAAGGAAAACTAGCAATGATCGTGTAACAGAATTTATTAATTAAAACTATCTGTAATATTAAAATTGCAAAATAGTAAAAATTTTCAAAGATATTTATTCATAAGTCAACAGTATTAACATAAGATAATTATCTCAGAAAAAAAATTCAGACACTTCAATTAAAAGAACTGCTTTTCCTGGTAAATTTGTTGCAACTTACAATTAGTTTAGATAACATAATGGTTATTTAAATATTAGTTTGAAGGGCCTTGAGAAAAATACCACAAACATCCGTGGTCCAAACAATTTGCTGTTTGATTATCATAAAACTGTGCTTTCAAAGATACTTTACGAAGAATAATATTCCGCATATTTTATACTAGGTACAGTATTGGCAGAAAGAAGAGCAACTTTTTTAAAATTCAAATAATTTTTGTTACCAATCAAAAAACTCAATATTCAGATGGCAATAAGTAGAGCAACTTTACTACTAAATGTCACTAATCTCTACAAAATCCACAATCATTTTTAATTTTACAGTATGGACCAAAGTCAACTGAGTTAATAATGCCTCGTGGAAAGAAATTATTTTCCGAATTAAAATTACGAATTGTATCGTTTTTTCAATCCGATGAAAGAAAAATCAATATCGCTTGATTGTAACGAGTGTTTTACAACAATTTCCAATATTTGGTAATGTGGAAGGCAAAAATAAAACTGGAAGACCAAAAAAAACCAAACAAATTTTATCTCACTCCAAAAAAGATTCTTTCCTGAGTTTCAGTAAAATAAAAGGTCTACTTGAGACACAATTAACGTTTCTTCAAGAACCGTAAAAGATATATTACTACAAGGGGGTCTTGCGAGAAGGTCACCCAAAAAACTATTAGAACAGACGAGCCAGAGTTGAGTTTACTAGGTCCCTTTTACTTGACATTAAATGGTTGGACACGAGCGATCTGGAGTTCATGAAAAGTTTAACCCAAAGTTAAGTTTAACACCATGGTACTGTATTCAGATAAAAATATGTCACTAAAACATTATTTTCAACAAGATAATGACCCGAAGCACACTTCAAAATATTTGAAGCAGTAGCTGTTAGAGTACTTGTCAACATTGGCAACATCTAATACGCAACCCCCTTCCTTTAGTTTGTGTGAGTTAAATTTAAGGCATTTCAAGAGCAACACACAAGTCAGATGCTTCGAGTAAAATAAACAGTAAAATCATAAATTTGGCAGTTTTTATTGGTCCAGCACATACAAAATAGTGGCTTTTAAGGGAAATAATTAATGTTATGAACTGGCCACGTCGATTTCTCGATCTAAACTCCATTGAAAAAGTGTTTAATGAGTCTTATTCTGTTGTTAACTTAACATATTACGATTATTTAATCTTTAGAATACTTGATATTATACTGTATGTAAGTAAGTACAATGTACAATTACTATCAACCACCACACGTGTTAAATGATTACTATTATTCCATATACTATCGCATGCGTAAGTGGTCTGCCACTTAATTGACTGCACACCCTATACGGTCACATTCTGTATTACTGTGTACTGCCTACTGCCCACCACATAGTAAGATGCGATTCTCAGATGTGTTGTCTATTCAATGTGCATTTTTATTATTGCAAACGAATCTAAACGAAGAAACGCGTATGCGTATTGTTTTTCTTAATGAACAAGGCAAAAATATATCTGAAATATATAGAGAATTAAAAATGCTAATATTGCAGAGTCCGCGACTCTAAGGAATACTTTTAGCGCATGCGTCAACTTGATTTGAAATCATCTGTTTCGGAGATTTTAATTCAAACAAAATATCTAGAGAAAATTGTTATTAGAAAAATCTATATGTAATTTATTATGTTATTCATGTATGACTTATGTTATTTATGTGGTTGAATTCTAAAAATTCTAATCACTTTATTAATTAGTATATTATTTTTTTATTTACTCTATAATTATTCGATAGTTTAACTATTTAATTAAAAGTTTAAATAAATTGAGAAATTATTTAATAATTAGGTAAATTTACAGAGGAATGAATAATTTTTATAAAAAATAATACATTAACATAAAATTAACAAAAAAATATATTTTTATATTTTATCATAAAAAACAAAATCAATTAAAACAAAAAAACCTATTTCACTAGATATTGCTCGCTGATACAATTTAAAATGCTCATAAACATATTATGATTTTTTAATTTATTTCTCCATATGAATTCGTGGAGGTACGATGGAAATAGATCTTCCGAGGAACAGGCATGGTCTATGTACCTCGAAAAAAATTGCACAAGGCAAATATAGTATAAAAATTATTAATAAATTAGGAATAAGTCAAAAAATAATAAAAATACATTTTTAATTAAATACAATACTATATAGTAAAATATATTAATTAATTAATGACCCATATCAATAAATTAAGATCATACTTAACAAAATAATAATAATAATAATAATAATAATATTAATAAATACAGCACACAAATAATCTATAAGTTAAGTAAGATAACTTAAAAAATGACTACCAATAAATTAAAAATGATCTTACTAAAGGTATAAAAGTATAATATTTTAAAAATGGAAATAATCTATAAAGTAAAATATATTAAATGAGCATACCAGTAAATTAAGAATATAATTACCAGAATAGGGATAATAATTTTTATTTTTTTAAAAACACCAGGAGAATATAAACTGTAAAGAATAATATTTTAATTAATGAGCAATAACCATTAAATTAGAAGAAAGAATATACTTACCAAAAAAAAAAAAAAATAAAAAATATAATACACAATATTAATAAGAATTCAACCACAAAGAATAATTCGAATATTTTGACCTTTGCGAAGTGCGAAACCAGTGCCTCACGACGCATGCGCTAGAAAATGTTCCTTAAAGTAGCGGATTCTGCAAGATTACCTTAAAAGATACCGTAAGATAGAAAATAAAAGAAAACTGGGAGAATTAGTTTATAATTAATTTTGTAATTTTGTCGCTGTCACCGATGTTGTATATCTTTGTTGTCATCAAAGTATGGGGATGTTTTACTAGGTTTTCCGTTGTTTGTCAATTTGGTCACCAATTTTATACATATAGAGGCTTTTCATTATAATATAACATTTTTTAAGTTACATATTTTAATTTTAATTGTTTCACAGCCAGTTTCATATATTCAAGATTTTGTAATGCTATAAAAAAAGACAAAAAAACAGTTGTTTACTTCGCGACTAATATAAACGTTTGGCCCACAGCAGTAATTTTTTTCTCAAACCTCTAAATATTTGTATAATATTACATAAGAATCTCATAAACAATTTAAATAAATAAAAAAGGACAAAATATATGTAACTGATAGAATCTGTAAAAGATAGATGAAAATTTATTAGAACTAATGTGTTTACCCAATATATAATCTCATAAAATTAAACAAAATAATGTTAATTAAGATTAATTTAATATTTGTCATTTAAATAATCGTTTCAAATGTTGTGGTTAACATAATAATTTTAACAAAACAGGAAAAATATTCTCTGAATAACTAATGCTTACAAAATTAGTTCGTAATTTGCCGTATTCCAGTCCTTACAGTCCTGCTTATTGTATTCTATAATTTCGATACACCTCACAGTGTCAAAACTTACACTGATTCAGTTTTTGAACCTAAACGATACACGGTGACAGAATATGACGGTCGAGGTCAAGGGCTTCGAAAAGTGGTATGTAGACCACTTATGCATGCAAACATACAAACTTTGAGACTTTAGTATTATTATTTGTTTATCTATTAGTGCATTCGAAATGAAATTAACTCAACCATGAAAATTACACGTAATTTATTTGGTAGTAAAATATTTATATGGAAATTACTCAGACATAAACTATAGACGAAACAAGGTCTTAAATGTAGTGAACATGGCGTATACTTTAATCAATTGCCAAGGCATTTGATAGCTTTTCAGAGCATTAACTTGTCATGTTTCGAGCTGGAAGAAACGACGAATTAAATTCTGAATATCGAGCTTTCATTCGAATTACGTAAACTCGCGCTCGCTCACGATGACTGTGACGTCTTGAATTACTTAGCAATGCATATTTAATATCCTTTTTTGAAGGAATTTATAATGCAGTATTTTAAGAACATTAATGACTTGAGGTTGGAAAATTTCATATTAAATTTTTACAACTTTAATTGAGTTAATCCACTTTTGTTTTGAAACATTTTTATTAGAAAAGTTCTTGAGTAATTACCTAAATAAAATATTTGTTTTTTAATTTTTGTTTTTAATAAAACGAAATATGAATATTAAATAATCTTTTTAATTTATATTTAGACTGCAATATAGGCAAATTAAATGTTTGTTTTGGTAAAATATAAACCAAATTTACAAACATCGTTTTACATAACTTTCATAAAAATTGTGTGTATGCAACTGGCACGAAATAAATAGAAATTCAAATTTAAATGGTGCACTCGTTTAACCTCCGGGCGGCAATAAAGAAAATTGCAATTTTCTGCATAACCACGCCGAATGTCGTGGAAATAGTTTCATATGATAAACCCATGCTGAAAGTTGTCTCGTTGCTCGTTCGCGTGTCAGTAAAACGTTCGATGACAAGTTGTCAGTTGTATCGGAGAAAAAATGGGAATTGAGTCGTTTCACTTAACGACGATCGATATGCAATTAATGTTTCAGAAAGAATTGGAAACGAAACAGTCTTTTTACTGGAACGGAACAATTAGACGGTGCCGTTGGTGTTTTGTTCGGATTTACTGAAAAAATAAACTTTGTGTTTTGAATGTAATGAAGGAATTTTCCGAGTTTTATTCTAATGAGGTTCTAATTAATTTTGATGACTAGTTAAGGTGTATATACAACAATTTTGATGGAGTTAACATGATGCTTTAATTAAACAGACAGACAAATTTTCTCAATTATTATTGATATCTACTTGAATAAATTAGTAAAACTGATTTATTTATATTTCAATTTTGGCGAATAATAAGTCAAAGGAGAAACAATAAAGAAAAAAAAATATTGTTAATTATGCCTGAGACTTTTAATATTCAATTAGAACTTAAAATACTGACGCTGAGTGAAGTAGAATCAAACTACATACGAATAAAATATGAACATCCAGAAAAATTAATAATATTTAATACATGCTAATATAACATACGTAGTATCAAAATAATATTTTATTAAAAATTGACATACAATTTCATCAATATTGTCTGTGTAGGTTCACACTCACCTAATCTTGTAGGTATGACACAGTACAGGTTGTTAATTTGTTCCTGATGTAAAGAAACTTATATTATTCGAATTTCGCACCTCAATTGTTTCAGGGTCTCTAGCTGCTTGGGAAGATTACTCATTTTTCTTCCTATGATTTCTCACACATGTTCAATCGGGGACAAGTTAAGAAAATGGAGAAGTACAAGTTGAGAAATCGTAACATGAGTCACTGGGGACTGGACGTCTAGGATACTTTGAACATATGTTAATGTATGGCTATGAAACTTCCAGTACAAACCGATGTGCCTTTATAACGCAGAGGCTTGCCTCTATAAAAAATAACGAAATCATTACCACCACAGTTTAAGCCACCATCCCATTAACCATTCCAATTGGTTCAATCATGGGATCATTCAACTTTGTCGCCGATATTCGGTAGTCAGAAGAAACACCAAATGTTGAAGGTAACTGCGAAAATCAAAACGATTCACTCGGCGCTATATTGACGATACACCAATTCTTCAATCCACTGCATTTTGCCAAGCAGCTGCCGTACGATTTGTCAATATACAACGGTCTCTAAAAGTCAATTGTCGCATTTACTGATCTTGCCTTTCTGTAGTATCTTTTGGTTCTACAGAGCCCCTGTAACAATCGTTTCGCATTTCTATAGATCATCAACGCCAACACTTGACCATACTAGAGATAGACCGATTGATTAACTTCTAGCAACTTCTCAGATGGATAAACCAACTTCGCTAAGTCTTCATTCCTTTTTAGATGAGTTTAATTGACACTTTCTTACAACTAATTTAAATATATCAAAAGAAACTCAAAAAAAGTTCGCTAAGTCTAATAAATTCATTCCTTTTGAGATGAGTTTAATTGACCTTTTCTTACAACTAATTTAAATATATCAAAAGAAACTCAAAAAAATTAGTTCCAATACAATTTCTTTAAAAAGTTGAAAAGTAGTATATAAATAAAAAAGTATATATTGTACACTTAACTGAGAAACAACGAATGAAATTCATTCAACTTGTTCCTTATAGTCTTTTCTTTCCAGGAATAATAGAACAAAAATATTATTTGGGATGGAAATCAATTCAAACTTGTTCCAGATATTTCAAGTTCGTTCATTAGAGTAACAAAGTGATAACAAAGGACGTAACAGAGATTTGAATTTTTGTTATAATATCTACATGAATTTCTTTTAATAAAACAACTAGGTTAACACGTCGTGCCATGTATATTGTCTGCTCTTTTGTATAACATATGACAAAACATACAATGAACACTGAACACTGAATATGTAATCAGGTTTGTTACACTGATACTGCTTTGATATAAAAGCCCTTTGTGAGCTAAATAATAACTCCTTTATTATTTGCCTTGATTAGAAAATCCTTGCATGATTTTGGCCGTATCTTTTTTCCATTACATGTTAAAGGCCCATTTATAATACACCGTCGATTTGTTTAGTGTTCAGATATATGCGAAATTATACTTTTTCAAAATCGAAATTCTGCCTATGACAGACAAACACCGGATATTAGTCCAAAATTTATGGACTCGCATCGGCCATAAATGATCGATTCCCCGCGGCGAACCCAATAATAACCCGCCGGATTTTGAAAAACCAATAACGAAGAATAATCACGTTTATATGTTGCGGTCAAAGCATTCCGATAAAATCTACGTTCCTTGTTTTATATTAATCATGTGTGTGCGTTTGACGAACATTTCAACAATTTATTAATAATAATTATAATATTAATTCCTATTATAATTAGTAAATTTCGTAAACAAATTAATTTCGAATGCACATGACCATAATTTGATACATATGATGTCATTTATATCAATAATTAAACACGCAAAAGAGAATTATTGTAGCGAACGTGATGTAGTTCAGTGTTGTAATCAAAATAATGTGGATAACTTTAATTAATAAATGTAAGTAGGTGCTTTATAATTGTTTTGATTATGTACAGTATTTTTAGTCAATTTAAATTGTGGATTCTTATCACACATTTCTTTTTAATTAAAACGTACCATTTAAAATTCTAATTGAAGAAAACGAACATTATAAATAATTAAAAACGATTCATGCTTTACTGTAAACGTAGAATTAAACCAGAACTTTATAGAAGGTTTTTGATTCAGTTGCGCAGGTTACGACTACATAAACCTACATTTTGTTCATTCTCTTGAAAAGTTTACATTCCTTAATTGTATATTATATTATAACTTTTAATAACAATAATATACAATTATTTAATAGATTTTCCTTACGGGTTGTTGAATATTGTAGTTATGGAACAAAATTATTGCGATTTAATCAAATTTGCTTTGTTCAGAAATAAATTAGTTACAAGATCGTATGACACTTTTCCTGCTTGGTATATTTTAATTTTTTATTAAATAATTATGTCCAAACTTTCGTTTAGAAAAAAGATGCACTTAATAAATATAACTCCTCTTTTTACTTAAACTTTGAATAAGTGAACTTTAATTAAATAGCAAATTTTTAATCAATTTTAACCCATATATAAAAGGTGTAAAAATGTATGTAAAGGTGAAGTGGTACTTATCAAAAAAGCAGAAAACATGACTCAGTAAATCAATGGTTCCGGAGATTCGAGAACATTATTCTTTTTTCAAACATTTATTTGAAATTATTTGTACAAATAAACTAAAAAACTTTTAACATAATTCATCAAACTCTTTGTAAAATCCCCACATTGGTTGGATTTTTTAATTAATTCGTAGCTTCAGCTCGTGGAATTTATTTACGGTACTGTCATAGCTTATGTTTTCAAATATTGATAAGAGAGCTGAACCATCATTATTCTACTTTTTGTCCAAATAAATATCATTCCAAAGACCCATTATGTTCTCTAGAAAGTTTAGGTAGACAGTTAATCAGTTTAGTAAAACAACAGAACCTAGAAGTAAATGAAAAAACATACCTGTCATTTCATTACACAACAACAATTAACAACTACATTTCGGTTGAATCTAGCCTCAACCATAAAATCTGGAACGAAAATGAGGGTATTCAACATCGCCATCGTGCATGGATAAAGCAGTTGCTACTCATGGTGGGTTCTCTAAACAATAGAAGCATTAATTCTTAGCTACCTCAGCTGATATTTTCCACACACTCGTCCCCCAGTTATGTTCTACGTGCGTTAAAATTTCTTCTTCTACTCTGAGAATAAATTCAGACCTGATATTCCGCACATATAGTAGAGTTTGCTCGCCGGAGGTCTAATACGCAGTCTTTATTGAATTCTTCCAAAGCTACAATGTACAGAACATAGATAATCTATGTATAAACTATAAAGATGACGTGCTTCGGTGGCAGTGCCATAAGTACGATATTACTTGAAATTCATGTCGGTTATTTCTACGTTCGAGAAATAAGAGAGAATAAAGTAACTAACTAAACAACGAATTTGGTTATCAACGTGATCCTAGATGTTTTCTACAGAGTTGATATCAGGAAATTGCATCATCAGAGATAAAACATTGATGGTTTGATGTTTTGACCAATCCGCCACATGTGTTTGGAATTGTTATCGCAGTGAAACACATTTCTTAATGGCATCATTTTTTCAATATGTGGAATCAGCTTATTGTTTAATTTAGCCCTGTACATACATCGGTCCATGTGTCCGTCTATATGATCAAGAGCTCCTATGACAGAAGCAGAAAAACATGGGTATAACAAACATTGTCCCTGTAGAATGTCTAATTTAAAACTACCTTAGTCCACTATTTTGAAATCCAGTGGACGTGATCCTGAGCAAATTTAATTCGGGTCTTCGAATTCTTAGTAGAAAACAGGGTTTTCTTTCAAGATGTGTGGCCAAACAAACCCCCATCCACTAACCTTCTCCTCACAAGTTCCACTGCCCTGTTTCTTATTTTTTATTAATACAGGAAACGACTGACTTGCTTAGCAATGTTTATTTCATTCTCCCGGTCTTGGGAAGGCTGAATTAATAATTTTTCTTACAATACATGTTACAGTTTAACGATTCATTATTAAATAGTTATAATAAGGAAAAGACTACTCGTAAAGAATCGACTGAATCAACACGGTGTATTGTAGTACTGTAAAGTAAAAAAATTACTATAGTTTTGTCTAGCTAAAAATAAAAAAAAACATACGCAGTTCTTTAAAGATTAAAATTAAATTAACCAACTGTATAGTGAACACAACAAAAACATTAAAGACAATAAACATTACATATACAAGAATTTATTTCAAGTAGTACAGTTCATATTGTTAATATATTTTAGTAACTTGCTATAATAATGGCCTGTATCGTATATAAATATACTTCAAAAAAATTAACTTACAATTAGTAACCAATAAAAATTATCTGTGGTGAAATGTTAAGTTATATCGTAAAAACATAAATTAAATTTTCTCATAATAAAATGAGCTATGAAATTATAAAACTTTTCTTAGCTTCATTCACCTGCTGTGACTGTGAAATAAAACTACTTGCATAGTAATAAATTGGGAAGGGAATCTTTCACCTTTAAAATCCCCTTTCTTTTGTCTCTAGCTTAATTAAAACTTTATAAAATAAAAGAATGAAATGTGAAATAAGTTAACAACCCTTAACCGGAATTCAGTAGTTGTTAAAATATCGAGAAACTCCCGCAGTATTTTAGCGGAATTGCTCCTTGAGTATCCCGTCTCTAAGTTAGTTAAGAGATGGCCGGAATGTCGGCACATTCATATTTTTAAGTGTGAAAATGCACTGAATTATTTATGATGCATAAGGTGCTTACATGACAGCACTAAAATTTATTGCGCAACTGTTGAATACATTATCCCATTGATGTTTAATGCTAACCGGAAACTTTTGAGTGAGTTGTTTCTGTGGAAATTAGCCCGGATTAATACTTACCGGGCATACAAAGTAGTTTTTAAGTGGCTCCGGGCTCAGGCAAATTTTAGTCGCAACTTATGTGTAACTTTCAAGGATCAGTCGGAAATTAATTCTATGTTAATGCATCAGGGTGGTTAAACAATCAATGCACTTGTCCATCAATCTTGTGCGGTCGTTAATTAACTGGATGGAAATGATTGGCAACTTCAACCAAAATGTTAATTGAGGAGTTAATCAAACAAAATGCTCAGCAAACCTAAATAGACAAAATGTATTATCAGATAACAAATCAAAATGTATGGTAATTCGATGGATCGTGAATAGTTTTACTCTCCATATTGTTGGGATTCATCATCATTTTATTTATTAATTTTTATTTAAGAACATATAAATTACACTATGTTAGTTTACACGAAAAAACATTAGGTATACGAGGAATGAACTACTATAGTAAAATTTTATGTAGAATTTAAAATACACATCACTAAAAAGACATATTTTTTAAAGTACTTGGTAGCACATATCTGTAAAAACGATATTTTTATGGCATTTAGTCTCTTTATTTTTTTAACGGTAGGTAGTAATATTTTAGACTATCTATGATTCAAATATAAAAAAACTACAAGAATCACGAAAACTAGACCAAAACCAATATATTCTTTATTGATTATATGGAGGGCCCTTTTATATACATTTTGAGTCTACAGACATACATCTAGCTCATAGAATAAATACGGCCATTTTGTTTATTATTTTATCAACTTGATTTTTGAAATGCACGTCAATTTCTTCTTATTTTATTACGTTTTCTTTTACTAATTACTTATTCGCAAGGTATGTATACCTTTTTTCTTGTCATCTCAATGAGCAAGATCAGAATATTATCTATGCAAGTTCTATTTGGCAAGTAAGATCAGAGTTGGAAGTAAGTTCTTGAATGTTGCTAACCTAGTCTTTCTAACAAGTGAACATAGTCGTCATAAGTTTGTATTATAATATTTTTAAATTTTTTATTTGTTTTTAATTGTAGAACAAAATCTAAGAAAAACACTATAAAACAATTATTCAGATAAATAACGTTAATAATGCTGCCCGTCTCTTGACGTAGATACATTCAATTTAGATTAAATAAATTTTAAAACATTTTTAATTCGTCTTATTTTGACTTATTTGATTATTCGCTTCTCTACATGGTATATTAAATTTGTTTTGCTTTTTATATATTTAATATATATTTCCAAAAACGCATTTGTGGATTATGAATGAACACATTTTACCAGCTTCATTTACAATGTAATCCAATATTGGTGATATTACTGGTTTAAAAGTTGCGTTCTGGTGCAACTTAATTTACGCATATTTTGATAATATATTTGTTACTATAGTTTGCCATTGGTATTATGATTTTTAAAATAATTCAAATTATCTACTTCAGAAGATGCCCAATATAGTTATATATCTATAGGTTCAAAATGTTAAAGAAGCCAGTAAGTTGTGTAAGATGTTTTTGATTGTTTCCTGTAATTCTTAATGGCAGGAAATATGGAATAAAAGAGGAGAAATAATTGTATTCGTTCCTTCAACATAGTTACCGAAATACTAACATATATGAATTTTTACAAGGTTTAAAATGTTCGTGTATATTTTCTCTTTATTTGAATAAAAAATCGGGCAAGTTCTCGTAAATAGTACCGCTTTTACAGACGAATATGTAATTTTATGTACTACACTTGACATAATTATTACTTTGTAGATATTTAAAAACAGTAGTCAACTTTAAAAAAATATTATCATATTCAAATTGTACGGGAAATTTTTCCTTAGAATATTAATGAACATTCTCAAAATATGATACTGATATTAATAATTCAGAAGTATGTTTGTGTCTTTGTTCAACGTTTTATATTTGTTGAAACATACAGTTTTTAATCGTTCCAAAAAAGTTTCCCTAACAGCTAGAAATAGTTTCCAATCATGAAAAGTCAATCAAATCAAAAGTAATTAACATTGATTTGTGTGTACGGCCACGTCGAATTATTTTTAAATGAATTCCACCTACATTAAAATAAAATGTTTTGCAACAGTGTAGAGAATTATGATTTTTATCAATAACATTTTAATACAATTTATCTCTGTTTTGTTTATTGGACATAAAATATTAAATTGCCCGGAAAGACCAAAATAAAAAATTACTTACAATCGAATTTTAAAATAAATATTCCCAATTTTCAACACAAAATTGAATATATAGCAGTATATTTGAAATAACAAATCTATAACGAAAATTCCCGTAATTTTTTGTATTCTAATGAAAACGTTTTATAGGGTTATCAAAAACATCCCTCAAACATTTAAACGCACGTATAGAAAAAATAGGGCTACAAATATTTCGAAATTGGTTCTGGAACGTATCAGCTTTCGGAATTTATGACTAAATTTATGTTACCATTGGTACGAAAACCGTTAAAGTTCCGAAGAAGTTTTTAAATATAAACACGAATATATCACATAAAATATAAACAGGTTATTGCGAAACTATGTGACTGGATTTATTGATGATATTAATTAATTAATTTGTTATACCGTTCATAATTTTATATATTTAAGCATAGAATATGAATAAAGTTTACTAACACTAGCATTTAAAAAATGTTAATTTCCATTATGAAAATGATGTGTTTTAAAAATTGTTTGTGGTGAATGCTAGAAATTTCATTATCGCAGTCTGGTTGTGATAATTGCTGACAAACTCAACAATATTTTTTTTTAAATAATTATGGTGTAGTTTTGAATTTAACAAAGTGTTGACGATTTGGTAATAAACGTAAGGTAATATAAATTGATTTTGATGTTACTTAAAAGTTATTAACTATTAAAAACCTAAAGACTTTCCTGAAAATGTAAAAAGACATCCTTTAATATTCGAAGAAGCACTTTAATGGCCAATTTCAATTACTGTTGATACGATAATGTCACATAAATTTCATTTTCTGTGTTAATAATTGTCAATGGTATATTATTTACTTTGATGTAATTATTGATTTGGTCATAAAAGTAGACATCGAATTGTTAAAAAAATCGAACCACTATGTTCAACCTATATAGTGTAATAGCCAACTGGAATAAATTCATTATTTTATTTAACATTTATAACAAATCCTGAAATTCATCAATTTTTTTTAAATGGAAAGTAAGCGTTTTTAATTATCATATCATAAAACGCCTTTACATTCTTTGTTTAAAAATGTAATTAAATTTCTTTTCAGTATTATTACAAAAATTAGCATTATAAATAAAATAAAATCTTAATTAAACTTAATCATCTTTTGGTACATTATATTGAATGATGATGATGATGAACTTAACTATATTTTTGTTAATTTTTGCTATAAATTTGAAAATAATAATTATGTAGCGATAAATTTTTTCATTGCAGAATGGCATTCCGTTATCTAAAATTGATTCATTTCGGATTTTTTTTTAATACACTGGATATCAAAATTAACTTAAAATTAATATAATTTATAAATGTTTATTTTGTTATGAAAAGAAGATATTTTCCTAGGAAGATAAAGATAAATTATTAAACATTTTAAATGAAAACAACATTTCCAGAAAATGTATTCAAAAACAATAATCTATTAACACATCGTTCAATAAGTCCCGAGACTAACAACGAAAACAACATTTTTTTTTCAAAAATCATTTTTATTCATCAATATAATCTCCTTTTAGAGTGATACAATCGTTCCAACGCCTTTCCAACATTTCTATACCATGTTTATAAAAGGATTTATCCTTTGCTTCAAAATAGGATTCAGTTTCGGCAGTGACCTCCTCATTCGAGCCAAATTTTTTTCCCTGGAGCATTTTTTTGGGATCATCAAAGAGCTAATAGTCGCTGGGGCCAAACTCGTTCAATTTTGCCTTTGTTTTCATGGACTTGTGGCTTGCTGTTTTGTTCCACTGAAAGCAATCGCGGCACCCACTTGGAAGAAACCTTTTTCATGCTCAATTTTTCATGAAGGATTGTAAATACGCTTCCAGATGATATCTGTGTCATTTCTGCAATCTCACGGACCTTCACCTTGCGATTTTTCATTATGACTTTTAACATTTCACTCACATTTTCCGGTGTAACGGCTTCCAATGGACTACCCGAACGATCCGCATTGTTTGTGTCTGTACGACCACGTTTAAACTTAGCATACCACCGACAAATCGTTGGTTTGGATGGAGAGAAGTCCGGATAATGTTTTTCAAGCCATTGCTGGGCTTCTACGGTGTTTTTACCCATTAAAAACAATGTTTTATCAACACGCGAGACTCACTTTTCTCCATTTTTCAAACAAATTACAAAGTGACTTAACTCTAACTTCGATAACTCTGCTGTTTGTGGTCCGATCGACTCGAAATTTTTACACGTTTCATGTATAGGTTCGTACTCTAGGGAAACGTGGCCAGTTTGGTACTACTAGGACCATTTCTGGATTAGTCTCGGGACTTATTGAACGATGTGTTATATTTCTAAAAAGCTTCAAAATTAAAGTAAATAAAATTAAATTAATATCGAGTCCTCCTCTAACATTAATTACAACATGACAACAATCCCTCATGCTAAAAATTTATGACCGAATTTGGTCTTAGTGATTTCATTCCAAATTTCGACCAATCTCATTTAAATTATTTGGAGGGATTTGAAGTTGTTTCAGTCGTCTACTCATCATATTTCACATATGCTCAATTGGACTGAGGTCTGGACTTCTAGGAGGCTCAACCATTGTAAAAATTTCGATCTCCTGAACAAATAATGCAGATGTAATAACATGATTTTCTAAAATCTCGATAATATAATATACCGATGTGCAGTTATCCACTAGAATTAACTCCGTACGAGCGTTCACATTTATGTCACCCTAAACCATTACACAGCTTCAGTAGTACTCACTGTACTAACAATATTATACTGCGTGTAATTTTCTGTTGGCTTTCTATATATCTTATTTCGTCTATCATCAGAGAAAATAACTCATCAGAAAACATTCACGCCCCATATTTGTTATTGCACGCAATATGTTTACGTATAAAATCCAGTGCTTGCTTCCGGTGGTCTCTGGTAAGCATGGCTGCCCCTTTGGGCCTGATATCACCTTCTGCGAATCTTCTCAAAAGTGTTGCTTCACATATTAAAATTCTCTCGCTCCGGAAATTCAATTTACAAACCTTTGCCTCAATGCATATGTGGAAAACGATCTTGGACATGGTTTATTTTTTACCCTGACTTGGTCTTCATGTGTTATTATCTTATTATTATCTCAGAACTCAGGATTATTAATTGGTTCACATTGTATCGTTGAGTCAGCTGAGCTTGAATATAGCTTTCTTCGTAAAGTGTAATGTCTCTAGTGCAGTCTGATCCAAATAAATTACAATTTTATATCTGTTATTGATTAATTAAATAAATCATCTCTGATATTATGAGGGCACGTAGGGAAATCAGGCTTAACTAACATTGAAATAAAATACATTTCTTCGTGTTTAATATTTTTGTTTAAAAATGCGTAGATAAACAACGAATGAATTCGAACTAAGATTTACACATTAATTTTGATGCGCAGTTTAATTAATGAATTTATTACATTTGATTATTAGACTCTCTAGGTTTTTTGTACACATTTTCACTACTATTACATTTAACAAAATATATTCGGGAAATTAATATATTCATAAAATAGTTAGACGTATGTGTATATTTATTTTCATAAATATTACGTATTATTTTATTATTTGTATGTTTATTTAATGAACATTCACATATCTACGTAATTTATTTTAAATATAAAATAGATGTTTATCAAAATATGTGTGTATCTGTGTGATAAAATATATGAATTTACTTATTAAACTATTATTATTAAATTAATGCAAATGTTATGATGAATAGGAATTTTAATCACAAATCAAGAATTTTAATTAATATTCATGGCGTTTAATCAAAATTTGTCAGAATATTGGATTTACTCTTCAATAATACATCATATTTACATCATAACTCGTTTTCTGATTTGTTTGTCAATGTTGTAATGAGCGTTTGAATCATTCCATATTCAAATTTGTCAGTTACAGTATCCATTTCATAAAATGCAAATTCCTTTTATGGGCGTAATATTACAAAAACATGAATTTCACTTTCTAATTTTTTGTTTTGTCAAGTTAAGATATGCAAAAAGAAATGATAAAATGAAACAATTTAAAAAAAATACTGGATTATTATTGAACTAGACCTGTATTTACATTTACTGTTAGAACAAAATTATAGTAAATAATACGACAACAAAAGTGAACGAAACCCAAAACAGTTTAATATTATTAATTACCTTCATTTCCGCCGGTCCTCAATTAATTATCAGCGATCCCAAACCAATAAATATTCATTAAACGTTACACTCTTTGTTCTCGGTTTCCAGAAAATTGAATTATCCCGCCGCAGCGTAATAACCCGATCATTTTTGTTACAGTGACGGCGACATGGGGTCGAGCAGCGGGGGCGGACGTCGTTACATCTCGTTTCGGAACCGGCAACGGGCCAACATGAGTTTTTTCATCGTGGTCATGTTCTTCTCGGTGTTCGGTATAATCGTGTTCACCGAGATCTTTCTCATTGACGAGCGAGGTCGGGGGGCAGGCGTCCTGGTGCGGCACGGCTCCCTCACCTACCACACCAAACACCAGGACAAGGCGGACTATGATGATTTTCAGGTAATAAAATAAATGATGTTGTAACTTAAGTTATGTTCTTTTATTTTATAAATTACCTTGAAAATAAGTTTATGTGTAAAAATGAAGACATTTTAAAAAATATTTGTATGACTAGGAAATTCAGTATAAAAAGTAAATTTTTACAAAAAAGTGTTTCTAGTTCACATTTGCTTCTTTTATAAGTTAATGTGGCGAAAATCTTGTTATTAAATCTTTAACTGCTTTTTCAAGAACAATAAAATGGTTCATAATTATATACTGTGATTATAGTGAAAAAGTATTGCAAATTTGCCTCATTCAAATTTTAATAATAATCCAGATACAAGCGGGCAAATTAAAAAATTTGTTTTCATATCGATTTTATCATTATAAATAACAATAACTTCTATTTAAATCGATCTTTTTAAGCAACATTTGAAGCAAAAGGTTTTTTATTTTAAGAATGTAGATTTTGATCATTATTTTTGCTTCTTTGTAACCTAATATACTATAAAATGTTTTATGAAAACTTTTAGTGGTAAAAGACACCTTGTTAAGATCTCTCGCAGACTGACCATTTTCTAGATGTTTACTTATAAAACATTCGATTTAGTATTTTAAATTGGTCAATTGTTAAAATTTTTCCAATAATTCAACTTTTTAACAACAAATTAGCTAGACAATGATTAATTTTCTGTCAAATATAAAGGATAGTCATTTCTACAAGACTGAATGACAATGTCATTGCTTGTCATTTTGCCAAACCTGAATTACAACGTCATTGTTTGTCAGAAATAAAAAGAAGTTGGGACAGGGTTAAAATATGTTAGGCGCCGTACGAGGTGCTCTCTTTAACCTACAACAAAATAATAAGCAAAAAGTTACAGAACCATTATTTTACCAGATTTAGCGTAAAAGATTGGATTAAAATATAAATTATTTAATGAAATCGAAACAAAAATTTTAAATTTAACCACTCATATCTCTATTATGATTAACTTTGGAATAAGGTAAATTTGATCAAACAACTAATATTTTTGTACCATTCAACTATGATCCGTTAAAAATGCTTTACAATTGACTTAATAAACTTTTTACTAATGTAATTTTAAATGAATTTAATAACTTAAATAGTTAATAACATTGGTAATTACCAATAAAATAGGTAGATTAAAAAAATTACAAAACTGTTTATTTTTCAAATAATACGTTTAAATGCAATTTATTCCGAACTACCAAAGCAGGTCCTATACATGTAAAAATAAATCACTAATAGTTGCGGTACATGTATTGAATACACAAACATTAAAAATTGCAATATTCAGTTATTAAGTAAAAATGTCGTTCACATGGAGGCTTATCGATCGAAATTTAATGTTTCAATTTCCAGTAAAACGTACTGCGTTATATCGAAAGAACAACACGACGTGTTCATATCCATATATTACCGGCAAAGCAAATAGATTAAAGATAACGTGCATGTGCTTCTGCATCGAACACTTTTTTTTCCAGTGATATATCATAAAGTATAAAAGACGATCATTTTAAATTGAATATATTGAATCGATAAACCTACTAGACTCTGTGCACTGAATGTTTTTCTTATGATATCAATGAAGTTTATGTGGAACTTCAGTGTGACAAACGATGTTACTTATTATTATAAAATATAAATTAATAAAACAACGAATTGTTCATCAGCGTATAATTTATTTTATGAAAATTCTTACATAGGTCTTGCTAAAAACAGGCTCACAAACCAAATTAACTGTGTTACTCTATATGGGTCGTACTTGATAGTAGGACGAAATTTCCAACTCAAATACATTATGAGTGGTACATAACTAAATCGAAATATTGTCTTCATTACTGGGAAAATTTTTTTTACCAATTTCTTAGCTTCTATTCGTATATCCATTATGAACTTGAAAATAATTTTTGCCAAGTTATCAAAAATTGACTTATGTTATTGAAGTTTTTCTTATTGTTATTATCTAAATATTGTCAAAAAGGTTGTACGTTACCAGTTCTACAACTAACTACTAATTACACGTAGTCACCACATTTAATTTCTATTCTATTTTACATGGTATTTTTTAAAATTTGAAGGTTAATATCACAATTTTAATCATTTAAATATAACCTATAATATTACCCTACGGTACGAATTTTAAAATTCGTTACGTTAATAAAACAGAGAAACGTCATGTGAGACGATTTATTTATAAATCAGGGTGAATTATGATAATTACATTAAATCACACATCACCAAAGAATACGATGAAGTTGGAATGGTCCACATTCGCCGGTAGGTCCCATTCTCCAGCCCATGTAAAGTACCAACGGTATATAACCCACGTGGAATGTTCCCTTCAGGATATTAACAACCATTCGTATAGTTTCTTTCGATTCCTTGCTCAGTTCCATTGCGAATTTGCTTAAAACAAACTGTCGTATAATAATATAACTAATTTATGCCATTTGGCGTTTGACTTTAAAGATTATTTTTTGTTTCGTCAAAAATGCAATGGTCATGTGACTCCTGTCAAGTTATAAATTAAATACATATTATCCACTATTTACTTTATTACTAAAGTAGTTATGGTTATGAATAAAAGTCAAATGTTACTAATACCAAAAATTTATTACATTTATAAATTATCAATTTACAAATTTAAATTTAAAGTTAAATTACGTTATACAAAATATTGTTGAAAACATTCAGTAATGCCAAAGAAGATGGGTAAACTTGAATGGGTCGCATCCAGCATCAGGACCAAGCTTCCAGCCCATGTACAGTACAAGTGGTATATAGCCAACGTGGAAAGTCTTTTTCAATATTGTAAGAATGATTTCCAGTCTTTCTTTAGCATCAGGAGTTAAATCCATTCTGAATTAATTGAACCACAATAAAATGTAAAACTATTTCTGACAATAAAAATGATTTTTTAATGTTTTGTTATAAATGGTTGTCAAGCAACTTATTTATTTATTTTCTCTTTATTGTTTATACATAAATTTAATAATAATGTGACAAAATTTTTTACAATTTCAAGCCAAATGGATATACACTTTTCCTACCAAAGAAGCTCGGATATTTTGAAGGGACTGCATCCAACATCTGGTCCAAGTCGCCAGTCCATGAAGACTATAAAAGGGGTGAAACCAATATGGAATGTCCTCTTCATTATGTACAAACACTTTTTCAATTTTAATTTAATATCAATATTTAAACCCATGGCGAATACTGAGAAGTATTGAGGCTAAAGTGGTCAAAAGTCAATTACTCTGTTTAATTTTGACAGACAAAATTATATTTACGGAGGTGAATGGTGGCTAATCTGATGAAGCAATTGTTGATTTTTTTTAAACCTACGTACTCAAATTATAATGATATTAATAACAGAGTTAATAAGTTAATTATCTTTTCAGAATGATGACTACATATCAATTCGAGTTGGGGCGGCTATGATGAACGACGACACGTTCCAATCAATTCTGATGGGAGGAAGGGCCCCAGCCGCCATTCCCATTGTAGATAATTCCGCCTCGGTGTCTTCCAGAGTCGTGTTGGAGAACCAACTTCCTCCCTATCCCGATTATCTGCCACCAGTCGATGGGAAGTGGCAAACTGTACAAGGAACAAGGTAAAAACTACATTTTTATTGCCAAACATGCACTTTTCAACATAATGTCTATAAATTAAATTCGATTAAAATATCACCAATCGTAGCTTAGACTCTTTTAGCACTTTTTAGAATTCAATAAATTTTGCATTATATTATGGAACAGGAAAAAGAAAATCGGATGTTTTTTTTGACTTGTTGAATTTCTAGGTTTTAAAAAATATATTTTTTTTTAAAGAGAATGATGATTAATAAATACCTTTCCTCTATACCAAGAACATCATGCACACATGTCTACCGTTGGAACTTTTCTCAATGGCAGGTACATATTCATTCCCGCTTTTGCTGTCAAATTAAGCCCGTCTAAACCGACGCACCGACGTAAATAGTCGTTTCTGTGCCGCAACGGTACAACTACAAAACTTTCTAATTAACTTTTCGGCCGAGTAGCAAATCATAAATAATGACGGCCGACCCCAAGTTTCGATTAAATTCCTCGAGAACGGCCCCCGGTTTTCGTCGTGGGCGTTAATTTAAATTAATACTGCCACCAAAAAAGCTACGTTCGGTAAATGACCCAATTAAGCTTTCTGTGCTCTCACTCGGAATTTATCATTTTGCGCCCAAATATGGGAAACAATTTCGACAATAAGCGGAGCCGAACACGATGAAAGGCGAGATTTCTCTTTTAATGTTTTTTCGCTCGAGATTTTTCGGGAAGGTTTATTACATTAGGATTATTAGCTGTTGTACAGAAAAAGTAAAATAATCATTTTATTTTTGTCAAAGTGATAAAATGTCCGGACTTAATTTAGCATCGAATTTCGCCTATTTGGTTAGATGACGAGGTATTTTGTGCGATCCCTGATCTGCACAAAGTAAATTCGTAATTAAGGCCGACCTGTACAGCCGACGCAACGACAGCACAGTTATATTATCCGGGTGCAAATGGGGTCCTTTGTGTGCACTGAACTGGCCATTGCCGTCATTTATACCGACACTGGATTTTCTACCAGGAAACGGTGACTAACCGGAAAGAACTCGGGAGAGGAGGATTTAAAACTTGAAAGGTACAACACTAAAAAAGACCAAAGTTATAGTTCGGGGACTTTGCCTTGTAGACGTTTCTGTCCCTTCTGTTTTGTTCCGAAATTAATTCCTCCTTTGTGTCACGTAATACGATCACTTGTACATATGATATTTTCTTTAATTCCTGCTTTAACTATTCAAGTTTGGTTTCTTAATCATAATTTAAGTTGAAATTCACAAACCAGATTAAATAAACTGCATGGGCTCAATTTCAATACTAATCTCTTGGATATAAAGACGAAGGACCGAGATATGAAGCAAAATCTGTCAGAGCTGGGTTTAATAAATTAGCAAATACTGCCTGTGGGACTGTGATGAAACTGGAAGCGGCATTAGAGAATGATGAAAGAGCTACAGATGTTACATTCATACCGCGAGGCTGAATTTTTATTTATCTCTTGATGTGTTACGATGACAATAAGATCAAAGAAGACGGTATAAAGGATCTAACTGAATGGGACAGTTTAATGAGTTGCACTCAACTGAACCATCGGATTATTAAATACTACTTTGATATTGATACTGTTAAATTTTCTAATAATAATAAATACATACAGCAATTGTAGTTCTGTACAGTAGTAAACATAATTATTTTGTGCCTAATTCGCTCGTTCGCTGCGGTGAATAAGCAAAATACAAAGGTTAATTTCATATGTTTGGCTTTCCGGAGTCCTAAGCTCGGGATGATTATTTGTAAACCGTGTTCCAACCCAGGGTTTTATGCTATTAACATGAAAGACATTATAAATTAAGCACTTAGAAACTTGGGAAGGAGGTTGTCATTAACTATAACACGAAGTGGAAGATGATAAGAGGAATGAAGTCAGTCGGCGGGTGACAAAGGATCCGTAAGGCAATTGGGTAGTACAAGTCGTAACATGTCATGCCTCCAGAACTGGGTACATCAAATTAACAGCCTGAATTATTCAAGTTGGGGCCTATTTGAAAAACTGGCTGGTTTGTTCCTTAAATTAATGTTTGTGTTTTTTGGATCATTTATATTTTAAGTCACAAAATCAAGTGTTGACTCTTTTTTATTTAAATCGGCTTTCTTCGTATTCTTTCTGGATACTTTACAGTCTTTTAAATCTTTAAACAGTTTAAGCAACTTGTACATTTTACACTCAGTTGACTTTCACAAGAATGATGATTGCAAGGGTCTAAATTTTGAGTTCTTTCAACACCTATATTTTCTCTCCCAATTCGTCTGTATTTTTTATATGATCACACTGTAGATTTTCGTGTCTTTCAAGGAAGCTGTTGGTCGATATTTTGCAATTACAGAAGTTTATAAAAAAAAATGGCTCGTTCCAAGCTACAATTCCGCAAGGACCGAAACAGTCGTATATCCTCGAAATACCAGTGTCTCAAATGGAATGGCAGCCGTTCGCATATTTCATGCTGAACCTGGCATTACGTCCCCGTTCTCTTTTCCGATTGTTTTAAAACGCCCGAACGACTCTCCGCGCCGCATATTATTCCGCCAAAATAGATTTTCTCCATTAATTCACGGCGACGTTATCAAGTTGATGCCTGCCGGGTCTTCCCTTTTGGAAGTCGGTCCAAATTGTAAACTTCCTGTTAAAAAAATATTATTATCATTTGGGGGTTTTTATTATATGTAAATGCAAAATTTCTTCTCCGTCACATCGAGGAAAATGACTTGAAAATGAACCGGACATTGAACTCGTTATGAAAGCATTCAAAATTCTTGCGGAGCGTCGTGAATTCGAAGATCGATGGAACACAATTTACCACACTTCTGAGGCTATATTGGCCTGGACGTCACATCGAAAGTTCGCAATGTTTACGGCAAACACAATTTAACACAAATTTTACTTAAGTTGGTCTTTTCATTCGTAAAGTTGTGAACGATATTAAAGTGTTTATCAAAGTTTCCACTTTACTTTATCGCCAGACGAAATTCAAAGCACATTTTGTTCAGGCATGCGTGAACTTTCCACATTTCTTTCACGATGTTACGGCGAATTACTTCGCAATGATGAGACACGACGTCTTTCACACTAAATATGACATATCACTTATTAAAAACAAGATGAAATAAAATTAAATAAAGTAAGTGGGTGTATTTTAGTAGTTAGCATAATTATAATCTATGTGTACACACACAAACGTATGAAGTAATTAAGGAACGTTCACAAAACTAAATTCAGTCGGCAAATGACGTTGTATATTAAATCGGCCTCTCTGACAGAAATTGCGCGGCCCCAAAACGAGCGCAATAAATACACCGCTTACTAAATAATTCCCTTGTAAGCGAACGTACGTGCAAAACACATGGGATGTATAAACAAGAACATTTGCAGTATCTAAACGAGTTTGTTTTAAAGTTAAATGTCATTTTGTATAATTTATTTACCGTATGTGAATATTCGAACGGACTGCAGAAAATGTTACAGAATTTAAATACCAAAATTACAAAAAAAAAAAAATACTTAGAAACTTGGAAATAACATGCTTTCCACTAAGTGTGTGTGTGTGATGATAATATATCACGAACTTACGAAGCTACTACTCGTTGAAGGAGACTCTCCTGTTGTCGAAATGTGAAACTTCAACCTCTTAAATATAAAGAAATATAGGAATTTAATACTGAGTTTTTTTGTTTCAGATACAAATTTTTCGTGTTCTCTGCGTTTTTCGATAACAGAAAAGGCCAACGGTCGGTGAGGGTGATCGGTGCTACGAAAACGAGAGGACCAGAACGTGTCTGGTGCAGAATGTGGTACAAGTACACTGAAAATAATACCGTCACTTACGTTCCAAGAAGCATTCCAGCTAAAGTCAAGGTTAGTTTATTTTTTACAATATTACACGCACTTGGAAATGTTACAAATACACCAGGTTGACAAATAATTGTTGGCCATACCTCAGAAACTACTAATTGAATAAATATGCGAAAAAATATTATCATTTAATATGTCACTGAAAATTTTGTGGAAAATATTTTTTATTATGGTCGATATTTTTATCGCATCTCTTAAAATAGTACCTCATCAAATATTGTTTATAACTTTCTGTTTCCTGCAGACATTTTGTAGCTATTTTATAGTACATATATAAATATACTATTCTATCAAAGTTTTTTTTTCAAAAATTTAAAAAATAATGATATTAATAATGTACTTTTATTTAGTTTTATGGATGAAAATAATGAAATATCAAAAAAATGAAAATCGCATCAAGATATTTTTTATTAGAAATATAAATAAAATATGAATTATGATAATTTACGGGATTGTGCAAATATAAGTCAGATTCAATATTTGCAGAATTGTATAGCAGATAATTTGTGACTATTTATTGACAGCGTATTCAGCATACTTTTAAATGGCTTTAATTATTACTTGTTATGAATTATTTAGTGACATTTAACTATAACGAAAAAATCGAAATTTATTTAGAAAAATTGAAATTTTACTTTATTGGAGATATTGAAAATGAGCCCTCTACACCTCTTGACAGTAATAAAGCCTGTTGTCAAATTGACGAATCACGTTCTGCTGTGATGTGTTGGGGGAGTTGTTGAAAGAACATTACAATTCGGTCTAGCAACTGTCTCAAATCCACCAGTCGATAGTTACACATAACGCTTTTTAAATGAACCCAGATAAAATTATCGAATGGGGACAAATAAGGAGACGTAGCGGGCTTCTCCGTGGATTCTCTTCTGCTTATTCATCGATAGGGGTCCCTTACTTCCTGATTAAAATGAGGGGAGCGCCATCTTGTATGTTAAGTAGATATTGAGGAAATTATTTTGACATAATTCTCTTATGCGAGGTTTAATATTTTTTCGTAATTATCCTATATAGCCTGAAACTAATAAAATGCCTTCTATGAAGATGCTTGATGATTAACAATGTTTAGTTTTTCAGGATATTAAATATGAATTTCTTCCATCTAATGAAGGTTACTATCACACCAATATCGACAATTATGTCGACAAAGACAAAAGTTTAGAAAAAACAACGTAATTTAAAAAATTTCAATTTGAATTATTTGAATTATTTCTTCACTGAATTTGAATATTCTATTAAAATCCTGTGTAAATATTCTTACAGATTTTGAATTTTGAAGGGAACATACTTTTCCCAATGTAAAATCCATTGTACAGAACGTATGGATATCTGGTTAATTTTAGCAAGTTTCTGTGCAGAAGTTTTCGGAGTTTTCTGAACAGCAAGCAATAGATCCAGCAATAATTTTCTTTCCAAGGACGCTCGGGCTCCAAGGATGAATTTTATGTGCTTTTTTAAGTACAATAAGAAGACAAATAATATTTTACTATCTATATATTTTACAAAAAAAATTATTAAAATTATTAATATTTAAAGAATACATTAAAAAAAGTGAAAAAATTAAAAATTGAAAAAGATGTTGGCTAACGAAATGGGGGTCCCAAAAAATTGGCGCGCGATAAATATTAATCTAGAGTAATGTTACTATCGTACTAACTGAAAATATGTTGAAAAAAATGCGACTGTCTGAAAAAATGATAAATTTTTGTACCATTATTTTTATTTTTCCGATTTTCGAAGTTGAAAAATGGTATTGAACTTGTGATAGTTCGATAGAAGAAAGTATAAAGGCAACATGATCTCAAGTAGAAGCAGGGGACGATCCCTAACGTCTTTTGTTCGATTCGATCTGGCCGAGTCGATTTGGATGCCGCATCACTAAAATATTTCCGAAAATAATTTGAATTTTGAAAAATTCTCTTAGGGGACATATTCTTAGATGGTTAAGTTTTGATAATATGAAAGAAAGAAAAATGATTTTTTGAAATTTGTAAACCAGAATGCCCCCGTAAGACGATCTCTTACGCTCCCTGTTCTATTAAATTTTTGATGTCTGCTTACAATAGATTTGTTAAGGAGTGTTCGGTTAGGGTGAAATTCATTGAATAAATGATAAACTTCAGCATAGGTCCTTTTCCGATCGCCATAACTGATCTTTCGATTAAATGACAATAAATAATGAACAAAGCATTTTCTACTGTAAAAGATTAAAATAATTGTGACAAAATTGGTTAACAATTTCTCATGAAAGTAAACGAAGCAAGAAAATAATTTTAAACAACAAACCTACTCAAATTTTGTCAAAAGTATTGATTTAATCTTCCACAAAGAAAATTGTAAAGAATTAATTCAGACAATTCAACAAAATTGAGATTTTTAAAACTAGATACATTTTCTAAAATTACCATTTTTCTTAGTAAATGTCATAAAAAACCGATTTTTTTTTCTTTATTGCTAACTGACGCCAAATACGTTTTTTTAAGATCTAACTCATGTGTCATTTAACAAATTAGAGGATGCTTAAAAAATATTAATATTGCTACCAAATGGTCACAATTATCTTTTATACAATAAAAAGTATCTATATCATATATATATATATATATATATATATATATATATATATATATATATATATATATATGAAAATAAGATGTTTCACTAGGAACTAAAGGTTTCTTTATTACGTTTTATTTTCCTTGAATTATGATAATTTTTAAAAGCTAAAAATCCTGGACTAATTCTTAGCCTTGTTGCCTCAAATATATAAAAAACAAGGATATTTTGTATATACAGTTTGCTGTCCAATAAGGGGCTCTAATGGTACCTAATTTAATTATACTTCTAAAACTAGAACTAATAAATCTGCTCTGATGGAATCAGTACGTCCAATATATTCTAAATCAATTTTCAATTTTTTTGGTTTGTATAATAATACAAAATAATTAAGAAAATAAATTGTAGTTATTATTCGATTAAAAATAAAATTTTATTATTTGTTGTTTATAAAATATGCCAATTACATAGATTGATTAATTGGACTTTCAAAACGAAATGAAGAATGTTATGTGTAATATATTTTTGCAGTCGTTACGGTATATTCATATTATCTTTCATCTATTTATATGAATATCCTTCAATGTGGATGATGTTCTCTCTGAATCTGTGTTATAATTCAGAAGTAGTGAAACTTTTATATGGAACGCGGTACCAGATATGCATAAGGCCATCGTAAAAATAAAAATTAGTTAATTAAATAATTTTAGTATATTACACATAATCTATAAGTGGGTGACTACTATATATTTCTCCTACTTTCGTTTATACACGCGACTTTCAGACACTGCACTGGTTTTTTATTCTTCATTTACCTGTAGATAAAATTATTATAAAATGAATGTCGTTGGCGGCTAAACAACTGCAAAATTTATGTAAAAAGTCAGTAAGTAAAGCGAAGAAAACATTCTTTTCATATCATCGAATTTTCTTGAACCAAACTGGAAATATCGACTTTTATCTTTTTCAATGTTTAACGTGTACCCCCAAAATTCCACCACCCGTTACATTTTTAATTAGGTAAAATTTCATTATCATAATATCATTTCAGTGTTAATAAACTGAAAGCCATTTTGCAGAATCATCATTAACATTTTCAAAAATATAACATGCATCAGCTAACTGATAGATCTCAATTAGTGTTAACATTATGTTAATGCTGTTACAATGTGCAAAATTGGGGCGCGCATCACAATGATAAATCTGTAAATGGGAATGATGTATGGAAACTATATTAGTATGAATTAGCCGGCAATTGGTACATACATTTAAAATTAGTCATTCCTAATTTTGTTTATTACCATTTCAAAATTCTGTGGTCTAAAATAATTACACGGAGCAACGCCAATATATAACTAATTGTTGACCGCATAAAAACATCCTCAAACATAACAATAGTTTTAAACGCGTATTTTAACATCCATCCCAGAAAATAGTATATAACAATCAGACTAATAATGGCGAACGCGCTTATTTTTGTACATAAACTTTTACGAGCTTTCTATTAAAGTTCAGCGCTAAAATATTCAAAGTGTGCCACTGAGTTGGAGTACATTATTCTGTTAAAAGCCGGCCTTTATAGAAAAACTTTTAGCATAGAAATTTTATATTTATGTGCTTACTTTGCATGTAGACTGAAAATGAATTTTAAACAAAATATAACCGAAAATAGTTTTTATTCCAAATACTTTCATGCTAAATCCTTTGTAGTATGCCGCTTTATAATTAACCTCGGCTATTGTGCTGAAATTTTTAAACAAAGGAGTTAAATTAACAATTTACAAATGCATCAAACACACAAAATTTGTTAAAAATACGATACGCTTTAATTAATTTAAAAGCAAATTGGCTCTTCGTATAAAGCAGGTAAACCGTAATTTCATTTCTCATTGGGTGCGGTGCACCACAATATTGATTATCATTATGAGACATTAATGAAACGCGAACTAATAAAGATGCAGAATTAATCCGCACGTAACTTTGGAAAATAATTAGGAAACGTTGAGTAGAATCACATACCGAGTTAATTAAATTTAATAAAACGTTAAGCATTTGGAATACGTCTTGTCTTGAGGTGCTTCAACACTTTTAATCCTTGCGTACAATTAATATTATTTGAGGGGTTCATGAAATGATAATGTGTGAGCTGAAAACACTGTTAAAACGGAGGAAAAACTGGCGGAGATAAAATAATTAAGCTCCAAGTTGAACAGTAGAGTTAAATGGCAGTAACGGCATTCCGTTGCAGTATTTTGCATTACCATTCGAAAAAGTTACTTTCATTTTGCCTCAGCCGCTGCGTAATTCTCAATTAGCCGCGACATGATGCTAATATTGTTACATTTTGCGCAGCTGAATGTTACATTTATAACTGATTTATGCGAACTTCATTATTGCGAATTAACCCGTAATCGGTACACGCATTTGAAATTACTCGTTTGCTAATTTTATTTATTGCGGTATTTGAATTATATTGAACAAAATCAATTATTAACGTTTAATGAGATCAGGTAAATAACAAATCAAGTTGAATTTTGGCAAATTTAACCGAATAAAATGCGCGGTTAACCTCAGATACATTTTAACAATGGGATATACATTTGGAATATAATAATATCGCTTAATTAAGACCTATTGTGTTTGAGACAATTAGTAAAGCAGTTATATGATACTGCAATATAGAATTTGACTAATCTAAAGGAGAATTTGCAATTAAATATTGTTCAGAAATGAAATTATATTCAGAATAAGCCTGCAATATCCTTAATTAGAAGCATCAAATTGAATATAATTATTTCATGATATAATTTGTTATATTTAATTGACATGTTTGAAATGATTTAATTCACATCCTAAAAATCAGTTTTTAAATTATTTATATTTTACAAATATCACGTGTCAACTGCACATACAATAAAATATATCACCGTTTAATTAAAATGGGGAAAATGTTTAATTACAATTTCACAAACTCTGTAAAAGTTAATTAAAAATTGTAACATAATTTTTATATTACGCTATTATTTTAAATTTGAACGAATACTAAATTCTGTGTCCTTCTGTTCATTAACATACATTGTATTAAAATTATTTTGTGTTTTGCATTCAATGTACGGTGTGGCACAATTTCTCCAACTTTTTATTTATAACTGAATTATACCTCAAAACGAAAAAGTCTTTGCTATAAAAATTATTTGTCAGTTTTTTATCACATCTGACAAAATTCTATTATAATTGAATTAAAGTTTTGATGAACAGTAGGTACGTCATTGAATTTCTCGTTCTCGTAAAAAACTTTATATTAGAACCTTGAAGTTCTCGCTGTTTTTTTTTTACAAAATAAAAGCTTTATTTAAAATATAATGAACAAAAATATTTCACTCAATGCCATCACTAGCCGTTACTTTCTCCTATCTTTCTGGCAGCATATAAGTCGGAAAAACCGTGTCTTTTGAGGCTATCCATGAATCGATCCATTCTTTAGTATCTTCGTAAGAATGGAAGCGCTGCTCAGCCAGGCCATCGAACGGAATAGGTGCAAATCGGGAGGGGCTATGCCAGGTGGATAGAGCGGGTAGGGTTGAACTTCCCATAGAAGCGTTTCCAGGTAGGCTTTCACTGATTTTGAAACAAAGCTGTGCGTTGTCACATAACAAAATCATTTTGTCGTGTCTCTGTTCCTATAGTGGCCGTTTTTCTTTTAAGGCTTCACTCAAACGCATCAATAGAAGTCGATAGCGATCTCCCGTGATAGTTTCATTCAGTTTGAGCAGCTGCAAAAGAAGAACCATGATTTTGTCTCTTTTCATTGTCAGACACGATTAGATGTAAAAAACCTTTCATTTATCGGCCATTGAAGCAGCAGTTTTCACATGATAAAACGCCGTTCGACGTCTCTCAGCTTCAAATCATACGGATCCCAATGTCCTTGCTTCTGAATCACTCCCTAGCTCTTTTACTATAAACGTTTTGAAACTGTTGACTCATCTACTTGTAATGTTTTTCCAAGTTCAGCTAGCACCGGACATCGGTCTTGATCAAGTAATATCTCCAATTATTTGTCCTCAAGTTTAAAATCATTATTTTTGAATCGTCTAAATCATATTTACAGAAATAGTGCAATAAAATTCCCCACAAATACACTTTATTTGGCACAAAAGTATAGACATTTTCAGAACCAAAAAAAATTACAATGTTTTACAACGAAGTAAACTAGCATACATTAAAATTTAAAGTTGGGTACAGTACTACCTAATCATTCTTTTTTAATTTTTTGCAATGGCAATAATGATTGGTACAGAAAACAAATCTTTTTATTATCTATTTTGAATTATTATTCATTAAAATGGAAATATGAATATAAAATGTACAGGAATATCTACATCTTAAATGGGCCACATTGTATCTAAAAAAATGTAATAATTAAACTATACATACTAATTTATTGAATACAGAAAAATATGAAATTCTTGGGAATAGCGATTCAATGCGATTCACTTTTTCAAAACTTGTCACCAGCACGTAGAGTAAAATTTGAAACGTGTTTAATTAAACAACGAATCTCAATTTTCAACAATATGCGATTCCATAGAATCTGCAGTTTCCAGTTTCTGATGCGCGATAAAAGTTAATTAAAAAAGTGTTCTTTTTGACGCATCGCATATTTTAAATTGCTTTATTTCATTCTGCGGCCGAACGAGAACTAAAACGGGCAACGCTCTAATCTGTTTTCAGCTTTTTATTGTTGCCGACAACAATAAGTAAAATTAACGGGAAAAACTCCCTTTGTTTATGATTTTTTAGGTCTTTACCCCCTTTCGTTTTAAACAGTTTATTATGGTGAATTATAATTAAAATAAATATATGTACGTTATTCAGTGATATATATTTTTATGAATATGTACATAATGAATGTTTTTTGTTGTTCACTCACTACAAATTACTTTCCTGATAAATTTCCCTGGTGGTGGTAATTTAAATTTCAAATTTATAAATGAATATATTATCCAGTGTAAACATTTTTATTAGTATTTAAATTTTTGACGACAGTTTATGTCAGTTCTTCATGCAAAACACTCAAAAGGAAATAAGAAGCTTTACGAATCGCAAAGGAATTACTTACCTTCAGGTTTAATATGAATCTTTGAAATTATTAATTTACTTCAAATCACTTTTCAACATTAAGCGAGAACGTAAAATCTGAATTCAAATATTTCCTTTAGATAATTAAAATTAAATTTTCCTCGGTACATATAACAATTGTTAATGTTTCTTTACGCCATAATTTCATTCCTAACTCGTATTGTAATTTAGTTAAATTTAACCAATACACACGAGTTACAAAACTAACTTCTGATCATTAAAAGTAGCTCGAGTTTCAACTCGCAGGGAAACTTGGAATCAAGTTATTTCAATGTTTATCGAAGTTGGGCTTATTAAACAACAACCATGTCTATTCGAATGGTTTGTTTAATCATCTACTGCAGTAATATAAACAGGGGGTCACTAAAGATATATTCGCCTGGAGCTAGAAATGAAATGATAATAATGGCGTACATTGACAAATAATAAAATAAAAGTTTAATATCGAATTTGCATATAAATAAAATTTTACGTAGCGAATAAATCATGCAGTCATACGTGTGTAATTCAATTTGGGTTTAGTATGTTTCTTGTGACGTCTCGGCAGTTTAACTAAAATATAGTGAACATTTGAATTTCCGCAATAAAATCGGTTTCTAATATGTCTGGAAGGTGGCAATGTAATATTTTCAAAGTTTACGGCTCTTACACTCAATTACATTGTGGTTAAAGTCGGGTCTAATTTCTTGAGGATGTGAAAAGGTCGGCAAACAATTTCGACAAAGACACGTCGTTGGACAAAAAAAACGGGACGAATGTTGGCTGTCTGCTTTAGAGAAAAACCGACAATCGGACCGTCACGTCGACATATCCTGGCCGCATCTCCTGCATTATTGAGTGCAATCGTGACTTAAACCTCTGGACATGCTGCAGGTAATACGTGAAAAGTGGGCGAACTGTTCCGGGCTCTTGTCTCACGGAACTGCCGACCGGTCGTGAATCACTAAGCGGCACAGATGAAAATTAACATTTTATCCGGATAAATGACAGTTAATTCAAGTTATAAATACATACATGCATCTCAAATTTAATTTTCATTTATTATATAATATGTGCATGGAAACTAACATATGTTTTTAAATTTCAATCACTTAATTATGCCTATTCGACTTGAATTTTTATGTTCTCTATTCCGTATCATTTACTTGCCCGCCTTCTTTTATCTTGTTCATCACATTGATCATCAAGAGTTTCGGGGAAGAAAATTAAATGATTGAAGAAAAATTGGATATTAATTTATTTGAAACTGAAAATTTAAATTAAATAATTTGTCATGAATATGCCTTAAAATTATTAATTAAAACATTCCCACTTATCAATTGCGTTGTACTTTTGAAGTAAGGCGTTGATCTTTTTTGACGAAACTGATACATTTGTCCCAATAACTTGTTAACCACTTACTGAAATGCTTTTAAGTAAACTATGTTCAAACGTTTATTGAATACGTTATAGAATATAGGATATTTTTTTAAGAAATGAATGCTATTTAAATGTACTAACCATATAACTGAAATTACAGGAAATATAATATTTTTATTCTTTATTAGATTTTAGTCCACCGGGACCTGAAATGTTATAATTGAATAAACAATCGCTTAAAACTGTCTTACATGAAATCTGAAGCTGCAACTCAGATATTTTCTTTATAATAGGAACAAATTATATATTGCTAAACGCGTGATTTAATCAACCTGCTGTTAGTCTATTTTTTTAAGAAAACAAAAACATAAATTGGCCTTTGTCAAATGAAAAAAAAAATGGTGCTGTGCTCATCTGAATAATCCTAAAAATGTAAAAGAAAATTTCTAAAAATTGAGTTGAAATTAACATACCAGTGTTATTGTTATTTTAAACTTGTCTATTTTTTTCTCAATCGAACTTATGCAAATTTAAGATAATCGAAGTTTTCCACAAACCATTATTTTCATGTAATTTACAAATTAATTGAAAGATAATATTTTTCTTCGAGATTATTTTCATTTAATTTACAAAGATAACTAACTATGATAAAATTTTGTTCGTTCCATTGTTTCCAATCGGTTGATTCGTTTATGTGAAATTTTAACTACTTTAAATTTAAAGTTTTAAAGCCAAACAAAATTGCAAAGCTATAATGTTCTTAAGGAATTATTATTCAAAATGAATTTCAACGTAAAAAAACTATAGTAGATAATAAAATATTTTATATTGTTTTAAATCGATAATTTTGTTAAGAATTCTTTTGATTCCATTACATAATTTTATTCTTTGTTTTTATTAAATTATTACTTTTTATTTTCGTTTAATATTTGTATTTATTTAACTAATTAATTTAGTTAATTATAACAATATTATTATAAATTATTTGCATTTTAGATCAATTTAATTTTAATTATTATTCCGAATACAATTAAAAATGTATGTGTAAAAATATTTGTATTTAATAAATATTTTTACGTACTGGTAATTATTTTTTCTAAAGTAAATTAAACATAAAAAATATATTATATTTTACAAATAATGGAGAATGCACTTTAATCATGTTTATACTTAAAATCTCTAACATGCTTTTTATATTGTTTAACAAAAATTAAATAAAATTTATACATTATCATTACATCATTGAGTAATTTATATATAATTAATTTATTTACAATTATAATTAAACTCAAAAATATGTATATATTAAAAATGTATTTAACACATGTTTTTATGTGTTTTTTTACTTTAATTTAGATCTTGTAAAATTTATTATTTCTTTAAATGAACCTAAATATACAAATTAATTAACATTTTAGAATATCATCACAAATAAAGGTTATTTTAATTTCACTGTTTAACTTGAATATTTTACATTTTTAATTTTTATTTATATTAAAATCATACTAATTTTCCTCTGTTCCATTTTGATTCATATTTAATTAGTGATACGGTATATTATTGTTATTTTCTCTCACATGCATTTATAATCAATTTATTTGAATTATAATGCAAAATTCAATTAAAAAGTATGTTTACAAAATATATCTAAATTTTATAATGGGTTTCGATAACCAAAATTTGGATATATTTAACGTATAGTTCTTTCATATGTTACAATACATCATACATTCTAATTTTAAATATTTCAATTTAATCTAATTTTTTCTTTGAACATTAACTCTCTAAATTTCTAAACCTAATTGAAAAATATCGTCGTCTCATAATTTCCTTGAAGTTAATGATCATTTTAAGTGCCATTTCAATTAAACATTCACAAATTTCGTTTCAGGTCATCCGTGAGAATTGGAACCTGCTATACAGCGCCTGTTTCGTCATGTGTCCACTGACTGCGAACCAAACAGTACCCGCCAGCGTCTCGATCGTCTACAAGATAAAGGACGCGCCGACGAACCTTTTAACGGTGGTGAACAACTACAACGACACCAGGGAAAGGACGAACATGAACTTTGCCGTTTGCGTCAAACCGTTCCATTTCGATTACAACCGGGTAAGGATTGATACCATTCCCATTTTTTATTTGGTTCGGAGGATTCTCGTTTTATTGGATCGGACAACAATGTAAATTTCATTCGTTGTTTTTGGGTTTCGATTAATTTGTTTGACGAAATTGTAACAAGTAAATAGCAATTTAAATCCTATTCTATAAACGAAAATTGTTTTCTTTTATGATTAAACATCGTAAAATATTACATAAATATTATTTTGACAAATGAATAAAACACCACTCTGACACAAATTGTTTCCTTTAACGATTTATTGAAAGTACGTTTTTGTTTACAAAGCTAGCTGAAACTAAAATATGCACCCCTAGCAAATGTCACCATATAATATATATGTATTATCCTAGTAATTAATTACGCACACTTCAAAAGGTTTTTGTTACTGTTTGTTTCCGTTACCAAGAAATTTTAGAAATTATGTCATTAAATTGTGCATTTTATATTTCAAATGTTCACTTCAGCCTCCTGAAAAATTTGAAAACGTAAAAGGTTAAATTGCTTTAGTTTTTAAACTTTTCGAGTGAGCATTGTCAAAGTTCTTTAATAAGAAACTTGTGAATAATTACATCTACTCTTATAATTAATTTTCAGATTAGTTTACTGCATTTTAAAGCACAGAAATGTTACAAACGTTTCTAAACACAAAACAAGTTTTAATGAGCTCGAATCTGCTGTTGACTAATGAAATATTTCCAGTAATATGACATTAAAATTTATTAATAAATTAATTGTGAAATTCATTTCCTACAATAATTAAATAGTAGATATAATTACAGTTAATTACAGAATTTTTAAATTAATCATTTTAATGAATGATTATGAAAATATTTAAATTACGTATTTTAATTAAATTATTATTTTCTTTGTAAACAATATTTTTGGCAGATAAGTTCACTCAATTTGAATTATAATGAAAAAACAGGAAAAAAATTGGTTGGCAAATTAAGTGTAGGTTTTATTTGATACCTCGAATTTCATTAATTCGAATATAATAATAAATTATTAATATTTTGTACTAAATTCAAATTTTCTTTCAGAGCAATTGTTTAAAAAATATTCTATTTTTTTACATACCTATTAGACAACATTCACTATTTGACCACTCGGTATATTCATAATTATTTTGTAGTTTCGAATTCTTGGTAAATTATTTTTTTTTTCTATCAAGTCAATTTTGAATGATCGAAGTTCGAATATATTCAAAATTAGAATATTCGAATTATTCGCATCGAATTACAAACCTTAATTACAGGATACGAAACAGCACTTTTTTTCTAAAATTAATCAATTGTAAATATGAAATAATGATTAATTGACTTATTCAATTAGAAATTTTATGGACAACTGCGCAAACTGAAACAAACCTTGTGGCACAATTATTTGCGAATGATTAACTTATAATTGCAACAGTATAGTAATTTGTCGATTAATTACAAATCTAATCAAACGAGAATTGATCGAATTTATTTTTTAAAACACATACACAATCATATGATATAATTTAAAATGCTCTTTCTAGATGTTCTTGTTTATTTACATGAATTTCAAGGTAGTAATTGTTTTTAAGGGACTACAAATGATCAGTTATATTTATGTCAATTTTCCATTTGACCCGTTTCAAATTTTTGCATCACAAAATCTAACATTCAGTAGGAAATAACCCCAAGAATAATGGTCCACTTTTATCCACCCAACTTGTTCCCATGTCTATACCTGTATAAATTGCGACTGGAATAATGCAATATAAGCTCTAGTCGGGCATACGAAACGAACTCGAGGATTTCTGGCCAATGCATGCGAAATGCCCGCAATTCATGTGGGAGTACCGCATGTTACGGTATGTATTGTTGACATTGCACACATAACATTCAGATACCGGGATTGTTAACTGTACCGCGTAATTTTCATTTTCCGCACATATTCAATTTTAATATGTGAGTACCGGCATAATATTTTAATGGATCATAAAAGCGCTTTTAAGCTGAAGGCTTATTTAATATTTGACTGTCCCTTTCTGATCGTAAAAACACCACGAATTTCTTTTAATAATTCCTTAATAATGTATCATGCATACATACTACATTTCGTGGCCGTAAAATATTAAAATACACATTCTCATAAAAAATATTTTCCTTGCACAATTCACAATTTTTCCATTGAAATGCGTTTATACAAACTTCACATTTGTACAATTCAATACACCCTTGGAGTTGAAGTTGCTCAATTCCGATCACATCCATATTTACGTATGCAAATTAATATCCACATAAAGAATTTCCGAAATGAACGGTTTCCTTTCGACGGATTGCAAAACGAACGCAAGACCCCGCAAATTCATTCTCGTAAGCCATTTTCATGACACAATCGACATTTTTAATTTAAAAAAGACTCGACTCACAATTACAAATATTACCGGAAACTCGTGCCTTTCTTGTATTTTTTTTTTTTTTTTCGCATTCGTCGCAGCGAAAAGAAATTGGTTGGCATCGTACGTTTCCTGCGCTGTTAAAAGTTTTCCGCGTATCTCGCGAGAAAACGCTCGAAAAGTTGCACAACCAGTGTTTTATATCCTAAAATCGCTGTCTCGCAGTGTAAATTTACATTATGCATGATATATTTCTGCAATACGATGTAAAACGACTGTTTTTTTTTGTTATTGTTTTTGAAATATAGTTTTCGAGTGTTGTGAGGCTCCATGCTTTTATATTCGAGGTTCGGTCGGTTTGGAATAATAAAAGTTTTAAATAAAAAAACAAGCAATATTTTTTTGTTAATAAATTGTGCTTTTATTTGCTACAATATAATTCTGTGCTTTACGCTTCGCTACCTTTTGTTTTACATAGGGGCAGCAAAAAACGAATTATAACAAAATAACACATATCATAGAATAAATATATTTTTTAAACTGTATGCTGCCTTTATACTCATACCTTTTATGTGACTTTTATTAAAAACTGAATAAAAATTAATTTTGTGATGAGAGTTTTAAAGCTCTTTGTTTAAGCACTTTTTTAAATTTGAAAAATATATTGTGCATCAAAGTGAATAGATTATTTGAATTATTTCAAAATTTTTCAGAATATCAATGACAACAATATATATAAAAAAAATTTAATAAACAATTTAATCTCCTGCATAAGTTAAACAAAATTATATCAATAATGAAACTAGTAATAACAACTAAACTCCAAATTCCTTGGGAAATTAATAAAACAAAATTATTTAAAATTAAAAGAAAAAAACAATATTATTGACTAAATTTTTCCAATCAGTACTTAATCTGGCCCCCTCACTCTACAAACAGCTACCACTCTCCACGACATACTCAAAATTAATGAATGAATAAATTCTATTCTTCTCTAAGAGCATCGCAAGCTCCTCCAAATTTTGAGGATGATGGTTTTGAGTATAAATTTTAGAGACAGTCCCATACGTGTTCCCACTTTGCCGATAACAATTCCGAGAGTGACTTTGTGAAACGTTATACATTCGGCTTTTTGTTGTCTCAAATTGATTTTTGTCTTATCTACGCAATTGTTTAACTAATGGTAAGATGTTAATATAGTGCAAAACAAATTTTGATTTGACAATTAGGTAGGTTATAGTTAATACTGTCCAAGGAAAATTAAAAATAATAATACAATGATTTTAAAATATTCTAGATCATAAGTGCATTCTTTAATGAATGAATAGACTTATTACATTAACTATATATAATATACACTGTTCCAAGAAATTACCGCGTCACACCAATAATAATTGATTATTATTAATATTTACTGAAAACGGGAAAAATAAACGTATACACTCTTTGCATATTTACTTAAAAATAGGTTTTTATTTATAAATGTCACAAAAAATGTTAAAAATATTGTTTTTCTTAAAAAAATAAAAATTAACAAAATTCGATATATATAAAAAATATGACAACCTTACATCTTTTGTTCATACTCAAAATCTGAGTTTCAATGTCATTTTGGTTCAAATTGTCCCAAATTTCGAGTATAAGACGCTTCACATCCTCTGAGCTATTCAGCAAGATAATTTCGGATAATATTGATTGTATGTGGTTAGGCATTATTCTGCACCAATAAAAAATTTGGATATGTTCTTCTAGAATGTTCAAAATGCAAAGTCAGCCCTCGAGCGGAAACACGGGACTGCAAATTATCTTTCCTAAGTCGTCGAATAGTTTCAATTCTTATTCGAACTCTTTCTACCCTATTTAACTGAGTCTGTAAACTTCTTGTAGTTACAAACCGTTGTCTCCAAAAATGATCTTGAGCAGGAGTTGTAGCACGACCTTATTTACAAAATTATGAGTGGTGCGTTAATTTCTTGGAAGAGTGTACATAGGTATTAACAATTGATCACAGCAACAATAATGTGCGTCGACAAACGGTAGTAACATGTTTGTATTTTAGGTATCTGTGAGGATGATTTTGAGCTACTGTTTCATTTTATTAACAATTTTCGTTAATTAGGCCTTATTACCCGACAGGTTTTATTACCTGGTAGCTTAGATACTAATGTTCCGTATAGTATTTATCCCACAGTATCTAAAATGTCGTAATATACATAAAACTTCATTATTTTACAATTTGCTAGATAATAAAATTATCGTCTTGCTATCTTTCAAGATTAATTTTTAAAATCTGAAAAATAATTTTATGTATTTATTACATTTTATTCATAAAACTTATTTATATTGGTGGGGCAAATTCATCTTTTTTATTTCAAGCTTAAAACACTTTCACACAGCAATAAAACAGTAACACAGATATTTTACTGAACATACTTAAAATTCACCCATTAATTACACTTTCCTAATTCGTGTTGTCTGCTTTAAATTCGTCCATTTCCCTTTTTTGTCCCCCAGAAAAAGCTTAGGAGATAACTCACTGATGCAATGGATCAGTTTGTCTGGGGACTCGATGTTTGTGAGTGGCAACTTATACATTATGTATGCCTTCAGGACGAAATCGATTATGGGATGTTTAAGGCCAAACGAATCAGTTCGATCGAAATAATTGACGTTTTAATGGTGGAAATACGAGATCGGAGTTTTAAAATCTCCAATATCCAATTTAAATGGCTTCAAAACTTTCTTATTCTAATGATCCATTAATAAATTCGAGAACTCATCTAATTGTAAGTTGAGAATTATCTGCGCAGTGACCAGTTCGCGCAACATGTTTACAAATTTCACACACTCGTCGTTAGGTCCAAAACTAATAAAATACATTAATTAGTAGTTTAAACTTTCCAAGTACTTTATCCAGCATTAAACAAGCTAACGGTTATGATGATAACCAATATTACAACCCTGATAATGTTATATAATTGCTTGCTTCGACCTCGTTACTCTTTTACGCCCCATTATTTTATTATCGCGTATAACATGGATCATTTAATATGATGTGACGTAAAATATTAACAATTGTTTTCGCAAAGATGTGTTGTTGGACATTTCTCAATATTATTTCAGTATGTGCTTATTTAATTGTTTATTTTACACGGAGTAGAGTGTGAAAAACACACAAGCTTTCTTTTGCAAAATGTTTACACTAAGAGGGATGTTGCATCTCAAACAAATGAGGGGATTTTATTGATACAGGCTCTTGTTTGTAGGACATTGAATAAGTATTGATTTGCATCAACAGGTCGTCCTTATTGATAAAGCTGTTTAATTCGATGAGTCATTAGAGGAAAGGTCTTCTAAGTTTGTCGACATTGCATTAATGGCCCTAAAATAGAAAGTGGGGGTTTATGAATGGAAAAGGGAACTTTCAATTAGGGAAGTTTACATTTTATAATCAGTTGTAAGGCCTGCTAAAAATGGCACAATCTTTAATTAAAAAGCTATAAATTGGTATTGGCAGATTATTTTCAATGGTTTATATGGTTCCTTTAAAAGTACACAAAATAAAATTGTTATTGCACTAAAGTTAGGACATTCGGAAGTTCAATTTATTACACAAGACGTTAAGAAATAAAAGTCGCAAGCACGTGGCACGTAAAGTTTGATGTCTTACAATTAGACACTTTAATATTTAGTATCAATTTATTTTATTACATTTTTTTGACAAGAGAAGAAACTTATTCAATTGTTGTGATAATGATATATTAATTGAATGATTCACTAATTCAATTGAAGTAATGAAAAGAGAAGTGCTTTATTCTAAAACAACCTTTAAAATAAAACTATTTTCTGATCGGTTTTCTCTATTAAGGATCGTAATAATAATGTTAAAAATGATAAAAGGAAAAGCAGCGGCATATCTGATATATTGCCGGGAATGCTACGTTGGTTTTAACTCGCTGTAACAACGAAATAAAATTATTTATTTGTTTTCTTGTTTTCCAGAAAATATCTGTGGAAATGTAACAATTAATTATCCCTGTTATAATTTTAAGTGTGTTTTCAACTTCGAGCACGTATTTTTAATGTTAGTTTAGTTATAATACTGGAATTATTATTACAAATTAGTTTGTTCACAAAATATCTTAAAATATAATCCTCTAGTATTTATTCGACAGCCAATTCCACTACGGTGGATATTAGCACGGCACAAAACAGTATTTATTTGACTTAAATTCAATTTGCATTTAAATAGAACCCAGAAACGACGGAAATAGCCTCCACTTCTTGTCGTTTAGATAAAAAGACAGTTTAGTTCAATTTAAAAGAGGCGTAGATACTTTTATTGTACTAACAAGTCGGAATAAGGAAGTCGGACGGGGTTAATTCTATTCAATGAACGGGTGGTTTTGAGGGCAATGACAATTTGAAGCAGTCCAAGGAAAATTTACGAATACATTTATGTCAAAACCTAAAGCTACACAACTGTAATTGGAAATAATCTAATTTCTTCCTTTTGTTCTGCTCCAGGAGATGCAGTTGCTGGAGTTCATCGAGCTGAACAGGCTGATGGGCGTGGACCACTTCACGTTCTACAACCACACGGTGGGGCCGCAGGTCGGTTGTATCCTGCAGGACTACATCAACAGGGGCATCGTCACGATGTTGCCCTGGCAGCTGGACATGATCACCCAGAAGGAGATCAGAACTGAAGGTCTCTTTGCAGCATTGAACGACTGTTTGTACAGGAGCATGTACAAGTACTCCCACGTACTGTTGATCGACTTGGACGAGTACATCATACCGAATTACAATGACACTTTGCCCCAATTAATCGAGTAAGATTATCTTTTGAGTGGAGTTTATTTTTTTATAAAGGTTTGGAATTATTGATTTATTTTAAAAAGGATTTGGAATCGTTGAAAATTTGCATGCTCGGTAAAGTCCCTCATATATCACATTGACAGCACACTTTGTGTTTTAACTAACAGTTTTTTTATCGCGTTTGTTTTCTTCCACCTACCGATCTGGCGTCCCTTCCTTTGTAATGAATTGATGGAGGGTCAGTCCTGATTAATGGTGACAAAATATCGATAAATAATAGTTAAGTGGTCATTTTTCACACCAACGCCTCGAAATATGGCAAGTTTATGATGTCCAAATTAAATTATATTCAATCGGAAAAACTTATACATTATTATTGATGTGTTTCACTTCGTAATTATAAATTTTCAAAGCATCTATTAAGAAGATGGATGCGCCACATTGCCGCAATTTTGCCAACTCCAATGGCACATTCTGCAGACGAAAACTTTATCACAGACATTGCAGGTTACTGGCTGAATTTACTTGTTTGATAACTGTTAATGTGCCCATAAAATTAAGTGCTGATTGCAATTAGAAAGCATTCTGCAAAGCACAAGATAACTCGGTCGTAAAACAATAAGACACTGCACAACATTCAGAAACAATTTCATTTAAAACTGTGTTCAACTGGATGTTGACATATAAATATACAGAGAAATGTTGGATAAACTTTAAATATTAATTTTGCAATGTTAAATTTCTTCTGATGTTACAAAACTGTTAAAGAGTTTTTTATATTATGTGATGTACCATCGAACTAAAATAAGAATTAAAAATTTCCAAATGGAATTATTAATTTCCTAAGGAACTCAAAAAAACTAAATAAATATAAAGAAGTGATGTTACACTCAAAAATTATAAACTCGATACTTCAATTATAGTCAGTTTCTAAACAGTGGGTGTTAATTAGCCTTGACGATAACATGTATTCAATTTCACGTATGTATATCATTTAAAATCCCATAATTATCATTACATTGATAGTAGCTTAGTTGCTTTGAGCATTTGGGAAATGTTAATACGAATTAATGATGTTAAAATAATTACATTTAACTAGGTACACATTTGTTCTAGCCAACAAAACAAAGTTTGTTCTGTACTTATTCATTACATGTGTATGTTAATAGTTGAAGATATTTTTCTCCCTAGTTTAATTATGTTTGTGTACATAGGAGAGTATTAATTTTGAATACCACATTTGTTAAAAATGTTTCTTAACACTTTGCCCTTTCCAGTTACTTGAACAAACGACTCAACACCCGGACCACAGGCTCATACTCCTTCCAAAACGCGTTCTTCTATCTGCAGTGGCAGGACGACGAATCCATCTACGATTTCAAGGACTCGGTGGCCTCCAGCTTGGTCACCCTGAAGAAGACTCGAAGAAAAACAAAACTTCATCCCCACAAGCAACGGTCGAAGTACATTTGCAGGCCGGAACTGGTGGTGGAGGCAGGCAATCACTTTATCTGGGAATTCGTTCCGGGACACGGAACGTTGAACGTGCCGTCGGACGCGGCGATCCTTCACCATTACAGAATTTGCGAGTTCGGTGGTAACGATTGTATCAAGACGGCGTCTACAGTGGACAAGACTGCTTATAGGTATAAGGACCAGTTAGTGCCTGTTGTGACTGCGCGCTACAAGGAACTGTGGGGCAAGTGCAACCTGACTCCTTTGCAGGATCCGCCCACCAAGCCCGTCGGGATCTTCATGAAAATGCTCAAGGGGTCTTAGACGTAAGGGTGCTGAGGAAATTAATTCTGTATATTTGGAATTTATTTGCTCTATCTGCTTTGGTTTGTTTGTTCCTATGGCGTTTTTTTGTAAGCGAATCACTGGTTATTATTTCTTACTTGGATTTATTGCTAGGGTATAGAAAAATAATTTCAATTAAATTAATTAAATAAAACTTGTAATTCTTTAAGTTCAAAAAAGTTAAAAAGACGGAACTTAGACACTAAATGTAAAAATAAAGCGAAAAGTTTTATTTGGAATTGCATTTTAATGATGAAAAATATGGTAAACAGGAAACAAATACGAAAATATTTCTGGATAATGTAACCAATAAAATGAGTAATATTTACTCCACGGATAATAAAAAATTGACATCATGTTTATTAAACATAATGTTTGAACGAGATAATAAAGTGATTTGATTACAAAGTATTCATTTTGATAAAAAAATTTTATTACAACGTGTATTTAAATATAGGATATTTATTTAAAATTTATGAATTTCATCATAGTCTGCACGATTTTAATTTCTATTCATGTATAAACTTTTCAATTTATATTCAGATATTTAAATAACAAAATATTGGAAATGTAGAACTCATCAACTCATCAATTTATTTTCAATTTCTCGTTAAATTATTTTAATTTGTAAATATTTTTAAGTGTTAAACATCTAGTCAAGTTTGCAAGACAGTTGATTCAGTTAAATTTCTACCTCCTTAGGTTAATCTAGTAGTTAAATAATTGTAAACCAATTGAACTATATATAATTAAAATTTTCACCACTATTTGTAATGTGATATAATTTAATGATTTTAATTATAATTATACTAATTACATTTTATATGTTTGTAAAGGAAAATGTTGTACATTGTCCATTTCTTCTTATATTATTGTATATTAATAAGGAATTAATACTTGTAAATACGATGACTTAAGTAATAATTTTAAAAAGCAATCAATTTATATTTTTATATTGTCATAAGTTCTCAACAACATGTAAATATTGTTATGTCAATATTATTTGTAGTTTTATGTTTTGTTCAATATTGAGGTCGCGTGTATTTTTTTTTTTTTTTTTTAATTTTTTTTAATATTTTACACTTCGACTTAGGTACCATAAAATGTAACTTATATGACCGGGCAGAAAATATTTTAAAGTTATTCAAGTTAAAGTCAAACTTGAGCAATAATCTACAAAGAAATTGGTATAATTTGTAATAATTTAATTCTCTTGTACATAAATATATATATTTTTAAGTATACAGCACCAAAACCTGCTTTGCTCTAATAACGAAATAACTCTATAAATGTTTGTACATAGATTAGTTTGATTGATTTACATGACCAAAATTCATATTTTATAACTCACAGTTTTTTGTGATACTTTTATCAATTCATAATCAAATACTTGTATAAGAACAATAAGTAGGAGATGTATTTTATTAAAAAAATGTAAATATATTGTTATATGAAGTAAATATATATGTGTTTTATTCATACAACATAACGGTTTTGATTTAGATATAAAAATTATGCATGGGACAATCCATCCCTAGTTAACTACCTTTAAATCGGACTCCTGAACTGAGTTGCTTTTCCTATAACACCCGTGTTCTCTATGTGTTGATTCTATCGGAAAAAACATGAATTTCTTAAAAAATCAATATTCAGAATATTTAACCAATTGAAAATGTATACATTTTTCAAAAAAACATTTCAATTGTCATTTTTATTGATTGATTTTGAAGAGTTTTGAGACCGCCATTTTTAATGTTTTTTCTTTTGAATAAACAAGGTAAAACACATGCTTGTTCTATTTTTTCATATAAGCCACATAGATATCGGTATATTTGTTTTTTTTTTTATTTAAACCAACATTCGAAGAAAATGGCAAGCCTTGTGGAAACTGATTATTTCGTTAGATTCGTAATTAAATTACGCATTCATAGACAAGTAATTTCTTCATGAATTTAATAATATTAATATTCCAAACTAATAATGTATTCTAAAACACATTTTCAGGACCTAGCCGACTAAGAGCATATAAAAACATAAAAATGTTGCGGCAAAAAAAGATAAGAAGAAATTTACTACTAAATCTATATTTTTCTTTCATTTCATCTTTATCTTCACGCATAGGGAACAAGCAATAGTCCTCCATCGTTTGCTCATACCAGAAACTCTGCTATTTTGTCTATATTTTATTCTATTGCAGACATCTCTTGGTGGAATCTTTCACCTTATTCGTCGGTTACTCGGTTTTCGATTTTATAAATTTCAAAATACTTTCAATATGTATACATAAATATAATTTGGCATAATTCAAAACAGGACACCTCCAAAAATCAAAATAGCACAAATTATTTTATTTTTCAAGAATATTGGAATATTATATAATGTATAATGAATTGAATGGATTGGTGGAAGTAAATAAAATTTGGGTATTAAGAGTATTCATATAATTATAATATTATGTTATTAGCATAATGTTCCAATATTTTTGAAAAATAAAATAATTTGTGCTATATATAATAATATATATAATATTTCATTTCTTGCAAAATTTTTAATTAAAAAAAAATGTTAATTTAAACACATTTTATTGGGTTCATCCTCAATTTATCTGTTCATTAGCACCGTAAATTTTGCAATTATATGCAATTTTGGGACATTTTAACCTGAGTCAACATCAAATAAGTTACATGCATAATATCTTACAAAGTGTAATAAATGGCACCTGGAATTCTTATCGGAAAGTCCCAGGATGGATCCACCTTGTCGTGGTCCTGAGGCTCAGTACCGCTCCGCAAACCAGTGGCAGTGGGGAGCTAATGGATCCAACACCTGCAAATCCAATCCATCCCCAGAAAGATCTCGGATCTTCTTCAGATTGGGTTCGTTCTTCCGAACCCAGTTAACAGGGGCTGGCATCTTTGTCAGTCCCGTCTTCTGATTCAGCATACCTCGTATATGCAAATATACGTTCTTTTCCCCCATGTATGATTTATCATATATGGTAAACACCTATGGTTGTGATCTTCGGATCGGTGCCCGGAGAGAGGTTTTTAAACTTTCCCCTCTTTGTCCCCCAAAAAAAAAAATTATCGGAAAACTGGTAATGCCAATACGTCTGGTGGTGGTGGACAACGAGGTTCAACCAGAAGACAGGACAGTTTTTTGCTAGACCAAATTGCACATTTAGGCTTTGGACGTTGTAAGTCTGTCTAATTGTTTGTTCACAATGTAGATATACATACACTACGATAGCCATATTTGGATACAGGGTCTAAATGGTGACAGTTTATTACTATTCCATTTGCTCATGAATTTGGAGCAAATTTATTTTTTGTAGACAGCAATAGCTGATTTCACCGTGCGTTGATGTTACAAAATTATGACAATATTTGTATATAATAATCTTCGTGTTCACCAGACTGCAGTTCAATTTAACATTTCAATTTAACACCACCTTCAAAGACAAGTATATGCTCGCAAACACTAGTCCCAAAATTTGAAAGAGGTTGCTAATGCTTTTAGAAATGAATGGCGAGCTACAGATCAAGAATTTATTCACTAGTTCGTACGTATGTAAGCCAAGGAAGTTGGAAGCTGGTCATAGAGCAAAGGAGGAACCCACCAAGTACAAAAATGTTAACAGTTAATATTGTTATTTTTTTTTAATTCTAATTAATTGTTTTATTAATTTCCCAAAGAATTTGACGATATTAGTTTTATTACTCGTTTAAAAGTTCTGTTGTTGATGCAATTTAATTTAATTTATCAATGTTTATTAATATAAATTATATCAATGTTTATTAATATAAATAAAATAAAATTTATTTCCATATATATTTTCAATATATTGATTGCAATTTAATATAATTGGTATTTTAATTTTTGAATAATTCAAATAATCCACTTCTGAAGTCGCTGAAAAAGATTTATATTTATATACTTATTTTTCCTCCTTTTCATCATAATATTCACATTCATCTATCTTTTATGCTAGAGCTTGAAATTAAATAAGTTATTGATTAATCTTAGAAATTATTTGTTTATTATTTATAAAAATAAAATTTTTAATTTCCATATTATGAAGAACAGTAAACTGTATATAAATAAGGCTATACTACACATTCAAGATTTTAGAACACAAAAATCACTTATTTGCTACTTACTCAGTGCCAAACAATTGTTTTCAAAAAACCCTCTTTTCAGACTGGTGAAAGAAATTATAAAGGATAAAACAAAGTGTGAATCTTGTCTTCCTACAGATTTCATTGCTATTGGTAGAATCAAAGGAAATGAAAAAATCGACAGGCTCACAAGACAAACAGTCCAGTACAATCAGGAATCAGCAGATCAAACCCAAATATAGTCAGATCTACACAATAAAATACATCTCAAACCAGAAGTGGGGAACAATTAGCAACATTCAGAATCTATTGAGAGACCAAATACAATCAATGAAAGTTTTGTTTGTAAATAGAATTTAAAAAAAATGATCCACTTTGAAAAGTTAATAATTATAAAAACTTTATAAACTATAAATTCACATATTCTTTTTTAATTTGTGTATTTCATTAAAAAATAAATATCATGAAGAAAAAAACGAATTATTTATCCAATTTTCAAGTTTTATGAATGAATTAAAAATTTAAAAAAAGGTAGTTCTAAAGTATAAAAACAATTGCATATCTTCTATGAGTTATTTTGAAATTAGGTATCCTTTTCTGTCAGTTGTGACAGAATTAATTATAAACATACCTTTGTCTACAAAAGTCTAAAAAGTTCCAACAGAATAGCAGGTGAGTTTCAATTCTAAAATGCAAAGACTATGTGCGATTTTCACAAAGGTTAACTAAAATTTGCTTCAAATGGATGAATTGTAGTAAAAGTAACAATTTAAATTTATCATACTGCGTGACTTTGTAAAAATTCGTGTCGATATAACTTGTAACCACAATTTGGTTTATCTGCCAAAATATGTCAAAGTGGTAAATCTCCATACTACTCGCTTAAAAGTAAGTATTAATTAATTAATATATATATATTTATAATTATAACAAAACTAACTTATCAAAATATACAAAAAAAAAAAACAAATAAAATATATGTACACTACCATATTTATAATATTTACATATTTACAACAATACTAGTACACTTGTCAATGAAGTATAATGATATTCTAATGTTAACAATTTATAGATTGATTTCTTTTATATTTGTAGAAAGAATGTACTAATGAACAAACTTATTTTAAAATGTTAAATTAATGTGTCTGTTTCAAATATTTGTATTAAACGGTCTTGTAATTAGTAAACTCATTCATTTTGCTCAGATTTGAAAATCATTAAAATTGTTGTAAATTAATCCATCTAATATTCATTATAAAATATTTCTTATTTGGTATAATTAAATTCTAATTTCGATTTAAAAATATGAACTTATAGAATCATTTAATCTTATTAAATTAATAAATTATAGTTCTGTAGTATTTTTATTAACCAATACTAAACATGTCTTCAAATTTAATTTATTCTTATGATTTTTTGTCAGTCTGCTTGTTGAATTTTAATAAATGTTGCATAAATATAAAAATATCCTTATCAAATATGAATTGTATTATTTAAATAAATGAATTTTAATCAAGTTTGTCAGAAATAAATGTATTTGTAAATGTATTTATGTTGTAGAGCATTGAAATTACGATTAGTCTGAATCTAATCTAATTATATTCCAAATCTATCTAATAAGGTATAAAAGAAATAACATATTACTTTTATGTCATAAAACAGTAAGTATTAATATATATTTAATTAAAACATAACTAATATCAAAATATACAATAAACAAATAAAATATTTGTACATTAACATATTTCTAATAAACATTTCTATCATTTTCTAGTAAATCAGGGTTTTTGTTTCTAGTAATTATTTTAATTACAATTTTTTCAGTGTTAGTAAAATAAATGATGAGAAAACAACAAGGTTATTATAACTTATTATTATATGTTTTAAAATAAACAATTTTGAATGTACTAAAATTATTCATTTACATTTGTAGAATATCAATATAATATAAAGAAATAAAATGATAACTTACTGGTTGATTTTTTATAAAGAATAAAAATGCTGGTGGACAAATTAAATTATTATTTAGTAAAACTTATCATTTAGGTCTCTGACAATGCAACTTTCTTACCCAACGGAAACCGTTATTCGTGAATGATCTGATTTAATTATAATTTCATTCGTTAGCGGACGACAATAAGTTACAGAATAAGGAAATTCGTTGGTTAAGTACTAGTGTCATTATTATCAAGGGGAATTTTTGTACAATTGCAAAATCTGTACAATGTAAGGAATGAGAATGATAATGCACGATAATCGAAGGCAAAATTTAATTCCTGATATAATATCGGTACTAGTATATTATAAATATGTGCGTGTATATCGAGACGTTTTATTATCTATTCGATTTAAAATGTATTACTTTTTAGGACAAAATTTATATAATGGAATTACCTCGCACAAGAAGATTTATTAAAACTTGTTTCATCACAGTGGGTTGTATTATGTTAATAGTATTTTCATACACCCACCTTTCCTTACATCAAGGTAACACATTTTATCGTGAATTATTTGAAATAGTGAAAAACAACAACACATTTGTTTATAGTAAAGGAAATCGCATTGTTTGTTGAAACGGGAGATCTGTACTGTTACGAAAAACATGCACCATCGCTGCCGGTTATCACTAAAGCCAAATTCGACAAACCTTCAATATTTTTTCTGGAAACTACTTGTAGATCTGACAGGGCTGGAAGAATTATTCTTAATGCTAGGCAAGCTTGTTCCGTCGAATCGGCAGCAAAAGCAAACCCTAACACGGTCGTCAACCTACTATATTTATCTCCGGGGTTGATTGGCGATACGAACATAGAACCAGATCGCATTATGAAAGCTGTCTTAAGTTATGACAACGTGTTCCTGTACCGGATTAACATTGAAGAGTATGTAAGTAATACGCCTGTTGAGCAACTATTCAAAAATGGTGAACTGAAAAAGTCTCTGTATCAAACAGTCCACGCGAGCGATATATTAAGGTCAGTTAAAAATTTTTTCATTCATTTTTGATTAACCAAATTAAGCGACTGTAGAATGTTAACACTGTGGAAATATGGAGGTATGTACTTGGATTTGGACATAATCGTCATGAAAAGCCTTGAAAAAATGGATACTAACTTCGTCGTGCCACAGACAGTAAACGAAATGGCTAATGGAGCTATGGCTTTTAGCATACATGGTAGTGGTCATAAGTATGCGGAATATTGTTTATATAACATTGTTAAGAACTACAATGGAGAAACATGGGCTGGAAATGGACCAGATGTTGTGAAAAGGTACTTAGTATGCAATATTTATATTTTCATCTTTTTTGTTGTTGTTTCCAGAATGACGGATGCAGTTTGTAGAAGACCCACTGTATTCGGTAATCTGACTCATTGCAAAGATTTGACTATATATCCTCCTAAAACATTTTATGCCATTTATTACACATCATGGCAGAAATTTTTTAATATCAATTATACTCGATTTGTTGATAATGAAATCAAGGATAGCAAGGGAGTCCATTTCTGGAATAAGTTGAGTGCTCATTTGGAACTTTCATTGGATTCCAACGCGCCTTATTTAAATTTAGCTAGAAAATATTGTCCAAAGGTGATAAAACAGTTAGATACTGTGTTTTAATTTTGAATTGTAAAATAAATATATTTTTTCATTTAAATAAATTATAAAATATACCGTAAAATATTTTCATTGAAAATGTCCCAATATCATATAAATGTTGTAAACCATGCGAACAATTTCATACGAATTTCAAGTTTGATAATACTTTGTACAACTTCTATAGTACTATAGCACTATTTACACATTTTTTCTTCAACCAGCTACGGTTCATTTAAAATTAATATAATATATGTAACTTACCTTTGTAAAAATCCGTAAATTCTTAAATATGTTTTACTTTAAAATATGCAAGATATTACAGTTAGTTTGGATTAAATTTTATTTAATTTTTATCATATAAGGAAATTTAAAATTTAATAATTTTGATGTATTAAATATATTAATAAAATAATAGGCAACCCAGATTACGTCATCAATTCCTACCTTAAATAATTTAAAATATCCCTCTATTATCCATAGAAATTACTTGTTCAAAATCAAAAAAGCCATGACAAATTGCCAAATAGACAGTTAAAATTAATCCCCCAATAGGGAGTAACCGCGGAAAGTTTTGTGTCGCGCAAAAGCTCGCGTCGTTGGTCTTCTGTGTGGTTGCAATCGCCCAGTCGTTGGCAACACTGGATCAGTAGTGTTTCAAAACATGGACGGCCAGGGTGCTTATGGTGGCGGCAAAGCTGGCGGCGCATTCGACCCCCTTGGATTTGTACAACGGCCCCAGGTCATACTGCGAGGGGTCTGCTGGGTAAGCATATTAAAATAGTTTTTTTTAAACGGTGGCCGGTGCGCCTCGTTCAATAATACGATTGTTGTATTCACTTTTTGAATAATCGATTTGACAGTGGCCGTTCTGGTGGGGGTGTGTCATATGTTATTGATTATTTGAATTTTTGAAATGGGTCACTTGAAATTTTACTTCTTTTTGGCATAGCCAAATTGAAATGTTATTGAATTATTTCATATGTAATAACGGCTAGTTGTATATGTTAATGTAAACGGTTCTAATGAATTTTTGTTCGGGCCGCTTCTAAATCAAAATTTCAGGATGACAACAAAGGTTGATAATATCAGGATATTTGTTGTTAGCCTTTAAACATGAATATTGACTAAAAAACCAATATTTAACTAATATTTAAAAGTGTAAATATTTACTTTATTGTAGATTATCGTATAATTAACACTACAAATGTTTAACTTGTTTATACAATACTTTAGTACCTTTTTATTAACGTTTAAATTTATTTTTTAACGGACGCAAAAATATTTTTTATGTCGTATATTTTAAATAGAGCTGCACCAATTCTGAACTATGTTGGTTTTTAATTTAATCCAATTAGATGCAGCCTACAAATACTGGAAAGATTATTATCAAAAAATATTTTAACCATAGAATTAATTCTTATCAAATCATCTATTTGAAATAAATGAATTTTATGCCTAAATTTTACGTATTTAAAATATTCTTATTATAAATAAGGACTACTATTTGTAATCCCATTCAATTTGCTCAGATTAGCATTTAAAATTGTTTAAAAATTATTCCAAACAAACTTCATTTTTTTGGTAAAATTTTAATATTTGATTTGATTTTAATTATTAAAATTATGTAATCTTATTAAATAAATAAACTATGTTCAAAATTAATGACTAGAAATGTGCTTTTTTCTAGTAGTATTTTTATTAATCAATACTAAACATGTCTTAATTTAGTCCTATGTATTTGTCAATTTCTGTTACTAAATTATAAAAAATGTCTTATAAATGTAAAAATGTCCTTATCAAATATGAGTTGAAATTATTATTTGAATAAATGAATTTTAACAAAGTTCGCCAAAAATAAACCACTAACACATTCATTTTATGTATTTGTATTGTAATGCATTGACTTTGCTCGAATTGACATCTTAAATCGTTGGTAAATTAATTGTAATTAGTCTGAATCTGACCTTTGAAACGGAATTATTTAATCTAATTATGCCCCAAATCTATCTAATAGGCAATAAAAGAAACATCATATTACTTTGAAAATTGAAACAAAATGTGAGAAAAACAAATAATTAAAAATATGCTTTGGTTGGGATATATTTCAATTAATTTTCTCTGCTGCTAAATCTTATTAAAATATTATCAATAACCTTTATAACTGAAAAGTTTTGTGGCAATATTATTCGTTAATTAAAATCACACAAACATTTCATATAATTTTACTGTGGTTTTTGTACTTTATTCTATTTATAATAAAACATAAAACAACAATATTAAACATATTGAAGAATTATTCGCATATCCACATTAATATTACGTGTGTTGAATCAGTAAAGTAAATTTAATACAAAACTATCGTTGTATCAACATTTACTTTCTCGTATTTTCGCATTATTTTAATTGCATAAAAGAAAACGTTATAAAAATATATCACATAATAGAAACGTCAAAAGCTAATGATGGAAGAACTAAAGTTGTGTTAACATCTGTTTAGATTTTACAAAAGAAAGTTCGTTCTCATCGCCCACCTATAAGAACGTTATAATTAAATAGAAACGACCTTTAACATTTCCGACGTAATGTTATTTCATTAAACCTTTTTAAATTGTACCCAATTGAATATCACCTATAGAAATACTCAATTTGAAATTGATCAATAATTCGAACCTATTCAACACATTCTGTGTCGAATATTTGAACGACAATTAAAACAATCAATTAAATGATTTCAGCTGTTCTCTATCATTGTATTCGGATGCATATCATCGCAAGGTTGGCTTCTGGATGAAGGCGACAAGAAGGAGAAGTGTCTCTACAACGGAGACTCCAATGCATGCAACTACGGCGTCGGCATAAGTGTGATAGCCTTCCTTGCGAGCATGGCTTTCCTCGCTGGCGAATACCTCTTCGAGCAGATGTCCTCGGTGAAGACCAGGAAACATTACGTTCTGGGAGATCTCGCGTTCTCCGGTAAGATTCAATTTCGTGACCTCAAGTCGCCAGTCAAATACAACGGAATGATGTTTAATCACATGTAATTGTCACGTGGGTTTGAACATGTGTCCTAAATAAGTGCCGGTTTCGAATTCTATATGCTGATATTTTTCCGTAGGAGCCTGGTCGTTTTTGTACTTCGTCGGCTTCTGGTACTTGGCCAACCAGTGGGGCAAGTCAAAGACACCTCCAAATGGCTACGGAGTGAATAACATGCAGGCCGCCATAGCTTTCTCTTTCTTCTCGATCTTCTCATGGGTACACTTCGCAGTTGGAAGTCGTTCAAGAGATAAAACTGATTTGATTTTATTCTAGGCGGGCTGCGCTTTCTTCGCATTTCAACGTTTCAGACAAGGAGCAGGTGCAGCTTTCGCGACGAATTATGAGGCTGATACCAGTATGCCCACATCGTATCCCTCGTATCCCGGCGGCCCCGACTCAGATCAACACTATCAAGAACCACCGTTCTCCGCCGGTCCCAACCAAAGAGGTCAGATTAAAGATTCTTGCAAAAGTATTAGGCACTACTATGCATTTCTACTAGTCGTCATATTTATATAGTAATATCGATAGTATTGAAAACGTTAATTTAGTATTATACACAGTATAACAAACAATTCACTTCGTTATCAAAAATGTTTCCATTGACTTGAACGCAAGCTTGGGCTCGTCAATTTTGGCGTACTGGTTCAAATGTTGTTCCTTTTTGCTGATCCCGTAGAGGCAAGAAGGATGTTTTAGGTACGATATACATCATTTTATATATTTCGGTTTAAAACTTAATGGTAATAACTCTCTTCTTTAAATTATTAGTTTTATAACCATAACCAAGTTATTCAAATTAAATTAAAGCAATTAATTGCCAGAATCATATGATTTTCCACAATTCTAACGAATTTAGAATTTTATGGTTGTCATAAAAGTAATATATTTTTGCCACCTTCAAGGGGGTGGGACAATACATCTTAAATTTCATATATAAACTTTTTATATAACTTTTACAGTAAACCTAATGAAGTGAACAATTTAATACATTTTCAGTTTATTCTTTATAACGGAAAAAGTTGCTTATCTAAAATTTGATTTAATAGGGAGAAAACCCATTAAAAATACAAGAAGTTGCGTTTAGATAGTTTTAAACTGAACAGTTCAAAAATACATTTAAAGAATTAAAGTGGTTCTTTTTAGTCACACTCTGTGTATATCAGATAATATATATCTTCAAACAAAATTATTATATTAATAAAATTTGTAAAAAATATCGATATTGGTGCCGATCTGTAGACCAAAAAATATATTTTCATACATTTTTATAGTAATAATGGAAAAACAGTTTTATAATAAATAACAATTAAAATGTATTATGATCAGTATGTCGCAAATAATTCAAAACTATCGATATTATCAACCAATTATTATTCAACTACTAATTTATTCTGTACCAATTTGGATTCCTAGAATGAAAATGATTTATTTGCACAAATAACGTACATATGATACTTTGTAAGTAATACAAGTGGTAGTTGGTTTCCAAGAAATTATTTTTAACTTATAAAACTTGGAATTATTAGTGAACGTACTGAATTGAAATACATGCAGAATGATTTTTTAATATAATATTTTAAGAGGATTAAATTTCAATAAAACGCAAGTCACAAGATCAAATAGTCAAAAATAAAATAATAGAGTAAAAACAAAAAAGCTGCTGGGAATTAATACGCAAATCAGTAAGTTGTACGAAAAAATCCTCTTCGAGTGTTCGAGTGAAATAAGTATTAAAATTTATAGATGGATCTATTGAAGTTTGTTCACATTATATTTAGAGCATCTAAAAATAATGAGTCCATGATATTCAAATTTACACACGGTTAATATCTAAGCCAGCATGGTTGTATGTAGTGTTGGAAAAATGTTTTTTTCCAAGGTGGCATTGTTAAAAAATATGTGGAAATCCTTAAAACAACTTTGGAACTATTCATTTATGGTGATACCTGGAATATGTCCGAAAAAGACGATGCGTTATGCCATAAAACAATACTGTCAATGTAGTGGATACAAGGACATGAATTTGAAAAACTCAAGTAGCATCCGCACGCGCCTGATCTCTATCCGATTGCATGCTCCTGGGGTATTTTAAAGAAAAAAGTATTACATCAAAATCAGAAATGGAACCGACTAAATAATATCGAATACCTGATATGGCCTTTAAAAGATCAAATATAAAAATATTTTTAAGGTACAATGCATTGTAATTTTTATAGGGTGCCTAATACATTTGTACAATGTTCTGTGTTAGTTATGAATGTTATAAAATAAATTATGTGTTTCAGGTCCTACCGATTTCCAGGCGCCAGCCTACTAAAAACGATGAAAAATAGGCATGAAAACAACGTTCTAAATATTGAAGTAAATTTAGTGCAATCTCTGCCTACAACCAAAGAAACAGGAAGATTTTCAGTATGTGAACAACAACACGTACTTTCTGTAATTTGTACTTAGATTTTATTAATTATATTATAAAATAGTATTATAATCAACAACAAAATCAAGGCGATTAAGTTGTCATATCATTATCATACATATATTTATTTCGTTTCGTTCCGCCTTTTGTGCCATTTTCATTGCATGAATGTTAACAAGTATGTGCATGCACATACAGAAAATGTTCACAAGCCATTGTTTTACCAAAAAAATATCGAGTGTTACATAACTATAAATAATGTTCAGTGTACAGATATATATATAAAATCATATATTAATGCTTGTAGATAAAAGTATTTGGGTTCGCCAAAGTGAAGCCTGTATTAGAATCGTGCAATAAAATGATTGTTTTTAGCTTTAGGCAAGATTTTGAAATTAGTTTGTTTTGTTGGTTTTCTATATACGACACTGGCAGCAAATAATGAGGTGAGACCTCAATAACGGAATGTTTTAAGTGCCATAAATTGTCAACACGACAGCAAGTCTTTTGTCTCACCTTTCACCGAGTTTGTTTCTGAATCAGGCACAATAGATGTTAATGCTCATTCCCTCGATTGTATTATGGAACAACGCCTCCCGTGGAAAATGCAGCGTGACAATAAGTTAAATGGAATTTTCTTGGAATGGTGGACATGGTGGGATATGCAAGAAATATTTAGGGAATATATTCTTAGCCTTAGCAATATATGTCTTTTCTAGTAATGAAAAATTGTCCTTGACGTAATTACACTGCCTACATCCTTTTTCAAGTTTTTAATTGTCTGTGTAAAAATATTTTAAAGTCAAACTTCCTTTTATTTCTTGTATTCCTATTATATAACCACCATAATAATTGTCATTTGATTTTTATTTGCAAATTTTGTTCAAATTCGTTTAGATTTTTTTTAACTCTTTCGCTGCTTTACTAAAAAATACATTGTATAGATGGATGTTGCATAGTCATGTTGTTCCTTGTCTGTAAAACACTACTATAAAATAGTTTTCTAGCTATTTTATTAGCAATAATATTGTAGATATTTTAACAGACACAACTTGTTTAGGTCCAACAAAAACAAGATAAAATAAGATTTTGAAGGAGTTGAATCAATTTTAACAGAACTTATCATTAATCTGTATTAAGGCTGAAATATGATTTAACTCTGCCAAAATGACTGAAAAATGAATCTACTATTTCCACTGTCATTCTCATGTTTCTGGAATAATATTTTTATAAGAATCTCATATAATGCACATGTGTCTTGTAATTGCTGGAACCGGATCATATTGTGCTCTGATTACGTATTATTTTCTTGAAGTATTATGTAGAGACCACGAATGTCTGTTATCTAGTTCTGAAGATTGGACATTTCAGTTATTGACTTATTTTTATAACAAATATATCAGATGTGATTTATTTTATTGTATTTAGGTGTATAAAAATTATTATTACATAATTCAATGTAAAGTAATGAGTTACCAATAAATGTTAAAATTTATAATGTTTTGTATTTTTTATTACCAATACATAATGATTATAATATTTTTGAATTGTTTTTTATAAGTAATATTGATAAATATTTGGGTGCAAAGTGTGGGATATTTTTAACCAATAATTACAATATCAAGTATGATATTATCTCTATCCAAAGACAACAAGCCAAAAGTTTAAATTTTTAATAATACCTATATTCTTAAAAGGCCCTGACCCTTTTGAGAATTTGGAATATTCCTTTGAAATTTGCAGAATGTTATAATTGAAATAAAATACATCGAATGGTGACAACCACAATATTTTTTGTAATTCTCTTTGTCATATATTTGAGAAAAGATGACCGGTCAATACTTCTCTTGAGTATAATAAATAATAAATAAATATATTAAAATTTGTCGATCGGGCAATGCTGGTGCCATCTAGAATAGAAATATCATCTCACATTTGACAGAAGGTTTATGTCAACAGAGTAGTTATTAGATTAATCAGTCCTGAGGTTTAGACACTAAAATTAAATTAAAGGATTGTTGCAAGAATTAAAGAATATGGGCATCATTTTTGGAAAGAAAAAGGCTTCAACTAGGATAACACAACAAGACAAAGCAGTGTTGGTAGGATTTTCACAAAGTTTGGTTATGTTTATTTTAAATTCTAATTTCAGCAACTCAAACAACAAAGAGACAAGTTGAAACAATATCAAAAACGTATTGAACAAAACTTGGAAAAAGATAGACTACTAGCCAAAACACTATTAAATAAAGGCCAAAGAGAGTAAGTTAAATATATGAAAAACATTCAAACAATATGCAACATATTCAATTTTCTAGTCGCGCAAAACTATTATTAAGAAAGAAAAGATTCCAAGAACAACTTCTAACAAAGACAGATGGGCAACTGACCAATTTGGAACAGTTGACACATGATATAGAATTTGCTCAAGTTGAATTGCAAGTTATAGAAGGTTTGAAAGTAGGTAATGAAGCCCTTAAAAAAGTCAATGATGCACTCAACATTGAAGACATTGAAAAAATATTGGATGAAACAAGAGAGGGAATTGAAAAACAAGAGGTTTGATTTGAATTTTTTCTAACACTGGATGTTTTTATTGTTAAATATTTTAGGAAATAAATGCCATGTTAAGTGGAACTTTGACTGATGAAGATGAACAGGCTGTGGAAGAGGAATTAGCTGAAATTCTAAGCAAACAAATGCCAGAAGTTCCTGAAACTAAACTAGAAACTGAAGAAGTTGAGGAAGGTGAAAAAGAAAAGGAATCACCCAAAAAAGGTAGCTTATCTCGTAACTTTCTGAGGAAGTAAATTATAATACCATTTTTATTTCTAGAAAAAGCCAAAGTTAAGGAAGCTGTTGCACTTGAGGCATAACTAATATATTTTGGATGCAAATGTACTATAAAAAACTACATGGTTTTATACTATATATTTATATAATTTTGTGATAAGTAATAAATTTTTACAAATTTTAGTTTTATATATTTCTAACAAATGGCCTCAACTCACATTGGAGGATTATATCTTTGACTTCATAAAGTATTTGTACTTTTATTAATGTAATACAATATCAATCAATTTAAAATTACAGTTATAAAAAAAGTTTGTATTAAATGTATTTTTACAGCTTTTAATTTTGTATTTTTTACATCTACCATATTTGTGTTAAATTTCTCTTTATTTTGTGAACACAAATCACGTATTTTTAGAATTAAAAAAATTATGTAGGTTATTACAATAAAACAATATAAAAGTGAATAAAATATATTAAATGTAAATAAAGTATTTTGAAAGTGAATCAAAATAGTATTGAGGATAGATATTAATAAAAAAATTGTTAAAGCTCAGAAACATGTTAAAAATACTGTAGTATAATTTAATCATCCAGTCCTAATTCAGCAGCTTCTTCCTCTGTAAGTTCTGTAGACAAATGTTCACTTTTGATCTTAAATCCTTGTTCAGATTTCAAATTGTCTCTAGCAATTGCTTCTTCTTCAATGTCAAGATCATAATCATCTCTGTTGTAGTAGCCATCTCTGATTTTCCTGCCACCACTAGTTGATTTTGTTGATTTCTTCTGTTGCTGATCAGGTGGTGTGGAAAGGTCACCCTCATAATTAATCACATTATTCTGGGCAATTCTCCATTCCATCACATCAGTTGTGAAATCATCTCTGTTACCCAACTGTGTAAATCCAACTATTTTATCAATCATAACACTATTTTGAATTAAAACTATGGAGGGAATGGTTTTGATTCTCAGTTTTTCTGCCAAAAATGGACATTTCTCTGCATTCAGTTTTGTGAACAGGGTTTCAATATGTTTTGGGGCCAAGATTTTTAAGTGTTTATCAACAATCTCACATCTTGGTGAACTACCAGTAAAAAAATGTATTACTACATTATCAGACTTCTTTATGATATCAAAAAACATTTTCTCTTCAGCCAATTCTTCATATTTCCCATGTCCGTTTGATAACCACTCACGTTTTTTGTCCTCGAGTTTCTTGAGCTCTTCCATTCGAGCCTTCCTAATTTGTTCCAAGTCGTTGACATCCAAATTGTCGATTTGTTCAATAGCAGTATCTATTTGTTTTTCGAGCAAATTTGTCACCTGCAGCACTTGGTTCTCTAATGCAGCCATTTTATTGTCTGTAACATAAATTTTGCATTAGAAAGATTATTTACCTATTAAGGAAACAATTACAAATTGATTTGGATGGTATAAATGGGTAAAATCAGCAAAATTTTCGATAAATTAACCCGGGTGTTTACAACTTTGACATTCGAATGTTAAAGAGTTTATAACCTCCCACCTATAGACTACATATGCATAGAAAACTTTTCAAGAAACTTTTATGAGTGCCAACAGAATTCATTTGTTAAAGATATTTTATCATTAGGATATTTCATAACAAATTAAAACATAAATTAGAGACAAAGTATTAATAAGTATTCCTCGAGTATTTTTACGTGTTACTTTTATAAACTTTATTTAAAATATTACATGGAATATAAATACTATAGTTATATAAAGAATACCAACAGAAACTAGTCACCAAATCAAAGAGATGTCTGTGGAATAAACATGGCACATGAAAATTAAAGGTTAAGTTAAACAAAATGACAATAACAATGGGCGAATTTTACGTGCCCGGCGAAATAATCACCGACATAAAATCAGCAAAAGGGATCACAATAATTGGACCAGGTTTGCGTAGAAACGGTGAACGGCCGAACACTTTGTGTGTTACACAGTCTGGGAATTTGTGCTTTAAGACACCAAACGTATACTGGATTGAGGGCCACAGGCACAGATATATACCAAAAAAAGGAGACTTGGTTGTAGGAATAGTAACGAAAAAATCAGGCGATGCGCTCAAAGTAGACATTGGAAGTGCTGAGTTCGCTTCATTGTCCATATTGGCTTTCGAAGGAGCCACCAAGAAGCAAAAGCCAGATGTACAAGTTGGAGATGTGGTGTATGCTAAATTGTTAAACGCACACAGAGAAATGGAGCCTGAATTGATATGTATTGATTCATATTCTAAGGCCGGAAGGCTAGGAGTACTTTCAGCAGATGGGTTCTTATTAAATATTAGTCCACATGAGGCTGTTCAATTGTTGAACATAGACAACCCCATTTTGAGGACATTGGGAAGAAAGTTAGTGTATGAAATTGCTGTTGGTGTCAATGGAAAGGTGTGGATCAATGCCAGAAAAATAAAGGATGTATTTAATATAATTAAGGGAATAGAATTAGCTAGGAATCAAAGTATCAAGCAGATTGAACGTTCATGTAATAAAATCAAATAAATGATATTATTTAAAATACATGTAAATGTTGTTTTATTTATTCCTCGGTTGTACCTATAAAATTTATTAACAACAAAATATATTTGCACAATTTTACGAAACCATTAATTTTTGTATTGCAAAAATACATAAACAAATAAAAGAGTACAGTCGTGAAGTTACACCAAATAAAACGTCGATTTCCTAAAATAGTGAGTGTTGTGCACGTGTAAAAGTGTGATAATCACGATTGAGCAATTCAAATAAACGAAGCGGCGCGGAAACGCGTACCGTTTTATGTAATTTCGCCGTCCTTGTAATGACATGGCAAAAATTTTCGGACCTTGCCCCTTACTGTAAAGGTATCGTGAGAGGTGAGCAGTGCTTTCGGGCTTCCTGAACAAAATAACTGCAAAAACGCGATCTGTGCGTTACAGCGATGCCAGTGAGTTATTGAATTCGATCGTGTAATCAGCTATTAACAAATTGCAATTGGAACGTTCATTTGGTGGTGACAACTTTGGAAATTGGTCGAAATGGCTGCAGTTACAAACGGAATTAAAGGTGAGAGTAATTTTTGAAATGAAATGTTAGATTTGTGACTTGATTTTAACCTAACTTTTGTGTACATATTCTGCAGACAAAGATGTTTACGAAGTATATGAGGAAATTACTATTCCTGTACCTTGGGGACACATAAGTGGTAAGTGTTCTAACTTAAAGTTAGCACATTTGTAATTTTATAAATAGCAATTTGGCAATTTAATTAACATTATTGATTATTGATGGTGTAATACATTGCTTAGTTGTATACACCATTAATTTTCTGTGCAATTCTTACAAGACACATAATTTCACATTAAAATTAATATATATATATATATATATATATATATATATATATATATATAATAATTTTATTTATATATTTATTTATTTATATTTATATTTTATATATATATATATATATATATATATATATATATATATATATATATATATATATATATATATAGAAAATAAAACGTATTAAGTATTTTTAATTTATTTGATTTAAATTTTTAATTAATATGAAACAAAATATTCACTGTTAATTTAATACCCTCATAAAAATTGTGTTTTTATGCCATTTTAACAAATTTTATAAAACTGAAACCTACAGGTTAATTTTTTAGACTTGAAAATTGAAGAATTATAATAGTAATGTTTTTATAGCAAGTCTAACTACACCACTAATATTCCAATATTCTTAGAAAATAAGATAATTTGTGACAATTTCTGAGAGTTTATTTTATAGACTACTTAATTAAAAAAATAAATTCCTAAAAAGAATACGATTTTTCTTCAGAATTATGAATATATATAATTTTTTATTGAAACCTGGTATATACCCATTGAGGGAATTTCAATATTTTGTCAAATTATTTTTGACTTCTTTCGAATTCTATAAAAATAATTGATATGAAAATTGATTGCAAACATAAAATTCATAATTATTAACTATTACATATTGTAACTTTTGGTTTTGATTAAACATACAGATAAAAGTCATATTTTATATGATTTTATTTATGTTACAATTTTTCTTGAAATTCAAATCAATTCAATTCAAAGTGTCGTTTCTACCCTGTTTGTCCGTTGTATATTTTCTTAAAACCCATGCTTGGAATATTTACAATTCCATTACGCTATTAAAATGGTAGTTTTAATATTGTTTTAATAAAAATTACGGAATTAACTTTTTATTTTATTGAATAATATTCCTATTTGGAATAATCAATTCTACGTAAAAAATAACAGACGGTTTTTTTATCAGATTAATGATATGATATATTTATTAAATATTTGTTTACTTTCTTACTTATCTTTTCTGTTTACATGTTATAACCAAAAATTAAATACAAAATTCTATAAATAAAGAGAGTGAAAACACTTTGTATATTTTCCAGGATATTCGAAATTGGGATAATTCAGAAAAAAATCATCCAATTAGTTATACGTGAAAATGTGGACAAAAAATTGAAAAAACATCGATTTAGTCAAAATCAAGAAATTTTTCAAACCGCCCGATTTGGCCTAAGATATTGTATCACAATTAAATACAACTAAAATATGTTAAATTGTGGAAAGTTTACTACACAATAATTATGTATGTTTTACCGTTCATTATTGCACCCATAATAGGTTTAAACGATGCTTACGATAAATTTCTGTAAACATAACGAAGGTCTTAGTTTCTTATGGCCAATTAAACTATTTGTGTCAGTTTACTTTATAACGAGCAGTTTCCCTTAAACCTGAATATTATAAATAATAATTATAAATGTAAACATAATGTATGCAACAATTTAAAATAACTTAATTGTATTTTCAGGAAAATGGTGGGGTCCCAAAAACACGCAACCAATAATCGCAATACACGGTTGGCAAGACAATTCAGGCACCTTCGATAGTCTCGCCCCTTTACTGAAAGAAAAAGGTCTGTCTTTACTGTGCATAGACCTCCCAGGACATGGTTTGTCCTCTCACTTACCTGACGGTCAGTTTTACTACATATTCTGGGATGGAGTTCATTTTCTGAGACGCGTGGTCAAATATTACAAGTGGACGGAGCCTATAACCGTCATAGGACATTCCTTGGGTGGTGCCATCGCATTCCTGTATGCTGCGGCATATCCCGATCAAATCAAGAAGTACGTCAGTATTGATATCGCCAGTCCGAGTGTCAGGACACCAGAAAAAATGGTGTCTGCAATCGGTGCAGCTGTCGATAAATTTCTGTATTACGAAACCCTACCGGAGGAGAAACATCCTTGTTACACGAAAGAGGAGATGCTGGACATCTTGGTAGATGCGCACAATGGATCCGTGACTAGACAGGGTTGCGAATATTTATTGAAAAGGGCCGTTAAGCCTGCAAAACATAAAGAAGGTTATTATGTTTTCACCAGAGATACGAGATTGAAGGTTTCCAGTCTCGGATTTCTTTGCATGGAGCAAGTTTTGCATTTGGCGCGACAAATAAAATGCGAAGTTTTGAATATTCGGGGAAACCCCGGCATGAAATTTGACATTCCCGAAAATTATAATATAGTTTTGGATGAAATTGAAAAATCGGCGAAAAAACTGGAAAGACACGTTGTCGATGGTACACATCATCTACATCTAAATGATGGTGCTTGTGTTGCCGATATAATACACAAGTTTATAATATCCTAGAAAATTTATAGATACATATTATATTGATGTAACAAGTCGGTGACTTCACAGGACTAGGCTGTTTTAAATTATTTATTTTTTAATTTATATTATTTTAAATAAAGTATACAAAATATATATTAAATGTATGTTTTTTTTCAAACTCTTGAACAAATACCTAAATGTTACGACACACTTATTATTAAACAAATTGTATTGTATTTAATCAGATTATATTATCAATTTGGATTTACTTTATATTATATTATATATGCTGGTGGAATTTTATACCATAGGTGAGGATCATATATTACCCTGTATGTTTTAAAATAATATGCTGCAACCCGTATTACTATACTATTCTAGTATATTAAACATACAAATATGAATTTTATATATTAAAATAATGTAAATAGGTAGTGAACATTTTCAGAAATAAGTATTTTAACACTCTTATCACATGTTCATAACTTATGAATCGTAAACCTCGCCGTGTGTAATCAATATTTTTGTGTTATCGTTACTTAGTGAATATATTATTCAGGTAGACTACAGTTATTTGTGTTACACAAGCATACAATTTAAGTTTTTATATAAAGAAATAAAATAATTATATGTACTATAAATAATAATAAAATATTTAAAAATTTGTTGTATTTCTGTTGCCATTTTACCTTTTATTGCTATGGTAACATAATTTTAAGTTAATACAAACAAACATCTCATACAATAATGCCTATTGCTGAAGTAGAACAATTACTTAAAAAATATGAACAAGATGAAGAAAAAATTGAAAGTATTATAAAAGAGAAGTACGTAACATTTACAGAATGAGTGAGTAAAATTATTAAATAAAAATAATTTTAGAAATTTTAACAAAATTGATGATGAAAAAAAATCAAAACAAACAATTGTAATAAAAGACTTTTTAACAATAAAAGAAGTTGCTGAACGTAATTTACAACTGATGAAAGTAAGTAAGAAAATGAAATTAACAAATATGAAAAGAAGGAAAGCTTTATTTGTTAGTCCTTTGTTACAATTGAAATATTTTGACTTCGTTATTTTAGGATTTAGAAACAGCGAAAGGAAGTCTTAGATCCAAGGCAATCTTTAGTCCCAGCGAAATTGAGTGGGAGAAAATTTGCAAGCAGTATAAACAGGAACTTTCTTTACCTATAACAATCTGGAGATGTAATAATTAAATAGTTTAATAAATTTTGTATGGTTTTTATTATACAAATTATTTGAATTTGATGTTTTTTCCTAATTGATCAATATAATTTTAATCTTTAAAAAACTGCCTACTTTTCTTTCAATAGACAAGATTATAGCAACTGTTTACTTTATGTTCTTTCTTTACTCTTTGTGAATTTAAACCGATTATTTCCTAGCGATCCTTTGTTTATTATAATTATTTGAAACTATAAGAACAAATTATAATTTAGTGTTATCAAGACCGAGAGAAACAAGAAGATATGGCTAAGAATTTATGGTTAAATAAGTAAATCGTTTCCAGTTTTATTAAAAAAATTAGAGAAATTGGCGAAGTGGTACGTACGAAAAAATTGTCTGAGAAGAAATCGAGAAAATCGATAACTGGATAGTTCAAATGTCAAAATACACTCCAATCTTAACATCAACTTCATAATTAAAACCAATCTGGAAAAAAATGGGTCTTGCTGAAATTAGTTTAAGAAAATAGTTAATGAATCAGGATTCATTTGATCTCAGACCTACTAGAAATCTGCTGAAAAGTCTAAAGTCCAAGTCCAATTTTGATTTGCTTAGGATCACATTCACTAGACTGCATGATTAATTTTTTGTGATGAGTCTAAATTTAATTTTTAAAAAAATTATGATTCTAATTATGTTAAATATCCTACAGGGCAAGAAGCCATCCCAAACACAAATCCAAAATTGTGACGGACTGGTTAAAGAAACATGGGAGGTTTACAACCAAATTCGACATAAATATTTTACAAATTTAAATGAACCCTTCAAAACAATTCAAAAAGCTTGGACGATATAGACTTGTATATTCGGAAAATGGTCGAGTCTATGCCACGAAGATGGGTTAACATTATAGAACAAAAAGAATGTCACACAAATGGTTAATGTTAAGTAGCGTATATTTAATCACAATTCAAAATTAAAGTTACCATAAAGTCCAGCTCAACTCAGAAAAATAAGTAATATTTTATAAGATAAGAATATAGTAGTTTTTATAATACAAAATCAAACAACAATAGGAAAATAATATTATTTTTATAGTTTACAATGTAAACTTTACATTAAATAAAAGACTTAGGGCTAAAATATTAAGCATTTTAAAAAGTTGCTGTAATAACGACCAGTAGTAGACTTGCTATATAAGTAGTACCTTTATTATAGTGCTAAAATATAGTTAGTAATTTACAAAAATATTAATCAGTCGACACGTAAGTGTTACTTTTTGTGGGTATGCATTGATAAGTTCCTTAAAAAATTTTAAAGATAGTTAAAAACAGTGACGTGGTTGACTTAATATTTTTGTTCAATTTTAATAAACAACACATTTGAAGGTTGCATCGTCAATTAAAATATACTCATTTAATGTATCGATAAATTTGGAAAAAATACGGAACTTTATCAGTAATATATGGACATGACTTGTATTAAGATGCTAATAAAGTTGAATAATAGTAGTTGAAATCAATTTGCTTTAGGAATATTCTTCGGTACCATAAAGACATGAAATGGTATTCGTATATGAGAGCGCGCTCATGTTTATGACTCTAGAATCAATTGCCATTGAAATTTAATATCCTAGTAAGATTATACTGGAATAAATGCAGTCGTAAATGAAAAACAAACTAATTCAAATATGTTATATTTCATGAAAAACAATTAAAATTGTGAATGTCAATCTGGGTGCCACCAAAGCGTCATACGGTTTTCCACACACGTGGACGCTACTGCACAATATTTCCATATTTTTAGTATACATTTGCATTTTATCGCATAGGATATTGATATAAAATTATCAATGTGGCGTACAGGTATGCTCCACATACGCTTTTCCAGTACTAGACACCTTATCTTTTTTCCTTTTCCATTCCAATGAAGAAAAAGATGGCGCCTTACCGATAATATCTGGAAGTGTTATGGACTGGATGTAGTTGCTTTACGTGTCATTTTCCCTTCGAGCTTCGCACGGTGCACTTCTAGGCACACCAGGTAAGTCACCAATTATTCATATTAGATTTTAAGTCTTTGTTACTGACTGACTGATTTAATTAATTGAATGTGGTTTGACGATTTGGTCCTTATTGAAATGTTTTCCCAAGAATTGTCTGACGAAATTGATAAATTTTATATTTTGATTAATTTTATATATGTAGCTTTCTTCTACTTTTGCTTCTGCTGGCTTCTTTATGTTCGTTCTGCAAACGCATTATATTTTTAATAGAAACAATGAGTTATAAATCATTATTGGTTGAAGATATTAAGTAAAACTGAATGGAATTAATATTTGCTTCCAGATTACACAACGTTGTTCTTTCCCTGACTACAAATTATTACATATAGTTAAACTAAAATTTAGTTTTTTTAAAAAAATATTTTACTTTGTGATCATAACTATGCAGAATATTGTATTTTAATGTTTTGATAACACTGTTGTCTATTTCTAAAGCCCATTTGCATGTTATCTGACTTTCCTGAACATAAAAATATTCTTTATCATCTAATTAGTTCGACCGTATCGACAATTGAAATTTAAATAAGTTCTGTTCTAGAATACCGTGTCACGTATAGTAAATTTGTTATTATTATGGTTTTTTAAAAATAAAAACTAGTGATAGGCGACTGGACTACAAAAATCGTTTATTACTTTTAGGATTCTTAAAAGTACTTGGTACACTCGAGTACTTCTATTAGTGGTATTCAAATAACTCTTTAACTTAATTCAGATTCAGATCTTAATACATGTACTCGAGAGCGACGCGTATCATAATATCCAAGGACTCTAATGATTGTTTTGAACTCAATATACCCGACTAAATCACGGTCGAGATTCGGATGCGGCGTGCATTCGAATACCAGTCAACTCGCATCATATGCGCTGCGTTTGAATTGCTTGGTACTCGGTACTCATATTCGATTCTTAAAAGTACTCGAGTAGAGAGAACTCAATTCTTAGAAGTACTGGATTGTGCCCATAAGGGCGCATCAACAATAGAATTTATTAAAGATTTTTCACTTGTAACGTTTTTGCTGACTCGATCCATGCGGATAGATTGTTTATATAACTAATTTGTTCGTGTGGCTCGAGTTAGAAGTGACGTTATACAACTTTTTATCCTTTCTTTTATATTTATAATAAAAAGCGGCATTTCCATTAAAAATTTATTGTTAAATACTGTACATACACTGTTTAACATACTTAATGGCACATTGTTTTATAAAAAATATGAGCACATCATTTGCCACATAAAAAATGATAAATAAGGAAGACTTTTAAAATAAAAAACAATAAAGTTTACATTATATATACCTAATTATTTATATAGTACAATATTTTACAAAATTAAAAGAACGATCATAAATCAAATGGGCTCATGAATGTTTTCTTTAATATCGTTTACGAATGCCTAGTTTAATGAGTCTGTCTTAAGTATTATGATTGAATTATTTATTTATTACTTAGTTTAGTCGTGACATATCAAGATCTACACCAAACAGATTTTCTAAGGAATCACAAAGTAAATGCTTGATATGCCAAAAAGTTTATACAAAAGTATTATAAATTAACAACATTGATATATCATGATTCGTTCATTGATGCAAGATTCTTTATAAAAATTTTATATTTTAGCGTTTAGCTAATACGACGCTAAGTTTATAATTATTGACATTTTCGTTTCATTTATAGATTAAACGCTAAACCCTAAAATACTTTATTTAAATAAAGAATCTACTGTTTCCTTGCTAATGTACAAATTTCAAAAAATTTATACCATGACTTTTTTACAGAATATTCGAGTGTTGCACATTAGATGGGAAAGTTTTATCATTAATTATATGATATACTACGACGAATATTGTTTTCAAACAGTATTTGCATTAAAATTAAATAAGTACAAATCTAGGTTCTACTTTTTACAGTCATATTTTTATACATATTTTATTGATATGTGTTTTATACAAATGCTTTAAGTAGTTACAGATACCAAAAATACCAGAAATAGACGTTACGTGCGCCTATTTTTCAGAATATTTTCAGACGAACGGCAGATTCACAAATAGTTTATACAATACCTCTTAATTTAAAGATTAAACCTACATTAGCATTTAAAATGGACGATTTACACTATATAGACCTTTTAATCCACATTTTTAGAAATTAAATTCAGCCACTAATTATGTATATATCCAATCAATGTTTTTAATGAGTGACTTAAACGTAAACTATGACTAGAAATCACATTTTTGTAAAGAAATTAGGTAAAAGCTTCAGTGTGACGGTTTAATAGTGAGAATCCTAAAATATATCGAGTCAAATAATTATTCAGTCTTACTAGAGCTCTAATAATATAGTAAATGATTTGCGGCAAAATTAGGCGATCGTATTGGCATACAACAATGTAACGTATTCGACAATAGTTATGCTTATAAATTACACTGAAACTAATTATTTAACAGTTTTTCCATAGTACTATAATGTAGCAGAAAAACTATCAACACGATATCACTAACAAATAATTAATAATAAACAATTTATACAGAGTTAACTTTTGTTTTTATCACTTTTTAGGCATAGAAACAAAAACTAGGTAATTTATCAATGGATTACTTAGCTAGGCAAAATTTCATTCCACGTACACGCTTATATAATTCTCAAGTTCCCGTATATACACTCTTTATCCATGTCAAATCCACCCAGTTTTAGGCCGCCTTACTTCTCAGATATTTAGGCCTCTTAGAATCTAATTTGCATTCACAAGGGGTTCCCCGGTTCACTTCTAGTCGAAGCGTAGTGCTTGTTGTGGGGTTGCGGCGTAAAACTGGACATAGATGGCGCTCCATTCCTCCACGACATACCGGGTGGACCCACACGTGCGTAAACCGGTTGATTTGGAGAAACTAAGTCTGGTGGATTTTCTTGTGAGTTCTTTCGGACTTTTTTGTTCTTCCGTAGGGTTTCATTAGGGGCCGAATAAGAGTCAGAGTAAACTTTTCGATTGTAGTAACCTCCGTTGTATGAGGGATAGGGCGATTCATCGGACGAGTCGTTAGAATGCGAGGAACTCCAATTCTGAAAATGCTTGTAATATATCTTGTCTTAATTTTATTAATAAAAGACTTACCATTGAATTTCCGAATTTTCTGCCGCCAGTAACGAGGGTCGTTGTAGCGTACGGAGCCGGAGAACAAGCTCCGCTGTTATTGTCCTGTTGGATTAGAGTCGAATCAACTTCTGCGTATTCAGCGTTTTGGGAGTTCCTCATGGCGTAGCTCTTATCTGAAGAGTACTCCAAATCGTTAGGCCGACTGTACTCATTAGGATGCATCGGATTATTGTGCAAGTTAACGCTGTTATGGTTCATGCTGTTGGACTGTGGACTAGCGTTTATGTAGTCTCTGTATTCATGAGGATTCAACTTGGAATACTCGGGCAAGGTGCTGGCGTACTCGGGAAGCGCGTCTTTGTCCAACCATAATGGGGCTTCGTGTTTAGAAGCTAGTGGGGTTGACAATACACGGCCGTTTGATCTACTTGGGGTCATTGTTTTCTTTGACAACATTTGTCTTCTTCGAACGAATAGCATAGCACCAAATAATATTACCATGACAGATACCATACTGATTAATAGTGCCATAAACCAAGTCTCTGTTATAAAGTCACCTGATTGAGCATCTACAGGTCTAAAAAACAAACCGTACATGTAAATAATATACTTTATCTATATTTTATTAATTTACCTTTGACTGTTATTATCAACAGTTCTGCTAGTAGGATCCAGGCGTAGAGTTGCTGCAGGACTGAAAGGTCCTAAACCAGCTCTTGTTGAAGCTGCCACACGAACGAAATAAGAAACTCCAGAAGTCAGATTGGTCAACATTAATGAAGGTGTTGATCCAACACTGATAGCTTCAAGGGATTCTGATCCATTAGTTTTGACCTCCACTTTAAAGCCTTGCAGTTCCCCGTTTAAGGACATCAGTGGGGGAGGTTTCCATGTTAAGTATACCGCAGTGGAATTCAATAATCTAGCTTCCATGCTAGATGGAGCCTCTCTAGGAACTGTAAAAATAATTTAAGTAAGTAAATTGTTAAATAGATAATATTGTATAGCTTACTGTCTTCTAAAGTTCTAGCGGTCCTTGAATTTGATGGCTGTCCTTCAACCGATTTATAATAAGGTACAATGAAAAATTCGTATTTCGACCACTTTTCCAAGTTATTAACAACGAACGAATTCGTGTCTCCAGCATGTAATACTGTTAGCATACTGTAAGTCCTGGGAGTTTCAGGAGAACTTTCTAGTGCAACGTAATAAATGTACAATCCCTCAACAAATAAAATTTCTTCAGTTTTCCAAGTCAATTTAATTGCCGTTGAAGATATCGGTATGGCATCAATAAGTGTTACAACATTACTCGACACTAAACTAGCCCTTGCTTCGCTGAGTATTGTAACTTCAGGATTTCCCCAGTTCTGAGACGAATCTATACCAACAAGTATAGGTTCTGACAGTTGGGATGGAGGTCCTAGTCCATGTGAATTTTCAGCCCTCACCAAAAATGTATATGGGACACCAGGGCTTAAAAGTGGTTGTGTATAAGTTGGTCCCATCACTCTTTTTGCAACGACGGTCCAAGTGGGAGTTACACCTTCTTCTCTTCCGAACAATTCGATTTGATAACCCAGTAGACTAGATGAGCCTATTTTATTATTTTGTCCCCAAGTGATAGTGACACTTTCCTCTGATTGGTTTAAAGCGTGTGGTCTGCTTGGTGGTCCTGGAAGCATGGCGGGTTCAGATGCCTTAAAGAAGTTAATGTTTGGATTTTTAGGATTCTCAACTAAAAGATGACCAGTCCATGTGGCCTTTCCACCTCTTGAAGACGCTACGCAGGTGTAGGATCCCGAATCATCTTTTTTGAGATTGTAGATTTCTATGTGGCTTGGATTAGACATGTTTATTCTATCACTGGCCGATACAGGCGTACTTTCTTTATACCATGATATCACAGGTTTGGGATTCCCGCTAGCTTCACACGTGAGGAAAGCTACAGAGTGAATTGGTAAAGTTTGATTCACCGGACCTCGTATAATTACTGGTGGAGGTCTATCTTCTTTGGATGTAACAGTGAGTCTAGTTCTTGTCGAAATGGAACCTGCGGCATTAACAGCAGAACAAATAATCACCGTTTTCGAGTTTTGTACTTGGGCATTCTTCAATATGAGAGTTGAATGTCCATCTGAGGAAGTGAAGGCTTCGAAGTTGCCAGAACTGGATCCGGGATAAATCAAAGCTCTATCGCCTTCCAACGACCAGAAAATAAACGGAGTTGGACTACCCTGTACGTTGCAGTGAAAGGTAACTTCTTGACCCTGTTCGATTGTTTGCGCAGATGGACGTACAGTAAAAGTTGGGGGCTGATGAACTGTTAAAATGCCGGAAGCTGAGACTACCCCAGCAGAATTGTCTGCTTCGCATGTATAAACCCCTTCATCCATAATTGTGATTCTTTCAAGACGAAGTGTTCGGTCTTCAAGTACTCGAACCCTTCCTAGTGGCATTGTACCACCTGGCGCGTTTCGCCTCCATAAAACATCGGGGATCGGATCACCACCTGCTCCGCAAGCGAACTCCACAGTACTGCCAGCCAAAGCAACAACATTTTTAGGGGCATGAATCATGTATGGTTTAACTGAAAATAAACAAAAAATTGAAAATAATTGTGTTTTTTTTAAACAGCAGGTAACTTACCGTAAACATTAAGTACTGCCACACTGCTCTCCCGTACGCCGGCGTAATTTTTGGCGATGCACTGGTATTTTCCTTGGTCAGAGGGTTTTGTATCAGTGATGGCGAGGTTTGAGCCATCTACCAGTTTCAGTCTTTTCTCTATTGTCAACGGTTGGCCATCTTTCTTCCAGAAAACTACCGGATCGGGTGTACCCTTCGGAGGCGAACACTCCAAAATGGTGTCTTCTCCTGCTGCCACCTGCGAGCTTTGTGGCTCGTAGCGGAATTCATCTCTTAATACTGGAAACAATGATAGAGGTTAGATTTAATATGTAATAATACAAAGTTGTAAATAATATGATATAAAATAATTATTTTTATTTTTCATCGAGGCATAGACAATGCTTTTTAAATGATCTTCACTTTTATAGCAGTTTAGAATAACATTTATGTAAATTATTATTGCAGTAGTAATGATCAATTTCAATAATTACTTTTATTACACACCTACATGCAGTTTTAAAACACATATCAATTAAGAAGGAACTTATTGGATGGTCCAATAAAAATTCAAATAACGAAGCCGGTAATTAAAAGCGTGTCGGATTCTTTGGGGAAACGAGCGTCGGAGAATCGATACGCCCTGCCAAATAAAAATTAATGCGGCAATAGATTTGACCCTAAACTGACTATAAACTTAAATTTAAAGTCAATTTCGAATTCGAAACGCGGAACGCTAAAGGAAATTGAGATAGTTGGGGAACGATTGCGATGAATCGAACTGATATATCAATCAGAAATTTTCATTTCCCTTTTTCCTTCACCCAAATGCACTCGCACTCACACATTGGGTGTTTTATTTCATTAAAAATACGCGGGAATTTAATAATGGTTGACGGGACAAATGGCGCAGCCGGATTATTGGAGCCGTCTTTGCAGGATTTTAATATGCCTGCAATCACGACGGGGTACACCATTTAAGAACGCTCAACGGGGCTATTTCAGTAATTTATATTAAATTTTAAGTGTTCGGTGGACTTCTGTAAGATCTCCCGGGGCGAAAGTATGTGCACGATGAAAACTGGTCATGTGCACAAGAATTATTTCTTTTGTACTTAATATCAATTTCAACAGGCAGGCAGATTACTTAGATCCTTTAACGTTTTATCTTCTTGTCTCAGAATAAAATTTAACTGAACGTGATATGCAGAGTTTTTCTTAAATGACGGATGAGCTGTCCATAGCCTCACACCAACCGTATATATGTTATAATAATAAATTAAATTTAATACATCATTACTTAATTTTTAAATCAAGTCAGAAAAACATTCGAAAAACGTCGAACAAATTCAAACGAAAACAATTGTAGTATGTTAACTATCATTAGTTAATTGAGTTGTAACTCTTTTGTGAATGGGTCATTACGAATGCGAACCATGGAGGTGCGTTATCCTGGCGAATGTCCGATACTAATCAGTTTAAATAGGTCGAACCGTTTTCGAGGTAATAATGTATGCGTCGAAATCGAATTACTTACGCACTGGCAGTATTCCAAAACTCACTTATCCATATGTAACACGTCCGTCGATATTGGGCCGGGCCCTTAAAAGCCGCCTTGATTGACGCACAACTATCAGATTTTATATGCATATTAGGCTCCGTCTATTGTGACGGCATAATAACACTATTCGGTTATAGGCCCGGTTTCATTGTGCGTTATTATAAATTGCTTTCGACACTAACGTTGGAACGGTGCTGTTTCGGGAACTGGGGCAATTTGGTGAGGAATTAACATTTTAAATTGGTGGTGCTATAAAAGCAACGCACACATTCGATACCTTCCAATTAAGATATAAATTAGTTTATAAACGGAATAGAATAGAAATAACTTTAACAAGGATAATAAGTTAACGATTTAACGTATCTTGATGGCCTGATATATACTACAAGGATTTTCTACTATCAAAATAACAATTTACGTCACATTTGTGTCCAAATAATTACAGTTTAGTATTTTATTACACATCTTCGATTTGAGCTCTTCATGGTGTTAAAAAAAAGTCTTTGTGAACGCAAATATACAGTTTCAGAGATCTAGGTTTATTTCTTTCAGAAACATTATTATTCTAGTCAGTTCCAAACTTTAATGGAATGTAATGTGACTTAAAATATAAAGAAAAGTATTAATGAATATAGGAATGACTATTTTCAGGGACGCCGAGGATTATCATTTTCCCTCTATCGTACCAAATTATTTTTTTACTATCTTTAGTTTTTATTCTCAAAAGTATACAACTATGGTATCCCAAATAAAAGCAAAAAATCTCACCCTTTATTGACAATTAATTAATATTTGATGTTGCCTGGGTTAACGTTTAAAATTTAATTTGTTAAAACTGAGAACGCTATTATCTGGAAACCGATACTGCCAAATCTTTACCATTAAAAAATTAAAAGATTCAAAAAGAAGTATAATACATTAATGTTGTAGAAGAAAATAATTCTCAAAATCTTTGCCGTTAAAAAATCAAAAGAAATTAAAAAAAAAGTATGATACATTAATGTTGCAGAAGAAAATAATTCTCAATATCTTCGAAACCGTCATACCAATGTTTGGAATTGTTATGAAATACCATTATTTATATTTATGAAAATTAAATTAATATTAATAAATTCAATTAATATAAACCTGGTGCAATTTAATAAGTTGTCATGTTCAGTATATAGATGAAAATGGTCCGCCCAACACCAAACGTTTTTCAATTACAATCTCTCCTAAAGCCGGCAAAAACTATTTAATAAACTCTCACACTAATTAACTCGTAATTGTCGATTGTTGTTTAATTTAACGAAACAGCTAATTGCGATTATTAATTTCGAACAATACAAATCCGTAAAATGGAGTTGGCCCCATGCAGTTTAATTACATTTAGTTCTGTCGAATTAAAATCGCTATTTGATCGTTTGTCTTTGATGAACGTTATTAAATGGAAAATCCTAATTTTGTAATGACATTTTGAAAATCCACTGTTTGTTGCGACTGTTTGCACAATGTGAAGTTTAATAGAATAAAATTAATTTGGAATGTAATCACAGATATGGAGTACAATTGAAATTGTAAATCGGATATTTGACAAACAAGCACATTTAAATAAAAACCAATTCATGCTGTTATCATGAAAAATACATTAAAATATTTAAATGAAATATTAAATTTTATAAAATTGTTTAATAAATCGAGTCTGTTAACTATTTCTTAATAAAAAATTTGTAATTTTTCCTTCACAATGGTGATCAATTAAGTTTTTCGCGCAGAACCATTCATTTCATTAGACCGTTCGGATTTATCCTCTTTGAGAGATTGATTATGATACGTTTACGTATATATATATATATTTTTTTTTTTCTCCACCAAGAACAATTTCAATTTATTTCCAAATTGATACGCTTTCTTATGCCCGATTACCTTTATTGTTCATTTTTCTTTCTCTTTCTCGTCGTAGTACAAATAAAAATTGCCGCCCATTTATCTAAAACTTCCGCGTTTTCCCGGGTTGAAAAATCGTGGGAAACGAGACCAGCTGTTCGAAACGAAAACTGTTATGCCCCGTAATACTCGATCATTCTTCTCGTAATTAAACTTTACATTCTTTTCGCTTTGAAATGTAAATCGACATGAATTTTGTAGTTGAGTTGATGAAAACTCCGCAAAGAACAAAAGAATAATGATAGATTAACCTTTTTAAATATTCAGGAGGAGATTTTTTGTCCCAGTTCTCGAACACCGTTACCCTTACATATTTTGGATGATTAATGGGAGTTTCAAAGGGTTTTTTTCTTATTAAAATGGGTCATGAAGTTGAAATTACCCCGTAAGAAACTTGTAGAACATTCTTCCGGCAATAAAATAATAATGTGTATAATTGTGCAAGACAGAAAGGCAATAATTTCTCGATCGAGTCTAGTGGTAATGATCGCTGGAAGGTTTTCAGGTCCAGGAAGCGATCGCAAACGACTTTTTCGTTACAAATAACAGTAAAAATGGCTCTCGTGACACGATCTCCATAATTAAAGAAACTTTCTTTAAAACCGTGAAGCCCGATCGCAGATACGCCAAAACTGCCTCAAGTCCCGAACGTAAAGATAACATAAAACTTATCGGCTGATGTGGAATTTACCGCGTGTAATAATAATCCGCGCACTGGGACCGCAACTTTGCACTTTCTTGTCGGCTTGGTTGTTTTCGTTTTCGAAAACTTTCGCATTATCAGTGTTTATGCAAAACGGGGAGCCGGAGTCCCCAAAGCGTCTGCATAAATCCACGCACCGATGCGGTGGAACGTTTCACGATTTGACAAGCGTATGAAACACACATCTTCGCAATTTATCTTAAAATATACTCATCTCGTAGGAAATGTTTTTGTTTTAACTCGGCAAAATATAATATCGAGTTTGGGTAATTTATCAGGTTTACCTGAAATGAAAAACACAAACGTACGAAAAACATTTTCACAACATAAAAAGGTAAACAACTGCCTGAAGCAAATTTAAAATAAGGCTTTGAAAATTGTAAAAACACACAAAAAGATATGTTTATTTGCATAATTTAGACAAAATACAAATACTTAGTTGTTTGACTTAGTCAATGAAAATATTTAGAATAATTAAAATGAAAAATTAATTATCCAGCCTAATCCTGTTGCAACGTTTCTACGCAAAAAGCTTTCAAAATAATTAAACAATATCACGAGTGCAAAATTTTAATAACATTTGCATTAATTAAAATGAAAATGTGGAAGCACACAACATTGTATCGTATCAAAAATGACAACAAGTAAAGAAATATTTATTGTCAGCAGTGCAAAGTTAAGCAAACCAAAGATAAAACAAGGGAAATACGTACATTATTATGTTTTCCTATAATAACACTTAGAGGAAAATAGAATGACTAAATGGGAAGCATGGTATTAAGTTTGCACAGAATCATTTCAGCGGAAAATCATCTTAACTTAATAATATCTCCGAGTTTAGTTGCCTTGCAGTATAATGTGTGTGCTAGAAATATCAGTTAAGTATAATGCGAATCAAAATTACTTTAAACACCCCAGATAATTGATAATCCCTTAGCGCTAGATAAAATCCATCTCTCGGTTATTAGTGGTCCATATTTTCTTGAAATTCAATTTTAACAGTCTCATTAGTCGACATCGGCGGATACTAATTGGAATTTTCATGAAACTTGTCTAAAATTAAATAGTCATTATAAAATTGTTGAATTAAGAAAAAAACATTCAGTTGCATTAATACAATTTTTATGACATTTATTTCACTGCAATTATTTAAAAAGAATTTTTAAAAAATTATAATGGTTTTCCAAGAATTGCAAACGGTAAAAATAGTTTTCATAAATGAAATGAAAAATAATTTTATTTTTATTAACATTAAAATCTTTTAGAACAGAAAACAATATGTTCAAGAATAGTTTTCTAATAAAAAAGATATAACAATAATATAATAAGTAGATTTATTTAAAAACTTTTTTCTTTTAAGTTGAACCTTTTAGAAATAATAATATTTAGTACAAAATGTAGCTAAATTTTAATTAATGTTAATATTAAGTGCTTTCAAAATAAAAAAGTATATGTTTTAAGAATAATTTTCCAATAAAATAAGTAAGATTATGTTACAAAGATTTTTTCTATTAAGTTGAAATTTTGAAATTATAATTTTTATTAACGTTACAGGATTTCACAATAAATAAATTTTTATTATTAGAATCTTCTAGAATAGAAAAACAATTTATTTAAAAAATGTAATCTAATAAAAAAGATGGTATACATATATTGAATTAAAAAGTTTTGACTTTTAAGTTAAATTAAAAAAAAATATATATTTAGTATAAAATGTAGTTAAATTTTAATGATAATTAATATTAAAAGGTTTCACTCCTATTTGTTTTAAGAATAGCTTTCCCTTGAAAGAAATAAAATTAATACATTAGATTTTTTTTTCTATCAAGTTGAATTTTTGTTTTAATTATATTAAATTTATAGTATAATTTTCTAATAATTAAATTAAAATAAAAATATTGTTTTGTTACAATAAAGATTAATTTAATAAACATTTTTATAACATAAATTAATATTTAGCATCAAAATATGACAGAAGTTTAATTTTTATTAACAGTTTAAAAAACACTTTTGTTTTAAGTGCAGTTTTCAAATAAAATAATAATAAATTAGAATAAAAAGTTTATTTTCTTTTAAGTTGAAATTTCTAAATATTTTTTTAAATAAAATAAAATTTTCTATTAAAAAATATTAATTTTTATTCAAATTAATGTTAGAACATAGAAATAGACATTGGAAATCTATTTATTTTAAGACTAGTTTTCTAATAAATAAAGGGAAATAAAAGAGTTTGAAAAGTTTAGATCTAACAAGTTGCATTTATTTAAATAAATTTATTGCATTTAAAGTGGGTCAACTGTAGCCAGTTAAATCGTTTGGACTTGATGAATCGCACTCGAAAGAGGTCCGGACCAATGGCAGAAATTCGATTTGCGAAATTAATTGAAAGAAAATATTTCTGGAGCAACGTATGGCCGGAAGGGCGCGGAACGCGATTACTTTCATGCGATTAGCATAAAGCCACGGTTTCGCGCTGTTATTATTGTAAGCTGTTGGAAGTTGATGATTTTATTATGCATGCCGTAACCACTTTTGCTGCTCCTCCAAGACACACTCCATTTGTTTTTGTTAAACTCGGCAATTTGAATAAAGTTCACGGCTGATTTACCGAATCTGCCACACTATCGAGAGTTTTCCGGGAACCGTTAGGGCATAAGTCCAGGGGCTGTAATAAATTCCGCGCAAATTGTTGTACTTGAAGCGCCGTTCGCCGTTCCGCGTTTTTATCTAAACGATAAGACGTTTATAAATCTCTATTGTTGTTGTTGTTTGTCCAAACTAACATCCTTAACGTCTCTTTTTTTTATTCGAGAAAAGAAAGGTCTTCGGGGTTTAATTTAATTGATTAACTTGAGCATGAACTGCACTTGAGAAGTTTCCATTTTCTCGGCAATGCAATAAAACACCCCAAATTAACATAATAGTGTTTAACTCGTAAGTTTGCCGCGGGGAGTTTTATGGTGGTGGAACGGCGAAGCACGCGTGCAGGGGGATTCGCCCAAAGGGGGATTCGCACTTGTTTTCTTTGCATTAATTACTTGTTTTGTCTGTTTCCGACAAAACAGACCGTTCGACTGGAAAAACGGCCACTTTTTACCGAACTACCCCGCTATTTTTATATGGAAATTTCTGGAATAATATGTTGGGGGGTGATTGGCAAAAAAACGCCGCGGAATTGATGGAGAGACAACGGAAATAATTGATTCGGGGTCTCTTTGATCACGAGGTTGGATGTATTGTGTGTTTTTTGATGGGGCTATCTATTATCTTTGCTGGGAATTCTAGATTGCTATTGCTATTTTATGCATATCGACCTAGTGTATTTTTCAAGTAAAAATCATTTTGTCCAAGTACTTTATTTTTTTTGCAGGTGCATTCTTAAACTGTAACAAGAGTGGTTGGTTGTCTGAAGTGAATATTGAGGAAAGGTAGACAGTAAAACGAGTAAGGTTCCAATAAGAATCTCGGATTGATTTCTATTTAATTACAAGATGAAATGGGGCTGCGCCGGTTTTAAAAACTCGTTACGACCGGGGCCGGGCATTCAATCGAATTAAAACGTAATCAAACACTGGTAAAAGGGATTAATGACAATCTGTGGAAATCATTTTCTCACTTGGCGTCGTTTATCGATCAAGACATTGAACAAATCGTCGAAGAATTATTAGACACCTTGTAATAATTATTCCTATTACACCATGATAAAATTAATTAAAACCGGCAGTAAAAAACATTTTGATTTCCTGGGAATATGTAATATAAAATTAAATTATTCAATGCATGCTCTGTCGTTTTGATTGACAATAAAAGGGATACGGCCCAGGCAATAATTGTCACCTAGTGTAATTTACAAACTAATTTAATATTCTGTTAACATTGTTTTTAATTAATTCTCTCGATTCTTTATTTGAATTATCGCATTAGAGTCCACATTTAATTGCTCTTCAGGATTCGTAGAAAACATTGGGTGACACAGAAGGAATTTTGATTAGGCCCGGCAACCATCAATTTTCGAATCATGGCCCCACAAATGTTTATTTTTCTGTTTTTTTTTAACCATTTTTGCTATGTTATTAGTCTATTACAATAAATTTTGTTTATTGAAAAGGCAGTTTACATAAAATAAAACATACAAAACCGCCACTCGAATTTGCATTGTTTCGAACACAACCATGGATCCGCGTTCATCCATGTTTTTATGACTATTTTCCCCTTGTTCGATTGGAATAATTTAAAACGAAAACGTAATTAAAAGATAATTAATAGATACGGTATGTTCGGCGGTGATTTGGAGTTTTATTAACTGTTTTTGTAGTCCTATTCAAATTATGCATTGTCCGTTTTATTATTGCTGTTACTACAGAGAACCTCAATCGAATCCGTTATAATAAATAGTTATGGGGTGAAAATATTAACATTTTATCTAAATAACTGTACATATTTTTTACTACCAAAATTCCAAACACTTGTCTATGTAACAAATTATTAACACACCCACTATAGATGGTACTATTAGTTATTTTGTAGTTTTTTTTTATTATATTATAGGATAAAAGCCCTCTAAATTTTGACGAAGTATTCAAGCTAAGGAGTGTGTGTCAGGTTCTATAAAAATCCGACGAGGTGTTTCCGGGTGATGCTCATACATAGAAAAAAAATTATTTACAGATTTATTACGTGTAGACTGACTTAAAAATTTAGTGATTTATGAAGCGAACCAATCGTGTAATTTTAAAATCGATTTGATTATGTGTTAATATTTTTCTTTAAACAGAAAACGGTTCGGCGTGAACTGCATCACGCAAATGTGTAATTTAACTGTTACTGAAACCATGGTTATTATTTATGAATAAAATCTGATTCCATATCGTATTAATGGTGTCGGCTTCAAAGACATCGAAAATAATCATAATTATGCACCCCAAAAACACTTCGCCATCGATGCAGCAATTTACAGACCGTTCGGAAATTGATTGGTGTCTTATTTTCCAAATTGATTCGCATTTTCCGGATGCACGAATATTTTCATCCGCTCCCAATCGAAAACCATTCGCTTATTTATGTGTTTTTTTCCTCTTGAAGTACACACTGTTATCCTCCACGCCCTCCTGTTTTGATTTGTTCTTATCGTTCCGTTTGGAATTGACAGCTTATTCCAATATTAAAATACCGTTTCGCAAATTAAAAACACACACTGGAATAAACGCGGATGTGCTCATAATTAAATATGTTGGCGAGAAGTTGGCACATGCATCTGAACAATCCGTCATAACAGAGAATTAATTAGGTAATCCTTTTGATATTCTTCTTTGTTTCATGTGACTGTAACATTTGTTTTTCCGAAGCCGACTGACAATGTTTATTTAAAGGAAAGCTCTTTGCGTGTGTGGCGGGTGATTTACAACGTCCATTCGAGCTTTACGTTACTGAAAGCACAATGGGCTGACTGCCACGATAGATTTCTATTGAAAAATATGCGATAAACTTTAAATAGCTTGGTGTAAGTGTGGATAATAAAAAGGGGTTTGACATACAAATAATAATTCGTTTAAAAAAGAAACAAATATATTTCATTCAGTTTGAAAATTGAACAAAAAATAACTTGATAGTTTATAATGTAAATAAATTGGCAGTTAGATAAAGAATTTGGCTAATGAACTTAGAATTATTAAGGGACATGGCAAATATTGGTTATAAACTGTGTATTAATTTAAGAGAAGTAGAGTTTTCTGTAAAAGTACATAAGTTTATGAATAGTTCAAGTTTGTATATTAGCTATAACATAACACATTCTTCACAAATTAAAAAATTCGTGAATACTGAAGATGGAAATAATAAATGGAAATACATTTTTCAACTATTCTGGAATGGTTTTTAATCGTACCTTTTTTGAAAATGAGAAAAAAAATAATTGACTTTCTTGCATTAAAATAAAAACTTTAGATAATATAATACATAATATTAATAATAACATTGATTATATTATGTATTATATATTTTATTGGTTTCAAAATGTTATTTTTGATAAGTAGTATATAATATCTAACATAAATTATACATATATGGTAAATATACATTTGTATATTTTACAACTTTCTATGTATTTTATTTAAAAACTGGAATTTTTTGTGGCAAATCATGGTTTAAGTTATCAAAGTTTGACTGCATTTTAAGTATATTTTAAGGAACAGTTAGGCAGCTAAGAATACATATTAGTAAGAAAATATTTTCTTGCTTATTGTAATAATTTATTAATATAATTAAATATATAAATTATTAAGATTTAAAATAAAAATAATTTTTTAAACTTGCATTTAATCTCTAATCTAATAATTTTATTTTAAAAATGTATATATTTTCTAAAATGTATATAGAATAAACTGGAGTGGTTTCCCCCATTGTGCGGAATGCCTTCGTTTTCATCGTGTACATTTCTTCGATATCACATGTCAGATTGCTGTCAAGGTATGTCGTGTTTTACGTAACTTCGATCGGAAAACTGCATATTGCTTTCCACCGATTAACGGGAAATCTAATAAAACGCAATAAAAGCCAACGGAAAAGTTATATCCGATTTGAGTTGCCATGAATCACGGTTGACATTTATGAACGAATATAATTTAATGTTCTTTTGTGGTGCGTCGTTGATGTTTTGTCAATTATCGGTCGTAATTTATTCAAAGGGAAAAAGTATATTTGCTACGCAACCTGGAATAAAATTATACTTAACGAAATTGTAGTTACAAGTCTGGAAAATTGTATCACCTTAACGAACGCGTCACTAAATCACGACGGTCATTTATTCAATTGCCTCAACACATCGTGGTACATTAGTCGGGATGATCCCGAATAAATTTTAATAATGACAAATGGAGAACGCGTCATTTACAATCCGAATATATCACGCCTTCGAAATCATAATATTATGTTGTCGATACAGGAACTGATTTAAATAAACGTTTTTAAGTTTTACGTTTTGAATTATGCATATGCGGCACGATTCTCTCCTTGTACCTTGCAGATGTTCTTCAAAATTTATGTTATTTAAGTGTTACGCGAACGTAAAATATCACAAAAAGTTCAACACAAATGCTAAATTTGTATCATAAACCGAACTAAGAGGGCGCACTCCGAGAACCATAAATACAATCAGTGCAATAAATATTATAAAACAATCGAGATGAAGTTTTATGACCCCCGAAAATGATCCCGAGTTCCCGTTCAGGTTTTTTGCGGTAAAAACTTCCGTCGTTAATCGCATCCACTTTGTATCGCTCGGAAAGGGCCAATAAACAAGCAATTTATAGACGGCTTAATGCCCGTTTGACAGTACGAACGTTCATTATATTGTTGTCCAGTTTGTCGCCGACTTCCGTCTATAACTAACTTACCGGAAACTTCGGCGTCTTCGCCCCGGATACGGGAGACTGTGTGTTTTGCAGGAACGAAAGTTTGTGAGACTCGCGGGACCGATCGCGATGTCATGGAATTAATGCACTTCGTTTGATTAAGCCACCGAAATGAGGTCATAAACGATGTTTTTTATATGCTTATTTGAAAGATATTGATTTAAATTTTACTTAAAATTTTTAGTGTCTGAAAGAATGCTTCACTAAGAGAAGTGTTTAAAAGTTAAATATCATATAAAATAAAATTCATTTCTTAAGCTCTTAAGTCTTTAAGACATTTAATTGGAAAAACCTTAGTAAAATGTACTTCCATTTAGAATTTAGGATGTTGTAATCATGTAAACATCGTGAAGTAATTGTATGACATACCGGCACTATTCCAATCATTCGATAATTGGTCTTAGTATTGTTGCCAATAGGGACACAAGACAGGTATCATGAAAAAGGAAAAATCTCGAGGAGTTTACCTGAGACAGGAGAAATTCGACTTATCGAAAGTTGTGTTAAATATTTAGTTCGAGTTATCAAGATAGTCGAGTTATCAAGATAGTCGGGTAATCGAAGTTCGAGTTATCAATACGTGATTATTCATGACGGATACGTGAGGTACGATGTGACTCGAAACTAATCGACGGTTGAGAGTTGTGGAGTGGAAGGAAAAGCCGTGTCTCGAGTTTTTTTTAAGTTAATTTATCAGTGATAAACACCATATGTCGGACACGACAAGAGCTAAGTGGAAACAGTTCTTTTCAAGCTGCGTGTATTTCAATATTTTAAAATTACAAATCGAGCGGTGGGCGTGCAACCGACTAAAAAGACGCTCGACGACAGGGAGCCATTTAAATATTAAATCTGGTATGAAAATCAGAACGGCCGCTATGATTTATTCTTGCGGAGGCAACAGTTCTTAATCAACTCGAAACGCAAATAGAAAAACTGTTTTATTTTGAATTAATTTAGATGAAATAAGTAACGTTCAACGTTGCGGAACATGTCCGAGGTACGGAGACGTAAACAGCTTCATTTGAGCACCGGAATAATATCGTTGGTTTATGAGGCGCCATTTGAATACAACGTGTTGTTTTTAATTTAACGGAGTGATTGTTTATCATATCCTTTAATTTGCTAATGGAATACATGATTTAACTCGATGATCTCAAGTGAATTTCAACTTGACTCAAGGAGGAGTAATGGTTTTGTTGAAAAAAATTGTGTTTAACGGATGATGGAGCGTTGGTCAAGAATAAAGAGAGCTACTTTCTTAACGCAAATAGATCATATAATCACCTGGCAGACTTCACCTTTAGGCCGGGGGTTGGAAAAAAGGGGACGCAACGCGTCAGAGTGGATAAATATAAAAGAAGAGTCTTAGTCACGGACTGGATTGTTGGAACTCATGCAACGTTGAATATTAATATTGACCTGAAAAGGGGGGAAAATTTGCGCTCTTTTAAAAGACCTACATTTTAATACCGGTAAGAGGCCTAGCCTGGAAAAATCCATATCAGAGATTAAGTTCTACTTGTTTAAAAGGTACATCATCTGGGTTCTCCAATCAATGGAGTTCTGACGGATATTTTAAGTGATTGCATGCCTGTACACAATCATTTGCCAAATTGGACCGGATATGTCAATGTTCAGAAGCACAAAGACCCTACAATCAATCTAATGTTTTCGAAAAGAGCTTATAAGTACAAGACAAAACAACGGAGCAGGTTTTATAGGAGAACTAATGATATTTATAGAAAATATTACTTAATTGGTAATGTTAACAATAAACCACTTTGAACGATTTAACCAAGTTTGCGTTCGTGTCCTTTGTTGTAGTGCTGAATTATTATAAAAAACACGTGTTTCAAGGGAATATCCATTTAAGTAAACTAATATATCGTCGTTTCCCGGAGAAAGAAACTGCAATGAATCCAATGGCGTGTGAAATAGGAAAAAGCGAACAAACAAGCAAAAACATCTAGACCAAGACTGACGGTTAAGTACCTCGTATATGTCTCGACGCCAAAGATATATGTCATTTTCGCACCCCAAAAACCTTTTTATACCACTTTTTCGGACGGTGGTTCGGTGTATTTTTAGAAGGTTAACAGGCAGATGCATATGATGGATTAGTCGTGAGATTCCGACGGATAATTACCCCGCCTTTGGTTTTAGGATATTTTGAAATAACAAATAGATTTTTGACGGGGATTTCGTTTTCCGAAGCCGCCAGATTATCGAGTGATTTATGGTTTGGTCGTATGTAATTTTAATTGTTCTGAAGAGCCCATTAATTTTTGTCAAATGGAACGGTCGCTTGTTACAGATCTCCAGTTTGGAGGTGATTAACATTTTTGTTCCGTGAATTATTACTCATTATATTTGTATGTTTATTTCAGTGTATCTCACACAATTTTCCACTTCTGCCTGACTGGCAAATAAGTCCGAATTCTTTCGAACGGTTCGCGACGTTTGCTGCGCTAACCGAGTTATTTTTTTTGTATATAAATGTCTAATCCGTTCCGGTGGAGCGACTAGGAACGAAACATCTTGTAACTGGTATCCGCTAAAGGTAATTCAATAAAAAAGTTAACTTCGTTACCGCCTCCAGCCTTTTACGAGACTCTCGCTGCTCGTTTCTCCCATGTTTTTCTCTTACAGTATTTCGATTTTAATAAAAATAAATTGCGACGTTTATAATTTTAATAGACTTCGACATCTACGAGGTGAGACTTGACAAAAATTAAGTTACCTCGCGATTCACGTTTATAATGTCCTATTAAATATAATTATATAAACATTTAATCGCGTTTCACTCGTAATTTATTAATATAACAATAAAGAATATAAACATATTGAGTAAAAAAAAAAACAAAAAAGTAACTGGGCTCGTCCGGGATTTGAACCCGGGACCTCCCGCACCCTAAGCGGAAATCATACCCCTAGACCAACGAGCCGCTGATATCTATTTGAAAAAATAATATTCGTATGCAGCATTTGTACATACGGTTGCATATTTAATCACTGCTAACATAAGATGTTTTTAAACTGCTTATTGTAGAAAAGCATTTACGAAACAAAACGGGATCGATGACCTTATTCATCAACTGCGAGTTATTAGAATAATGACCTTAACCGCGGCCCAAAGAGTGATTAATTTTTTATGCAAAATTAAATTTATTGTTTAAAAATCACCCAAAGTGATTTGGAAACGTTCCCAGGCAATGGCCACACCAGGTTCCCAGGTTCGGGTTAATCAGGCCCATTCATTGTCCCACGCACGTATTAATTGCTGTCAAATTCGGATTATTTAAGCACAATTTCATGAAAAAACCTCCTCGGGCAATAAAAACGTTCAAGTCGACGCGCGTACAACAATTAAATTTATCACCGGCATACGATTATAAATAGACACCGAGATTTATCGTCAACGGGTTGAAATAACATTTTCGAAGTGCCACAATAATAATAGTTTACCGGAACGCTATAAAGAATTCAAATAAGGGTAATAAATATGCTCGAGGAACAATACAGTGAGACTTATTCCGGACGGTGAGCCAGATAGTTTGCTTCATCTGAAAATAGTTGAGAATACGAATACAAATAGACTTTTAGTATTGGACGGACTTACAGGTATACCAAAGAGTTTTATCTTTTGAATACCCAACTAAAAGCACCGCATCCAATGGCAGACTGTTTAAAATTGAGATCAGCGCGGAAATTTTGGCATCTTACCCAAATGAAATGAGTTTCTGTTTGCAACGCTTACACAAAATGTACATTGTACTTACTCGTAGGTGAATTGAAACAATATTTTGAACGTACCACCGTAACGAGCTTTGCAATTTGGCAAACGGTGCATATAGTTTAATTGGGTGAGTTGAAATAAAATATTTTTATATTCATAAAAATATTAATTCCAATTCCGGATGTAATATCGTTCGTGTGTAACGTACTTTAAGCCCAAACCGATTTGGAATTCTACCAAGAAACATCAAGACAGAGTCAATTGTTAAAATAACACTCCAGTTTTGATGTTTATCTGACTGTTATTGCTTAATTTCGTCTAGGGATTTTATGGAACACGCAGACAAATAACATTAAGTACGGATTTTAACGGGCGACAAAGTCCCTTTAAAACTGTCGTTGCATCGAACTAAACAAGGAAACGACGTCGAATACAAGAGATAATCACGGAGAATGTCGAGGAAAGGGGAATTATTAATTCTTCATTAATATTGTTCCGTTTATAGCCTTGTTGTTTACGAAGATGTGGGTTAATGCAACAAGACTAAAAGGCACGGATTAAAGTCTTAGTTATTTTTCGGATATTCAGCAAATCATAGAAATTTATGTTGTAGCAAATAACTACAATCCTCGATAATCAATTTGTGCCGCAAACAGTGTTTTGTAAGGCTTGACTTTATAAACATTTCCTGCCCCATATAATATTGTAAAATCACGTTTCCAAAGGAGAATATGCGCCCGACCTCAACGAAAAATATTTACGTTTCATTAGACGCTATCGCAAACAAACAGGCCAATCCTCTTATTATATTAAATAAAAACAAACGTTTAATATAAGGCCTTATTTCGAACAAAACTCCATCTCAAACACACCGCCATCGATATATTTATTACTGTTTTCTCAAACAATACCGACCCGGTTATTCCTTGCAAGATGGCGGCTCACAAGCATCGACTTCTGTTTTTTTATCTGTTTAATCGCTGGACGTGGTGTTTAGAAAGGTTCGTCAATGAGATTCCCCAAGGGCACATGGCCGGGAATTGCCCTTCGACAGGAGAAATGCACCTAAGTCCTCTCTAAATAGGTTTTGTTTATCCCTGCTAGTGGTTGAACTGTACGTACGGTCCTTTGATGTTTAAATATTTTAGATTCGGTTTTCGGACGTATAAACACTGTACAAAGTTGTCCGCGGGGAACGCCAGATTCTCGTGTGTGGGGGAGTGAATCAATCAAATAGAATTTTGATTTTCCATGTGGTTGAATAATAGGTACGAACTCTGTTCAAAGTGGATTTAATTTTGCTATGTGGATACCAACATATAACAACTACACTTGGTTTAATTATAAATCGGAGTTTGGATTAAAAAATGGTTGAAATATTTAGACGTGTTTAATCTGTTTGGTTTGTTTATACGACCTAACCTTTGATGATTAAATGGTTTCTGTAAAAGAAATTTGAAATATAATTATAGTATATTATCTTTGCTTTGAGGAAAACTACTTTTTATTATGTATACACTTTGAAATTCGATAAATCAAATGATTGGTAATAGTGTCAACAGAGAAAATTGCGTGTATTTTTTCTTTATACACTCTAAATTCAATAATTTGAATGTGTCAACAATTCGAATACATTATTTTATTATATTAATTATATTTTTAAAAAAACTTTGAAAAGATAGTGAAAGACAAAAAATTGAAATCAAAAAATATATTAATTGAATGTTCAATGTTATCACTATTTTATTTTAAGAGATGACAAGAAGATTGTAATAAAAATGTGTTCAAGATAAATATTCAAATATATTGTTGAAGGAGAAAGAAAAATTGTCTCAGTCTCAGTGATATTAGGCCCCCAGCTGTCATCTTAGAGACGTAAAAATGTTTTCTGCTTTTTCAGAACCACTTTTAATTATAATTTTTTTTCTAGACATTTTCCATTACTAGTTTTTTGAGACATGGCCAACTTTTACTATTTGGCTACTATTTTATTCAATAATTGATCAACCATTAGAATGTTTTGTGTTATACTTTTATTAACTGTATCATATTTTATGTGGTCAAAGTAGTAAAAGCGCTATAAAAATATTTTTATACAGGACACAAAAAAGTTCCTTCGAGCCGGATTTGAACCAGCGACCTATGGATGCCTATTTCAATTACAAACTACAGTCCACCGCTCTACCAACTGAGCTATCGAAGGTTGATGATTATTTTGGGCTTGGTGCATTACGCATCTGCTTTTTTGGTAACTTTCACCGCACAAAACTACATAATTACCGAAAAACCTGTAATTAATGGCGACTAGACGGTAAATAAAATGGACTGCCAGGTGCATTTCGTTCCGGTGAATATAATTATATAAATATGTGAGTTTATAATTAGTGGGCGTATGACTGAATGTGGGGGGTTATTAAACGGAGAATTTTAAATATTCAACGCGCTGTTTTGAAGTCCACTGACGTGTGAATATTCGGTTTGATCCCTTAATTAGATGAAATAATATGGGGTGGTTTATTAATGTTACGCTCCATTTATATTCCTTCCGCACATTAAACCCCCGGAAAAACGACTTTTAACTCGTACGACATTATTCCAGATAATTTTTCATCACAATTTACGTCTCCTTGAACTTTTCGCACAAAGCTATATATTATCCACCGTACCTAGCCCAAATGCAAACGTGCCATATTTACACAAACTCAACCGCCTCATGTAACATTTGAAATGGCCTTTTGCACATTCTAAAGGCATGCTCAAATCATAAAAACTAATAACGCGGAAACCGCCCCCAAATAAATATCCGTGCGGGCAAAAAAAAAAACAAAACGTTCGTACGTTTCGTCTTACATTCTAATGTGCGTTTGGCGGCGTTATTTATTCAAAAATATGAGATCTCGATATGAACGGTTGGGAATTTTAACGCGTTAACGTTTCGCCTGTCCGTGAAATGTGTCGAAAATTTCTGCCCACGTATAAATTTTGAACGCCGAAGAGGTAGAAGTCGTAAAAGCACTTGTGAATTTCGCCATAAAGATTTGGATCTCGTTGGAAAAATGGACGGGACGGTGTCTTTCATGTCAAACGACGAGAGCTGTTGAAAATATGTAATTGTCCGGTTTTATTTTTTTATATATAAATACATATATGTATAAACCAGCACGAAGACATGGCGAGAAGGCCAAATACTTGGTGATTTCATTTCCAGCGCACTTAAGATTAAAATTCTTGTTTCGCTGTAAAATTTCCATAAAACTACATTACAGTCCAATTAGTCGAACTATTAGAGTTTTTATTTCTAGCTTCGGCTTTCAAAATTTTATTTGCTTTTTTCCGAGTGCTTATTACTTTACAAAAGAACGGCTGTAAAATTCTAAATTACTAACAATAAACTTCACTGCTGAAAATATAATTTCGAGTTAAAATTTCAACTAACGTCTTTTAATAGCGCAATAATGTTCTCGGGTTTATTGTCAATAACGACAATTTAATAACTGTTGTATTAATAGACTAAAATAATTTTAGATCCCATAAGTCTTGAATGTATTAATCAATTTCGTGGCCATCTTGAAATGCACAAGAAAAAAATCATGTATAGATAAGAGTGCCTCCATTTAGAAGTAAATGAAGGTTTGTATGATATGTATCATTTCACATTGCCCCCATGTCCCATTTTCATTTTTCTTCAGCCACGCAACGAGAGATACCGAAAAAAAAACGTCCTGGTGCTAATCTCCTCCAAGGAGGCAATTTTCATGTAAAACGACAAAAGTAAGATAAACAACGCTTATTATGACTGACACCTTTCCTGAATATAAAACACCCAATTTCATGCAGCCTGCTCTCCATTGTAATCTTGGCTAGCGTCATAAACCACGCTCGACACAATGGGGACCTTCGATATTCTCGTTGTCTTTTTTGCCAAATTAGACGTAGTTTATATGCATCTAACGACGCGAAGTCACCGGTCCGATGCCGATGGTGTTTAAAGCACCACGTTCCGCCACTGAACCTACTCTCCGTCGTGGAAACCGGAAATCCAGAAATTGCTGCCTTATCTATTTAGCCATTGCAGTTGACAATTCTAGGGGGAACGAGATTGCTATCCTTTATGTCACAAATACATCACTCCAACAGACTTGAAACCGTTTAAATAACTCCGACAACTCAATTGGATATTCCACGAGAATCGACCAAACAAAAGATCAACCTAGTTCTAAACCAGTCGTCATGGTTTCCATCCAGGACGGTTTTTTTCCTTCGAAAATATGACTGGGGAAAAACGCGAAAACCGAATTACATCACGATAGAAGGGGTGGAATTTGCGCGTCGGTAGTTAAATTACGCGTGCCCAAAAGGGACGAATTATAAATCGTGACCATCGATGGATGTATTCATTGCGACCGCAGTCGGTAGCCAACTAATAGCATAAATCGGGGAACGGCAAAGTGGTTTGTTTTTGGGCAGGCACATCCGATCGCAGTCTGTTCCTCATTATTTCTCAGCCACACTCTAATGGCGCCCATTCGTTTCGGTGGTACAAACCCATCCTCCCGTCACCTGACCCCACTCGGCGTTGAGGCGGCTTTTTTTCACGGCTCCTCAATTATCGATCTCTGTCTTTTTTGGTGCTTTACGTTTTTTAATATCTTACCCCGTGCTTATTCAATGCGACGTTTACATACCTGGAAGCAAAACGCAAAATTAATTGCATGAAATTACAGTTAATGTCATTATCATAATTATTATCCGGAACGGGATACAGTTAAGAACACTTCTTCCCCAATATTTTCTCTCAAAACACCTTAGTCTTTCTTGAGCCATTTAAAGTCGGTTCAAAGATGTCACCCCCGAAAACTCAATCCACCTCAACCCTTGTGTTTACAGTGGGCATTAACAATCGTCGATCGGCACATCTTTATTCATGGCCAGGTTTGTTTTTAATTATTGGGGGGGACACAAAGCTAAGCCTCACAGTTAGGGGAAACACTGGGCAAACAAAATTAAAGCAAACTGGCACGGGTAGTGCAATTAAAGGTTCCGTATATATCTTGGATAATTACGCGTTCTTTGTGAGTCATTCGTCTTTTGATGAGTCCCGGAGCGCCGAAAATTGGATTATTAGCCTTAAATTCTTGATTGATTTACTAAGGATCGGTCTAAGATTACATAAGAAGGGAAGAAGAGAGATTGAAAGTTTTGTACAAGTATAAATTTAAGTAATGAGAAAAATTGAACGAATTGAAGTCGAAAAGGCTTCTCTTCTCTAGAAACAGAGGCACGGCGAAGGCCAAAGACAGTAAGATTTGAGTCTTAACATATTTTAACCTGACTTATCAAATCATATGTTTAATTGTAAGTTTATGATAGACCAGAAAGAAAGACGAATATAAAAAGTATGTTAAATAAAACGAAAGCTAAAGATTTGAGTCTTAACTTATTTATAACTCGTTTAATCAAATAGTACCTGCTGAAAATTGAAAATCCTATTCACGTATAGTTTACCTTGGCAATATTCTAATATAATCAGATCGGCAAATTTTCAACATTGAACCTATTTCACAGGTTATCGTTGCCGTGGCAATTAACAAAGAGATTAACAAAAGTGTCTTGGGCACGTACGGCGAAAATTTCAATTACAAATCACTTGCCGGAATTATTCCCGGATCAGCGTTTCCGAATTAACCGGTAGCTGGTTGAATTTTTGTTCTTATTGTATTTCCCCATTATCTCGTAGTCTCTCCGAAGTTGTGGTGGCTGAGTGCGGGGGCACGGGGGCGAGTTTTCTGGAAATCCGCCGTCACTATCTTGCGATCTCCACGGCAGATGTTCCATAAAACCGCTCCGGGACCGTATTAACGACAAATTTAACTATCAACTTTGCATTTTATCTGGCCATTAAGTTCGTACGCGTAGAAGATAATTAACAATTTTCTAACGGGACCACCCGACACACACTCACACGTTACGCCTCTATTAAAAGTTTCATTTTCGCTTTGATGGCGAATAAATTGAAAATAAAACGACAGTTAATGGCCGTAACGGGGTCAGATTACGAACTCTTCACACGGCGACGCCAAACTAAGAGTCGAGCAAAAATACCTGACCCATTGCTGAAGGGGTTGTTTAATAGTGGAAAATTCTCTCGTTTTATGCAAAACATTCAATTACTCGCGATCCAGCGCCACTGTTTCAGCCTCGTTACGAATTAATGTCGGAGCGATTTTTTCGGCCCTTCAATTATCTCAATGGTTGTTAACTTTCGGGTTTTTGATGTTTGTCGAATTAATACCGTGACCTAGAACACGCTGTAATTAATGAGAACGTATTGTCAAAATGCACGTGTTCATTGTGTACGTGGCGAACGATTTATTTCTGAAACAATTACTTTAAATTTAAATGAACACAGTTGATTTAATGTAATTTGAATGGAATTCAAATTCGTTAATACCATAATTTCAAGTTCGTAAGAATATATTCTGCTTGAACTTCAGAATTGGGATTAGGGCAAAGCGATTACAAGTCTTGGTTACTCATTAATGTTTTTTAATCGCCCTTCGGCCATTAGCTACCTAAAATTTACTCCCGATTGTGACGAATTTCCAGTTTGTCGGAAGATAAAAACTTCTCCGCGGAGACGGAATTCCGTGCGCGGAAAACTAATTTTCCAAACTAAAAGACAGGGAATTATCGCGGTTCATGTGGCACGGTCGAAAATTTTTAAGGACAATCCCGCCGCGATATTTAACGTCTGTAAATTTATCGTCTCCCGTTTATTGTAGGGATCCGAACTTTGGTCGTGGAAACTTCAACAACAGTATCAGATATTCGAGAGACAGATGGAACTTTTCACTTTCGAAAAAAACCGCCTCTAATTTGATTTGGAACAAGATAACCACGAGCGAAAAGTTATAACTTCTTACTTATAGATCGGGCGAACGTCAAAAGTTTTTTATTGGACGTAAATAACGCGGAGACATCATGCCGAGATAAATTGTTCGTCTGGATGGATTACACGGGGTTACCGCAACTTTCGCCCTGTGCCAGAACCGATTGATACTCTAAATCGTCCCTTTTTTGCTCTCGCGTTTATAAAGTCTGACGTGTGTCCGAAAAACAGTTTCCGAAACGGTTTGTCTTTTTCATTAAGAACGACAATCTTAGTTATCGTTCAGTCCCTAGGTATTAAATTTATTAACAGTTGACACTTGAAAAAAGGGACCGATTCATAAATTCTTCCGCACGGCAAGCAAAAAAATACGACCCAATTACTTTTTAATTATCTACGAAAAATCTACGGTGAAAATATCGTGTCGGGCGGCCATTAGGGTTAATTAATTTTAAGGTTTCTTCCGTGGGCTGGAAATGGGTCAGCTAGTTGCTGAATTTTGCTGCGATCGTTCGACATTAGTTTCATTATCTGCAGATTTATCTATAATATCGGGCTAGTTCAATAATTATTTATTGGGAAGTTGCGGCACACCTTAAAGCCAGTATGGCTTATCTGATCGTGGATTAAATTTGCCGGTCATTGATAATAATTTATCTTTTATTCCATTGACATTTTCTTGTGGGTCACAAATTGGCTGGAACATTTTATAAAATGAATTAATATCCCGAATAATCCCGAATATAATTCTGAATGGATTTTTGTAATAAGCAATTTTTTAATTGAGCCATGGGAACGGCGATCGTGAATGCAAATGATTGTCCATCAGGCATCCATACAACATGAAATTGCGCCCAATTAATTGTGGAATTTCAGGATTATCACCGAATAAACATTTTTATTAAGCCCTTGTTGACTGTGCCGAAGTGAATGGAGTGATTTTTAGGCAAATGGACGACAGATAATTCAGCTAATGAAAAAATGTTTGGAAATGAAATTTTCCTGCTGCACAGGATAAATGGCTCAATGCTTGAAATCCACTTCAAATGAGGTCGAATGAAAAATAATCAAAGCTTTTTATTCTAAAATTAAATTTGAAAAATATGTTCGTGCACCGTTCTAATATCATATATAATATTTATATAAATGAAAGTATCCTTTGATAACTTTCTAAGAAATTAATGAAAGCTGATCCTGTTTAAATCAACCTTCTTAATACATAGATTATACAATTTATTTTGTCGATAATCCTGTACACGCAAAACAAAAATATTTATTTAATAAATATAGATTAAATTATTTAATTAAGTGAGATTAATTTATACGCGTTCATTTGGTCAATAATTCTTTTACTTATAAATTCATTTAATTAATATAAATTACTTGTTTATTCAGTTTTATTTCAGTTACGGACATTAACGTGACTGTGAATAATTTAATTTACTCAAATATCAGCTATTTTTCTTAAGAAACAAGGTTTATAATTGGCAGCGCATAATTAAAAGGCTGTCTTGTTGACTGGGACAATTTTAAAGCGTTTTCTGTGTTTGAAATGTTTAAGACATAAAAATAAACATTATTATTTGCAGTACTTGTCATTCGGCTAAGCTGGTTTTGGCAAGTTCAAGAAAAACAACTTTTTATCTTTAAACAAAATTCATTTCTATACAAACCCCAGAGATTACCTCAATCTAATGACAACTGCACGATAATTGTTTAATTTTCCTGCGGCATTTCCCAGAACGAACAAAAGGACAACCGTTCATGAATTATTTATTCCTGTTTTTATAAAACACATCTCCGAGGTGGGTATTTAATACGTGCCTGCGCTTACGCGGCGAAGATAATAGAAATGTGAAGAACGTAGGAAATTGCAATAATCGCAGGAGTATTTTCAAAAAAACACACCGGGGAAAACTCAACGGGTTCGAGTTGAAACCGATTGTCGAAACGTCCTTAGGCGGCCTTTTGTTTATCTTGTCTCAGTTAAATATATTTGTAATTTTGTGATGAATTTATGTTGGAATTGTAATTGAATGGTGCCAATTTGAAAATAACGTTTAAAAAATAAAATTGGTTGGGGGTAGTATTTAAAAGCTAAGACAGATTTTAATTTAATAACAAGTTAGGTACATCAAAGTAAACATTTTCTCAATGTATATATAATTTACGGTCTTTGTTACAATCTATTTTGGCCACTAATTAGATGCATATATAGAACAATAAAGCAAAACAGCATCAAAATTCCTCGAAATAAGTTGAGTTTCGTTTAGAATCGCAGCTTCGGACCTTGTTTACTAATTAGTAAATACCGATAAATTTTAGTTAATTAAGGACTACACAAACGATCGATTTGTATTATCATATTTGCCTTGTAAAATTTTCTGGCCGGGTCATTTTGAGGGACGATCAAATTATTGATTCTGGTCGTGCAAATATTGGTGTTTGCCGGCGGGATTGATTTAATACCCCGGTCCGTCCCAATTCCGTTTGTTCGTTGCACGCGAAAATCATTCCATTTCGTTGCCGGATTAATAAAACGACTGACGATAATCGATTTTTTTTCCTCGTTTAATTTTGTTCACCCGTTTGTACATCAGTTTCCCATCGTTTAGATGTCTTACGTGAAGAGCGTATTTAAAAATGTTAATCATAAAACTTCTTGCAAATTGCTGTACTCCATTCCGAGCGCAACCATGGAGACTGCTACCCCATAATCGACGGGGACAGGAAAAAATAAAACCGAAACGCTGACGTTGAGTTATTGGCAATTTTCTGCATCATCCAGCAGGTGGTGTCTTGATCTGAATATTTTACGCTTTCGCCACTATTACCGAGTCTGCAAATCCCATTTCTCCACTTAATGTCTGCTGTGTCGCAAAATTTGATGTCTCCTTGACATCTGGGGTCGTGTTTGATTTTCCCTTGTTTTCGGGCTCCGTTACCTCCGTTAGAGTGAGTACGTTTTTTTAAATTGAAAACATCCTGTCATCATGGAAAATGCACTGTTGCAAAAATACGACGCTAATCTACTTTTAATGGACGAAATTCTGAAAAGGGGGCATTTAAGAAATGTTTATCCATAATTATCTTGGTCCTCACAAAACGACTTTATTAATCAAAACAATTAGGGACGGGCAAAAAAGGCGAGCGGCGGCTCCAAAGATGAGAAAGCGATAATGTTCCATTCCGGGAACGAAATTAGCCGCGTCCCTTTTAAAGGTCCTTCACGACAACGTTATCGGATCCAGTCGCAGGATGTAAATCTCGTAAATACGTTCCGATATCGGTTTTGTCTCCGACGGAAGATGGCCCCCACAATACGTGAGGTTAATGGAAGTGTTTTATCAGTTCATGGAACAAACACCTTAAGGCACAATCGTCTTTCAGCCACCAAAGGTCCAATTACTGGCGACTTTGGAACTGGAAGAAACATCGATTGCGTCGGTAAGTGAAATTAACGGCGGTAATGAACAAATAATTGGCGGCAAACAACACGTGAACGTAACATAATGAGTAATTACTGAGTTGTTATGAAATCCTGCTGGTGTATTTCAGGTCAACGAAAAACGGACAAATAATAAAAAATAGAATACGTTCACAGAGAAAAAATGTATAGTATAGTGGATGAGTTCAAAATAATTTTTTATTGTTTTAATTAAAAATTAGACGTGGCATAAATTTTTAATGACTTGTAAAACTTTGAAACAATTCTATAAATACATCGTAAATAATGTTTATGACGGTCATTATTTACAATTGTGTAATTTGAAATCATAAACATATTTGCGAAATTAAACAATTTTTCAATTAACAATTATGAATATGTAATTTCGATTATGAACAACAGCCGAATGGAAAATTTAAATTATGCAAATGTAATAGCGACTCAACAGTATTTTTTAATTAAAATGTCTGCAACTAAAACACAACATTACATATATTAATAATTAGTATAGTGAATATTTTGTGTGAAGCAGGACTTTAATTAACACAGGCTCAAATATTGTAACACTCTAATTAATTGTTACATATTTTATTCTCCCGCATATATTTAATTCCAAATAAATCATCCCCGACAATAAAAGAAAACCCGCTAGTGTAAAAACACGTTTCCCACATGTATTTATCGGTTGTTTCTCAGTCAGTTTCATCCTTATGTTTATCCGGCCATTTGAGATAAATCTCGCGGGCGTCTGTCATACGTTTTCGCGTTTTACGGCCAACTTCTGTTGTTCGCCGGGGCGAGAAGAAATTAATAAAAACGGCGGAAAAAGAACGGACCACCTCTTTGATGATTTGCCGAGGGTCAACCGTAAAACTGACGTGCCATATGGTCGCAAAAATATAAATGAATAAATCACCAGTGCACCTAAGGGTGAAGTCGGGCCTTTCCGTCCGTTCACATATGTTTTCTTAAATGTACAAACTTACCCCCGTGTAAGATATTTTCATTTTTTATTCGGTTTTACGGTCTTACCTGAAACAAAACAATTTTTATTTATAATATGTGTAACGTAAAAAAGAAACGCTGAAGATTTGTTCCCTCTGTTGCTTAAACATGGGGGAGATTAAGGTATTATAATAGATAACGGAGCAAACGTTTGTATCTTTCAGCCCGCATGCATAAAACAGAAAATTTGTTAAATCGTAAACTTGCAGTTAGTGTTTCGCTTTGAAGGTTCGATGTATCTTGAGCTACGGTATCAGTTCCTCGGCGTCTGGGGGTTTCTCCCCAAGTACACTACAAAACTGCACTAATGAAAAAGGACAGTTATCCTAGAGGGGAAATGCACACGATAATTTTCCGCTGCATCGGCCATCTAAAGTTTTCGTTTAGAGTCGAAATAATGAATTTTTCGGATTGATCAAATAAATCTGGGCTCGACGTATTGAATGATAGATTGGTAAGTAGATTATTTATAGAATCGTATCGGTAGTTTTTAATTAAATTTTTATATAAAGGGAAAATATTTGAACGCAAAAAAATAAAATCATGGTTTATATTGGTACAATGTGCATGATAAAATGAAGAGTTAAAAATGTATTTGAATTAAATTAATTTTAAAATTTTATGATAAATTAATTTATTACAAGCTTTATTAAATTATTTAACAGAATTTTCCAGTAATTTATTAAAAAAGCTTATTTAATTTATTTAAAAATAGAAATACAAGCAAAAAACATATTGAGAAGAGTTAAAAATGTATTTGAATTACATGAATTTTAAAATTAAGAGAATTTACTGGTATTTTATTAATAAATTTATTTAAAAATAAACATACAAGCTAAAAATATGTTTTTCAATGAATTAATTTTGTAATTTTCTAAAGTGGTAATAAAAGCAAACTTGCAAGCATTACGAAATAAAAAGGAAAAGAAATTTAAATATTTATATGCGTTTTCTTACATTTCCCATAATGATAATTTTAAATCGAAAGTATTAGAGAAACATTTTAAATAATGTTTTTGATCGGAAGAATTAGAGAAACGTTTTAAAATATTTTAAATAAGTAATTAAGTATTTTTATTATGAATTTTCACTTGCAGTTTATCTTTCTTTTACTACTACTACTTTCTTCTTTCTCTTTTACTACAGTAGTTAAAAACGTTATTAAATTGTTAAACAGATTCATTTAAAAATAGAATTATATATATATATATATATATATATATATATATATATATATATATATAAAATTGTGTTTTTAAAACAATTAACAATAATTAACTCTATGAAACTAAAACTGGCGGATGATTTTATAATATGTATTTATATTTCTTCCTGATGTTATTTTAATTTTTACAGGTCATTAGTAAAAAGGAATAAACTGTTTACAAAATAAAAATGAAACGAAAGATAAGTAAGTTTTTAACTTGTAAATAACTATTTAAGCAGAATATCAGAGAATTTTTCAATATGTAAATAAGTTTTTTAGTGTGAATTTCCACTTACATGTACGTACAAAGTATATCAACAACAATAAAATATAATATTTTGAATTGCCATATTTATTTTAACAGTAATATTTTTATTAATTTTTTAATCAAGCAACAACAAACTACTTCCCTGCTATTTTTCATTATTTTAACATAAAACTTGAATGTTTTGGCCTATTAATTTATCATCAGGAGCTGCGTCATAAATTAAAAAGAAAAACAGTTGAAGTTGCATATAGATTTTGTTAAAGGTACATTTAAAATAACAAATAATAATTCATTGTATGTATTCTGTTCGTACAAATAAAAGTGTGTACGTTACTTCTTCAGTGTTATATATTAGTTAATTATTATTTTACATTTAAAATAATAATTAAATAATATGTACCGTTAACAAAATTTATGTATAATTTAACTTATGGCAACTAGCAGGTCGTGTACGTTTTTAATATAAAATAATAAATAACAGGGGTGTGCTTTTTATTTGACTCAAAAATAAAAATTGAAAAATTTTCTTCTATTCTTTTTCTGAACTGCTTCTTGTAAAAGTATAAAGTAGTAAAGTAAGGTATAAACATACAAATTCCTTATTGCAGTGTTTCAGAATATTGATGTCGAAGGCAATCAGCCCGTTAAAACATAAGGAAAAATCACCAGACTGTGCAGAAATAATCATCCCCTGTTTATTTAGGATAATAAACAAGCAAAAGAGCGATTGCGAAAAATCCGTCTATCTCAGCGCGAATCCGCAACGAGCGGCTCGAAACATATCGCCGCAAATCCCCTGAATTTTTGATGAGCGGTCGCGGAAAACAAAGAGCCAAGCACAATAGTTTTAGGAGGAGGCATTAGCGACGAAGGGGTTGCCGTTCATAAAACGGTTCGCACAAGGTACGCGGCGGCCATTTCGGCTTAGGCCGCAACACAAACAAAAGGCGCACGGCGAGCCCCTTTAAGCCATCGGCCCGTGAATCGCTAAATACACCCGTGCCGCTGCTGCGAATTTCATTTTTTCTTTATTTTGACTACGCGGCCCGTGATCTCCGACGGATTCCCCCGGAACAATGGTCCGGATTCACAACAAAGCCGCGGGGTCGCCGATAACAGTTCGATTCGCCCCCCGCTCGAGTTCGTTTCCGATTCACTTTGAAGCTGCCTACCTACAGTGATTAAATAGTTTTAACTTTTTCCGGGGGCAAGGGCGGAACGATTGCGATTCCTTGTTTAGCTGAGCGAATTTGAATATTTACGCTGGGGAATTTTGCGTTTCGGACTGCACGAGTGCGTTCGAAACGAAAGCGGAATTGCGGAATTAATACCATCGAAATTACGCTGATGTAGTGATTTTTTTTTTGTCTAAATAAAATGGTACAGTAATTTGTTGCTTTATTTAGGATTATTACGTTTCAGTTCGTTTGAGAGGCATTTGTGTAAATTTAAAAACTTTTGGTTTATTCACCACCAAATAAACCTCAAATTTTGTGGATTAAAAAATCTTTTTATAAACACACTTTTGAGGCAAGAAATTAAACAAAAAAAAAAAAAAAAAAAAAAAACAATTAGTCCGTTTGAATATATTTTTGATATTTTAAAAACTTTTGGTATATTCACCATCAAATAAATATCATAATCTTTGGAATTGGAAATTCCATATGCACACCTTTCATAGAAGAAACTAAGCAATAGAATTAAAAACATAATAATTACATTAACATCATTAAAATAGTGATACAGATTTGAGTGTGTGAGTGTTTTCAGGAAATATCAACTAATTATGGAATTAAACTGATATAGACCTTTGATGTCTAATTGAAAAAGTATAAAAATTTGTATTTTATTTAAAACTATTATGTTTGTTTGAAAATTTATATATTGCATAAATATATAGTTCAATCATTGTCAAACAAATCTAAGGATATTTAGTATTAAAAGGATTTTCTCTAAAGGTATAATTCAAGAACAATTGAACAACAGAATCAATTAGTTTGTGTTTATTTTGTATAAATAGGATCAAACACAAATAATAGTTACATTAATCTAATTGGGTTAAAATGATAGCAAATTAAAGAGATATAGTATAGTGGGTATAGTCTTTTACCAAAAAATCAACTAATTATGAAATTCATATATTAAATTTTCTATCTACATAAAATTGTACAGTAATTTATTGTTTCATATAGATTATTATTATTATTATTATTATTATAACACAAACCTACAATTTTTGGGACTGACAAATTCGTTTTTAAATACTTCTTGAGAAGAATAAACTACAACAAAAACAATTCGTTTGTGTTGATTTTTATCAAATTGGATCAAACAAAAATAATAGTTACACTAACCTTATTAATATGATACATTAAGAAATTCGTGCATGTGTAGTAACTTAAAACAAGATTAGCTAATTATCTAATTAAGCTGATATAATCCATTGTTTATCTAACTAAAATCTAAAAACAAACAGTAATTTGTTGTTTTATTTAAAATTATTGTTTTATTTAGTTTGGAAAACTTTATGATACTGATAAGAACCAGGTAATTAGATCAAATCAAATATTACATACTCTAACCTTAAATTAAATGAAAATTAAGAGATTTATCTTTTTATCAAAAGATAATTATGGAATTAAGCTGATATAATGATTTTTTTTTCAAAATAAAATGGTACAGTAATTTGTTGTTTCTTTAGGTCTCTGAAAAACTATGATCTGTCACAAACTTTTGATACAATCTTGAACAAATATTAGAATCTTAAGAACTGAAGAGTTCATTTCTAAACATTTCTTTCAAAGAAGAATCTAAACAATAAAATCAATTAGTTTATGTTGATTTTGGTCAAATTGGGTTAAAATGATGATACATTAAGAGATTTGAACTTGTATGGCACCTTATCATAAGATTAACTAATTATCTAGTTTTGATTTACTAAATTATTTATAGAAATAAATAAACAAATAAATTTGTTACTTTATTTAGAATTATTATGTTTCAATTAGTTTTGAAAAGTTTATAATATTTCACAAATTTTTGCCATAACCATCAGCAAACAAATCCAAGAATCTTTAGAACTGAAAAGTCCGTCTCTAAACACTTCTTTCAAAGAACAAAGTAAACAATTAAATCAATTGGTTTGTGTTTATTTTGTAAAAAGAGGATCAAATACAATGAATAGGCACACTAACCTTTAATTTGACGATTACAAATTATGAGATTTGGGCGTGTAGAGTTTTATCAAAAGATCAACTAATTGTGGAATTAAACTTATACATTGATTTTTTTATCAAAATAAAATGGTATGGTAACTTGTTACTTTATTTAGATTATTACTTCAGTTCGTTTGAGAAACTTTTGGTACAATCTTCACAAATTAGATTAAAATGAAGACACATTAAGAGATTTGAGTGTATGCATACACTTTACCATAAAATTAACTAATTATCTAATTAAGCTGAAAAATATTTTATTTAATTTTGTTTGAATTAGTTTGTAAAACTTTGCCCGAATAAATCCAAGAATTTGAAATGTCTGTCTCTAAACAGTTTCAAAGAAGAAGCTAAAGAGCAAATTCAATCAGATTGTATTAATTTTGTAGAAACATAATCAAACACAAATAATAGTTACACTAACCTCATTGGGTTAAAGTGATGATAAATTAAGGGATTTGAGCGTTTTGCCAAGAGATCAACTAATAAATAGCAAAACGCTCAGTCCATAAATTATGCAACTATTAATTAAAATGATCAAAGTTGTTTCACTGGAATCTTAATTGCGCCGAGTGTTGTTTCGATTGCGTCACACACACACACACAGACAAGCAAAGCACACTCGTTTCGGTACATTATGTATTAAATGAATTTGAAGAGGTTTGTTTGACGTGAACGAGCGAGCATTCCCGGAGACGGAATAAAGAAAATTAGAAAGTAATTACCTCGGGCTTTGTCATGAAGAAAATAAATGCTAAAATTGTATTTGCCCGACAAAAGGATTACACTAATTAAATTTGAACCGAAGTAAAATATTTTTTTGATAAGCCGCGCACAAATGTTAACAATAACAAGATTACGCGGTCGAGCCCCTTTAATATTCCTTTATTGGAAAAATAACATTTCCAGACCGAATCGATCCAATCTCGATCATTAGCGGCGACCAACGCATAAATCTTCTTTTTTTACGATATCAGGAAGGATGCGTTTATTCGTAATTTAAAGGCAATTGCCGTCGCTGCGTGTTAGAGCCCACAATTAATTGTTGGGTTCGGTAAGCCCACGCGACAAACGGCGTTATTTTAATAAAATAAATTGACAAATGCGCGCCTCTAGTTGCACGAAACAATTGTTTCAATCTTTATTCGGTTTAATCAGAGTCAATTAGCCGTGCGCTGATGGAAATTTATCGCCGCCAGTTTTTGAATTATGATTTAAGATTGGAAGCCGGATTTACTGGGGCAATAGACGGTGCATAAATCTTGGAACCTTCGGTGAGTTGATGAATGAAATGCGCCCGGCTTTATAAAACGCAGCAAAGTGCACTTAAAATAAAGTTTTATAAGAACTACGAGTTAGGTGGATAGAAGTATCTAGTGTTGATTTTAAGCAAATTTGAATCTCAATAAAAACTTGACTAGGATTTCTATTATGGAGAAAAGTATTTTTGTTTTCCTTTTTAAAACGGTATAAATTCGAACTGCTGAAGGAAAAGTGCAAACGCGAAAACATTTCCAATGCAAATCGGCAAATTCACCACAAGTTGCCAACATGGATTTTGCTGCCGTACGTGTTTTATTTAAAATTCAATGTTGCGCATGTAATTGTTATAACCCAGTGAGTTTTCAATTAAAAACAAGTTGATTTATTCTCTGCCGTAATGTCGACACACAAAAACACATATTATTATTCAATTTTCCACAAAAGCCGGATCTAAAACGAATGGCATGTTTTCACGACATTAATCCGGACTAATCATATGCAATTATGAACATTATTACCTAGTAATACCTAATATTTTCGGTTTCGTATGGCAAAAATAAAAAGTAATTTATTTATAACTCATCTAACGCGATCGATTGACTGCATCACGAAACCCCCCACGAAAGTGACGTTTCGCATGAAACAAAGCGGATGGATGAGTCGGTTAAATTTGGGTTACTTTAGCCCCGAAAAAAAAAAATGATTTGTATTGTGCGTATTTGATTTGAGGCACGAGGTTGCGTGATTCCGGAAATGGCCTATAAATCTTTTTAGCGTACCGCAAAGCCGCTGGATTTTTGGTGATTGATTGCAAATGAAAATCTGGCACAACATCGATATTCGAAATGAAAAACTAAAAATCACAAACCGTTGTTTTTAGCAGGGGATAATTAATTGGGAACTTCTAAACGTGGACTAGTCAATTAGCTACAACATTGCATATTTGTTCAGGCGGCAATAAAACGAGGAATTCCACTTTCAACTAAAATTTTATGTGTTCCTCTTTGGATCCCCGAGTCCCGTGCCCGTCGCTGTTGTTTTTATGCTAGCAATCTGTCAAGGAGATGTATGTGAAACATAAGGTCAATATTTATTTATATATTTCCGAAAGCGACCCCTAATGAACGGTCTCATCTTTGTCTCTGCGCACTAAAAGCATATACAGGACCTTAACCTAAACATTTGCTTTAATTCGTGGCCCTACGGTTTGGTGTTTGTCGAAAGCCAACCAAAACACTCCGTGTCGAAGATTAAAGCTAAATTGAGTCAACAAAAGACGTATTCGGGCCAAACATTAAATAATGGATCATCGAGGGGAACACCAGTTCACGTAAATACGGACCATGTGGTTTTGTGATCAAGAATTCAGAGATTAAACGAATTTGAATGGAGGAGAGGAAAGCTTTTAATAAAGGCTTTTGGTGTAAAAAGGTTTTAATTACATTTGCCAAAAGTGCGGATCACACATACTTGCTAATTGGTAATTGCTAAAAGTGTTCAGAAATTCACTCATTTATAACACTTATAATAACGAAGTAAAACTTTGTGCTTAAGGAATGTTTAAAAATATATTTTAATTGTACAAATTGGTGTTAAACTGCGTTTAAGTTTTTATAATCGAGTCTATTAATCAACCGAGTAATTTTAATGCGAAGTATATGCCTTAGTCAGTTATTATTTAATTAAACATTCGAAATTGATTAAAAAAATAACAAAGTAAACGTGTTCTAAATTGCAATCCTGTCGAGCTCGTTTCATTACTCGCATGTTAGATAATTAGAAAATAAATCTTGCTTAATAGTTTCCGTTCTCATACTTTGACATTATACCAAGTGAAACAATCTAAACAGATTCGGTTTTTTCCACAATTTTCACATTTCGCCAGCTCATTAATTTACAACATGCTTATTTATACTGAATCGGATTTTTTCCTAAACATAATTAATTTTGTTTGTGTTCGAACTTTGATGTTCCCGTCAGAAAGGGACTTCCATTAGCCGTGCTTCTGTTTGTGCGAGATTTTTTGGGCCGCTCCCGTTCACAGGGCTTTAAATAAACCAGAATTAATTGCCCAGACGTTTCAGGAATATTTTCGAGAGCCGTAAAATGCCACCATTGTTTTTGTTTCGGTTTCTAAATGGCACAGTTTCGACGATGACTCAGTACCTTATTACCGACTTTTGTTTGACTCAAAGTAGTTCAGAAAGTTGCAAAGTTAAATCGTCATAGTTAGTATTCCTAAAGTTTTTGAGTTTGAGTTGCAGCGAAGTTTGTAGTCTTACAAAGACAATTGGTCGCTTAATAATGTTCAAATAGTGAAATGGATCTTATCTATTTTAAATGCAACGTGATATCTTAACTTGGTAGCGTATTATACAATGACGATTCATTAAAATCGACTCTCCTCTATCTTGAAAAAATCAATAACCCCGGTAACGCGATAGCCCATATAATAAGCAAACAGAAATTATGCTCTGTCATTTGGTTTTCGTTTTAAGCCCGAAACGAAAGGAAAACAGACTTTCCAAGGGGGAGACCTGGCTACTTATAATATTGAATTTTGAATTATGCTCGGATGAAATCATTAAACCGCACTTGGAAAAGTCAAAGGCGCCCCCGAATTTTTGCGGGTTATATTAAGTTTTACGCTTGATTTACGACATAATCATTATAAATCATAGACAAGGTGGCGGATTAAATTAAAATTTAAAAAAGGGGAACGTCCAATATTACAACCGTATATTTGAATCGAACTGTCACCGTTTTAATGGAATTCTAAAATCAGAATTACTTGGTTATTTCTGTCTCAGTTTAGATGAAGTCTTTAATTATCAATTTTAGAGGAAGAGATCTTAAATTTAAAGTGCTTTCAACCTTCATAATTCATTGCTGTTATGGAGTTTTTTGAAAAGAACTGTAAAGGAACTGATCTCTTTTTTCTTTCGTAGTCACCGACTTTTTTACTTTACACTAAAGAATTGGAAATGGTCCCTTCCTTAGTATCATTTGATTAAGAGGAAAAAAATGACTTAAAGTGGTTTCAACTTTAATAGACTTTCCTATCGTACATTATTTAAACTAAAAAACTGCAAAGAAATTGATCTCTTCAACACAGAATAGTCTAATTTAAAGTGCTTTTACTATTGTATTTAATCAAAGAAGCAAAGTAGTTAATCCCTCCTTCCTTCCACATGATTATTTGAAGAGTCTTCAACTTTCATGATTATTTGCTAATGAAGACCATTACATGATACTAAAGAACTGCAAAGGAGTTGGCCACATCTACCTTTCAACACCTGGGTGTGACAGTTACCATATCATTTGACACACAGAAAAATTCTTACCTGCAACAGTTAAGGTGGCGTTCTTGCTTCTCGCCTTGCCCAGTGCGTTGCTGGCTTCGCACCAGTAGACTCCCGCATCGGACTCCTTCCGGCTCTGCATGACCTTCAGGAAGAAAAGACTTCCGGCCGGCAGCAGAACCCGATGGCTCCGCGCGTCCTGCGGCGCGGTTCTCAACAGGACCCCGTCCTTGTACCATGTTATGGTCGGTTCCGGTTTACCGGAAGCCTGGCAATTCAACGTTGCCGGCTCGTGTCTGGCGACGCTCGTGTCGACCGGGTGTTCGGTGATTTTTGGTGGCTGTTGGTTTTCGTGGTGGTACGCTGCAACAAAATCGAGTTATTAGTTCGGAAATTGCGTTATTGCGGTGCGAATAAATCGATTTAAATCGCACGGCCCATGGTTTAATAAATAAAGCGCGGCGTTCCGTGGCGTCGCGTTTAAAATTTTTTATGGCACAAATGAAAAGTTATGGACACATAAGCTGAAATTATTATGGCCTAATAAATATTCTTTACAGCTCGTGTAATCTTATTATGTACGTTTTTATGTGACGGCTCGAAATTTCGTTTTGACAAATTAATTATTTTATTCTGATGAAATATCTGGCTGCTTAAGCTTGTTTACAAGGTTGCAGTAATCTCTTGTTGTGTGAGTGGCAATTTTGAAATTCCTCACTGATAAAATATTTGTTTCTGTTACAGCTAGACTAATAACATGTTTCACTTTGTAATTTGTTATGTCTGCACAAGGTGCTAAAAGTTGTTTATATTTAATTTTTACAGTTTTAACCTTCAGTTTATCTCATTTAACATGGGTAGATTATTACATAATAATTTCTGAGACGTGTGTAATTATCTGGAGAAAAAATTGATAATGAAGATAATAAATTAAAATCTTTATGAGCAAAAAAGTACAGTTACAAGGGAGGATTTAAAATTTCAAAGAAACATTTTTATTTTCCGGGCCGTTTATATATGCGGTTTTGTTTTAAAGCAGTTACATTTAGTACAGTAGTTTTTGTATAAACTTCCAACTTGCATGATTCAATAACAGTTTCGATACAAACTTTTCGTCCGAAATTTTTCGTGTACATTATGTTATCTATCCATTTATGAGATCGATAACAAGAAAATTGCCCTCACTTCACCTGTGCTTTCGATTCCGCTCACGCACTGCGTATTGAAGGGGCGGCCGCCCTCTCTTAATGTCCAGGGCTCAACTTACAATCATATTAAACCCATTATATCTCGATGGCGTCGTAGATGATATTTTGCATTCAGCACCATCTCCTCGTAAGGATTTCGACTTCGCCGGCGAAGAAGGCACCCCCTGTTGAGAGCCCCGTTATCTATGGATTTACAATATCGCCCGGTTTATGGAGGGGGGACTCCCCTGATCAAGATAAAGTGATCTAAGATTATTACCTAGACGTCTGACAATAAAAAGGTGGATAAGGGCAGTAAAAATAACGTTACTGCTGCAATAAAGTGAGTCGACTTAGTTGTTTTCAAAGGTATGCAAAGAGAAATTTTTATGCACTGATTCTTTTTATTATCATCAACCCGTATTGAATAAAACATTTTTGTTTAATCTCACGGACACGATGTTAATTACGAATCGAATTCTTCATGTAATTGTTTTTATTTTCATCCTGTCTTGTTTCAATCAAATCCCAAATAATGACTTTTAAATTGTACAAGCAACAAGAACGAGTCAATACGGTACGTTGGGCAATGTAAAGAGATGGACCGTTTTGGAAGTGTGAATTGGACGGGACTTGTCTCATTAAATTCAATATTGAAAATTTGACACTGACTGACAACTAATTTAAATCGTTTCAATAAAAACTGAAATTACATGTGTTCACCATCCACTGCCAAGTGTACAAACTATTGTAGGTTAAAATTCAAGTATAATTTAAAGTTAATTGGGAATTTCTTTTGATTAAATTTTTAATCAATATTTAAAAAGTATAAAATTATGAGAGAGTTTCTGCAATTCCTGACAATTAGTGTTTCAATTTATTTCTAAATTAAAATAATTAACTGAAACGAAATGGGAAGGTGTTGGTTGCCGCCCATTAGTTAGGTGCCAATTCCGATTATTGAAAAACTTCCCTTCCGAAATCAAGTTTAAAAGACAAACTTCATAATAAAATTAGTTCCCGTGTCACATCAAGGTCTATGATCAGCGAAGTATCTAATCCGGGAGTTCTGTCCCTTTAATTTTGATTAATCTGTTTAATATTTTCCGGATGGCAGTGAATGAGCCAGCCATTCCGAAATGCAAATACGAAATATTAAACTCAACTTTCTGCTTTACAAACTCATTCCACGAGATATTCTAAATAATTAAAAGACTCCACTACCGGGGCTTTCAGCCAGTTTGTTTAGTTCTGTGCATCAAACTTCACTAATTGATGGAATGCTCGAATATTAATTAGACCATTTTAATTATTCAAAACCCTGCTGCTGCCTTTTATATTCGTAATATTTCTGTTTATAGAAAATATTGCGGCATATTTTTTATTAGCTATGAGAGAATTACAAGTTATATGTACGTTGATTATTATTATCATACGAATACAAAAAACTTTTAAATAAACTTTTTATGCGAATATACCAAACTCCAAGAAATAAATATTTTTTTGTGTGTGAAATCTGTAGCATTTTTTTTTTTTTTTTCATTAAAGCCGACATTTCTGTAAGAAGTTTATCAAAAAACACTTATTTCCTCCCATTTCTTATTCAAATGAGCTAGGGACATTAGAAAATCCTTCCAGTCAATTTATTCCTCGCAACTGTCTCATCAATTAAAACTGCCTTACCAAATTTGAGCTAGCTCTCCCAAAACCATAAATGGCTTAGTAAATCGACAACCCAACCTTCATTTCCCATTCTTATTAGAGATTTAAACGATTTAGATTTGCCTGACGATCAAAATCTAGTTGCTGTCAGCTTATTCTTTAGGCTCATCAATTATACACGTATGGAACGGTGAGTCACATACGCACAAGTAACCATCTCCTCCTAGGCGACTTTTTAACCTGATTACAGTTGTTAGTGTGCCCACTATCTGAAGAGGGGGGATTACCCTTAAGCCCATCATAACGACGATAAGCCTCCTAAGATCGACTAACTAATCGGCCTGCTCGGACACACTGATAGCCAATGATATTTTATCCGGCCTTAGTGAAAGGGGAATGTTGTCTTTTAGTGCGTTTATGTAGTCAGATAGTTAATTCGTGGCAACCTTAAGGCTAATCCCAGCTGAATTATTTAGTGGGGCGCACGGTTTTTGTCGAGATGAAGCGAAATTCGATATAAATTAGGAGGAACGAATTCGAGACAAGCGGAATACCATACCACATATGAATTATGGAACGCTGAACACTGGAAAGGTTCAACACAATTTGTACGCTTCAGTTTAATATTGTAAACAAGACATGATTTGGCACACAATCACACAAAGATGATTAAGACGAGTATTTTGCCTTTGTCTAACTGACGTTACATATTTTGCAAGATTCCCACTAATACCGTTACAACATCGTTTCGTTTTGCAGGTAGTTAGTGCCGGCGTATCGATTCAATATTTCATCCGCCTATTCCAAAAACGTCGCCAATTAATCACAACCAGAAACAGTTCCGGATGCATTTCCACACGACCCGCGTTGTTTCCCGGGTGGATTTATCGTGCTTGCTAATTCCTCATTAAAAACCTCTGCTCGGGAGCACGTAAACGTCTTGAGCAGTTTTGCATCCATTAAAGAGCACCCTCGTCGGTTATTGCTCGAAGGGCCGAAGACATCTAGATTCCTGTGCATAGACAAAACAATAACCCCGACCCCTTAACATGCCATCGAACATTGCAGCTAGCGCACAGTAACGTCAACCCCCATCAAACATGTGAATTCCTTAATGCTTCTATTTTTGTTTCAAGTCTTTTACAAACTAAACCAATTGGAAACAGATGAAATCTTGTCATTTTTTAACAGAATTTAGGACTTTTCGAGGGTTGAATGTGAGGTATACGTTTTTGAGGTTTTTCTGCACTGTGCATAGGTGTCGTGCAACAGCGGTGTGTTTGGTAGATTCGTCCTCCAGATTAAAAGTTTCGGGTCGATTTAAATTACGGAGTAATGTCTATGGGCTGTGTGTGTGCGGGGTAATGCAATTCATGTAAACCGAGCTGGATTGTTTCCTAACATGTCATGATATTTAAATAATGAACTTTAATCAAGCCTTTTAATTATGCCCCCAGATAAGGAACTTATTTCCCCGTGTTGTTGTGTTATGTTAAACACACAACCGTTTTAGTGCTTAGTTGTTTGTTGAGGTTTGATAAAAACGGAAAAATAAATTGGAAAACTTTTTGTAAACATATAAATATTTATTAATTGAATCACAGGTAATGGACGATTTACATGGCGGACTGATCAATATTGGAACGTTACAAAGCCAGTTTCTACATCATTTTTTATTCCATTTAAACAAGGACACTCACGTTTGTTAGTTCGACCAACATCATGATTTATTTTTAATCAATCGTACGCTTATTATTTGCTATTAGTAAAAGGAGTTTAATTTATCGGTAATACATGCAAATCTTATCACCTGTAATGAGCGAGTTAAAATCTTTCCAGCTTGTTAAATAAAATCGCGCACATAACTCGATCAATCCGTCGTGAAACATAATTACGCTACAATTCCGACACATTCAACTACAACGTTAACGGCGATAATTTTAAAATTTAAGGCAATGATTCACGGCTAATGAGAACGCCGCACAAAATTCCATGATGTGCGCGAACAGCCAGTCCACCATATCAAGATATATCCGTGACGTTGTGCAGAGCACCTGTCAAGATCGTTACGCGGCAATAAAACTATAGCATCTCGGCCCATCGTTTATTAATTTAATTCGACTGCATAGCGCGAATTCCTCGACAGGCCAATCTCGAGTCAGAGTCAGGGGTGGGGGGGAGCTTCTCAACTCCACGAGATTTCGCAGGAATGCGGAAATCGGCGGGGAAAAAAGGGTGGAAAAAGTAATTTTCCGAGACAGTAAGAAAAGTTTAATTGGGAGAGGGAAATCTTAACAGTAAACATGCCTGGCTGATTTAATTTACGTGCTTCATGCTGTTTTGACAACGAATTTTTTCAATTGTCGATACGGTCGAACTTCGATAACTGGGACCGTGACTTGCCAGGAAAAAGTTTCACTTATCAAGATTTCAAGTTATCAAATAAAATACAAACTAATTATAAATATATAAGGTGGCCTAATGAAAGTGACTCGAAAGAGACAGGAACATATTTTTAAGTTTTTTAGATCGCTGCTAGGGGGTTTAACACCACTGATTTATCATAAAAATCAATTTTTATTTTTAATTTACCAATTATTTAAGACATTTAAATTAATCATCTTGAGGATTTTACAAACGATATTTATAAAAATTAATAACAGTAGAACCTCCATAACTCGAGCTATCATTTGTCACAAAAAAATTAAGACTTCGAGTTATTAAATAGAATAAATACATACTTAGAAAATTATAAAAGTATATTTATCATGTAAATATGATTAAGCTAGATATTATAGAAGATACTGCTGAAGTAAACTACTTATCAAAAATACATAAAATATGTAACACATAATACAATCAATTATTATTATTATTATTATTATTATTATTATTATGTATTATATTATGTAAAGTTTTTATTTTAATGCAAAAAACAGTTATTTGCGTTTAACGAAATGATTTTTGTTGTCATTTCATAAGCATTACTATGCAGGGGTCTTTAAGACATTTAATTGGAAAACCCCTTAGTACAATGTACTTCCATTTAGAATTTAGGATGTTGTAATCATGTAAACATCGTAAAGTAAGTTATAGGGCCTTCCAGCATTATTCTAATCAATCGATAATTGGTTTTAGAATTGTTAGCACCAGGGAATCCGTTCGAGCATAAGATAGGTATCATCGGAAAGGAAAAACCTCGTGGAGTTAACCTGAGGCAGAAGAAATTCGACTTATCCAAGGTAGTGCCAAATAGTTATTAAATAAAAATTACACCTAATTTTCACCCATTAATGCCATTATCGTAGTTCTACCGCATTCTTTTAAAACAACTTAAATTTGATTGAACAGATGTCGACATTAGTTATTCTAAAATATTTCTCAACTGTAGGGCCTTCATACGGAAAAAATATATGACAGTATGTACGTAGAGTTTACACAGGTTGAGTAACTCAAAGATTGTTCTTAATTTAAACAAATGAGGATTAGCTTCTAAGTTTTACTTTTTGCTAAAGAACGTAATCGAATTATTGGTGTTGTTATCTGTTAAACCTTTGAGTACGTTCTTCGAAAGCGTCGACTGGCAATATTAAAGTGTCCTAATTTCTCGCAACATAGAACAGGCAATTTAAAACTTTTAGTTTTTCCGGACTTCTCAGCGAGGAAGGCTCATTATCCTAATTACGGCCCCGGAAAAATAATTAATCCAGCCCTGCCCGGGCATAATGTAGTCGTTGTATTGTTTAATTTCGACGTAAACCGAAGGAAATAATTGCGAGCTAGCGACTAAGTGCCATCCAGTACAGAGGTAAGTGTTATACTGTGTAAGTCGGGCGTCGTTAAGGGTTCTTAGACACTAGACAACCCTTACTTGGTTATTGCCCGGGAATACAACACCAGGTGTGCCGCGTTTCTGGAGTGTCGCGAATTAACGTATTTTGAACCGGATACTTTCAAATTGACAGAAATTGAACCGTGGAAAATTGTCTTTTTCATTTACGTAACTGAAGTCCGTGTTCCAGACGTTTTTATGGTTACCTTTAAAATTGGACCTACAAAATATCTGTTTATTTCATTACGCCATAAATCTCACTGCACATTTTATGACGAAGTTTATGTTTGTCACAAGTTGAAATATGATATCTGACTATAATGTTGAACACCAAAAGGAAATTGGAATACTAAGAAATTTATATTCTGTCTCGTTGCTGATGTAAATAAGACAACTTTTTGTGATTGTAAAAATATACTTTGGTTATGCTTTAATTAAATGCAATCTGTATAACAAATTGAAAGTTTATTATCTAATTTTGCTGTTTTCATTAAATTAATTCTAAATAAACACAGATTAAAGATATGCAAATTACCTCGTAAAATAAATACTTAACGAACGGAATATAAAAACGGTACAAGTTTTAAATTATTGACATAGGCGTAAAATTATGCACTTATCTATTCCATTAAACACAGGTTATTGAAAATTAAAGTTTAATACCCCTCAATGAAAGCAGTCAGCCTACATAAAGTTTCCCTGTATGCCATAAAGTACCTAATTTCAATATTCGTCAAAAGCACAAATGAAAAACCGGGAAAGTCATAACATAAATCATGAAATAATAACCAGAAATTTCTTAGCAATAAAACCGGGCACAATACGGAATAAAACGGGAGATAAAGCACTTCTGGAGTTACAAAGCGGTCGCGTTAATATATACATTTTAGTAGTGAGTTATGACGTCTGGTAATTAAATAAAAGCATTGTCTTGTCATATCTGGCCACTTAATCGTGACTATTTCGAAACTAATTCCATATTTATGGGGGCGGGGGATGGGGAATGCCCGAATTCGTGCCCACAAAAACGTGAATGTTAAAATTTTAATTCAATTAACGCAATTCAATATGCATAAACTGGAAATGAATTTAAATAGGTAAAATTTTCACTTAAAACAAACTCTGCAAGATGGAATTTGTAAAATATGTTCGCGGTATAGTTTACGACTTCATAAAATATTAAAATATAACCACGGAATTGCGTTCCCGGAAAATGAAGTTATTAGAATTTAAATTGGACGCGCGATTAGAATCTCATTACAGAGGTTATTGGAGAAAAACTGATACTGGAGCAGTTTAAACGTGCAGATCGATAGCTACATACATAAAGAACCGGATGCATAAAGCTGAAATATTTTATTCACTTCTGCTGTTTTCGTCCGATTTCCATTTGATAAATTCATACGTCCCGGATGCTAAACAAATCCACTACATATGTCCGTATAATTCGGTCGTATCCAAGATGGCGGAATCCTCAGACAATGTAAAGGCGTTCAGACGTCCCGGGTTACGAAGGTAATAGCCGGGAAGGAAAACGGGAGAGGACGGGAGTAACGGGGTCGACTTATCCCCTTATTAATACCCGAAACGATCACTTTTTCCCCACGCGGAACGTTCCTCATATTAATTGGGCTGCTCTCTTAACAGGTTTCATAAACGGGTTAATAATGTTTTTAGTTCGGTGCTTCATCATTTTTCATGCAGTTTTATTAGGGCAACATCCATTGTTATGAGTCGCAACACTTGTTGGGGGAACATTAAAGACCTTTAGATTCTCGAATTGGCATTAAAAATGATGTATGATCCTGTTTAATATTTCTTAGACTAGCAGATTAAGGTCACAAATCGTTTTGTTTCATAATTAGTTAGTGGATACGTTGAAGATGATTTCTTACATCGTCTAAAGTCCAACGAAAAAGTAAGAGGAAGATACACCAACATTGTGGTAGATAATTTAAGAAAGTTGAAGACCATAAATGATTGTTATTGGAATTGGATAAAATGAAGATGATTTGCAACATCACCAAAGGTGAACGAAGTCATCAACAGGGGAAATCAAACCAATTTCGTTGCAAAGGACCCTTGAAAGCCGAAAGACCATAAACCACGGTAACTTTGAACTAGTTAAAACGCTCTATTAGTTCCAGCCAATGCAAATACGTATTTGAAAAAGCGCACATGTAGCGAAGAACATAAAAATTTAATCGCCATATCATTTTATGAGTGTGACCCGTCGTTATGTGAGCGTCGTAAAGCGTCTCGACTTTCATAAAATTAAACAGCTGAAACAAGTCAGTATCCCAGGCCGTAACGGGTGATTTTCAGGCGTGCTGAAGTTGGCCGCTTGATGCCGTCGTATGCAACATTTAGTGTTGTTTATGCCGCCACAAAAGTTTCCAGAGGATGCGGGAATTAATTTGAGTAAGTGGCCAGTCAACGCCGCGTAGAATTATGGTCGCTGATCTATTTTTGAATGGCCGGGGAGAAAAGAGACGGAAAGGACGTGGATTTAAAGCGAAATGTCGCAACGGCAAAAGATTTATGGAAACGTTTCCTTAATACGTTTGAATGTTGCGAGTGCGCTCCATGATAGAGTTACATGTTTCATTTGTCGATGGGTTTTGTTGCTTTCATGCACGTGCCACACCAAACGGTTATTGGTCTTCTACATTCATCATACTCTCGTATCCGAGGCGAGACCAATAAAACTGCAAAGATCCAGGAAGTCCCAGAACGAATCTCTTTAATAAATCACTAAATCAACTCATCGTTTATTATTTACGTTAAGTGATATGTTAAATATTGTGGTGTGAATCCTTTTACCTGACGTTAGCATTATGTTGGCCACAATTTTAAATTATTGGCTGCATTTAATTGGGAAAAGTCATCCACCCATGCCTACGCAATTAAACCGTTAGACCGACGGGAATTAAAAGGAAATAACTCCTCAAAGTTGTTAAACATAATTCTTGCCAATTTAAATCTCGGCGGGGTAATTTGAGATGATAATTAACTTAATTTCTTTGTTCACATTTGATTTATCACAAAGAGGAAACCCGAAAATTTGGGGCTAGCCAAGTGAGCGAGATGCAACCGAGCACAATGGCGGCCAGTTATGGGGGTGTTTAATGGGGTGGGGGTAATTAGCGACGGGGTGGTTAATTAACCAGAAAAAATACAAAAGAACAACGCCACTTTATTATTCTTCGCCACTATAGTACAATTGCGCGGGCTGAATAATTAATAGAAAATCCATATTAACTTTAATAATTTTTTGTTACAAAGATGGCTTTGCATAACTTCCAGTATTCAATGCAATGCAAACATTTATGAGTCTGAAGGTACACATAAAATTTGATGAAGATTTCCGAAAAGAAATGCGGATATAAAGACCGAAACACTAAACAAGAAAAAAAAACAGGCAATTCCGTTTTAGTGTTATGCATGTATCTGATAAAAACCCGCAAGTGAACCGAAATGTTCAGACAAGACAGGAGGAACTTGCGCCGCAATCATTACGGGGCAACTACGATTTTAAGCACGTATGAAAAAGTTAGTAGTGCAGGAGCGTAACATAAAAACGACATAAAATCCCCGCCTTTGCTTTTTTGTTTCTAAATCGCGGATCCTTTGGCGGAAATCCCCTGCGAAAGTGGTCCCATAACTCTGTCGAATAAAAAAAGCTGCGGCACGCATGAGAAATATCGCATATTAAGATGATATCTAAGAAAACCAATACTGGCGGCAGGGTGCAGTTACGATGGAGGGACTGCATGAATATAAAACAGCCGCCCCCCAACCGCCCCACCGCCCATAAAAATGTTAAAAAGACGCATATGGTAAATTTTTTGGCGAAAATCCGTCGATGGCCATTCCGCACGGAATAATGGGCCAGTGTTCCGGGTGAGAATTCGATAAAATTCGCATTTCATCGAATGCACTTTCGCTATTGTTAAGCAAAAATTATTGGGCGACGGGGCCCCGCTTCCCAGATCGTAAAAGTACACATCTGGGGAAATGTACAATTTTTCGACTTGAATTTTAATAAAATTGTAGTGTTGCGCTTAGATGCGGCAATTCCAAGTGCCGAAAATTACGTTATTATTCTTTCAGAAGAGATTAAACATATTCGTGTCCACAATAATGTAGTACAAAATTAAAAAAAAAAAAACTGAAAATTTAATAACATGCCAATGTTTTGGATCTGTATTAAAAAATATCAATATCAGGTCCCAATGCAATTTATAATGTTAAAAATGTTCGTGCATCAGGAACAATGCAATATTAAAATTCCTGCGTCGGAGTGCAATATTGTATTCGTGTGTTTTTTTATGGCCGGTTGCAGGAAAAATCCGCGGAAATTTCAGTTACCTACAGAACGTATGCAGGATAGATGGGGCCAGCCACCGGCGGGATTTGATTAAAACATTCCACGAATTTTACCGATAAATTCGATGGCGGCGAGTTACTGATGTTTCACCAAATAGTTTCATTCGACTTCGGGCGATGTGTGATGGATGATGAACTTAGTTTGGCCGCCACAAATCTCCTTCATACAGCCCCCGGACTCATGGAATTGTATGTCTGACTGTCTGCGACAAATTTACAGAATAGATGTCGATAAATCAGTGTAAATATGTCGTAAAATTGGAAAGAAAGTATATGAAAGATTCCGCGACGTTTAAATTCTAGACGGTTACACACGGAACGTCAATGTTTATCTGCGGCATTGGCTCGAGATAATAAAAACTTTTCTTCTACGAGCTTTTATCTAGTCTTATCTATGGACTACATTGTCTCGATTTTATGTGGCAGAACTATTGTTAAATACATATTGCATCCACTCTTTTCACACTCTATGTTTATTTAATATTTTTAAGTCTTACTCCACGATAGAATCAAACAAGAACGACACAAAAAATACTGAATTGTTTCTATTGTTATAAAATAAGTTTGCACTTATGATAAAACCATAAATATTTAATCTCATCCAAATTGCAAATTAAAATTCGTTTACTTTCAATAATACGATTGTGTTTTCAGTTTTCTCCTTATTATGAAACCAGAAAATTGAGTCAGTGCTAGATTTCAGTAATTTGATAATATTCTTTTGAAGCCATTCATTTACGATAAAATTATAGGTTCCATTATATCGTGGCAAAATCACAGTTTTAAACAAAGTAATTCGTATCAGATAATGGCTTTGTTGATTTGATGCATTTTTATACGAGCCTTTTCCATTACGCGAGGTAACTACTTGACACTCAGCTCTTAAGAGAATAAAAGTCTTTGTACTAACTTCATCAGTTCCATAAAAACCTGCACGGAAAAAGTTTACTAAGAAAATAACTAAAAGACGCCGTTGTTGTTCCCACCCAAACCCAATAACTTTACACCATGATCTTTATGTCCTTTGAGGGCGACCTTATCAATGGAAAACTGACTGTTAAATCATGTGTCACGGCCATTTCAGTCCCTCTGTCCAAAAAAAAATACGCAATAAAGAGTTTAATAAAATAAAAGATACAGGAGGGCGTGTATTTACTAGACCGAGTGCAAGTGTCCACATTTTTTTCCAGATAAGCCTTCGGTGGGTGTTTTATGGCGGTTTTCTCGCTTCCTATCGCACTGTTGCATTCGACCCATTTGTCATTTGCCAGTTATTGGATCAATATGCACAAAAACTCCCGCATTGACTCGTAAACTTCACAGGATTGAATCAGCTAGGTTCGAATCCATTGAGTTAATTAATTGAAGATTACCGTGGTTAAAACAAAGTTGAACAAATTTTATGCAATGTTCTAATTAGATTTTTTGTTGTATAACAATGTTGTAACAAAGAGTTGATGTAATGAACAAACTTTTGATATTAATTTTTAATGGGAGTAAAAACTGCTTGTTAAACTTTATTTGGTATACATTTAATAATTTTTAGCGGGTTAAAACACCCATTTTAATTAAACAACATGTAATAATTATTTTCCTGAAGCTTAATTAGTAATGAGATACAGTTTAAATATGACAGCCAAACTATAATTAATAAAATTGTTAACAAGGATCACACGATATGTATTGTGCTAGAAAAAAAGCAGTTCCCGGGGTAAAAATGGGCTTAACCGAAAACCGTGCGCGTTGTTTTGTTTTCAGGAATCGTGCCCGGCCATTAATCCGCAAACAGTGTTATCGCTTGCGCTTCCTACTCCTACCGACGGCTTTTATCCTATTGAATTTAGTGCTCTGGCCAGCCGACTCAATGTTAATTAAACCATCCAGTTTATTACCGCCACCCGGAGTCCCGGGGTTGCGGGTGGCGGCATAACCCAGTTACGTTGGTGTGTAGTACAACAGTTGATGGGGCACTGAAAGGGTCGGAATAAATCTTAGAAAACAAATCGTTGATTAAGGGCTTACAACTTGTAGATTATGCAGATGCGAGACGGGCGTAATGGTCAGAGTTCTGGTCGTTGTAAGCCAAGGTCTAATTTATGCAAACATTTACAATATAAACGTATGGCGGTTGGTTATCTTCACTTGGAATTATCGCCCGCACAACAAGGACAAAAACGTACTAAAACAATCAAGGAATCAAGGAGTTTATTTACAGCGGCAATTCGTTGGGAGGAGATCGTCCTGGCTTGGGGAAAAGATCCGGATTATTTTATATCTTCTGGACGTTGAGGCATGTACCAAATAACCATAACCATTTTTTTAGACAGTGAGTTAGGGAGGTGAAAATGCAACTTGTTTTTCAACCGAATAAATGACCCTGGATTGTGCATCCCCCGAGGATTTATCGGGCGTTTCAAGTAAAAAACGATTCCGTACACCCCACAAAAAAAAAACAAATTAAACGAGAGAAACACGGCCCGGAACTATTTATTTGCAATAATGGCCTGAATTGAGTTGTCCATTAAGCGATTCGCGTTTTGCGTTAAAGAGTACTCATCAATCCGTTTGATTTCATTAAGGACGAGTGTGCTCTGCCGTCTGAAAAGCTAATGAAGGTAAGCAAGGGGTGGATTAAGAGCCCGGCACAGTCTGGCCAACCCTTTTCTTGCATTTTCCCCGATTTCGGATTCACCACCGGGACTGATTTCCAGCATCAATTAGAATCCTCCTTCTCCATCTCACTCTCTCTCTCTCTTCGTTGCCCGCTCGAGCGCGCTGATATAAATTAAAGCCATGAATTTAATTTGTTTGTTTTATTTTCCTCATTTACTTATTCCACTTTGTTTTAATGGCTTTAATCATACCGGCACGACCTAGCCTCCTCGTCTAACTGCGCGAATTGAAATTGTTTCGTGGATGACTCCGGATTCCAATTGCTCATCGGCTATCGGATAACAAAAGTTCGGGATTGCCCAATTTCAACTTCAAATGAAATCAATTTCATTTGCGAAACTTTCGCCCCCTGTGCGGTTTTGTAATGAAACATTTTTTTGAATGATCATACTAGATAACGAATTTATTAGCCTCCTTGTCAACTTAGCATTGATAAATCCTCCTTCTTTTTTAGACCATTTTAGGTGGTGATTATAAATGGAAACTAACAACTACGTTGCTCTGGGAAAATATTATGTGAACAACCTAAATCCTTTGAAACAAAATCCTCATTGTACATTCCTTGCATAATAATTTGTGAGCCAGTTGGATAATTTTGCCTCATTAGAAACTTGGGCGTGCCAGTGTCCAGTTTCTGGTTAAAATCAACTGACCCAATAGCGAAACTTTTCCTCTGATTAACTCCGTAACGAGGTGTCACATAAATTCGTCGCGATATAATTCCTGCCACGCAGACCCATTAGGTGTGCAGGGGTCAAAAGGATGCGGCCCCGATGTTAATCCTGCAGGATTAATGTCCTTTGTCCCGCTCGTATGCACGGGACAGGCTGGAAATTGGCTGATACTGCCCATACAATGGGCCTTCATCCCGGCCACTTCAAAAGTTACATTAAAGGATTACGGATATTTTACTTTCGAAGGTCGGATCGGCTTTAAAACTAAGGATTTCGGAATCGTGGGTCCAATGAATGGGACGCGGTCTTTAATTTATTTTTAATGTAAATTAGACTGAGTGGTACATGTTTAATTTTCTTGTTCATGATAAGGGTTCGTTGTTTTTTCCTTTCTGAACTTTTCCCGGCTTTAAAACTTGCATACCATTATTTCCATTTTACTCGGCCCACTGACGGCGCTTTCTAATATCACCGTCGAAATGCATTCCGTGTGGAAACTCAACTAAAAGAACAAAACTTGTGTTAGTCGGCTCAATTATTTTGTCTGTCAAACTGTAAGGAATAATTTAGCGTTACCGGGCAAAATAGAGGGTTTGCTATTGATTTACGTGTCAAGTCGCTACGATAAATGTTTTGTTTTTCGATTTAACTCCGCATATCAATATCGAATCTAATATTAACTGTACACACATACACTGACTTTTTCCGCGCCGGCAGTTAATGCGAGCTTTCAGCCATATTAGAGTACACTGAAATTGTACATTTGATGTTTAATCAAATTCGAAGGTACAAACAATCTTTTAAGAAACGGCCGATAAAAATTCCAGTCTATTGAATAATTTCGAAATGCAAAACACATTGTGGATGTGAATGTGAACCAGCAGCTAAATAATTTATAGCCATATTTTCGCCAAACTTATCTTTCCATGGAATGCACTCCTGACAAATTGAATAATACATCTCAGATATTTGCTGAAAAATAATTCGCGGATGCTTTCGAGCAATTGCAGACTATACAAGTACGGCCGCACATAAATCATTGGAGTGGTGGAGAAGGCGCCCCGCGCGCCAAAAAGACAACAACGACAGCAGCAAAAATTGTATCCAAGTTTTCCGTTCCACTGGCAAAAGTTTTTCGATAAACAAGTGCAGGCAAATTTATCTTCTGCAGATCCGTCGCTTATAAGAAAAAGTAATTTAAACTATACAGATAAACCGGATGGAAACGGACGCATTTTTATGTTCTCAATTTCAGTTTCATTTGTTTTAGTTTGGCCAATGGCCACGTTGATCTGTTTCATCCGTTTTATGAGGACTATTTAGACGAACGGGCTTAGACTGCTCGCCTCGTCTAATCGATTTTTTTATATATCAGTGACGCCGGATGAGAAAACAAACAGGATAATAGGGAAATTTTTCCAAATCACCAAATCCTATTACAGTCCACATATGGCATTAAAGATTCTCTATTTTTTAAATCGAATGTGATTGCTTGTGTGCATTGGGCAGTCGCATCTTCGTATTTCATTTTTGCACAAATTACTGTTACAGTCCCGATCGTCATCGGCTTTCCAAAATTGGCATACTCAATGTGATAAGCAATTTAATTATTATAAACTTCTGACCTCATTACAACAACCCTCACAAAATAATTACCACAAATCAAATTAAGAAAGGTTCGTCCATGAAAAAATAAATCACTGCGTGACGCTTGTAATCTGATATGACCCGTAAACGTCATCGATATCAATAATTATGCATTATTTCATATTGTTCGTTTAAATTAAGCAGACATAATTAAGTTGGGGGAAGTCGGCGTAATTCTGTTTAATATATAACAAGGCGGCTTTGTATAATTATTTAGGGTATTAATAATCAAACGTAATTCCGAGTATTATGCTGCTTCTCTCAATATATCTGTGGGTATGCTTGGTATTGTTGTTTTGCATTGTTCCATCGTTTACGCACAGACATATCATTTATATTTAAATTGAATTGAATTTCATTATCAATTTCGATTCGGTTTTGTTTCGTCAAACTGACTGCCATCATTTTCCTTCCATCCAACAACATCCGAGGGATATTTTTTTAGTGATAAGCTTTTGGGGCGACTGAGTCAGTTTAAATTAATTAAATTATTGACAAATTTAAATATATTTAAGACTTGTAATTGTAATTATAATTGGTGGTGTGAAGCATGAGATGGTTATAAATTATAACTTACAATATAGAGGAATTTCAAGATATTCCATTGTCTAGTTATTTATTCAATACAGCGAGCATAATTAGATAGATAGATAGAACCAGTAATTAATTTAACATAAATACAAATTCAACATCTGTTTTACTGGAATACTACACATAATTACTAGTTACAAATTAATAAACACAACTCAATTTGATGAATTTATTCATGAAAGAATAAAACTTTTATTTATTATCATACTTACAGTTTTTTTAAGTCATCATAATTTATTGCAAAAAAGTCAGTATAAGCTATTTTATTGTCACCAATTGGGACACTCCCGCAAATTCTGAGCATTTTTTCTTCGGATGGAGATAAAGTTAATTCGTATTTTCGTCGATTCACGCTCGAAGGATTTCTAAGGAAAGTACTGGATTTATTGCTGGTGGAAATAAAAAAATATGACTGCCGAAATTAACGTCCCTAAAAGTTCTATTTCGGCCGACCTTATCTAGATTCAGCAAAACCTAATAAATCTCCTGGTAAATGTACAATATAGTGGTGCTGTTAAATTGCTAGATTTACAGTCGTTGCTGAATCAGAAGCTTCACACAACGGGACCTAGTTTCAGTTAATTTCGGGCTTTGTTAAAAATACATTACACCAGATTAAACCCGACTAAGATAACCGGAACAATTTAATTGAATTCATATACGATTAGAACTATTCCATTAAACTAAAATCGGTTCGTGAAGTTGAATTTTCGGTCCACTCCCCTAACAGATTTTCAACAAGTAACTTTTTCCACGTACGAAACAATAACTTGTACAACTTAAGCCGTTGCTGATGGAAAACGGTTCGGCTTCCGTGTTCCGTTGAAAGTTCGTCGGGAAAACAATAGCTGATGGCTCTCGGCAAGGCTCGCAGGAGAACTTTCCTGCCGGGCTACGTGTTACAAATAACCAAGTGCCAAATCCTGCGGCCTTCCACCCTGACCGAAACTAAAACAATAAAACGCGCCTCCGCTTAATCTCGCGTTCACGTGATCGGGAACAAACAGAAGTTTTAACACGTGGCCGAAATGCACACTGAAAAAGGAAAAAAAAAACGGCAGTATCCAATTACGACCCCATTTTGATTTTCAACGGCGTTTCAAGCCCCCGAAACATTTTCATAAGGCTGATCTGCGTCGTGTTTCATATTTTTATCGCGGCAATTGCGATCTCCTTGTAAGTAATTTAAGTAAGTGCTTCTGCAACTTCTCCGAAATTCCTCGGCTCCATCCCTCGACGCTCAGACGGGGACGCCACCCCCCTTTGGCGGGGGCTTCCTTTACATTATAATCCTGTTGCTGGATTCGAGACGATGTGTTTCTTTCTTGAAGGGATTCGGCGTGGAGGGAGAATCAAGGAAGACGAAAAGTGCTTGAACAATGCTGATCTGTATTGAATCAAAATAATTATATTCACTTTATAATTTAATTCCGTTATTTTGTTTCCTTTGAGGAATTTTTGTTTAATGCCGGAGACTGGTAAAGCCACACAACTAAAAGAGTCATTCATAATGGTTCATTAGCAATTCTAAGATAGTTTTGATTGAAATAAAGTAAATAGTTGTAATTCGCATGGTGAAAACATTAATCATCTCTTATCTGAACGCTTTTGATAGGAATAATTTCAAAACAGCTTTACACCTAACAATTTTCTTGCATGTAATAAAAATTGCAGCAATAATTATTGCACGCCACTATTATCACGTCCAACAAATTCCATGTAAAGATAATGATTTCATATACAATAGTGCATTTTTTATTTCATAATTAGCTCGAAACGTTTATTTTTTGATGTATTCCGTGTTAACATGTTACGTTATCAAAGTAATTTTTTATATGAAATTCAACCCCTCGTTGACGAGTTTAATCTCAGCTCTAAGACTTATCCGAGAACAAGAAGAACATTGCCATTTCGTCAACGGACCGAAACGAGACGGAAAACGCCACAGCATATTTGTGCATTCCTTTATTATCATAATATTATAAAATGAAAGGAATAATCAAATCGCATTTGAATGGAAGGGAATTTTTGCTGCCATCTCGGTTAAGCCGGGACCGCTTATTGAATTTGGTCCGCCTTTTTCATCCCAAAAACATGTTTCTTTGTGCGCCGAATTAACCTCGTCCAAGGCTGAAACTGTAATAATCCACACGTAAATTGTTTCCTGTTGTATTTTATTAATTTTCTTGATGAACCGGAAACACTCAGGATAAAATCGACAGCGTACATTCCAAAATTTATTGATGCCATAAAACTGGCGGTGATCGGAATGAATAAATCCGCTGCGGTAAAAAATATTGTTGATGTATCGGCCAAGAAATCAAACTCGCATTTAGGAGGATTTATAAGGGGAACGGGCTCAGTAAGAAATATGATGAAATTCGATGCGGGGGAAATATATTGAAAGTTTAAAGTAATATCGTAGCCTGGAAAGTTTTAAATTAAGTTGCATTATTTATTCGTTCCACGCGGGAAAAATGCATCCGGGTGTTTGACCTAATGCTCCATGCACTCTTACGACTTCGTTGTTACGTGCGAAATGACAGAAACTTTCGTAGAACTCCAACTACGAGCAACATCTGTAACATTTATCTTGCAATTAAACGAACTGGAAGTCTAGACGAAGAAATGTAGGTGGTGCGTCAACCGTATTTGTGCGTGGGACCGGGCGAATTTAAATAATTACAATTTATGCAATTGACAAGAATCTTATCCCATCGAATTTATTAAGAGGCGTCACAATAACTCGGACCGAAATGAGGACTAAATTATAGAGTGAAACCCGAGCCGTTTAGCAACTCGGATGCGACAGATACTCCGCATCAGATGCGGTAATTTAAGTGCGGTCTCAGTAATAAAATGGATTATTAATCGCGTCAAAATTGTATTAATTGTTTTGGTGGCGAGGGATGGATTAAACAATTATTGTAATTGTTGGGTTGTGCGGAAATGTGCGGTAAATTCATTAAAAGGAGAATAACTTTAGACTAACAACTTCTGTGTGGAATACATTATTATCCTTAATCCTTGTTTTTGTTTTATCTAATATTGACATTTGAAATTTTGTTTTAAATAAATTCTGTTAGCAATACTTTAAAATATTTACTAGTAAAATAATTTTACGTGTTTTTTTTAATTAAGTAAATTACCATTTTAATAATATTTATTTTTATTATCTATCTATTATTTAAATCTAATAAAATTATGGCAATTTAAACTTTATTTTAAATATATTGTAAACCATAGTTAGATTTTAACTAATCAAATAGTTTACAAAATAATTTTGGATTTTATTTTTATATAGTAAAAAATTTTATTTAAACAATCTAATATTCCAATTTGTTTTAATTCGTTTTTTCATATTTGAGTATTAATATACTAAAATAAATATAAATCATTTTAATCCTTATTTTTTAAAATTTTAATTAAATTCTGGGACCATATTTTAATTCACATTAATTTTAATAATATATATCGTATTACTATATAATCTCAATCTAATGTATAACATAATTTTTGTTCATATATTTTAAAGGTTATTATTATTAAGAATTATAATAAAACTTTGTCATATTAAATTTTATAGTACGAAATAAACTATATTTTAACATATTTACCAGTACTTATTTTATCTAAACTTTTTCCAGAAATGTATGTATTATATTTAAATTATTATTAAATAATTAAATAATCGACAATTGATTTTAAAATCACGGATTCATAATAAAATTCTACAAATTCATAAAATTCATATCGTTTTATAATTCAAACATTAATTGTAAGACAAATTCATTATGAACACACAACATGAATTTAAAAGGAATGTCGACGTAATATAGATAATATCAATTATCATTTCTGTAGAAATTCAGTCAATTCGTCGAGATCATAATTCGAATTAAATGCCACGAATACCCCTCAAATATAAGATGATGTTGTTGTCGTTTGTGCGATCACATTCCGTTGTGTATCAAAAACTGGAGGTGCAGTTCCTTGCGCGCTTTAAATTTACCAAACGACCGGAATATTTCGCCCGGCAACGGAATTTATTAATTAATTAACCCTGTAAAAGGTTCATTAATAACTCGACGGTATTATCCGGAGGTATTTACGATTTTTAATCAAAATTATTTTGCCGTCCCGCACCCGTAACACCGCCAACATCAATATCGATTTTTGTTTATTAATTTAATTCAGCGACGGAGCACATGCTTTAATTAAAATTCGGAAAATTTCGTCTCATCCGACACCAGACTACAATGATAATTCATTTTGTTCATTAATATGGATGTTTTCGGCTTTGCTCTTGTTGTGTTACAGCAAATTTATCACAGTGTTATAATAAAATATGCTAACATTATTTTGATTTATTAATAATACAATGCACACCGATAAACATTTTATTGAACCAGATGTAGCAACATATGTGTGTGTTTTTGTGCCGTTACCATACATATATGGCGTAATATGAAACCGAAAATATTGTAATTTATTAGTAATAACTTTTAAACTTGTGTACTTTATCACGAGGGAATTTAATCTAAGTTTTATTGTCCCCGAGTGTTTCGAAGTAAATCTCCAGCCATTATTGGAAAACTTTAACCCTTCGGAATGCCCGGCGATCATCAGCAAATTGATAAAACAATATTTTTCCCCGGCGTAATAACAAAAACCGTAACTTCTTCCGACGATTCAACGGCCACTTCCTCCTTTTTTATTCGCCCTTGAATGACACTTAAGATACATCGTTATTGCATGATGTACGTTCCTGGACTTCGTCTTTGTTTCCCAGTTTCCGCATCCATTGTTTTTTTATCGTTCTGCCAAATAAGTATTAATTAAATTGGACTATAATGGTGTCTGGCCATTTTATTATAGGAAAATCTGCGTGACCGACTAAGTGGAAACATGATAATATTTGCAGATCAATGGATAGACTGATTGATTTTGTGCTAAGTGTATTGTGCGTCTCCCTCACCAACTTCCCCTCCTACTACACGTATAAAAATTGACGTAAACTCTCAAATTTTTGCAGATAAAAAGCATCTTTGGTTGGCAGATAAGGGGGGAGACATGTTAAAAATTTGTTGCCGGAATGGCACTGTTTCTTTCAGTTAATTCACAAAAGGGTAGAAGTATGTTTTTGCACAGCCAACATAAAAATAAATTACACGCCCCGAAAGTCTAATTAATAAATCCAACATCCATGCGGATTATACGGGAACATTATCAGTAAGAGGGGCATAAGAATTAATATGGGTAGCAGATAATCGTAATTACCTTTTCAGTAATTTTGGTGCCGGAACCGTGCAAAGTTTAATTCAGTTTTCGTACTTTACAGTCGCATAAATTTCATACGATACCGGCCCGAAACTGCAGTTTTATTCTATTATTGAATTATAAATTCGCATGTAAATTCCGAAATTACACATCCCTGACCGCCCGGTTTTATTATTTGTTACGTCGGCAGAAACTCAGGCAGGAAGTGAGAGCGTAACTCATTCGGAATTTAGAAAAGGTTGGATTAAGCGCTGGATAAATTTATATTCATTCGTATTGTTTTGTGTGCAGGTTTTATTAGTATACAGCAACGTCGAATATTACGAAGTTTAATGATCAGTGAGTCTATAAGGAACTGTAGAAAAGGGCAATGTTTTCAGTTTAGAATATTAAATAATTCCTTCTTTTACACACTTATCAACTCTAATTGTCAACAGTAAAAATTGTTTGCTACAATTGACACACATATTAAGTATTTTTTTTTAATTTAATTAATTTTAGAAATTTACTCTATTCTATTGTGGTTTATGAAGAATATTAATTATTATATTATTGAGTACTTTAAAATAATTTTCTTATTATAGTTTATATTAATATTCAATATTTCCTTAATTTACACATTTTAATGAAAAATAACAAGACAGAACTCTAATTTAAAAGGAATATTAAATATTCATTTAACTGCCAGAAGTTTGTATAGTTTGATCAAATTTTTTGCTACAGTTTAATTTAAGAAATATTAGCTTGATTTCCAAATTATTAAAACATTGATTTAATTTACAGTACATATTAATAAATCGTTTATCTGACAGGACTTTTAAATGTTATTTCAATAAACTTTTTTAATAATTATTTTAAGTAACCATTTAATTCGAGAAAATTGCAGTAGGTGTTATGAATGTAAGTGAAGTTGCACAAGTTTTCATGTAGTGTAACTGGCACTACACTTTTCATAAATACATTTATTTTATGGTAATTGCTAATTTGATGTCATACCCTTTGTTCGTGCCACGATGGTCGTACCATTTTCCTTACCTATAAAAGAAAAAAAACAAAGATTAAAAAACTTTCCAGATATTAATTTCTGTCGGAGGCAATGACATTTTTTTAGCTTTAACGTAGCTTTTATCTTATAGCTTTGATCTCCACTATTAATGGTGATAATTTCTTCACTGAAACCATTGTGTATTTCCCGCACTTCCATTCCCTTTCATGGAACCTACTTTCCATGTTGCCCATTCACATTTCGCCGGCCTGTAAATACGTTTTCGACTTTATTTATAAACATGTACCGGTGCGTTATAAATTAAAAACTTTTTTTAAACGCCACATGCTACCAATCACCTAAAAAGCAATTTATAAGCGCAAAACTTCGGGCCCCTAAATATTTTCGAATCGCGTCTCGAGCGGGGAAATCACTTTTTCCGCCGACGTCGAACAGTAAATCTGTCATGTACGTGCCTTTTCAGAGTCGACGCGATATCGAACAATACGCGGGGAAGATTAAGGGAAGATTAAAATGCGAGGGCGCAATCAGTCCTTAATAAGAAATATGTATTTGAACTACAAAAGTTTTCTTTTTTCCTTATTCGTCGAAGTTTAAAAATGATTTATTGTTTTTCGTCGATGCAATTAGTTGAGCGGGGAGAAACTTTACGGTGAAAATCGTTATGCACGTTGGTTGTTCAGACGAATTTAACTTTTTTGCGGCGTCGGACAAGGAGACGTAAAAGGCTTTAAAAGTGTCCGTGGTGGGGATATTCGAAGTTGTAAGCAGATAAAAGTAAGGCGGCCGCAAGGACTCAAAGGATTAGGTGTTTCGAGGAGCCCCCCTATAATGCACGGGGGATTTTAATAATGCATCGCACGGCGGGTTGCGTGAGACACATGGCCGGGTAAAAGTTTGGTTTTTGCGACTTTATGAATTTTTATCGAGTCCTTTTATGTTCGGCGGACGTCGATTTAATTATTCATCCCGGAATCTTGTTAAATATTTGTGTAATCGGGAGCATGTCAGCTTCATTTTCATAATCAATACTTCTCCCTGTTCTTCACTCATTAATTTGTGCTAGTGGATCACTAAAATTTTAATTTTAATATATATATTTTATTATATATAATATAAATATTAAAATATATACAGTGGGATAACTTGGAATGATATATCAATTAATTAATTTTGCCATACAATTTCCTAGTACTATATGGACTCTATGAACTGCTTTCTTTTGTATGGTCTTCTGATATGTCATTTGTAAGATATTTTTGTTCTCTGTTCAAGGATATTGCTGGCTAAAATCAGGTGAGTTGTAGCTATTCATGAGTGATTCCTTTGATATGTTAGATAAACTTCCAAAAAACTATCCAGGGTTTATTTCGAAATAATTTGATAATCTATAAAAATTGCAGTCAACAGTCAACATTTACACAAATTTTTTGGTTGTATCTATATAATTATTAGGAAGTAACTTTTTACGACCTCTCTGCATCTAATTTACCACAAAAGTTTCAAAAGAATACCTGAAAAATTAAAATATAAATGCCCAAAGAGTTTTTAATTGTCACACTGTACTTAATGTAAAACATTAGGGCTGTTCGGGGTAGTTATTAAATCAACTAATTAATGGCAACAAAAATTTTTAATGTGCAATTTGGTAACGACTTTCCAAATTACCGTCGATTTAACAAGAAAACCAGATGCGACGAACTTGTGTCATTAGCGTCGTGGAAAACGGATCTGGTGGGCCCGTTGTCAATCATTAGGTAAATTGCCGATCGGAACATCCAGATGTAATAAAAAGCGCCCTTTCGCCGCCCCTTCGTTCCCCACGGACGGCCGCATCTGTTGCTGAAACTTTTTGCACGGCGTGCACTTTTCAAGTGCACAAGTGCGCTTGCGGTTCTCGAGATTATCATTTTTGAATTCCGCTGCAAGTATTAAACACTTCCAACGACAAGGATTTAATGGCCGTAAGCTGTATTAATGGGTTTAAACGAATGGGTTTTACAGCTTGGGAATTATTTATTTGTGATTCGATTTTTTTTAGAAAACACACACACACATTCACACATGTTGACTGTTAACTACACAAACTCACCAAATTATCGAGTGCATTTTTTCGACTTGCATGTGTTAAAGTAATCTTAACACAAACAGAACTAGTGATTGAAAAAAATAAAAACAGTGGTTGTCCTCAGCATCATCCCCCTTTTGCCGCGATATTAAGAGCCGAAACGTCTTGCCCGTAGGCCGTAAATCATCGCAGGAAATACGTGTAAACATATAAATTATGAAAAAAAAGGAGGCGACACTTTTAACACCGGTTATGTAACATAAATTCAGATCATCATAAATTAGACGCGGGTGCTGGATAAGGGCGTATCGGGATTTTTTCATCATCTCGCGGATGGCGAGAGTGTTCTTTAACGTCGACACTCCGTTACTGCTACATTTGCCCGAGCGTTGACGTTCCGAAGTGCCTTCGTCTGTACCATTCCAGATATATTGATGTGAATAGATTAGTTCGACGGAGTTTTCCGTGCCACGATTTTTCCTCTATAAACAAATTTAATTGAGCCGCGAGCGTCCGAAGATTTCAACGATCGAAGAATGTCCGACGACAGTTCCAACAGCGGTTTTTATTTTTGGATGCGGCCACCGCTAACAGATTTATTTGCGAGGATAAATATTTCAGATAAATACATAAAAATGAATGGGCTATTAGGATGGTATAAATATACAACTGAGAGGAACATGTCAATTGGATGATGTTTTTAGAATTGTGAATTTCGATGTTTAAACATCAAATATCAATATCCACATATTACAGTTACACAAAGCTATTTTTAAAAAAATATATATTCCTGTTTTATGTGTATAGTTTCAAATAGAACAATGTAGCTGTTTCATTTCAGTAAAATATATCAAATAAAATGTTAATCCTACAAATGAAATAATAGAAAGGCTACTTTTAATAATGCTGAAATAATTTATGAATCGGAAAGCAACTCTGCAAATATGAAATATTCGAAATTACAAAACAAAAATCGTTTTCATTTATAAATAATTTAAATTCATCGACAAAAATTATTGTAATGAAATTATATGAAAATAAATTGTGCATAAAATTCATCTACAGAAAAACAACAATGAAGGATGTAAAATAATATTTAATTAATTGGAATAGTATAATTATGTTTTTTAAAGGAACATTGTTTTAAAAGTAAATATTTGATGAAATATGTATATGTATTTATTTATTTGTTATTTAATAATATTTTTTCTTCGCAATCAATTTTTCAGTTATTCATTTTCATATTCTAAATGTAAATAAGTTTTTTAATTTTCACTTAATATACAGTCGAACTACGATAACTCGAACTATGATTTGCCTTAAAAATTAAAAAATATATTATTATTATTATTATTATTATTATTATTATTATATTAAGTTTTACGATAGAATTTATATTTTCATTTTCTCACACGAAGCCTAAAAGAGAAATATAACCATTATCACTATAAGGGTGACATTTAATTGGAAAAACCCTTAGAAAAATTTAATTCCATTGGAAACCATTGCCAACCAATTTGATTCTAGTTATCGAAGTTCGACTATATTACCGTTTGTTGCATATAAAAATTGTAAAATTCTATGCGCCGGTATTTTGATGGTTTCAGGAAACGTGGGGGTGACAAATCAGTTGGTCGCCGTCAATTCCTAATGTGAATCTGTCAAGCTCGCAACTAATGACACATCAGACAAATCCAGGCTATGAACTGCATCTAAATATTGTAAATGATCGTGCGGTATGTAGACCACACTCGAGATTTTCACACAAGAACTGACAGAATGACACGCCAGACAAAACCAAAAGCAGCCAAGATAATTAATGACGGCTTAAGGAAGCAACAGTCCTCATCCAATAAGGAACAATTAAAAAACCCTCTCCGCATTCCTTATACACTTATACACAACGCGGATCTTTTACACGAAACATCCATTAATAAGACATTAGGGCCATATGTTGCCATCATACGTTTGGTGTAATGAAAACGCAATCAGTTGCAAAGTTCATACCCGCACCGTTGCAACTGATGATTTGCAAATTGCCCGCCCCCAACGCAAACGGGGCCGTCACGTTGCGTCCCCCCAGAAAACGTCAATCATTAATTCCCGGCGATTTTTTTATTAAGGAATTAATTAAGTCATTAGCGCTCCAGCAACAAGGGGACTCAATTTCGGTAATGAATCTTGCTTATTATGCAGAATTGATCGATGAGTTTTAATCTGAAAAGTTTTCAAAATTAAACAGGCCATAATTCATAATTCACGATTCCCGGTCAATTTGCCGGTACAGTTGTTCCAAAAAAGTCACAACACCACCCATTCCTTGCGAGTAGATGGAGATAGATTGTGGTGCATTATTGGAAAAGATGTTGAGATGCAGTCGACGGGGAATTGCAGACGCAATAAACGGACAAAGAGAGGGCGCTTAATCGCGGCACTAAGTGATCGGCCGTTTCAGCAATCCGCCACCTGCGATCTCGGCCGCACACGCTCTTTGTTTTCCGCAGCGTACTGCGCTGGTAATTAACTAAGCCGCTAATGGAAGCTTGAGCTGCAACGACCGATGTTTTTTAAAACTGTTTGGCGAAAAAACAATGCTGAAAAAAAAATAACCAGGAACATTAACAAATGTTAAGCGGTGGCAAAAACTGCCCGTCTGTCAATTTAATGTTTGCAAAAAAAAACATCCGGATTTACGACCGAGGATGTTAAAATTGAATTAAGGAGTGTTTTCACCGCTCTGATTCGTTGCTACCCATAACTGGTCATCGTCGGGATCTCGATGGGCGCATGTGTGCGGGACGATTATGCGGGTAGGTTTTGGTAAAAATGCAGAAAAGATGTTTTCGGCCATCCTTCACGGCGACGCGTCACGGAACGAAGGAAAATTATCCGCATAATGGGCGGCATTCATTAGAGCTGGAAACTTGCGACGCTAATTTGTGTGTAATTAGATTTTCCGCCTCCGCGGTGGCGAAATATATTCTTTATGCCCGTAATGCCGGGGCTACGTTCGAACATCCGTTTAGTTAACCGCCATGTGGAACATTAAGGACGCCGACAAGAACGCTCAGGATCTCGGTAATTGATATTAAAAATAACGATTTTCATTTAGGAACTGGATTACTTAGACAGCCGGTCACTGTTAGCATTTAATGTTGTGAATGATAAGCCTTTAAAAAATGAATGTCAGATATGGGTTGATGCAAAAACGCCATCTTTCAATTTGGAAAGACGAAAACGGAGGAAACGGAACAATGGACTGTTTCACAATACGCCATTCTTCGTCATTTTCCACTGTGGTGAAAAAGTATAATTCAAAACAGTTTAACAAAACCCCAAGACGTTTATATTTGATGAGAAGACTGAGCAAATTTTGATTCTGTGTATAAAATTTACTGAATATTAATTCAGAAATTACATGAAAATCTTGTATCCCGGACGGAACTTTTACAAACAATATTTTTAACATTAAATTTATTATAACAACAAGAAGATTTGATACACAATAATAAAGAAGCTATTCATTTTGGGAGTATTTGAGGAAATCATTCAAGAAAGTATTAACAATTAAATGACTAATGAAATTTTGATTCTGCATTAAAATTCTACTAAAAACTAATTAAGAATTTTCATAGAAAATTAGTAAGTGAAATGAAACTATCACAAAAAATATTTTTAACATTAAAATAACAATAGCAGTGAAATTTTTATTGTGTATATAAAAAACTAAGGTATTCATTTTGGAAGTATCAGTTAAAATCTTTCAAACAAGTTAACAATTAAATTACTAAGGATATTTTGATTCTATATATCAAAATCTATTGAATATTAATTTATAATTTTCATAAACATCTACTAACTGGAAGGAAATTACAAACAATTTAAATATAATCTATATTCCTATCGTTATTCTTAATGTTAGTTCATCAACTAAAACAACTGAAAAATAAAAAAATATATTATTCAATTTTACATTAGGTTTGAATTTTGTGAATTCTTCCATTTTCTACATATTTTCGTAACGCCCATTGCGCAATTACTGCAACAACTTAATAGTTTTGATTGTTATTTTATTTTTATGACTTCCAAACGATAAAACTAGCTCGACTCCATGTAATATACGTTTTTTAATGTCCAGATTTTATTGTAGATAAATCTAAATTTTAGTGCTTATGCTAATAATCATCAATAAAGTGTCGAGTGTTATAAATAGATTTAAAACTAGATAAAAATACACGGTTTATTTCGGAGAGTGTGTGTGAAAAATGCACCGTATGGTGCGTTCCCATGGTACGATTCAATTTTCATTTTCCCTAATGACATGTTGGGTGCACAGATGTATGGGCAATAAATATCGCTCATCAATATGGAAATTAGACTCTAATAGCCTATAGTTCACGACTTTTCTTTGTATTTAATTTGTAAACATAAATAAATTTTATATGGATAATCTATGCCTTATTTTATGTGCAAACTGTTAAGTTTAGTATACAATAACAGTTTGGTTTCATAGAGGAAAATGTTGTTTACTACTGATTGTTAATAATCTTTAAGTTGCAATACTTAATAGTCACTTTAACGGAACATTAAACAATGCAACAATAATATGTAAATAATGAACTTTCTTAAATAAACTCCGGAAATTGAAAACACGATAAATATTAACAAAACCTGGCATAAAATTGAGAAAATTTCTATAAATATTTAGTTAATATAATTTTAACAGAAAACGTCTTCATGTAAAATGACAGGTAAAAATTACTCACTCTGCCAAAGCCCCGCGATAATAAACAGCTCAATCTGAAATATGGTGTTTGTTTTACCCGAGAGAAAGTTGCCATAATTAATTTTGCAACGGGTACATAAATGGCAGCGGAGTGAAAGGGGCCATTGTATGGAACGGCGTTAAATCCGGACGAAGGAAAAAAAAACCATCCACTTTACAGATCATTTGCTCTGATATGCCTAATTATAATTGTAAACGAGTCAAAAAACGATCAAAGCACGCTGACAATCTAATCGCTTCGTGCTCGCTTGTTTATTGTAAAACAGGAGCACGCTTTGATTTCTTTTGCGGGCCGGGAATTAATAATAGAGTCATAAACATACCATAAATGATAAGAATTCTGAAAACGTGGGGTCAATATTTCCTTGTTAGCGACATGCACAATACAGTTTTTTTGTGGCCTTTATCGTTTTAAAATAAGGAAACAAGGATTTGCTCCAACTGATCTGGTTCACTCTCTCTCTTGTGTTGGCTCCATTAAGTTAATTTAATTATCGTTACCACTCCTTTACATTATTTTCCCAGATGTTTACTCCATAAAATTCAGTCATCAGTATGTAGATTATACATTTACGTTATGATGAGTCAGGTGTATTTATGACATTTTAGGGAGTCTCTATGTCAAATTTTAAGCTAATGATAACCGATATGTGCCCGTGACATTCATAATCCACACGATATCCATTCACATCCATTGTTTACCACCCCCATACGGGGACGGTATCATTGGGGTAGTCACAGTCAGAATTACAACATCTGGATGAAAAATATTAACGCTCCAGGCAACGGAGGCCACCCTTTCTCCTTTTCACTTATATCGAAAACAAATTGCATTAATAATATGATTAAGAGAAGTAATCACAGCTTTGGGCTGTAATCTGTTTTGTTTAAATGCAGTTTTCCTCTAAATGCCATTATGTCTTTTCCAAAGGGGTGTTTCTGATTTCTCCATAATAGAATATGTACTGCACGAGGGAGAAAATTAAATCACGATTTTAAATATTAATCGTCTGTTATGGGCTCGTTCTCACAATGGATCAATTTTGATTATTAGGTTGTTCGTTGGCACAGGACAATATATTGAAAGGATGAATATTATTTTGCAGTCTGAATCATTGATAATTCCCATTAATGTATAATTCTGAACGCTAATCATTAATATTATTATTAAAATTATAATGTTAACATAGATAAACACATTTGTGACATATGTCGGAAAACTGAATAGAAAGTGTTGGGTAGCTAATAATCAAAACACATTCACTCCAGTTTTAAAGTAATTAATTTTAGGAAATAACATCGCCGAGTGACTTTGGAGCAAAATTACTAAATATCAAAGAAAAAGTATCCTTCTAACGAATGCTAAGATACAACATATTTGAAATAATTTTAATATCGAATAATCTATGTGTGTTGAAAATTTCACTTCCAACAAATCATAGAAAAAAATGTTTTCCGACATATCCAAACAGAGACACCAAATAAACTAGTGTTTTATCTTTGATCTGAGTTGTGGACTATTGAAACAGGTCTTAATTCCGTAATAAACCACTCGAAACGGCATTTCGTTGTCATTTCGAGGCAAAGAATTAAGAATAGAGCCATAAACAGTACCGTTCAGTCGATATGGTGCAGTCAAATAAGATCCCCGGTTAAGTTTAATTGAACGCACTCAGGATCGTTATTGATAAATGTACTGGGTGGGTGTCACGTTAATAATTTATGCATAATAAAAAGCCCATTAACCAACACAACCACAATGAGCAGTGATACAAATAACGCACACGTGTGTAGGCAGTGGATGTGAATCGTGTAGATTCAAGACTCGCAAGGAACATGGATTACACGGAACAATTGCCGTCTGGGGAGCGATTCCGTTCGGCGGTGCCACATGCGGATGCACCGGGATACTGACGTTTTAAGAAATTTACTTTGGCCGTTTTGTTGTTTTAGGTTGCAAGGCAACCGTAGACAGCTTTATGTAATTAACTTATGGGGTGATAACTGCTCTTCTCAAGTGGCAGGTGCGATAAAATTAACAAGTTTATGTTGAGTAGACTACAAGACACAAGACATAATAAAACCGCATCACCCCGTCATATTTGTCTAGTTATTTTTGGGTGGAATGCGGCGTAGATAAATTTGATCGAGGCACTAATAGATTTAGGAATTGGCAACCAATTTTACCTTCGACAAATTTAAAACCATTCTTCTTTAATACACCATTATTATTAATTATTAATTTAACGCCTATTTTAAAATTCATTGTGTTACAATGGCAATTAGGTGAATTTCATTTCTTCAATTGTGCAACATCATTAATTTTAAATTTATTAGCACTGGTGTTACAACGCATTAACCGTGGCCATTAAACCGGCCATTAGCTGTAATAATCAATTGGACCGAGAAATAAAAACTAAAAAATTCAGTACGATTAAACAAGCCGTTTTCTGGTGGAGATTTCAATTTTATTCATAGTCGATAAATCCTGCTTAATGTGTAGTTTGGGGCGTAAATATTTCGAAAACGATTGCGGAAAATATTTAAATGGCCAAACAAACGAATATTTCTTATTTATTGCAACTACCTAGAGGTATTTATGTACGATTCTTTTTGTACGTTTTTAAAGAGGGCTTTCGAGGCTAATGTGCAGGAAATTTTCCTATTACGATGGTGGTGATAAGCTCCAGAGCAGGATTAACTGCCGGCAAAAAGTATAGGTAATTATGGTAAATAAATGAGCGACTCTCCACACTCGGTATTTCCCTAATACCTCACACAAACACGTGTCCATTTCGTTTTCTGCTCGTCGCACAATTATAAACCGTCTCAAATTTAATTTCAATTGAAGGGTCCGTAAGACGGGTAGGGAAACATGTGTAGAGCCCGAAGGCGGTCGCCGTCGATTTCCTTATTTCCTGCAACGATTGTCTAGCAGGATTGATTTATTTATCCCCCGTCTCGCTCGCAAACCGGAAAAATCCACAACCAGACACGGTTACGCTACAATAACGGCAACATCGCTGAATTAGATCTTGAAATATCGCCCCCGGACTATTGACTCGGCGCTAAATAATTTCTCTAATTGAACACGGCCAGAAATCGAATATATCCGGTGGATTGTGTAATTAATGGGGGTTGATATGGTCCTTTTTTCATCCGTGTGTATTGAGAGAATTCCGCGTTTTTCCAATTAAAAGTGTAACGATTTTATTTGGTACAATGCCTCGTTTAATTTAATACTTTTACTCGTTAATTTAATGGGGATGATGAAAAATAGTATTTCGATGTACCCGGAATTTGTATTTAACAACGTCCCTATTTGTCAAACCATATCTGACGACATATAGACAAAAAGACAATTAAATCTGAAATCCTAGATGGTCATGGTCATGTTTTAGGAGGGACAAACAATAATTTCTATCGGATATCAATTCAGCCACAGGCGATTAAGTCGAAAGGTTCCGATAAGTCCCAAACATAAATATCGACCAAACAGAAAAGAGAAATATTACCGTCTGTCTAATCGCGCGTTCAAATCCTGCGTTGCAGTTCTTATTTGGATATAAAATTATTAAAGTGGTGTAGGACCCCCATCCGATCAATAAATAAAAGTTTTATGCCCGACATCACGATTTTATTTACGGGCAATATAAGTTACGGTTCCTGAGATATTTCTCGATTTTATCGTTGATTTAACTTGCATTAGATGAAAAAACAAAACGTTACAGTGTTTTATTGCTACATTTTGTCTGGGTGGCCAGTAAATCATGGGTGGATTGGAACCGTAACACCGCAAGGACAAACGGTTCTCTTAAGATTTATCCATCACGAAAATGCTATTTGTATAGTTCTTACTACATTGTTCAACGAGATATTAAAGAAGCTCGCTTACCTGAAAATAAAACAACTATTTAGTCATAGTTATTACAGGGTAAGATATATCATTGTAGGAATTTCATTATAATAAAGAAGTTTTTAAATATTATGCTTTTGTCATTTTAAAATATGCGAAGGAAAACAAGGAGAATCAAAACATATTTTCTCTGAATTAATGAGGTTGATGTTTTAAAAGCAAAAATAAAAATCATAGTATGTGTATGTATGTTGGGAAGAGTTGCTTCTTCCAGAAGAAAAAATCTTGCTTGAAGTATATTTAATATTTAAACATGAAACTCTTGTCTTTGAGGGCTTATAAATGTTTTAAAAACTAAGTATTACTGTTTCCAAGTACGACTTCGTCTTTTACTTATATACCATCAGAATATTGGCAGACATGGTTACGTTCGATCTGAATTAAAGTTTAAGTTGCTCTCCTAAAATATATATATACAGTGTTACTATGTAATTATGTAAGTTTCAGTAAATAAAGCAATTGTCAGTTTGATCTTGTATAAAACCATTAAAAGGCAACTCCAAACAACTTCGAATGTGTAATTGGGCGAGTAGTGCAGAACCACGATTATTGCACTAATCCATGCAAGTGAAGCGAAACAATCAGATGGAATGTGTGCAACAAAACAAAAATAATTCCCCCGTTCGGTAACATCAATAACAGTAAAGCGGGCGAGCAACTCCACGATTGTGGCGAAACGTTTATGGCCCGATCGTTTTTTCGATCGGACCGAAAGAGTTGCTCGTTGCTTTGTTGCAGTAGTTGAGGAAATGAGCCAGTTCCAGTGGATTTTTTAAAAGCGCAGATCGCCCCGAGTTAACGATAGCCGGGACGATAGTGGCTTTTTGCTTTGCGCGGTCCTGAAACGAGACAGTTAAGTCCCCGAAGTACAATGGCCATTGTGTTGCTCGTTGCGCCGAAGGTACGGGACCACTCTCCTCCGCGATCTTATAAAGAAATCTTTATTTACGGTTTAATATCGCCCGAGGGATTCGTTATGGTTAAACAAGTATTTAAATAAGACTGGGTCAAATGCATTAAGAAGCAATATGCGCCGCCATAATTAAATGAGATGCTGCCATAACGATCTCGTAAGTATATCGAAAAGTGATTTATATTTGAGTGAGTCGTTCCTTGTTATTTTTTGTTGGTTTAGCCCGGCGCATTGCAACACAGTCGCTTTAATAGTTACATTCAATGTAGTAGGTGATTTAAGGCTGCATGTGGAGATGATGAGTTATGAAAACAGTTTATCATAAGAGAAAGCTTCGGCCTTTTTTTATACGACCATTGTACTTGTTGCCTTTGGATTGTTTTTATATGAAACGTCAATCAATAATCTAATCAGATATTTGGTCAGTTGGTTTATCTATTTCATCCCTTCTAAATGATTATTAAATGAAGTTTGATTTAATATTGGGATTCTTTCATCAATTGGAAGAATAATAAAAGTATAATGAGTTTATATTTTTATGTACTCTTGTTTCATTATAAGTTATGGAACAAGAAGCAAAACTTACCAAGAGGTTATTTCAAGATGAAGTTTATTTCTTTGAAGTAGTAATACTACTGGTTTGGAGCGAATCTCAAGTTTAATAACGATTCTTAGAGTTGTTTACTTGCTACTCCTTTAATTATTAAACTTGGATTTTCAAAAATAATCTTCATGGTTGTTGTCACACCTGTGATTTATGGGGGGTTGGGAAGTAGCTCAGATAAACACAAAATCAACACAAAATCCAAATATATATTAGTCAATTATCTGCCGATGGCCATTATTCTTTAGAATTGTGTTGTAACAACGTTTCAAATCCATCACTTAATCTCGACTGACAAGTTCTTATTTCCTTTTATTCGATTAATAATTTTAGCAAGTGTTTGAAAGGCTAAGAATACTTTTTCTTTCATCCACTTCACTAAACCTTCTTCAATTACAGTTAAAGAATTGACAGCTCCTCATTTTCTTCCTTTCATTCATTAATAATTGCAAGAGTTTGCTCGCATTAAGATCTTATTTGTTTCTTCCACTTCACTAATTATGCTTGAATAACGAGTAATTGGCCCAAAGCATCAACACGTGTTATATTTAACACTCTTATTTAAATATGATTATAATAACTACATAAATTACGGAACAAAAGAGCTGAGAACCACCTAATTGGTGAAATATTTACGGACCCACCTTCGATTGTTCCTTTTCACATTTGTTATGTTAAAAAATGATTTAGCGCTACAATAACGGAGTTACGGCGCCCGTATTTCAACACGCCAATTCGTTAAGCCGTACACAAAACCCGGGGCAATTTTAATTTAATTAAAGGAACTTAAAACCAAATGAAATCTTGTAATTTTAATGAGGAATATGCGCGTTTATCGGCTATCAAAAAGATCAATGTTTAGATAATCAGATTATCATCGAACAAATGGGAATATTAAACTTAATGATATTCAAGAATTTTTTGCGTCATCATGGTCCAACAAAGGAATTTGGAATCGGACTACTTGAAAGATTGCTGCCAAGTGGAAACAATAGATCCTCGAATCAGATGAGGTGATAAAAAATGGGAAAAAGTGATTGGTTTATTTAAATTGTCGAAAAAATTATGCATAGAACACGCAATGAATTAACCATAACCATATTTCCTGGATGGAGCGGAACGAGTAATTTTTTTCCTAGTTGATAAATGGTTCAATTTATTTTATTGGTTTTTATTTAGCGATTCAGGAAGCCAGAAGTCATGTATATGTAAACAGGGTCTGGATATCGATTCAGTTTGTGGAAAATGCAGCCGTGAACTTTTCCATGCTATCGGAACCAGTGTGTATAAAAGGAGTCGCTTTTATATTATGCTAATACGATGCGACTACGGACAAGACTTCATAGAAGGAAAAATCCCTGACATTTCCTACATTTATTATATTATTTCCCCTGTTAGTTTTATATAAAAGGATGTTATTAAATTAAAAAGTATCCTTTAAGATGTATCTCCGCAGCGAGGTAAACGTCGTTACGGGAAAATAAATAAGTTTCTTTGAAAGGCCACCACGAACTGGAAACTTGGTGGTGGTTTTTGTAGTCACTTACGGTAGAAGGAAATAACTTATTCAAGTTTAATTAAAATAGATTGTATTAATAAAATTTTCCAAAGAAAACAGAACTTGGTAATGCAATAATGTTTATCTAAATGTGGTCCATATGTTGTTTGTTGTGCCCCAATATCCTATCAATTTGTCGGGGAAATCGAAAAATTCCCGATTAATCTCATATTAACCCCCGTCTGAAGAAACTGAAGGAAACGCCAGTGTTTTGGGCGACGGAAAAAATGGCGTTGACCGTTCGTAAATTAAATAAAACGGGAAGACCGATAGCGGTCCTCGCGACAATCTGTCACTCCCCAATTTCTTACGTAACCTCGTTATCTAAGCAATCTAGTGGGACTGGTATGCGTTTGTTGCGCGACCCACCGTGATGGGCGGGAAATAAGATTTTCGGGCCTTTAATTCGGGGATTTCGGGTGCGTAATGAAGATTTAATATATTTATCTGGGCCCGACCATGGGGGTCATAAACGGTGAATTAAAACTTCCGGGGGCCTACTTCAGTTCTAATTACCGCTGCGTTTTGCACTACATCATAAACAATTAATACGTTCTGGGCACTGGAATAATTACGGTCGGCCTTAACTGGGAATGTACCTTTTAAATTAATCCTTAATTGTTGTATTCTGTTTGAGTCGTAAAAAGGGCCCGTTTATGCCTCGTGTGGTATACATTCACATTTTCTTTAAACATTTTTTAACCTTATGATGTTTATTTTTTTAAAACAATAGTATTTTTTCAGATATAGTTCAGAAAATATAAATATCATTGTCAGTATGAAAATTATTCATGATTACATCATATTTTCTGTTAATTAAACTGACGAAACATTTTTCTTTTTCTTTTTAGATTTTTAAGTTGCAAGAGAAAACAATAATTAATAAATAATTTTCATATCTTTTTTTCGAAATATATTTAAAAACTTTCGAAGTAATAAAATAAGTTTTACTTGGTTAATCAACCGAAAATTCTTGTGTACCTTTCTCAAATTTTCTTTAAAATTATTCAGAAAAACAATTATTAAAAAGAAATTTTCTGTTAGAAATATATTAAATTTAGGATATTTAAATATCATTCTTAATAAATGCACCTATTATTATTTTTTTGTTTTTTATAATAAAATATTAAATTTTTATTTTGTTTATCCAACTGATTTTGTTTTCAGAGTCTTATGTATATCGAAAATTTTGTTGGAAATAGTAAAAAAAATACTATGAAAGTTACAGCTCTTAATATTCGGGAATGGTGTTCTCTTAGATTTTGAAATTTTTTAACTCTCGTTAGAGATAATATTTCAAAATGATCAAAACAGATTTTTATAAAAAATTTAACGCTCTATAAAAAATGTCTCTTACAGTTTTTTGATATATTCATTTTTTCAAAAGTTATTTAACATTAAAGTTGGATTGATTTAAAATTTTGACATTTTTCTCATTTTCTGACGCAACCATCAACTTTATGGGAAAATTTTATATGACATTTTTTGTAGAGAATTCAATTTCCTATCTCCGAAAAAGTTTTTGATATTTTTTACATATCATAAGTTACCTGCTGAAAACTATAAATTTTATTAAATAAATGTTAGTTTACTGCTTAAAATTAAGCATTTTACTTAAATAAATAGATTTTTACTAAAAAAATTTATTGTTTATTATAATCAAAGTAGTATATATCGTTACACTATCAGACTTTTACTACAATTTGGCAATTTTTTTCTGTATTCACTTATAACTAGCAATAAGTATTGTAATTGCTCTTCATTAAAATTTACTATGTGGCACCTCTAGAGAAAATATGTAATTAACAATATTTTTTGGTTTCTATAATAATGTACAAAATTGTTACTTTGTTAATCAACTAGAATTGTAATAAAAACAATTATTAACCGGTCATTTGAATACATTTTTCAAGTATTTTATGTTTTTATAATCGAATATTATGTTTTTTGTATTTTAAGACTATTCTCAAAATTTAAAAAATAATAATTTGTTTAAATTTAACGAAAATGTAAATGTTATTATCAACATTTTTTATATTAATAAAATATTATTTATTTTGTAAAGCTAACAGAACAGTTAAAATATCAAATCGACGCCTGTAAAAATGTGTAAGATCTAATGTAACGTTTGGCATGGCATCAAAAACCCCACGCAAACTTTGATTTATGGATTATTAACGTGCGGCAATTAAAGACCTGAATTGCAAAAATGGCAAGCGGCCGCCGAATCGATGGGACCCACATGTCGGGCCCCCGGAACTCTAAACGTGTTAAATTGTTAAAACCGTGTGAGTGAGTGAGGTCGATGGGTTTTCACTTCACTTTTTCTCCCCCATACATGCATTTAATAGCGTTGCTCTAAATGCTTCATCCACAGTCAGCGTTTCGAAATGCTGGTTCGCAGGACCGAACCACACACAAAAAAAAAAAAATCACAACTCCCATGAATAAAACAAGTAATCCATTTTTTGTGCGGTTTGCAGAAGTCATTATATTCATGGCTATAGTCGTGGTATTATTAGTTTTTCGAGTTCCTCAACAGGCCGAAACGTGGCCGATCACGAATGTGACAATTGACAACAGCAGATTATCGTTGAGTTGAAAGTTACTGTACCATAAACTGCATTATGTAGGAAAATACCCGGAATTTCACTAACAAACAAGGTCTAATAGTCGTTGCTTCCGTGCGAACGACTTCGAATGGCGTTTCGGGGTTTCACCTGCGTGCCAGTCCCGAAATTTCCATTCAGTTCGGGTCTGGACGGGCGCGCGGGATTTCTCAACACTTTCTGACAAGTGGAGGAGCTTTCGAGTGGTGCGCCGGGGCGAGAACGCTCCCGCATTCGGCGCAAATATGCCGTAAAATTATGAAGATTGAAAAGACGCCATGAACGGGGGCCAGCTGTTCAAACAGAAACGGGCCGGGGTCGAAAAAATGCCCGGCCGCATTGAGTGCAACTGATAGCCCGGCATAATTGGCTGCGAGATGAGCGACGTCCAATTTATGCATCTGTGTGTGCGGTTAATTAGCGTATGAAAGGATTTGTGAATTTTTATTTTGTTCTTTTTCGCATTTACCCGACCACGTTTGTGTACGTAAAGTTTTCAAGTGGCGAACGGCGCTTTTTTATTGTCTCTTAAGGATGGATAAAATGTGGATTTACTTTTTGTATCCTGAAGGAAACCGGTGGATGTATTTATGTTTGTTTACTGTTTAGTGCGGAATATCGAATTGCAGCAATAAAATTTATGGCGCCAAATAAACGATGCTCGTTAAATTTGGCCGTATAAATTCGCGGCCCGTATTTTTTCGAAATGCGGAACGTTTGATTTATTCCCATATAACATATCGACCACACCTGAGGGCCCTAAAATGCTTATAAATTATATTTTAACTAATTATTGGGAAATTAGCGGTTTCCTAGGTAATATATTGCCAAAATCTCATCGGATTATTACAAATTGGACAAAAAGGTTGAATTATTGGTCCACGTTTTACAATATGGCACATTATCAGCTATTATTAATCTCACTTTATATCCCTTATCTGACTTATTTATTTATATTTTCCAATGTTAAAAGTTACATAAAATTGGTGCATTAATGAGTGCATGCATTTATTATTTACAATTTTCCATTAAAATACTATAAATTATGCACAATTATTTATGTATATTGTGGCGTAAAATAAGCGAATTTGTTGAGCCATGCATTAAGTAGTTAATAGCAAATAATTTAGTACATTTATTTAAATTAACAAACGTAGTTTTCCAAGTTAAAACTACTTATATTAAAATATAATGTAATGGTAAATAATAGATAATTACACAAGCCACAATTTAGAAATGTTAAAGCTATTTGTTAAATTAAATACTAAAAGTAAATTTATAAATTAAATATAAATAAATATAATTAAAATAAACTTCACAAACAGTGGAGTAAATTGATTTTATAAATTTAGTAAATTTCAATAATTATTTTTTAGTAATTTTAAAAGTAACATAACTTTTAAAATTTATATACACTTATTAATTTGAATATAAGTATAGTATTTCTGTATTAAAAAATAAATATATTTATATAAAATTTATAAATGCACCATTTTATTCATCTAGATTAACTATATATGTTACTTTACACAAAATGAACATTATCCATAAATAAATAAAATATAATTTTGAAAAATAAATTGTAAAATATACTAGTTTTATAAATCAAGTAAATCTGAACACGTTTTTGTTAATTTCAAAAGTTAAATTTGTATTATGGTACATTTTAATTGGTACGCTAATAGCATGCATTTATTATTTAGAATTTTCCATTAGTACTATAAATTATGCAAAAATATTTATGTATAATATAATGTACTACATGATTATTGCAAGCTTTATATTTAGTATTTAATAGTAAATAATTTAATATATTAATTTAAATTAATAGACTGTTTTTGAGTTAAAAATACTGCCACATCACAAATTTAATTTGAGTTATTAAATAAAATATATAAAAAGTTATAAATGTGCATTTATTATGTAAATATCATTTAAGTAAGATATTACAAAAGATACTGCTAAAGTACACTACTTATCAAAAATAACATTTTGAAAAAATAAAAATATAAATAAAATACATAATACATAATACAATCAATATTATTATTATTATGTATTATATTATGTTTTTATTTTAATGTAAAAATGTCAGTTGTTTGTGTTTGACGATAGGATTTTTATTTTCATTTTGAAAAAAAAGCTACGATTACACCATTTCAAAATAGCTTCGTCAACATTTTCATACATAGGTTTTCTCGCACGAAGCTTAGCAGCAAAATATAAGCATTACCATTTTAGGGATTGTCTTTAAGACATTTAATTGGAGTAACCCTTAGTAAAATGTACTTCCATGTAGAATTGAAGATGTAATCATGTAAACATCTTAAAGTAAATTATAGGAGTTTCCGACATTATTTTAATGATAATTGATATTGATAACCTCGAAGAGTTTAGCTGAGGCAGGAGAAATTCGACTTATCAAAGGTTGTTCCAGTTCCAGTTATCAAGATATTCGAGTAATCGAAGTTCGAGTTATCAAGTAAAAATTGCACATAATCTTCACCCTGGGCGCAACTGCCAACCAATTTTATTTAACTTATAAAAAATTTGAGTTATCGAGTTCCACTGTAATTTAAATAAGATAAATATTTGTTAGAATAAATGAATAAGAATACTTTATTTTATTTATTATTAAATAAATTGACTCATTTTTTGACAAGTAAACTGTAACACATACTCTTTTTTTAAATACTATATATTAAATTTCAAAAACTTTATTTGTAATTATAATGGCTTACACTATAGAAACAATTTTTTATAATAAAAAAAAATCATTCATCTTATGATTATTGGAAAAATGTGCATGTCTTTAAAATCGTTTAACAACAAGCAAATACGTTCTTTGACTGACACGTGGTAAAAGAAAAACAAAATAATGTGAACTAACATATTGAAAACTCCGGTCTTTTTAACGCGATTACTTCACTTCACGTCGCAATTTGAATGTGACACGTAATTCAGTTCGCGTTCCGGCATGTTCCTTCCCGAAACCGCCTTAATGCAATATGTATGCCGAGAAATTGCCGCCAGTAGCAAATCAAGCAGTCCCATTCGTTTTCAATTGTTTCATTTGTCTGGAAAATGAAGTGGGCGAGTTGCACACGGCCCCGGGGAAACACACAGACACACACACATCGTATCGACGCGGTGATGGATCGTGTCGTTTTCCTTCGATTTTCCCCGCGTAGTCCCGCGCCTATTGGTTTTTCTTAAACAGTCCGAATGCGAGGGTTTAAATTGAACGGGGCACGTTTTTTTTATGTCCGTATGAAAATGTTGTCTTTAATGTGATGGTGAGTGAAATTGATTTGTGTACGGGCCTTTTGTACCACGTGGAAATAGAGAAACGAATGGATGCCAATGCGAGGGAAAATGAACAGATTTGAAATAAAGATAAAGGAAGGAGTGAAAATAAGGAAGGAATAATGGAAGGAGAGAAAAGAGGCATTTCCCGCTACTGATAAAATTGATTGCTATAGGTTTTTCAGGAAATAATTTACTAGAAATATATACCTTTCAATATACGTACGAAAACCGGGTCACAAAGCTTCCACTTCCTTTCAAGAAGCGTATGAACTGGAATTAAACTATGTTGCTTTATGCTTAAGCATTAGTCACATTAATTACGTCGGCAAAGTGTGCCATGAACAGTAAACAAACGAATAAACACAGGATATTGTGGTATTAACTTTTGTTTTAGGATTACGGAGATGCGACAAACAAAAGATTTACAATGTTTACATTTCCATAAAGCATTACAAGAACACACACACACACTTTAATACATGGTTTAAATTTCGCAAAAAGCTTAGGTTCGCACTTGCGCCACCAGTTGCCTTTTGTTCCTATGACTATCGCACCGAAAACCCTTAAAAATTTCAAGTAATTCACCTCCATACGGAACAAAAATTAAAAAAAAAAATGGGCAAACACGATTTAATCCGGGGAGCGGGCATCTAGTAAACTCGTACGACTGTCAGGGTTGAAATTAACGTTTTCAATTTTCACCAAAACCAATTAATTACCATCCAATTAAGTCGAGTGTGCGGGGAAAATCGGCCAAAAAACCACCGTGAACAGTGCAGGAATGCAGTGCATAGCACAACTTTATCTAGCGCGTTTTATTTTTGGCAGTGAAAAGGCAATAATCGTTCCTCTCGGCGCGGCCACTACGCCAGCTTATTCCCGACATAAAATATTTTTATGGAGCTGTCTGCTAGACCGTTCGTTTTAAATTTTTAAATATGCTCGCCGGAATTGCCGGGGTGGGGTCATAAGTAATTTTTAGTGAAAACGGGAGGGATCTGCTTAATTTTCTTCCGCCGGATTCACTCGCCACATAAATACACGAGTTCAAATATCGTAAAAATATTTTATGTGAGGAGCAAAAATGCGTTATTATCTGAATAAATTACGTTTTCAATTTACATTGTTGCATTTAAACATATTATGACCAGTAGAAAAGTGAGGAAACGAGTACCTCCTCATCAAATACCTACAACCTCCACTAGACTGAAAAAGTTGCCAGTAACAACGGAATGAAGGAGTGGGCGGCAGAAAATTTAGTTAAAGAATTGTAAGGAAACGAGTATCTCCTCATCGAATAGTAACTTCTGGTGCGAAGAAGTTGGCAGTGAAAAATTAAAAAAAGAATAGTGAAGAAACGAGCCTAATATAACCTAAGAGAAAGAGTTGCCGCTAGAAAAATTAAAAAATATTTTTACATGGCAAGTTAGGCAACGAATAGCTCTTCTTTGAACAGTCACTTGCAAAAATTGCACCGTATAAAACCGAAAACAATCTCATGAAAAATGACCGTTGACCGTAACGAGCGGTTGGCGCACGTCAAAACCCCGATCAGATCGCCGACAATAAAAACAAAAAGTATCAAACTCCCCGCCCTGATGGAATTTGTATCACGGCGGTGTGACCATGAAATATCGCCCTTTCAAGAACACGTGAAGGGAGGTAAATAATAAATGAGCATCACCGGTGCACGGAGCCGCTGATCTTTGTACGGGGGGGACGATGCGAAGACATTTCGTGCATCCAGTTCCGTCAGGGGTGTAATAATGGGGGGGATTTTTACATTACGTCGCAGGGATGCGTAAATAAAATCTTGGCTTCTGTCTTGGAAGTGGTCATGAATAATCTTAGGAGTCGTGGACCTTCGAGAATAATAAATTGGTGGCATAAGGAAGGAGATTGGAAAAGCTGCGTCTGATCAATACTCTTATTGGGCTAGAATTATCTAAAATCAACATCAACTATTTGTCGACATAGTTCTCCTTTACATGACAAAGTTTTAAGACCATTGTGGAAAGAAGTTTTTAAATTAAATAGAGACAGTTCCTTTTTGGCCAAGGCATCAGGTCTCTAAGACACATCAAGTCAAGAACTATGTTAGTGGTTTCCTCGAACAATTTAATTGATACTTCAAATTGTGCCCAGATACAAACATAACACTAAAACCAGACGCATTTATGATAATGTAAACTGTTATGAAGAGAAAATTCTTTTCAGAATTCAATAAATGTTTCATCCAATCCATAATTAGGTCTTTTAGATACAGAAAGTCATGAACCATCATAGTCTTTTCATAATTTTTAAAATAGATTAATTGATGCTTTAGATTGTGCTTAGATACAAATATAATAATAGAACCAGACATATTTATGATAATTTAAATGGCGCATAATTCTTATCGCAAGTGTAAAATGGATCTGCTACATAATTTCAATTGTCTGAACTACATAAATTTAGCGTGCGCATCTAAGACAACAGCTAACGATGAAAAGTTCGTAAGTAAATATAAAGACTGGCATTTGAGCATAATTATGATTTAGTCGTCATAAAATGATTGTCGCTTGTTTCCCTAACAGACATAAAGTTTAGTTAAAATTATTGCTTTGTTTCAATATACAAAGCAGTATTTCAGCTAGATATAAAGCGAAGTAGGGATTTATTTGATAGACTCTAAAAATATCCGTAAATTTTTTACAGTCAGTGACAATACTTTTTCCATTGATCCCATTGATCAGGCTGATGCATAGCTGCAAACTTTTGAAACTTATTTACTTTTTGTCGCAGACGAATTGAGAGTAGTTTTAACAAGACCACTTTACATAAATCTAAATGCGCTCTAAATTAAACGTCTGAAGTTGCGCGAAACAATCTGAAATATCACCGCTGATATATTGTCATTGTTTCGCCGAAAGATTAAAATGCAAAACTAGAACTCGAATTGAGTTTTACAATCGTAACTGCCTTTTCCGATCACAAAGGTGGCTTCATCTCAGTTGCCTTAATGCACAATGCATTTGTCATATCTAAAATCTCCTTTGTTTACGGTTGCAAGGCACACACACAACAAATGCGGCAATAATTTAATGCTAACGTGAAATATTGCCAAGATAGCCAACTATTCGGTATTTCATTTTATTGTGCTACCAGCACTGTCCTTACAATCTTTACATAGATATTAAGCCATGGGTGGCGTTCTTTATCGAAATTCGTATCGGGATTACCGGATGGGGGCTCCAATAATTAATTTTAATGTTTTATTTAAATCCGGAGTCCCGGGGCGACTCACAAACCACTCAAAATTGGATTTTCGGTCACCTGACAGTGCGCCGGTTTCTCATGAACGAGATACGATCACGAAATATTGACGTCGATGAAAAAAACTCCCGCAGCCATAAATCACATCAGAAGTAGCCTTACCAGTTTTGATTCATCATTCCCTTACCTGAAAAATAAAGCAAACACGTTAAAATTTCTCTAAGCACAATTACAAGGCTAAATTAAATAGCTCATTGTTTGTTTGTTTGTTTTTTTTTTTGTTAATCTGAAAAAGCCCCGCTTCATCCCTTTGCGGCTTAGGAAACCGTTTCCCATATTCACATGACACGTTGCAAAGACAATGTTTCGACTCGGAAATAAATCAATGTCCGGCCCAAAAACCGAGGAGAAACCACTCGCCGAGGGTGTTACATGTTTTTACTGGGGCGCGGGCCTAAAAAGCGTCCGCGCGCCGTGGACAAACGTCAAACCCTTGTTTGCCTGATTGTTTTCGGTCACGTAAAATGAACTAGCTCCTGAGTAATTGTATAAGTCGCCGGAGTTATGATTTGGGGCGTCCTAATACAGCTCAAAAGTTTCAGATGTGCTTCATCATAAACATTTTCGAGGCACTGAATTGGCTCAAGATACGCGTTGAAGTGTTTGGAGCGGTGGAAGCTGGAAGCAAAGGTGATAATAATTGATTTGAACACTGTTCGATAAAACAACAGTTTCCCTTCCGCGTAACATAATTTCGGAGTGGCCAACAATGCGCTTTGTGTGTTTGAGTTTAAAACAAGTTAATGTAAATGATTCAGCGCAGATAGGTCTGAAAGGCATTCGAAGTACTTTGTTGTATTAATAAATAACTCTATTTCGGATCTATTATGTCAGTTGATGTGACTGCAACGATTAAACATGAACTTCTCGAAACAATAAACAGGAAAGCATTTCAGGTGCAAATTGTATTGTTTATGTTTCCATCCAATTTGGCGTTTGCGTTTTATTCGGTTAATTTTCAGGCTGTTTGTACCGTCCCGTCTGAAGTGACGACAATGCTGAAACGGCGGTTGTAAAACGTAAGTGCCAAAGTTTTCAGGTCTCACGGGACAACGACAGAGGCATTTGTGCACTGGTTGGAACTAGTTTCGTTACACGAACTGCAAGTTCGCTCCTCTTGTTTTATATGCAACGTTTTTGTTGTTCGGTTGTACAACGGAGTGAACTTAATTAAGCGGATAGAAAATGAAAGTGTCGAAAGTTTCGGAATGACCCTAATTTTTGCTGATGGTCGATCCGGCAACCGGGAGCGTTTAGTAAAATTTCCCAGTTGCAGTCTTTGATAATAAAAAGGTCTGGCGTAAGTTGTAGTTATACATGCACAATTAATGGCATTTTGTTACGGATAAATTGCATGCGTTTAACGGTACACGATCTGTCGTATAATTATGTGGAACAATAAATTCAGCATCATGTAAAATTTAAATGAAGTATCACATCACCTAGGGCGAACTAAGATAATTTTCATATAATTAACCAACCCGATATTATTAAACCAAATACAGTAATAACAAATTTATCGGGTCCATTACGAGTATAATTCCCCTTGCACGATAATTGTATGGTTATTATTAAGTAGCTCAAAAATGACGAAGGTAATTATCGGGACCATGTTTTTCAGTCGCAGCTCAATAAATTTCGTTCGGTTCGAGAGCTTTCACTGTAAATCAACCGGCATCAAGTTGTTCACTTTTAATTTCGTGCTGGCGCATTTAAAAAATCGATTCCGTTTAAAATTCACCATGCAAACCCGAAAATTCAGAGACGATTGTTTGGAGTTGACACGCGGAATTAATTTAAAATTTAGTTCGTCTAACTTTATGACAAAGCGAAACGGGCGAATTTTAATTTCACCGACCCATTTCTGTAGTTGTGTATACGCACAAACATAGCCGCTTCGAACTCACGTTTTTCAACGTGCCCGGGTAATTTATATGTTAGAGTGGTAGAATGGTCATGAATATTTCTTCGGACATTAATGGATTCACGACTTCATTCGAATCATCGATTATCACCTTTACATACGGTTTCCTCATTACATATCCAGGCCGAGCTGAAAAAACCTCAGTATAGTTGTCTCCATTAATTCGCCTAGAATTTCCGGGTAGCTTAATCACTTGTCTTGACTCCGCGGCTTTCGGCTTTATCATTTTATTTATCTCCGGTCATTTATCTGAATAAATTAATGCTCCTGACAAATGCTGTGCCATTATTCAGCAGCGCGTGTGCCTGATAGAAACGGAAACAATTGGACAACAAGGGTCTGACATTTGTCCACGATGGAGAACAGTGGCCGGTGCATCGGTAAAAACATGTTACACCCACTGAGGGAGGTTTTTCCGGCGTTTTTAGGACGGTATTTGATTTATTTTATTGTGGACCGTTGTCTCGACACACTGTGCAACGTTTACTTGTCGCAATGGAGTGCTGCTTTGTTTTTGGTAGGGTAAGAGGTTCTTAGCATGATGATGTATACTTGTCAACAACTCCCTCAACAAAATAATTAATCTTTGATTCAACACTTCCATTTTCTGTTTTTACTAGAAACATTCAAAGTGAATGCAATAATACCTCTTTCTTCAATAAATAGATTAAGAAAAATAAAGAATGTAAGAATTAATAGCAAAGTATTCAATTTAATTGTTAAATATTATTTTTTTTAACTTTGTTTTTAGCAAAAAATAATTAATCTAAAATGTTGAATGCAGTTTTTGTTCAAACGGACTACTTACGGAACATATTTTATTTTATTTTTAAATATCTAATAATTTAATAACCAATAATTATTATAAAAATTTATTCTAAATTCTAATTTAAAATATAGTAAAATTGAATTTTTTAAAAATAATTTAAAAATAAGAAATTATAAAAATATTTAATTTTACCTTATTTTTAATACTAATTTTTATAAAAAATATTTATTCTAGAATTTTTTAATATCTTTTTGTACAAAGACTGAAATTTTCAAATTAATTAAATAAATAAAAATTAAACATATTTTACTAATATATACTAATATAAAACTGATGAAAAGTGTAATTCTAAATTAAATGATTGAGGGAAAAATTAATAAAATTTATTTAAGAAATTTAAAATATACACTATAATATTTTTTTTAATTTAAAAACCAATCGAAAGAAGAAATTAAATTTTAATAAACTGACAACTATTTATAAGATAATTGTATAAAAAAGGTAACGGCAAAATTAATCATTGTAACCATTGTAAAATTAATGTATGCACATGAAACCAAGTAACTGGCCAAATTTAAAATTTTTCTTTATTAAAATTAAAAAACTTAATTAACAAAAAACATACTATTTTATATTGTTTTAAATATAAATTAAATAGAATAATAGAATAAAATGACGAGAAAATACACAAAAATTTAAATTGATTGAAAAACCTTTAAAAATAATATGACATATATTAAAAAACAAATAGAGATAGTTCACAACATTTATATGCAATAATTTAATTAAAAATACAACAAAAATAATTTTTACTTTATTCACCTTTTATATGTAGTTAGTTGACTTGTACAAAGCAACTTCATTCAACCGAAATAAGAATTTTCCTTTAAGAAAAGTCTGTTGTGTGTCCCATTCCTATTCAACTTCAATAATTGACTTTGGGAAAAGCAGGAATGGATGCTCTTTTTTAAATAAAAGCGCGCTTAACAAAATGTATTTAAACTTTTCCAGTGTTGTAATTGTATTACAACTTCCTGATTAAAAAACTTTTAACGTCTTTACTTCCTTTATTCAGTTAACTTTAATCAAATAGCAAGAGTTTTAAAATAATTTCATAATCTCATTTTAAAAACCCGTAGCGCAATACTTATACACATATTTAATTAACCAAGTGACAATACGATTATGTTCATGCCCGTTTAGTCCGGGAATTGAATTTAAATCGGTTCAACTATGCCAGGATTAATGCATTCAAATTTGAATATCTAATACTTAAATGGGGCTGATTATTTCTAAAATTAATCCATACATTGTCTGCAAATTATGAATTTGTATGGTCTCCTATTATAGTCAGCCGTTCGGTGACTTTCTCTATTGTTTAAATCATAAAGGGCATTAATCAAATGGACATGCTAAACTGAGACAAATTAAAATTATTGTTATCTTGTAATAATATATTTTAGTTGTCGTGCCATTCTAGTTTGGCAAGTTTGTCATTGTTATGACACAATATATATCATAATTATTTATAAACACCTCGAACTGACTCGAATGGTAAAATTTTTTTGCGTTTTATGCTAAAAACGGTGTGCACGCATAGATTTTTCCGAATTTATGGACGCAGCATCCTCACTAAATCAAAAATAATCCGCGTCCGTCCGTATCCGAAAACAAAACGCGCATCCGATGTATAAATATAATAAAATTTATTCGTGTAAGAATTATAGGTTTTTCGTGTAAGCTTATGTATATTTTATGGGGATTAGCGGATCAGTATCCACTTCGGCGACCCCTCCTTCATATCACCGGGTCCGACGCATTAATTATTAATCGGGGATTCCAGTTTGGGCGTGAGGCGGCAGTCGACGTCTTCCGTTCGCTGCGCGGTGGTAAACGATAAGTTATTTAAGAAATCTGTCATCTTATCCGGACAAGGACTCGCTTCTTCCCCCCCGCGAAACTTACCCCATCCATTCTTCACGAGTCAAAATACTGGAAATGATTGCATTAATTAAGCATTAGCTATTATATTAAGAAGTTCGCGGCCGTAATCCGTTACGAGCTCAAAGAGGGACGTTTTTGTGAAGTTGAAAAATTGTTTCTTGCCGAAGTTTTACTGCAATATGCGAGGCGTTAATATTAACGTGATTTTAAGAGGCAAGGGTTAGACTGTCTGATTCTAGTAGATAATCGCGAATGAATTAAAGATGCGTCCTGGAAACTTAACGCGATCAATATGAAGATCTGGACTTAATTTATTATTTAAGTTTTGTTTTTGTTTTAGTGAGTCGTTAATAATTAAATGGTACACGTATTCAAATGATTGTGATCAATAAGTTGAAATTATATATGAAGATATTAAAGAAACATTAATTTTAATGAAATATTTGTTATAAACATAAAAAAATATTTTTTTTAAATAATGAAAGTCGAGATGAAAATGCATGTAATGAAATATTTGGCAAAAACTACAAAAATTGTTACATATTTTAAATAATTAAAATCAAGTTATAAAACGTTTTTTTAAAGCAGAATCCAAAACCTTATTATCAAAAACAGTATTTAATAGAATAAATAAAGCATAAATCAAATTGCAAAGTGTCATTGATTTTTCTGGCTCATTACGATTTAAGTCATCTAAAAATATAAGATTATGTAAAAATATCTGGTAAAATTCATTCATTATGAGAAAATAAAAAAAATCAAAAAATTTATTTTCAAAAATAGTATTCAACAAAATAAATAAAACATTACAATTACGTTTTAAAGTAAAATAGATTTGTCTAGGTCAATTAACAATAGACCGATTTATTTGTAATGAAATTTCTGGTGAAAAATTTTGAAAAATGTTGTGTATATACTTTAAATAATGGAAGTTAAGATGAAGAAATAATTAAAATTTAATTTTCAAATATTGTATAAAAATTCAAGCAACAGTAAAACTAACCAATGTTTTTAATAATTTCCGATATTTATAAATTAATGAGTATTGTAGATGAAACCATTTACTAAGTAAAATTTTGCAATTAAAAAAAACCTATTTACTACTTCATAATTAAATATAAATTAAAATAGAGTAAAACTACAAAAAGTGCTATTTTATACTTGAGTCAAGTTAAGAACATATTTATGTAGAGATAATAAAAAAAATCAAAATTTAATTTTCAAAAATTGAATTTTACAGATTAAATAAAACATTATCTTATGTTTCAAAGTAAAAGTGATTTAGTTGTTTAACTCAATATTGTTTTAATTATAAATTAAAATAGAATGAAACTACAAAAAATGCTATTTTGTACTTGAATATGAATAATTGAAATCAAATTAAAAACACATTTATGCAGAAATAACAAAAAAATCAAAAATTAATTTTCAAAAATTGGATTTTATTGACTAAATAAAAGATTATCTTACGTTTTAAAGTAAACGTGATTTATTTGTTCAGTTCAATATTGTTTTTAAATATAAATTAAAATAGAATAAAACTACATACATAAAAGACATATTTATACTGAGATGATGAAAAAAATTAAAATTAAATTTTCAAAAATTGGATTTTATAAACTAAATAAAAAATTATCTTATGTTTTAAAGTGATTTATTTGTTTATAATAATATAAACTATTTAGACTATTAAGTGATTATTTGACAAAAAAAAAATAAGTGAATGTATTTGTAAACAAATAATACATTTTTGAAGAAAAAATTTAAAAAATTCAAAACATTATTACAAAACCAGTAAACAGTTAGATAAAATAGTAAATTATAGTTTAAAGTGAGATTGACATGTCTAGGTCAGTACAATCTAAGTTGACATATGTGTAGTTGAATGTAATAAGCGTATTTACTTTGACATAAAGATTGCGATCATAACAACAGTATATTGAGGAAACGTAAATATTATTAGATATAATATAAAAAAACTAAGGATGTATGACCGATTATAATTTTTAAGTGATATGAAATGGAATCGGTTGTGACTAGACATAACAGTAGACAATACGGTGTGGATTTTCACGTGACCTGACAAATATGATTTAAAATCCGAATAACGAACACCGATCCAGGAATGCACACAACTGATAATAAATTCTATTAGCGCCCCCTAATCCGGAAATAAATCGAATTGCAGCATTAGTGACTTGACTCGCGTTGTCCAAATCCCGGGGATTAGCCGAAATCGACTGAAATTTATATTCAACAGATCTCATTACCTGATACACAAAACAAATATTCAATTAAACAAAATATGTATATATTTGAGGTTTTAATTAAATTGCATCCCCCGGATTGCCAAATTGGGGGGTGGTTTCCGGGGTGGATGCGCGTCCCCGTAATTAATTGGAACCGAATATCATGTGGATTTTAAATGTTTGCATGCATTACCGGGGCTGTGTTTCAATTTAATCGGTCGGGACGCGACACCGAACGTATTTATATAATGGACAAATAAAGCCTCGATACATACGTGTATATTAGCCGCGGCCAATTGATGTTGCTCTTTAGCGCAAATTAATGGAAAGCCTTCCCCGCCATTCGCACTGTTTTTGAACGGAATTACCGCAAACACGGTGCTAATTAGCTGTACGTCGAAAAATCTCATGTTTGCCGCTTTGAGTCTCGACAATAATTATCGGACAACGGTTACCAAAAGAGGTTAACACAGTTTCGGTTGGTAATACAAGAGCACCTTTTCGTTAATAAAATCATCCGCCGAAATAACACTCCATTAGGGAATTCGGAGCGGGCAGACAGATTCAAATTTCGATTTCATTGCGGGGGCAATGCGCCACCCCAAATGTAACGAGGCCATTTTTACATCGTTTTAAGCCCTCGGTACGTATGTAACGACTTAATTCCCTCGCCATCGCGAGTAATGAGCCGTTCCCGACAAGAATTTTAACTTTACGGTCCCACGTTCAATTTCAATTCCATTCAATGGAACCCCGGCCCGGCGCAAAAAAACCATCACTTAGCCGTGCACGCGTTCCGTTCACACCCCCGGATTTGTTGAAGTTATTCAAATTTTCTTCGGGCCGTCGTTTTGCGGAGTGCCTTACATAAATTAACTCGACTGTGTGTGTGGATTTCGGCAGGTCAGACTCCGGGTGCCGGTGAATGGAAGTCCGGGAGTGACGATTGTAGTTTTCACCCCAACCACTTCACTTGTAGTTTCTCGAGTGCTTTTAATGTCGTGTCGGGATTAGGGACGCGTATGAATAAGTTAAAGTTTTGCAGTATTGTGATTAATTTGCCTTTAATTTTTTTTTTGGTTTATAAAATTGTGTGTGTTAAACACAAAAGAAAACATCGGTAATATTAAAAATCAACATGTTAGCATGTGTGCGCCATTACTTATCGGCCGCCGAATCGAAATGCAATGGTTTTCTTCTGCCCGTTTCCTCGGCACCATAAATTTCCACGGGAATGTGTTCCTACGGCCAATTTATTATACATCACGTGTTATTTTTTTCCAGTCCATAACTGCAATGTATACAAGCACGCATGGCTGTGTTAACTATGGAGTTATGAATTGCGTGTTAAAAAGTTTAAATGTTTAACAGTTGATTGAATGGTTACATATAATGAGATTATTGACTTGGGTGGTCACCACATTCTCAGGTTGAATTCATAATTGCAGTTCTAGCGCCACATAAATTTCTCTCTATGGGATTAAGCTCTAATTAATTTTAATTCTTTGCAATAAAACGGCCGTTTCCAATTAAATTTTGTAATCGTGGATATTGTTGAATGTTTCAGAGCGTGTCTTTTAGACATTATATAACTTTTTTATTGGGTCTGTGCCGCTATTTAATTAATTACCGGAGTCTGGTAATTCGAAAACGAACATAATCACGTCTGGAGCATTCAAAAATTAATGTGAATTATCAATTTAGATTACTACAGTCGTCCAATTAAACGTTGCACTTCTCTATGCAAGTGGCGGATGGCATCGGAGATCTCCAGGCTCATGATTTGAATCAGCTCAATTTCCAGCTTGTCATCCGCTTAATTTATGTCATGCATTAAACTTTTTAGGTCCTCAATCATAACAGATCATATGTTATAAAGTATCCGGTTACACTAAAAACAATTTCGGTGAGTACACATTCGTACAAATGGATATGGAGCTAAATGAGAAGAAAAAAACATTTAAATAAATGTGTGTAAAGCAAAAGTCATTACAGTAATGGCTCCGTTGAAATCGTTTTTTGGCGAAAAATATTTCGGTCCAAGTTATAAATAACCGGGCGCGCATAAAGAAACTGTTAATTTAATGGGTAATTTGTTCTCAGATGTGGAACATATGCTTGCTATATATTCAAATGCTAACAATGTAATTCATAATACAAATATGAATATGTACGATATCAGATAATAAAGGCACCGACACCGTTTTATGCTTTTCAAACGCAGGTTAATTTTATTTTGATAGCTTAACAACTTTACGATTCTTTGAAATTTGCGCTCATAAAACGCGGCGTTTTGAAGATGTTTACACGAGCGAATGACTCAAATATAAGCAAAAAATAAATCGATCTCTAAAACTCAATGTTTCGTTTCGTGGAAATGTACGGGGCAAAACGGGGTGTAGCACCTTGTCTCTCGCCTTTTAAGGAGACAAAAACGCAACATTTGCATATGACACAAAGCAAATATCATTGGCTATTCAGTATTAAATTACAGATATACTTTGGTCGTTAGCAGCTGCTTTGCGCCAGCATATGTTATGATTTTAATGAGGTAAGTTCAGTGAACAAAATTACACGGTGAATTCTAAAGCTATAATCTGCCAATGTCGTGCATCCTTAGCGAAATTATTCCGCAATTTCTGTTTGGATTGAGTAATTTTCAAATCTGCAAAATTGTAATTTGCAAATTAAATCAGGTGGAGTTGCAATGCTAATAAATAATAATGTATGGGATTATGCTTCTGGCTCTTTGGAAGATGAGAACAGAATACACAACTTGAGTTATTGATAAATGATGAGAAATTTGTTCCCTTTGCCATTAATGGGTGTAAAAACGGTGTTCCAATCACATTTATTGATACAACCAGTAAACTAGTTGAATCTACAAATATCGTGACGTAAAAATGTTCATCAATACCAAATCTAGATTAAAAAGTGTTGAGTGCTCTGGACGAGATTCATTAACAGCTTAATTTCCGTTAATTCCAGATGTTCGTGTCTTTCCAAACAAATTATCGGTGGATGGAACGGAGTCCAGATAACTTCGGAAAAACATTTGAGTGGTCATTATATCCCCAGTCTGGCGCGATGCGTGATCACTCGGAATCCAGACGCCACTAGTGTCCGACAGTTCATTTATTTCAGGATTCATTACTTTCCCTTGCGGTGTTGTAAGTAATGCAACGTTATTTTCATTTGTCTTTAGGGGGATGGAGAGAAAAAGTAATAAAACCCAACGAATTATTCACCATTTGATCTCCGCCTAATTACGTCCATTTGTTCCGAATGTGGCTTTAATTGGACAGAAAATTTTCTAATGGCTTTAACGAAGACGAATTGTATCAAACGAAGACTCCAGTATCCCATTTAATAATCAACAAAAATTCCACCAAAAATTGTGCAGTTCATAAATTGCTTCAATTGCGTCATTTGATCAAATCTTGGGAGCATTTCAAGTCAGCCATACGAAAACATCTAGAAAAACTCCAAATCCTACATATCATGGGAGAAGCCTCCATTTACCGCAATCGTCTAATTTTTCCATGTTGGGAAAACAAATGTTCGCGATTTCTCATCGCGTTCGTTCCGAGTCCAGGACAATTTATCATTTAAACTCGGTCCCAAAACGCCGGTCAACATTACTTAAAAGACCGCATGATGTATCATTTAATCTTTGCTATGTGGTCGACTCTCTTCAATCATAAGTCGGAAAATATGCTGGACGACGGAGTTGCGACATACCAAATGGACGACCATTTCACTCATATAAACGATTCGGAGATCGGTCGAGATTTATTGGAGTTTTTGAGATGGCAGATCGGTCCAGAGATTAACAATCGATGACATCTAACATTGCAATTCATCGAAGTGTAAATGTATAAAAAGAACGTTGTAGTCAGTTTGATATTCTGACTGTTATGTGACGTGTATTGATGTATCCTTATAAAAGGTTTATTTTGAAGCCTTCCGCTGTTCAGGAACAGGAAGGAAACGAATGGAATTAAGTATCGACATTATCCAGATTTTGAAAGTTTCAATTTTGTTTGTAATTTAATTAAACTATTAATTGGATAGCTGGTATTAAATTCGGAACAACAAACTTTTATCGATTTCCTTATAACCGCATACTTCAGATGAACATCGTGCTCGATAAGATGAAAAATTTTCTTTACCTCAATAAAAATCTTAAAATTTTATTGAGGTCTGTGTATTCAATAATAATTTTATGCAAAAGATAAAATGAAAAATCAAGATTTCGCGAAGATAAATCCCCGAGGGGAGATGGTTGTATTGTCCGTGATGGACGATTCATCCTCCCCCGCAGGCATGACGTTTAGTGTCTTCCATAATCTAAACAGTTTAATAAAAGTCTGCTCCGCAAGATGAGTACGTTCGATATTAAAGACAGGATGCGGCGTCTTGAGGATCACTCGAAGGGCCCTACGCAAGGACGCAGTTTGACCCTCACGCACCGGCTCCCCCATATTCCCCCCGGTCTTGGGGGTGCTTGGGACGCGAGACCGCAACGCCTCCTTCATCACCGCTGACACGGTAATCCAATAATGTATCAACCTTCCCCCCTGGACTTCGGGAGGTCCGACCGTCCTCTGGATTTCAGTCAACGTTGCGTTTTGCCGAAAACCCGAATCTGGACCATGTATTAAATGTAAGAAAATAAGAATATTGCTGGAAAGATGTAGAATCAAAGAAATGGGGACGTTTTAATTTTCTATCTTCATTAATGTCCTTTACCATGCCAAGTCTATAGGTTTTAATTATACTTGATGAGGTAATGAACGATGAGAAAATATTTTAAGAAGGATACAAAATTGTTTAAAACAACCAGACCGACCATAATTAGAACTCGCGTATAAAAGACAAGAAGAACCTTTGATAGGAACAATAAGGGAAAATCCATTTACCAAGACTTGTCGGTCTTTCATTTCATTTTTCCGTTTCAAGGTAAAAACTTCCCTGAATAGAAAACTTTTACTCAGATTCATCCATCAATCCCTATGCGTTTTATCAAACGGGGCGAACTTTTAATAACCCAAACAATAACACGGAAAATCGATTATTAATTAGTGCCTGGGGCCGGTCAAAAGAACACCACTGTGCGTTTTGAGCAAATAAAATAAAAACCAGCGGAGAAACAATAAAAAAACCATTTGGGTCTTCGCGTAATGTAATTAATCATCGCTAGGGGCTGTTTTGTTGAGCTATAATGCAAACAATTGGACATTAAACAGTAATTTGTTTATTTGTTATGACACATGAGTGAGAATAATGCCTATGAAGTCAACGGACAAAAATATAATTCTAGTATTTTTTTACTTTTTAATACGTATTTTAAGTGCTACAAATGATGCATGTAGACTGCTCATTGCATGTTTTAAAAAAATGTTCACATATTTCAATATTTTAAATTCTCTTTTTGTCTGCAAAATAATAAAGTTTTAAAGAGCTATCCTATTGCAAGATACTCAACATATATTTTTATAAAAGTTCTAAAATTGAATAGTCTACAGTTGTTTGCCATTTTTGAATAATTTTACAATAGTACAAGTCCCTTTGGGACAGCACATACAACTCATTAATCATTACATCATACTGAACAAGAGTGTAAACTGTTGTACATTAAAATGAACAAGATATATGTTCATGCTATTCGTGACATTTTGGTGGAACTTCTCCCTCACAGACGAGAATATCGATTTACCTGCATAAATGGCTCTTCCGCTTACCTGCAACAGAAACAACGGGTTAATTGTTGTATTGCTTCAACAGAACGAAATTATTTTGAAATATAGAGACCATTATCCAAATTAACAAAATTATTGACTGCCATCCAGCTCAGCAATCCGGCATATTACCATACATACATCAACCCCAAATACCCGACAATACTAACAATACAGTTATTAAACCCTTTCCCCGAATATTTTCATTTGTTTGGAACGTCACGAGCTAATCTTGCGGGAGAGACTGCTTAACGTCCATTGTTCCTTTCCCCCCTTAAATATCGCTCTGTTTAAAGGATTAACCGGTGCAATTACACCTGTATACCGGCGAACATTACGAGGGGATTAGTAATTAAATGCAGTCTGCAAAATACACAGATCTACGTAAACACGTTAATGATTGTTATTGCAACGGAAACGGATGGTCGACATGGAAAACCGTTCTGTGATTTAGGTAAAAATAGAAATGTAAACAACGAGTAGGATCAGGATAACAGCTTTGTGAATATAATGATGTCCGGCTTTATCAAACTCAACGAATGTTTTATTTTAGTGTTTGTTCATAGCAGACATATTGATTTGATGTGATCTTAGTACTCGGACACAATCCATATGGAACATTAGAGTTAATTAGACAATAATATACAACCAATCAATTATTCTCATTACCGAAGAATACTCGACTGCAATTAATTAGTCATATTTGAGGCCGAACAGCCGGAACTATCTATTGACGTGGAGTATGTGACTTATTGCCCCGGCTAATTATTATTAGCATAGCAGTAAATCGCGCAATATAACTAGATTAAGTCAATTATGTATTAATGATGTTATCTATAAATTCGACAGATGCAATATGTCCCTTATAAAATCGGGCGGACGGCCCCGTCAAACGTACAAAAGCGGGGTTGGGGGGTACCGTAATTTATGGGGGGCCCAGAAGGGCAGTTAGACTCCAATCAGTCCCTCACAATGGACAGGCATTCCGCATCAAACATTCATGCGTTTATCTCGATCCTCCGGCATCCCGACTAAATAATGTATTGCTGTGTTTTTATTGGATCTTATGCATTTATATTGTCTAATTCGACGGCGATATTTCTGTCCGAGTCGACTGATTAAAATCCGGACGTCAGACAGTAAGCCTGACTCGTCTTGCGATATTACACAGAAAATGTCAATATTGGACATTCAAGGATCTTTTTAATGTTTATTAAATATTTTTAAATCCATTGCTTCTCAAACTTAGGAGCATTCCAAGCAAAATCATTTTTATTTTATGATCTCTATAATATATTTTTTTAATTTCATAAATTCTTGATGAACTAACTGTTCATCAATAATTTTAAATTTTTCTTTTTTGGTACAATTAAACTTAATTTCAGAAATATTGGATTATTAATGTATGCTATTTTTACTTATTTCCACAACATAGATTTTTGAATGTATGTTTTAAAATTTGGTGGGTTCTACAATTTCTTACTATTTTTTCAAATATGTTTATTTAACTCTTCCGTGTTATTTTTTAATTTGTACTTTTCTAAAGTTCATTTGTTTTTATGACACTCAAAAAAAAAATTATAATAATAAATAATACACAAAAATTTTTAGACGTATTTTTACCATCCATTTTTTGAGCATGTTAAAAATAATATTTTTTTTCTTGTCAAAAATTTTTTAATATTCATAATTAAATTTAATTTTCATGTTTATTTTTTTATTATTATGAATAGTATGAGTTTTTTATAAAATATCTGTCTACTCATTATTAAACATTTTCAGAATACAGTCGAACTTCTATAACTCGTATCATGATTTGGTACAAAAAATTCGAGTTATCAACACTTCTTGTTATTAAATAAAATACATACATAGAAAGTTATAAATGTGTATTTGTCATGTAAGTATAATTTAAACCAGATGTTACAAAAGATACTCCTAAAGTACAATATTTATCAAAAATAACACTTTGAAATCTAAAAAATATGTAATACAAAATACAATCAACATTATTATTGTTATTATGTATTATATTACGTAAAGTCAGTTATTTGTATTTTCATTTTCAAAAAAAGCTACGATTAAACCATTCCACTTAACATTTTCTTTCTCACATGAAGCCCAGTAGCAAAATATAAATATTACCATTGTGGGGTTGCCTTTAAGACATTTAATTGGAAAATATCTTAGTAAAATGTACTTTCATTTAGAATTTAGGATGTTGTAATCATGTAAACACCATAAAGTAAATTGTATGAGTTTCCGACATTTCCAAGATATGCAAATTACACATAGTTTTCACCCTCGACGCCATTGGAAACCAATTCGCTTCGTGTTATTAAAAATTGGATTTATAGAAGTTTCTACATTATTATTTTACATGGCACGAAGAAATTTAATAGTTCTTTCTGTGTCTGAAGGAAACGCATTATACTGATAAAACATTTTCATCATGATGAGGATTGTTATTAAAGAAAAAATAGAAAAGACCAGAATAGTTTGAAAGAGTAACTGTCACACAGGAATGAAAATTAAGTGAAGGTCCGACACGATCCTTCGACATTCGGACACACCGCACGGCACATTCTTCTGCACACATTCGAATAACGTTATTTTTAAAATTCCACGGAATGTCTTCGCGTTGTGGCGCCTCGCGGTGAAATTCATTAACATTATTTAGCATTTTCCGCGGTGATTGTCTCCGCGATCAATCTCGTGGCGAGGCGCAATCAAGTGGAGATTGCGAAAGTGGGTGCCATTAGCGTGGTGGCATCTTAAAGAGCGTGCCTGCATTTCAACGGCGAATACTTGTACATATTTCGCACAACAAACAAAATGATTAATGTCCGCATAAATCTCCGGCTTTTGGGCGACACAAAACGTCCAAACATCGCGTTTGTCTTGATGAATACCGCCGCAGGCTGCGACTCTTGGTTCCACGGGGTCCTGTTGCAAATGCAGTTGGCGCGCATTCATCAACACTTTCGCCAAATTTGTGGGTGTTATTTTAAAGTGTTTTAAATTGTTGCTCGTTTAAGTTTTCCGAGAATTATTTAAGGGACCATTGAACCTTCGCTTTGTGTCGCCTTTATTGAATTTAACTGTATATGGTCTTGCACGTTTGTCCTTAATTACGCGCCGTTAAATATTAGTATGTTTTCCGAAGTAAATTAAGGCATATTTCACGGCGAAGCCACGCACTTCGCAGTGAAGCATGTCCTTCCGCATGCGGGTCGGTGGTTGTTAATAGGTGTATCGTCGGACGAGCAACAACGCAATCGTGATTTATTAATTCGTACCGGCTGAAATACGACCTTAATATCCCCGGGATTATGAGATCAAATGGCGAAGTTTTACTGTGCCGTCTCCGAACACATGTCTAAATTGAGTACCGGCGATTTACGGCAGTACCACTCGAGACTCCGGCCGGGTAAACAAAGCATAATGCCGTGTTTTACAACTGGTACGGACGTGGAGGAACTATGGCGGATTGTCGAGGATTAATTGCTTAATTCGATAACTGACAAGTTCAATTGGAGCCAATTACCACGGACGTTTTCACACAGATCATACTGGCCAACTAATTGATAAATATGGCACACAAATCTCCAATATGTTCTCAAAGATAATGTAACAGATTCTTCGTAGCAACGATTTTGATGCGTAGATCTTTAGTTACGACTGTCAATAAGTTAGGAATTATTCTCAGAGTAATAACAAACAAATGGAGTGATAATTATTTTATTTTCCAAACTTTGTAGTACCGATTTTAGTACGTTCCAAAGTAGCCTTCTTGATATAAATCTAGCCAAAATCATTAGATTAGATTAAAGTTAAACACCACATTTTCAACAAAATAATGTTACAACATATTCCAAAAAAGAAACGACTCCTTAGAAGTGACAATATTAGTTGATCAAAACAAAAATTTTATGCAGTTGTCGTAGTAAATACATTGACTTAATTTTTGACTTAATTCTGGTTGATACAAGTCCTTAGTTTGTTCTTCGATCGATGTCACGGGTTTCTTTATCTCTCCGATTGTCTATATTATGTGGTTATATTTGACTTTCAAATTCATTTCTAAAGTGTCTTCTTTATCTTGTACCGGGCATCAAATTGCTTTGGGTTTTCGGTTTTCGACCTCTATACGCCATTCAGAGTCCGATAATTTATTCAGAAATTGCCTCTCGAACACTCACACTTAAAGCGATTTTTATGTACGATACTATTTTTCATCTTGTACAAAAAATTTCTAGATAAGATAGGATGTATTATAAAAGCAATTTTTTATGTTGACAGTGAGTACATTCTTAATTTGGTCCTATTCTTTTCGTTCGGACAAAGCTACAATGAGCTCATTATTCAAGAGCAAAGTGTTACCGCAATTTGTTGAGCTCTTCTATTCTTCCCATTGAAAATTATCAAATGAGGATATCATGCGTGACATTTATGATGCAATAAAGTAAAACTCCTAAATCTGCCTAACGATATAAAACAAAAGAACACTTAACAAAATGAATCATAAAGTTTAGCGGATGTATCAGTTGCGTCCCTTAAAACCCGCGTTCATGTATTTGAATGATAAAATTTAATGTCATGCATTATGTAACACAATATCTCGTGAAATGGCGTAATTTTATTAAAAAGTCAGCCGCAAAAAGGGGTGATTTTGGTTATCGTGTCATGAAGCAACATTTTCGTTTAACCCCAACTAATGGGGGAGCGTTCGTAAAGTTCACTGGGACATCGAATGCACCATCATGGTGGTGGTACAAAACGGATTTTTTTATCTGGTCGCTTTTGACGGTCACAAATTGGCATTCATTGCGTGCCAACCCCAAATGAAGCTTACATGTTCCAATGATATTGTGTCAGATAAAGTACGAGCTGTAACAAGTAAATTAGAAAACTTAATAACAAGCCACTGCAATTTATATGTTGTTCTATGAAATTGGTTCCAGCATATTGAATAAAGGACCGGTCTAACAGTTCAGAATGAGTTTAATATCGAGGACGATATGTTTCGGGCTAAGCGACGGGTCTTACAGGGCATTAGATGTTAAAATTAGTTAAATTTTAGGTCTAAACCTCGTGTTCACAGACTTAGAATGACTCCCCAAGTTTCTGCTGGATATACACTATCATTTGCAAGATAGTATTTGCAAAAGTTATACACTGCTGCCAGTTTAATTAACTAAAGTACTTGTATAAGTTGTATTCTATTGTATTCCAGAGTTGAAGCGAGGGAATGTCCACTTAAAAAGGGACAAATCTCAAGTAGACCCCAACGTCCAGCTCCCTCCTCGTAATAAATCTTAAGACAAGCACTAAAACAAAACCTACGGAATTCTTCCATCCAATACGATAGATTGAATCTTGAACATATCGTAAATCCAATCGAAATTTGTTTAAAACCCAATGTCCAGTAAAAATAATTTATTAAATAAAAACTTTGGCGCTTTGGAACCGATTTAATAAAACTCCGACCATTTCCAGGGATTATTTGGTTTATAAGAAATATTGCTACGGTCCTAAGAAAACAATCTGGGCAATAATTCAAGCTGCAGCCAACTACGGAAACTTATTCGTTTCTGACTGGGTCAGCTCTTTTCCAGGATGCTTTAATTGAAAGTCGACATTTTCCAGGATAATGATTTTCCGTTCCATTAAAATCAAACTTTGGAACTGAAGTCAATTTAGAACCTTGCATGTCCATTGGACAGTGTAAAGCTCAATTAGATTGTATGTAATTTCCTGTACTAAGTCGGAAAAATAACTATTATTCTGTGATAGTAATAATTTTTATAGGTTACCGAGTAATCATAAAAATTACTACCGGATATGTCAAATCAATATAAAACGATAATTGTTGCTGGGTAAAATTGTTTGAACAATACATAACAATTTCCTAAAACATTGTTGATGTAAATCGGATTGTTTCTACACAACTGACAAACTGAAATTATCTATGCTGATTAATATTCAGTGTATGGTTCGTGTGTTAGCTACAGAGAAATAAATAATACCAATGTACGTGCACTGTTGCGGGTTTAAATGCACAGAATAGATATTAAATTAACATTTTCCTGAACATTGTTTAATAAGTGTGTCCGTATTTGTTGTATGAATAATTTAAGTGCACCTTTATTGAATTAATTCGACTCCATATCGATTTTGCAAGACAGATGGAAAAGGTTCTGGTTCTGCCTGGCAGATTATATTATTAGTTGGTATTTTGCTCAACACCGCGAACATTCCTGTTAACATTACCATAATAATGACAGTCGGGTTGTAAGCTTTCAAAAATATTTACGCTCAAGAAACCAAAATAATTGCTCTGTTCACTCCCTTATTACTTATTTAGAATAACTCGCCGCATATTCCGATCTAAACTTCTCTCATAAACCCAACCTCAGGCCTTAAATATGAATATTAAATTAGCAACTAGTAGTTTCGGTGTAATTACCATAAAATAATATTATGGTGTATAAATGCTGACAAATATTTATTTTCTTCTGGCAACGAATTACCTCTGGCATTTAATTTTAAACCTAAATATCCTGAAAGAGACGTTAAATATAAAACATTATTACTTGTGTGGCATTCCAGGAGAAGGAACTGCCTCGTTCAATGTGCAAATGCGTTCTCGACTCGTACATAAATAGAAACTGCAATTTTCATACAAGGAGATTTGTACGGGAATGGTTCAGTTAGTTTCGAAACGATTTTCTATATATGCGGTACCACATAATCGGCATGAGTACTTGAGACGTTTTACCATCTATGGACGTTTTTAAATGTTTAGATAACCATATAAATGTTTAATAACACCTGGTCGAATTGTTTTAAGTCCATTGTTACGTTTTGACTTGTAATCACTGAAATTTTAATTTATGTTATTAATTAAAAAGTTTTATTTTAAATTGAAGATATTAAAGACTAGCCAAGCCAAAGGTTAAATATGCAATAAAAATTAGTATTTAAATAAAAACTAAATAATTTGATATTAGTTTCGGTAAAGTAGATATCTAATTTAATAAACTAACTTTACGCAACTACAAAATAAGCTAATTCCAGCAGAGGAAGAATGTTTTACAAGAAATTGTGGAAAATATATTATAATGATCAATTATTGATAGTTAAAAATGGAATGACGAATTAAATTGTCATAAAATAGTATAATAAACCTATGAGATAATTCCTAGAAGAGTATTTTGTGTCATTTCTGCATTAAACAAGTAATAAAATGTTGGCGGAACGTTAACAGACCATATTAAAGTTTTCGGCGACTCTAATCCGGGATTTTATGGTGTTCGCCGATTTAAAATTGCGTAATAAAGTGGCGTGAGTGCCGTTTCAATAACTCGAGACAAAAATTCAAATATAGCGGGCAGAGTCGGCGATGCACCGCGAACGAAAATGGCAATAAAGTTTACAGCCCGACAAAACTACCGGCTACAACGTAACATGTGTCAAATTTGAATATGAACGGCTCAGACTACCCTCTTTTCGGCAGATTTTCGGGGCCCGGCAGTCGGTTTTATGGCCGGTAGGTGCGCCCCGAAATCCGGACCTTAATATACGACCTGGGGCGAAATTAATATTCAACTCGCGCAAAATATCAGCAATACCGACAATGCGAACGCAAAACAACAGGATCAACCCCAGTAACGAAATCCCTAATTGTCGGGTGGGCGGGCAATAATTCCATGTGTGTTCTTGACGTTAATATCTGGTCTGGCGGTGGAATGGGGAGCTGGTGTTCGCTTCGCCTACTCGAACTGGCGACTAAGCTCGGATCTGTGGGTGGATTTTTCTACTTCTCGTTGCCCTTACCAATATCAAAGTGCAATGTATCTACAGGGTCCCATCTATTATTCTTCAATACTGAAGCAATTTCAATCGAAACAACAGAACCTGTTTTATTGCAGTCTCGCTGTCGCCCTTCTGTTACACATATAATTTGTTTATAGTTGAAATCTGAAGGCGTCCACATGCTGCAACTAATTATGCACTCATGTTTCGTATAAATAAAATAACAAACTTCCTCTGATTCATGCTGTTATTTCGAATCATGAATGGCATCTATTGAAAAGAACTAACGAGTGATATTTATTCATCATCAAGATTGCGAGTGCCGCAAACAAAAGCAAACAGTGCGGACTGGAGTTTCGCCAAAATTCGTTAAAGACCACATTGTTACAAGCATCCGAGTTAATAATAGCAGGTATGCGACTCGGTAAATGTTACAGACACACTGAAATAACCGGAGGATGTGCCGAACAAGAACAAGAGGATATTTTATACCGTGATTTCCCTATTTCCGATTATCGTTCCTCAAGGGAAACGCAAGACACGACGTTAATCGTCAATTTCAATCATACCAATCAGTTAAATTGGAACTTAAACCCAATCAACATCAGCTAAAACGCCTGTTTATCAATTTCGTCGAAATCGCGCGATTCGACAGTTTACTTGTGTCGCTTCCATTACGGTAATTCAGCCAGTGCCAAAGTTGACAATGCGACTTTGCAGCAACAGCATCCAATCGCTAATATAATGACGGGTAGGTAGGTAGGTGGAGGCGCGGGGGGCGCTTAATTAATTGAGGGGGCGGACGGGAGCGTCGATGTTCAAGTTCAATGCTGACATAAATCAATTTGTATGGGGTTGCATAGACTTAACCCACATAGTCGCCGATCGGGGGACAATAAATTTATTTGGGGTCAGGCGAGAATGCCCGCATTAATTGGCCATTTGATTACAATAACAATTATATAATGTGAAAAAAAAATTGCTCAGTACCTTCTACAATCTAGATTTTACAAAGTAGGTGAAGTCTGTTTAACTGATAAATATTATAAAATTAATAAATAAAATAAAATGCTCTAGTTTTCTGAGCTAATGGTGAGTCACATGTGCGCAAAAGCAAAAGAATACGCCCAATGCGCATCTGAAGGGCGTGGCAATAACGTTTCATGTTAAACTGGAGAAACTCTAGTCTCAATATTGTACAAGCTATTAAGGATTTTTCCATATCATAATCTTTAATAAATTATCAAGTTGAATGTTTGTTTATTTTTCGATGCTGAAACGTTGAAATGCAAACTGTGTTCATGGTAATGTTTATTATCTCACAATAAAAATCACTTAAACAATAAATAAACGTGACAAAAGCGACAAATATTTGCCAACATTCGTCCGTCAAGTTTTAAGAGTCCGTTGCTAATAGATGTCTTATCAAGAGTGACGCAAAATTCGGCATAAATTTAAATAATCGTACGCTTATAAACGGAAGATTTAGTCTTGTACGCTCCGGATTCCCGTTTCACAGAATACTTCGAACACACCGAGAAATCAATTCGGCGCTTCGGTTTGGGGGCCTTTATAGATGTTGGCTGTCAGTGTGTGACGGGAAACAGAGATGGAATGCCTTACATTATAATTAGGGTTTCCTCTGGAATACGCCGTTTTAACCGAGAATAATCACTTGGGCCTAATTGTTAACTCCGCTATTAATGACCCGAATTTATAACAAAGGTAATGGATTGTATTAATTTCGATAATACACGGTGCCGTAGTTCGACCGATCATGTAGAATAATCGTTTAACGAATAATTATCAGATCGGCCTCTATTTTACAATAATTAATTATTGATGGCATATGTGACTGAAATACGCAGACACAAAGGTAAAGTGAAGCGGGACAGGACTTATAAACCTGGGTAATTTACAAGGGAATAAACGCGGGCTCATATTCACCCTCCGAAAATATAAAATTTTAGTGCCGGAGAGACGAACATCATACAAATTGCAACAACCAACATTATTTTTTCCGGTCATGCACGGAATTAAATTAAACTGCGACCCCAAAAAACCAAGTCCGTGCGCAGAAATTATCCGACGCGCAAACAAACCGCGAAAGCCTTTGAAACGCATCGGCTGGCTGAGGGAACCCCCCGATCACGTCACGTTTGTGCAAATTGAAAACCGAAACGTTGTCGCAGCCAGATTAAGGTCTAATATCCGAAATGAATAATTCCGAATTGCACCTCTGCGTTCCGTTTGATGTTGCCGACGGGGCGGCAGGGCAAATATTGACGGTGAACATGCGACTAACGTCGTTTCCGTCTCGCCATGCATGGGACCAGATTTTTATTAGGCTGACAAGTGTGATTAGTAGGCTTGAGTCAATGCACTTCTTAAAATAATCGCGTTCGGTTCGGTCTTGTAACTGATTGAGTGAGTGAAATTGATAGCGATGCTAATAAGCTTACAGAACGTTCAGTTTCCTGCCTTTTGTCCTCTTACCTAAAACAAAAACAACATTTTACTCACATGTTGTAAACGCTTTGTATGAGTAACGTTGATGAGCTATTAAAGATCAAAGCTAAATATGGACGTGTAATGCTAAGCGCTGTTTAGATTATTATGGAGATTATCATGCAAGGTGGTGCACAAAAATTATAGAGGACAGCATTTGTATGGAAATAAGTCAATTTGCAAATAAGATTTCTGAGCTACTCCGCTTTGACACAACTTACAAGGCTGGCGGAACAATAGTCCACTCGATAAGGGTCCTTGAAATTTAAACTTGAATTAATTACATGAAATGACTTTAAAAGGACCAACATTTTACGAAATTAAGACTAAAGCTAAAGATAATCACGGTCCTTGGCAAACGTATTACAAATGACGGTAAACCGAAAATCTCTCGTGTTACTACTTCTAAATCATCGAAGACAAATTAAACTCCCCAGCAGCATAACGCTTTAAATATTATTTATCACGGCGAACACAATTTAAAATCTAATTATAAAATTACAGAGTCAACGGCAGTATTTCATGGCCCCGCGCTTCCAGCGAGGCAGGATCCAGACGACGCCCGGCCAAAGACCGAACTGAAAAATTTCTTTCTTTAATTATTCAAGAATCAACTTACAAGATAACACTTTTACGAAGCAATTAATTCAGTTTTTTAGGACGTGACACCGGCAACACGTTATCTTTAAGAAGTGGCTTAGTGCTCCCATAAAAAATTCCATTTTTATTTTTGCCTCCTTCGCATCGTCCAAAAAAGTTTCACGCCGATTTTTATTGGAGGGGAAGTTCGCAAATTGGATTTTCAGCGATTTTGCATTCATGTTTTTTTTTAATAAACTGGATCAATCAATATACGGGAATTCGCAACGGACCAAAATAATTAGTCCTTTATTTACACCGCAGATAATTACTAAATTGCAAACATTTACATGTTACCGGGTTCCGAATTATTTATTCGAAATGCACAAAATATATTGTATTTATCGCAACACGGCATATTTTATTACTGACGTGAATCGAAATGATACTCTAAAACGTGTTTTAATTGCTTTTAATTTTGCCCAACTTTTTTTAATTTTATTTCACTTTTGATGGTAAAATAGAATGTTTAGTGACGCTGTAAGTGGAACTGACGACGTACCCTAGCGTTGTCAACACTGGGAAGATTCTGAGATGATTGCAACGATATACACCATTAAGTGATTAAAGGCAGTCAAGCTTTTCGGACATCAAAGTGTCTCTCTTCCTCGAAACATCAAAAGACCCTGCGTAAGTGTTTTGTCTACTTCCAAATCGATTCAAAATATATCCGGATACGTTTAGAATTCCACGATTCCTTGCTTCTGCATTGAATGGTTGACAATTAGGCACAATAGTAATTTCGAAAGTGAGAGTTTATGACACGCTCGCATGAGCTTAAAATCGGACATCTTTATTAATCCCATTAGATTTCGTAAATATCTCAAAAACGAAAGGCGTGAAATGGATTTTATACACTCAGTTAGAGCTAACGAGGCATTTCGATTAATTGAATCTCTCATGCTGCGGTCAATTTAATGAACGCGTAACGCATTTTTTTAATCTACTTTATATTCGGATTGACATTCCAATTATATGCGTTTGACATTTTATAATGCCGCTAAATAAGTGGGCCTGTTTTATACTTATACAGGCCATAAATGGCCCAATAATTAATTTCATATCGAACACTTATCGGGTTTTACGCGTAATAAACCATTCGGTTGATATTTTGTTTAGTAAACATCATAGAAATTCCATTACAGAAGTGCAACGGTTATCTTTTGGTTACGGTGTCAGTGAATGTATCAGTGTTGTGAGCTTTTATAATTTATTGAATATTGCACACTGAATGAATTAATTAAATAAATTTTGATATTTATTACACAAAGGACAGATAAACACCATCATACATCATGCGTGGCAATTTATTTACTGTCCTGAATGCAGGTCTCACGAGTTGGCACATGTTAATGTTGTTAAAAAATCTTAATTTACATTTGTTACCAAGATCAGGGTCACGCGAAATTTCATGGTTACGTGTCTTTGAACTCTCTGCCAATCTTGATAAAATGTGTGTTAGATGGTAAAGATATACAACATACTACTTATTTTTAGTATCGGCTTACCATACCTTTTTTAATTTTTGCAGAGTGATAAATTTTTATTATCGGAGATGTTGCTCTGAAATTTTGCAAGGAATAATATAAAAAAGGAACAAATAAATTTCAAAATGTTAGTTTTGTTTGTCTTATTATTACTATATAATTTTAAATAATTTGACGTTGGTGATTTTTTTTCCTTAGAAAATCTTGTTTTTTGCCTAAAGACAATGTGCCACTTTTTTATAGTTTGAAACGGTAAATAAAATTTAAATAATTTTGCAATTTCTGAAAGAGAACCTCAATATTTTTTATAAATTACGAACATTGTGAAGAAAAAAGTAATAACCTGATAATAGCTGATTGAAATAAAAACCAGAAACATAAACAAAGTATCGCGCTCTGCTGTAAACGAAAGCACGTTTAAAGTTATTACAGAATTGAGTGGTTTTAAGAGAGAGACTATACATAATGAGAGCAGTAAAATTTTTATGTATAACTGAAAACTAGTAGTTAATTTAATACGATGCACTATAATCAAGCGCCGTAAGTTGGTTTTATAATTAAATGGCCATTATGCCATATTAAGATATTACAAACAAATAAGTGTGGTTGTGAGCCATCCCAGCTTAAAATTAACTCATTATAGGCCATGTCTCATGTCAGTTTTTTCGCAATTTTCTAGTAGAATCCGGGAATATTATCATAATTTTCAATAAGAATTAATAACAGCAAGCACCGGCGGCTTATTACTTCACACTAATTGGATTGCATGAATATGTATGTGTAAACGCCTATTCTACATAGTTCTCTGGCCATCTATTTTTAGAACTAATTTGCTCCGCTGTCAATAGCTCCACGGATACCGTTCGGCTCTCTAAAAGCTCGCATCCAATCAATTTGGCTTATTATACCCGATGACAAACTACACCCTCACTAATTGGTCATAGGTGAGCTCTAACAGCAGACCTGATCTTGACGTGAACATCGTAGGACACACGAGAACTCCTGCCCGATGATTAGACGATTTTATACCCAATTAATCGGCATGGTGCCGCACTAATCAAAGCACAACCGAGTTTCAATGACTTTTTAATGATAATTGGGACCCCGGACCGATCGCCCTGTCTCGCTTCGACGTGTGACAGCTGTCGGTTCTAGTGCCCGCACTGAAATAAACCTGTAAAAATGGCTTTATTTTCGAGGCAATTACGACATTCAAATTAACTACTCTTGTTGTTCCGCCGGATCCTGTCGATGACAACGTGACGATAGATCCGTAACGCAAAACGCCGTTTTATTCTTGGATGTGGTTTCTCGAGATCGTTGTAAAAAGTGTTAGGGAGATACTACGGATGGTTCAAACGGGTGATTAAATCGACGACAATTTTATTGTTCTATTATTAGACTGTTACTACTCAAACTGATATATTCCATATTAGTTTTTTTTTCTTTCATCATCTATTATTTAATGGCTGGTTAATCAAAATAACTTGACGATACTTACTTTAGATTAGAAAATAAAAAAATTACTTTACAATTTATAGATTATAGATTATTATTAAAACCGTTATGTTTTTAATTTGCCAAGCCATATTCCAAATTAGCGTGCCAATCTATTCACTCCAATCACACGTCGTCTTCCAATTTTAATAACTTGATAACGAGATGTGTGTTCAATTATTTCGAGTGTCAGTGAAATAAACACTTGTTTAGTTTGCACCTGTGTTTTAATAATCTGTACATCAATTTGCTTGAACCATTTACCTAACTGCCGAACACTAAAAACTTTTTGCAACAAACTCCGTTCCGACATGAAAACTAGTTCTGTGTCCAATTATAGCCAACTCCATTGAGGGATATAATATTCAATACCGAATGTACGGGCCGTGAAATGTTGATGTTCGACTGTCAGAGTTAATTAACGAAAATGTTTTGGCATACGAATGAATTTCGATTAAAAAACCATTTTCGCAGCGAACCGATTTGAAAAATGCAGAGCTTTCAGTGCGCCGAATAAATTGGTCATTGTGATTTATTAATTAATTATCTTAATGGACTGGTTAGGATTCGCGCTTTCAGACTTTAATTACCAGTCAGATATCAAATCCGATAGTTCGGGAGAGAATATGACATGTTTAGTTGTCGGTGAGTGGGTCAAGATATTGATTTTTTTCGTGTTATTCCCCAGAAAACGTCACGACAGATAATTACAAGCAGATGTAAAATTTCACAAAGGCCTCCATCCAATTCATCAGCCACGTTCATCTCCGTTTCTAATTAAAACAATCCTTTTCTAAAAATAACAAGTCTCTTCGTTGAACGCCATTCAACTGCAATAACAAATCGGAAAATCAAAGATAGTCCGACTGTTCTATTGTTTGAATTTTCAAGGCTCGACAAATGTCTGTTCTTTCTCCAAGCGGCATAAAAATGTCGGCTAATTATGGACTGGCAATAAACGAGTATCATTACAATTTCGAACTGTTGATGGTACCATGTACAATATACACAGATCGTAATGATGCGCTATGATTAAGAATTATTGCGGTGATAAATGATTCAAGCGGTTTATTATAAACCAATCATTCAAAGTAAACAAATTATTAAGCTGTATAAGTTTTTAATACTGGTTTAAGTACCCACATCTGTTAAAATTGAAACAAAGCCATCAGAAATTAATACCAATTCAACATGACATCTTTAATTGCCAAATTGAGATCCAATCAATGATGCATTTTTTACAGGAAAATTTAACCTGCGTATAAAAATGTGCTCTTTCATACAGTTACTTTACATAAATTGAATGTATCATTTCATCACGTTTCAGTGCACTTAAATATTTAAAGGCATTAAAAGTTGATGTTTGCTAAACAATGAAAAGGCATGTACATGTACGGTTATTACAAAATTGTAATCAAGTCAACAATGATAATTCAGTTGCACTCAATAAAGTACAATCTAATGAAACTTGATCAGCTGGCATGTCTCACAAATTGTTTCATGCATTTACAACTATCAGTTACTGAAAATTGAAATGTTTTTACTATTTTATCAGTGCTGATGAATGAAATGTAGAAGCGATAAACTGTAATTCCTAACGACTGTATTACTAAAAATAAAATCATAAATTCACTTTATCGATGTTCATTAAATTAAACTAAAGTGTTTATGATGGAGTGCGACATTTATAGTCCCTTTTTTAATGTGTCGTCGATGTGGAAATCAAATAAATAAAACGGAATCTAATTTGGTCTCTTTATGAGCCGTTTCTGCGTAAGAAAGTTTAAAGTTTAGAGCAGTAAATCACACCTAATGTGATAAAATTGTATTTGCTTTTCGATAAGAGTTTAAGTTCATAACATTTACTTTCCAAACTATTCAAAATATTAATTGGGAACTCCCTGAACTGTTCATCATACCTGTACCATTATTATTTTGGTGTTGGTTATCATATTTCATAGTACCACACTAATGTATAAACAATCAGACAAGGTCAAGAGCCCGATCTCATCCATAAAACGAACGGCGGTGCTACAGATACAGAGGAAGATTATTTAAATTAATAACTCGCATTAGGAGTTATTAGACACGTTTTTCGTATACATTACCGTAGGTGGCTTAACAACCGACCGAAAGAAAAAAAAAGACGCTCTGCATTTATTGATTATCTACGTTCGTTTCATTGAAATCCTGACGTGTAAGTATGTTGAAAAAGTCATTTAATTAATCCCTATCTATATATCTTACAAGCCATGGGAACCCATTAATTACAAGCGCCTCGAACGGGCAAGAATGAATGGAACAAGGGTGGATTTATATGGATGGTTTTTTAATATTTCCACGTTTGGCTGCTGCAATTAAACAATTGTTACGTCGGTATTGACACGTATCTCTTCACACGTCAATAAAACGTGTCCATTATCCAATTCTACAATTTCCTGATGGCTAATTTCTCCTTTTATCTGATGAACCCGTAGTGCCACCAGTCGACGCCAACAGTAATTATAAGAACCGAGGTGTCGATGACAGTAACAAAAGACCATCGTCTGTGTGTTCCCGCCAGTTATTCTTAGATGTGGCAGCATCTCCGTCCCGTTCAAAAGAATCGGCCAGGTCGTAAAAAGTGTGAATGAGCATATAAGACGGACTGCACACAGTGAAAGAAATTAAAGTCGAATTGCCTCTATAAAAGCTGCATGTAACTTAAGTTTTACGATGCCAAAAAATTACATTCTTTGTCGTTTGTTCGAGGGGCTATTGTTCAAATTTACAACGTGTTTAATTCGTTTTTTGTAATTGTTATTTTGGTAATTTATTTATGTAACAGGTGGTCCACATGAATACATTATTATTCTTATTATTATAGGCAGCCAGTGTACTTGGTAATGCAGTTGTGTATAGTACACCAAACTTTTGTGCAACTTTGATCGAGGCGACTTTAACTATTCACGATTGTTTATTGACATTGATACATCGTGTTACTCCACCAAGTTCAACGGCTTCCAGCTTGATGTACAATGACTAATTCCAATTTGGGACCGGGCTCTTGAAACACACTAAAATATTTGTTCAACTCTCGTTTCCGGTTCCAAGAGGAAAAGACGAACATAAATTTAATATTCAGAAATATTACCGGTACGAACAAACCGAGGCAAAGGCCATGGTGTTAATGACATACTAATGGGCGGAGAAACACAGACGACGAGTTCTAAGGAATCTGTATAGATTTATGGATATCCTCCAATTTTACAAGAAATTGAAATGTTTGACACGACAGAACGTGACTTAGTTAAAAATAATACTTTTCAAGACTTATTTCAGTAAGAAGTCTAAATTAACATATAGAAGCATAAAGTAATGTCATTCTCAAATCTTCCATGTGATAACTCTCTAACATTTCTCTACCTAATAAGATGAATGGTTTTTATAAGACATTATTTTTTTATGTGCGCGAAAAATAAAGTTAAGTTAGAATTACGTTCATATAACTTACCTTACCGACATCATCATGATAAAGGAATATGCCAATAAAAAAGAACAGAATGAAATGAGATTCTTACCTGAAAAAGAAACATGTGATTAGTACTTTTATTAAACGTAATGCATTATTAACTTTAAATGTGTTGTTTTCACTAACACATCAAAAGAGAAGAAAAATTATATATAAATGATAATAATACAGATGTATGAGAATTAAATTAACATTTGCACAATCCCGCATAGCCAATAAATTCCGTAGTTAATTGGGCGTGTACGAACAAGACAAATAATTAAGACAGTTTCACTCGCATATAAGGACAAGAATGCACATGGTACGGTTTGATTCTTATGCAAATTGCCCATCTTAATTATAAAACGTATATTTCCCGGTGCACTATTCAAATTTATTGTATGAATTATTGTTGTCTGATCCCGGGCACGGTCAATTCAAAAGCGTCTAATGTATTCTGCCGGGCCGTGGTTTGATAAGAATAGCAAATAGTGGCCGAATTACCATAACAAAAGCACAATGGGAATATTATTCAGGTAATTTCTGGACTTTTACGGTCAGAAAATCGAACTATTGGGAAAATTATTTGCGAATAACGACCGGGGGACGCTCGACAAAGGCCATTGAATCCCGGAGTGGCACGAGATAAGTTTCAATTATGTGTAATTTTACATACTGCCATGATCCAAGTTAAATTTTCGCGTTTGAATACAATAGACGGTCGCGCCTTAGATTTCCACTAGCATTTGCAAATTATCTAGATCACGTGGGACGGAAAAACGACATTATTCGTCGAAATCCATCCCGATAACTTACAAGTGGGTGACATTAGCACCGGTGGGGTCTAAAGCGAAATGTGACAGGCACAGGACCATGTCGTGACATGTTTTAGGACACGCAATCATCGCGAAACTTTGACTCGTTTATTATCCTTAATTGTGTGGTATTAGTTAGAGTCAGGTTTGTCGACTTTTCACGATTTTAATCGTGCCAACATTGACATGTTTGGAAATATTTTGATGGACATCGAAGATAAAAAGTGTTTGTGGATTTGTTAATTGATAATAGTGGAAATAATATTTTGGTTTTGAGATAAGCGCTTCCGCAAATATTATTTTGGCGTTCGCTTGTAGATTGAACACCTATTTATACTGTCTGCTGGAGTAAAGGATGGGTGTACGAACACGGGTGGTACACTACAGAAATGCACTTGAGTTTGATAGGTTTATTAATCACTGTGATACACATGGAAGCTGATCCAGACGGAGGAGTCGGACGAGAGTTGACTGAGAGAGACTGAGCCGTGATTGAGACGGATGACAGACTGAGAGATCGAGTTAGGGCGCTAAGGCTATTTAAAGGGTGTCCAGGCACTTCCACATCTGGTGGGCCTTCGTGGAACACGCACTTTCTAACGCCACACATGTGTGCCTCAAAGGACAGCACTTTCTACATCTGGCAAGTCCTCTCGGTACTCCACATCTGGCGAAGCTTCCCGGAATACAGAGTTCAAAACATCATAAAATGTAACAACGCTAAAGAACCCAGCAAAACACAATTCGAGAAATTTCCGTGGGGCCTGGGCCCTACATCACCCCCCTACCAGTGATGAAGTTCACGAAAATCCGGCTTGGTACCTATCTACGAATCGAACTCTTCTGTTCGATCTGCGTAGACTTGTTCCTGTAGGTACTGGTAACGCATGTTGTTGGTTTGGTTCCTGTGGTGTGTCCTGATTGGAACCGGGCTGCGCTGTATCCTTGTTCTTCTTGGAATTGTCACTGGACGGGCCTGGTTGGGCCGTATTGTCCAGTGTTGCTGGTCTATCTGGTACAAAAATATACGTATTCCCCACATCGGTATGCACATATTCCTCTGGGATATTCTCTGAGAGAGTATGTGCTGGTTTAAGACGATCTACATTCACCGTGACATGACGTCCGCGGATGTCCAAGGTGAATGTCTGTTCATTCCGCTTAACCACCTTGTACGGTCCCTCATATGGCGGTTGTAATGGTGCTTTAGGACCATCATTGCGTAGGAACACTTGGTCTGCCGTGTGAAGGTCCTTGAAGACGAAAATCTTCGTATTACCATGACGGCTTCCACTCGTTGGATTAAGGTTACGCATATGTTGGCGCAACTCCTTAATATAGTCGGAGGCGTTTTCAGTGTTTCGCTTCTGGAAGTCTCCTAGGAACTCTCCTGGTAGGCGTAACGACTGTCCATAGACTAGGTCGGCTGCAGTACCTTCAAGATCGTTCCTCCATGCAGTGCGGATCCCTAGTAGTACCGTTGATAGTGCTTGGGTCCATGTGCTATGCCGATGACACATGATCGCTGCCTTTAACTGTCGATGCAGGCGTTCTACCATGCCATTTGCTGCTGGATGGTAGGCAGTTGTCCGTAGATGAGTCGTACCTAGTAAACTATTAAGATGTTTAAATAGATAGGATTCAAATTGTCTGCCCTGATCCGTTGTTATACGCAATGGTGTACCAAACCGCGCGATCCATGTGTCATAGAACACACGAGCCACCGTTGAGGCTTCCTGATTAGGCATGGGCACAGCTTCCGGCCAACGAGTGTAGCGATCCACCATAGTTAAGCAATACCTGCTCCCCTCGGAATAGGGCATGATCACAATATCCAGATGTACGTGTTCGAATCTTTCTGCCGGTGGTACGAAATTACCAACTGGTCCTGACACGTGCCGGGTAACCTTCGAACGTTGACATTGCTCACACGTACGAGCCCATTCTCGGCAGTCAGCTTTGATGGATGGCCATACGAATCGTTGAGTTACCAACTTAACCGTGGCCTTGATTCCGGGATGCGACAATCGGTGAACTGTGTCAAAAGCAGTTCGACGGAAGTTCTTCGTGATGAAGGGCCTTGCTGTCCGTGTCGACACATCGCAATATAGTGTGGCCGATGAATTAGGAATGTTTACCAATTTAAGATCGAGTCCTGATTCTTTATCTTCGAGGTAACGACGGAGTTCCGTATCATCCCGTTGTTCCGAGGCAAGAGTTTCATAATCTAAGATACAGTGAACTTCCTCCACTCGCGAGAGCGTATCTGCGACAACATTGTCTTCTCCCGAGATATGTCGAATATCGGTGGTAAACTGACTTATGTAGTCTAGGTGACGAAATTGACGTGGCGAGCACTGGTGATCCTTTTTTCTGAACGCGAAGGTGATTGGTTTGTGGTCAGTATGGATTGAGAATTCTCTTCCTTCGACCATGTGTCGAAAATGCCTTACGGCTTGGTAGATTGCGAGCAATTCTCGATCGTAAGCGCCGTATTTCATTTCAGCAGGGCTCAACTTCTTCGAGAAAAATTCTAGTGGTTGCCAGTCATCACCGATTTTTTGTTGCAAGGACGCACCAATCGCAAAATCCGACGCATCAGTGAATATTGTCAATGGTGCACCCAATGCAGGATGAGCAAGGAGTGTAGCTTGCGCTAGGCACTCCTTTGTATCTTCAAAAGCCTTGATAGCCTCTGGTGTCCACTTAACAGGCGTCTTTCCCTTCTCGTTACCTTGCAGAAGTTGATTTAGCGGTGCTTGAATATGTGCCGCTCTCGGCAGAAACCTTCTGTAAAAGTTTACCATGCCGAGAAACTGCCGAAGTTGCTTCACGGTGTGTGGCTGCGGGAAGCTACGAATTGCGCTAACCTTCTCGGGTAATGGACGAGTGCCCGTGTCTGATACTAGGTAGCCGAGGAATCTCACCTCGGATTTACCGAATACACATTTTCCCGGATTTATAACCACTCCGTAACTCTTCAGGCGTTTGAATAAGATCTCCAAGTGTCGTAGGTGTTCCTCGTGAGATGATGACGCTACAAGAATGTCATCAATATAGGCGAAACAAAACTCGAGACCTTGGAGTACTTCGTCGATGAAACGCTGAAAAGTCTGAGCTGCATTACGTAGTCCAAACGTCATAAAATTGAATTCAAAAAGTCCAAACGGTGTGGTGATGGCAGTTTTCGGAATATCTTCTTCCGCGACCGGTATTTGGTTGAACGCTCGCACAAGATCGATGGTCGAAAAAATAGTCTTGCCGCTGAGTGTTTGAGCGTAATCTTGGATGTGTCTCACCGGATACCTGTCAGGGCAGGTTTTCGCGTTGAGAGCACGGTAATCGCCACATGGTCGCCATTCGTCTCCAGTTTTTGGGACCATATGAAGAGGCGAAGACCACGGACTTTTAGAAGGTCGAGCGATTCCAAGATTTACCATCGTCTGGAACTCTTTCCGAGCAGCCCGCAGTTTGTCCGGGGCAAGTCTTCTTGGCCGTTGCGCGACGGGAGGCCCTGGTGTGGTTACGATGTGATGTCGTGTGGAATGCAATACTTCGCTCGGTGCTCCTCTGGGGCGTGTGATTTCTGGATACTGCTGCAATAGGCCGTGGTACGGTGTTGAACCTGCAATAGTTTTGATGCTCGGTCCGTTGTACTCAGTTACCTCTCCGGTTGAAGTAAGCTGGGTCACTTGGTCTAGAAGCCTTCGACGTCCTATATCCACTAGCAGTCCAAAATGCGCTAAAAAATCAGCACCGATGATAGGCTTGGAAATATCAGCTACCACAAAACTCCAGGTGAAAACTCTCCTCAGGCCCAAATTAAGAGTCAAATCTACAGTACCGTAAGTGTGGATTACGGTTCCGTTCGCGGCTGTCAGTTCGTACGTGGATCTAGTACGCGGCTCTGGCAGATATGTACGTGGATACACACATAAATCCGCCCCTGTATCGACGAGGAACCGTTTTTGGGTAGTCCGATCCGTAACGAATAAACGGCGCGAAGTTGTAGGGCTGATCTCGTTCGGCGCCATTAACGAGTGCCCGAGACGTTTCCCGCGCTGTGGTACGTGCACGGCTGCTTGCACTTCCTTGCATTTTCGGCAAACTTCCAATGATACCAACACACCCCGTTAGCATCTCTCGGTCTACTGGGACTTCTTGTTCGCGAACGGGATCTCCCACGTCGATTATCGCGTCTCCTCGATAGATCATTTCTAACGTCCAGCTGGTTAATTTGCTGTGATGCCAACTTCTCTTCGACCCGGATTAGCCTTTCAAGAATACGACCCATCATGTCCATACTATTTGGTAAGCTGGCGCTCACTGCCCTCGAATTCGAGGCTTTGATGATGTCATAGGCGCGATCACCAGTTTCCGCTGCCTTAGAAAGTGGCACATTGGGATCCATGCTAACATGCATACGAACATCAGAAGGCAAACGGCTCTCCCAAATCGTTCGCAGAAGCGGCTCGGGTACATCAGGGCCTGCCAGACTTTGTAGACGCCATAGGAATACTGACGGTTTGTCGTCACCTATAGTTTCTGTTTCCAGAAGTTGCCGTATCCGATGTTCGTGTGATAAAGTAAGGCGACTTACCACTCTCTCCTTCAAACGTGAATACGATTCACTGTTTATTGGCGGCTTTATAAGGTCTTTTGCCAATAGAGACACGCTAGGGCTTAGTGCGGCGAAAGTCTGTATAAAACGCTCTACAGGATTGTTTAGGTGGGCTGCATCAAACCTCATTTCCAACATGTCGAACCAAAATTCGGGTTCACTTTCCATAAATGGTGGTAAGGTGATGGTTCGGGTCGTACGGACGTCATCGGTGGTTTCGGCGCTGTTAGTGGCATGTTGATCGGCATTGGCTGGCATTTTTCACAAAATTTTACTCACAACAGATCACGTCGGGGTCACCAATTTGGCGTTCGCTTGTAGATTGAACACCTATTTATACTGTCTGCTGGAGTAAAGGATGGGTGTACGAACACGGGTGGTACACTACAGAAATGCACTTGAGTTTGATAGGTTTATTAATCACTGTGATACACATGGAAGCTGATCCAGACGGAGGAGTCGGACGAGAGTTGACTGAGAGAGACTGAGCCGTGATTGAGACGGATGACAGACTGAGAGATCGAGTTAGGGCGCTAAGGCTATTTAAAGGGTGTCCAGGCACTTCCACATCTGGTGGGCCTTCGTGGAACACGCACTTTCTAACGCCACACATGTGTGCCTCAAAGGACAGCACTTTCTACATCTGGCAAGTCCTCTCGGTACTCCACATCTGGCGAAGCTTCCCGGAATACAGAGTTCAAAACATCATAAAATGTAACAACGCTAAAGAACCCAGCAAAACACAATTCGAGAAATTTCCGTGGGGCCTGGGCCCTACATTATAATTCCACCGAAAAGGGCAGGATATGCATGGTACAAAGCGAGTAGATTAAAATCGTAAACAGGAAATATGATGCAGAGGGATTCTCACTATTATCAAGGAATGGCATGTGAATTTAATGTTAAGACCATAATAATAAACAACAGAGTAATTAAGCAGGAACTTGTAATCTAAAAATAACAAAGCTCACATATAATCAAATTGATATTGCACGTGTATTTCTAGGAAGAGAGGAGAAAAACTTTATGTTCATAAAGAGATACAATTGAGCTTCGATAATTTGAAACATGATTTGCCACAAAAAAATTTGAGTTATCAATACTTCGAGTTATTGGATGTTGTGCCAAATATTTAGTTCGAGTTATCAAAATATTCGAGTAATCGAAGTTCGAATTGTCAAGTAAAAAATTATACATAATTTTCACCCTGGACGCCATTGCCAACCAATTTGTTTCGAGTTATCGAAGTTCGACTGTATATGACAACGATATTTGAGTACAAAGACGGTGGAGAAAAAATACTATCAAGAACACCTATAAATTTTCCTATGAGTTATTGTCTGTCTTATACTCATAATACCTGACAATAAAGGTTAAGAACATGATAATAAATAATACAAATTAATTTTAGTTAAGGCTTTTTAATTGGCATTTATGTTGAAGAAAATAGGACAAACCAACTTCATCATCATCATCATCATCATCATCAAGAGTGCAATCATAGTGTTCCATTTGAAAATTCCTTAGAATTTCTTTAACAATGATATTTGCGCAGTCCAAAGATAATGAAGGAAAAAGTAGTGACAAGAACACCAATAAATTTCCTTTAAGAGCTAATGTCTGATTTTTGTCCATAAACACCTGACAATAAAGGTAGGGAGTACAGCGCGTTTAACAGGCAAATACATAACAAAAAGGCGCAGGCAAGTAGCATAGGCACTTTATGAAAGAGCCGGTATAACGCGGCAGCGGCGTAAAATGGATGGTAGTCTTAATTAAAATAATTTTATAGCCTCACGAGTTGCCGTACCCTCGTAACGGAGCATTGTGCTCCGAGCGCTCTCAGAAATGCCTCCCCAGGCAAATATTCTTATAATTTTACAGAATAACGCCATTATTTTTCATTGTAATAACGCCTTCCTGTGTTTTATATGCAAATTCGCATCGCCAAGACAATGTGTGAAGGCTGCAATAACTTTAATAAAATTTACCTTTAAGCCACTGTTACGGAGCCCGGCTCGCCTCTATATTTCAATCCAATTATGCATCGAGACTCGACGCTGCAGCAGGAAGTTCTTATAGACAGACAATACTACCGGCTCACTGGGAGCAATGCTGGAAAAATTGCGGTGAAAGACTTGCCCAGCAGTTATGCACCGAGAGGTGGTCCCAGGAAAATTAATAAGTGAAACGGATAGCAAAACCGCAACGCCTCCGGACACCTTCGCAAAATTAAATTGATGCGAAAAACCGCAATCATCACAAAAGCAAACTATCTAACATAGATCGTGTGGATCATGTCAGTTGACAAATGGGGTTGTACCGTGTGATTTGAATGAAGCACCTAATTGAAAGGTGATAATGGACGTGCAATTTTTCCTTGGCATAGAATTGGTGTGACGCTCTCGACACAATTTGGAGCCAGATAAAGGGGAACACTGGATAGACGTACGGACGAGTTTACACTCCTCTCGACCACAAATCACTCAGCCACGCATAATAGCAGCAGGCCCTGAATTCAGCGCTTGCCGGGATGCATTATTCCAATCATTCGGTCGCATCAATTAGTCAATAAGAGGAATCTCATGTACAGCTGACACTGCGCCAGATAATTGCACTAGAAATCTAAGCCATATGATTGTGATCTATGGCTTCGGAGTCCGTCGTTGGCTCGGTCGCCTGTCAATTATGCGATATTTTCCCTACGCTAAACTGGAACGCGTGATTAACTGCCGGCATCTACATGAATCCGTATTACTGATAACACGGACAAAAATCAGCATCAGTCTTGCTTTCACATCTCGACACGCTGTACGTTCACTCTGTAAGTACATATGCACATGTATTATTCAAAATAATGGATTTCCATTTGTTTACGGCAAAAAACAAACGTGTAAACGTCAAAATGCACGTGTTCCATCTGGCATTACATTTACATGTACTAATAATCCTTTCGGTCAGCCAAAGAGAATGTCACAAAAGGTTCTAAGTTGCAAAATAGTTATTTAATTTTAAATCTGGCACATCATCAATGAGAGTTAAAAAAATATATACGTTTTCTTTTAGTAGGAATTTTTCGACTCTTTGAAAAAGTAGAAGTGAAGAAGCGAATATTTCAGATGCATACAAGGAAAAGATTCAAAATAAATCGTTTGAACTCTCCAATTTGTGTTTAAAAAACAACTTTTTGTTTAACTATTTGAAAAAGAAAAGAACTGAAGAAAATGTAGTAGCAACATAGATAATTGAATGTAAATAAATTAATACAAGTTAAAAAATCTTCTGGGAGAGAAATATACATTCATCTTTTTGGAAAAAATAGAAAAATAGAAGATTAGAATATTTAAAGGGTATGGAGCAAAAAGGATTAGTACCAAATCAGTTATTTAGTTAAGTGATTCTCAGTTATTTATCAGTTATTTAGTTAAGTGAAGTTTTGGGTACATCAGTCTTCGTTCGTCTCACATTACTTCTTCCAACATTTCACTTCTATTAGTGTCCAAAGAGTCAAAAAATTACGCTTAAAATCGTAAAAATGGTATAGTCTTGAAAATTGAAACAAAACCACTTTGTATCGTTCTGTATGGTGGGTTTGAAAGCCAGCAACAAATAAATTAGCCCTAATCGCATAAAACCTGGAATTAGTCCGTTCAGCGTCTAAATGTTCCTTAATCACGATTTGTTAACGACGCAGGTATTTTCTTAAACGGTGCAATTGTCCCCGATAAGGGGAACGAATGGAAGGCCACAACAAAAGCGACGGCATAAACAACGCGTTCATTTCGACCTCCTGTTTACGTGGACGTTTAGCTCTAAGCGGGTGCTTAATTAGGTGGATGTACGTACGCTGAAAAGGGTTAAAATGCGATGCGAAAGGTCCGGTGCAACGCTTCCAAGTAAATTAACAAAACAGATGAAAAGTGAATTTTTGTTAGCAAAAAAAAAAAAACATAGAAGAAATATGTCGTTTGTACGCATATGGTGTTTCAACGTAGTCAACTAACCATTAAAAATATATGTGGCAGTTCCTGTAGTTGGGTTGGCGCGAAGGCGACAAAAAAAACCATTCAGGTTTATTAATTATGAAAGTTTGTCGGTGTGACAGCCGTATTAACTGCACATCTAAAAATAATTTGACATCGAGATATGATCGGCGAGAAAAATGGACGTTTTAATGAAACGCGGCGTTTTATTTTTGAGGCGCGCGAGCGGTTTCTAACATTAGAAATATCGCTTTTAATAAAGGATGAAATCGTTTTGTTTTCGCCGTCGGCAACGCATTAATCATCGAGAGACAAGGCACCGCGATTTGCACACACTCATGTGTCGCACGAGATAAGATCATAGATACACATGGAAAAAAAGTTAACCAGTTCTTTTTTCCTTGGTTAGACTGGATGCTTACTTTTTTTTTTGACGACATGGGGGTTATTTTATGAGCTACAATGTGTAAAAAATAAAGGAGAATTATCTAGATTGTAATAAATTGTCGTGGGTTGTAATAAAAGTGTAATTGGCTAAAAATGTACTACTTTTGTAAAAATTCTTTACAAACATGTTTCTGATTTGTTTTATCGCAAATACATTTCAACTAATGACTTACTTAACGTAAAAGATAATTCAGTTAAATAACAAACACGCAAAAGCTTTTTTAGATTAGGTAGCATTTAATGAAAGATATTTCCAGTTTTATTGATGAAAGATGTTAAATATTTATCCCTTGTGCAGTCTATATTATACAGGGACTGACAATTACATTGTAACAAGTGATTTTGGGTGATTTTCTAAATGTTAGAAATAAGAGTGAAGTGTAAAGAAAAAAATACTTATTTTTTTAAATATTGGTTGAAAACTACTATATAATATTATACTTTATTTAAAAAATTTTGAGGTACACAATTTTACGTGTGAGTATTTTTTTAGTGTTAAAAGTATAAAAAAAAGTTTCTAAAAGATGAGTTGAAAAAAAAAAATTGTTTTTCTTCATAAATTATAGTCATTTTTAAAATTCAATCGCAATATATAATATAAAATAGACTTTTTTTGTTTACTTCTCTATTTTTAATAAAACGTGTATGAATTAAATAATGTTAAATTACACAAGTAGTTTATATCACAAAATATACAACAATAAATTGCAATAGTTTAAATATTAATAATATGTAAAAATTAAAAGCATTACTACAGAAACTTTTTAATTGCAACTTTCTTTATTATTTTTTAATTATAAAATATTCTACTCTACGTATATTAAATTTACTAAAATAAAATTAATATAAAAAATTTAATTTACGAACAAGTTGAAGTCTTTTAGTACAAATTTTAACAAATTAAAATTAATTTTACTTATAGTGAATTTATTTATTATGATGCAGTAAGTTTTTAAAATTAAATAAATACTACATATTAAATTAAATTTATTTTCTTTTATTTCATTCAAATAATTTAAATGAATAAAGTTTGAACACATGTATTTAATTAAAATTGAATAAAATTTTATTATTTTTTTTTGCTCTAATATTTCCATTAAAAAATATATAATAAACATAATAAATTAATAATACATTTTACAAAATGGTCTTAAAAAGTAAAAGAAAATGTAAAATTTATATAATAAAAATTTGTAATGAAATATGCAAATAGAATAACTCACACATAGAGGTAACCATTTAATAAAAGGATTGTATATATAACAAAGTAAATATTAAACAAGGAATAAAGTTTATAATTGTCGTAAAAATATTAATCAACCCTTCAAGACTTATCTGTAGAACTTATGTTAATAAGGTACACAGATATGATTAAAATATCACAATCCTGATCTGGAATCATTAACCTTCATCAAATACATTCAATAACTCAAAACTGTTGTGTACAAAGACATAAACATCCTAACCGTGTACATTGAAGGCTTTTGTTATGGTAATTCCGAGTATGTTTACCTCCTTATCAATACACGAAGCGAACATACAAACTCGTACAAGTACACTTGTATGTACGCGTTTCCAACATCGGAATCGGTAATTATAATTACAAAACTTAACTGATATTATTCTAGGAAGTAAGATTATAACCAAAGCCTCTAATTAAGTACTTAACGGGCTTGTTAAGATATTAAGTTTTTATGTACTCGGTTTAATCACCCCGAGTTTAATTTTTTACGGATTAAGCCGCTTAAAATTCTTACTCGACTCGCTGACAGGTTGTTTCCACTGAAATGTGCAATGTTATTTATTCGGGCAGATAAATATCGAACGGCCAATCAAGAAATATAATTCGTGCCCACTCCTAACTTAATTTCAAGCCAGACCAATAAACAATTACTCTATCGTACGATTCTGTCGCCGTAACTCCGCACAGTCGAACAATATTTTACAAATTATATTGTGTACTTCATGCCAGTTTATGTATCGATAAGTAGATAAATAAGTTGGGAATTTACATAACAAAAGGACTTGTACGACGGACAAGAATGTTTATGTGTACGTATCGAACGTTACCGAAGATCTAAGTGGGGAATGAAATACGACATGGCTCAACAGGAACTGGTAATGCCTATTAATTATGACGTTTGTTAAGCCACAAATCCAGAAATAAATTTGACACTTTTATAACGGCATAATTTTCTCCGATATCTTTATTAAACGGTCGGTTATTTAAATGGCAGCCTCGGTCATTTTTAATTCAATTTTATTTCAGTGACACAATTTTTATTTGTGAAACTCACCGCAAACCGGGATTGAAAATACATCAATGTTAGTTACCTCCAATAAATAAAACGGAATAATTAATAAATTCGGTTTGGCCGATGAAATGGCCAAATATCGATGAGAAGTCATCGGAATTTCGCAATGTTTGTGCAGATTTATTGATATTTCGAACGGTGGCTGTTTATTCGCTCGAAACACAATACGCAAGTTAAATAAACTCATAAATAGATGTTGTTTTTGCAGTATATTTAATGATAAACAATTTTCCCGATAGAGTTTTTCCCTGTTCGACGCCTACATCAAACAAATCCCTTCTGTATATTAATATTTATGCTAAAAATCGCCGGCCCGAAAGCGCTTTGTTTGAATTCGATTTTTCCCATTTCCCAAGTGGGTTCGCGTATACAGATTGAGGTATCAATTTCTGAATAAATGTTTAAATTAAAGCCGATTTCTGAAATTACAGCGTTCTGAATTTTAACGTTCAAATTTTAATTAAGTTGAAACATTTTCCCAACAACAACATTTTTTAGTAAATGAAATATTTGCTGTATTGTTATTATACAAATATAATAACATTAATTTTAAGTTGAAATAAAAATGAAATAAAACATTTATCATATTACTTCACTTACTTTTACAAGTTGATATGGGGTCTCGTACATCGTTAGAATAATAAAATGTCAATTAAAGCAATGTAAAAATAATTTTCCTTGTCCACGTTAAAGACTATTTAGATTAATGACTCTGTACACTTTAATGTTGATTGTTCGTTTTCCTAAAATTCGTCCTCTAATTGTGAATGTATTTTTCAGTCAGGTCATACGATATAATTGGGTGGTTTATTAGACCATTAGAATTATTTAGAGACCTAACAGGAAAACAAATGGACGCTATTTTTCATCCGCCCAAATTACGGGCGCATAACCATGAGGGTATTAAGCTGTCTGTTATAAATATGAATTAAAAACAAATATCCGCAGCAGACGCATAAAAACAGTGTTGACAACCGAACGAATAAATCCAACTGACGGCTACACATGTATAAATCAGTGATTTAAGTTAAATTTTTAGTTTATGTTGGTATTCATCACTTCGGGTATGAATAAGCTATACACACACATCCGTGGGGTTAATGTATACAAATGCTTTTTTCGACCACGAATACATGTGTTACATATTTATGTAAGCGTATAGTGGAATGGGTTATAATGGATATTTTTCATATGCAGTTGATAATTTACATAGAACGTCTTTATCTTGCTCTCAAAATTTGACGGAGACAAATATTTAGTGACATATTTATGGATCACACATAGTAACATCTTTGTTTGCCATTTGAAGTACTAGATGGCAAATTTTATAAGCATAAAAACAAAAATTGTTAAGAATTTTATAAATGGATAAAACTTTCTATTTTGTATATTGTGTTATATAAATATTTATTTTTCCATTGGAAATAAAAAATGTTTGTAATTATATTAAAAATGTAATAAAAAATATTAAACAAAATCTCATTTAAAAAATTTAACAAATATGTTAAAAACATGTGTCAGAATTTTTGAAATTTATATTTTATATTATGTAATTTTATATTACAAAATATAATTTTTATATAATATAATTTTGTGTACATATTTTATAATTTAATTTCTCGTTGAAATTTAAACGTTTCATTTTTTTAATTTTTGTACTTATATCAAATTACATCTACGAATTTTAAATTTGTTACGAAACTAACTTTCAGGTTTACAAATATCCAAAATATATAGTAAAAATCAATAGTAATGTAATTTTTAACCATAGATTTATTAATAATAATTTAATAATAACAAAGTAAAAATTAAATAATTTCTTAAAGAATTAAGAATTTATGTGTACTAGAGACAAATATTCTAAATATGAAATTAAAAAGTTATTTTCATTTAAATTTCATTTGAAAGGCATTGAAGTGAGTGTAGGAATTCATTTACTTATATTTCCAAGATTAACGATGTTCGAGACATTCCTTAATATCTTTTGTTCTTACTTATCTCTTATTAAAACTGCCTTATTTAACTCATAATCTCATTACTCATGATTAATTATCCGCCGACAATTTTTAATATAAAATCTAATATTACTATGTGCTGCGAAGGCAGCATCCCAAAAAATAATAGCGTATAAATCACTTTTCCAATTTCGGAGGACGCGGATTTTATTATATATTTTTCGCGCTATTTAAATTAGTTTCGAGCTAAACGATATAGAATCCATCAGACCCTAAATTTGAATTTTTCCGGTTTAAGTACCCTACATACAAGAAGCCGTACTAAAATGAATTCGGCCTATCTGAAAGCAATTACGATCGGCTTCATTTTATAATTTTCCTTAAGAGGATTTCGTTTACAAAAAAGTGATATTTTATCAATTAAAATCTCACTCTTGTTAACAGCAATTAATGAGTCTAATTGAAACATTACAAATTCAAATTAAGGCTGCACAGAAAGTGGACCGAAAAGCAGTACAGTAAACAATGCAGATGTTTTGCACCGATTGCCTTTAAATGGAAAAATCCGATAATCCTCGTCCAGAACAATATATCACTATCAGTGTCAACAGCAATTAAATTATAAATAGCGACGAGCATAAACTATAACAAATGAAAATTAAATTAATAGTTCGCTACATCTTGTGTATAATCCATCTATTTATATTCACATCGCCGACAATAATTTCTAAATAGCTTGTGTGTGTACAGCACGCGAAGTGGTTAATATCGTGCAGAATCCATCATAAATTACGTACAACTACACATTCATTTGTGTTAGAATGGCTATATTAAAATGCATAGTCTCCTCATTATACTGATTTATCATGTATTGATTTTTGTTTCCAACAGAAACTCGATCATTCTTCTCTTTGTTAATCTGTAAACATTTAGGGCTTCCTAAATGTTACGCTTACACAAAAGGTTTCTTTACGGACGTAGTACCTGTTGGTACCACTTTATTACACTGCGTGAAAAAGTATTACCGGAGCCAGAATGTCTTAAAAGTCTGTGAATTTATATTCCACGCAAGAGAGAGTGGTCTTGTGGTCGTTGATTAATAATTCTGATTGTGAGATAAAACGTAAAAGTACTTTTTTGATTTTATACCACACCACAACATCAAAATTTCCTTCAAAAACATGTTAAAATTTCCAGCGTTGTACATTTTGAAATGTTTATTCATAGACAATAAATCTCGTGAGTGACATTCAACAAGATAAACATCTACTTTACAACTAATAAGGCATAAGTAACAAAAAGAAAACTATTTATTAGTGTATTGTCTGTGATAATTTCACAATCCCTTTTACTTTCTTGCCCAGAAAACTAGTTTACTTTACCCACACATCCTTCGTGTTTTTTTTCCAAACCGAAAATTTATGGCCTCACATGTGCTAAGTTATTGTTTGTGTTCGAATCGTTCCAGTATAGAATATCATTAGTACTTTAAATTGTTCATCGGCTATAAAACCGAAGCTATAAGGTTACAATGTACACACCCTTGTTGCGACCTTAATAAATTTAAAAACGTGTCCGGTAAACATTCGTTCCATCTGTGTTTGTACAAGTTCGAATTTCCCTTTTTTCGAGCGTAATTTCTTCAAACAAATGAAAATAATTTCTGTTTGCCCAACCCACTGGGTCAGCAGAAATTCTCGGGGCCTTTTTTTATTTGTGCCGTGTCGTCGCTGCTCATAAATCACTTCCCTATCTTACCTACCCCGAAGTGCACCAAAGGAACGTTCGAGGGTTTATACAGATTTATTGTTTACAAATCATTAAAGGAAACATGGAAATGCTGTTAGACAATCCACCGGCTCACTCATTATCACTTCCAATTCTCCGACTGATAATATTTCAACATTTTTTTTGTTCGTCCCAGTACCAACAGCAGCACATAATCATCTAGAAACCGGTTCATTGTAAATTCGACCAATTCATTTCGCTGGTGGAACAGTGGCAATTGCAAATTGAATTACATCCGCACGATAATAACGCAAAGTGCATCCAACAAGCTGCAGAAGCAAAAGAACTAGGTGATTGTTTTGGCTTCACTCTGAATAAATTTAATTTCACCGAGAGCGCTTTGGACGCATTTAGAAATTGTTTTGGCGCAAAATCTCAATGCGATGACAATGGAAAGAGAAATACATCTTAGCCGTTTATTTACTATGTAAACTTGCGTTCGAGAGGCTTGTTTTACAAGGACTAAATTTAATCTGGTTATAAATCGGCGGATCTTTAATTCGCGCATTGTATTCTGTTAAAACGTATGTAGGTAAAAATAAAATCGGCCTATTTGGCACAGATTTAAATTAATTTACATAAAACATGGTTTTAAAGAGTCTGGTCGCAATACCAACCTGCTATTCTCTTATTCGAAACGTTCGAGCCTTTTACAGAAGTGTATTTACAAAAGGATTGATAGCGTTTGTAAAAACGTAAACACAAAGTACTTTACACTTTACTTTCGTTCAACATTCACAATGAATTGCCCACAATTTACATATTTACATAAATACGTCTCAACGATGCAATTTACAAGAAAAACATGCGAATTGACTGTGAAGATTTCACGTGTGAACAAAAATGGAATGTTCAAAACAAAAGGTTTACACCCTTCATTGTAGAACTGGATAAAGTACAATTAAAATGTGTAACAATGACATATGGACTGTGGCAGAGCTGATTGGTCACAATTAATATGAACTAATGAAAAGCTTAATTAAATATCCCTCTTCTGTCAATACAAGTATCCTGTCTATTTATAATCGTTCACAAACGGTTAACTTTGAATAGATAATTTATATTTCCTGTGTTAAAAAACTATTTCCACCGTGTCATGAATCCCATTTGATTCACCCCGACCTAAAATATCAATGAATGTTTCCTTTGATCGAGAATATAATTAAACAAAAGTGTTTTTTTTTTTCGATTTTTAGGCTTTATTAATGTGGGGATGCTGTTACGCATACGTGGTACCACCATAATAATTTGGGACTAGTATGAGGGACGTACCTACTAAACCTATCAACACGCGACTTAATACTGTACTAGGGGTTTACCGAATTTACCCTGCAAAAATCAGGTTAACTGTGTAAAAATATGTTTATATATCTTAACTTATTATTTTTTTTTTTGGGTTGACGATAATGAGGTTTGTGTAAATTATTGATGTGTTGTGGTTAAATAGTCAAAAATTTACTCAGTTACAATAAAATTAAATTGACTATTATTTGATGTTGATTTAATTTCATTTGTCAAACAAATTATTATCAATACAAGGTTATATAAACTGTTTCTTATTTTTAGTTACTAAAAGTACACTTTTGGACAAAATTTGGGTACTTAAAAATCCCCTGATGTGAGAGTTATGTTTAATACTATATTTAATGTAAACATTTTTTTATCTGCGGTGTTTTTTCGAAGCACTAAGGGCAGCAGTTAAATTTTACGGCTCATCAGGTAGACACATTTCTCTTCATACACAGGCGGCTATTTTTTAATTAGTCGGGGAAATAAATTGCTTTTATTGGTAGTAAAAATTAGTGAGGTGAGACCTTTAATTAATTTTCTAGCAACTGCATACTTGAAAACGCAATTAAACTTACCCCCAGCTCTTAAATGTTAGTAGCTAAGAAAAAAAACGATCTTCGATTTCGTAACAAAATCGATAAATAATTGTGGTTGAAAAATTTTAAAACACAATGAAAACAGCATCTTTGTGGCTTTATAACAGTTAGCAGAAGTTTTTGACGGTCAATTTCCGTAGCGGCACACTAAAAGCCAGTTTTGGGCGCACCCCGGTAAACCACGCATTCGCAAAGAAAATATTTTGACAATACATTTCATAAAATTGTATTATAGGATTATAGTGGCGTAACTATGAGTGAATAAAGCAAACAGATAGGACCAGCTCTCTCCCCCTAACTGACACTTCCTTGTACTCCCTCGTATTACAGACGACTGCATTTCTGTGGGTATTGATTTTTTCCGGGGCGAAAGTTTACGCACCGAAGTCACAAGGTGAAAAATCAGCAGCGAATATGTCAACGCACGATTCGAACGAAAGTTTTTCAGCTTTAATTTATTACTTATTAATTCCCGGAATCGATCCGTATGTGATTATATTCATTGGAGCTTGTGGTTTGTGTCATGTAACAGAATCAACGAGACCGCGTCACAAATTTATTATTAACCGCATAAATATTTAAGCCGAGCAAACTTCCTTATGTCTGCATTATTTAACCTGCAGAGAATTAGGAGATCAATACACGTACGTAATTAAGGCAAATAAATCGAAATCATCGATTCGGCCAAAGTGAATCGGACCCATTAATTGACTTGAGATGGAATTAATCTGAAGCGGTCCAATTAGCCGGGGGAATATTTACATTTGGTACTGATTGGTTGGTACTTTTCACGTGGGCCGGGTTAATTAATTGGAGCTTCATCGGAGCAATAATTAATGAACAAAGATATTTATTTTATTCCATAATTAAAATAAATCACTGAGATATGTCAATGAGGACTGACCATATAAATCAATACCCCGTGTCTGACTTTTACCCGATATGCGCTGCAGCTGTTACAAAAAATTCTTCCACTGATGAAACGAATAGATAGCGTAATGCTGTGTCAATTACAGCAGTATTTATTTTTATTTTATGCCTCGGTTAAATTATCTGTACTTATGCAGTCCATGTTTTCACCTAGTACAGTTAGAGATACATTTCATTTTAATAATTGCATCTGGTTTTATAATTAATGTTGCGCCACAGGCAAAACACACAAATTGTTAGCCAGCTAATTAGATTTACCGGATCTATCGATAAAAACGTTTAGTTTATCCCCTTATCTGACAAACTGCATAATTTCCAATATTAAACGAAGACGTGTGTATTCAAAATGTATCGTTTCCAACCCCCCAACTAAAACAGCGATTAAAGGTCTTTGTGAATTAGAGTAGAACCCCACGACAACCGTGCGATATTGGGCATGTGACGTGTCGGGTGGGACTAGCCTAATTTATTTTTAATTGATTATTTTTCACCCCATACCAACCTCGTAACGGTTCGTCTACTATTTGTTGGCCAAGAACAGTATTTAAGCATTGATACAAATACGAATCTTACATCAGATATTTCCAAAGAGCAAATAAAGATGTATCTATCTATCATCAAACTTAATAGCTATAGGTAAGGTAGGTAACAGATGAAGAATTAATCCTTGTACTTTGAGGGAGATGGTGCATCTATCAAAACAGTTAAATGTGCACGAATCCAAAAGAGAATAGCATAAACGATTCCAATATAAATGAGCCAGCTTTTGAGTAATTGATATTTGGAAAACGCACTAATCTGTTTCCAGCGATGTGCGGAATCAATGGTTTCCCATCCAGATGGCCTCCAGCATGCGTCGCGGTGCCAAAACGCCATGTAATATGGATGGCGTACCTTTGAGTCAGGTCTTCTTTGACACGTGACATCTGGATACAAGTGTCGCCCATAACTCCGTACAAAATTACCAGTGTACGTCGACGAGACTGGAAAATAGACGAGATCGTTGTCCATCTTAATGGTAATTTTAGATGCGCAGGTGTGGAAACTCTAATGCCAAAACTAACAAGTGTATGTGGCCATTACGCCAGACGGATATACGAACAGCTGAACTGCAATGATTACTGATGCAAGATTAAAGACGCAACTTCCAATTGTGTGTGAAATATTTACTCGGGCACGGCTATCGAGCGATAGATCTGTAAATTACAAGTGTTAATGATTGTATCGAAGTTTCACTGTTTGTTTTTGATTTTTCTGTAATTTTATTCACATTAACGTAATAAAAATGAGTAGTAAATACAACAATCGAGGAAGTAATAACGCAATAAAATGTAAAATATATCACCTCGTAATGTAACCACAACCAGGCTATTTCATTATGGCTTTCTAAACTTATTACCGCGATAACATCAAATCAGCGAGTGATTTATGATGAAAACAACTGCTAAATATGTTAATAACAAATCAATGAGACAAAGTTCGTGACCTTAGAAGTCCATTTAATAAACATAACAATATTTTTACCGCTCCAGTCTATCTGCATTAATCAATCTGAACCATTGATTTCAGTCAATAGATCTCATCGGCGATTACCATAAACCCATGAATGAGTAATGGCCAATTTGTCATCTGCTTAAATTAGGTTTTTGTCGTACGAAAGAATAACACTTCTGGTAAATTAAGTCACCGGATGTTGTCAAATCGAAATATTTCAATCAGTTTTCGATTTGAATATTTAAATCAGCACCCAACTATGCAGTTTAATGGGTTCTCTTTCAATATCAATTGGAAGAGTTCGAATGTGGAGATAAAACGCGATAAGACTTACATTATGTAAATTGAATAGGATTACAATTTGTTTATACAATCATCCAAACATAAAGTTTAATATTAATGAAATGATTTCTGGTTGGAAATTGTGTAGTTGACAGGATTACCAATATTTGTGAAAGCGTCAAAAGATAAACAACTGAAACGGGCGTGTTTCCTTCGCATAATAACCCCAATTAAATATTTAAATAAGCAAAAACCCGTTTCTCCTTGCATTTTTCTCGAATTCTGAAAACTAACTGAGGCGAACTTCTAGTATTACATGCATAAATACTGAAATATCAATTGTGGTAAAAGGTGTAATTTAGCAATTGCAATAATTACAGCCTAGAACACACAAATCACCGTTTCCTTTACCAGTGCCATGCCACTGGTTGCCTGGCGCTATTAATCTCAACAGCATTTCAGACTTTCAGAAGATTACACGGTTTAAAATTTTAAACTAAATTATAGGGTTTCCGTGCTATTTCGGTCCGATGCGTCACACAAGGGCGCCCCTTTTCATACCAAAATGTGTTAATATGTTGAGACGTCTACGGTCCAGACCGAGCACAACCTACCACCCTCATAAGAAGGATTAAGACGGCCGATATTTCATCTGGAGATTACATCTTTCCGTTTAATTTTTGGTCGGATGAAGAAACTGGGGAACATGGCAAATTTCAAGGTTTAGGTAATCTCGAGACGTGAGCATGTGTGAACATATTTTTAGATAGCTCGGATACCACTTACGAACATATATATCCGTTTTTGTTGAGTCTCCACAATGTTTGGTAACTTGATAGATTTTGATAAACCGTTTAAATACTTCTTATACACATCCTGGAATTGTTCCCATGTTGTAATCATATCAATATTTGCAATTTTATCAGCAATTTCTGAAGCATAAAACTGGTCTTATGTTATTAAAATAATGAAGATAATGATGGGATAAAAGGAGCTTATCTAAACCATTTAAAAATATGAATGTGAAGTTAGCAAAGCACCTGTCTGCCAAAATTAAAAAAAAAAAAAAAAATAAAAATTTAATCAAAATTCAAACATAATGGCTAATTAATTTGATTTTGTTGTTCAATATTTTTTTAAATTTTGACTCCTGTGCAACTTTATAGGAACATAGTAAAACAGTTTTAAACAATTGTTTTACCTGAGTTATTACTTGTTAATTAATCGCTAATTAGTTGTAATTAAATTAATTTTATCATTTGCTTTGCTAGGCTTGGTTTATAAAAGCTTTTTTACTTAAAATTTTTTATTTCTGACCTAATTTATAATTTGTCGTTAATTAGTCGCTAATTGATTGTGGTAAAATAACTTGTTATCAATCAAATTACGGTATTTTAAAAAGCAATACAAATTCACAACTAATTCTAAAAATATGTTATAAAATCCCGATTTAAAACCTGTCAATCAAAATAGTCACAGAATACCAAATGACATATTTATAAAATCAAGATATTACTTATTCACCAATATCCCATTTTTTAAAATAATAGTAATAACCTATATTATCAAACATAGAATTTCATTTAAGTACAGTAATTAGTTTTATATTATTTTCTAAGTATGATGGTAAAAAGGAAATGGAGCAATCTTATTAGAATTGTTTTAACTAATTTCTGCCTCTTAATACTTAAAACAAGAACTAATAACTTTTTGCAGATAAAAATTAATCGAAGAAACTCCAACAAAATCCTTCTAGAATCACACATAAAATAAATTCTTATTTTAAAGAAATGTTATAATTGGCAGAAGAGTATTTTTGTCATAATTTTTTATATTCTGGATTTTTGGTAAAGAATAAGTATATACAATTTTGTTATACAAAATGAAAAAGTTTATGTAAAAATATACTTAAATAAATTTTAAACAATTAAAAAAACAATTTATTTTATATATGAGTGAAGAAAAGGAGAAGGAAGAGTCTTATTAGAATTGTTGAGATTAATTTGTAAATACTTAAACGATAAAATTAATTCTCATACGTCTAATTAGTGACTAATTAACGACAAATTATAAACCAGGTAAAAATCTGTGTTGTTTAATAATATTTGAAAGACAAAATTAATTTTTCCACTAATTAAATTCGTTTTTTCTTGATGATGAAAACAATATGACCCAACATTATTAAATTAATGAAGTTGTTTTTGAATAGTTAAAATCCTTTTCTTTGATGTTGATGAATATACTCTGTTGTAGCAAACCCTTTAAGAAACTTAATTGTTTCTTCTTTTTTTATTTACAGTTATGATGTTATGATGAGACAAAATGTCAGATTTTAATATTAATGATAATAGCATACGAACATTTTTATACAAGAGATATTTATTTGACAACGAAGCAAGTTAGTTAATCATTTAAAAGTGGTACAAGGAGTACTTTCCTAAGATAACATTTTACGTACGGATTTGTTTACAAGAATGCAGTTGTTTTCCCATTACATCAAAATATATTAGCACGATAAACATATCCGAAGCCCAAACACCAGCCTTTTATCTCGGAGCGGTACCGTACAATAAATTTCAATGTAATTAAATGAAAGCCGGGTTTAAAATCTCACCATACGAAATATTTATTAACAAAAACTAATCTTTACTTCACCATATACGCCAAGATAACAATTATTCTCTGAGGAATACGTACCAATTGATATAAATAACGGCTTTATCTGTGCCGTGTAGGTTTTAGTTGGATTATATTCCCGTTTTAAACGTATCGAGTGCCCGAAAGCCGTATCTTTATTGGCCGAGTCCGTTTTTTATGCTCTTTGGCGAATATATCCAGAAGTGAATCATTACCGATAGTTTACGGCCATTTTTAATTAGACGATAGTTTGTTTTACGACGCTCTTATCGTAGCCACACAGGTTCGGCTAGCCGTTATCTAGGAATTTTGCATAGCTCCATCCGCAGCTTTATGCATGGGGTTTTAGTGTGATTAAAAGATTAAATGAATCTATTAAGGCAATGTTAACGACCCTGTTGTTAATTTTATGTCAATATGAACTCGACACGTCAACTTCCAAGAAACACCGCTAATATTGGCTGTAGCAATAGATCGACATGGCGATTTTGATTATTTCCATGGGAAATGTATGGCCAGCTCGTTCTCATTCCTTATCGCGTTCGTTTTGTGATTAGTTCAGAAATGAGATGTGTGGTGCTAAACTACAACACATCGTATTTCGGCATAAACGAAAAGTGTTGCTCAAAATTGGGGCGTTTTCTCACGAAAACATGGTAAAAATAATTTAGACAGACCGCCCTGCACATCTGATATTTTAAGACCTTTCGTACGTGTATAAATAGCTCAGTGTCGGCGAAACTTTATGAATGGAGTTATTCATCATTTACTGCTACCTGCCTTTTGAAAGTCGACAATAGCCTTTTAAAGATTGTCACCTTTTTTGCGAACTGAAACGAATATCATCTGTTACGGGGTCTTAATATATCATCGTGACGTTTTTGGGCAACAATTCGATATGTGTGAAAATATTCGTGAATGAAATGTGGCCATTGTCAAATATCACATTTCCAAGTCATTCTATGACCCAATTCACGTTTTGTGTAAATGAATGTTTTGTTTCGGTGTCAATAACATTAAAACACTGCTAAGGCATCACTTATTCACCTCTAAATTGTAGTTCATTGAAAATTGCCCTAAATTATATGCATTCATGCCTCGTTGTGTAGAGAATCCCAATAATTTGTAGACGTGAACGATTAGAGCTCCTATCTGGAAGTTAAGTGGATGGGATAATGAATACTGACATTTTACACGTGTACTTTGTTAAATAAGAGCTAGGCGTGCTCTAATTTTAAAATTAATTGAATAAATCATACCCCGTTTAATATTAACGGGCCTTGAGAAAATCCATGAGGACGACACATTTCTCCCAGGTGTTTATCAAATTTTAATGAATTGCTTCAACGTTTTCAATTTATATTATAGTCTTTTAGAGAAGTTGTAAGTTATTAGTTTTTCTAAAATATATATGGACAGTTATCCGTTGCACAATTCTCATTTTATCAGTATTTATATCCCACCTGTAGAACCTAGGTGTTATTTTAAGATCTCAACCTCTGGTTCAAAGCGCAGAAACCGATCGGTGACAAAAGAGGTACCGCCGATCCCTCTGCCAGGGGGGGGTTTTTACCCGGGACACCTGGGCACGTGCACCGCCCCTCCGGAAATAGGCCTTTAGCCCCAAGTGATTGCTCAACCAGATTGGATAAGCAATGGTGCCGGAAACGTACGGTACGGCTCGCTTAAATATTAAAAATCTACCGATCGGCGACAGATGCAAATTTTTCGAATGTGTGCCGTATGAATGTTATTTGTTAAATCCGGTTTGTTAACGAAATTATGGGCGTGCTTCGGGAATTTTACATGTGTATAGGCAATTTGTCATTTCGGAGGGTTTCAGATTGTTTTCGGAGCCTGTAATTTTCGAATGATGAGGAAGTACCGGATTTCGTTTTGTGTGAGGTCAATTTGTTTTGATAATCTGTGTTATTTTAGACAGATATGTTTTTAGTGTGTCAAAACGTTTACGTTAACGCCTCCTTTGCCTGCAAAAAGTACTTTATTTTAGAAATAGCGATGAAGATTACTTTCTATGATTCAAGAAAGCATTTTTTTGTAGCTCTTTTCTGCTCATTTCTGTAATGTCCAATATTTCAACGAAAGTTCCATAAAGGTATATAAATTGTGGTGGTACTTTCAGGACATTAACATACCTCCAGTTGTACGGAATGTAATGCGTAAAATTTGCTTTGAATTATCCGGAACACACGTACCTGTCCTTACTGAAATAAATTCCGGACAACGCAATTTTAAGTTGCCGCGAACTTACGAAGTTGAATTTGATCATGCAAATTGAGCGGGAACACAGTTAGAATCTATAGCCACTTAAAATAAACGGCGTCCATACGTTATATTAATGGTTGGGAACACGCACAGTCCCAGAGAACAATCCGTTGTCGGGGAAATATTTTTACCACTTTCTGAGTCATATTCGAAACGCACACCCATAATTTCGCTGGGCTAACCTGGAAGTTTCTAATTAGAAACTCCTCTCCATTAAACCGATCTCAGATCTCCGATGGGTTTGATGAGCTTTTTCCCGGATTGGATGTTGTTGACTTCGCAATTTCCATTGAGCAAAGTTCACAGTTCGCTACTCGTGCATTGTGAATTGTTAATTAGAAATAAATTGCTAAACGAACCTAACCAGGCGTGAGGACGAGCTGAATTATAAAAGGTGTTTGGTAAATGGCGCCCATTCGTTTATTGTCGAAACTTGAACACAGGATATTCGATAATAGGCTTTTGTGCCTGCACATTGTCCCCATGATGGTTGAATGTAATGTCACAATCTAACATATCAAAATGTTTTTGTGGCGTACGGAAAAAAAATTACGGGGGTCGGCATATGGTTCATCATACTTGCTTGCGGTTGGATCTTCTGGCATTCAGATGAATTCCTTTTACTGGGATTTTAATTCAAAAATTTTTGATGCTGCACTGTCAAAATTTCGACATTGGAATTAAGAAATTCCACGCCGCATTAGCATATAAATTAAATGATTTACAGATTCACAAAAAATAGCCTTGGACGATCAGTCCTAAATTGCGGCAATTAACTTTTTCAATCAGAACGTTGCTCAAGAATTTTTTTTAAATATCTTTGACACGAGATACAGGCAACAACAATTTCTTTGTCCGGTTCCGTTATTAGCCACACACATTTAGCTAATGATTGATGTCTATTCTAACATATGAATAGATATTTATTGTTACAAGTCTCCTTATAACATGTCAGTATTGTTAGGTGTCCAATTTGTGGAATATAATGGAGCCTATGTTATAAAAAAAATCGCCATTGATTGATGATAAAGGTATGATCTGGGTGTTGAACACCATATTAGCATATTTTGCTCTTGGTTGGTTAATAATTCATGACTGAGAAACGATTTACGTTATCTTCGGTTTTTACAAATATGAAACCGCATAAAACTTAATTATTGGCAGAATATATTTGCATTATCTTCTGTTTATACATATAATAATTATATACTTATGAATTAAAGCAACTGTTCCAAATAAAATATTGATAAAGTGGTAGCATATTTATTCACCATAAGTGATTAACAGACTTATTATTTACATACATGAACTGATAAAGGGTACATAAAACGAGTGACATTAAATATCATACATGGATTGATCATAATGTTTGCCGTAGATATTCATAACCAGTTTAATGAATTACGTATATTTAAAGACAAATTTACTTCTCGTTTCACATGGTTACAGATAATACACCTCATGTTTGGTTTGAATTTCAGTTTTGACCTGGCTCGTATTTCAAAGGCATTTCGTTTGCCGAAAAATCAACAGAGTTTCTCTAAGTAAATATCCTAACTAAATACGGGAAAATATTATAAATAGTTCCTAAAATATATATATTTTTTCTTTCGAACTGGCTAAATATTTAGAAATTAAAATTCATTTAGCGTGCTTTATTTGTAGTTATATCAATTTATATATTTTTAAAGGGGATAATTGATATAAATCAAAAATACTATGTAATTTATAATTTTCATTATTAACATTATTTTTGTATATGTATATTCCTTAGATAGAAAATTTGAATTAAATAAAACGATTGTACCTATATAATTTTAATTTTATTAACTTAAAGTCACAGCATTATCAAAATTTTTAGATTTTAAAAAAGTAACCATTTCCATCATATTAAGTTGACTTAAACGATTTATTAATATATAATTGCAATAACTATATAAAAAATAGTTTCTTTTGATTTAATGGTTAAAAAATTGGAATTACTTAAACGTTGAATATTTTGTATTATTTTGCTTCGTTTAATTTTAAAAAATCTAATTACATATAATCGGTAATTTGTTGGTTAAATTAATAGGAAATACAATTTAATTTTATTTTTATTGAGATATAGAGAAACTTTTGTTTGTAAATTTCTATTATTAATATATTCAATTTTATTTAAATGAAAGCCAGAATTAAATGCAATGGAATGCTTAAATTGTTTTACTGTAAGTTAATGGGAAATACAATTTTTTTACTTTGTTTTTATTAAGATTTAGTGGAACTTTAAACAATAAAATATATTTATTATTTAAATAAATGCCAGATTTAAATATATTTATGTATTTTATATTAATCAAAAATACTTTTTAATTAATAATTTGTATTTTTAACTTATATTTTTAAATTTAATTTATTTATAAAGTATTATATAAGAATATTATTTTGTTTTAATAAACCATAATAATAAATACAATATGTTTTTATTTTTATAAAATTTATACAGATAGAACTTTCAAATTAAATAAAATAAGTGTATATAATTCTGATTAATTTTAATCAAATCAATATCAATCAGAATTTTTAGATTTTACAAAATTAACTAATTTTCTGTAAACGGCACCAACAAAAAATTGAAAAGACTGGTAAATATGGAATATTCTTTAATTTTCTTCTATTCTTCATATTTTAAATTAGAAATATGAATAAACTATGCAATATAACAATTTATTCATTAAATTAGAAACTTTCAATATTTTTAATAGTATGTTTCTGTACTATAATTGTCTATTTAAAATTAAAATGTTGAAATTGGTGTGGGTTTCATAAAAATTTAATTCTAATAAGAATTTTATGTTGCATACATTTCTAAACTGTACAATGTAATTTTAATAAAAATACTTCGTATATTTTAAAAAAATACCTTCAAAATTTTATATTTAAAAATTGTCAGTATACGGGTATATTAAAATTAATACATTTAAATCTGTAATTTCATACAAACGAAAATAAATGGTTAATAGAATTATCCGAATTATTAATTAAATATACCATACATATATTTTATATATAAATTTTATAAGGGCAATATTACCAAATCATAAACAATCGTCACGTAATTATATTTACATATAATGCAAATATTATAAATTATAACAAGGTGAGATACGATAGGATAAAATAGAAATGCCACTGACAGAAAGTAATCTTTTAAGTCGATAAAACCGATATTGCAATATTCATGGGCACGTACGGTATGCGACCTAATGCATTAAACGCGTGTTTCTTTATTTATTTATTTTTTTTTATTGCTCCTCCGCCTGAATTTCAGCGTGTCTGGAAACGGCAAACGGCGAACGGCGAAAGTTTCACGCTCAGGGAGCTTTAAATTTGCCGCTGTTCCGTGAATGCTTTCGGGCTATCCAGTCTGGAATTCCTCCTGTTTCGCGTCGAAAACAAGAGTATCGACTTGAAATTCGACGTTCGCCGGCTCGTGCAAAGGAACTCTGTGCCGTGTCCCACACGAAAAACAAATACGTGCATACCTTGAGCAATTTGCAGCAGACAGACGACGTAGACGACGATCCAACCCATTTCGACGTTCGTCTATCGTCTTCGCATAGAGAGGAAACAAGTGTGCGTGAAGCTCGATGGCAAAACAGTTTTTTTTTTTCTTCGGGCACTGCACGTTTTAGGCACCCACACAAACCATACGGAATTCTCCGATCACAAAAACAACCTCTCGCGGAACTGCAAACCCAAAATTGGATTCGGCCGTAGCACCGATAACTGTCAAGTGTGTGGTGTGTGCGTCGTGTTTTCAATAAAACTGTCAAGGGAGGCCGGCGAATTGGGGATTCGCCAAAGACAAAAAAGCAGAAAATATCGTCGAACGTCACTGGCACAGGACACGCCGGGTGTACAGGTGTGCTTCAGATCGAAGGGGGTTGATGGCGCGCTACTCCATTCACATGTCCGTCATTGTTATTGTTTATCTGTCAAAATCGTATAAACATCGGAGTGGTCGCGGGCTGCGTACAATCGCTCAATGCGGCCGTAACGAGACTGAGCGACGGAAGGCGCAAGAGTGCGGCCATTGATGCCCGGCTCCCCTACCAGAACGCCAATGCGCAGGCCGGCTCCGTAAAACGCTGGCTCTCGTGCAAAAGCTGTCTGGCGCGTCAGGACGAAGTCTCGCGGCACCGTCACCGTCGAGCTTTCCGGGGGGGTTGCCGTCGGGTCGGCGATGGCGGAGCTTCGGTCGCTTTCTGGTCGCCTGGTAGCCGGTTCAGCAGCGGAATACCTGTTCGGCAGGAAGCGAGCTGAAAGCTCTCTTCTTCTTGTGTGCCGGGAGTCCCGGTTTCAGAGTTTCAGGAAAAACGCGTGGGCGCCACCGTCCGATATCCGATGCACGGCTATCTTGCATCAGACGTCACACTCATGCGATATCAGCTTTATGCTATTTTAACTACGATAACATGACATGTGTTTTTTATTAGTGATATTGTACATACATTTTCTAAAAAAAATATATTTTAAAAATTATAATTTTTAAAAATATTTTAGAAAACCAAAAAATAAAAAATACGCTTTTTAAATGGCACCTCTTTGGATTCACCTGAAATAATTTTGCATTATAATAAATACTATACTATAGTACCGTATAGTGTAGTAACTATAGTATTAAAACGTATGTGACATTTTTCACAAATAACACGTTTTTTTATCATTCATTTTTGAAAGTAATAAATGAAAAAAAGACTCTTTTCGATTTATGTTCTACAAGATTTTTGAGTTTTTTAAACAGAATCATTGATTTTTTAAATTTTGCAACTTTGAATTTTATATTATTTTTATAAATAAAATAAATAACACTGGTTACAGTGGACATTGTTATACATATTTTAGGAATATTCTTTAGTTGGTATATTTTAGTTTTTCGCCGTTTGTGAACTCTTTTTGGTCGAATAAAAACTAACTGACCTGATAAAATTCATTGAATTGTCATATTTGGAAACTGATTTTTGATTATATTAATTACCCAAATAAAACAAATAATAGTATGTCTCGTTTTTTGCATACCCTGAAATGTGAAAAAGAAATTTTATATACTTACCACTGTAAGCTAGTATTATAATTATAACAAATAAAATACAAGCAAGGAGATGATGGAGCTTGTCCCATTAAAATTGTATAATTAAAAATGAAAAAATTTGAAAAATTGATAATTTCTTTCTAAAAATTTAAAAAATTAATTAATGTCTTCGAAAAAGTGTATAGAATTTTTTTATATTATTAAAAATTCTATGTACTAAAGAAGAAATTAATGTATTTTTGAAAAAAATTACATATTTCAACTGCTTAATTAATTTTTTAAAAAAATATCAGAAATGAATGGAATGTTACAAAAGTTTAATTTAAAATCTATTAAAAAATTATATTTGTTGTCCCGATTATATTTATTTATATTAAATTTATATTTGTTAGACACATTTTTATTATATCACTTTAAAATAAGTAATATGTAACAATCACGAAATATTTAGTATATAACAATTAATAATTTAATTTAAACATAATTAACATTTATTAAACTTAATTTTTATATTTGTAGTTGTACAATAAAATAATTGACATATTTTATTACTCATCACTTCCTTCAAATGTAAGATATTTAACTTATTATAGGTATTATACTTATTCATATATTGAAAAGAGATATACTATATTCAATAATAAAATAAAGTTTATTAATTTTATTTTTATTTAATAATAATAATAATATATATTTTAAAGATCTAATTTTTAAATGTCTTAACTAAAAATTTATACCACATGGATATGATGAGAAATATACTTGATAACTTCAAAAGTAATATAGTTACTTATTCATACAGTAAAAAATGATTTACTCCCTTTACACAAAAATCAGTTGATAAAAGTGAATTTTTACATATATTTTTTATGTTTGTATTTAAACATGTTTTATTAATTTTCTTCAAGTGACTTAAAAATAGAAATGATATTTATTTATATAGTAAAAATGACTTACTTTATTCAGTAAATGAGTAAAGTTTACTGATATTAAAATTTTAATGTATAAAAGAATATTTAATTAATGAAGATACAATGATAATTATTATTTAACTTCTTTTATACCAAAGCAAATTAGTTACACATGTAATACATACACACGTACTTAAATTTTTTGTTTTCATTATTTTTTATTTTTATTTTCTTCGGTTTATGTTTGTATAAAAAATATTTATGATTAATAAATATGTATAAAATTGTAAAAAATTAGTGGAGTATAATCAAATATTTGTAAGAACTATTCAATTTTAGAAGTAAAGATATTTGCAATTAGAGTAAATTTTCAAAATCTTTAAATATCAAAAAGTATTTTAAAAGTGAGTGTATTATTGTATGTTATAGTATTTAACTATTTTGTGCTCTTATTTAATAAAAACACATATTTCAAAATTGTAATATAATAGTATTATTGTAATAATATAATATATAATAATAATTAAATAGCTCCGAAACTTTATTGCTATATATCCGAAAAAAAAATAAATACTTTTTGAAGTATATTTGTACAAAAATGTGATTATATAATAAAAGTAATATTAAAACTATATTTATTAAAAACACCATTCGTTTAATTTCAATTTAAAATTGCATGCTAATATTCAGTAGTCATGAACGACCGTAAACAAATAAGAATGAAAGAATATACATAATTGACATTTATTATAATAATTCAATAAAATAAACCAAGTTCTGATCAATTATGATCTAGTTATATCATGAAATTTATGGCTGAAATTAAACTATGAAATTTTAATGCAATCAACTCAATCTAGCATAATATTAATTCAGTCTGCGATGATTTAGTTTTTGCAGCAATCGAACACGTCAATTTCTGCAAAAAATTATTAATTATACGTTTCAATGATTGATTTTGAACGTGCACATTAATTCAATATTAATAATGACGATTTTAGTACGTTCGATCCGTCCGTCTAATTATTGCTGAAACAAATCGAGTGAAACTGTCGCTTGGAACACAGAACAGTGACAAGGAAAATAGATGTGTATAAATAGTTAGACGGATGGATGATTTAATTAAATTATGTGGTGTAGGTGTTGTACAACCATTAATCTTGCACTTACAGATTTATAAGATGTAGTGGAGTTTAAAAAAGAATGAACACCGTGTTTTATTCCCAACTAAAAATAACAATAGTAAATATGTTCATGTGCATGAAAACAATATAAATAAGGCGATTTTGTTTGAACCTTTTGATATGTTTATAGTATTTTGTCACAAACGTTTTGGATACCACTAAAAAGACCTAACAAGAATTAATCATTTTCAGTATCACGTACTGGTTCTTGGTGGAAGTATATGCGTCTATTATTTAAATTTAGAATGACAGTAAAAAAAGGCAGACAACTATAAAATAAGGCATGCACAATTGACAATAACGTTGACCATACCTTCGCATAGGTATACAAATTGTAATTTTATGCACAGGAAATGGATTATACACCTACCCAATTCCATTTTGCATACAAATTTCGCGAGATCGCGATTTGTTTATTTTATCCAAACGCTTCGCAGACTCCTGCAACGTCGCCTCTTGCGTTATTTGTTTAATTAGGTAATTGGATCTTGATAAGATGTGTGTTCGTTTTAAACTTATATATTTTTTTACTAAGGATTTTGGTATTGATAAAACTTAAAACTATCTTGGTTAAGAAAATATTTTTAAATTTTTTGACAGGTTTAATATTATCTAAATCTATAAAATGTAATATGTGTGTAATACTTTTTTCATTAATTTTAAACATAAAATAAGCGCTATGCAAGCGATAAAAAATGTTTTCTACTAAATTTTACAATAAAAAATGTTAAAAATTGATTGTTTATCATTTTTAGGAAAAACGTAAATTTAACACGCCCTTGGTAAAATGTTCTTCCATTTAGAATATAGGATGTTGGACATCATAAAGTAGGTTGTTCCGACATTATCCTAATCTATCAATAATTGGTTTGACAGGAGTTTATCTGAGGCAGGAGAAATTCAACTTATATAAGGTTATGCAAAATATTATCGAGTTATCGAGATATTTCAGAAACCAAAGTTCACATTATCGAAATTCGTTTTATAGAAGTTTAATTGAATTTTAGATAATTATTACAATTTTTATAGAATAAAATAAGGAAATCTTAATTTTTTATAAAAAAAAATTCCTAATTTTTTAACTGTAAAAATTATTAAAATGGAGCTATTTCTGTTGGATGACATAAAAACCAATTTTATACTTTGCATAAAGTTTTTTACTACCCACTTTTTTAATCATTAAAATCAAATTATAAATAAAAAAGTTACAGGGGCGTTTCTAGACCACACTGTTTTTAAAAAAAGAGTTTTAAATACATCTAAATTAATTTATAATTATGGTATTAAATAATTATCACCATTCATAAGAATTTATTAGCAATTCTCTTATTGAACATGATATACGACGAATTGAATAAAACGCGATAAATTTCCAGCCTTTTCAGCAGTTAGAATTTATTATCATTTCTATATTCACTTGCTTTCATCTGCGCCACACACTTTGTTAAATAAACATTCTTAGATCACGTAAATGCAAATACACAGTGCCATTTCCATTATTCCCCACAGTTTCTTGAAGATTATCGCCGGTCATTTAGAAATCAACTTTGCTATTTCCGCTTCGGGTCTAGAATCTAGTGGAAAAAATCGTGGAATCTTAGTTCCGAATTTAAATTGGTTTTGTTATGGCCTCACCGACACCTTTTTCCCTTATTACATATTCATGTACTTTTTTTAAAAAAAGATTTTATCTGCATTCGACGATTAACACCCGCATTTTTAATTGCCCGCTTCAAATAAATTACTAAAAATAAATTTAATTACAACTTGTATTATTTACAAACAGACAAGGGAACAATGCATCGATCCAAAACGTTTTGTTTCAAATTTGGTTTGGCTAAAATAAATTTAATATATCGTTTTAATTAACAAAATCATTGTATAGTGAAAACGTTTATTGGTTAATATTTGGAGTTGTGTATTTTTAAAACTAAATATTAAATCTATTATATACAATGCATTAAATTTCAATTTGCTTTGTTGTTGTTTTTAACATAATTTAACATTAAATTAAAATTAATATATTAATTTGGTAGGTACAGTGTATTGTTCTGCCTAATATTCATTAATTTACAAAAGCTCGCTTTTAGCTTTATTAGTTTAGAGATATAATTACATTATTAATATTGTTTGATTTTATTCTATGGATTTAATTGTTTAGTAAAAAACAATGCACTTCCAAAGTTTGAATTATTCCAGTTACTCAAACAGATTTATAAAATGATAAATTTTTACTGACCGTAAAATAAAATTCCCGGTGCGTCCTATCACGCTTATCATTATGTCATCGGATAACAGATGAAAAGCTTTTTGATTAAAGGATCCATCCGATAGTAATTTGTCATATTACTTTAAGATTGGATCGGGGACGGAAAGTTTTTATTGGGACTTATTGAGCGTTAAGGAGATTTTTCTTTTCTCGAAAACAAAATTCCCAACGACCAAGAAAAGTTATAGACCGTCCTGTACAATGTATTGGCCAATAAAAAGCCAATAAGTTAATTGATGACCGCAGACCGATTCAAACTCGTCTGGTTTACGAGATGTAATATAATTAGTGTGGTCGGGCTATTTTTAATTATATAGTTCACGCCGTTATTTTATAATGAATATTCTTGTCCGTTAATTAATTTAATTACGCCGTCATTTAAGTTAAAGCACAAATATTAACAAATACTGTTTTTCTCTTTTTTATCAAATTCAACTTCTTTAATAACATTACGTGGTTTGTTTGACAAACCAAGCTGTAATCTAATTGCCGCAAAATCCCATCAATCCTAATGGATAAAAAAGTCCGAACGGTTTCTTTCCGAACCTCGATTTGGTAAGATCGTCGCACTATGATAACGCGTTAATTTCGCAAATAGGTTCGAACTAGAGAACCTGGTCCACGTCAATAACGGCAAATGAGGAGGCTGTCATCATCTGGCTGCGAGATAAGACTAAGTGATTGATAGGCGGGAACATCGGAACAGCTTCGGTCCCATTACGTCATTAAGCTGGAGCACGGGTTTTATAGAAATGTGACGGAAACCACGCGGGACCAAAAATATGTTATGGCAGAAATGAATTTCTCGCTCATTATTTTTAGATACCGTATTCCCATTGAAGGGTTACTTCTACTTCGAATTAACAATAAAAGATGAATTAAAAAATAAGATTTTTTTTAATTTTATCTTTTTCTTTATATTTTATATATGTACCAATTTTGAGATTACTATTTTAGTTTCTTTTTATATTTTCCAATTTTAATAAAATGTTTTTTTTTTTTATTTCACATAGATTATTATTTTTAATAATAACTTAATACTTCCTAATAAATTTTTGATATAAAATACAGTAAGGTTATAAAAAACTATTGAATTGAACAAGCTGTCGATCTAGAATAAAAACTGTAAAATATTGTCACTCCAACAAATTGTATTTAGTGTTTACTAAAATATTCGATATTTCTACTAGTTATTAATATCGTGTTTCTTTAAATTAAATAGATGCCTGCTATAATTTTTTACCACTAAATCAGAAAAATTGATTAGAGCATTGTTTATGAAAAAAAATCCATTCATTTTACATGTTAATAAATCTTTGACAAATTTAGAAATCATATCTTCTAAACAACTAGATTTTACAATATGATTAAAATATCTTTAAAAATATGATATTCAATGATTCAATTAATATTCAGTGAACATATAACAAATGAAATTTAATTTGTGAATCTTGCTGGCACGCTAATGTTTCATATTTTTCATAAATAAAATGATAGTATAAAATTGAAGATATAGATAAAAGATAAATAAAGATAAAAATGAGTTATAAACACCTAAGTCAGTTTTTCTCTATCTGGTATATATGAAACAGTCAAAATCAGTCAATTTGAGATACAACATTTTTACTTTTAATTACGTCAATTAAAATTTGTGTACTCTAAATATATTTAAAAGAATTTGCAAATTTATACTTATTATTACATAATTGTATAATTAATATTTATAATATTAAAATCTGATTTATTTGTATTATATATAACATATTTGAATTATTATAAAAGAATTGTGACTTCATTTCTTTGTTTAATTTTGTATATTAGTTATTTATTTATTTTTTAATGTGCAGTATTTGGCCTGGGATTATTTTTTGAGTTATTTCTTTATAAAAATAATGTAATAATACATTTTCTAGCTTTCTTCGGGTATTTTGCAAACATATTTGTCATTTTTGCATTTGATATTAACAAGCATTATACACAACATGTTTATTTAAACAATAATGACACAAGCATAATTTATGATACGCCAAACAGTCATAATTCATCTAGATAGACGTTTTAGAAATACACTTTCCTGTTTCCACGTCAGTTCAATTGGTTTATTTTGTCAATTCATTTACGCCTAAAACTGTCTATCCACATTTAGATTTTAGAGAGCTACATTTATTTCATTTCATATTTATTAAAGCAAATGAAGCGAAAAAGCATGTAAATGTAGAGAGAAACTTTTTTATTTGGGAGCTTTGCATTTTTAATATGCGCTAATGTAAACATCACAAGGTATTTAAGTGGATCTTCGTTTTATTTGATCTAGTTATAAATGGAACGTATTAATTTACTCAGCGATCTGCCGCTGATCTTTCAGAAAACGCCCTTGTATTAAATAAAATATATTATTTAATCCATTCGGTAAATTTTACTAAGAACTCACTTACTTATGCCTTCCAGGTATTATTAACGAGTCAAAATTTTCAGCGGGTTAATTATCTCAAAATATGCAGTTTTTTTTTTAATATGACTAGGTAGTACTTAATTTGACATAAACATAAACAAAACTTATCAAAGCAATATGCTATGAATAATATTGAATTAAAATTCGCAGAAGCCAATTTGAAATACAATATTTTTCGATATAAATGACTGATTAAATCGGATATGCCGAGTATAAACACAAAGATATCATTTACAAATGCAAATGCACTCTGTCACATACTCATTTCTATTTTCCATTAAATTTACACCGGCATCCGATCGTAACTAGCAGTTTCTATTAACTTCTCGCAGTTAAATAATTGATACGATCTGTAACAGTTATGAAAATGACCGGCCCAAGCTGCATTGTATCGGGGACTGAGATCGGGCGCGTTGGCTGAGATATTTCTTAATTTAAAACCTGTCCGTTGTGTTAAAACAACATTTAACACTGTCAATTTTTTATCTCGTACTCAAACAAAATACCAAACACTCCTTTATTTACTGCGATTGTCTCTTAGTGGGGCCGAGTGTGAGTTATTTATTAATTGCAAACACAGATACAAATGCATTAACAATGCATACTAAACAGTATTAAATGGTCTTAATGTTTTGTGAAAGAAGCTGACAAAATATTTGATGGTGATGAAAATCATTTCCAAATTAAAATATTATAGAACTTTCTTATAAAGACTCTCTCTGGTCATGAATTTTAAACATTAATTTAAAGTCACTTTTAAGATAAGCTTAATATTAATATGTGACATTAGGTTAGCTTATATTACCTTAGGTTAACTTATGTTAGGATAGATCAGGTCATACTAAGTTATGTTATGTTAGGTTAAATTAACTATACATGTTTACATTTAGGTTGTGTTATTAGGACCTTGAATAAGTTCTCGCTGTTTTTTTTATTTATTTGAAATATATGGAACAAAAATATTTCACTCAAAGTATTAACCAACACTATTTTCTCACATCTTTCTGGCAGCATATAAATTATTCGTCGGAAAAAACATATCTCTTTTGAGACTATCCAAGAATCGATCCATTCCTTAGTATCTTCGTAAGAATGGAAGCACTGCTCAGCCAGGCCATGTACAGTCATAAGCATAATGGCATTACCACCCTAAGGTCGAGTTTCGTTTGCGACCTGAACAAGCGGGCTCGCATAAATTATCCCAAAATTTACATTTATTTGTATTTTAGTAGGTAAGTAACATTTTGTGTGACCATCTTAACGCAATAATTGTAGAATACTTCTGTAAATTTAAAGTTTTTGGAGTAGATGTATAATTATATTATTATAAATTTATTATTTGTAAATTTACATCGTATGATTTACAATATATTTTGTGCATTTATTTTTGATATTAATAGATGAAATAAAATAACTAAATATAAAGCAAAATATATAGTTATTTATTATATAGTTTTATTAAATAAATATATTAATAATATAAATAAAATTAAAAACGTGTGTAGCCGCCATCAGCGGCTATTACGGCTTCAAAACGATCCCTCATTGAATTAACAATATTGTGACAATAGTTCCGTCTTCGCAAACCTTCCAATATGTGGAGGCAATGCTGATACAGGTCTCCAGGCGTTCGTTCGTTGTGGTTCTCCCACATCTGCATCATGAGCCCCCAAAGGTTTTCGATTGGGTTAAGATCCGGTGATCTAGGAGGCCATGGTATTCTGTTTATCTCTCTGTGGGCCGCAAACCACTCTCTCACAATACGAGCTGGATGAATGGGGCAATTGTCGTCAACAAAATTAATTATCTCCATATCATCGGCCGGGTAAAGTGTACGAACGGACGGCAACATGACGTTATTAAGAACGTCCAAATAATGACCAGAATTTGCTCTGGATGGCAGAACAATCGTTTTATAGTTAGTTTGATGTCAATTCTGAGTATTGCGTTCAAAAATTTTTGCGAAAAATTCTTATCATAATTCATTTTCGGAATCGGTCAGTCTGAGTTATGTTCCTACTATTCAGATACTCAATTACGAATGGCAGTAGTGGTTGCTAATATAACGTAAAGCGTAAAAAAGTAGCCGCTATATAATTAGAAGGAGTCGTTTTATTCAATTCCCTGAATAGAGTGAAATTATGACCAATGACCGCATAATAATTTATTATCCCAATTGCTTACAACTAAAAAGTATGACTATATTTTAAAATATTTATAATAAATACTAAAAAACAATAGTATTTGAATTCTCAAAAAAGCGAAATAATTTTATACATTTTTATTAGTTTTTATAAATAGGGCTATTTTATTTAATTTATGTCTACCTGAGATAATAATTTGCAAAAACTAAGTTTTTTCAATTCAATTCATATTTCTAAAAATATGAAATACTTATTATATAATCGACAGAAGTAAATATTTTGACCTGGTACCATTGACCCTTTGTTACGTCTACCTGGGTTTTATGGTTATTTTTTTTGGGGTTCTGGGCGGGGCTTAGCGAGAGCGGGTCGCAAGCGATTTTGTTTGGAAAGTGGTAATGCCATTATGCTTATGACTGTACCATCGAACGGAATATGTGAAAATCGGAAGGAGTTATGTCAAGTGAATACAGCGGGTGGGGTAGAACTTCCCATAAAACCGTTTCCAGGTAGGTTTTCACTGGTTTTGCAACATGAGGCCAAGCGTTGTAATGTAACAAAAATACTTTCTGATGTCTTTGTTCGCATAGTGACCGTTTTTCTTTTAAGACTCGACTAAAAAGTATCAATTGAAGTCGATAGCGATCTGCCGTCATAGTTTCATTCGGTTTGAGCTGCTCATATTAAATTAAACCCTGCAGATTCTACCAAATGCAGAGAAGAAGCTTCGAACCATGAATATTTGGTTTTGCGGACGATGTTGATGTATGTCCGGACAAACGATTGTCTACTTTTTGGATTATCATAATGTATCCACTTTTCATCGCCAGATACGATACGGTGCAAAAAAACCTTTTTTTCGGCTGTTGAAGCGGTAGTTCACACGTGAGAAAGCTGTTATCAGCTTCAAATCATACGGCACCCAATGTCCTTGCTTCTAAATCACTACTAACGCTTTTAAATTTTTGAAACTATTGAATCAACTACTTGCAATGTTTTTCCAAGTTCTATTAGCGTCTGACATCGGTCTTGATCAAACAATGTTAATATTTTCGGTGTTCCAGAATGCTCTTTTTTCTCAAATTCAAAATAATTATTTTTAAAGCGTCGAAACCAATCTCTGCATGTGTGCTCTCCAAATGCCAGTCTTCCTGGGTTTGTTGTAGAGCACAACTCCATCAGCCGTCAGGTGGACTCTATGACTTTCCCAAAACCTGATAGTGACATTCTTCCTACTTCTCCCAGCGAAGTCAGTGGTATCCTTAAAGCCCTCAATAACCGGAAAAGTCCCGGCTCAGACACCATCCCCAACGTGGCCCTTAGGAAGCTTGCTACCATTCAGGTGGCAATGCTTACTAACATTATAAATGCGATGCTCCGTCTCCACTACTTCCCGTCGGCATGGAAGGTGGCGACGGTAGTGTCCAATTTAAAACCCAACAAACCTGCCCACCTTGCTAGCAGTTATCGTCCCATTAGCCTCCTCTCTTCGCTAAGCAGGGTGGTGGAGCAGGTTATTCGGACTCGGCTTGAGGAATTTATGGCTGACCAGCACATCCTGCCGAACGCTCAGTTTGGATTTCGTCGAGGCCATGGTACCGGTCATCAGCTTTTGCGAGTGACCGAGGACATGGCTGGAAGGCGTAACAAGGGGCAGCATGGTACCATGTTGCTCCTTGATGTCAAGCAGGCGTTTGACAGGGTCTGGCACGCTGGCTTCGTTAAACTTTCCTTCTTATCTGATCGGCACTATCCGCTCTTTCCTTTCCAACCGCTCCTTTCGTTCCAGGGTTGGAAGCGAGTTCTCTTCTTCGAGAACTATTACCGCTGGTGTCCCGCAAGGCTCCAAACTATCTCCTACTCTCTTCAATCTCTATTGTAGCGACATACCATCTTGTCCTAGAGTTACTATGGCAATGTATGCCGATGACGTTGCCTTAATTAGCTCCCACAGATGTATAGTTTATGCGGGGATCCATATTAGGAACTTCCTGCCTAAACTGCTCTGTTGGTACTCTCGATGGAGATCGGAGATCAATCCTTCTAAATCCGAAGCTATCTTCTTCTCAAATCGACGAAGGTTGCCACCTAAATTCCATATCAATGATCACCAAGTTAAGTGGAGTTCCAGCGCCAAGTACCTGGGTGTCATACTTGGCAAGAAACTCAGTTTCTCTCGCCAGGTCGCTTTGGTAAAGGGGAAAGCTCTAGCAGCCTTTGTTGCTTTGAAATCTTTCTTCCTTTCTAAACGTCTTTCCTCTTCAGTTAAGTTGCGTGTATTTAACGCGACAGCCCACTCTCTCTTCACCTATGCTCTTCCTATATGGGGCACCGCCGCCCCTTGGCTCATTAGGTGCCTGCAAGGGACCTACATGAGGCTAGTCAGGTCCCATACTATATTCGTAACAGACAAGTCTGTTTCGAATACAACATTTCCTCTCTTTTGGAGCTGCGGCGCAAACATGCCCTCAATCTCCGGAGATCTATCTTTCAATACTCTGATCCGGAGATTGCATGCTTGCATGACATCCAACCCTGTGAATCTGACAGATGCAAAAGACCTTGTCTCTTGGCTGTCTAGACCTCTGCGTCTCTTTGGGACATCTTTTCTTTAGTATGCAGCGGTTAGCTGCAAACCTCTTTAATTTTTTCCTTCTCTCTATTTTCCTAAACCTATATGGTTATACTCTTAGGCAATGATCCCGGAGAGGGGTTTTTAGTCGGTTAGTCCGACACTGCCTTCGACTTCTACCAGAAGGCGTCTTGTAGATTTTCCCCTCTTTGACCCAATAAAAAAAATCAACTGTAGATATCTATATAGATATCTATAGTGTATTTATGTAACAAAAAAAAATACATACATAAATACACTGAAGTGAATTAGCATACACTGAAATTTAATTCGAAATTCCATGCACAGAGAGAGCGTTTTTTGAAGAAACAGCGAGAACTTATTCAAGGTCCTAATATTTTAGACTTTTTGCACTTCGCTTATTCTCTTTTTTATTCACCAATGATTTACAATTAATTAATTTTTCTGAATTATCTTTGAATGCTACAAGTTCAGATAAATTAGATCAGCATAAATTATTTATATTTATTTACATTTTTAATTTGTTATACCAAAATCTTTAAATATCTACGAATATGTGTTTTAGTATTTATTTGTTGTTAATTAATTCTAAAGTAATTTTGAGATTTTGTTTCTGTTATTGTTCAGTACATTACTTAAAGCGAAATTTAGTATATTTTAAGAAAATCGTAATCAAATAATACAACTTATGTGTAAGAGGAAGCCAGTAATTTGATCAAGTCTTACATCCCAACCTAACAGATAAAATCCATATCCGGATCAATATCACTGCGAAACATCTCCACAACTACAAACATGCCAGGTAAAATGTCCAATATAAAAACTGACCACCCATATCTGGCACTCCAGAGAGAGAGTCATGTTTTATAAGGTGTCACTGGCGACAATGGAGAGCCCTGCATCCCTGAAAACGTAGCACAGATACAACAGTAGCTTCTGAACAGATGGCTTTGAAACACGTAACCCCGCCCACAATGTGACATTGTGTTTCGGATACGGGGTGGTAAAAAAGTCCGGGAAAGTTTACACCGTGGACCATTGAATTTTTTTAATGGCACAGTCCACATTACATAAATCAAACGATTGTAGTTAGTTAACGAGGGTCCTCGGGCACCGTTTTTTGTTTGTAATGAGTTATTTTATTTAATAAGCACCGTAAGAGGGCAGATAATTTAAATTTATTACGAGCCCTGCTTTATAAGTAAACAGAAAGACATTTTTAATGTTTGAAGGAGTTTTGTTAAATCAACACGGTAGGCTACAGTTCTTGTGTTTTATATGTTTAATTTAGATTCGTTCTGTGGATCTGAATAAATATTGTACTATAAACAGGAATACATTAAACAAATATTGGGAACGAGGAATTGGCGCTAGGGTAAATACATATGACCTACTTCGTGAACGAACCAAGAAAAATACGTCTGCGTTTTTATTTGTCTTCGCTTAATTTTATTTCGTTTGTTGTTTAATTAAGAATTAAAGGGTCATATTGCCTTGTGTTGACATTAATTAATTAAACACAACAACACAATTATTTTATATACACTGTAATATAAAAAAATAATGAACTCTTTTGCAAGTGAAATGTTTACTTTGCAATCTTCATTTAAGGTGTGATAGTTTAGCACAGGCGAACACCATTTGTTGGGTTGACTGGATAGTTTCAAATGACAAATAAAAATAACATGGCACGTTTAAGATCTGCTTGATAAAACTGGTCAATGGTTTAGAGATAAGGGAACAGATGGACGTTATTAGCATTGAGATTCAACTTGATTATGACATATGATCCCTAAATTTGCACAGAGATACAGGGTGTGCAGAATATGCGTCCCTTAAAATCATATGATGGTATTTATCAGTATAATTTTTTCTCTAATTCAGAGAGTTATAAACAGCTGTTAAGAATGCGTTCGCACGATTTCCGTCAGGTATACTTACGTTAAAAATAACTTTATTATAAAAATAATTGCAAACTTGGCAGTGGTGCGTGCAAACTGGACTGTATAATTTAAGGCAAAAAAATTAAATAAAGAGATCGCCCACCCAAGTCGAAAAAAATGTTAAGCGTTGTTTTCGTATATATATATGTTTCTTTAAAAAGCAGATTGTTAGTGTCTGAATAACATATGTACGACAGAAAATTATTGGTTCTGCATTCATTTGTGGTCACGTTGCCTTGAAATTTTTAATAGCCGAATTTACCGGATGCTTATTAAATTGCGGAATTGCTGAAATTGTTGGCAATTGGTAAATGTTTACTATTGTATACGGGGTAGTGTTTACTATTGGTGAGTTGATGCGCTTATTTAGATAATTAGTATGTAAATATGGTTTAACTAATCATAATAATATTTACTCGATCGAAATCGGAAAGGTAATGTCAAAATTATGCCAAAAATTTTCATAAAATCAAATATTATAGAATGTTGTCCATTTAATATGTAACTTTCTAATTTTATGATTAGATTTCCATGAATGTAATAATAATAAGATAAATAATAAAAAATATTTTCTATATCACTCTCATCTCCCAGAGACAAATATAAATAATAATTGGGACCTGAATGTGGTTAGAGTGTGAATGAATCAAAAATTACATTCTTTTAATAAATTGATTTTTTCTGAACAATTAAACCATGGAATATGAAGTAGTGGTTTGATGCATTAGTTCTACAACAGGTAAAGGTATTATAATTACTGAAATAAAATGCTTGACACATATAATTAACAAATAGTAAATTAATTATATTTTGCATGTGGTTCTTTTAAATTTTATAAAATTTAATTTTTTTAATTGCTCCACTCATAGTTATATTTTAATGATTATACGCAATATCTGATAAAATAGATATTTTATCTTATAGAATTTCATCTTAGATTATAACGGGTGGACTGAAAAGTAACCACCTTGACCACCAAAATGCGCTTCTATCGCAACATAGATTATGATGCCTTATAGCAGATTCATGTTTAGGCCGACATGTCAAATTTCAGCCCGATACAGCCCTTAGTTTTGTTTTGACAGTTGATGTTTGGTTACGTGTTTGGCATCATGATTTTCGATCTCCCATAAAATATATTTTTCTGAGATGCAAAACGGCGAAGGAAACAAAAGAAAAGTTGTATAAATATTATGGGGCTAATGCTCCTTCAGATTACACCGTGAAGTACTGGTTCATAGTGACCGAAAACTCCACTGCCGATGAAGTCCGTAACAGCAGGTCCTCCAATGGGATTGTCATGGCATACTCTTCGTGGACTACCTCGAAAAAGGAAAAACCATCAACAGCGAGTATTACTGCGCATTATTTGAGCGATTGAAGTCCGAACTTTCGCAGCGACGCCTCACATAAAACGAAAAAATATATTGTTTTTGAAAGATAATACGCCACTCAAGAGCATCAATTTAAGGCTCCAGTTGCTTCCCTATCCACATTATTGTCAGACTTAGCTCCATCGGACTATTATCTCTTCTCAGACCTCAAAAGATGGCTCTTCAACAAAAAATTGAGTTCGCGGAGTAGTCCCCTCTCGGAAAATTATTTTTTTAATTCTTGAACAGGATCAAAAAGTTGAAAAATCGCTAGAATAAGTGTATCGATCTGAAAGGACGCCCTCGAATATTTTATTGAAAAATATGATTTTTATGTTTTTACTTATTAAAATAGAATATAATTTATATTTAAATGAAGACAGGACGTTGTTGTTAGACCGACAACTAAACAAGCAGTAACAGTTTTTAATTAAATTTTAATGAATATTTTGTGACAAGTTGTTCAGAGGCACTTTTATATGTGCCTCTTCGAGCTAATTCGTTTCATAAGTAAATCTTGAATATTTATATTTGGTTCCAACATTCGCACATGCGTTTTAAGCTCGGACTATTGTTTCAATGATAGGGGAGCTGAGGAGTGCCTCTGGTCTATGAGATAACTCCAAATACCGATTCAAAGGAAGTGCAAAAACTACTTGGTCGTGTGTGTGTCCGGTGGATTCGGTAGCGGGAAGTATAATAACGAATAAATTATATTGTTGGCCATGTCTTTTATTTTCAAAGGGTAGTGAAGATATTTGGTATAAAAGGAGTTTTTGTGATTTGAAAAATCTATCCTGCGGACTAAATTTACATTTTCACTGAATCATTTACAATTTACACTGATCATACGAATGTTGTTAATTATACATAAATATATATAAAATATTGTATTGTTTGTTTTATTTAAATTATTCCACACCAGACTCAAACCTCAGGAACCGCCACTGACTTCCATTAATTTCAAGTAATAAATGTTTTATTTATTTACTTTATTAAGTAATGCGATTATTATCGCATTGATTTTTTTCAAAAATTGTACCTGTTCCTATTTTATCTAATATCTTAGATTAATCAATTAATACTTTATTATATTTACTTAATATTTAAAGATAATACTAATGGCATTATGTTGCAATCAACATAATATCAAAATAAATTTTAGTAAAAATGTAATATTCTGTATAAGAAAATATAAAATTGTATCAAGAATAGAACATTTAAAGTTGCAATAAAACTAATAGAACCAAATTTTTTAAAATTAAAAAAGGACAGAATAATAATCATATATATATACAAATAATTTCCATTCTAATTGGCAGTAGTCAACGAATAATAAATTCTTTTCCTGTCATTCTTCTCCAACAATATTGGCAAGCTACTCCAAATTTTGAGGCAGGTGATTTCGAGAGTAAATTTGTCTTTAAAGACCATCAGATACTTGTTCAATTGGATTGCAGTCATAATTTCTCGGTTTATATGAGCAATACCCATCTTGTTCTCTCCGTACGGTTAGAAAATCTGCTCCAAGAGCAACAGTTGGGTCCATGTTTTGCTCATTACATATTTCACCACGTCCACGATGAGGTGATTCCAACGTCTGCACGAAGACTAGATGATGATGTTCCAGAAGAAGATGACATGACTGTAATTGAATAAATTTAAATTTCTGTATTCTGTGTAAAATAAATATTAAATAAAAATATATAAATATACTTTTATTTTTGCCCTTCCACGAAAATCAGCCCTAGAGCGTATTTTATATATATATATATATATATATATATATATATATATATATATATATAAATAAATTAAATTTAAATTATTGACCGACTGCGAACATTCAAATGATATTACAGGTAAAAACAAAACATATTGAAAATGTTTTTAAATATATTTAAGCTAAGAAATTATTCTATTGTAAATTACATTATTCGAATATTCTTATTTATAAGGAAATAGTATAGATATTTGAAAAACTTTAAATTTTAAAATTTCGAATCATTATTTTAATAACATGAAATTATATATTGTTTTATATTCATATTTTTTATTATACATATTTAAATTTTCGATAAATGATCAGATTTTATAAAATCTAAATATTTAAAAATACACACAATATTGTTTCATTTTTGTTCCACTTTTATTTTTTATTCAAAGGGTTTAAAAGAAGAAAATTCTTTAGGAATTTAAATTAATTTTACTAAATTATAAAATAATTTTCAGAATTTCGAACATTTATTATAATAAAATACACACACACATACACAGTACAACTGTGGAACTATTTAGAGCAAACGTTTTCCCAGAAATTCGCTCAAATGTATACAATCTATTATTTCTGGAACACGATACGCCAAATATTTGCCAAAAGCAGCAGAAGTGAGTTTGATACGTCGCATTTTCAGTCCGCAAACACTCAGTGCGGCCAATTCCATATACGTAATACTAGTTTTCTTTATATGTATGTTCCCTGGTTCCCATAAAAAATATCATCTCTCAGTCTCCGGCATGGAGCGGACTGTTAATTACCATTATATTTCTTGTTCTTTTCCCGTCTCGTTTTTTGATGGCAAGTACGACGTTTCGCCAATTCCGGAGCGCGTTTGCTTTTGTGAAAAAAACAACCGCGCGACGAAATTGTTAAGGCCATAAGGTAACGAAATTTACTAACTCGTAAAATCGTCGTTTGACTCGAACTAATGTCGATCGGAGAATTTTAAACAGGAGGACAGGGACTAATTTAGAATTGTGGGGATTTAACATATTTCTGTCACAATCGGCACCTGAATTTCAAGTACTCGAAACGGGCACTGAAAAAAGAAGTGCGCTTAAAATCCAATTTATATGGGATATCGTCAAACATACAAACACACTGGATAAAAGCCATGGTAAACAAACAAACAGACACACAAAAGTTTCGAATTCTATCCCAAAACATAACCAATATATTTCGCATTATTTTTGTTGATACAACATCCCGGTATTATACAAATATTTATTTATTTAAATATATAAAACAAAATGTAAAATAAAATAGATATGCTGTATCAATTAAAAATAATATTTATTTATAGCGGTAATAATTTTTCGGGTAGTTTATGTAGAATGTCGGCCCCATTAAATTTATTGTTGTAAAAATATTTAAATGAAAGCAATGCATCAAATTTTACAAAGGACCATCCATGTATCGGTTTAATTTCCCAATAAATCAAACCGATCGTGATAAGTTGGGGGGGGAGAACGTTTCCACAATACACGTTACAGTGTTTAAGCTTTTAGAAAAATCCGAATTGAAAAAAAAATAGCTATGAAGAACTTTCATGAAGTCTCGATTGCTCTTATGTAAATCTAATGAAACTAATCGTGATTCACGTTTTTCAGTGCACACATAAATCATAAACCGGCCGACTCCCCGGATATAACGCCCACAGATTTCGAAAGATTACTGTTATTAAAAGTAATTTTGGTCGAGATTTATGCCAACAGAAATGACACCGACATCGCATTATCCCATTACAATAATTAAATAAGCGAAATTAGAAATGCAAACTAAAAGTAGGATGGTCAACTAAGACATAATAATATACTTTAAGAAACCCTTTTTTGGGACCATCGTTATTTATTTGGTAAAGGTTCATTATGTTGGTAAAAGTAATATTAGATAGTAGATACTTTTTATCATTTGAACAAATAACTTGGATATTTTTGTTACTTGTATTTTTGTACTTAGATTTTAAAAATTATAACTTGTCTCTGTTTATATTTAATATTTATTATTTAATTTTATTATATACTTAAAACTTTAATTCTAATATGTGTAAATTAAATTATTTTATTTTAGTTTTTCATATATTTTAGTTTTTATATATATGTTTAGTATTTTTTTAATTTTGGAGGAAACTATTTAAATAATTCATGTAATTCATTTAGTTATTAAAATTTTGCTATTATTATGGTTACAAAAAAAAACAGAAAAGAGTTTCTAACAAATTCCTGATCTTAATGATGATGAAAATTGAACTTTTTTCATCAATAAATTCTTTTTATGATCACTATTATATTTTATAATTTTACAACAAAACGATATCTAATTAAAACTAAATGGTTTGTAAAAATAATATTAGATATTTGATGAATTGTATTTATTTATTTTTTCGAGTATTTTTTTATTATATTTCAGTATTGTTTTTAATTTAAAATTATTTTAATTGAAATTATATATAAAATTTATGTAAATTTAAAAGTACTTACGATTTTATTTTATTTTATTTTTATTTAAATTTAAATATAATATCTTTATTATTAAATTTGATTACGAACTATTTAAAATTTGTAGTTGTAAACGTAAATTTAATTTAAAAACATATTAATATCAAATTATTTTTCCTTTTTTTTTAATTTTTAATCTTATAAGTATAATTTTTTAGTTGAGACCTGTAAACTGTATATATTTTTTAATTATTAAAATTAGCCAGTTGTTATATATGATTACAAAAAGACGTTTACTAAAAGAGTTTCGAATCAATTTTTGATTTTAATGATGTTTGCAAACTTAATAAATTATTTTTAGCATTGATCTTATGTTCACGATTATATTCAATAATTTTTTACAATAAGACAATATCAAATTAAATCTAAATGGCCGAATTAAAAGCAATCCGTAACTGTTGAAACAATAAATATTACTTTTTATACCAGACGTCTATGTCGTTCACTTTCGATTGATTTTTTTTCTTCCGATTTCAGCAAATACTTGCGACGACCTGAATACCAATTTTATTATAATCCGACGCTAGACAAAGGATGCGGTTTTTCTTGTGTGCTCGCATCTGATTTTTGAATATTGGCCCGCAACTTTTTACCGCGAACCCTGCGAGCAAAAGCTCACGTGAATTCGTGATCGATAAACATATAGAATTTTAGGAGATGCGGTTTGTTTTTATTCTTGACTGCCTTTGGATACGGAATAAAATTTTATAACGTGTATTAATAATATGTTCGTGCACGTAATCGCAAACACATGCGGTAAAAGTCATCCCTTAAATTCACCCAGAAATGCAACAATACCCGAACGACGAACAATTGATTTGTTATAGAGGAACACAGATTAAAATTGCAAATTTTCCCCATATTGTGTAAAGATTTACTATGTTCGTAGTGTTACTTTTCAATGGGAGAATAATTAACTCAACCATAGCGCACAATCATCGATAATCGTACATGAAAGAAAAAGGGCAGATGTGTTTCCGAACGCAGGCTCTTTCTTTTGAACTCCCGTTGCGGTTGAACGCCGTTAAATGTTGATGCGGTGTATTTTGTGAAATCGAAAACAAACATGGGGGTCGTTTTTAAAAATGACGGCCAGGCTGTGTCTTTTTTTTTGCACCACAATATAATAAGTGAAATTAATACTTTGCTGGCGCATTATTCAGGTGACGTTTTATTTTGACACGGAAAGAAAGAGTAATGCTTGATGGGGATTGCTAATTATCCATGTGTTTTGTAGAAAGGGCTTAAGTTGCATGTTGGGATTATTGACAGGGACACGCTTTTAAACATCTGCGGCCAATCAAGAAAAAAGGGTGAAGTTAACATCGAATATTGTGATTAGCAATTTATAACATATGAATCTGTAGTTTCCTTTTACTTTTGAATGAAGATCTCATCAATGAATTGTTTTCAATTAATTAATTTGTTAATGGATAAGAAAAAGTCATTTAAAACTTGATATGTAAATAGTTAAGGCATGTGATATAGCAAAAGTAAAGAATTACCGTGTTGTGGTGTTAATTACATTGTTATTCAAGTTTTAATTGTAATGAGGAGACATTAAAATTCATGGGATAATAATAAACATGCAATAAATCTTAGTTTATTGTTTAGTTGGCGAGGTTAAGAATATGAAATCTTAATTATTAAGACCTCTCATGCCATCAGGAAATCATAAAGATATTGATTCATTTATCTTTCTAAACTTGCAAATTTTCAAACCTTAAGTGATTCCAAACCATTTGCCATCGAATTCATTCAGATTTAGGGCCAGTTATAGCCAGTTTTAGAATTAGAAGTGCCCATCTCAGGAAAAATCAGTTCGGAATCTCTTGAGAACTTCTGTTAAGTTACTTTGATGGACCATAACGTCGACCAGGGAAATTTTATAGATTCCGTTACTACAGACCATTCATCTACCAACGCACTCTCACACAAACATTTAATTTTAAGAAGATGAAGGTGAACAACAATATAGTAGTGACTTCAAATATTAGCTAATTGTTTTATTTTTTTTATTTGTAAAGTATAATACCACCTTGCCTTTATTTACTTGTCGTTTCACGATAAAATGAAAAATTTAAAGCGACAAGACTGGTTCACCCTTTTCTGGCCTTCATGTTATCGTGTGCATTGAATCCGTGGATACCGGCCCGATTTCGGTTGCAGATGGCGTGATTCTGGACAAGTGCACATCGGAAACAATGACGCGAACGTTGGAGCCGTCTTTACGGCTCGTGAACATCGATTTCCGATCGAGTGGGGCGGCGGGCACGCGGAATAGGTAGGCCGATTGATGGGTGTTCGTCTAATGGCGAGGTGGTCGTATCTTTCTGCCGGCCGTCCTCAGCAATCAGCTGCATCTGCATCAACTGAAACACTACACCAGTGACGTACCATAAATGTTACTTTTTATTGTAAATTTAAAATAAAAGACCTTTTGAGATTGCTCCTTAATTTGGCTATTAAGTAAAGGGTTGTGTATAAATTATGGAGTCGTTTGGCTTAAGGTCTGTATCCCGCGCGCGGGCAATTAATAACAACCATAACAAATTGCTTAGTAAGAATTAATAGGAAAACTTGAGCGCGATAAAAAAGGTTAAATTAAGACAAACAAGTCCCTCCGTGGCGGGCGTTTAATTTTGGTGCGAACAAAAGAGGAGCGTCATTAGTAATCCCAGCCGCCTCATCGGTTCGGAAAGGGTTAAATCAGGGATAATTAGTAAATGAGCTTGGTCTATGCGCCAGGGCGAAACTTTTCCAGATATTGTTTTGGATGGATTGGCAATGGAAACGTAGAAAACTTGGGCACAATGGAATGATTTATTATTTCTGTCTGGCAATGATAACGATTTCCCTTTCATAATTTCGCTTTTCGATATCGTTCGCAGCACTTTCCGTCTTTATGCCGTTTCGGCTCGCTCTCAGCAACAGCCGATGTCATGTTGGCTGCTACATCTGTTTATGATGTCGGCTCGCAGTGATTGTGTTCCAGAAATTGATAGATTAACTCTACGGTAAAATTATGTTAAGGGGACTGTATTAAGAGCTGTCGTTCTCGAATTAGTGAACTGCTACTTACATTTCTACAATTATCTGCAGATAAATTTTCTGCTGTAATAAACATCAAACCTATCACACATTTAAGTGTTGTTTGTATTCGAAAGAAAAAATTGAGCTTAGATAGTTAAAAAGAACTTAGATAGTTACCACACAAATGGACCTAACCCAAAGAACAGTATCTATTTCATTTCCCCCATAAAACGTAATACTATGTTACACGAATGTCTTACGTCTTTTATAGTTTTAATAGTGACTGTTTCCCTTATAGACGATCCATGAATGGGCGTCATATATCTACGCTGAAGCCGAAAACTTTTATATCCCGAAAATATTTGTTATTACTGCACTCGACAGGGGGTTTTCGGGTTTTGTGAAAGAATACAAGCGTACATGTGGTAAACATCTACTGGACAACAGTTGATTTTAACATATTTTTTTTAAACATAAACTAAAGATTTTATTGTGGCCGAACATTTACTATTATGGTGGGACGAAAAATCTAATTAAAATTTAATGATTAGTTTGTTTCACACATGCAATCAAACACATTTGACAAATTTACAATCAGCTGAAGTCACTTACTTATACTAGATTAACAAAAATATTTTGCGTTGCCATCCGGTCTCCGATTATAGACTTTGCTCAAAGCTAAGAACTAGCACTATTGTATTATAGTTTGAAGAATACCTATTGATCAACTCATATGAATAGATTTTGGCAATAAGGCACTTCTCTTACATTAAATACCGGTATAATACCGTTCAATGGCCTAAAGGTAAACCGAGTGCCTATTATTAGGAACTCCGCATTACTCTATTATGTTTTGATATCGGAAATAACAAGTGGGTATTATGGTATTAACGATCCAGTTTGTCTTAATGCGGTTTCCTACTTGAACGATAACATCAATGCCTCTTAAGCCAAAATTATGCCATGGAGATTTGATTCAAGGTCTATTTGTCTTCTGTAGTGTTAGTGTTAATAAATGTTTGTTGTGTCATAAAAATTAACATTAACACAGCGATAATATCCAAGTTCTTATTAATGTGCGTAGTGACAATTAAACTAATGAATTTATTTTCTTGCGTTGCCGGTGCTTTCAGGGTTCATTTACATTTTAAATGATAGAGTCGTTAAATCGATGAATTAAACATTTCCCAGTCTTACTAAATTAAGACGTTTCACTTATGGAAATTTCGAATGTTTTGTTGAATCCTTAAGTATGAACTATTATCGTTCGGTATGTGTAAATCGAGATGATGATGATGAGGTAAACCTTGTAAGTCTGGTTTTTGACATTTTAATAATAACTGGATTGATAGATTTGTTTTCCATAATGACGAAAGCTAAAAAGAGACACTTAAATTCATAGAGTCAAATAACTTACTAGATGGCGAAGGAAATGAGATCGTTTAAAACACATTCACATTATAATTTCTTTGATTTATGGATGTAACTAATAAATGTTTAAAATCTGAAATCAATAAACTAACGAAGGCTTGACCTGTCCTGATAGTAAGAACTGAAATTCCGAAAAAACTTAAAATGACAACAAAAGATGTGTGGTGTTTAAAATACACATTCCGAAGACATAGTGACCATCGTGACGGTTCAAGAGGTCAGACAGTTTTTTGTTTAGTACTCGAACCGCTACAAGAATTCGGTAGCATTCTGATTTAATCTCGATCTCCTCACGTCTGTTTAACAAAACTGGAAATGTTACGATCGTAGTTCCCAACGTCGGAATTATGAATTCAAAAGTTCTGTAGGAGTCAGGTAGATGGATGATGCATAATTCGTACATTCCATGCAAAACACAGCGGACAGAATCGTGAACGTAATTACAACTGACCAACTGGGACAATATTTCCGAGGTCCGTTAATTACGGAAAATAATCAGGGGACGGTCTTGTCCCCATCAAAAATTAACGTTCATAACGGTTAATCCGCAGTTAAACTAGGCGCACTAGCAATTTACATCGTCTAGCGAAATTTATACAGTAGGCAACAATTTAGTGGGGCCATAAAGAGCATCCCGCGATGTGGCTGATTCCAACGGGGCGGGCAACCTTAAAACACCAATTGCACCAACTGGAAGACATTTACATAACGACACTGTCGATATTAAGTTTAAAGCGGCGACGGGCCCCAAATTAAATTAAAATGCACGAACTTACAAAAGTTGCCGCTTTCAAGATTTCTTTTTTCCCGTCTGCGGACGAATAAACTATTCATTTAAATTGGACTGTTTTTGCACGAGTTGTGCAGCTACTTCCACCATCAGGCCAGACCGGTGGAGTGCAAATCAATAATTGTTCTCCAACATTTTTCATTTCCAATCACTTAACTTTAAAACAAATAATTACAACGGGTATAAATATTTTAAATTCTATATATTTGATTAAAACATATATTAAGGTTTTCCGTTCGATATGTATAAATTTTATGAGAATGTCTCTTAAGTTTCGTATTTGCAGACGTACAAATCTAATATTTCCTTTTCACATGAGCTAAACTATTATTTAAGAATTGTATATGTAATCGTTGTGGTGTGAAAAAAGTTGGCACATTCTTAATTCTCCCTTTCTAACGCCATATAAAACCTAATAAACTACCTGCCTCTATTTTTCTCTATTTGTCGCATGCTTTCCACTTTCTTGCGCATTGCATCGGGCATTAAGATGAAAATAAAGCAGTTCTCGAGTCATTATTTCTGGATAACAAAGGACCAAACATTCATTCACAATATTTTTCTACTTCATAAAGTCCTCGCCATGTTTTGTGCGAGCGGAGGAAGTGAACTCTTGAAAATAATCTTTTAATCTATAGTCTTGTCGAGTATACAAGGAACGTGTAGATTTCTGGGATCGAAATTCCCTTTTACCTCGTCATTTTCAAATTCAATTGGAAAGAGACGACGGATCTTAATGCAATTTTTAAAATTTTGGTTATCATAAACATTTAGAAAGATCTTAAATATTAAGGAAGAGATACAAATTGTTTATTAAAAGCCTTGTCATAACACATTATGATACAATATCTCACTTTTATTTTAAAGTTAAGGTATCCGAATGTGTAATTAAAAGCATACCAACAGACACTGAAAATATTAAGTTTATTTATAAAGTTATAGAAGTAGGAAGCAACTTGTCAACGGCAATTAGTATTTAGTATAAACAGCAGCTTATTTATAGACGAGCAAAGAACACAAAAACAGATGAATTATACAGTTTTTGTCGTTGATCTGTACAACATACAGATTCGTTAACAAACAAACGGAACACAAAAATAAGATATTGCGTTTAAGCCACGTTTAAATATTTAAATGTGTGCGATAACTGATGTTGTCTTTGAACTTTCAACGAATTTTTAAGAAAATAAACAATTATTAATATCGTGCACAATCTCAAACCATCATTTTAATCGTGGTGATGAAATTACTTTATTTATTAATATTTAGCATAAGTGTAAAGTGACAGAAAACGAAAATAACCTAATTTACAAAAATAAATAATCTATCATATTTGCGTAAAGACAATACTTTTGGTCACAATTTCGTAACTGTAGCAACTATATTTGGAAAAATCTTCAAATAAACAGCGTGTTTCGTGATGTCCGCTCCATCGCACTGGTGATTCCCATTACACACAACCCCTAAATCTCCATCTGTTAACAGAGAACTTCAACAATGCACACTTCGGTTGATTTAGTGCGGCGACAAGTCGACCGCCGTAAATTTGCGCCACATACGCACTTACGTTTAATTTCCACCGATGGCGATTAGGACCGGCCGGACCGGACAATACCTGCGATAACGATCCAGCCTGGAATGGACCGGACGCACTGCACGCACTGATATCCAACGGATTATAGAAATGTATTAACGCTAATAATCCATGGCGATCAACCCTAATGGCCCTCCCTCGATATCTTAATATTACAATTTAGGGTTTTGCTGGACGTGTTTCGGACATGAAAGGTAACACCTATTGAATAATAGCATAATCAAGTAACACAGGTTTTTGAAGCGTTTCGCTGAATAACAAGACTTCTTCTTTAGAAATAAAATACAAGTGAAAAATATAAATGTGTCCAATTTATTTTCAATCAATCAGTACATTCTCCAAGTTTGTTACTGGATTCTTCATGTGCCATTTCGAATATAGTTCGAGTTTAGTCCGTGCATTTCGCCATTAGTGCAGTTCGGGAAGTTGGGAGTTTCGTTATAGCTCGGATTACATATAACAAGGAGTAATTACATTAGGGCCATGGAACGGGAATATAGAAAACACACAAACAGAAAAACTAAAGTCGTTACGCGGAACTACATAAAATTTCATTGTTGCCAGACAAGTTTTCGGATTAAACGTATCGCTTAGTGGAATTCGGCACCGGATCCCACGTCACGAAAGGGGAGCGCCGCTATTTCCACGGGCCGAATTTATGGGTCCATTTCCCGACGTAATGAAACACGGTGCCCGTTGATTACGTCCTAATGAGGATGCGCTTCGATTTTTGATATTACGATCGGGAACTTTGTTCTAGACTTTCATTCTCTCGTTTGTTACACACATATTCAACAAAAAACAAAACATAGGAATCCAGAGTTCCTATTCTAATATGAACCTATTCAGATTTGATAAAAATTTAACTTGAATATTGGTAAATTGTTTTTCTAAAAAAATTATCAAAATTTAAATGACTTGCACTATAACACTATTATTAGATCCAAAGCAAATAACTAATTAATGCATTAAACATGAAATGCCATATGAGACATTGTTTCAATCATCCGTTCATCCCCGGTTCCAATTTATTGGATCAAAAAGAGAACTATTTAAACTTATACCATAAAAATAAATGCGTTTCTGGAATCGAACGAATTAAATTAGTCGGATCGACGGAGTTGGCGAATTAAAAAAAAAATAGACTAGTATTAAATATTAAAAATTAATTATAGAATCACCCCCTTTCCAATTGACCAATCAATCGTAATTAATTGTAATTTTTTTATTTAGGCCGAAGCAACAGTTTTTTTCTAAACCTACGATGTAATAAATGTATTTTTCATATCTTTAGATATGATAACTGGTATCATATATGTTATTGCAAAATTAAGGCATTATTAGATATCATTTATGTCACTTGTCACTTGTAATCTATAATGTATAATCTTTCACTAAATGAATATAACTTAATTGGATCAAAATAATTTTAAACATTTTTCTTTTTTGCCATATGTGTCTGGAAATTTGTAATAAAAAATGCCTGTATAGATAGAACTATCCTTTATGTGGTACCATCATAACGTTAATATAACAGAAATCAGTAAAATAGGCACTTCTTAGGTATTTTTAAGAAAAAAAAATTGTATATTCTAAACGTCTTAAATCTTGTGATACAGGGTGGTAAACTTTTCAATAGATTTTTTATATATAATATTTATGATTTGCTTCTAAATATTTTAATGAAACTTGGTTCAATGTTGCTAAGCCTCTATCCCGTATCTTATCAATTACAATCACTATGATATAAATCATATATAATGTGTATATATAAATGCTAATACAAATAAAATGTTACATTATACAAAAGTATTCACAGTGAATCAAAAATGGTTTATTTTAAAGAATATCCCGCTGCCTATTTTCAAGGTGAGTAAGAAAAGTTTTATTGTTTGTTTTTAAAGTAACAAGTAATATAATTTCAGGGAAAAAAGATTTTTATGAAAATGTCAAATTAATGTTAAATCACAACTTTTTAAAGAAAAATGAAGATATAACTTTTAAAAAATATTTAGAAAACGTTAAAACCCGGTTAGAAAATAATCCACTTTTATTTTACCATCGATTCGCGTTTGATAAACATTTCAGAACAATATTACCAATATTTTATGAAAAACTTTTAGATAAAACAGTTACGGATGATATTTATTTGAAATGGAGAGATGTTATAAAAGCTATTATTAAATGTGGTTACTCAATATGTACAAGTGAACGTACATATGCAAAAAATCAAACATATATTAATGAATTTAAGAAAGACAATAAAATATTTTTTGCCAGTGCATGTTGTGATATACCAATAATAAGACAATTAACTTATCAGAATTCGGCAATATTAAACTCAACCAAAGATGGAGAAACCGCTTTAATATTTCTCATGAAATATGGATATCCAGAAACTGGACAAAAGTTTATTGATTGTTTAAAATTTATAACCACTTCATCGAATATAAATAAAAAATTGGATTATCATGGACAAAAACCTAAGGACATGTTATTAAATGATATAGAGTTTGTCAGAAAATTAAAAACATATGAAATTAGTGAAGATGTGGAAACTATTTTGTGTGGGGCGGAAAATTTGGTAGGTAAACATTATTAATATGTAAATTCACTAAAGATATATTTATATTTAATCGATAAGTGTGATCTCCTTATATTATTTTTAGGAAAACATTAATTATTCTATAATAATATTTAATTGTATTATAGAAAATTGCTTTTCAAAATTTAAAAGAATATTAACAAAAGATAATATTAATTGGGAAGATGGAGAAATGACATTGCTTCAATGCTCCATATATCTTAATAGAAATGAATTTATACATGAATTATTGGATAGACACGTAAAGTACTGGGAAACAGGTACTAAAAATAGAAGATTAACTCCATTACTGATGTCGGCTTTGAAAGATAACTTCTTAGTTTTCAAGAAACTATTAAAACAATATTCAAAAACTTGTCACTTATCAATTACCGAATTTATGGACTTTCAATATTTTCATACTAAAGGAATGGTACCAGATAGATATTTTGAATTATTGGAAGAATTTGATATAGAATCGTCTACTTACAATCGAGCTCTAATGAATTCTATAAAGCTAGAAAATTTAATTGGATTGAAAATGTTATTAAATAAAGGTTTATCTTTACTCGACGAAGATCACAATGGTGAAAAATATTTAAATTATATAACATCAAGTTTCATACAGACACTCTTTGATGCCAGGATATATTTAAACGTTACTGAAGAAAGAGAATTTCATGATGATCACAGACTTTATATCAACTTTCAAGATTTTTTTGATGATGACGAACAACATTCACGCCTTCTAATTGAGATTGCTAGGAGAAAAGATATACAACCTAGTCTAGACCATCCATTAATATATGCATATATTCAAATGAAATGGCATTTAATGAACAAAATGTATTATTTATTGGTTGGTCTACTGATTATCCTGTATGCATTTCAGGCAATCTCTCTTGTTAATAAATGGTTGTTTCTGATTTCAAGTATAATTCCACTTTTTTTTATTTTATTTATATTAAAAGTTCGTAAATTCCTGGAATGGTTTGATATAATATGCCATAGTTGTCTTCTAGTTTTGCATACACTTCAATGTATAATGAAATTTATAGAACTTGATAACACAATTATATTTAATTTTTACATCCTGTCCTTGACGATATCGTTTTTTTTAAAAGTGGGATATCATCCAAAATTATCCAGATGGTCTCTAATGGTACAAAGAGTATTTAAAAACCTTATTTTATTTGCTGTATTCATTCTTATATTTTGTATACCGATAATGTTTGGATTTTATATGACATATGCTGAAAGTGTTAGTTACGTATTATTTATCATGATGGGAGAATTTAGTTCTTCAACTGAGGTTTCTAAAGTTGGCCAATCACAGACCATATTTGTTATTTTTACAGCAATAATTTTAACAACAGTTTTTATGAATATTTGGCTATCAATGACACTTCATTATGCGGAAATTGATAAAATTGATGAAAATTATGGACAATACGCAAACGCAAATATTATAAGGTTATTGTACTTTATGGAATATTTAGAAGATTCAATTACATATTATACACATTATCCTTATTTTAATATGAATTTTTCATTTCAACAGAAGATCTACTATTGCGATGTAAATGTTATTGGCAAGAAAACCCACTTTACGTGTTCAGAATTTAAACAATTGAAATTTTACTCTAATGTGTTATATATTTTAAGAAATGTAAAATCAAATAATAATAAATAAGCTTAATAAAATATCGAGTTATTATTACTATATTTTGTAAATAAAAATTTTTAATTGTTGAATGTTTTATTTTTATTTTTTAGTACCTGAAAACAAAACAATATTTATTTTTGTAATAAAGTTGTTTTTAATAAAAGTTCAAGTGTCGAATTTTTTTATTTTCCTATTATCTAACCTTCGCATGTTTGTAAGTTTGTTGTCACGTGTGGGCTTGTTAAAAGACTAATAATGACCCGGACCGACCCAGGGCTTTATTGTGATTGACCTGATCAGAGGCTTGATGTTTTCACAAATGGAAAATTAATAGATGAACGGCTAATACTGTTTAAAATGTTCAGGTGCTGTAAAGGAGTTATTGTTGCCCGTCAAAAATGTCTTACACCACCTGCTTCAATTGATGGTTGGCGATAGCGATATTTGTTCGTGATATCGGTTAAAATTTTTAACTTATTCAATATTCAAACACTGTTTTTATTGATATACAAACCAAAAACAAATAGAAGAATTAATATTTTGTTGCATAAGCATAAGCTTGTATGACTACTGCACACCTATTGTTTTCTAGTAAATTTAGGAGATATTATTTGCTATTCCATTTGATGCCTTTTCAATAACTGTTTTATTTTTAAAAGTGTACTGCCGAATATTCCTTTCTAAATAATCCCAAAGATTTTCTATAGAATTTAGATCCGGTGATGAAGTTAAAGTCTGGTACCAACTATCTTAGTGACATATTATCCTCCGTGAAAGGTAGCATGTGGTCCTTTAATATGTTCCCATAAACAAATAGATACATTTTTTCGGTAAATTGGACCAACGGGCCAACGACATATATCGACCAGCGCCGTAACATAACATTGTCCCCTTCGTGTTTAACTATCTGTAATTGGTATTTTTATGGAACCGTTTGCCCACTGGTCGCTTTATAAACCCCTTACCATTACCTTACCATATCATTTTCAAATAAATTAAACTTATTTTCATCACTATACCTATCCCCACTTTTCGTTGGACCATGAAAGATGCCTGTTCTTTATATTTTGTTTGATATAAGGGGTTTCTTTGCGGATTTTCTTCGTTTCCCGCTATCTTCTTTACACAGTCGGATAAATTTTGTACACTACTCTGCAATGATTCTTGATGAATATAACTGGCTGTCAATCTGGGATTTTTCTGGGATATACGCTTTATGCGCCTATCAAGAATTTTATCCGTACTGTGAAGTTTGCCTGCTCTGGGACAATCCGCAACAAATCCAGAAATGTCAAATTTATTCACAATTTTGCAATTTTTAATTTGCATACTACAATCAGAAACTAAACGTACTGGTAGATGTACAAAATTTTATTTAATTTAAGAGGTTTATTTTAATATTTATATTAATAATTATTGATTATTTGCTATTTTAAACAATTATATCGTAAGGTTCCCAAATTTTTGTTCAGAAATGTATATATAGTTTATTTTTAATTATCTATAATAATTAAAATTATTGTTATATAAATGTTAGAAGTGGTTTTTATGTTACTTACAATGTGTCCCGAAATCTTCCAGATTTGTATAAAATGTTTCAGAATAACATGAGAAGTTCCCATATTTTTTTTTGCTTCAATGTCATTGTAACTGTGTCAAAACATCAAAGTACCCCGAACAAGTTTAAGATGACATATTTAGTAAATAGACAAATGAAGGTACTTACATTAGAATTTTACAAGAAATACAACTAATACAAAAAATTAGTACATTTATAACAATTGCTCTTCTAAATGACTTCAAGTGAAAAGGAGAAGTGATGGTACCAGTTTTAGTCGATTTTCGCAATTTTACATTATCCAAAATTTAAATTTAAAACAGGACCTCTACAATACTTATTATTATACGGTTGCAATATAATAAATTTAATACATATTATTGAAATTAATATTTTCTATTATCAATATACAAAATCAATATATAGGATAATACCTCTCAATAGTACCTATTATACATTTTCCAATTGACGTCGACAAACAATAATCACATTTCTAAGCAAAGTGCAGTATAAGTCAATTCAATAACGTTGTTTATTCCACTGCAGGCCAGATCTAATTAACCGGACTTTATTGGAATCTATGAATAACGTCGCCATTGAAGTTAACCACTCCGCAGCAGCACCATTCACAGCTTAACCAGATAATATTAGTCCTAGATAAAATTATGACCCATGGGTTCGTGAAACATCTCTTATATTTTTTAATATTCAAATTTAATAATGCCTTCCTACACGTAATATTATATTACACAGTTATACACAGTTATGCTTAGAAACAAAATTTAAATAACTCAAAAACTGTAATATTGCACGTATTTATCTTGGTTTTGCAATATTGACATATTTTATAGTAGTGACTAAATTTTGATAAGAATTTTTCATTGTATTTTTAGCACAAGATATATATATATATATATATATATATATATATTTCATTTTTCGATGATTTAGAAGAATATCCTATGAACTTAACTTAAATATTAATATAATAGGAACAACACAGGCAGTGCGATTAAGAAATTTTTTAAACTTTTAATTTGCTTTACATACATTTTGATTTCAGGAAAAAAAGAATTTTACGAATTTTTGAGAATATAATTTTTTGGAGAAAAATGATTCTGTATTTGACGAGCAACAAAAATGTAATAAAAAGGTTATGAAGAATCCAAATTTATTTTAGTATAGACTTGAGAACAATAGTTTACGAATAACGAACAAAATGGACTACAAGTCCACTTGAAGAGTTATAGGTAGTAGTATACTAAAGGTTACAAATTCTGTGAATCATTGATGTAGATGATATAGATACAGATAATAACACATGTGAAAATTTAAGTAAACAAGGTAAATTAAAAAAAAATGGATAATAAAATTTTCTTCTCTAGTGAATTTAAATATAATAAGAAAAATAAACAAAACAATGAAATAACATTTTTTATCTCGTTTTCTGTTGGATTTTTATTAGAATGCTTTTAAGAAATCGACTTATTATTTAGAAGTGTATATCTGGTTAAAATATTTCGGATAAGTTATAAAACACCCTGCATATATAAAACATGCTACAGGAGCGAAAAATTAACTAATTATACTATTTGTGGCATTGAGAGGTAACCTCAATGTATTTGAAACAATACTCAAATATAATGATATAATGTCTTATTGTCATTTTCGGTTTATTGGTTTCATATATTTTCAATATTTTCATTCTAAAAATATGATATCTAACAAGTACTTTATGTTTCTGGAAAAATTTTCTTTGAAGGATCCCAATTTCAATTGTGTCATGAAAAATGCTATGAAAATATATAATTTAATTGGATTAGATATGTTATTCTTACGATTATTATTTGATACCTGAATAGAACTACATAATAATGTAGAAAGACGATCACAAACTTCAAATTAAGATTTGTATTACATGAATGAATAAAGTGCTTGAATACTTGCTAAAATGGCTATCGATAAAATATTAAAAACTTGTTGCGATCATCTTTTATTATTTGCATATAGAGAAATGAAATCTCACTTATTAAAGAAATTTTATTATATATTAATATTTTTATTGGCTTTTCTCATTATTCCATTGGCAAAATTATGGTGGTGAGATAATAAAGTAGAAGATTACAGTTAACCTGTTTTTTTTCCATTATTTTAGAACAATTAAATTTTTCTAGCAAATATCTTAATTTCTTTCAAGTGATATTAAATTATTAATTATTTTTTATTATTCAGTGGATATTGTTTTTATTAAAATATGAACGTCCAATTTTAATTGACAGTTTGTATATTATATCTATAAACATTTTATTGTTTTTACTGAATTGTATGTAGTATCACAAAGGATATATACAAAATTTTTAAAATTCACAATATTGTGTTTTATGTGCCCAATATTTATAGTGGTATATTTAAAATACTTTTTTATGAGATGTATGTTGAAAAATAGATTGTTCCAGTTTGTTCCTGCATATGTAACTGTCAAAATTGACACAACATTTATATTCTGTTGCTATTGTACTTCTTAGAAATATATATGTAAAAAAATTATTTGTTCCTGTCGTTTCTTAGACTAAATATAAAATTTACGTTTAAGCAAACGAATATACTTATGTGACATAAATAAAATGAGTTTATCATATTTTCAAGGCGAAGAATTTAAAAAATAGAAAATTAATACAGTTATCATAAAAATAGTTTGAAAGTAGCGTTTTTTTAGCATTATGTTACAAAATAAGTACTGTAGTAATTATAATTTTAGATTCGTAGATTTGGTAATTTCAAGACTTATTCTATTTGTATAATAATTGAACATGAATAGTCTCACTATCCGTTTTTAGATTTTTCCGGCATTTTTAAAATAATAATCATACAGGGATCAAATAATCGTAATTTAAAATTTATACTTAACACAAGGCAAAAAAGACTTATTTATGAGTTAAATATATAGTTATTAAATTAAAAATGTCCAGCGATTGTCGACAAAAAAAGGAAAAAAGGCGTCATTCTGTAACACGACAATGCAAGACCACACTGTGCAAGATCAACATTGGAAAAAATAGTGAATTGCTGTGTGAGGTACTGTCTCACTGCATAGTCACCCGATATTGCACCCTCGGATCTCAATTTATACCGATCCCTACATTTTGCAATAAAATTTGAAAATTTTCACAATGTCTAAAATACTATCTAGACATATTTTATGCAAAAACCAATTAATTTTTATCGGTTCAGGATTAAAAAATATCAACGTACGATAACGAAGGTGATTATATTAGTGATTATAATAATAAAGACTTTTTAGTTTTCGCTTTTCGTTTCTTGTTTATAGTTTCTAGTTTTTAGTTTCTAGTTTATGGGTTTTAGTTAGTTTCTAACTTTAGTTTCTTGTTTTCAATTTTTAATTTTTATTTTCTAATTAGTTTTTAGTTTTTAATTTTTAGTTTTTAGTTTTTAGTTTTTAGTTTTTAGTTTTTAGTTTTTAGTTTTTAGTTTTTAGTTTTTAGTTTTTAGTTTTTAGTTTTTAGTTTTTAGTTTTTAGTTTTTAGTTTTTAGTTTTTAGTTTTTAGTTTTTAGTTTTTAGTTTTTAGTTTTTAGTTTTTAGTTTTTAGTTTTTAGTTTTTAGTTTTTAGTTTTTAGTTTTTAGTTTTTAGTTTTTAGTTTTTAGTTTTTAGTTTTTAGTTTTTAGTTTTTAGTTTTTAGTTTTTAGTTTTTAGTTTTTAGTTTTTAGTTTTTAGTTTTTAGTTTTTAGTTTTTAGTTTTTAGTTTTTAGTTTTTAGTTTTTAGTTTTTAGTTTTTAGTTTTTAGTTTTTAGTTTTTAGTTTTTAGTTTTTAGTTTTTAGTTTTTAGTTTTTAGTTTTTAGTTTTTAGTTTTTAGTTTTTAGTTTTTAGTTTTTAGTTTTTAGTTTTTAGTTTTTAGTTTTTAGTTTTTAGTTTTTAGTTTTTAGTTTTTAGTTTTTAGTTTTTAGTTTTTAGTTTTTAGTTTTTAGTTTTTAGTTTTTAGTTTTTAGTTTTTAGTTTTTAGTTTTTAGTTTTTAGTTTTTAGTTTTTAGTTTTTAGTTTTTAGTTTTTAGTTTTTAGTTTTTAGTTTTTAGTTTTTAGTTTTTAGTTTTTAGTTTTTAGTTTTTAGTTTTTAGTTTTTAGTTTTTAGTTTTTAGTTTTTAGTTTTTAGTTTTTAGTTTTTAGTTTTTAGTTTTTAGTTTTTAGTTTTTAGTTTTTAGTTTTTAGTTTTTAGTTTTTAGTTTTTAGTTTTTAGTTTTTAGTTTTTAGTTTTTAGTTTTTAGTTTTTAGTTTTTAGTTTTTAGTTTTTAGTTTTTAGTTTTTAGTTTTTAGTTAAAACGTTTCATGTATTTAATAGTAGTCCTAAATGTAAGCAAGTTCTATCGACAATACGTTTTATAAACACCGATTGTAAATTTAAATGTTATAAAATTAATGGTGCACTAGGGTCTCTAGGAAACCTAATGAAAATTAAGAGAAAAATCACCCTCGGCGCAGACTAATAAGAAACGGCGGAACAGAGACCTTGGCGACGGTGAAAGTGAGAAGGATACAGGGTGTAATAACGTTGCTTCCAGCATAAACGGTCTGGACTTTCGTACGTGCCACGAATATTGTAACGGGAAAACAAGACGAGGGACGTCTATTCAAAATTGTACGAAATTAAAGCTGCATTTTCAAACAACCTCCCGCATAAAACAAGTTTACCGTTGGTTAGCCAGCGAAAATACAGCTCATCTGTGTTTTCTCTCATTTTTCTATTCGCGATTTGAATAATAATTGTGCAATCAACTTGAGATATTTGTGCCTTTTAGTATATTATTAAAGTTGTTTAACTGATTATACATTTTATCTTATTAAATATTATATTTAAATATATAATAAAGGAATTCGTTAATTTAATGCTATAAAGCATTTGCTTTAAGGACTAATTATTACTTATTTCAAAATTATTTGTTCAGTGCATTAATTAGTCTTGATTCTGTTTTGGATTTTAACAGTTAATTAAAAGTTTTTGCCAACTTTCTCCTCTTTATTGCCCATGCTATAATTTTATTTAACAAATAAATACATTTAATAATATGTTAATTGTGAAAGAATTAATGACTGAAAAAATATTCTTATTAAAGAATGCCAGATACACAGTTAGGTGCACTTCCTCGACATAAGAACAGTTCCTTGACTTCCAGCAACAACAATCCAGTAACATATAGATCGTATTGATCATTAATGATATATAAGCGGTAATTTCAATAATTTGCTGGCGTGTAATTTACAAGAGGCAATTATAATTTTTTGATAATAAAACGTGAAGTAATTGCACACAGCTTACCGTCTACATTGCAATTATTCGGTATCGTTGATCAAAACATTCGTTGCCCGCCTGTGCCGTTTGATATCTGGTTAAAGGTCCAATAGGTTAATACAGCAGGAATTTCAGATATACCGGTTGTATCATTACACAATTTCGAATTCATTTTAAGTGTTAAGAGTAACCGTCTACAATAAAAATGTTAATTACAAAGTAACACATTGATATAATTTAAATGAGAGAAATTAAGGTGCTATTTAAATAAAAATTTATAACCCAATGAAATCATTTTTATGTAAATCCGACAGTCTAGACAAGACACTCCATGGCACGATAAAAATCGTAAAATAAAATTTTATATCCAATATACTCTCCACTGACAAAGGCATAAAATTCCAGTCAGGTACTTAGAACTAGACTCCTTTATTAAAATTAACTTCATTATTAACCCGAATTTATTCATTCACTGGCTGACGCTGCAGGCCACTTCGTACGCCACGGATGGAATACAAAAATTCCGGTGATTTATAAAATCTGATTTCGGGGACAAATTAATTTATGGCCGCGCTATACGGACCCGACGTCATTTTATTTGGTTAAAATGCAAATACCGACATCAGATCGGGCATCTGGTTTAATCCACATTTCGTTTTTAATCCAATTGATATCGGTTTTGTTCTACAAATTAAAATTAAGAAATAAACATTTTTGGTTTTCAGTTTAGGTACGTATAATGTCGTCGCCGGTGATAAATGTCCATCATCATCGGTTCGTCTGTGTAAACTGTCGCAGGACAAAACGTTTCAGACGTTACACCGACTTATGCCCAACGGTAACATTGCCGGTAATGAATTACATTAACCGAGCTGTTTCCAGGGGCGGTTTGAAAACGAAACCTACGTACAAAGAGGTCCGCGAACGTTCCCACATTGCGGACCGAGTTCCCGTTGTACTTTGCCCCAATTTACACTGGCATTGTATTTAGTTGTACCGAGAAATTTAACTTTGTTCCATTTAGATTTGCCACACTTTAAACAATTACTTTAAACAACTTACTATATTTTAGACGCATTATATTAATTATAAATGTGTCGACAGTTAAAAAATAATAAATACCTTTCGACTTATTTATATTACGTATAAAATTAAAATTTAATAATAAATAACGTATAATAACACACCGTAATAAATTACCTCGAACGTTGCATTGGTTGTGGAATAACCTTAATGTATGTAATCATGAAAAACGTACAGCACACATTTGGACAGGACCAGTGATTTCAAAGGGTCCGAAAATGTTACCTGGACGTGCACTATCATTAAATAGAGTTTTATTGATTATGGAATTAATATGGGCGGTCGGTCAGTACGCATTTTAAATTAAACATCAATTAGATCATTTGCGGTTGAATAATGAATACATTTATTACCGAATGATATTAAATTACACTAGTTTAGACGAAAAAAAAGTATATCATAAAAATAAACTGTTTTGTATTAAAATGTACAGAGAGTCCATATATATTAATACTTGTTTTCTTTTTAATTTATATCCCGCTTCTGTAATATTGCCAAAGTCACATTTTTTATTAGAGTACATAATGGCCATATTGTACTATAAAAACGATATTTTTATGATAATTTAGTTTACTTTTTTTTAATTGTCCTTATTGAAATTATTATCTCAGAATTTATATTTAATATTATTTAATTTATGTTAAAGTCCTTTAAATCATGTAAATCTAGACCTAATAAAAAACTGAAAATATTAGAGGCTAGTAGCCCTGCATTTCAATATCATATCACCTGTTTTTCGAAACTGTCTTTCTATAATATTAAAAAAATTTTGACTAAAGGCTCTCAAATTAGGAAATTGTACAAATTTGTACAGATATTAAATAAAAATCACGCAAGACTTTGGCTATCAATTAAGATTGTTGTCCATAAACAAGGAAGTTGATAGTTAGGTTAAAATTGTTAAAAATATAATACTTTTAAAACCACTGTGATATGGATGTCGATATGTCCTTAAAAGTACATTTACACTCTCATCTAGATTATACACCAAAATTTTATTGCTATGGGAATAAGACCTCAGAATAATTAGATATTAAGTGTTTATTGTTGTATAGTAATATATAGTAGTATTGTTGTAATGTATAGTTATATAAGCAATCAGTAGACACACATGTACAAACACATCACATGTGTTTGTACAAACAACCGTATGTACTATTTGTAAAATACTATATTTTAAATCGAATGTCCGATAAAATGTATAAAAAATACGAAATTGTTTTATTTCATTAAATTTCTTTTTTGGTTAAATGTATTATTGATTGCCTTATACTTAAAATATTCATAAAATTATCTATCATAGTGGTTCCCAAACTTATTTGACCTAAAGCTCGTCTTCGAAAAAATACCTACCTACTTTTTTAAAAAAAAACAGTCGAGAAAAGTGTAAATTGAAACTATTTATAGAACTCAGAATAAAAAGGTAATACAAAAAAGTTAAAATATTCGAAATAAGTTTAATGACAAGGAGGAACCTGGTGTATTGCTACTAACTTAGTAATCCACAGCTCTATTTTTGTCAGTAGTAATCACCGTGATTGACTGCGTGCTACCATTTTTTTTTGTTAATTAATTTAAAGTTATTCATGACTGCATCTGTGGCCACCACCGCCCCCCTAAATCGATACAGCACACACTAGGGGGTGATGGCGCCCAATTTAGGAATCTATACTATTAAATTCTAGAAGGTTATCTGTAGCAATCTGGAACTAGGCTAATAAACGTAGTTACTAAATACACCAGCATATAATCTCATAACGTATTGGGGTTTATCGGGTGTTTAAGTGGTATAAGTTATACACTAGCGCCAATGGGCATGCTTCTAAAATAAAATATTAACAAATATGTTGCAATATTGTATTCAATCTCTTATACTCACTGAACTAGATAGGTGAACTCCGGGTATAAAGTACCCCCTACGATTAAAAAAAATGGTACTCTATAGACACTATAAATATTACATGTGCATTAGGTATAAAAACAGAAACTAAACTACACAATTAAAATAAAAACATATAATATGTGCTACGTACATGTAACATATGCAGGCACCAAGTGCCCAAGAATATCTTGGTACCTTGTCCTGTTGAACTTCAATGTCGTTTTCGTTGTCAGAACTTTGAAAATCATCCAATATATCATATATGTTAGGTGTAGAACTTTATCATCGACTACCTGAAATCCCACAGACGATTACTGGAAAATTGGGGAACCCCCGACTGTTATTCCGGTTTTAACGTGCACACATACTTTACATCAGGAATTTGGCTACTGAATATTGTGCTTTATAACCGAAGTAAAAATTATATATAGTACCTAATATCCGATATAAAATCAATGTATTTTAACCGGATCAATAAAATGAGTACGTAATAACCGGAAGTACGATATTCCCGGGGTACAGTGTATTACTATTGTACAATGATTTAAAATGTTCTTCCATGTTTCGTTTATATTTAAAAAGTATGTTTTTAAATTCTACACAAAATTTTACCCCAAAACATTTGTGTAGTACATGTATATAATTTTCAAAATCTGTAAACTGGTGTTATTAGTAAAATATTCAAAGTAATATGCATGAACAAACATATTAACACAATTAACATTTGATGAAAAAACACAATAACAAAAGAGTTTCATGCTGTCAGAAGCTATAAACGCATTCTTTCGGCGCAGTCCATATTTAAACCGACTCGAGTATAAATCAACAGTGTTTTATTACCGACCGTACTCTTAATAATGAGAACTACTTACTTTCATCTTTCTTCGCCGATTAAATTCCATATTTGATTGCCCCATAAATAAAAAAAAAATATTATGATAAAATGGCCGTTTGGTCGTTATTCAACGCCCACCAACATTTCGCGCTAATAATTATTAAATTACCCACGGGCTCCTGGTGTATTCAAGACGATGTTTTCACACGGTCGTGGAATCCAGAGGAGTCACACTCAAGTTGTGTTTCCAGAGATTTTTTAACTTCACACTGTATCTCATTGAACCTGTCTCTACCTTGAGGACATGGGTAAAAATGAACACGCGACTGACGTTGAGGTTTACCCCTAGTTATATTTTAATTTGTCTAATTTAAGACGATGGGTCCGTTTTGTGTTTGATAAACAGGGGAATTTCGAGTTAAGTGACAGTAGTAGATCGAGGTGGCAAGGGTTAGTTTTCTCTGTGTAATTTGATGAGATAATCGGAATCACCCTACGTACATAAGTGGGGTCTAATTAAATTCGGGCAAAATTAAATAGTTGTCAGTGCGACAGTAACTGAATACGCACTTCACTATTATTTAGCGAATCGTTTGGTATATAAGACACGATTTCACTTATCTAATGTATCCTAGTAAAATTCTGACGGGTTTTACGACATTAGGGGGAAATATTAGAAGTTGCAATTAGAGATAGTTTGAATTTTCGGGTTGGTTGTAAAATTAGGAAAAGATTAATGTTTGACTTTACCATTTTTTTCCTTTATCTCAGAGCTATTTGTGGATTGAACGAGTACTTTTGGCAATAACCCTCAACCCAAACAGTTTGTGCAAACATTGTAAACTTAAAGTGTTCTCAAGGTGTTATTCAGAAAGCAGATCAAAGTGACAAGCGAAAACAGTCAGATATTTTGATGGGTACCTGAAACTACTAAAGGTCTAAAGGTGTTTCCACTGTTGACGTACAGTTGTGACCCGACTATCTAGAGAACATGGTTTTGCTATTAGTCACAAATAGATTATATTAGTTTGAGGCTTAAATTTAGAGGATGTAAATATGCAAGTTTCAAGACGCTGACAAATTGCTAGCTAAAAATGAATCTGTGAACTAGAATCTGCGCAATTTAAATACTCTACTTTACAACCTTACCATTTGTTACTTTGTCTTTAATGAGCTGTTATATTACAATATGTTTACTTTTTAAATTTCTTAAACAGTGATTATGAATATTAAGGAAACGTTCAAATAATATTTACTTAAAACTCAACTATGTTTTAATTAACCGACAATTAATTATTATAATTAAAAACAAACATTTAATTACAAACTACACTAAGCAACATTTCATCAGGTAATCACAATAATGAATTGCAAATACCACAAGCGTACATAATTACCAGATAAAATTAAATATTTAAACATATATTATAAAAATTGTTAGCAATCATTGACAGAGAGCATTTCATCACATTTTCAAGGGTAAAAACAACCCCCATAAAAAAAGGTCTCTAGATTTCATTTGGTGCAAAACCGCATCAAGCCTGAAAACAAACACCACATTCATTACTCCATTAGTTAATTACCTAAAAAGGCAAAAAATAAGACACACAAAAACAAAAAGCAATCAGCAATTCTCGTCGTAACACACAGTCTCCGTGTTGTGACAAAGAGGAGCGGGAAAAAATTCTAACAAATGAAATTAGAAACAAAGCTGACACACACATGTAACTACACAGTGTGCCATATAAGTAGTAAAGTGCTTGGAAGCAGTCGAAGGGGCCGAAAACGCAACTGTTGGTCTGGCCTGTCGATAATTTATTAGACTCGCGCCGAGCTCAAACGTGTAAAGTATTTTCGGTTTCTTTGATACTATGAAGTTTGGTTTATTTATGGGAATAATTCGATTTTTTCACTGCGTTTATTATATTGCCTTTTAAGCCGAAACTTCCTCTCGAGTGTTTCACGGGGTTGGTTGGGGTTACTTTAAATGTGTTAATTGCCACCCATTCTCTTTTTTAGATTAACCGTGAAGTGGCTGTTCTGTTTATGGCGTCCCTGACATGTGTTGATCTTTATCAACTTGAAAACACGTTTTTTCTCAGCTGTTTTTTAAAACTCAGATTGAAAAGATGGAAAGTGGTCTCATGAACTTTATATTTGTTGTTTACAAAATACAATCTTGGTACGAACTTCTTAAATATAGTGTACTCCACCCTATTAAGACAGGAAATAAAAGTTTGCCGAAAAGTTCAAATGCAAAATTTAAATTCAAGTGATGCCTGCACTGGGACCACTTTAATATTTTAACTTTGCCTTTCTCTACGCCGGCACAAAGAACCTCCCGTTTTTATCATGGAAAACCCCTCGGTTTCCACTCGCGACTTCCGACAGCGGAAGACAGGGGGAAATGAGAGGAAATCGGAAAGATGCTGAACGTCATTCATATTTATCTTAAATACTTGTTTATGGAAATTACGTTCAATTAACGGAAACAAACGCGGTCATCGATGTTTGCAAATCCGTGTCAGACTTAACGATTTAATTTGCAGGAAGTGTTCGCCCACGGCACAAATTACATCTGAATATTTCTGTGAAATGATTCGAAGAAGAGAAAACCATTATTATTTCATTCAAGATGATATTACAGTTTCACATTCCTTAGATTCCTAATTCTGAAAAAGATTTCTTATTTGATACTTCCTGTTTTATATTTTTAATTTCACAATTTTTTTTATTGCTGTAAATTATTTGTCACTTTATTCTATGATATTTCACGATCAACTTTACCTCGACATAATTAATCACTATTTTGTTGGGATTCATCAGCATATTTCTATAAAAAAATCAGAAGGAGAGAAATTCGTTTTCATTTCATTCAAGATGATATTACAGTTTCACATTCCTTTAAATTGTAAAATAAATTTCTTATTTGATTACTATTTATTGATTTTGATTACTATTTATTGTTTTTTTAATCTTATTACTAGAAATTATTTACCATTTCAATGTTTTTCATAGTAAAACTTAGTTTAAATTTAGTAGACATAAATTGATATAAATCCAATTTATTCATCTGAATGTTTGTGTGAAATGATTCGAAGAAGAAAATATTATATTATTTCTTTCAAGAACAAATTGCACATTTTCACATTCCTTTGATTCCTAATTTTAAGTTCTGTTTATTGTTCCTAATTTCTTAATTTTTTAATATTGATGGTGATTATTTGCAATGTTTTTCTAGATTTAATTTAGCTGTAAACAATTAATCACACTTGGTTTTTAATTAATAGAGAAAAGTCAGTATAAATTCAAGTTGATGATGATCATGTGACATGATCCTAAGAAGAGAAACAACATCATTATTTTATTCAAGATAATACTACAGTTTCAATTTCCTTTATTCTGAAATAGATTTATAATTTGATATTTCTTGTTTGGTGTTTTTAATTTATTATAATCTCCTTCCCTTCTTCTTTTCTTAATCCTGAAATAGATTTCTTGTTTGATAATTACTGTTATTGTTTCTAATATCGCAATTTTTTAATATTGCTGGAAATTATTTGCCATTTCAATGTTTAGTGCTTTAATTTTCCAATTTTTATTTACGCTGGAAATTGACATTTTCAACCTACTTTGCCTGAAAATAATAAATAATTATTCATTTGAATATTTCTGTAAAATGGAGAATATTCTTATTATTTCATTTAATATGATATTCACTTTATTCTTAATTCCTAAATAAAATTGTTCATTGTTACCAGCAGTTTATTGTTTTTAACTTTACAATTTTTATTATTACTGGTAACTATTTGCCATATCAGTGTATTTCATGATCTACTTTAACTGGAAATAATTAATCACACTTAGTTTGTATATAGTGGACAGAAATCGGTATAAAATCAGGTTATTCAGTTTGAAAATCTGGGCAATTTAAGCTCCAAAATCCTCGAAATCCGCATTTCTGGTCTGGAAAACACAAACAATCATACAATTTCAATAATAATTTATCAGCTGAATACGGGCGGTATTAATTTGGCATTAGCGTAGGGCAGCGAACATTGCGAACAATATTATAATTCCCCTTTTGTCCCGTCTCGGTTTACATTGTTGCCAACTGTAATCACTTTAAGCAATGCGGAATGGATACGACAATGGATTCACTTGCATGCACTTAACAAATAGAACAAAATATGATACTGCTGCAACGCAATTACTAAGTACTTTACTGGAATTTAATGAATACTTAATTTTAGGACGGTTGCAGCGTGTGACAATACTAAACACGGTACGCGTATTAAAATATACATTAAGAGAAGCATGTGTTTCGCAATATAAATGTTTTTTTTTTCTTCCACAAGATATTTATTTTGAAATGAGTTTTAAATACACTCCATTGTGCTGCAAATATATAATAATGCAAATACTTTCTTCTTCCATTATTCGGATGAAAACGTTGATGGAATGCTCCTTTCAATAAGGGAGCTTAAAACAAAATTGCCATTAAACCGATAAACCTGTTAAATAAACCAACACGAAATTCCATAACAAACACGTCTATAACAAAGATAAAATCAGTAGCGAACACCGTTTTCCATCTTAAAGATGAAGTTTGCAAACCGGCAGGCACTCGACAACAATATGCTAATGCAAAAAACTGCGACGGCCTGTCGGCACCGAGTGCAGCGAGAATAAGGAGCAGACACAAGATTTAAGTGGTAATACATCATTAGTGCAGTTGTCGAGTCCTGGAGATTCTCGCCGTACACGTGAAAGCTTTATCACAACAATGTGTACGTGCTCCGGAGTATACTAGTATTAAGAGAGGAAAAGTAAAGCTGCGTCCTGCATACTTTCTTATTCCTATGTTATTTACATTCTTTTAGCTTTAATTTATTTAGGACAATTCAAATGTGATGAGCTAGTATAAATGAGTAATGTACAGAAGCTCCGAAATGGGATGAAACATGGTGTCAACAAATTTTGCTTGAAACCCCTAAATTTTTCTATAATTGTGTGTATGGATGTGTTGTTAGGGAGCACGGCTGACAGTTAAATATACGCGAACAATTAAATTTAAGACTAAACAGTAATCCAAAAATAGAAATACGTCTCCATCTCGTGAATGAACTAGATTGTCTGTTTACCCTTACATTATTTACCCGGAACGACGAAATTTGTTATTCAAAGAAATTCATTAGATCCTACACTGAAAAATCGCACGCATCTCACGTCTGATGGTTTTTTTCCTGGAGCTCAGCTGTTCAAAGCAAAACAATAACGTCTTGTCCCTTAGCAGTATCTCACTTCGCACAAAGACAGGCGAAAGATAAATTGACGGCATCTAGAAATCGCGATAACATCTCCATGATAATTACAAATGTCCCCGTGTTGATCAAGCACCAACATCTGTACAAATACCTCCTATATTTACGACGAACATCTGAAAAATTTGCATAAAAGCATTCTTGGCATCAATACCAAACGACTTTTATAACAGAAAATGAAAAAAGAATGTAATGAAAATATAATAAGGAATGAGTTTAATTCAACTCTATTAAAAGCTGTAGGGAAGTTATGTCGTTCTATCGTCTTGCCAAGTGATTCTTAACACAATAAATTCGCTTTATGTATTGTTACTGTCAGTGCAACAGCAGTAATAATGTTACTAGTGATGAAAACATGTTAGTTGAAGAATTTTAATGATATTTAGTCTTACGGAGACCAATAATTACTTCGAAAAATAAAAATAATGCATGTTTTTTATATGAAATGTCATAAAAAAGTAGCTGTGTCTTTTTTTGTTTTTCGTCGTAAAATATTTTCCGGGCATCAGTTCCGCAATCCATAAAAGTCAAACTTCCACCTCCGAAATTGCATTATCTGGTTGACAAAGCTGTTCGTCCCGTCGCGACGCGGCCACGCCATAGAAAACAAAAACAAAAACTGCAACGAATTTAGAAGGGCCCCGAAATATCGGGCTGATTTAATAGTCTGCATGCATCTGGACGGTGTCCCGGGGCGAGAAGAAGGAGGGAAAAGTCAAAGATCCGGGCGCACGGATTGCAACGAGTGCGTCCCGGACTACGGAGCCAATCAACGGAGGTCCGGACCGCCAGAGGTCCTGTCGCATCCTGAATAACAATGCAGGTAAACGTCTGAGACGGTCGCCTGACAACTGGCCAGGACCCCTTTTGTCCTTAATGGACACTGCACGTATAAAGAACTTGCCCCTAACGCAATTAACTATACACAAAGAAACTGAATCTTAATTGGTTCCATTTATGCTTTGCAGTTCGCTTTCTTTACCACAAGTTTGTGGAAATGTCCGTGAATCAAATGTTGGATATTTTAAACAGACAACCATCACATTAATGCAGTTTCGCACGTGGCACAGCGCCTCCAATCGTCGATATTAAAGGGTGATGCCGACAAGTCACAATAGGGACGCACTGACGTGACACACAAGTCAACCCTTTGTCATTGAGTGGCCACTCACTGTTGGTCAGTGGTCAGTGTACACTAGTCTCCCTTCAAGGGTATGTTTGTTTATTTTTCTGGTGACTATCGGCCTAATTGATTTAGGGTGACCACAAAACAGAATACATTATATACGAGTTAACCGTTTTTGTATCTGGTAACCATCTCTAATGTACTGGCTTGTAATCCGATTAACCAAATTCGTATCATATTAAAAAAAATTACAAACCAATTGATAGATGAAGCTTTTAGTTTGAAGGCAATGAAGAATGGGCTGTTAATAATGAAATAAAATATATCACCAATATTACACTAGACCCGTTTACGGTTTGGTTTAATGGAGCTTCAGTCTCGATCGCATATTTCTGCCGTAACATACGGATTAGAGGAGCCGAAATCTAATAATCCCGATTCGGTAGTATTAAACCATCGTCAAATAGTATTAGATTAATTAAGTCCGGGGATATTAATATAGTTGGATATATGCAATTCATTAGAGAGGTTCAAACAACCCCCGGCCAGTTTCTGGTTACGTGTGTAATCCTATACGTATTTCGCGTTGAACAAAGGTTATGGACACGTTGACCACTGCACATAATACGTCTATCAAAATTGTTTAAAAGTACGTTAACACAATGGAATATTTGTCCCCGGTTGCGCAATGCACCCCTTTGTCGCGACGCCTTCACCCTTAATTTGAATACAATGCGAGAGGATTCATCAATTTCGGATACGAAAAAAGCTGGACGTGATGCACAACTGACTGGAATTTTTATGGCTTCCTATGCACATAAAGACTCGTCACCACTGGATGGGGTGCGACTGTCCGACGTCTTTATTGTTTTATGGGTAATGATTCCAGTTTTGCATGCTGCGACAGTTGACAGCCTATTTCGGAGCACTACATTGGTTTCAGGGTTAATTGCTATGTTGGAGGGCACAAAAGTAATAGTCTTTTGTACATGTGAAGACATAATGATGCAACGAAAACGCTACTCTGTTTGCCCGTTATTTTTACACCGAACGTTTAAAATGTAGTCATCTTTGTCATTTTGTCGTAAGCGGTGAATAATCATTGATTGCATTCGACCGACCGTACGAATAAATATTTTTGTGTGTTAAGATAGATTTACAATGGCCAAGGATAATAACATAAAACTAACATTTTTATACAATAATGTATCATATTATACGTAGGCATTCGGCGTGGAAGTGTAAATTTCACTTATCTGTCCGCTTGGTATTAAATGACATCTGTTTTGTAATACAGAATATTGGTACAACAAGTAAGGACAATAAAAATTTACATATCATAATTTATTCGTTATTCGATGATGGAGACCACCCCGATTCAATTAGCCAGATAGGACGCATTCCAAAACTAAATAAACAAATCGTGTGTATGACTCTGGGGTTGAGTATTGTTTGGATACCAATCGTAACAAAAACACTTGAGGTTCGTGTTGTTATCTTAAACGTAAATTTAGTCTTATCGTGCATAACCCTTTTCACTTGACTCATTTTTCAATTAAAACCAGTTCCATTTTATTTGAATATTGTTTTGCGATTACCCAAAAGTTTGGTTTCACCGACAAAAAAACAGAGATTATGAATTGCCTCCAGGAAAAAGTTTTATTGTTCTCCGCCAAAAGCACAATAATAATACAATTATAGAAATTGAATTAAACCAGTAACAAGATAAAATATATCTCTCGTTATGTGCTCGACCAGCAATAAAACCCCATCTATTCCTTCTAGTGGTTAATCCTTCTAATACACTGTCTCCGTTTTATTTCGACCCCCGCTCACATTTTCTTTATCATAATAACTTATTGTTATAATAAATAACATTTTTTCCTGTATAATGCTCCTTTAACCATTCGACAAAGACTCTCATATCGAGTCGATGTAATTTATACGGCCACTTTGTGCGGCATTAAGCGGCCAGCTCCCGTGGCCAAACGATTCTTATGGCCTCCCAGCGGGCGACAAACCAACCCCACACGACCACGATGCGTAAACCAAGTGGACACTAGAGAAACGACAAGAGAAAACTGTGTCGAAGTGTTTATTTATAGAACTTCTCTTTCTCAGTTTTTTAATTCAATATTAAAAATGTATATCAAAATTAGAAAATTTATTCTTGAAATGTTTCTTAATTGTGGTCAATTTAAGATGAAAAGAACACCAGTAACTGAATGTGAAATATAAGAATATCAATAAATTTAACATTTGTCTCTTATATAAAATAAATAAAGGGAAAATTTAGAAAATAAGAATTTAAAATGTAAAAGAAATGTCGGAGCATAAAAACTGTAACCCTCAAATTTATTTTACTTATTTATATTTTTGTAATTTATTATCATCAAATATATAAAAAATTTGAATTAATTATTTATATTTTATTTGGTTGTATCTTATAGAAAATAAATTCCAAAATCTGAAAAATCTAAAGAATAATAACTTTAAACATAATATGTTAAAACATATTTAAAAATAATTTATTTTTTACCAGTTACCTGATCTGAGTTAAACTATACCAACTTAAAATAAACTAAATAAATCATTTAAAGTTTTAAAAAGATATGATTTTTTAGTCTCCACGAACTTTATTGTTCACATTTCTGCTAATATTTATTTAAATCGGTAAATAAAGTTACGTGGATGTTTCCATATTAAAGGGGCCACACTGTTGTATAAAAAAGTTATACAATTAATTTAATGATTCAATTAAATTTCTGTTCTACCTGATAAATACAATTACCAAGACACCGAAAGAAGATATGTTCGTTGAGTTTTCCTCTCATCATCATAGCTGATGGCAGGCAAATACGCATACGAGCGCTAATTAGCCGTTCTCGAACCTAGCAAATATCTGTCACATGTTGTAAACCTTATCCAGTCGAACAGACTGGGTTTTTTACAAGAAAAAACAAAAAAGACGCAGACAAACCGCACGTTTATTTGAAACGAGATATCTGCGGGCTCTTTTCCCTACCGACCTGTGTTTCATAGCCGCGACCACACAAGATGAATATGCATATGAATTATGTATTTTACAGCTTAATGTTGTAATTGCACAAATCGATGCCAACGTTACGAAACATGTTAATTTCTGCCATTCTTGATATTGCAAACAGAGAATTAGCGTGTCGGGTTACCTATTTACCGGTTTTGTTTGTTTTGCGGCGCGCCGTGTACTCATGAAACTCTCTCCAACTCGTTTTGATAGCTGCAACTTTATTCCAACGTCGAAATCTTGACGGAGAAGTAAAAGAAGTTTAATAAGATATGGAAAAGTAACTTGGGACAATCGTCTGTCCGTGACAGTAAACTTGAAATCAACAGTCCCGCCTAAAATTCTAAACAAAGCTCTTACAAAAATTTACATAAGTACGTACGCTCCGCTCATTATATTTCTGGAGGACTTTTTGTTTTTTGATTCGAGCAAAAGTGGAGAACCGTGTTAAATTATGAGCTGACACGAACTCGGCTACATATTTATCTGTTTCCCCGACTGCCGAAAAATACTTTTCTAATGGATATGTCACTTCATTTTAAATTCTGGCTGCTTATTCGTTCGTGTTTCAAGAAAAACTGCTCGTTCCGCGCTATATTCAATTATATTCCGCCTTTTAAGTTTATTAGTGTCGCAATGAAATTTGGAAAATATAGCCGTCTGATTTTAATACGAATATCCTGTTTTCCGAAATAAAATGGGAATTAAATTGAAGGAAGCACATTCAAATTCGTTAAAAGCATTTAATTTTTAGCTATAAACATTTCAATTTTTTTATAAAAAATTTACAATATATATGGACTTAAGAGAAAGCTTGAATATTATGAAAATAAGGTTAACAAAAATTACGTTGTATCATAAAATTTAATAAACTAAATTTAATGAAAAATAAGAAAAACATAAATAAAAAATAAATATCGAAACATATACACATCGGAGTCTAAATAAAAATTAAACTATTTATGTTTTAGTACTTTACATTTTATTTAAACTGCTGACAAGAAATAGGGGATATTGAATTTACGCCACCTTAACAGAATACTTTTGAAAATTTTGTTTAGCATAAAACGTATTTATAACTGGTAGAAAAGTATCTGTTAGAACCATTCGAAATCGATTTTACGAAAGCGGTTTAGTGCCTAGAAGAAGAGTACCCCTCACTGATCACCAGCAACAAAACAGGGTGCGGTGGGTGCTAAAGAGGTAATATTGGGTGGCCGAATGGAACGCCGTGATGTATTCTGATGAGTGCAAGTATGCCTTGCATAATGATTCGAGACGAGTTAGGACGTGGAGGCAAAGAAATCTTTCAAGGCATCGCAGATTTGTCCAAGTTCACGCTTTTAGTGGTGGCTCGATAATGGTTTAGGGTGGTATCGCTTTAGGTCGCTGAACACCATTGTACATTTGTGACGACAACATGAACAGTGAAATGTACAGAAAAGACATCATCACAAACATTGTCAAACCAATTTTCGAGGAGGTAGAAGAGGAATTCCAGTTTTTAGACGATAACGCACGATCTCATAGGACAGAAAGTGTTCTTAAAACTTCTTGAAATTTCGCATCTTCCTTTACCATCGATGAATGCTATCAAAAACATATGGGATGTATTTCTCAAGATACGATTGACAACTTCATACAAAGTATGCCTCATCGTATTCAAGCTGTTGTAGAAGCTAGAAGTGACCTTACAAGATATTGAATCATTTTTCAAAATCTTCCATTTTCAAGACTAGACTAGACTTTTAAAAAGCGCCGGATTACTGAATATTTTATTTGTGTAAATATCAACATACTTTGAGAATACAAATTTGACAATTTTTAGTCCCCCTTTTAATTGAACTTGCAATATTCTCTATTTTTTTGCCTACAGTTTACTTGTATTTACAGAAAATAAATTTCAAAATTTTTGGTTATGTCTTACAAAAAATAAATCCTAAAATCTAAATAATTTTATTTTTTAATAATTTATATTTTACTTTGTTGTCTTACAGAAAATAAATTACAAAAATTTTGAAAACTAAAATATTAATAATATAGTATATTAGAACTAAACACCTAAATAAACTAAATTAACCTTTTTTAATAAATCACATTTAATTTGGTTTACTTAGAGAAAATACATTATAAATAAAATCCCGGAAATCAAAAGAATGAGAGCCTGAAATATAATCTCATCTATTCGTTTTTTACATTATATTTAGTTGTGTCATTTAATATATAAAATATAATAATGTAAACAAATTTAAATTAACTTATAGTTTTTAGTCAATTATATTTTAGTTTTAGTTTTTTGCTTATAAGTTTGAGAAAATAAATGCAAAAATTCGAAAAAACTGAAAAATAAGAGCCTGAAATCTCAAAACAAATAAATAACTTAAACTGAAATTTAACATTTATTTTTTATATTCGTTTTATTTAGCTTTCTTTTATAAATAAGAAATAAGAACTATAGATATACAAAATATACAGAATATGAAAAATAATAACCTAAATAAACTTTAAATAGTTGTATAAAATAAAATCCAAAATTTGGAAAATACAATTAGCCATTCATGATTTGTTTGATTGATTTAGAGAAAATATATCCCAAAGTATAAAGAAAAGATATCAGAAGATATTTCAAAATATATGAAAATTGAGAAAGGTTAGAAACTGAAATTTGCCATTTATTTTTCGTCTGATTTTGACAAACTTGTTTTAATTGTAAAGAATGACAAAATGTCACATTTTTTGGACACAAAATCAAATCATACTAAGTTTTTTGTGGAAAAAATAAAAATCATATTCTTCTTGTGAATTTCTTTTTCTAATCAAGTAGGCTATGTAATAAACTATCAAAAATAAAACAAATTTTTCTTGTTTTTCAACAATATTGGAATATACTATATGATATAATAATATTTTGCTCATATTAAAACTCGCAATACTCAAATTCATTTTCTTCTACCAATCAAATGTTTAACATTTATCGTATCTTTTTCGTAAGTTCGTGGTTACTTTTCTCAATAGTTCTGAGGTAATATCCCCACATGATTCTACCAAGAATTTATGAAAAAGTTATGATAAATTCATTGATTTGAACCATAGATTGGGGGAAACAAATAATATAATAAATAGAATAAATATAGTATAATTAGAATATTATTATTAGTTGTGCTATTTGTAGTAGCTTATTCCCTACGCTACTTGATTAAAAAAATAAATTCATAAGAAAAATTTTGATTCATTATTTTTAATTTTTATATGATTTTTAATGTTTACAAAATTATAAATATGTATATTTCTTTTTGAATATAATATATACCCTCTTCAGATGACAGTTAATCCAATATTTAAGTTAGATTTGCTATAAAAAATTACTAGTATGATTTACTCAGTTTTCATATCCAAAAAGCTTGTGAGTAGGTGTTGGTTTTAATCCGAAAAAATGTGACATTTTCTCCATAAATATTAATTTAATATATTTTCGTGCTTTATAATTGAAAAAAAGTTTGTCAAAATAAGACGAAAAATGCAAATTATATGGGGGCGTCCTTTCAAACGGACCACACTGTATGAAAAAAAATAGCCAAATATATAAAAAATGAAAAGAACATCTAGACTAGACATTTACTCATTGATAATTTAAATTTATTTTAATTTTTATTTATAAATATACTTTATGAAGTATATTTATAAATAATGGCAAAAAATTTCATAATTTAAAAATAACTAAAAAGATAAGAACTATCCTAGCTTAAATGAACTAAATATACCATTTGAAAAGGTGTTTACTGAACCTGAATAATAATTTTTTTGTGAATAATTAAAGACGGAAATGATTTTTCATTTTCATCATTCAATCAATTTATTCGGATTTGTTTGAACATTTATCTATTCTCCGTTCATCGGATTGAAACAAACAGAATTTCAATTATTTTCATAATTTTTATACCAGACGACCCTCAAATGATACCGCGATGCAGACTGACATTCATGAAAATCAATATTTGAAAACAATTACCCATTTATAAACATTCGATCAACTGTAAAGTGAAACATTAGCGTTCCATCAATTCCCATCGAATTAGTTTCTGACGCTCATACAGCCATATTTGTTTATTGTTAGTCGGGATATAAATGATCCATTACTGGGGAAAAATCATTTTTCCGTTAGCCGTTGAATACACAACTGGCTGCTTAATGTCTTGCAGTGTGTGACAGGTGGTTAATAAGTTTAGTTTCACGCTTCGTTGTCGGACAATGGAGCGGAATTGTTGAACTGGGCAATTTTAGAATCGAACCAATGGGCTCCACTGGCACGTGCACAATATTATTTTTCAATAGTTCGTTTCGGTCTGGGACCCGTTTTTTCTCCGAATTAATTAATGACAACTTAAACAATGCAAGCTTTGTGTTTTAATTAGATTCGGTTAATTTTACATTCCACATTTTTAAGAATCAAGCGAATATCTTCGTGCCAGTAACAGTTATGTCAAATGTAAACCGTCAAGCCATATGTGTACTAAACACTAATAGAAGATCCGATAAATATTTTCCTAATGACTCATGATTAAACTTTCTTTGATTTTTTCCCACATTCCACTAACCAAATATGTTCATGCAGCAGTTACATATGTTTTGCAAATTATAACTGTACATCAAAAGAAACGAAACAAAAAGAACTATTATCAACACCTAGAGGTTACAATTAGCCGTGTTTTATATCTCGACAATTAAAAATAGTTAATTCGCTATTCGAAACAAAAAAAATCTCTTTTAATTAGGTGCGTATTAATAGAATTTATGTTTCGACGAATTAATTCATCGCACTTCGTTACAGTCAAAGCGAAATGATTAAAGGAATTCTGACCGAACTTATTTGAGATGTTTTTAAAGAACGCCTCGAGCTGAGTAATTATTATTTTTGAGTTCTTTTGTAGTCACGGTTCTAATATATAATTTATAGAATTGTAATTCCACGAAAATTATTAGTGTTTAATTTTAAACTATCGCTTGTTTTACTTTCTAAAACTAAAATGCATCGTCTTTCAAGCGTTTAAAAATATTAAGAGTTGAAACCTTAGATTTTGCATTATAAAAATAAAATAACAGACGAATAAGTTATTTAGAAACGAAATCCTTGTTGATACGATTATTTTTGTATGATTGTACTCTCACGAATTTCGCCCTATCAATAATTTTTAGACGAGACCTGGTCTCGAAGGTATTCCCTCGTCTTCGCCAAGGTTAGATCCAATTTCCGTCCGCGTCTTTTATTGTGTTTCATAAACCAATTCATAAATTCCACATAGCGCACCTTAAAACCTTAAGTCTGTAAAATGGCCCCGGATTCGGGATTTGTACATTCGCCAAAGTTGTAAATAAAATTTGTATTATCGCAGCCAAGTGTGTAGACTTTCCGGGTGTCTACAGATAATAGAAGACAATTTATGGCCCCGAAAGATAATAATATGAAACACAATTTTAGATGATTTGTGTTTAAAGTAATGGTCAGAAAACGTAATCAACAAAATGCCCAATTAATCAACCGGAATCCGCCAAATGCGACCGAAATCATAACAAAAGACACATGACAGTTTATTGAACATCCAACACTTGTCACTAGTACAAACCCCTTTTTAAAGAAATAATGCAAGATGACAAATTGACACCATATGCGACGTTTTTAATATAGACTCGATGTGCATGTCCTGCAGCCAAAATTTACTGTATTAAAACTATCACGCCCTTTGTCGGGTGAATAAATTAAAGTTAACTCTTTCGCACATGGTGCCAAACGATTAAAAAGATTTAAGAACAATTGAACCATGTACATGGATGCTGTAAATATCTTCTCTAATTGATAGAGATTAACTGGATGGAACGGGTGCATTTAAAATTGTCCATGGATTACACGTGAACAACACATAATTTACATCCACGTCTATTTTTTTAATTTTAATTTACTCTTTATAATTTCAATCTGAAAAGCAGACGCGTTTAATCAAAGTTTTATGTAATTTTAAATTTTTAAATTTTCTGTAGCGTTCAAAAAAAAACTGGAGGGAGATTAAAATTATTTTTCCTGTTCACAATAGGATTTGTCAATACGCGTCTGATAATGTGCAGTTGCAACGGAAACAAACGAAGTGAAAAATGGCCAGACTGTAATTTTAAATTACGATATGCGTCCCAGTAATCTATCAAGCTACGGACGAGCACAACAAAATTTTTCACTAATGCATTATGGTTTTAACAATCTATCAAAATTATTATAAAGAATAAACGGATTACTGTTAATGCGCTAAATGACGAGTGGCGGACGTCATACCAGTGGCGCAACAAAAAACTAAAATTTTGCACTAGTTATGAATATTACCCAAGCCATTAACTATATGAATCCATTTTGTCGGGCTGAGAAGCTTATAAAAATGCAAAATAAAGAACGAAACACAGTCATATCAAATAATCAAAGTTTGTCATAAACATTAAGAAAGATTTTTAAGATTATTTTTTCATTGTGTGTATTTTTTGTTGCACTATAATATTAAATAATCGATTTAATTTATAACAACTGCACACAAATGCCGAATTTAAACATACGTTCAGACCAGACATTTGTACGCCAATGGGTTTCGGCACATCACAGAGTTAGGTTTTCATCGAGCCACGGCCTGTGAATTTTAAAATAAATGAACTAGCGAATATAATATGTGACTACACAATAGAGTAATCAGTAAAGTAGACCCTGTAAATGTCAGCGGCGTTGCAGGCTACCCCTTTCCAGTTTATCTAAAAACGCTGCTCCCCTCGACCCCCAGACTCTCCCGAACTGTCATCGGCCGTTGAACGATCACCGACTCTGATTTTACCGTGTGATCATCCGTTTTGCCGTCGCAATGAATTTTGGGGGGGTTTAGTTATTATTTTGTAAGGTCGTAACAGTTTAGATAAATATCCCGGATGTCAATCAATCAAATTGTGCTTATCCCGGTTACGGCTAATTTCTAACGCTGACATTTCAGCTGGAATTATTTTCATGTTGGTACAAAATATACTTGATATAATTGAAATGGATCAATCTTATTGTGAAAAGGAAATGATGGTTTCGATGTATTTTGATCATTTTAATTAATTAATACGTGAGTCTCGCTGATTATATTACGAACCCATTGTGTTTCCTCATTAGAAAACCCATTGCAACATAACATAATTTAATCAGTAAGGATTCCTGTTCATTAAAGGTTCATTGTGTTCTATCACAACCCCAGTTTTTGATGTGCTAATGTTAGATCCCCGTCGAAGACAAACCAAATGTCGCCTGGCCAAAACTATTAATTAGATCATTAGCAGCATGCATTGCACGGTAATAAAACATATTTAGCATAATTGGCAGCGGATTCAAACGGGCAATTTTACATGCGAACCGGGAGCTCATACACAGACAATAAGACGACTGGCACATGTGCCGTTCGCTCTCGATTCCGCATTTGGCAACTAAATCAAAGGGTGTTTCATTAAGTTCGTGCCATGTTAATTTTATTTATTGTCTTCGGCCCGATACACAAATGAATTCGGCTGTCGAAAGCAACGGCAACGGGATAAAGAGTGCGGATTCCTGAGATTTATTTAGAACGATCCACTGCAGGTATGCTGTTTCATTTCGGTCATTTTGCTTTCGCAGTTTAATTTTGTATAGGTTCTATCTATGACACAAAATAAACCACTGAAACTTTTTATTTTTATTACTGAAACTTCGGCAGTTCGAATTAAAAGTCAAAACGATTGTTAAGAGAGAAGAGTAGCAATATTTTTTAATTGCCAAAGGATGAATGGAAAAGTAGAATAGCTCATTGTTCTGTTGTTTTTTGTAAATTAAATCTTGCCCTGTTAATTAAACTGGAAGAGTCGCATTTCATTGTCTAGACGACACTATTTATACACAAATGTAACATTTATTTCGTGAAGACACAAAAACACATCTATTGTTCCATTCATACTAATTAAAATCATTTCCCAGACTGATAAAGCCCACATGAAATTCGGAATGATTAAAGCTACCCTATCGATGGAGGAACTATCGAAACAGGCATAAACGATTACGAATGAAAGTCCTCCATCATCTGTTTATTTATTGCATGATCCTGTTTGTCGAGGCCAAACAAATGAAAAATAATGAAAGCTCCTAAAGCATAATAACCAGTGGAGAGAGAACGTGGCGATTATAAATATGGCTGCTACCCCCATCTGATTTATTTCTCGAGGATAAGTGACACACGGATATATCGATCGATCGTCATCCATCAAAACGCCTATCTGCATAAATACTTGGACAAACATGTTTCTGCTGTGCGTAAACCGAATCCATCAGCTGATACCGATCGACAATCGATGGTGCTATGGCGATTGTCACGGACGGATTTACGGCCGCGACGTAAATCAGCTACGAGCTGAACGTTTTACCAAATATTAGTTTTCGCGTTAAAGGATTAACAGGAACGCGGTGTTGTGACAAACGGGGTTTAGTGCGAAAGCCGAAATATATATCGTTGCCAAACAATTAAGTCTTTTCGGGTATTAATTAAATATGAGTCGGATTCGAGTATAAATAATTGTATGATAATCTCCACTATAAATTTTGGATTTTTAATTGTGCTGCAAAAGGACAAGTTTACGGGCAGCAACTTCCCACAAGGTCTGGCTTTGATGATTATGTGGGTCATGGAATTTCTTTTCATTTTTCTTAAATCTCCTTTCAATTGATCAGTTAAAGTTTTATTCTGGTGCCATTTCTCAGATGTTTAAAGAGTCGAAGAGATTTTATTAAAAGAAAAATCGGAAAATTGTCCTAATTAAGTTTTAAACAAATAATGGTTGAACCACCATAGAGCTTGAAATAATTCACAGGTTCCATATTTGGATCGAATTAGTTTTAATGCATCTGTTGTATCGCAATTTGATGAAGGAGTAAAACTTGCGTTCCATTAATGACACTTTAACGGTTTTGTTTTAGTTTCATTAATAAAATGTGGCGCCGTTGTACGACATTCTATTTATTCCCATTCGACTGGTCGTGGGGGGTGGTAAATTAGTAACCACAGTTAAAATTTAGTGTTCGGCGTGGAGGGGCCAGAAAGGTGTCGTAAAATGCATTTTACTGCGATACATAAACTTAATTAAGTTTTCAAATAGACGTTTATTCCGGTAATTAATGCAATAAGAATATGTTCGGTGCCGGTGTTGCCATCGTAAATTTACCGCGAAACAGATGTAGCAGTAAATACCAGTGGCCGATAATTATTATTGGTCTAAACATCATTGGAAATTGTGCGGGGTATTATAATTATTAAATTCGGTGTAGTTGGCAACTTTTATTGAAAATCATGGTGTGGAAGTAATACATTTCGAAGTTGCGCGATCGATTGCCCGCAGAAGTCAACTTGAAACGGGCCGACAATTATCAGTAAACTAGTAATTGATTACCCAATACCAGTAATTATTAATTTGAATGACGCCAATTAAGGGAAAGCCATATCTTAAGGGGGACTGAAGTTAGTGGAGGAAAGTGCTGACCGACAATCGGAGACGTTCGAACCGATTCGATATGCTGACAGTGTATCTCCGTCGAGGTGAGAACGTATAACCTTTCGAAACTATCTGGAAACTGCTCGCCAAATTGACGGTAACTGTTTGGGCTAACAGTGCCCGTTTGGACAGCCCGTGAATTTTGATCGTACGGACCGTGGACTTCCTAATGACCGCACTACTCTCGATCCGCCGGACCCGTTGTTTGTACTAACTTTCCGGGATTTAATTTAATAAAATGTTCCAGTTTCGGCGGCGTCGATGTGTTTTATCGCTTTAGTTTATGCCGGTGCAACGTTGGCGCCATACGAATATGATCAGATCCACATGATGCAACTACAAACATATTTAACTACCCATAAATTGTACACTCTCTGATCAAATATCCATTAGACATACCTTTACTTACTTGTAAGCTCGTAGCAACATCATTTTTATGGTCTATTTAATTAAAAGCACAAAATTGAACACAGAATGTGTTAATATTTTATTTAGTTTATAACAAAAATAAACATATATTTATTTTTATATATTTGAAAAATATAAAATTAAAAATATATATTTTTTTACAAAAATATTGTCTATACATAGTACCAAAATTATTAATCAAATCATAAATAAAATACCCAAAAGTAATTTCATTCAATTAATGTCACGCCCAGTTGTAAAAAAATATCAATATTCTCACCACAAGCAATTTAAAAAGTCACAACTATTAAATCTCGCAATAACCATTTCATTAACTAGTGCGAATGGTGCCGGTAATCACGGCGGCACGATGCACGATTTTTGCAGACGCGAACCCTCAATGTAAAATGCACAATACGCGTGCCCAATGTACATAGTCCCATTCTCTCGGGGGGCATAAATCAATACAGATCAATGCCTTATTATAGTGCAGTGGGGTAATGAGCAGAAATGTTAGGATAGGGTAGGGGCAAACCCTAACCCCCTTACCATAAGTGTAGTGTGGCCGTTTTTGATGCGTGAAACGCGATAATTTATGAGTTAGTTTGTTAGTGGATTGTTTAATTTTTGGGTTTGGCGATCTGTTATATTCTACTGCTGAAGGGTCGAGTTTAATTGACTTTGGCGAAGGGCTTCAAATCTGTGAACTGCGAGCTCTGTTCCTTTTAATTAATAATATAACAATCATTTTCTTTTTCAATACACTATTATATACAGAGTGGGCCATTTGCGGGACATCCTCATAAAATTTATATTTTTCGTTCGATTTTAATAATCCACCGATCTGACCAATGCATCTATTATAATATATCTTTTTCGTAAGTTCATAGTAGAATTAATTTATCACGTGATTTGTCACCAACTTATTAGTATAACTTGATTAGTACATTATAATATTCAAATATTATTGAAAAATAATGTAATTTGTACAATTTTTGACAGTTTATTTCATAGAGTACTTGATTAAAAAAATAAATTCATAAGAATATGATTTTTAATTATTCCACCGAATTATTATTACTACGCATATTTTTTTTATGAAAGTTCTCCATTTCAGGGAGTGTTTAATTCTATTATATAGTTAGATTTGTTATAAAAAACCTGCTATTATGATTTAATTTTCTGCCAAAAATGTAACATTTTGTCTATAAATACATACTTTCATACTTTACAACTGAAAAAAAAGTTTGTCAAAATCGATAGAAAAATATAAATTTTATAGGGGTGTGCTGCTTTCAAACGGCCCACACGGTATATAATGTACAAAATAATTCTTTTGATTTTGGGTTCTATAAGGCAGGACCAAATAAATAAGGAGATAAATATACTATATTTATTATCTATAAAAGAAAACAAGAAACAATTACAAAACTAAAAATAAATGTCAAATTTGAGTTTGTTACGATTCTCTTGAAATATCTGTTGCCCTTTGTTAGACTTTGGTATATATTTTCTCTAAATCAGTTTATTTTGATTCTTCTTTTTATTTCTTATTTATAATCTAAATAAATATAAGTTTTGACATTTCAGGTTCTTATTTATCAGTTTTTCCGGATTACCAAAAATACAAATACAAATTACCAAAAAGCGATGTATTTGTCTATATGTCAACCAAATTAATTTTATATAAATAATAATTTATTTTAGATTTAAAAATTTTGAAATTTATTTTTTCTAACAAAACAAGATATAAATTATTAAAATATAAATGATTTAAATTTATATAGATTCTCATTTTACCTGTTTTGCCGTCTTTGTTATATTTCAGATGCTTATTTTGTTGTTTTGTTATAACTAAATAAAATGTAAATTACTAAAACATAAATGGTTAATTTCAATTTATTTAGGTTCCGAGTTTTCGAATATTTTATTATGAATTTATTTTTTATTTATGTTCTTGTTATTTCGATTTTCCAGGTTTTTAACATTTTTATATTACAGTTAAATTATTGAATTTTATATTTAATTTTTGTTAATTCATAATATTCAGAATTTATCCACATCTATAAATATTACATATTTTTTATAAATTGAAAGCTAAAAATGAAATGCTTTCAACGAATTCGCTATAAAAATATGCTAAATTTTTCGTGTCTACAAAATTACCTAATAGGTTTTGATTTTGAGTTAAAAAACGTGATATTTTGTCTATAAATACATATTTGCATACTTTACAAGTGAAATCTAAATTGGACAAAAAAAACAAATTTTATGAAGATTTTTGCTTTTGCTTTTTAGAATATTATATTATGAGGATAAAATATAATTTCAATAAGAAAACATGTACGGTTTTCTTTCACCTTATATATAATATATAAAATATAATTCTGCTAGTCTTTTCAGTTTGTGTCAAGTATCATTACAATATGAAAAATTCGACTAGCCCAGTGATTCACACCGATCCGGAGACAACCGAGACTCCCAACAACTAATTATTCGTTCGTTTTTGTTTTAATGGGCATCTTGCGATGGGGCACTATTGTATGTAAATTAACGTAATTGTGTTCAAAATGTTGCTTTGCATACACTGTACGTTCACTTATTATACCCATAGATACTGTGGCAATACGGTTAGCAAGCCAGAACAATACGTTACGGAGCGCTCTCTGAAGGCAACCGAGCCGCAACGAAAAAAATTAAGTCTAATGGATACAAAATGTGCAATGTTATCTAGACCGGAGCATGGCGAGGACTTGTTCTTTTTAACTTATGCTACTGCTACCGCAGATCTTTCATCTTGGACCATTGCGTGCCTGTTTATACGCCGTACTGCTTATATGGAGCAACGATTCGTTAAATATGCTGGACCTTAAATGCGATGATTGTGATCTTCAACCTGTGCTTCAAATTCTAGTGCAGTTTTTAACGATTATTACACTCTTACGAGGGTTTGAGTACCGAAGCTATCAAAAATAATTTTCACCCACTGTGGTGTAGCTCTTTTTACAAACGAGTAGGCCCAATGAACATTCCCCTCTATCGTTCAGTAGTGTGCATCTCATCAACTTTTCAATTAATTTCACATTACCAATCAACTGGTTCGAAAAAACATGACAGATTCACATGCCGTGTGCACGGGGATGGCTTCTTTGTTCTTAAGAGGCTTCATTTTTTGTTTGGTAATTATTAATTTATGCCCCCATTTCATGAGGATGAATTGTGTGATTGAATGGATAGTTTAAACACGGACGAATCATTTACATAGCACCTTTATATATAACTATTTTAGCAAGATACCAAACGGGCATCACTGAAAAAATGGTGAATGTATATTTTTACAACATTTAACAAAGAGTCCCCAGACTCGCCCGGCCACTCGTAAAACAGTAACACCCCCATAAATCACAATGGACCGAAAAAAAAAATGTTCTCACAGTTCCCAGACCACAATTATTTTTAACGAATGCCACTGTTAAATCCGCTGTAATCTTTTCATTAGCCCATGCATTTGCCAGTGAATGCAGTAATAATCGCCAGTGCATCGTGCACCAACTCTCAAGAGATAATAAAAACGAGACCCCTTAGTGACTGGAACATTGTAAAACGAACAATACACGTGTGCTAGATAAATAGGTCCGTTCATCGGAGGGACCTTAATCAATACCGAATCAATGCCTCAGCTGCTTTGCACATTCAAACTTTTTAATAATACAGTTTTTTCTGTATAAATTGTTGCTAATTTGTTTATTTGTAATTAATTTAATTTATGAGATAAAGAGTAAATATCCTTTAAGTATGTTCTTACTTGATTTCCATTCATCGATTGAATGCAACTTCTCTTTCGGCTTATGTATTAACATATCGCCGGTAAACAAAGGTGTTTCAAAATTATATGCATCAGTAACACCATTTGACCAAGGATGTATTCTTCAGTTCTTAGTTATCTTCGAGAGATCTATATGTATCCTTCAATTTAGATGTCTTTTTCGGTTCGGATGCTTCTTTTGTTTTAATGTCATGAACAGCAACTTTTTACTGTTTTTGTAATATCCCCTATGAATCCACAAATCAGTGGCAATGGGTTTTTAATGATGAATCTACATTTAATTTATTTAAAAAAGGAGGTTTAACTTACGTCATATGTCTTAGAGGCACAGAACTGCACAAAACGTTTGTTATATAATGATGAGTTATGTAATTATGAAATGGCAATGCTTCCATGTTTCTGGTGTAGGTCCCTTTCTTCATTCGCATAGACCAATTTATGTATATTAAAAAATTTGTATCCACATGTTGAGGAAACGATGTTATGTAATGTGTTTCAACACGATAACAATAATAAACACTAATCCAAAATTGTGATGGATTGGTTAAAAAATCAAGCCATCAATATTTTGTCTTGTCTGACGCAATCTCCAGATGCCAACCTTAACATGTGTGATCATGTTAATAACCAAAATTCTACAAAAAAATTATATAAATTTAAAAGAAATCTTCACATCAATTCAAGAAGTTTGGAGGAATATAAGCACCATATATTCGAAAATTGGTCAAGTCTACAAGTCGGAGATGTGCTGATATATGAAAAGGATATTATAACTATTAATGTTAAATTAAACGTTATTCATTTAGTCAGTAAAAAATCTTTTCTAAATTGAGATTGTTATATTCAGTAAAATATAAGTAACATTTTATACAATAAGAAAATATTAGGTTTTAGAATAGAATATTTATATACATTAATATTTTAACACATATTCCGATTTTAACAGTTCATATTAAATTAAATAGCCATTCATTGCTTCATTTGACCATTCGACTTGGATGTATCCTTTGGTTTTCACTGATCTTCGGGAGATGTAGATGTATTCTTCGATATAGACAACTCTCTGGGTTTTGATGCATCCTTTGACTTGTATTTATCTTTTTTTAATTTAAATGGCACTTTAGATTCAGATGGCACTTTTAATTTAGATTGTTGTTTTAACTTTGATTCAGATTAATACTTTTATTTGAATACGTTCTTTTTATGTTGATTTGGTTTATAAAAAGAATAATGACTAAAGTTCAGCTTCTCTTCCTAGTTATTACCAAAACATAAGCTTATTCAAAGCTGAGAAAAGCTTTAAAATCAACACGTGATGTGCATATATCATTTGAATTAGACTCATTTTTTATTTTCATATATTACTGATTTGATTCGGAAATATCATTCGCCTTTGAGTCCTTAGGATTAGATATATCCAATGATGCGATGAAACCATATTACGTTTTAATACTTCCTTTAAAAGGATGAATTATTTATTGTTTAATATCGATGTACCCACAGGCTCGATCGAGGGAACCAATCAAGTGTATCCCGTAACTGAGCAAATTTTCACTTTGTAATCACAATCATTTTCTATATTTGTCAGTATAAGGTATATTTAAATGAATTATTTTACCGTAAATTCATATACGGTACATGCAGATGTGGGTAGGATTTCGAAAATTGCCTTAATTACAGTTATTACACAATTAGTAATAATCCTTCATAATATAAAGAATAAAACTAAATTATATTACACTTATTTAAATTTATTATTTATGGAAAAATCAACATATGATCAACCTTCATTTTCATGACGTAAAAATCCGCATTAAAACGCTAATCAGCAGTAATTAAAATATCATGCAAGCGGAAAAAAAGCACCCCGTTCCTATTTAGAGGACATTAACTCGTCATACGCTGACCCAAATTAGAACCTAAACCCCTTTCATACGCCTACGTACCAAGTAGTTTCCGAGTTTTTAATTTCCTCTCAGCTCGCCAGGAAACAAAAGCCAGCCGTCTCGGTGCCCGGCTCACTCGGATAAATTAAAAAAAGAATAATTTTTAACAATGTGTGCTAAAACAAAAGCAAGTGCCAAACCCTCGGGGTTCGCTATGATTGCGAGAGGGTGTCCTCGACGAGCCCGAAGGTCCGTTCAATGAAGCTGAAAAAAAACCGGGAGGTGGCTGCGGGACCGTCTAAAAGAGTTGCCGCACAAAAAGGGGTTCGGCAAGATCGAAGGGGTTGGCGCGGGGACAAACATGCACCGCGCCACAAGATTAATTGCCACGGAAAATGATTCATATGTGTCAATTTTCGACCGGAAATTGACGAAGGCTGTGCCCCACAAAAACCGAATGAAAGTTTTAAATTGGACGGACTTTTCACTAACAATTTGGGAAGTTGTTTCAATTAAAGGAGAATTATTATTAGAATGAAAGCCGAGTTGAAAAAAACACGAATTAAATTTAAACCAAATCATTAGAAAGTTATGGAGAATGGAATAAGTTATTGATTTGAAAATTATATGACAATTATAACCTGAACTACTTTTCTAATTTATTTTGAACCCGGTTTCGATGGAAATAACCTGAACTTTGTTCAATGGAGCACCCCGTATATTTTTAGATTTTTAAATTACCTAAATTGATTATTTACAAACAATTTTGATTGGTGAGAAAACTAGGAGTGTGCCTCAGGACGATCTGAGTTAATTTTTTTGAAGAAATCATGTTTCTTTTTTAGATTTTTTTATAAAAAATAAAAATTTATTCGATATATAAAAACATTTTTAGAACCCAAATAAATAAAAACTTAAAAAGAAAATATAATTTCAAATTTATATAAAGAATAAAAGATAGTCAAATTGATTTCTTCTCTCCTTTCGTATTTTTAATACCTTTACTTCTAGAATTTGTAAGATTTGAATAAGGATGTGGAAAAAAAGTACCAAAAAGTTAACTTAGATCATTTTGAGTCATCATGTTGTTGTGATTCAAAAAAAATAGTGTTTACTGATCCAAAGAAATCTTTTTGGACGGAGTCACAAGATATTTAATTTTAGTGACCAATCTAATACACATTAAATAAGGACAATTCTACAACGAACCATTATTAATACATTCAAATATTATATAGGGTGTTCGTACTTATATTTAATTTTGTGCATCTTAAAACATCAATAACAGTTATTTTCAGAAGAACGCCAAGTATGTTTCAGCATAATTAAATTGAATATTAACAAAGATTTTGTCTAAAATGTAAAAATAACGCTCATTTTCCTGCACTAATAGTGTAATATTTGTTTTGTATCTGACAATAATAAATAATAGTAAAGTTTATTAATTTTGAAAAACAGTACATTATAATATTATCAAAGATAATTTTGCAGTTCAAATGTTCTATTATTAATTTTATATTATTACTTAATTTTTAGAAATGATGGTAAACACTTTTTTATTATTATTAAATTTTTATTTCCAAACTAAAATTAAAATAATAAGGTATGTTATGAGTATTCCAATTCCTTTATAATCCTAATTATAGGATTATAGAGGAATATATAATCTCCACAATCTGAATTTGAGTATCACCTCTGACTTAGTAGTTCTTATTTTCATTATTTTTATGAACTTTTTAATTTGAATTTTTTTATCATAAATCATTATTCTGAAAATTGTATTGAATTCTATAATGCGAACAACAACAACAACTTTATATCATCTACTGTAACTTCCATAATTCAGGTTTAGTAATCCGAAAAAGATTAGCAAATTTTTCAAGTTTCTCTCCGTATTATCCATAAATTACCGTATAGATTAAAAAAAACTTTGGAGCAAAATACAGGCCAACGGACAATATAAAATGTTGTCAATCTACTTTTCTAACCATTATTGCTATAAAACGTTATTAAGTATAATTAAAATAAGTGTAAACCTGGCTAATATAATTTACAACATAAGCGCTTGAGTTATCCACAAAAAAAATTCATTTTATTTTTTAAAGAAACAAAAGTGATAACATTTATAAATGTTTTTATTCTTACAATAAAAATTTAGCGCAGGTTGCTAATTTTAAAATAAAATTTTAAATAAATAAATAGTGTGAGTAAATAATTAAAATTGTTTGGAATTTAACAAAAAAAACCTTAAGATATAAAATATATCCCCACTGTGCGATTAAAAAAGTCTCCACCCCGCACCAGAAAATTTGTCGTTTTAGTTTAGAGCCCGATGAAGTGACGGAGCCGCATGTGTTCATAACACACGCTCACTACTTGGGGATTTTATTTTAATGATGACGGTGAGTCACTCTGGTACTCACACGTCAATTGAAATAGCGTATTACGAAGAGGATTTTAATTTAGAGCGCGACCAGGTCTCCGAGATTAAATCCGAGTTTGCTTAGGGTTTTGTGCCAATTTCGAGTGTTTAACTCCCTTCTATATAAGATCGAATCACTCTGCTATTTTTTACTAATTCTATTTCTATGATGTAACGAATATAATATTTCTTTTATTTAGAATAATCGATTTCAAGTCAAGTAATTAAATTAATTGATAGACCGAAGAGAAAATATTCTCGAGAAAATACATATCTGGATTATAATCAAAGGAGATCAATGCCATAATTCAATTGTGTTTCGATTTAGCTTCAGAGGCGCCTAGTTTTTTAATAAAGCACCCTCCGACATAATTATTTATATACCGAACTAAAATTGGCTGAATTCCACTCGCCGAAAGCTGTTAGACTGTTCCATTGTCGAGTGCTTACCTATTCTCCATCTCGAACAATGCGTTCCCTGACGGCGGTAATCTAAGGAGGCGGCAAAGGCTGATGTGCACTTTTTCATTAAGATCTGCACTGTGTATGCTGATTTTACGATCCTCCGCTGTCTCCTTAACAATCATCTTTTCATTCGTCCGTTCGAGTGATGGCGACGGGGAAAGTAGGAAAAAGGTGATGTGCTAAGGACTATTTCATTATTAACTCACGGAGGGTGGCTCGATTTATTGCACTATTTCGCTAATGTTGCCTTTGAACTCGACGACAATCGGTGAATTGAAATGAATCGAGCGAGAACGATCGGGATTAAACGGGAACGGTTCTAATTAAAGTGTGCCACGATGTCTTCCACCGGGAGGCATCAACTAGGAAAACCGTACATTTTACCTCCAGAATAAAATAATTATTGTGCAGGAAAATTCAGTAAAATGACCCAAATATTTAACGAACAAATGTAGTCCGTAATTTTTTGGGGTGCCACCCCACCCTTAAACACATCAATGCGTATCTGCGTAACCAGACTTATCTAATAGAAAATCTGCACGTTCACCCCACGCATGAACGTTTTGCGACCTTGAATATCGGGTCATATTACTGGAAACATGACAATAGTTCGGATGCAGTGGAGTTGAAAAAACGCAATACTGTTAATAACTGTCCCAACGGTGACGGCATATTTTGTTACGCCATAATGGACCAGAGCAATGAGAGATTTGATGGCTGTATTTATTTCTCGTGGGCCATTGCGCAATTATGTTATCGGCGATAAAGAGGGTGAAATGTCTATAAGATTTTTCAATTATGGATTCCTTTCATGTCTTCTAGTTTTTGTAATAAAATGACAACATTTTTATGTTGAATACATAGAAAAAATGTACATAACATTATAAACTTACTTTTACATATTTAAGCTATTTTGAGTGCACTAAACACGAGAAACTAATATTTTTTCATTTGTTGTTGTGAAAATACTATTTTCTGAATGAATGACCTATTCGATGGATAAAAAATCACATTTTGTTCGTAAAATGATTAAATTATGCGTCTACCTTTACGCAATTTACTTTAATCGGCTGAAAAATAGCAGAGTTTCAACTGATCAAAGATTCCATTCAATTTTTGACGATTTTCAGACATTTTTCTACATTTGAAAAAATTTATTCAACCACCAATAATTCCGATATTCCAAGCTTCGCATTTGTAATCGATAACGTCAGTTAGAAAAATTTCAACCACTAGCAAACCACGATCGAATAAAAAAATGAAAATATTGTGACAAGAAAAAATTTATTCTATTCTATTTCTCATTATTTTGATCTGGGTATACCAATGAAAATTGAAATTAAAATGTATCCAGAAAAAGTAAAAGTAAATTTTTCACTTCATATAATTATAATGAACTCTAATGCTTTTGAGTGTCATCTTCTTCGTTAAGATTGACGTTTATAATGTGCCCTAGATATTTGAAGAAGTTTATCTCTTTTAGTTTGATGTTATTATGGATTGCAGGGGGGTACATTTCAGATATTTTTGTTGTTAAAAAAATCAAGTGGCAGCTCGTGAGGCAAATTATATATAGAACAAAAAAAAACATAAACAATATTTTATTTTTATTTATGCATCATTAACAACATACAATTCGAATGATCATTGCTTTTGTCATGTAAATTTAGTCCGCAAAACAGATTTTTCTAATCACAAAAACTCCTTTTATATCAAATATCTTCATTGTCCTTTGAAAATAAAAGACATAGAGTAACAAAGTAACTTGATTCATAAATTCATTAGTGTACCAAGATATAGTAAATCCGCGTTTTTTTGTCTGATATTTTTTATGTATTCCAGTTAGGAATTGGACGGTTAAATTCATTAACAACAAACATTTTGTCACAGTAATTTAAACTGAAAATTATTACACATTTATTTAATAAAATATCCAGCATGTCAACGGCATTTCTTATGTTTATAAATTCGTTCGTGTTAGTATTAGTTGGCGTCATATCATATTAAAAAAAGGTGCGGTGTTAAAAATATTTCGTCAGACATACCCGATTATGTCGTTATTTGAAGTTATCTCATTGGCTAGAGGCATGCCTCAGCTTCCCTACTGTTGAAACAATAGCCTGATCTTAAAGGGCATGTTGTAACCAAATAGAAATATTCAAGATTGACGCGAAGAGACACATTTAAAAGTACCTCTGAAGAACTCGCACATAAAGTATTCATTGAAATTAAATATAAAACAGTTATCGTCGGTTTTACAAAATATTACCTATCTACCTTTATTTTAAATAAGTATTCAGTTATATTCTATTTCAAATAATAAAAACAAAAAATGTATTATTTAATATTAACAATAAAACCCTTTTCATAGTTGAGGTCCGCCTCACTTGCCTCTTCTGAGTAGCCGCCACTGAGTAAATCACAAAAGCAAGCAACGCTGAAAATAGTTAAAAATTTCTTCAGCTGTAACTCAGTTACGTTCAATATTAAAATTGAATACCTTTGGACGACATAATTTAATTACTTTTGTAACATAATATAATTCATCTAGATCGGACTTTTGTCATTCAATCTGAACACTAGTACAGAGAACGAATAAAAAATTAAAAGTCATTTTTCATACACAATGCAGCGAAATTACCTCGAAAAAATAATATGCGAAAATATCTAAAATTCTAAAATTGAATTTTGAAAACCAGTTTAATACACTGATAGATTTAGAAACGAATTGCTCAAGTTTGGTAAAGCTATTTTCCAGACTGTAGTGTTTGTTGTGTATATTCGTTTTAAACTACCTATGCGCTATATGAAGTGTTTTATTAGCTCTCACGGTGCCTTGTTTGAATTGCACAGAATCCGGTGATATCGTCTTCGCTACTTGATACTGTAGTTATTCCTCTCCTGTTTGTCTCATTTTCATATCTACATCTACGCGAATGAACTTCTGGAGTGATTTTCAAAACAACCCGTGTTGAAACAATTCATCACTTATTAATAAACCAATTTAAATATAACGAGTTAATGAAATGTAACATTTTCATTGCATTAAAATAAAAGTTCCACAATTAATATGACACGTATTTTACTTAAGTTATGTTATTTCGTAATTCGGTATTCGTGGTGTTGGCAAACATGTCTGCCACAGCTGCATAAATATATCATTAGGGAAATTGATATCTTCCTTTAATAGCGGTAATTATCGCAGGAATTAATTATTATCGAGCATGTACCTATATGTGTGTGCCCCCAGGTAGTTTAAATTAATCAACAAATTAACGGTTGCTACTGCTGTAATCTGATTCGGGCAAAAAGTCGTGAAAATTGATTAGCACGAGTTCTGACACTGCGAACGGTATTAATCACGAAAATGGCAATAAAAGATTAAACGGATACTGTGGCCTTTTTTTGCAAATTTAGGCATAAATTAAAAACTGGTCGTATTAAAATTCGCTTTCTCTCCGGGGTGGTTGGTTAAATCGCCATATACCGTTGCGAAACAACAAAACGATGCGCACGACGTTCGGAAGTTCTAATGAACAAGTTATAAACAGTTTGTGAGCGGACAGTGGAGATCGCGGCTTAGAATTTAAGCGAAAAGGGGTCCCATAATTAAGGTCGTCGTTGTATCCGATGGCCCATCCAGTCGGCGACCGATAAATCTGGCTTTTGCGGGGCGCAACACTTGTAAAGGGCACATGTAACCATAAATTGAGGCACGGGCACCGGATGTCGGAACACACGGCCTCGCCACCGACTACTTCGCTAAGAACTTGCGTCTTGCGGTCGGCTGAAGCGTTATTTACGGCCCCCGCATTCGACCCCCGGAATATTCTACATGCCAAAATGTTAAATTCAACTGTCCTTTAATTAATTCGTACCATTAATTGTCGGTAGGTGTACGAAGGATCTTTGCCAATCCACCAAAATTATTTTGGTTTGTTTAATTTTATCAGTAAGAAGTTAGACATTTATTTCTAAATAATTAATATAATACATATTTGACTTCAAAATTCTACAAAATAATTTAAAATGATTTTATCAATCTTTAATTCATTACCTTAAAGCGTACTTGGTGTATGTTCTTGTTTACTACTTAATTAAACAAAAGCTTTAAATCACTTAAATTATTCCAGATAAGAAAAGGTAGTAGATAAGAAAATTGAAGAAATGGTTAAATTATTATTACTGAAAAAAATATATTTATCTATTAATATATTCTTTCAAATATGAACACTAAGCCAAAGAGTGAAATTATACACTATGCTGTAAAAAATACAAATTTTAGTAAAATTGGACATCGGCTAATCTCTATAAAACAATATGAACAAAAATCATATGTGTATTAAACGAGTGTATGTGATGTTAGTTAAAAATTTTTTTTAAATGAAGTATTTAATTGAAAGAATAACATTTAAGTTATGTTTTTTATTTTTTTACATAATTCCGACTAATTTAACTGGAAATACTTTGAATGTACAGTAATTGTGGAGAATTTATATATAACAATATATAACAGAAGTTAAAAACTACTTCCATAATAATTTCTCAAGAAAGGTTAAACTAAAATTATTATTATTCTCATTTAAAAAAGTTAAATTTGATTAATTTATTTAATTTTAATTTTTATTGAAGAATTTCTAGAAGAAATCTTTAAATAATTTTTTTGTCACTTATGTTAAAATTTCATATCTTTTAAATAATATTTTTTTAAACAAAATATTAAAATTAATTAAAAAATAATTTCTCATATTATGTCTATTGTTTTCAAGGTTTGCTCTATTAATTAAAAAACTTTACATTAAATACTAAAATTATTCAGATTTGTTTTGTTGTTCGAACATTCCAGTAAGAAGTTTTTTCATCGATAAAAATCCGACACTATCTCTGATTCCATCTTTTGAAGATTTTCTCCCTTTATTTTAAATAAAAAACTCTATATCACCGCAGAATGGATCCACCTTGACGTGATTCTGAGGCTCAGTACCATTTCGCAAGTCAGTTTCAGTGGAAAACAACGGATCCTACCATAATTCCAATCTTTCCGAGAAAGATTTCCCAAATCTTCTTGATTGTTTCTTTTATTATTAATCGCATCAACTACTTAAGGGTTATTAGCGAATATGTATATATAGTTTTACATTATATCTTATTATACATTTGAATATTTTTTAGGTATTAGGTTAATAACTGATAATTTGTCTTCTTAATTTCCTGGATAGTGTTGGGTATGTTGATTTCTGTTCTTTCTTGTCGGAATTGATCACATTCGGTCAGTATATGTTTTATAGTTAGTCGACTATGGCAGATCTCGCAAAATGGTGGTTCTTCAGCACTTAGAAAGTATCCATGTGTGCGTTTTGTATGACCAATTTTAAGACGGGTTATTATAATCTGTTCTTTTCTTATCATCGGTTCTTTAGGAGTGCTAAGGACGTGGCGTTTAATTTCATTCAATTTTGTTGAAAGGCATTTTTAATTATGTTTTGTGTATCTGCGAGGATTACCTTGTTTTCATGTTGGGCTTCTTCTGAGGTAATAGTGTCCTTATTTCATCAATACCATGGAAGGAATTTTTAGACGGCAAAAACCCGGCACTGCCTCCAAAATCCATGTCTTTTGAAGATTTTCCCTCGATATCATTCCACAAGCCAGTGGCGAAGAGAGGATTTTCGAATATTCCTGATTTGTTTTACATTCCCGTGCTCAGGTGGGTAGGCAAGATACTTGGGAATTGCCTTACCCTTAGCCAATATATTACCTTCCTATTGTCCATCTGTCCAGTTCACATGTTCACTAACAAAAAGTAGTCTCAATGCTATATTTTTTGCAGAAATGAAGGTTTTCTTTGCTGATTTTCTACCATAGAGACCAGCTAGTCTTCCTTTTATGGTACTCACCGTCACGAACATCAAGCATTTTTATTTTGCTGTCTAAGGCTTTGTTAATTTTACGTTTTGTACCACTTTTGGGAACTCCTTTCAATATATTCCTTAAATTTAAATCGACTGCTATTTTATTCTTCTTTTCACCATTCTGTAACTTTTCCACAATTTGTTTTTTAATTCGTCGTTAAATCGACACCTCTAGGCATTTTTAGTTTTAAGGAACGATGTCGGACATTATAAAATCAACTGTACTGAATATACAGTTTGGTTGCTTTACTTGCGAACCCTGCTCGAAATAATAATTTATATAAAAATTATGCAAATACAGATATCGGTATATAAAAGGAGGTACGAAATGTTTAGACACTTAATAATAAAATTAATTTAAAGTAAAAAGAATCTTTTAATAAAATATTTATTTTTTAATTCGTTGATCTACATTGATCTACATAGTACACGATTTTAGTCAAAAACTTTTTAAATAAAGAGAGAGATGTATAATATAATATACAACCTAAGTTATATAGTTTATTTAATGCATAATTCTTATTGTCATTGTAACGTATTATTCTCATTAGAGTACAAATACGCTAATTGTCTGATAAAATTATATTAAACTTATTTTTAGTCAATTTTACTTAATAATTTATAAAATACTTAATCATTCCTCTTAATACTTATAATAATTCTAACAAACCTTATATGATTTTGTAAAAGTATAATATTGATTCTTACTGACAAACTGTTATAACTTTATTTTATAAACTGTAAATTTCTCTTGAATGAAAACTTTACTAAATTTATTAATTAAATAACTTCAGAACACATTCGTTTGATACGTCTGAAGAATCGCATTGTTATCTGCAACTGTAGCCAGTAAACTATCAAAAATAAACGAAAAAATCGCGTGGTATATATGCCGGCTCCCCGTTTCAATTGTGCTTATCTGCAGTTATAAATTAATACCATATCGATGTCGATATGAAACACTTATTTAAAATTTAAGACGCCATAAAGCTGTTGTTCGAGAGCGAGATATGTGCGGTTATTGGCGAAACTGTCTGTAATATATTCAGCATTTTTCGATGCTAGGGCTCACCCTTGTAACTCATGGCTGCGGTTTGTTAATTTCTTTTGTTCGCATCGTTAAAAGTTCCATTTCGGTATCCACAGGTGATCAGTTTATTGTCTAACACCCACTCGGGTAGGTGTATCTCATTATAATTGGTTTTATTTATATGAATGTGTGTGGCATCGAGCCACATTGCGTTCGGCAGGTCCTTAAAAACAAAACGGTATCGAAACTATTATAAGCCATAATTTAATGATGGATGTAATGCGTTTGAAACTTTATTAAATTGATTTATCTTAGACCAAATAACAAATGCACCAGTTTTAATTAGAAATTAATATGTAACTAATGACGTCACTTCAAGTGGGATGTTCCTTTCCAAACAACAAAGTTTTGAAACATTGAAATCCAGGCAGGAAAATCTGGTAATTCAAAATAAGTGTTATAGTGCCTTTAACAATGTTAGCAACTCCTTTTATCGAAATGCGATCTAAGAATGTTTTTGTCTGCGCCAAAAGACAGAACTCCGTTTCGAAAGTTTCCGTCTAAATGCAACAAAAACACGTCATAATCCCATTCGGCTTAAAATATCATCCCCTTCTGAAATTCTTGCTCATATTTACCGATTCGTGTCACATAGGTGTGCTCGCGAACTCACAGATATTTTATTGTCAGTTCGCCATAGCCTGGAACGAAACGCAAATTATTATAATACGGGAGCATTTAAGACACCAACTTGTAAGTAAGTTTTGGCGGTAGATTTTCGTGCGGCGATTACACAGGTACTTAACAAAGTTGAAAATAAGTGGTAATGCGATTAGAATAATCTCCTGCGAAACTTACTTCGCCTAATCCCAAGCCTCGAATCGGGCGTTTGTTTTTAGTTGCCTGTTTACCAAATTTATCTACTAGGACTTAATATTATGGAAGTAATCAGGAAAATAGACGAGATCTTGCAAAGCACTGCAACACTTCACTTGTTCATTAGTGATTATGAATCTGGGCAACACCAAAAACATAACTCGAATTTTTGGGAGGCCTTTCATAATAATCTAGTTTGCTAGGACACTGGAAAAATTTGTAATGTTATAAAGAACCCCATACCATCAAAGGATCTTTTTATACCATTATATCAAATATAAACTGTGCCCTGGTGTAGAAACAGAGTGCATTAAAAATCGACATCGAGATGAATCACAACGAGTGCAGTTAAACCTAATTGTGCATTTATCGCGGCAAAGTCTCTTATCATCGGGGATTTGTTTCGGATATCACCCCACCATCACCAGTCGCTTTGAAAATTCAATCCTCGACACAGTAACCGCCCGCCCCTCCTTAAAACCAGCAGCATCCCGTTACCAAACACGTTGTCCTAACCCTATTAATTACATGTAGCCAACGCTAATGTCCGAATCGCTGAGTCACGGGTCCCGATCTAGAAAGACACCGAGTTGATGGTAAGCGTGCTGGCCACGTGACGTTCCGGATTCTTCGCCCAGCGCCAAAACTGGCAGATCAAAGAGCGCCACGCTGCAACAATCGCCGATCGCCGTCTCCTGTTATTTATTGCGTTTGCATGCGTCCTCCGGTTCCTTTAATGTTCGGTCCCCGGTGCCGTCGTCTACTGTCGCGAATTATCTATGGGTTATAAATTAAAAGATACGGCCCGATTTAAATTCGAGGCGCCGTACAATTACTCTTTTGGTTTCGATATGAGATTTTATTGGAGATATTGATGGCTCTTGATGTAATTCTATTTATATATCTGTAGATATTGTTTCTATAAAAAGTATGGAATATTTACTTTATACTTTATAAATGTTACTTAATGTTTTCCGTAATCTGTTGCAAATCTGCACAAATCACAATGATTAATTATATTCACAGGTTTTTAATTTTTTTAATAAGAAATCAATTTGGTCTCGAAAAAAAATATGGAATATTTAATTAATATTAAAAAAATATTAACAATAACTCAAATATTTCAATATTTTGTGGTATAACCTTTACCTTTTGTCATTGCTTGCCAACTTTTAGACAAAGAATCTACCAGTCTCTGTAATACTCCAAAAATAATTTGTTGTCACTGTATGTTTTGAAGAAATTCGGATGCGATGGTTTAATACTACCAAAGATGCTTAATAGAATTTAGATCGGCGGACGGAGGCGGCCATTCAGCACAGTTAAGTTTTTCATTACCACTCTAATTTTAGACGCGTTCTTGGGATATCCTATATCTTGTTGATATATCCAACGAGGTGGCATCTCTTGTATGTCACTGTATTGAAAACGATCTATTTTACCTTCCACTTGAATTAAGAGTCCAACTTTGGAATCGAGAAAAGCATCTCCAAACCACAATGCTTCCGACACCACGTTTAGCTATAAGTATTAATATTTGGTATTTAAAATAGTAATCGTTGCCCCACTGGCCTTCCCTCATGTTCTACTATCCGACTCAAAGAAATCAAATTTACTTTCGTCACTCCAAATGATTGTCCATACAAGTGGGACTCTCCGTTTTTCTTTGATAGCAATTGTTTTTTAACTGTGACTCTGCCATGTAGTTACGCATCAATACGGGGATTTCTCACTGTTCTGCTACTAATATCTAGATTAAATTGTTTTGAAATATCCTCCGTTGTATTTATGTTTAGCGAGGATCTTTGAAAGGGAGTTTTTTTATAATTTTGTTTATAGTGGAGTGGTTTATCGTGAACGTCCTGACTTGCTACCATTTTCAACACCACCTTGAATGCAGAATTTATATCTTCGAAACAGCACTCAGAGAATTTAAGCACAACTTACCGCAAATAAAATAATATTTCATATTTTTTTCCAAGTCAAACGTATCCGATAGAAAAACCTAAATAAAAATGATTATTAACATCATCACAACATAAATGAAAAATCCCATCGGATAAAAATTTCAAATTCAAGCTGTGTCTAATGACATACGTACCACAAATAGAAGAATGAAGTTTGTTTCATTTTAATATATTGAATATTTTTATAGATAAAACTTAAATAATTCACACGGCCGGGCTAGGGACTCGGAGTATTTGTTAATATCATCGGTGATCATTGCCTCTCTTCCTAAGTAAAAGTTAACAAGTGACAAATTAAATTTACTATATCAATTAAAATATTAGATTAGACGAGTTATTTTTACAAATTTTATTTTATTCCCTCCAAGAATAAAATAGTTACCCTAGGATCTGATATTATATATTAGTCAGTATTTTAGTCAGATAAATAGCTTTCAATTTCCCAAAAACTCGGACGACATCGACTTTTTACTTTCGTCCCAAAAGTTTTTATTTAAGAATCTAGTTTTCAGCATTTTTTAAATTTAGAAGCTTTAATTTTATTTACTGTCTAATCACAAGTGTAACAACACTTCTATGCATACTACGAAATCTCCAGTTTCGTAGTATGCATAGAAACGTGTGGTTGGCCAAACGCAACTCAACTTTGACTAATTTAATTATTGCCGTCAGACGGTGCAGTAAATTCTACTGTAACTCTGTAAGTGATGCAGCCATCTCGTGAATTAACTGTTACACTTTTCGAATGTGTATGTCAGTTGCAGTGCTAGTCCAAATTTACTCTTGTCACCAACCCATATAATATAAAAAAGAATATTTCAACTCAAAAATCAGTCTTTATTGCAAACATTTTAAGTTTTAACGATAAAATATTGAAATCGTGGCGAATGCGCAAGTTTCACAGTATAATTTAAAAATAAAAATATAGGAGATAAATGAGTGTTTGTTTGTTAGGATATAACATAAATAATCCAAACACATTATAAATGTATCTTAGAACTCGGTTTTGACACCTTGCTACTTTACAGAACAGGTGTGTCTGAATAATATCACATAATAACGGTTTCAGGAAATATTGCCCTGTTTTCATAGTGAATTTGTACGGATTTAGACAGTAACTAATGTTTCGAATTAGCAAAATTTAACCGGTCTTGGTTTTCTTCCCCCTTTACTTTAGCAACCGGATCACTTAATTCATGTCTTGGCGTTAGCGCAAGAATGACACAATAAAACTCGTAACGAAATTACAATGTATGAATTAATATAATAATATTTTAGTAGCTTATTTTCGTTAAAGAACGACTATGTTGCAAACCATAAAGCTTTTCTGCAATTCCTTACGTTTTAGGGATTTAAATTTTGCATCCATAAAATATTATAGGTACGTAAAATTAATGTTCTTTCTTTGGTGTTTTCATCAAAACTATGGAAGTGAAAACAAGCTCTTATAGAATTCAGTTTGTTAGTCGTATCCGATATCGGCGTCCTAATAGAATTACCAAATCGGCAAACTGAGTTAGAGGAGATCAAACGGGGCCCGACGGGAAAATTCCTTTCGCTCTCGTTCGGCCTTGGTACCCTTTTATGATGAGCACATTCGATTGTCTTACCTTATTGTGACCCGAATAACAATAAAGCAACGCGCACTTCAAATGTACACGTCACTCGGAGCCACCATTCAAAATCGTGAAGTAGCTTGTTACGTTGAAAACCTCAAAATCGAATGTAATTTGAACTTAATGGCTAATTCCAATTTTTTGGAGAAAATTTTTAATCTATATTTGTTACGGTTAACATATTTAAAAGACATATTTATGAAAAACGTACGGTTAACCACGTATCTGCAGTTACACTTCGAATTAAGAATCGCTTGAGATGCATTGTTACTCTCCCTCCTTTTTACTCTAATACCAGTTGTATTTTATAATTTTATGATTATATATTTTAATGTTTAAATATGAGTTCTTTTTATTTTTGTTGCTTATAAATTGATCATCTAATTTATTTTGTTAAAATAGACATTTATTGCTATGCCTATTTTTGTGAAAAGTATTATTATTTTTTAATTTATTTGTTTTACTTAGATTATAATTTAACATTTATTGACGAATACGATATGGTAAAAAACTGTAATACTTTCATACGATATGAATATAATTCCTAATTGAGTAAAATTTCTTTTAGATTAAACATATTAGAAGTCGGACAACAATTAGATGCTATTATAGGAATTAAACAATAATCACCGTAATTATAAAACAGTTGTATACATTAATATCCGATTCAAAATACAGTCGGCTGCAGAATGGCATTACTACTTACAAAATCTTATGTGACCCGCTATCGATAAGCTCTGTCCAGTCAAAATTTGGAAAAATATATTTAAAATTAGATTATACTACTACTATAAGATAATCGTTATTTTTAATATTAATATTTATATAAAATTAATTGAAAATTTACACACTTTACATTTTGGTGTCGTCGTAATTTTCAAATCAATTTCGTCATAATGTAATGAAATTGAAACATAGGTTGGAACTGATAAAATTATATTTATTTTTATATTGATACAGACTATACTTTTTCTTAGAATTGAAAAATTACAATAATATTTGGGATTAAATATTATATACATTAATTTATATTATATATATTAATTTAAAAAAATGTCTACTTAATTTTTTGAGTCTCTGGTTGAAATATTGATTGTATTGATGAAATCCAATTATAACATAACACTTATTTGACAAATGGTTTAAAAAATTTTTAATTTATTTTATATTATTTTATATTATATCTTTTTATTACTACAAAAATATGTCTTTAATAATAAAAATTTTATATATTTCAAATATTATTACTTTAACTAAATCATAAATATTAAAATAATTTGAATTGATTTTAACTCAATAATTTGTAGAACATTTATAAAGTAGTATTAAGTTTGGATTTTAAATTTAAATTTTTTATTAACTAAAACAGTGACTGACTAGTATTTTAGTAGAATTGAGATTAAAATTAATATATATTATTATAAAATATTATTATAATTATGACATAAATAAAATTTATTTTTTAGTAACATATATATGTATTTTTTTTTTTTTTTTTTTTGAAACAAAATATTAATACTGATTTAGAAGTGTTACAAGTGTTCTACAAATTATTGGGTTACTTTACCTTAGAAGAGGTTTACTTTAAAAATACTTGAAAAAACATGTAAATTCATTGAATTTGGGGTTTAATAATATAGCAGAGCCCACCAACATAACGAATTTGTTGTCTCACTTGTACAAGCACCTTCTTGCTGTACCGCTCTCTCTCACAACCAAACTCTCATATTCAGACTGCAAGTGAAACTGGACCTTAGGGTGGTAATGCCATTCTGCACATAGAAAACCTACATAGAAAACCTAAGAAGTACCAACCCAATGTTATAAAAGAGAAACATTACTGGGCTCAAGGCTAAGTGGCGGATTGCCAAATGTAACAACACGCGGTGTTGCCATTTAATTTTATTACAGAAACCTTTTTTTGTGTCATTCAAAAAGAGCGGGAAAACTGCGATGGCGGGAGATCTTATAGCATTTAAATTTGACTAATATAGGTTAGGTTCAATTTATAATATATAAAAATAAAACGCTTATATATTTAACAAAAGTTTTATTATAAATACACAATGAGAATACACATTTGATATAAAATTGATACATATATTCCTAAAAACAAGAAACTTGTACAAAATAACAATAATAATAATACAGTAAAAGACTTCACAATAATTAAAACATACTTTTTACTTTTGGCAACGTGCCTTTAACTCTCAGCATTATTTTTATCACAGATAGGAGATGTAGATTTGCAATAGGAATGATCTAACAGAACAATCAAGTGACAGTCTTTCGAAATATTAGAATTATTATTTGTATCTAAAAGAGAATTTGAACAAAGAGAAATACTTGAAGCCGAGGGAACATCAGGAACAGAAAAAGAATCAGAACATTTTAGTAAAACATTAGAATGTACAATAATTTGTTTATTAAGATTTATTAAATTATTTGATATCGAAGAGTAAGAACTACAATTAAAATCAGATATTAGACTTAGAACATTAGTCGAAGTGGAAGGAAATGCAGAACTTCAAATTTGACAAATAGAACGGCAGACTAGATTTACAATAGGAATTAATGGTGCTAAAAATAAAGACTTATTTTTAAAAGTGGGATCTTCGACATTAACTAAATAAGCATTGGAACATTTAGTATATCTACATCTTTTACTAATCCAACCAGGACGTAGAGATTGCTGAGGAAAAACCATTGTAAAATAATATTATATAAAACTCTATCACATAATATCACAGAAATAATAATTACAATAGAAACTTACATGTTCCTACCACGCCACTCACACAAACACTATGCCATTTTACTGTCAATTTTAGGAATTTCTATAACCAAATTACCAAATGTAAATACTAAAATCCCCAGTTTTCTATGTTTTTCCCAGATGACAGAGGTTGACCTTTGACCCCACTTTCGTCCCAGAATCGTGCATTTCCGACGCCTCCGAACTAGTATGTTCGGCTGCTGCCCACTCGTCCCTATTCACTTGGCCACCCATGAAAACCTAAGAAGTACCAACCCAATGTTATAAAAGAGAAACATTACTGGGCTCAAGACTAAGTGGCGGATTGCCAAATGTAACAACAAGCGGTGTTGCCATTTAATTTTATTACAGAAACCTTTTTTTCTGTCATTCAAAAAGAGCGGGAAAACTGCGATGGCGGGAGATCTTATAGCATTTAAATTTTACTAATATAGGTTAGGTTCAATTTATAATATATAAAAATAAAACGCTTATATATTTAACAAAAGTTTTATTATAAATACACAAAGAGAATATACATTTGATATAAAATTGATACATATATTTCTAAAAACAAGAAACTTGTACAAAATAAATAACAATAATAATAATACAGTAAAAGACTTCACAATAATTAAAACATACTTTTAAAATTAAATTGTAGACTATTTAGAGTTACCCAGGTTGCACCACGTGGAGGCAGTCTACATTGCAACCCAAACATGAAGTATGTTAACCACTTCTTTCTAATATACTAAGAGAAACAAATACTAAAGAAAAACATATGATTACTTTAATTTTACAAACAGAAGTGTATTAATATAATTCATGGGAGTGTTTCAATTCTCTTCCAGAATAAAATAACGAGCATTCAATAAAAACAACATAACATAATACGCATAACAAAAATAAATAAATATTGCATGTATAACACTTAATATCTAATATGCAGGTAAAAATAAACATATATTCATATAAAAATAAATAAATACTCTAAATAAACATAACAAGCGAAATGTACACAAAATAAACTCTCTTTAAAAATGGAAAAGATTATACTGAGAAATTTAAAACATTGTATTAAAACTTTTTATGAAATTTGGGACCCTCTTTTTTATTATTATCTTTAAGATATTTATAAATAGTTAGTCTGATACATTTATCTAATATTTTATCTTTACAATTATGGATTTTACAAAATTCAAATTGATCCGAAACTTTTGAAAAATATGCTTTAAAATTTGTTTCTAAAGAACTTTTGTGCGAATTATCGTTTAAAAAAGTGTACAAATGAATATGGATATTTGAAATAAAATCTACAAGTAAGTCGCTGGGATAAATTAACTTATTAAAATCTTGGTCGTATTCTTTAAAAGAAATAAAAATATGTTTTTCAGTGACATTTTTTGAGAGAAGGGTCCCATGGCATGAGTCGCAATCGGGAATTTGAATTTTCTTTAATAAATATCCTGCTACATATGAAGAACCTTGAAGAGAATTTGAATCACACATGAATTTTTCAACTAAGTTAAGATCAGACTCGAAAATAGAAACATCTGGTATAGTCACCGAATTGACGGAATCAGATAAAAATTTTGAAAATGCCCCTAAAGATTTGCCACCATCATCCTTACAATTACTATTGATAAAAGTAGGAACACTTAATTTATTGGCAACAACTGTTTTTAATGCTGCGATGAATTGGTGGCAAGTTTTGGACACATACGAAAATTGACATTAGATTTATCTAAAATAAATGCTTGAATAATATGTTCAAATTTGGCAAGCTTATCGTCTTCAAATAAAATATTTCCTCGTAAAAGTGCATTCCTAGAATTTTTATATAAATGAGGGACATCGAAAATTATATAAATGCGACGATTGTTAATTAGAAAATAAGAATCAGAAGAAGATGTTTGACAAGATAAAGTACTCAAAGCTGATCTATTTGTGCTACCTTGGTCGCAAACTGTAGCCCTAACATTTAAGCCAATGCTTTGTAGTTTAGAAATCATTTCAATAATAATTAATTTTAAGTTTATTGTGGGAACTGTACCTTTAGAAAAATAGTAGGCAACAACTTCTTTCCAGTTAGATGATAGACCTCGAATCATAAAAACTAATGCATGATCTGCTTTCCTAGAAGTTTTACCAAGATGACCGTAATCCTCAAAACCACAAAATTCTTGTTTTTTAACTTGAAAATGTAATCCAGAACTTAAAGATATTTCGTCAAATAATAGACAACAATTTTTATCATTTAAATCAGAAGAAACAGACTTTAAATTTTCAAAATATAGTTCATTAATACCAGTCTCAAATTCAAATTTACTTAGAAGACTTTTGAGAGAAGAAATTGAAGGTAAAGAAAAATGAGTTTGTAAATAACGATATAGCTTGCCACTGCGTTTGTACATGGAAAGTGCAAATGTTTTATCGTCGAGAGACCAAGTTCTGCCATGAGTTTTTCTACAGGAATTTCGCAATTGAGAAGCGATAAAATTTCTAGTAACCATATTTAAATCTCTACAAATTTCTTCTAATTTTCCACTTTTAATAACACTACGAAGATTGGAAATATCAGACTTTTGTTTTTGGCAACGTGCCTTTAACTTAGAAATTTTTGAAATAGCATTTCGATGCAACTTATATAACAATGATTTTTTCTCAGCATTATTTTTATCACAGATAGGAGATGCAGATTTACAATAGGAATGATCTAACAGAACAATCAAGTGAGAGTCTTTTGAAATATTAGAATTATTATTTGTATCTAAAAGAGAATTTGAAAAAAGAGAAATACTTGAAGTCGAGGGAACATCAGGAACAGAAAAAGAATCAGAACATTTTAGTAAAACATTAGAATGTACAATAATTTGTTTATTAAGATTTATTAAATTATTAGGTATCGAAGAATAAGAACTACAATTAAAATCAGATATTAGACTTTGAACATTAGTCGAAGTGGAAGGAAATGCAGAAATGTCTTGAAGAGGTGGAATAGGTACAGTTCCCTTTTTCAGACAAGGTCTTTGATTATTATTATGAGAAAAATCTGAAGATAAAAAATGATCTTCGCAAACATAGAATTTTTTTACAGAACTTTCAATTTGACAAATAGAACGCCAGACTAGATTTACATTAGGAATTAATGGTGCTAAAAAAAAGACTTATTTTTAAAAGTGGGATCTTCGACATTAACTAAATAAGCATTGGAACATTTAGGATAACTGCATCTTTTACTAATCCAACCAGGACGTAGAGATTGCTGAGGAAAAACCATTGTAAAATAATACTATATAAAACTATATCACAGAATATCACAGAAATAATAATTAAAATAAAAACTTACATGTTCCTACCACGCCACTCACACAAACACTATGCCATTTTACTGTCAATTTTAGGAATTTCTATAACCAAATTACTAAATGTAAATACTAAAATCCCTAGTTTTCCATGTTTCTCCCAGATGACAGAGGTTGACCTTTGAAAAGAATCGTGCATTTCCGACGCCGCCGAACTAGTATGTTCGGCTGCTGCCCACTCGTCCCTATTCACTTGGCCACCCATGATTCTGCAAATATGCATTAAATAAGACCTTGAACTAACAAACAGTTTGTTCCCAGTAACTGAATCATTGAAAATTACATTACATAGTTGTCAAATACCCTTCAAACAAATATATCACAAATGTTAACTAAAATTTCTAAATAGAGTACTTAACATAACAAATAACAATTTATATTTATATAGAAGTACAAATTTTATATATTTAGTACATGCATGTAAATTGTTATAAATGCTATGAAAGTATACAAAAGTAAAGTAATTTTAATTTTTATTTTATCTGAACATTGTACAAGAGTATGCTTTTTAACACTAATATCATAAAATGAATATATACTTAAAGTGCATCTAGGTTTAACGTTTGTTCGTCTTCATTTTCATAAATAATAGCTGAGTGCTGTGTATTGTAGTTTTTATTTATTCTCTAATAGAATATGGGAAACTATCTAATTAATATGAATAATATTTATTTTGTATTACAAAAACCATTAATAAAATAAGATAAGATAATCTTTCTCATAACTTCATATAATATTGTAAAACCGACAACGTCGTACCACCACCAATATTGTTTTATTGTCTGTGTTGGGCTGAACTTTAACTTGCGATAACTCTTTCAATTGCAAATTTATATATCTAAGAGAAGGGAATTGTTAGTGACAAGTAAGAGTAATTTTAAGAAAGGGTAAATTGTCATGTAAGTATTAATTTTCTCTGTTACCGAAATTTATTTTCACATTTTTATTTAAAATTCCTTTAGCTAATTAATATATGTAGAATTATGTTTCAATGTGACGGGGGAGTTTCCTTTATGTCTTCATTAACGCTTTTATATTTATACTATATAAATAAACAAATGTGCGTATCCAATTTAACTTGGGTTAAATGAATCGAGTGATTTAATGAAAACATTTATGTAATCCACATTACACTAATGTTCTGCAACTAGGGGAATCCCATGATATGAACTGTACCTAATTGTTAATTGATTCGAAGATAGTACAAATATTACTGATTTCATAGATTTTTGATGAAGTAATTAAAACACAACAAAAATTTGGCCTATTATGGCTACGTAACTTTCAAGAGAACGGCCCCTATAAAATGTACCGCTAGGCATTACTGACTGGCAAAGAACTTGACAAAATCCAAAAACACGTCTGCACAGTAAAACCTTCGACCTCTTAAGTGAGGGTATCATCCCCCAATTTTTTAAAAATGAGAATGTCGGTCTACCATTTTTTATTCCGTACATATTGTCACACCTGTGAGTTATCAGGAGTTGGGTTGGAACTCAGATAAACACAGATTTCAAATATATACAAAATATTTTATAAACAAATAGCTACAAATAAAAAACAAACAATAATACTTAATCTAAATTACGCTAAGAAGCATCTTTAAGGATGGGGATGACACTGCATGATTGTACCTACCGATACTCGTTTTGTCTTTACCATCTTCTCCACCTTCTATCTCTACAATTAGTCAACTGTTATAATTTTATATTTTATTTAATTAAACAACACATTATCGTTTATTAAATATGACCTCGACGATTATCTTATTCAGTATGTATTACAGTCAGAGCTGGCGTCAAATATAATGTTACTATAAACCATAATAAGCATTATGGAATGTCATATGTGAGTGGTGCTTAGTATTTGAAAATCGGTCTACTTGTTTAGAAAAAGCTTTGAAATATCAACAATACGTTTATCGAAAAGTTATTTCGCAACCCGTGATTCCTCGCAGTACGTTTTAGATGGGTCACGTTGTATTATTATTCTATAATTTAAATACAATAATATTAATCTAATATTAAATCTACAGTTAATTAATTAATCAATACATTATCACATTTCTATGAATGCCAGAGGCGGCTCGTGAGATTTGAGTCTGTTGAGGCAAATTATACCAATTGGAAAGCGTTTAATCCGACTGAATGTTGAGAGAGACAACATGCACGACAGAGCCAGTAATATGTATTCAAATTATTAATTTGACTGCCTCAGCTTTTCTATCATTGAGACCACAGACTCACCTTAAAGCGCATACGCAAATGTGGAACCAAATAGAAACATTTAAAATTTACTTATGAAACGAATTGGCGCGAAGAGGCACATTTAAAAGTGCCACTGCAGATCTTGCACATAAAGTATTTATTAAAATTTAATATAAAATAGTTATTGTTTGTTTAATTGTCGGTTTTACAACATATTACCCTTCTACGTTTGTTTAAATATTAAGAAATATTCTATTGTAAAGAATAAAAACATTAAAAAGTATTTTCGATATCAACGTTATGTTAATAAAATCATTTTCATAGGTGAGGCTGTGCCTCACTTGCCTCATCCGAGAAACCGCCACTGATAATGCGTTTATGCAATTAATATTATTCCAGTGTTATACGGGAAGTTCCATTTTACTAACCAAAAATTTGAACTGTATCTAATTGTTGAATAGTCCAAAAGGAACATTATTATTAAGAGACTTCATAGTTTTTGTTCAATAACCAATTTCAATCAATTTTTTGACGCAGAATGGCTAATCAACCAGACAAAATAATGGAATGTCCGATATGTTTAGACCCCATGCGTGCTCCGATTATACAGTGTGAGAGGGGACATAATATGTGTGGTGACTGCGTTTCGGACAACAAAGTACAAAAATGTCCGACATGCAGAGGCAAACTCACAAAGGTCCGTAGCTATCAACTCGAACAACTGATTGAAAGTGTGCAAAAACATATGAAGATGGGTTGTTGCAACGGGTCGAGAGGTAATTTATATAAATTATTATTGATTATCAACATTTTTTTAAACACATGCGTTTCAGGCTGCAAGTTCATTTTGAGTGCAGAAGACAAATCAGCTCACGAGCTGGAATGCAAATACAGAATATTCAAATGCGAAGCAAGCAGGTTTGCCAAATTAAACTGCAATTGGACTGGAACATTAGATGAAATGTTCAAGCATTTTGAAGAAAGCCACTACAACCAGAAGATGACATTTAAAACCGAAGCTGAAATGAAAATCAATCTGACAAATAATTATGTCGATGTGCAAATGATTCCATTTTTCAACGGTGCCCAATATTTTTTCTATAAGCATAAAGTGGACGTAGATGCAAAAAAAGTATACTGGGTATTCCAGTTAATTGGGTCGAAATGCCAAGCCGAACACTATTATTACGAATTTGAAATTTATAGAGGTCGCTTACGGAAATATAAGGTAACTGAAATTTGCGAAAATGATATCACTCCAACCGAAGATATTTTCAAACGAGGAAAATGCGTTGTGGTTCCGTTCGAAGTAATTGAAAATTTCATGGATGAAAAGGAGGAAATTCAATTTAAGTTTCGATTGATGTCTCTAAAAAAAGAAAATAAAAATTGATCTTTTCTTTCTCTTCCATATATAACATTCGTTCATGTACTTATTCATTAATATATTTATGTATGTATTGGTAATTTATAGTTCTAAAAAATCAATAAGGTTTCGTGAAAGAACGCGTTTCACCACTGAAATGAATGGAAACTAATGGAAATTGGAGGTAATTAGCGTGGCATCATTAATCTGTTTTCCGGCTAAAATTTCTCTTCTTAACAACAACGAAAGTAGTAAAGAAACCCGCGAAAAGGGGAGAAAAAGCAATATTTCACCGGAACGTGTAGTGAAATCCGGTCTTTTTTCACGCAGTTTACAATTGACGAGATTGATGGCTTTGACACACGGAAAGAAACATCGCAAGAGCTGGAGAGAAGTTTTACCGAAAACGGCTCAGCCAATTTCGGTTTAAAGTTTTCAACTGTCAATGATATTAATGTGCCGATGAATTGAAATTTAAATCCGAAATTATTTATGGTCGGCGATTGTAGGAAAGACGAATTGGATCACATTTAAGGAGTGAAAAGTCGTTGGTGTGTATTAATATGTTATTCTATTTTTATAACAACAATTTTGACATGGTTCAAGGTTTTTTATTTCTCACCTTTCTTTAACAAAAGACATTATGATTGACTGATACGTCTGTACAAAAACAATTTTATTTTTGCAACAACAATTTTGACATGGTTCAAGGTCTCATTTCTCACCCTCCTTTAACAACAATCATTTTAGTGACTAATACCTCTGTACGAAAACAATTAAATCCCAACAAAACCGCCACTTTTAATTAATCTCAATCTCGTTGCAAAAACTTTTCTAAAAAACATGTTTAGACTTTCTAGGGGGTGCGACTAATGAATGAAACGATTCTTGGCGGGCGGTTTGTCGTTTCAATCTGCATAATCCCTTTGCCCCCCGTCCGTATCGAAAAATTAACCGGCTTAATTTGGTAATTAGAATTTTTGTCGGCGTACTCCAGCTAAGTGCTTGAAATTAATGTAGTATAACCTGGACAATTTATATCTCGCAACTTTTGAAAGGTACCCTCTGTTTCTGCTAGTAGGGAATTACGCTGGAGAAGGTAATAAAAACAGGGGCGTGCATGAAATATATAAATATAGTTATATAGTCTGTCTTAAAAATTAGATGACTAATTTCAGATAAACAAAACGAGTATACAAATTGTAATTTTTATTTAATATAGTTCCAAGTACACTCATTTAAACAACATTGGGATCGTCTGTAAAACGATTTGAAACAATGTTGAATTAATTTTTAAAATAGCCAGAAGTCTGCTGGTACTAATTCTGGCGAATATGGCGGATGTAGCAACACATCAACGTCCCTTTTGGCCAAAAACTCCTTTGCCTCCGCGTTGTCAATCAACATCCCTGCTCCCGATATTCTGGCCTAACATGGGTAATTCTTTTGAACAGTTGGTCCAAGACCCATGATCGTTTTCGAATTTCCATTTTAGAATTCATGATTTTTGATGATGAAATGACAAAATTATATTTGGGAAATACAGAATTGGGGAAAAAGTTTAAACACCGGGAAGATGGAAATTTTATGAGTGATTAAGAGGCAAAAAAATTTATTTTGTATTATTTATTTTTTATAATAGTATTAATTGATAACAATAATCAATAATATAATTTCTAAAAAAGTAAATGAATTTATTTTAATTAGAAGTTAATGATATTCTAAATATAGTTAATTTGTCGTTTAAATTTGTTTAAAAAATAATTTTGCTCCGTCCCTGATAACGATATCTCCCATATCATCCCCTAACTCAATTAAGATCTTCCCAAGACGTAGCCTGCTTAAAATTCCCACCCTATTAAGTGGATACTAAGACCGTCTCACCTCGGATTAAACTCATACACTCAAATCATCCATTAAACTTAACGCCGTTCTTACACTAGATTTGCCTTTTGACAGACAGATTTCCCGACAATAGCGGGCCTAACTTATGGTTTCCGTGAAGTCGCTGTTAAAAATTAATGCCTCGCATCCAAAACCGCTAACCTAGTTGACTCCTTGACGGTCTTATATCCTTGCAGGATTAAGGTTTCTTGGGGTCCTCATAAAACGGTTATAACTTTTTCGGGAACCTCACTGCAAACACCATAATCCTGCCTGATTTAGATAAATAAAATTAATGGGAGATCATACCCGTTCGCTATTTTATTATTATGACTCTTTTGTCGTGGATTCGGATGTTTTCAGAACTGTCAAGTCGAATGTATCCAGGATGATCTCATTCGTATACACACATTTCTGAGAGATAAGGTTGAGTGGTATTAGGGGGGAGTTGTCAAGGCGAAAAACACTACATTTGTCATTTAAATATTTTTACTCGGTCGCCATCTTCATAAATCAAATGATATGGTTTGATAAATAAATAAATTGTTTCCAGAATACGGCGCAAACACAAAAGTAAACAGCTAATTTTATTTAATTATTATTTTAAGCATCAAAAAATAATAAGCATTTTAAAATTTATTTTAAAAATTTCTTAACCTTTATGAGACGGAATGGGTATCCGGGTGGATTGTAGTTTTGTGACATTTCTAATCTAGGTGTTTTCTACACATATTATAATGAAATAATTAATTAGGAAAAGCACATTTCAAATTAAATGCAATCAAATATTCCAACTCGAAGCAAATTGATTGGCAATGGCGCAATGGAGTGAAAATGATGTGTAATTTTTACTTAATAACTCGAAATTCGGCTGTTCGAATGTATTGATAACTCGAACTAAATATTTGGCACACTCCTCGAGATTTTTCCTTTCCGATGATACCTGTTTTATGTTCGAATGTCATTCCCTGTCGGCAACAATTCTATGACCAATTATCGATTGATTAGAATAATGTCTGAAACTCCTACAATTTACTTTATGGTGTTTACATACTAAGGGTTTTTCAAATTAAATGTCTTAAAGGTAACTCGTACAATGATACTACTAGACTTCATAATTTTCTAGTTATGAATTTTATTTAAAAACTCGATAAACTCGATTTCTATTTCTGGCAAATTATGGTTTGAGTTACCACAGTTTGATTGTATTTTGGACGCATGGTCTTATACCATGCCAAGAAAAGAACCCCACACAATAACATTTCTTCTACCAAGTTTCAAAGCTTTTGTAGGGTATCTAGTGTCCAAACTTTTATTGGAACCATTGGACTTGAATTGATCACTCCAAAGTATTCTTCGACTAAATTTCGGAGAGAAATTAATATATTTTTGTGCAAACTTTTCAATTAATTCATTTATTATTTGCTTAGAAGGCAAGAAAGGATTTGATTTATTGATTTTTCCAATATGTCTAAGGAGCTGGTCTTTTGTTAGGGCGTTGTCTTATTGTATTTTCAATTGTGTGTCGCAATATGTAGACCTTGATTTTTCATGTTAATTATTATTTCTGTCTTCTGTGGGGTGCAATGACTCTTTCTTCCTACTAAAAATGATTTTTTCAGAAAAATAATATAAATTATACAAAAAATAAATACTTTCTATTAAAAGTACTTAAGTAGAATGTGGTATTTCTTTTTCCAACCAAATCATACTAATATGTGCTTATAAAATAATGTCTCAGACATTTTCAAGATATGTGACAAAAACAGCAAAAAACATATAGAATATTGAAAAATATATATTTTTATACTAATTAAACAAAATTTGAGTTATATCCTTTTATGAAATATCTTTTTAAAATTTTTTATGCAAGGTTAGTTTGAATGGTAATCACATTTCCGAAATATAAATTTATTTAGACAATATTGATTACAACTTGGTTCTCTGTATGACTTGAAAGATTTTTAAATTTTCGTTTGTTTTAAACAATTAAGTTTATTTAGTTAAACTATCTTATTTAATTTCAGAAATCAATTAATAACTGACATTTTAATAATTTACACATTTCTTTTGAATTTTGTATAGATGCAACAAATGATCAAAAACACATTTATAGTATAAACAAATAAGAACGTTTCAGATTTCCTTTTCGTATTTTGTTTACAAAACATTTGTTTCTTTAAATTAATTTTATTTTTACTCTAAGTATTCTAATTAGAAAACGTAGTTTACTGACTTTTTTATTATTGTTACTTTATATGGACAAAGTTACTTACATAACAAAAATAAAAATATCTATTATTTAAGATGTCACATTTTTGCTGTGCGAACAAATTAAGAAGTTTAGGTGTTTATTTTAGACCAGCGTGCAGTTTAGTATTTCAGCGGGTCGAAAAAAGTATAATACATTCCTTTTTAAAATAGCCCGTGCATGTATGTAATATATAACGAAAATTTTAAGTAAAGTTTCGTGTCTTGAAGTTTCCGAGCGTATTTTTTTATTTGCAGTACAATTTAAGTTGTATTTCAAAGGGCGTTGACAATTTTATAACACACAATTTGCAGTTTAGGTGATATATTGTCCCCATTTTAAAATAATATCTGCGCATATTCTCTAATAATATCTCGGAAGGAGTAAAATTTCGTGTTCAATTTTAGGAGGAACATTGCGGATCGTCATAGTACGAATGATGGGCAATTATTTTACCCACATATTCAGGGAATGTTTTATTTGACAAGAAATTTTCGGCAGTGTTTAATGCAAAATTCCCAAATACAAATAAAATATTTTCAACATAATTTTCGAATTTATTATCAAACTTTTCGCTATGTTAATTTAATGGGGAATGTTTTTAAATATACGAATTTAAACTGTAAATTACTGGAAGACTATTTAACCAAGTTTAATTAAGGGCGGCCACTTTTTATTTAATTCTTTGAGCTATTTACATGTAAAACAGATTCCTGAGTTGGCTTTTAAATTAAGACAGATTTATTTATTCACCCTTTGTTAAAATTCTAGAGATAAACTCACTTGAACTAAATTTATAAACATTACAAATAGGGAACGACGAATTATCTTTGAAATCATATTGAAAAGTGGATCAATTATCTAATTTAATTACTTGAATATAAATTTAACTCCTCCCCTAGTTTTATAGACAAGGTAAACATTTCCAGTTGTACATCTTTTATTTCAACAGTCCCTAAAAACTTGGGATATTTTGATTCTTTGAATTTTACGACTAAGCACCCGTTAGCAAGTAGAGAACGTTTAGATTAAAACAACAGACAATAAAAATAAATTGCCTATAAAACTTTCTCAGGCAGCAGCTATTTTAAAGAGGGTCTCCGCCACTGCAAATAGATAGGACCGAAAAAAGAACACTTTTTACTTGGAATTTAACCGGCAGCGGAAAATTTATGTCACCAGCACGTAAATGTTTCAGACGACTTGAACCCAAAGAAAATACGGTCCTGATGGCTATTTAAATATCTAGATTCCCATTACAGACGCGTATGGCAATAAAAATTGTAATAAATATTAAAAATATAACACTTATTATTAATTTCGATACGTGTGTATGCAAGTATCAATGTTATATTATAGAAAATTCGATCACATCAAAATTCACGAATATCCAATCTGGCGGAGTATTATGTACCCTAAAACGTCTTGAAGGTAGTTTTTATCGATTCTAGCAGTAAAGTTTACGTGCAGGGGCCGCACAATAAAAATAAAGCACAATAGGTGAAAAGTGAAATGCAATTTAAGTTTTCGGAACGATACGTTTGATACAACACAATTCCAAATAGGAAATCCTGATCTGCGAGAGGTTTGACATTCGCTCCGGAACGGGGTCCGCATTCACAGGCAACTACTTCGTGTTGCGACCGGAAATTTAAGAAAATGCTCTGAATAACGACTCGTTACATAACTGAATAATTTATATTACTATAGCTTCCAGGGTGCGAGTTCGTATAAACATTTACAAGCGTGGGGGCGGTTGCGAAAGCCAGAAGTTCGGCATTTCGGTGCGTGTGAGTGTAATAAATCTGTTTGCGTTCGCCGCATTTTAATCAGAATTCGTACGAGTGCGGTTACGGGGCCAAAATACACTTCTGGCGCAGCAAATTCGTTATTAAAGAGAATAATTGCTTCGGTTAATTTTTCTATACACAACCAATTACTGCAATTTCCACAATTATTATTAATCAATGTTTTTCTGCAGAAACCAGAATTTATTAAATTTCTCATTTAAATTTTATATTGTAAATGTCGTCGCACCTCAAAAACAATGCCATAATTCACTGAAAAAAAAACTGTCGACACACACTTACACATTTTATATTCATCCCGAATCGCATTTTCGTCGAGAGGGAAAGTACATGTTTGTGGCAGTATGTTTTCATTTAGGCGCCTAATGAAAATTTGTCGCCCTACACATGTAGTGCGTGTACGGCCGGTGAAAATGACAAGTTATGACCGTGAAAAATGCACACTAAAAATAAAACAAAAGTTATTATTATAATAGGGAACAAGGGTGGATGACAAGCGGGACAGCGTTAACTTTATTTTACTGACTACACTCGACGCCGTTAAAATCAAGCTTTTGCTTGTTCGTTATTATAAATCTGTCCTTTGTGTCTTCCTAAACCTAGAATACTGTTTTACTTCTTCCATCTTCCCAATTAACTATAAATTGTTTTGGTAGCCTTTACACGAAATGTGTTTCAGCATATTATTTTAATAAATCCATTGAAAGTCCATAATCCGAAATAATTTCTTACTGAGAACAAAACTAACCGGACCGAATTGGAATTAATGAACTAATAGCGTTATCTCCATAGGCTAACCCCCCGATAATTCCTAGCGGGATCAGGAAGGCTTTTGAGGCACCGGCCGTCTTATTATGCACCGCCGGAACGTAAACTATTGTGTTGTCACCCCCGAAACGCATTACATTAAGGACGAATACACTATTATCGGTTATGGGCTTTTAGTCAACGCACTGTACGTACTACTCCATTGGGAGGAATTACCGGCATAACATTTGCGGCCGATGACATTCAGATAACTTTGGACCACACAAAAGAGTGTCATATTTTATGATTTATTGTTGCAACTTAATAATAATCTTATGGAATATAGAAATTGATTTTTATATCTTTATCATCCTTCTTTGAATCTAAGTTCCAAGATCTAGTAACTGTGTTAAGAGTAAGTCATATTTGCAATAATTTCCTTATACTCAAATAAGTTTTAATCAAAATGCGAGCTTATGGAATATAGAAATTGACTTTTATACCTTTATAACCCTTCTTTGAAACTACATAAGATTGATTAGAAGATGCTACATAGTGGTTGTGAGGTACTCTCTATGATAAATTCATCATATTTAAGGATCTTGTAACTTATTAATATACCTGTGAAATATAGAAATCTTTTTTATATATTTAGCTTTATTCTTTGAATCTAAATGAATAACGTTTACGAAAAGGTCTAATTACTAAACCTAAGAAATATTCTGAGTTAAAATCACAATATTCAAATAAATTTAACTTTTTTATTTTTATGAGTTTAGTATCCTTCTTTGACATTTACGAGAAGTTTTAATTGTTAACTGTTGGTTACAAGAATTTTTATATCCTTATCATCCATCTTTCTTTGAATCTAAATAAGATTTAGTTACTACATGTTACTTGTGAGGTATACTCTGTGACAATATATTTAAGCAAATCTCTACTTTTCTCTTATTATGAAACATATAAATTGATTTTTATATCCTTATCATTTTTTGGATCTAGATAAACACATTTACCAGAAGGTTTAACCCACAGGTTTTTATTTTTATTTTTAATGAAAAATCAATATGGTCTGGAAAAAAGTATGGAATATTTTATAAAAAATTAACAATAACTCAAATATTTCAATATTTTGTGGCGTAACATTTGGCTTCCATCACAGCTTGGTAACCTTTAGTCATAAAATTTATATGGTTTGAAGAAGTTCTTGTTTGCTTTTGATGTTTTTTGTTCAGATGTGGCGGTCTAATACTACCCACAGGTGCTCTGTTGGTTTTAGATCGGGGAACTGAGACGGCTACACAATCACAGTTAAGATTTTCATTAGTTTGGGATAGTTGTCTTGTTGAAACATCAAACGTAGTGGTATCTCTTCCTCAGCAAATGGAATGGTGTTTTTCAGTATCTCTCTATATTGAAAACCATCCATTTTATCCTCCACTTGAATCAAGGATCCAACATCCAACAGAAAAGCATCCCTAAATCGTAATGCTTCCGTAGTAAGTAAATTAAATTTACTTTCGTTACTCCATAGGAGTTCCATTTTTCTTGAGTCCAGGAGAAGTGGTATTTCGCAAATGTCAGACGCGACTCTCTAAGTTTCTTTGATAGCAGTAGTTTTTTTAACTACAACTCGGCCATGTAGTTCCGCATCAATAAAGCGATTTCTCACTGTTCTACTAACATCTACATTAAGTTGTTCGAAATATTCTCCGTGATTCGTCTTAATGTTTTACAAGACCTTTTCGTGGACATCCTGACTTCCGTCGATTTTCAACACCACCTTAAGTGCGAAAATTACACAAATTTTCGAAACAGCACTCTGAGTAATATTTAATGTTTTTACCGCCTCACATTACGTTCGGCCACTTTTGCAAAGTTCAACTACTCTTTTCCTAAATTAAAGTACCGACAGAAAATTTAAGTACATCTCACCGCAAATAAAATAATATTCTATACTTTTTCCCAAGTCAAAAAACGTATCCGACAAAAAGACCTAAACAAAAAACGGTGAGCGACAATACTAGTATACCAGATGGTAAACACAAACTAACGAGTATCTTTAACACCATTACAACAAATACGAAAAATTCGAGGGGATAAAAATATTCCATACTTTTTTCCACCATTGTAATTTACTTACATTCAAGCAAATTGCAACTTAATTTTATGAAAAATAGAAAATGATATTTGTATCTTCAGCATCCTTCTGTCATTCTAAATGAATAACAATTACCAAAAGATTTAATAACTAATTGTTGATTGTAAGGAATACTCTGAGATAATTTCCTGTTATTCAATCAACTTAACGTTTTATTAATTAATCTTACTTTAGTTTTTAGTTTTTTAAATTTAGAAATTAATTTGAAAATTTATCTCCAATTATTAACTGTTGATTGCAAAAAATAATGCAACATCCTTCTTTGAATTTAGACAAATACCAATTACCTATATATCTAATTACTAATTGTTGGTTAAAAGAAATACTCTTATATTCAATCAACTTGCTCTTTTATCTTATGAAATATAGAAATTTATTTTCATATATCAGTTATCTTTTAAATCTAAATAAATAACATTTACTACTAAATCTAATTCCAAAATATTAGTTGTAAAGGATACTCTGAAATAATTACTTTACGGTCATGCCAGTAGCAACTTAATAATAATCTCTTAGAAATGAGTTACAAAAATTGACTACCTTTGAATTTATCAAATTGTAGCTACTAACTGTTGTAAGGAATACTCTAGGAATAATATAATTTCCTTACACTCAAGCAAGTTGTCACATTCCAAACATAACAGACAAGCAAACTATAGTAAATATCTTCCGTGTCCATCCCCCCGTTATTCAGTACATCCTCTTGTTTCTCTCAAGTTATTTATTTGATTTGATGCTAATCCCCAAAAGCACAACATGAGTATTGGCTAGAGGGCATTCCCTGATAAACAGTCAGGCCGTTCCTTGTGGACTTGTCATAGGTGTCTGCGTCATTTCTTCAAGATATGAAAGGCCCATTAAAGCAGGTCGCAGCCAGACGTTCCTGATATCGCGTTTCGGTCCCGGAGGATCAACGCAACCGATACCGAGTTCTTTTTATACATATTGTTCGTCGTAATAAATATTAAAGCATGTACGGACATCCCCCTTATAAATAGGCGGCAAAAAACCACTGAATATTGCAAGTGACGGACACGGAATATTTAGATGAAAAGTGACAATTTGAAATGGCCACATATGACGATGAATATTTGATAAAATACTTCCTTTAGATTTTAAAATAATATTTTTACTGACACGTTTAAAGTAAAATGTCAAGAGGAAATCTAGTAGAATTTAAAGTGTAAACTTAAAATATTTCTATTTGTCTTTGCCTTGTCGCATAAAAAGTTTTAAATGGTCGTCAATTTAAACCCCATTCACTTCTTTTCCATATAAATGTTTTCGCACCCTCATTTGACGCATTAACACTCGTCGTCACAAACTCCCGAAAATAGGGACGCGCATCTGAGCAAACACCATCCTAATACCGTGAACGTTTAAATTCAATTCAAAGTCATCCGAATTAAAACGGACTCAGTGTTTCATTATTGGGTCCATTGTTGGTCCGTTAGAATGATCTCCACGAGACGTGTTGATTTATCGTATCTAGTCGAATGGACCTTCCTCTTTCTTGTCTGTTGCTCTATTGGGAAGGTATTGGGAAATGGGGAGCCACAATAGTCTATCATCATTAACATTTGTGCACTATTTACATATATTACGGATGCAATTGGCTACTTGGCTTTCCCTTGTCTCGGATTTCACTTGGAGGTCACAAATCAACGCCTTAGTGATTTTACAAATTGCTGGAATGTTAATTACTTTGATTCTCAGAAGAAAAAACCCGCATACATTTGTTAATTATTAGAACATTATCCTTGATGTTTTATAACTGACTAGTTTTATAACTAATCACATCAAATTTTATACGTAACGAAGAAGGAAGATTAAGTGAAGAGTGATTCATTTAAAAATATACACTGGTGGTCCAAAGAATGGAATAAATTTTAATTTATTTTTGATTCCATTAAATTTATTTCTATATTTTATCTTATTAAATAGAAACAACTATATGTATATTGGTTATAAATGTGAATGACAGAAAAACTATTAATTCAATTTAAATACATTTAAATAAAAAATAGTTATAAACATAAGTATGTATATAATATAATAAACAAATTTGAAATTTTTTTAATTTCATATCCATTTTGCTTTCAATTCATACTATGGGAACAGTACCAGTTGTCAGAAAACATATGTTTCCACCACTGTGTTTAACTATTGGTTTTTGGCAAACTCTATTTAGATTTTACAGTTTCACATAATCAACATTTTACAGTTCGATTAGAAACATCTGCACCGAAATCTTGGTATAATTTGCCTTGTAGATTTTGTCGGATTTTTTACCGAAATAATTCTGATGCGTTTATCGACATTTGGATTTGTTTTTCGAGGACGTCCAATTATTATACGTCTTTTCAAATTAACCTGTATGCAAAATTTGCTATAAATTTTTAAAGCTCTACCCTGACTAATGCTTAAATAGTGCGAAATCTAGCGTTGATACAGTCGATCGCTAAAAAAAGTCTTCTGATAAATATTTGTTTCTTTTACTCACTGAAGTTTAATGGTGTTTAATGATTTCCTGTAAACTTAAAAGTTTGTTTGTAGAACATCAAAAATGTAAACGCAAGTAATATTGAAACACACTACATGACAAAAATTTTAACCATATTATAAACATCAGTCCAAAAAAACAAGATTAACAAAAATCTCAAATTTTTAACCACCTCTGTATATAAATGCAAAACATTCCAAAAAAACTGACATATGTAATATAGCTTTACACAAGTCAATTAAATTTTAAATTAAATATTTCATTTCATATATCTTTTATTTTTGCAAAATATTCAATTATACAAAATGCTATTTTTCTATCTTTTTTACCGTTACTTAATAAAAATGTAAAACTAACTAATAAATAAAATATGTGGCATTAAAAAACAATCAATGTAGAATGGAATTTAAACGGAACAGTACAAATGAAGTCTCGCAATTAAAAATGTATCATTTTTACATTTTGTAACACAACTTCATAATTTCGATAACAATACTATTTAAATTTTAATTGCTCGAATCAATTCGACATTTCCAAACGAGTCCAACATTTATATTTCTCATTTTGAAATAATTAATAATTAAAAACAATATTGGGTTAATTTAATTTGAAAATCTGGTTATACATGTAATTAAACACGTATATTACACATTAGAATGTAATAACGTAATAATTTCGTATATAACATAACACATGATGATTCGACCATTTTTTCCCTGCATCGTAAATTTCTTAGAGCCTAAAACAAATCAAAGTGGAAAAAATTGATAAATCTGTGCATTTCCTGCAACTTATGGTGTCTGAACAGCGGTAATGAGATATGTGCTAAGGCGAAATAAAAATTTAAAACGAAGTTAAATCCTGTCTCACTGAGAAATCGTAAAGAATACAGTAATAAAACGGCAGCAGGCTCTGCCACAAAGTATAATGAATATAGTTTAAATCCCTTTTGTTTTCCCAAAAGTAATCTAAAGTAGGTAAGCTAGAAAAACAGGAGGAGTCATAAGTCCTTCTCAACAACTCAGACGAAAAGGATCAGAAGTTCGCCCAGTCGTTTTCATTTATTCCAATCCACTTTCCCCTTGTCGCAAACAACACCATGAATATTTTAAATGCGTGAGGTTTTCCAAGTGCCAAAAAAACGCAATGGCAACAATATAAGTTACTGGAGCTGTTTCCAGTAGCGTCCTTTTAAAAGAATTCCATATAAGTAAAACGACAACATTGTATTTTCTACAATTTAAGATTAATTATCGTGATGTGATCAAATTTCACGACAATTTGATATGTTATAATTGAATTTATTCGCCGCTAAGCACATAATCATGGCTTATTTACTACAGAGATAAGCTCCAAAGCCGGTGGTGGTATTTAATCATAATGAAGCAGCGTTCCGTTGGGCAGTAACTAAAACCTAGACTTAACGTTGACAGATATTGTTTATTGAAATAGTGGATATTATGCAAATCGTCTGCACCGTTGGCAATACTTTATGGGACCGTTTTGTTTGAACTACGGACAGGTGTGCCAGACCAATGAATTAAGCCGAAATTCAGATAAAAGTTGACGTTGTTATAGTTTCCTCCTGCAAACAATGCCTGCAGGAACGTATGTGCACCTGTTCGTAAACTAATGGGGGGAAATTTCTACTGACGTGTCTGGAAGATGAAATAATATCCAGCAAAAGAATATGCATATGGTTGCAATCAATACAAACATGAGGGTACTAAAGTTTTAACTGGAATATCCTTTGTAGAAATATTTTAGAAAGTTATTGTGTTGAGCAGTGTAAGAGGGAACCGTTTACTGTAAAACAAAGTGTATATGAATACATTTACGAGGTGCAGCTAAGCTACAATGACTAGCAGTCTCTCAGAAGGCTCGTTCAAAATTATAATCAGTTCCAGCAGCACCGGTGGGGAAATTATGCTAACTATGTGTAATTTATTGCGCAAGTTTTACGTGTTCTTTTTAATTCGCCCCCACGTCTAAGTCTAGCGACTGGAAAATAGGAACTTTCCCCTGTTCGTAGCTAAGACGGCGCGGAAAATTAGTTTACCCACTTTCGAGATAATATCGGGACAGGTATGGCACACGAGCAATTATACAAGAGTTATTGTGTTCATTTGAAGTGGTATGATTCGGTATGGGAAAGTCATTACGGTTTTCCACGCACCCTTTAACTTCAAACCAGATTTAAACCTGATAGATGTCCCGGTACAACGATAATAGATTTATTTATTATGGATGGAGGTTTGGAGTAAAGTTTTATTAGAGAAAATCTCAAGCAGTCGAGCCGATCAAACCGACGACGTCCGAACTAATAAAAACAAAAATCCCCAAACAACCAGACACAGGCTGGCTCCTCGAAATGAGTTACGGACACAATCCGAAATTGATAGGGTTTTTATTGTTTTTAGCCCAACTGGTTATAGATATATATTCTGCGTTGGGGGACATATTAACGGAACGGTCCTGCCAGTAACATGTGCGAAAAAAATATGGATGTGTTCATTTGAGAGACGCCCGGGCTACAATCAGGGGCCCCACGTGGACCCTCTAAATCATATAGCACGCCGATATTTGCACCAGTCAGTGCTGCAATCAATAAGTTTTATTGATATAATATAGCAAAGTTACCAGATGCATTCGAAACGCGGGTGGGAAACTCTTGAATTTTTGATTGTTCGCGTCTATAACATACTTCGGCACTTTATTCAAACTATTGCTTGCATAAATCACGTTCATCGCATGCATTTTTCTAAGGAACGAAAATCATGAATAATTGCCTCTGAATAAAATGGGTTTATTTAAATTACAATGCAGCTCAGAACACACCATTTGTTACTCGAGTTTGGATATGTTTAGAAATGAACCACTTTAGATACACAGAAGTATCGGGCAATACTTATTTATTATTAGCATTTCTGTTTTGATGTTCCCTCCTGGTGCATATTATTATTCCAATTATATTCGTAAATATTTATTATAATTATTGAGAAAGAAACAAATTCAAATTGTTCAATCTATTTTTGTCTTAAATCAAGTCTATAAACTGGTTAGTTTTCAACATGTTTCAATATTCTTTTAATGGAACAACAACCGACCGCAGATTAATCCTTTTTAATTAAAACGTGGAACGGTAACAACGTACAAAACCAGATATCTAAATGTATATTCCTTCTGGTCACAAATTAACCCCGCGTGTCGCTTGTAAACTTTCTATTTTATCACCCTACCCTTCGCATGGTAAATGAAATGTCACACGGGATTTTAATTTATCAAAACCGTAGCCGAAGTTGTATGCTGTAAATATTGAAAATTCGAATGATTCCTCGCAAATATAAATCTGTCTTTTGAACCTACATACCATCCTTCATGTGGGATTATATCAGGAATGTAATTCGTCAAATATCATATGACCGGAGCTGACAGTGCGACGCCATTCCTCTTTCTCTTTATATTTGTGTTTGGCTTCGTGTTTGTGCCGGAATTGATGATTAATGTATTTAAATATTTGCCCGTGTTTAATGCAAATTTAAATAAATAATGCGCTTTTATGACAACTTCGTTGACGACACGTTGTGTACACTAAGTTTGAAATTAATGAACACGGAACTTGTTGACGTGGGTCGTCCCGAAAAACACATGAACAAACTGGTGTTCAGTTTAATGAAGTTTCCAAAGTTGTAAGTAGGTTATTTATTATGTTTATTAGATTTATAAAGCCACTCGTGTTGATTTACTCTTCCTAGAATTGATGATTTACTTTATTCGTTTTTCCATATTTCTTACGTTAGTACCACAATGTTAAATGTTAAATTCCACGACTCTTCAGTTAATAACCATAATTCATTTAAATTTAAAGGTTTTTGAAGTTTCAAAAGTTTCTAATTGGATTTAGATCCGGACTTTGTGCTGGTCTATAGAGAACTTCAACATTCTTATCTTTTAAATAATAAAAATCTATTTAACTGGTAAATAATCATTGGCAAGTCTTCCATTATATCTCTCGTGCTGTCTCAACTTTCATAAAACTTCATTTTACCAATGATGATACAGAGTATACTATGCCAAGAAAAGGATCCCCATACATTTCCTCATCCGTATTTCAAAGTTATTATAGTGTATCTAGGTTCCTAACTTTTATTTGATAGACGATGACCTAATATTATTCTATTAGAGTGACGTCACTCTAAATTCAACAAAATGTTGGAGGATAATTAATATATTCCTGTTCAAATATAGATGACAAGGATTTCGTTTACTAATCCTTCCAATCTGTCTGTCATTAAAAGAAGTTGCTTTGTTAAGATCTTTTCTCATTATATTTTAAGTTTTTAACGATGTTAGCAATATTTAAATCTTGTTTTTTCTTGTTAATTATTATTTGAATTATTCAATAATATAAAACTACTAATATTAATAACAGTAATGTTAAATAGTACCACAAAACGTAAATATATTTGAATTCGTTACTTCTCTGGCCAACCAAATCATACTAATATGTGCAATAAAAGTAATATCTCTGTCAATTTTAAGACAAAAAACTGCATAATATTGAAATATATTTTATATATTGACTGGATAAAATTTGAATGAACATAAAAAATGTTTAATTTTAAATTTTTGCCACCACTATATATCATTAGTAATTATTAAACGGTGGGGCATCCAATTCGTTTCGATTTGATGAATAGTTGAAGGTTCAAATTTAAGTTACTTTTTGAAAATGTTTAGCCAATTTTATACTAGTTTTTTATTCTTTTATCACCCTTTCATTTTTGTCCTAGAAATGTTTATGATCTATTGAATGAATAAATTAAGGAATAAAAATGTACAACTTTATTATTGGAATTAATTGTAGTTGGAGAGTATTAGGACAAAAATTTCTTAAAAAAGTCGTCTGTAACACAGCTATTGTTAATTCTATCGAAAAAATTTGGAAAATAGTTCAAAAAAAAAAATAATAAAACAAAAAAAAAACAATTATCCCAGTTTACCTAAAACAAATTGTTATATATTTCTAAAACTCAAATTTGTAAATCAGTGTTTAATTAATAATAATTGTGTAATTAAATATCCTGTTTACGAAAAAGTTAATAATAATTTTCTCATTCTGGACCTTTGATCTATGAGAAAACTGACGTCCCAGGACCAATTAAAAAATGGATTATATTTTGTAAGATAGATAATTAATTTAATTACACGTATAACAATACAAAAATCGATCAAATGAATTACAGTTGAGTTGCTGCTCATGAAATTTAAAATCAAATTTCATATTCAAAAAATGACAATTGTATAAAACTTGAAATTTCATCAGCAGTAAGTTCACTAAGGTCACTTGTCTTACAGTTATAAGACGACAAACTAAAATCTACTGTTAACTAAATGAATTAATGAGGGAAAAATTTATATATTTTTCGTACTCAGCAAATCAAAATGACTCTAATGTGTATAAAAAAATTACATATAGAGAGAGGATGGTTGGATCATGAGCAGCTTTGTTAGATTAAACGAAGGATGAATAAAAATTTTATTTGTAAAACATATCAAATGTTAAAAAAGATGAGTAACTTAATTTTAAAAAGTTATAATTATTTAAAGAACTAAACGTCGTATTTAAAAAAATATTTGCATATTTACATAATACACATTTTTTACCAATTTATTAAAAAAAATATTGAAAAGTAGACATTGTACGTAGAAGTGGACTATACTACAAATAATTCAAAGGAATTCAAAAGTACAAAATATTTTTTAATACAGTTATGAGAGACTTACTTTTCCACATGTATTTTGTCAAAATAAGGAAAGTAAACAAAATTTAACAATAAAGAATAAACAAACCAGATTTTGTAACACAATTTCAGATGTAATAAAGCTCTAAAAATATTTACAAGTCCGAGCTTTACGATTACTAAAAGCCGGAGGTTATAAAAAGCGAAAACAACACTAAATTCCGATCGCAAAAGTGAAATTTTCATTGGCCAGTAAAACAAATCGTTAGCGTGAACGTAACAACTTCCTCGTCATCGTGTTACTTAATTACGTGAAACTTTTTTCATTAACAGCGATCCGCCCCACGCAAATAAAAAAATATATCTGCATATATAAAATTCGGCCGCTCCAAATAGTTATTTAAAGCCATAACTTTTGCTTTTTTCCGAATTGCGAGTCCCTTTCCTATGATTTACACTGCAGCAGATGCACGAAATGGGCATACTCACTCTGCCGGAACTATTTCGGCACGGATATGTTCTTATCTCATATATTTGGGCCTTCTTTTATTTTTGCCATTGGTTTAAAATGTTAGTTATAAAGTTTATATTTGATTTGAATACATTGGATCGTACGATTCCGCGATGAAAAACGCTTTAAAATTTCTTCGTTTTGCACATAACAAACGAATGTATGGATCAAAGTTAATTTGCAGGAATACACTTGTTAAAATTTCAGCCAACTGGTGATTAAATTTTTACAATCTCCATTTATATGGTAATATGGCAACAACATTTTCCATCCCAGGAGCATTTTAACTGTTATATTTTTCTTGTAATTCTTCGTGCCCCCCCAAAACGCTATTATTGTACATATTCCGAAATCCCGTAACTTTCTGCAACTTTACAGCCTCACTTCGTAAGTCCTCGCACTCCCTAATTCATTTCGAGCTGTATATTTAGTAGTTTCGAGTTGCAGTAAAGCATATTGTACGTAGACGTGGCGGCAAATGGTTTCTGGGAGGCGGCTACCCCTCTCCCCGAAATTCCCCGCACCTCGACCGTGGAGAGGAGCGTAAGGTGGCAAACTAGGGGAATAACTTAACTCATAAGTGATCCAGGCTCGTTTATCACAAGTAGAAAACCGCAACACCGAGGATCCACTTGCTTTGTATTTGCCGTTTCGGTCCCGGTTAATCTCGTTTCGGTACTTGTTACAGCCAGCAATCTTTCATTATATTAAAGGCTGCACAAACAGAGCGCGATCCGCGTGATTTTATTGCAGAAAACTAACGCCTCCGTCATTGAGGGTCTCAATTTCAGTCATGTTTGATATTGGAGAATAGAAGCGACTGGCCACTAAAGTTTTGCTTATAGAGAAATATAAATTAATAATGTCTAAATATTAATAACACTCAAGGTTTATAAATGAAAAGTCGAGACAGTATGCTGATATTTATTTTTTGCATTGAAAAAGAAATTATTAATATTGAACGAAGGATCCATTTTTCCTTTTAACTGAATCGGATATGGCATAAAACACCAATTTATTACAATCGAGGTTCGTTTTTATTATATATTATGATCAAAATCAAGAACAGAGCCGAGCAGGTGAGTCAAATAAATAAAATATAATGGAAATGAGGGGCGTATCTCCAATATCCCCTTTATATCATTTCTCAACTAACCAATGGTCCCTAGGATAAGGATAAACAGCGATTGTCGGAGAAAAAGGACCATCTTAAGTAAATTTGATTGTGCAATAAATAAGAAAAAGAAGCGTGCAGCGTAGCAGCGGAGAAGAGAAAAAGGAGCAGGAAGGAAAGGGACCTATTCGCGAACGAGCCGAGATTTAAAAAGGATCGATTCCAATAGATGATATCAGTTGAATTTTTCCATTACACCTGACGCTATCTGGTTGATGAATGCGAACGAACAGGAAAACATCACTTCACTGGGCGTTTCCTTATTACGGCTATCGTAGAATAAATAGATCCTCCTCGTTGCCGGGATACTCCATTTTCACTTGTTTTATGTACAATATAAGGAGCCCCCAACGGTTATCTCCTGCAATCAAATGAGAAATTAAAAGTTCGTTTTGGTTTTTCGGCTCTAAGGTGCGAATAAATTGTATCAGAGGGTAATAAATCTTTTTTCGGTGTGTCTGGGAACTCCACACCTTATACAATGTGGCCCATTTAAGTTGGAATTTCTTCGGTAACTTTTTTATTTATAACTCGATTTTAATGAATAACTGCTCAAAACATAAAGAAAAAAAAATTCGATGCATTCATATCACAAAAATTGTTTTCTATATCATCCGACCAAATCTTCTACAACATTTTTATGGTAAGAAGAAAAATAAAAATTGATTTAATGGAGAATATAAATTTTATAAAAAAAATTAAATTTAAAAGTTATTCAGTGATGCTCAATATCGTTATTTGAAGAATTTATTTCTCCTGATTAACTGTACCATGGAATAAAAAATAGTTGAGAATATGAAATATTGAATTGACGTATTTATTGTCACAATCAGATTCGACATTGTTAAAAAAATTGTATTAAGTTTTTTTTTAACATTTAACTTTAAAATAACTTTATTGAACAAAATAATTATGATTATAATTAATTAATAATTAATTAATAACTTTTTACAAGCAAATTCAAAGAAAAAAGATGTAAATGTCTTTGAAACCTCAGTTTTGACCTTCTCTTCAGCATTAAACCATGTATTACGTAAGAAATTGGATATTGACAAAAATAAACAATGGTCTCATGGAGTAATATCTGGTATATATGGAAGATGAGATAGAATTTCCCATTTATTATTTTGTTGCTTTATTTGAATTTTTAAAAACCAGAAAGCCTAGTCTAAATAAATTCGTCTTTTAGTAAGTTTTTAAAAAATTTGGTCAATTCGCTAACAACAGATTTTTGCATTGATTATTTGGTCCCACGAGGAGTCCACTATAGAGTTACCAGAGTTTACATTAAATACTACTCCACCAGATTTAACAGCTTCAACTCATTGTTCAGAACGGTGAGAATTGTCGCCTTATTCTTAATTAATTTATATGAAATTCATTTGTGCATCTTTTTTATGAAATTTTGCTTCATAGACTCTTTCTAATAGTTGATTCATCACAATGACCTATTTTAAAACATGTTATAGGAGAATTCTACATAATGTATTGATATCTTCATTCGTACAACTTTCAAGTTGATCTTGATATTGCTCATCTTCAATGCATTAATCGTCACTTTTAAACCAAAATCGTACGACTTCATCTATTTCAAGTTTATTTTTTGAACTTGTAATCCAAATTTAGCACTTAAATACACCATTAAAAATGTTTTAAATACAGTGTAAAAAGGAAAAATTAACTTACTTAATAACACCTTCATAAAAAAGCGTCCAAATAATATATACAGTTTAACATAATATAAAAATTCAATCCAATAAATTATAAACCAGAAACGTAAATTCTGATACCTAGTATCACTGAGAGATGCTATAGTGAATCACAAAAATTTGATCACACTCTCGTTGGCACTAAGAATTAGACTATGGCTATGACAACTTATCACCATTTGAGATTCTCAGATATTTCTGCTAATAAAGTATGTGATTTTTGACTCTGTTAATATTACTGAATCAACAGTTTGGAATGTAATAAACTAATATGAAAAAAATGGAGAAATTAATACAAATATGCAAAAAAAGTATAAGCACTTAAAACAAGTGGTGTCTAAATAAAATTTATCTTGAGAATCTTGTCACAAATGAATTCATAAATATGAACTTCGATTTTATAAAGTGAAATCAGAAATAATAATTTTAAAATCTAAATATGTATTCTCATAGGCAAGGTAAAAGCTATGATTAACAGCAAAATAAAAGATTTAATTGGAAGTATCTTGGGAGCAGTCTGTCGCATAGCCAAATCAATGTGAAACTTCTTGGTCCCTTAGCAGTACTGGTTTAAATATGATTGAGACTGACATTTTCAGAATATTACCAAATTTGGAATGACTTTGCCCCTGAACATTAATTACGGTGACAATGTTCCAAATCAAGACGCTTGCATGCGATGCATTAGACGATTTAAGAGTGATGATTCCAACCTGAAAGATAAAGAACGTCTAGGTCATGCGAAAAAATTTCCAAGAGAGTGGATATATGCATAGAGGACCAGGTGGTGGACGTCCAAAAGTAAAATGCCAATTTTGTACGACACAACCATAACGTTACTGTCTCAGCTGTATGAACACAGTTTAGAAGAACCTACTGTAAACTGATTTCTACACCTACAATGCGACGACGACTTGCTCATGCTAATTTAAGTTCCTAGACTAGACTTACTGGGCAACATATTGCCATCCGTCTAGAATGTGCTCAAGAGCACATAAATTGGCTTTCATCGCAGTGGAGAAACATCCAAGTTTGGTTGACGAGTGACAGCCGGCGTCTGAGGGTTTGGTGGGAACCAGGACTTACGGCACGACTGGCTTTTCGTAGAGAAGTAGTCTCATTTCAGGGAGGGACTGGTCGACGTTCTCCACAATTTCATATACTACATACATTAACAGGGAATATCTACCTCCAAATGAGACAAGAAATGGGAGAAAATTTTATTTTTTAGGGCGTTAGAAGAGGCAAGTGTGCAAATATTGAATTGGCTAGCGAACTCGACGTCTTGTAATTTTAAGGAGACTAAATCCATCCACACTCCTCAGGAGCTAATTGTAGCAATTCGAGACGGATGAGCCAACATTTCGCAAGAAGACATCAATAATTTAATTCTTTCAATACCACGACAGATTAATTCACTGCTTCAGAACACATGAGTACCAGAGTACATATGTATTTGTTTCTTGAAATACATTATTTTACAAATTTACAAAATTCAGTAAACCACTTTTTTGGTCATAGTTTGTTTTTAATTTTCTTTCTACACCAAACCTAATAAACAAATATGCTAAAAATTGTAATAAATTATGTACAATTAATTATAATATGATATCCTCTTTTAATCCCAAAAGTATTAGAGGTTCAAGACTTTTGACGGTGTGTATGAGTACTGTAGAAGTAAATAATCGTAATTCCACTTTTGGCGAAATTGGAGCTAATAACAAATTTAATATTTTCTTGTGGTAGTAAACTGCAGATGAACGAATTATTTAAATTAACGAATTAGAAAAAGCGGTAAGATAACTTTATTGTCGAGGTGAACAATGGTATCTCCACCATTAATTACATCATTTATTTTTTTGTATTTGATTACTAAACTGTAAATAATATTAATTAATAATAATAATAAATAAATAAATAACAAATTAAACCTTTAAATATTGCAAGATCAGTAAAAAATAAGCAAAATTTGCCTGAAGAATTGCCAGTTCAGTGAAAAATGATAAAGAGTATTTAAAAAAGCATACTTATTAGATTAAACTTCTAGAATGGATACCAGTTCAATTTCACGATTTCTCTAATAATATATAATATTCCGGTATCTGAAAAAGAAGACAATGAATCAAATGATAGTGAATAGAATATTTTTTTTAAATCAAAGCCGTTTAAAATACTTCAATAATAAGCTATTTATTTTTAGTGTTGTTTAAAAGACATTTCCTTGTATTTTTGTAAATCAAACTTGTTTAAAATACTTTCTACTAATAAGTCTCCTAATTTGTTTATTGTATGAAATATAATAATAATAATAATTTTTTTGATAATCTATCTTCATTCTTTTAATTAATTGAGTTTTAAAAAAGTGACAAAAAGTCGTAAGTCTATAAACAATGTCTAAAAATTTTATTTAATAAATGGTTTTTAATTTTTTTTATCTTATATCCTTTGTCAACATTTGTGAAAGTATTATAAAAATGTACCTGAACTGCAAAAATATTTTGTATATTTTTGACTTGATTTAATAATATAACTAACTAATTTGGACTACAGGCACAGATATTGATGAAGATCACATACTTTTATGTTACTCCTCCTACCACAAGGGGTTTTAATATACTACATTTATTCATGAAATATTCACATTGAATTTATGTGACCTATTAGATATTCAAAGTAGGGTCAGACGCGTCCCTCTTCAACATGTCGTCGGTAATCGTCACAAAAAAAGCGTAGCTAAGCACCGTCCGAAAACTTCGACGAAGCAAATTGAAACGTAAGATGACCACTTCGCGTTGGTGCAAAGGTCACATATCTGACCGTCTATTCCCGCGGGATGGAACTCAACCGCTGTGACTAACTGGCTGTCAGAGTTTAACGGGCTCGCCCGTTTAAAGTGAGTGACACGCGGACCTGGGAGATAGGGGTAAACTGAAACGGATTGAAACGTACCCGAAATTGCTTGATAAATTCGCCAGTGTGCATATGTCAGGGTTTCATGTTCATTTATACGATAACTCTGGTACAATTTCGGATAATTTGCATTTTCTACATGGGGCACTTTCGGCTTTACGATCCACTTAGGACACGGTGACATTCGCACCGCCACTATTTCCGGAAACAAAGGGGGACGTATCCAAAAATTATTTATTCATGGTTGATTAAAATTTTACTGGCGCCGACCTGATGCAATGATATTTCAAAACTTTTATTTCCCTTTAGATTGTTTTTAATCCTCTCGAACATAATGGAAACGATCGATGTGCAGTTCATCATAATAAAAAAGTCCACTCTAACTAAAACTAAATAAGTAAATAGATCGTTTCAAATATTCGATGCACATGGATCCTGTCGATAAAATTTAACAGCAGTTGTGTATCGAAGACCCCCGGTGTTGCGGTCTGAGGAAAAAGTCCGGTCACGTCTGTAACTCATATCAAACTCAAAAGTGCGGCGCAGATTTTCATGTTTTACACAAATAGAATCCAAATGTCATCGATACGAACGAGAGCCCTTTCGCTTGTCAATATGTATGAATCTGCACGCATCGAGAATTTAAATATAACCGAAAGGTTCAATAAAAGTATACACCATACAATTTTTCTTATCTCGTTTCGTGATTGATACGTTTTGTTTATTTTGTAAATTGACGGAACATTGTTTTCTTCAGCTGCATCCAATAAATAATAAATCTTTTTATTACGGGTGAAATTCCCGAAGAAATTAATTTCAACATTTCTGAACGCTGTTTGATAAGAACAAGCCATAAATTGTATAAGCCAGATTAAAATAAATTATAAACGTAGCATTTGCATTTATATTGCAGAATTACAAGGCGCTAATTTATGTTGTGCCTTGTTCCTTATTGTTTCGCAAGATTGTTCCAGTTTCATACCAAAATGGAACAAACAGAATAATCAAGACATGTCATTCCAGCACAATGGATATTCTTGATGTGACGTATTAGCAAAAGCAGCTCTATATTCCACTGGAAAACGACTAATGTATTTTATATGTTTTATATGTTTGCAGCTGGATATAAAAGAATTATACATCACTATTGATTTTCCAGCAATCACTTCGGTTGACAGTATGTTTCAGTTCGCCCGAAACATAAATAAATCCAATAATGAGTTTCCGTTTGCGAACGGAGTTCTCGTTAACCTTTTCACCGGCTCTTTCGCCTTCTAAGCGATGTAAGTGTGGCAAATTTTTAATGCTTCTAGGTAAGTACGTTTCATTATTCCAGTCTCCTGTTCCTTCTGCGAAAACGGTCTAGACATATTTATTTTTATTCCCGTATGTTTCGTTCTACGTGGCGCAGTAAAAACAATGCGGTCGTGTCCGTTTGCAAATAACCGTGCAGGACGTTGCTTATTTCTGTGGCCAATTATGGCGTTAGGTTAAATTAGTCAACAGGTGGTGTCTTGTATAATATATTTTCAGGTTTCAGGCAGACTTGTATACTTTGTTTCTTTTTAACGTTCTTTTTTGACGTCCCAAACTTCTTACCTTTCACTGCATCCTTTGAAAGGCATAATGATGTTATTTCAAGTTTTGCTTAACAAGAATTTAAACAGTCTTAAATTGAATAGGTTTTAATCAGATTCACCATTTAAAAAGTAATAAATTTGTGATTGAATTGTGATATGTTTACTTGGGAGAGAAAACAATCAAATAAATAACGCCTGCTTTGGCACATCAAAATCGGGTAACATCTGTTTAAAAACAGCAAATGTATGAAAAATAGTATTTGATTCTCTCATTCCACCGAAAAAATAACGTATCGAAAAAGTTGCGTTGATTCGCACGTCCCGGGGGTAAAAAGGGGTGATTTATCGCCACCGTTCGAAATTACACAAAGACACGAAGATTTATTCGCGGTTATGCATACAAAAAAAGATGCGTTGAAAAATAGAACAGTTGAATTTGAAATGTCGAAATCCTATTTTATAGCGCGTGAAAATATCCATTTATCTTGGAAACGTTTGCGAAGACCTTTTTCAAGGAATAAACGCGTACGTTCTCGCTGTTTCGAAGTCGGGCCTCTCGGAGTGTTTTCTGCAGCGTCCGGATTAAATCCTGCACAAAAACAAAAGCAATGTTTTGCTCTTTTATATGACGCGTCGTAGGAGCGAAAATATGCTTCTCTTATTTATTAGAGCCTGGATGTTTGCTAGTCTTTACACAGGCCATATAAAGGGACAATAAATATCACACACAATGCTTTGTGTCAAGCAATTTTAAATGTTCCAGACAGAACGAACTCCTTTGATTTTTATATTAAACTGTGTTATGTTGCAAATCTAATTCCTTCGTATTACATTCATTCAACCGGAAATTTTCTAAATTGCCTTCTAAATACACCACCAGAAAGGAGTATTTATCTTTCTAAGAAATCAGAGAACCAAAACAAATATAATTCATATAAAGTACCAAAAATTATTCGATCTTTTTTTTATATAAAGGTGGGGGAATGCTTTTACGCACACCCAGCACCGAGGCTGGCCTTAAGGGCCTACCCACCAAACCTCTAACCACCTACCCTCTTTGCAACAGGGATTCGGTTTTACAGGTTGAAGACCTTTTTAAAACCTAGATTACTTCTCAAATATTCGTGTCTCATCTCATGCACCTCCGCCGCGGGTGCAATTGCATCACACGACTCCTGTATCCTTACATCAAGATACAGGGTGCCAACTCAACGAACCTAACCTAAAAACATCTTTGCTAAATTAGCATTGAACAAAAACAAAAATTAAACAAACTGAAACCATAACTAAAACAAACAAAGACAAAAATAATCTCGACCCTCTGCAAAGGGATCAGCCCTGATCCCGCTAGAGGCCAAAGCTAAACTTCAGCCCCCAACAGGACCATCGCCAACCCCCCCACAGAGGGGTAATAATTTCTTAAATTCTTTATTATTCCGAAGGTTCTTCCTACCAGTCCACGTAACTGTCCAGAACACCTGTCCTCCCTCCAGCAGCTGCCGCACACTAAGTCCAGGTCTAAAAACTAATCTCTGCCCTGCCTGGCAGACCACCCTCACAACCACTCTAATCCCGTAGGATATCTCGCGGCATCCTATAGACGATCTTATTAAACCATACTCTCTGCATCCGTCGGCCCTTCCGCCGCCTTTCTTATTGCTGCGCTAGGGTGGTCTGCAGCAGCAGTATAGAACTTAGTAGCCTTCTTCTTAATGTACTCCTGGAATTCTGTTCATTGAATGTCCCTGAACAGCTGGCTGTTGCGAATAAACCAGGGAACATTCATGGCCATCCTCAACCACACGCTCTCTACTCTGGCCAGCTTTTTGATGTGAGTTTTTGCTGCATAGCCCCATACCGACGAGCAGTAAGCCAGCTGACTCCTTACCACAGCCCTGATGATTTTTATCTTTATGGCTGGGTCCAGCCGGCTCCTGCGACACTTCATGGGATATAATTTCCCTAATACCGCTTTCGCTTTGCCCCTCATTCTGTCGGTATGGAGCTTCCAAGTGAGCCGCGAGTCGAGGTGAACTCCAAGGTACTTGGCATCCTTGGCCCATGCCACCTCGTTGCCGTTCACCGCTATGCCGACCGGAACGCCAAGCCTTCTCTTTTGAAAGAGAACTGCTTGGAATTTCCCCGGGTTTAGCTTAATCTTCCATCTGACACACCATTTCTGGATTTCATCCAATGCAGCCTGCAGTCGCCTGGAGATGATGGAGGTATTTCTATTGGAGGTCACAATAGCTGTATCATCAGCGTATTGTGCCATAAGGACGTTACTGCCTGCCGGCATGTCAGACGCAAAGATGATATACAGCATGGGCGATAGTACAGCCCCTTGGGACACTCCAGCCTCAATTTTACGCGCACTTGCGTGCGCACTCCCAACTCTCGTGATGGCTTCTCTGCCATTAAGAAAGCTCCTTGTGAGCTTAGTTATGTTGCCAGAGAACCCCAGGCTGCACATTTTGGCAACTAAGCCATCGTGCCACACCCTGTCAAACGCTCGGGCTACATCTAAAAACACTGCGCCGGTGGCCTCTTTTCTGTTAAATCCAGAGGCAATCTGACTGACCACTCGCAGCACTTGGTGCTCCGCTGAATGGCCAGCCCTGGAACCAAACTGATGGTCTGGAATCACATGAAGCGCCTCTGCCTCACCCGTCAACCTCTTCAAAATCACCCTTTCTACAACCTTACTCAACCCAGGCAGGAGACTAATGGGCCGGTAATTTTCCGGAAAGGTATGACTCTTCCCAGGTTTAGGGATCATCAAGACTATGGCGCGCTTCCACACCTCTGGGAAGTAACAGAAACGCAGGATACTGTTAGCGATCTTGACTAGGTGACACAACGCCTTCTTGGGTAGGAAACGGATCATGACATTTGTGATGTCGTCGTATCCAGGACTCTTCTTCTTGCTGAGTCGCATAACTATCTCCTTGACCTCCTTGAAGGAGGAAGGTTTGAGGCCACCTAATCTCGGAGAATAGTTATCGACTCTCTCACACTGTTCTTGCACCCAACTCTGATGTTCCTCGTCCTCGTCTTCTTCGGAGACATTTAGCGAACACTCTTCTGCAAGAGTTTCCGCAAATGCCTCCGCCTTATCTTCGTCCCTTTATACGACGCCAAACACTCCATGAATAGGAGGGATTACCGTTTTCTCCTTCCTGAGCACTCTCTGCATTATTCGATCAATATTCTGTTCTATTAATATACTCTACAGCAATCCCTATTGCCTTCCTGTTCATTAATAGATACTCTCAACATGTTTGGTATTCTATTAATAAGATTATCCAAGTAGTCCTGACGTATCCTAATACGAGTACATCCTTCCAGTGCGACAATTCATAATTCCTGTAAGAAAGAGTTGCCCCATGCAAATTCTTTGATATATATTTTTTATTTTTATAGCTACATTAACCTCTTATAATCATACCATAAGCACCTTAAGTATTTATAATTTTCTAAAAACATTGATATCCATAAGGTATACATATTCTCGTGATGTCAAATTTGTTGATGCAATCTTTAAGGTTTTATCTAGCTCTTCAAATTTAGGGTATTCTAGGAGAATTGAAATTGGTGAATGACAGTTTTTAGAGATTTGTTGTTAGCTATTTACAAGTAGATGTGTTAAAAACTCTAAAAAAATCTATAACTACTTACTCATTTCTACTTTGTCGGAGTTTAATTTTCTGTTCTATTGTCTTGATAATTACTTTCAGTTTGTTATTGGTCTACATGCCCCATATCGATTGCCAAATATGTTTTTTATGACATTTTGAAAGGTAATTTGTGTTCTTCCGCTTTTATCAGCTTATTCGTTGCCGCCGATTCCAATATGAGATGGTACCCAAATGAACGACAGTTTTGTTTTTCGTATTTAACAAGTTTAAAAAATAGTTGTAATTTCAGTCGATTATGGATGACCATGAGTTGTTTGAGTAAGTTTTTTGCAGATCCAGTGAGCTCGATGAATTGATAATAATAAGGATTTTATTTTTTGTATATTGCTATTAATTCTCAAGTGAAAATACTACTCATATTGTTTAAATGTATTTACATTGATCTGCTTTCTAGTATGATGGAGGCTCCTCTCCCCCTTCTGATTTGGATGCATATATTATGTTAAAATCTTTACAATCATCTAGTTTTACCAAAAATTCTCGATTTAAATTAGACAGATTATTTTCTTTTTTGTGCTACTTATTTAGCTTTAAATTGCATTCTATTAAACTTCTAAACCATGATGGGTAAGTTTTTTGAGGTGCTCCATTGCATTTTTAATGTACTGGGAAAATTGCATTTGTTATTCTTGTATTAATTGGATTGTGTCTGTGTTATCGACGTTCCTGCCATGTTGATGATTTGTTCTCCTTGTTGGCAATTACTTTTGTAGCATATCAATATGTTAAATATTCTCTCCTCACATTTGATGAATGTTCTCCAGAAAAAACGTGTAGACTGTGATTAGCTTTGTTTTGTAATACGTTTATTTTGTTTATAGTGTTGTTTTTTGCAGATACATCTGTAATCTATTTTGCTCCTTATAATAACATTAATGTTTATAAAATCGTTTCTAATCCCCATTTTTGAGAAGTTTGACTATATTTATTTCTTTTTCACAGTCGGTAACACTTTTTTTTAAATATGCGATTGTCGTTACCAGAGTATTTTTTGAACATTTTTAGGAATATCATCAAGAACCATCCAAGAGTTGAGTGCCCGTCTCCAAGAAATATAGAATAATTTTACTACAGATGATTGCCAAACATTAGTTGACATTATAGTATGTCGAGACGAATATACGCGATAATACGTCGAAAAGACGATGTAATGCAGTGGTAATTTTAAATTTAATTTTCATTCATTTTCTGTTTATAAACTAGGGATTTCTTAGCATTTAAAAATATAATTTAATAGGCCAGAAGTAAATAAACGTTTCCAAAGTAATCGAAAACTGTACTGATTTTAATAATTAATTTCTTCAAAAAAAACTATTTTGGTTAGTTGGGCCAACTTCACTGAGATAGGGCTCGTATATTGTTCCCATTTTAACTGCTTCAAAGATCATACTTTTTTTTTTGAAAATATTATCGTTTTTGTTTTTTTGCTTGATTCTATGATTTTATATTTTTATATCTGGAGAATTCGCCAGCCATCGTAAACATACAATTCTTTCTTCTTCCTAATAATTATTGAGACCTACAGTTGTATGTGTGGGCACACTGATATGAACAAAATTCAATTTAATATAAGGTAAATTTTTATCTTCTTTTTTTTTCATATTAATTCGATCCAACTGTCCAATTCTAAACAATTTTTATCTTTTGCATTGTATATAAATATATGACAGTTTTGATCACAGTTGTTGATGAAAAATATTAAAAAAAAAAACACCACAGTTCTTAGTTGGAAATTTAATTACAGAGTTCAAATCGTGGGTGACAAACATATCAAGCAGCTTATATCTTCAATTTTTTCACTGTCTGGACTGGTCAAAATTTATAACGGCAAATAAAACCCAATTATAAACAGCCTCTGATTTACAACCACAGTTTGATTCTCCGTATCGCCTCCAAATTTATTAACATAATAGAGCACAACACGCCGCCGCCACGACCATTTTTCATCGGCACTCGCAATTCCGAATGGTAATAAGATCGTAAACAAAACAACGAAGACAAAAAAAAAACGGACGGACCGACGTGTAAAATACGGGGCGCCAAAAATTAACCGGGAACGAAACAAGAACAAAATCGATTTGGAGGAGTACGCGAGTGCACGTGGGATGAATTGGACGTAAATCAGGCGCGGCATATGGGTGTTGCCCACCCCTCGACGCTTCCAGTCCCGTTTCGGAATGACAATCGTAAGTCGATAGGTGTGCGTGGGCCGCGGGATGGATTTAAGACGGTTTCGGATGCTGATCGCATATGCAAAATGTCGGTGAAGACAAGTTTCACTGTCATCGTGATTGTGATTGATGGAACTTTGGGGTTTATAACAATATTTTCATAACTGACAATTTCGTTAAATATATAAAAAAAGAATTATTAACTAGTTAGTATAATTTTTATCCTGTTAAATGAAGTAAGTGTTATGATTGATGGTATTATGGAGATTGTTGCACTAAATGTAAATTCGAAATTCAACTTGAATATTTAAATATTTATCTAAATACTTGAATATTCAGAGTCAAGTTTATCTCATTGTGTAGGATCATGATAATTTTTGGGTACTAAAAAATGGAGGGTGGGCCCTTTAATATGAAAACACCCTTCTAATTTTTTATTCATATTCCGATTTTATTGAATAATAACTCAAAAATATTATATGTTAATATCAGATATTTCTCATTTTTTTATAATTTAGATAATTTAGTTGATCAGAAGACCAATTTTTACTGAGAAATGCAATTTTCAATTCTACAACAGACTTACTAATATTTTCAAAATTTAAAAACGTTTAATATATCTCTGCCAGAAAATATTTTTTATTCTCTATATTTTAAGGTATTATTATTATCGAATTATAAATAAAAATGTTACAGTATATAATACTTACACAAGATGTTTCAAAAAGAGATGGTCAAAATTTGGGACTAACAAAAAACATCCCCTAAAGTATACAGTTTTATTGTACAAAAGGTAGATTTAATTTCAATTGTTTCAATAAAAAAAAAAACAAAAAAGTAAAAATAGTCAAAAAACTGAATTCTGGTGTATTTTTTAAAAATTCATAATTTCATAATTTGTTATTTTTTTCGTAAAAGCGTTATCTTCACTTAAAAACAATTAAAGTGCACTTACTTAATTTAATTATTGCTAGGACGGTTTATGAATTTTCAGTCCCGATATTTGCCCGAAAAATCGTCTTTATCAAATTATTAAAATCGTTAACATCTGAACTATTGGACCAGTCTCAAAACTATATAAATAAAAATAGACTAATGTTTATTTATTTTTCTTTAATTTGAATATTTAGCTAATCGATCCATTACATCTCGAGTTATACTCAAAAATGTTGTACGACTCCGAAAATTAACAACAAATCAAAAATACATTGATAATGCTCCCATAAAAAATATTAAGTGTGATTTTTAGGTTTAGTGTCCTAAAATAGGAAAATCTAGGAGGAATACAAAAGACAGAAATTAATTTCCAATTTGTAAACTAATGTTATATTTTCCTGTTTCTTATTTTAATAAAAGGGATTCTACACAGAAATTTGAGAAATCCATCTATACGTGATGTTGTGAACTTATTAATAAAATTACAGAAAATGTAAAAATTCTGAATAATGGTACCAATGTAATCTACATTACCGTCTAGCGCCATCTGCCGCCGAGTAGACGAACGAATTTCAAACTGATGGACAAAAATCGTGTTTGAAACTTTCTGCAACAAACGCGAAACATAATGAGACTACCGCGCCACAGTTTACCTGACATTTCCAACTGAGTCATAAGATTTGATCAGTCGAGTTTTCTATGTCGGTGCAGTAGTGCGGCAAGAGGACGATCGAATCTTGGTGCCTTGTTTTTGTGCATTAAGTTGTATTAAATAATTACGGACGAAATGGCCGACGAGGTCTCCCAGAACGGCACATCGGGACTAAGCGATGAAGAAGTGCCGGAAATCGAACTGATAATACGGGTAAGTACGAATTTGTCGGCGAAACGGCGGGGCGTGACATGGAACACCTACCCAACTCCTAGGATAGTGCACGCGAAAGAAAGTATTCGTGTTTTTGTTGGTAAGGAAAAATCGCGGAACTGGTCCGTTAGGTTTTGATAACGGGGTTTTCGAAATTTATATTTATTTATGTAACCGTACGCCGATTGAGGGTAAAAGTCAGGTATATGACCTTGGAATTTACATAGAAGATGCAATTTTAACGTTTCTATTTATAATGCATACTTGAACCTTAGTTTTTTTTGTGCAATTAATTACGAACCGCTCGTTTCAAATTCAACGTTCCTATCAATTTGGTAAACAAACCACCTGTTGTTTTTCCCTGTTTCTATGTTCACGTTTATTTATGAATAAGTGTACGAGGATCTGTTAAATTTAATTAACAAAATCTTATTATGATCTGGTCTTGATCAATGTTAGTTAGTTAGTATTGTTTCGAATAATTTATGTAGTTAAATTTACAATAACATTTTATCAGTAACTTAAACAATGTAACGTGTTAAATAATACACATAATTAACAATTACTAATTATATATTGTTAAAGATTAATTTTCTAATTGTAAGTGAAATAATTTTTATTAATGGAAATAAAAATATTGTAACAACAAAAATTGAAATATGCATGTCAAATATTATATTTTGTTGTAAATTAAACAGATAAACATTAACTCATTAGTAGACAAAAAATATGTTTATTTAAAATAATACGAAAGAAAATTGTTAAAGCAAAAATAATAAGAAACCTCAAAATAAAAGATTATTTTGTGCTCTTCCTAGAACTTACTTTTAATTTTATGACTTATTTACACAGCTTTCCAGGTTTGACTTTACGACACAACAAACGTGAAATCACGCAAAAACTTACATAAAATTATCTACGTGGTATCAGAAATAGATAATTTCAAAATGACATTGGCTTCATAAAAAGGCTCTTTTTACTTCAATCTAATCAATTTTAATTGCAAATAAACTTTACCGTAATTTAATATTGAATTAGAAAAGCGTATGATCACGACACTAATAAAATTTCATTATTGGTAACAAGCTTCATCAATATGTAGATTGATAATGATAACTATGTCCATCAACTGAGTGATCAACGCATTTTCTTTTTCCAGATAAGAACTTCAATAATATATTATTAATTTTGTGTGAGGAGCAATTTGTTATATTTTGTACTGACAACATCAAGAGTATGTGGAAAGTTTATGCTTGTTGAGTTAAAAGTTTGTCTCGTAAACAAACGTTTTGTGGACACACATATTTATGTTTTATGTTACTCATGATTAAATTGCATTAAAAATTGCTTAGATAAATATATACGTTAATTCAACAAATTTTAATAATTTATAATGACTTTTAATTTCCATTTTTATCTTAACGTTGTTATTATTTACAAATACATAATTTTGTAATTACAAATTGGTTCCATTAAAATGTCAAGATGTGATGAGAACATCACTGACATTTCAAATACAACAAAGTGTAAAACTTGGCTTCAGTAATATCCATAAAATTAATGTACGTCGAGATGTGATTCAACTGTAACAACAATAAAAGTCGCAGCGATAAGATGGTTTATTATCTCATATTTTCAAAAACCGAAAAATATTTTATTTATTAGTCTACATTTTATTGTAGTTTGAGGTATTAAAATGGGTTATTACCGCCGGGCCACGTTAAGGAGCTATATATTTTTTATCTGCAACCAAATGCTACTAATTAGGTTAATTAGATTATATTTATCTATTATCATGATAACAATAGTGTACTTTAGTCCAATAATTTTCAGAGAAATTAACAAGTTGACTGACGTATATGATTACTTACCTGATCAGATATGAACTAGATAAATCAGAATGTGAGGTTTTATGTCAGGACTTATTTTAACACACTGTGTCAATATGCTTATACAATTTAATTTCTCGCTCATAAATACGAAACTCCTCACAGGATATATTCTTTCATGCAAATACAGCTGATGTCATTAGAAAGGTCATTGATACGTGAAATATGAATTGAAACCATAAATTTTTCTGTTGAATTGAACGTTTAGTACGCTTGTTGAATGTATCATTAAGCATTAAATTGACATTAATGGTTAACAATATGTGATGACTCTTTTATGTTTGTATTGTATTAAAGAGGCAACTTGGTGCTTAGTTTCGAAATAAATGTGTGCCCAAGAAGAAACGAATATTTTGGATGAATGTTGATTTCTATTGGATATAGTGTGACCCGTTTAAGACAATAGCTCAAAAAATAATTAAATAGTTTAAAGCATGAAAAATATCACCCCGCAGAGATCTATTGTAACATTTTTTATATATTTAATTACTACACAAATTCATCATCTTCCAGCTTCTTAGTGATCTAATGATTTGGAAAACAGTGATAAAATATTGAAATGAAAGTAATTCCTTCAAGGAGTTTTTTTATTACCCACAGATTTATATGGAATAAAGGCATATAACTCTACTTGCTTCGTTAAGAACTGAATTAGCGACATTCCTAATCTTCTCTCTTACTGACCATATTAAACTTACATAATGTTTTGATCTTGCTCATTGAAAGAGTAATTTCAGTGACAAATAAAGCATGAGAATTTGATTTATCCATTTACTAAACTAGTGGTTATTGCATGTAAAAAATGAGAAATTGGAACATAATCAATAATATCTGTAAGTCTTATTTGGCCATCAAGAAGGATAGATACAACATGTTTATGGCTCTATTATATTTGCTTGGTGTTAAAGGAGGCAATTTGATATATAGTTTCCCAAGACATATGTGTAAAAGAGTGAAAGAATATTTTGAGTGAATATAAATTTATGAAAAATACAGTAAGACCCATTTAAGATGGAAACTCACCAGAAACTTTTTTATTTCCAATTGCATTAAATAACGAATAATTGGTAAAAATACGTTATAGTTATAATATTCTATATAATAGTTAATCAAAAGTAGAGAAAAGCTGAATGTGAAACAATAATCCTTCTCCTTCGCATTCATTCAAGTGAGTTCATACCAAATTTCAGAAAAAAATATAGCTTATTAATGGGTCAGAAATAAAATTATGTCTTTTGATCATGTAAACTAAATTATGGTATAAAATCTCAAAAATGTTTATAAATATTAAATACCGATAACGCATTAGTTTTAATATCATTGATTTGTTGTTAAAGGGTTCTCCTAGCGAACATAGTGTAACAGACAAAATTAAACTGGGGCGTCTTGTTGACACTAAGAATTAAAAGTCACTATGTGGTATTCTAATATATTTTTAACATTTGATTTCATGGATTATAAGATTAAAATGAATAAGTTCATGAAATTGATTTAAATTTATATGAGTGATGTCCTAGTGATCATAGTGTAACAGACAAAATTGAACTTGGGCGTTTTGTTGACACTAAGGATTAAATGTTATCACCTTATACTGTTTTTCAAATATCTTTTTGACATTTTATTCATTGGTTTACTTGATCATAAGAAATATATAAGAAAAATCTACTTTTTAATATTTCTCATTCAGTAATATATATATATATATATATATATATATATATATATATATATTACAAGAGTATATATATGACGTACTAAAATAATAAAATTTTTTCTCATATTTTGCCTACAAAATATGTTATTATAGATCCTGTTGTGGGATGTATAAAATATAAGTATCATTGAGGCAGTGTTTAATAAAATAAAAATATAATTCGGGGGTATTTCCATCTTAATTGTGGTACTCTATCTTTTTGTATATTATTTGATTATTTTTAGAATATAAATATACTTTATTTACATTTCTTATCATTGTATTTAATAAAATTAGATTTCCAAAAATATATTAGACATTAGTCAACATTCCCTCAAAGAGGGGGTGACGATTAATACGTATTTCTCATTTTTTAAATGGAAAGGGTACAAAAAATTATTTCATTTATTTCTACAACATTTAAAAAACGTAAACTCTTGCAACTTTTGGTCAGTTTGTTATTAGTACTGTTATAACAAATGTGCAAGTACTTGAACGTAACATTATTTTTTCAATACCGCTAGTGTGCGTAATACCATGTCAAGGACTCCTTCGACTTGGAATTAACATTGTTTTATTGTTTATTGGTCAGTGGTATTTTTTACGCTGCCAATATGGATAAGTTGCAGGTAAGTGTGGCGAGGACAAGCTTTCTGTTCTCTCGAGCGGTGACATTTTCTTGTGCCAACATTCACAAACCGTAAAATGATTCATCATCGGCTTGTTTCGAAGATGCACCATAAATTGTTGTACATATAATAAATAGTAACCCTGAAACATCTCAATAAACATGCAAGCAGCGTTTGCAATTGGGTTCTGCAAGCCGATAACGATTATGCAACTTAATATACATCACGGTCATTAACACACAATGGCTGCACAAGTAAATTACATCGTTAATCAGTTTCCCGAAGTCAAAACAAGTTTGTACTTATTCGAACATGGTCAAACAGTTAAACGGAAAACTTTTTAATTAAACGAGATAAGTCGTAAATTTGAAATGCAAAATTTTCACGCGACTTTCTATCCATTCATCACCCTTAAGTAGTGAATTTTCGTTCCGTTCACCTATCCGGTCGGTGATAAGTCCCGTTTAATTTCACCGCTGGCCGAGAGGCTCGATAGTCGGTCGCAAAAATCGCCATCGATGAATTTCTAATCCGCTTCGATTTTTCCAGGCACGTGGGCCGCGAATGTGGGACTCGGTCGGCAATTAAAGCACGTTTGCATCTGAGCGCCGCCGCGACCTCCCATTTTGCACGGTGCAACTGTCATAATGACTTTATTTTGTTGCACGCAAGGGTCAAGCGGAGGCCTACTGATGGCTTTCGGATGAGGCTGATGTGACGGCTAACCAATTATTATCGTGCTTAAATGCATGGTTTTGGTTTGAACTTTATGAGGTCACATGAAACGGCTTGTTAATGTTGTAAAAATTGGATAATCGAATGAGGAAATTTGCAGCTTTTCTCGTTGCTTCTTTTTGGATATAAAGTAATAGCCCAGCAAAGTTCTTTGATAATTATCCTTAATAGTTACCACTACTAAATAAAATGATTTTTTGTTCCCTTCCATATGTTCCAACTTTCAGACATTAAGAATCCACGAAAATGAACAAAAAAGACTTGATGGTTTAGAAGGCTGTTTAAGGAGTATTTTAAGCTCATAAACATGAAACAGTATTTTTATAATGCTTTTCGCACATTTTTTTTATTTTGTACTATAATAATATCAGTTGTATAAAGAGTTTGTACTGAAGAAAGTGTATAAGCAGCACTTCGTATCTTTGTCCAGCAATAATCAGCTAAAATTTCCATAACCAAATATTCCTGACATTTTTTTGCTTAGTAATTAAATTCCAACTAGAACTTTCGTCGTCTACGTTCAACTTCTAAATTAGGAGGAAAATAATCTATATGGCAGAGCAGGAAATTAAATTATAAAGACATATTGGCACGTATTCACATATACGTATATAGTATTGTAGTTTCTAAACAATTTTTACATAACTATTATCTCTGTTGTTTCTGGACAAATTGGTCATCTTGCATTGGATTAGCTTACAGATTTGAAGGACGCCACAGGTGCTTTCTTAAATATTTGGAAAAGATATACAGGGCTACGATCATTTTGAAGTTTCTCATTACTCCAAAATTTATATGAAATAAAGATAATATACAGTATTAATAATAGGAATTTATTATAATATATTAAAAATATGATATACTTGAATGGGATGTCAGTGCCTGTAATGGGTTATTGTTTTTTTCTGTATTTATTGTGTCTACTATGCAACTGGTCTATCTAATTTTGAACGAAGTAATAGCAACTTCTTACTTTATAGTCTTTCATTGCTGTCTCAGATTTCAAATTGATTATTTACTAGCCGTCTTCTGCTTACTATAAATATTTATTATGATTAATCGAAATGAAAATATAAAAACAACTAATAATTCAATGTTACCAAGACCCAGAGAAATAAGAGAGAAGAGAACTAGCCAAATGATCGTTAGGAAACATCTGAGTTCGAAATCAATAATTGGATAATTAATCAGAACATCAAAAAACACTCCAAGTGAAATTAAATCTAGAGGAAATAGGTCTTGCTGAAATTAGTTCAAACTTTGTGAGAAGACGGTTATTGTATAGAAGTTCCTTTGATCCCAAAACCACTAAAAAAATCCTGAGTTCCACTAATATGGAAATCCAGTTTTAACTTGCTTAGCATCACATTTATTGGACCACAGATCAGTGTGGACGAGTAGATTTTAGCGATGAGTCCAAATTTAATTTATAACATGGTTCTGTTTATGTTAAACATCTTACAAAGACAAAATTAAACCCCCATTTTTTCTGGTAAAGGCGCCCTTATACTGATTTATGTGCAAGAATATATAAACAACAATTTACGTCCATATATTGAAGAAATGATGCTGTTAATAAATGTGATTTAACAAGGAAACAATCCCAATTACAAATCCCAAAATTGTGTCGGACTGGTTAAAAGAATTGATGTTTTGTTTTGCGCATCCCAATATTCAGACATAACATAAACTCTATAGAAAACATGGGGAACGATTTTATAACCATGTTCTATAAGAAATTTTATAAATTTAAATAACTCGTACTATATTCGGAAAACGATCGATTCTATGCCACGAAAATGGACCAAAATTATAAAAGGATATTATACAAAGTGATACTGTCAAATTAAATGGCACAGATTTTCAGATTTCATTAAAAATCCGTCTCAAAATTTGAGTTATTATATGTATATCCAGCTCAATTCAGAAAAATATGTGTAACATCGTTTTATATAAAAAGAATATATAATATTTTATAATATTATATAAAACAGTAATAAATTAATAATATTTGAACAGTTCACATTAAAAAAGTTATGGCTAAAATATTTAACATTTTAAAAAGTTGCTATATATATATATATATATATATATATATATATATATAATAATCACCACTGCAACTCTACTTGCTTTAATAAGAGTTGGGTTGGTGACATTCATGGCACCTACTTCGAACTTTTCTGTTGCTGAAAACAGCAGAGTTTAGTAAACCCACCTAACAAAGCAGCGACTGTTGCATGCAAATGTAAAAAATGAGGAACACATTTCAATAAAATCTAGTTCTTATTTGACCATTCAGAAAGCTCATTATTGGTTTTCTAAATTATTTTATTTTCTTAATTGTTAAATTTTTTATATTGTTTTTGGGAAAATATCTCTTTGTAAATGAGACTAATTATAAATTTATGTATGTAAAAATTGATAGAATCTTTAATAAATATTTATATAAATATTTCTTTTAACACTGAATATATTTGGAAGTTATTTTGTAAATTTAAATTATAATTTATTGTCAGATTTTACGTGATAATTTTAGTTCCATATCCGTAATTATTGTTGCAAACCTATTATGGTAAACACTATTACTCAAGTATTTTATCTAGCCTACCTCCAAATGTTTTCATCATCCTTACAATTTTGTAATAGTATAAATATACTTATGTTGCAAATGCTTTCTGAAATTTTTGAGTCACGTTTTTATTTAAGGTAACAATAAAACTTGTAAAATGCACAAAATTAGTATTCAGCAAGTGAATCACGTTTAGAAACAGACACGAATAATCGTTTTCAATTAGACAAATTTGCATAATTGGCCTCTTTGACCCGTCAGATTTGCATCAACGTGGGTTTTTCTACTTATTTCGATTGATTGAAAAATTATTTTTCAGTTTTTGTAACCAGAAATATTTTATTTTTAACTTGTAATACCACTTAAATGAAAGTAGACAGAACCATTTCAAAATATCTTTTGAATGAACATCATCCTCATTACATAACCGATAATTATGCTTAACATTCACATACAAATCTTTTCATTCAATTAAAGAACATAAAATTCACATACGGATAAAAGTTAAATATAAACTTTACGTAACGTAAATCACGTCACCTCAAATATTACTCACGGTACCAGCACATAACACAAGATGTTTATTTAAAAATTTATTTAAATCAACAATCAAACCACTGGGAAACATGTTGTGCGAATGATTCAATTTTGTCGATCTGAGAAATTGACGACAGTTCCGGTATTCTTGCCGCAATACCATCATGAATTTTGTTCCAGTACAGGAATTTTCGAACAAATATTTACCTAAATATTAATTATATCTTTATTCATATTTGTTGCCTGATAATGTTTGGCAAATAGACACAGTGCCTTACAAAATTGCGTCAGGTTTACGTTTGAACCAGAGATAAAAATCGAGGCTAATCCAAATTAAATTGATCAGCCAGCGCAGTTTCTTAATTTGAAAAAGCGGATATGCCACTAATTCGAATTTAATTTGGTGGTCGACGACTCATCGACGAAATACATTTTTTTTAGAAATTGGAAGTAATTATGGCGTGTCCGATTTTTGGTAATTAGAAAGAGGAAAGTATACAAACCGCATCACGTCGGTTATAAAACGGTTCGAAACGTCCTTTTGAAGCACTGCGATATCACCGGCTATGCAAATTGCAGACTTAACAGTTCATTGCATTTTTTTCTACTGCAAAGGAATGCATAACGGCAGCATGTTTTTAGATTCACTTTTTTCATTTGGTTACTTCCACATGCAACTTGCGTGTTGGTTACTAATCACAACTTAATTGATGGCTTTGGTACAATTTACGGTGTATCGAAGTGAAATCTGTGTTATAATTAAAGCTATATATGTTAATTTATAGATTCGCACAAAACGGGGCGACAAAAAAACCATTTAGACTTTTAATAACAGATGTTTTCGAATTGAAGTGAATAACGGAAACACGCCGTACGATTATTGCGGCTTGCATTTCTTATTGCGAACTGCTAAACTTCTGTCATTCGAGATGATGAATCACGAAATGCCATATTAGAAAGTCACTCTTGTTTATCTTGTTACAACATTAGACGGCATGAAAAATGATTTACTGATGTTGTGCAAGTGATACATACAAATATAACCTACTTGTATTGCTCACCTGGAAAAATTTGACCAGATTAATTGATACGATTTGGACAAAAGGTTTGCGACACACCTTAACTCGATTCACATTATTTGAAACCTGGAAAAACTGCTTTCAACATAGAAGCACGCATATTTTTCAATTTGGGCTTTCTAAAACATTAAAAACCCATATTTTCCGACTTCCTGTCCAATATGAGTGGATCTTTAAGCGTATTAATCTGGACGTAATTTATTCATGGAATTTGACGTAATTTAATGGCATTCAATATGTTACATAATTGTAAACAAATCTTCAGACTGATGGTCGTAGTGAAAGTCGGATTGTGACATTTAAACAATGCGCGAGATAAACTTTGTAAATGCAATTAGACGATTCTTTGTCCGCTGATAAACAAAGAGAAGGAACGGTTTAACAAGTACGGGATGGGTTTAGATAATACGCCAATTTGAGCCGTATGTTGTTTATTATTTGCAGGTTCCAGATGTATTAATAGCGTGGTTTGATTTATGCTACTACGAGATTATAATATTTATTGACTGGTGATTTATGTTTTACTATAAATGAGTGTGTATTCTTAATAAATTGTCTTCAATGATTCACTTCTTTTATTCTTAAATGTAAATAAAGTAGATAGTTCCAAAAGAAACATCTTTGATACCGTGAGCACTGAGTTATATTGCCTTTACAGCGGGAGATAATAAGGTTAATGGTTGCAAATTTGTGTGTAAGACCAAATAAGGATGTTATTAAAAAGACCATCAAACACTCCGCGATGGTGCAGAGAAGAGGACAATGGTACCAAAAAGCCGGATCCATTGTTCGATTGCACCAGGCCTTGGTCTATGCGAACGAGCAAGCACCAGACTACAAAACGTCGCATTATGCACGCGGGGCATTTGCATGGGAACGGGCGCGACTGCAGACAATGCGGGCCCGTTGACCCACTATTTCGCCTCCGATGCGGTGGCATTCGTGGCCTCCAAGACCTCGTTACCAATGAACGCCAAACGGTACGTTTCTACTCGTTCTTCCCAACAATATTTCGGTATTATGTTTGTGCACACGTCGTTCTGGAAACGTCTGATCCGACGATACTTTGGAATAGGTCTCGTCCACCAGGTTCTCCTTCAACATTTTGACGGTGCCAGCTGCCCAAAGCCGTATTGCAAACCCATTGATGCGTTTGGACCTGTTTCAATTTGAATCTGTCGCCTGTAAAAAAAAACAGTAACACACATTCTCCTTTGGCATTTTATTCAGTTAACCACGGTATAATAGTGACACACATGTGTGGCTTCTGGCTTCAAGGTCATCGCACGGATTCGCCAGCTCGGTACAAAGAAAGTTCCAATGCGAGGCCGTTGCTCGATTTCAAGCTTTGCCGGTAAATAAACGCATAAAACTTAATTGAGTGGTATGTTATTTGATATTGAGCACTTGGGAGGGAAATAAAGTTGAATGGGCTAAACGCTGATGTTCAATTAGGCTTTGATGTTTTGAAATTACCACCCGCATCATTTCCAGATTATGACGAATGAACAATTTTAAAAACTCATTAATTAATAACCAATTTAAAGTTTTATTAAAATTGAACGAAAAATGAGATCATTTTGCATACGGTGCTGCTTATCTTATATTTATTTTTATAATCAGCGCCAGTCATTTTATTTATCTAATCAAATCCATTATAATGAAATAAATATCATACACGTATGACCTTTAGATAAAACGTTTTCTATTATTTCTACCTTAATCAAAATCTTGCCATTCATTACTATCCTTGTATAAACTATTCTATCTAAATTGCATTATTATAATAGTTACAACGTATTATTATACTTGCAAGTCTCATTAAACAAATTTTTTGTGAAAGTTTCAAATGCAGTTTAAAAGTTTTCCCGGTTTTGTTTAATATACATAAAAACAGCTGAATATTTTCATGCGATTTAAATTTTAAATGGATTCTTCAACGCTATATTAATGTCTAATTAGAACAATTACAATTAAATAAAGATAATATTTGCAGTTAATATATACATTAAATTTTCATAAATTATTCGTTTCAAAACATTTACGTTGGATTTCACTTTCGAATTTACACAAAAAAATAAACGAATTCGATTAAATACCCATGAATAATACTATTCATATGGGCGTTTTATGGTAATTGTTGTTATTATTTGTGATTTTTTATACGGTACAAACTTCTGAAGCGTTTTCATTAGACGAATTATAAATAGATCATACCATATGGGTTTGTTTGGATAATTATTAATGCCAAAAGCAGATGGTTAAATAGACTATTATCATTTTCCAAGTTTTATGCGACTATTAATTCATTTGTCCAGAAAATAATTACATTATATTGTTAGACAGTAACTGCGTAAGTGAATTTACAAAAATTATTCATTAGAAGTTCAATTCTTTATATGTAATTTCATGATCGATTAATTTTGCTGTCACATTTAATTAAAGTGGTACTTAAAAATTTAAATACAATGTAAACGACCTATGATGTAACAAGTTGTCATTCTTGTTGCGTAGTGTACTCAAATGGTATACTGAGTCACCAACAAGCCGTTTGTTCGAGGGAAATGGTCACATCGGACTTAAAATTCTGTTTTAGGTATGGCAATTTGAAAAATTGTCTTTACGTAGTGCACATCGAACGCGTGGAAATATGAAACATAGTTTTGGAGTTGCATTTAATTTCCGTTTTATTTATAAACAAGTTAATAGTTGCGAAATGCACAACGGAAACATGAATATTAGCATAATATGTTATAATTATGCCTACATATGTATATAATTATGCATAACGATGACATAAAAATATAAATGTTTTGTAATAAATTGTATGATGAGCTCCTTAATGGCTTGAATAAGAATTAATCGCACAACCAATTTGATTTGAATTACAACATTTAAACGTTTACTTTTTAATTCTTATTTGTCAATAACTTATAATTTTATTACTTTTCCGGGTAAGCCATTTAAAAAATAATCGTAAAAGCAAACCAAAAGGGTAAAGTACTTAAACATATGTATCGGACAAATTTCTCTCAGATATCTAACATAATATCTGTTGTTCCTATCATCAACCTTTGCTGACAATTGATATTAAAAAATAATGAAACACTCGAAAAAAACAATGTTTTTGACACATTTAAACTAGATAAACCATTTATTCCACGTTAGAATTAGAAAAGTGATTTCATATAATTTAATCGGATTAATTAACATAACCATATGTAAGTTATTAACATTTTAGACGTTGTACCATCCCAATGTTGTTGCCCAACAATAGGTTCAATTGGGCCGGAGGCCATTATTGCTACATAGGCGAACGAAACTGTTGAATGAGTGCTTCTACTTTCATAAAATTAATGATGTTAATTGTGGGTTGAAAAAATACGCCCAGAAAATGTGTACATTCTTATGCACACGGTTATTGATTATATTTTTATTAATTTTTTGACCAAGCTAAATAAAACACCTCGTCTAAATCCTAGAGACTTGTATGGTTTCTTTTATAAGATAATGATGATATCTGTTTCAAAAGCCTGGGAATTGAATAAACCAGATAGTTTAACAATGACGTAATCTACTCGGTGTTTGTTGAGAAAGGACCTTGTCTTGTTGCGATATAGTCTCCAAAACATATTTTAACCATAAACAGTTTCCAATTGAAAAAGCCATTTTTCCCACATCTGTAATAAACTGAGTCACTTCGCTTGTGGCTGTCGATTGTTTAAACAACACGCCGCACAAATAAAAAACTGGTAAATCCTATATTTAACCCAAATGTAATTGGCATAACCGCGTCATTTGGATCAACGAGAAGTGTGTCGCATTTTATTATTTAACGGTTTCAAATCATATTTCGTTTGCATGCCTAAACGTTGAGTGCACCAACTCCACTCAACGAGCAAACAAGTATCTGAATTGCTTTTAACACCGGTACCACTAGTCGTATCTTAACAAGGTGGTATTTTTAGTGTCGAGGTGTCGCAGATAAGAGAAAACGTGCCGTGTCGCACACACCACGATGCTAGTACGACTCCATATTCGCTTAACTTTCCATCTGGACGCACTCCTGGTACTACAATGCAATTAACGGGTCCCTCGTGGAGAGGCGTACTCGCTTTAACATAGATATTGTTTCGATTAAGTGTTTCAAAGTTAGTTTCATTAAGTACCACTAGTCATTAAATTGATCTTGATATGACAGTACTACTTTTGGTCGCTGGTACTCTGGGTCAATGTCTACATGAGGACAATATGATTATTTTCTTTCTCAAAATCTGTTAAAATATAATAAGTATTTTAAAAGTTAGAAATTTACATTCTATTTAGTAAATTAAAACTTAGTTTTATTGATGATAATTCTGCTATTGCGTTAAATTATCATAATTATTGTCAATTACCATACCCATTAATAATATTGAATGTTTTCAACCGTTTTTGTATCATTATGAGACACAAATAGAAACTGTATTTATAGATTTTTAAATGTTACACGAATAAACACAACTATTAAGTCTACACGAACCGTATTACCATAAATTGTAGGCTAGAATATTAGTTAGCGTTGAAATAATTCACAGATACAATGGTAAAAATTAATTAACCGATCGCGCCCATTCGAAGTTAAAAGGTTTTTGAGTGCAATACTCGTTTGATTGCCATCATTACCCTAGTGCATATAAAACGACTCGAAGCAAAAGTAGACCATTATGGGTAAAGATTATTTAATTGTAATTTTTACTGCATTATTTCCGAGAAATTATGTGGTTTTTATCTAAATCGTGTGGTGTAACCTTCGATAAAAATAAGTAATGATAAAAATGTATAAGCACACTTTTAAGTCAATTTGTCTAGTTTTTATTGTACACCAGCAGCGCAACTTAACTGTTAAACGGCGGTTTCTTTTCTGAGTTATAAAATTCTCAATTAGCCGTACGTTGATTAATTGCCAGGCCGTTTCGATAACGAAGGAAACGAAATCCTCATTGGTAACATGTGCAAATCCTTATTGGGCCCGTTGAGTGCAACGCCACCGATTTATTTTCACTTACCTAAACATTTTCGTTTTCCATCCTCGACCTGTTACGTTGAACTTTCACGACAAACACGTACGAGAGGAAATCGGCTTTTAAGGCGTTTGAGAGTTAAAACGATGCTTTTTTAATCAACTTTCGATTGACATGTGCAAATGTTTATTGTTCGTGTTGTGCAATTTTTATGGCCACATTCACTCACAATCCATGTAACGTCGCGATCTGTTTATGTTGTGTTATAAAAATTTATTGTTTACAATATATTCACACCGAGCCATGTGTATTAACGGTTTTCAGAAAAAAAAAACAAGATTGTAGCTGAATGCCAATTTTAAATCGTGTAAACACCAGTCTATTATTATCCATTACCGGTAATGAGATTACGCAAATGCAAGGTTTTAAGGAGTCACCTAGAAAGCAGGCGTGACATTAACTTCAGTGCCAAGGTTAAATGCATTTTCGGTAGGCTTTTTCCTCCGTTGCGGTAACCAATCAATCCTGACATACACAAACAATGCTCTGTTAATCACGACAGGGTGACAATCCGAAATCAACATCGAAACCATCGTTAAGGTGACCGTGCATGAAACGCAATTGGGTCGGAAAATGAAGCTGTTTTAAATTGCGCGTGTAATGGCCATGCAAATGGTTTTCCTTCGATGTTCAATCCGAGGTACTGGATCGGATAATTGATACCGGATTAATGGTGCGCCCACTGTTCTGTGTGGATGTCCAGGAAGTCTTTGCTCTTAGCAACAGATGGTCGTGATATTATAATAATACGTTTTAATCGCATCTACAGATAAACACAAAGGAAAGGTGGTTTTTCGTTTTTAATTGCCGGTCCCCACAAACATCAATAAATTAATGTTTTTTTTATTGGATGCAGGCTTCGACCATCGACGGAAGGCGAAAGGGAGCATGCCTGTTCTGCCAGGAGTACTTCATGGAGTTGTACCTCCTAGCCGAACTTAAGACCATCAGCCTCAAGGTCACAACTGTCGACATGCAGAAGCCGCCGCCAGATTTCCGCACCAACTTCGAGGCGACGCCGCCTCCCATTCTGATCGACCGTGGCATGGCCATACTCGAGAACGAGAAGATCGAGAGGCACATCATGAAAACCGTGCCGGGCGGACACAATCTTTTCGTACAGGTACGTATCCAGTGATGAATTTTGTCAATTGCTCATCGTCTTTTGTTTAGGATAAAGAAGTAGCAACATTAATTGAAAACATCTACACGAAATTCAAATCGTACGTTACAAAATTTGTGTCTGATGGCAAAGAAGACTCCACCCCGAACCCGCCTCTGTTGCACCACCTGGAGAGGATAAACGACTTCCTGGCGAAGCGTGGCACACGATTCCTAACCGGCGACACCATGTCCTGTTTTGATTGCGAGCTTATGCCGCGTCTGCAGCACATCCGCATTGGCGCGAAGGCCTTCCGCAAATTCGAGATTCCGACCAGGCTGACCGCCCTTTGGAGATACATGTCGAACATGTACGAGCTGGAGGCGTTCAGACAAAGTTGTCCGGCCGATCAGGACATCATTAGTCATATTAAGAACCAGCTGGGCATCAAGACGACAGCGAGAATAGAGCTTGAGACGCCCGTGTTCACAACTTCCATTCCTATATTGTCAGAATCATAACTAGTCAGCCTGTATAGTGGATAAAAAAGCTTTAGGTTTTGTTAATATTTTCTACAATGAAGTAAAAAATGAGAATTTAACATTTTTATAAGCGATTTTTTAACGAGACCAGTGCGTAACAAACAATTTTTACTTTTATTTATTTCGCGTTAATATTGACGAGACTTTTATAATGTTTAGGTTTCATGTCATAAAAGGTACACATTAAATCTTTGTTTGTAAATATTTTTAGGATTACATCTAAGAAAATATTCTTAACCTGCTTTGTTTTCTTCTTATAATCGTTAAGTTACTTAAAAATTGCATTTGTATTGGAAATGATTTTTATTATAGAAGCCCCTATGTATTTTTACGTATTTTAAGGCTTAGATGTTAATCAAAACGTTGATATCTAAGAAATAAAGGTGTATAAAATTTAAGCAATTTTTTTATTTATTTTTTATCATACTGTTTTAACATGTAAGTATCGATTAAATTAACACAATTTCGTTACCCAATAATGCTTATTTAGTAAAATGTGCATTTATTTTCGTCAGCATGTATGTTCATGGTTATTCATTCATTTAAGCACGTACCTGAAAACTAACGAAAAACGCCGAAGATCATAGCTAAACAAATTCATTTGCTTAATTTTTATATTTTATTGTTTGTTATCACCCTCTTTTTTTTTAAACAAAACCATACATATTTTTTTCTGTTTCCGACAGACAATTTATTTCTTAATTCAATACTGTATGTCTTGGTTAACTGGTTTTGCAAATTTGATTTCCAGTATCACTTCTTTGATTGTAAATTAATGAAAGGTACAGTCCATGTCAAGTCATAATCTGAATAAAGTAAGGTAAAATATTTTACAAGTAAATTTCGCAGTTTCATCAGTCATAAAAAAAGACAGACAAACTGGAATGGTAAGTGAAAAGTTAAAACAAAAGCTACTCAGAACACCTACTTATACAGTATATGGTATCATTTAAAATTTAAATAAAATTAAATATATTTTAAAATTAGTACCCAAAGGCCTTTTTTCCGTCATATGTGTTTAACGGAATCTGTATTATCTGAATTATATTACTTTGCATATTCAGCTGATTTGTCCTAAATGGCGCCAGCATTCATCAAATAAATTTAAATTAATTGAAGCTCTAAACGAACGAATGTTCGGATTCAGCTAGTTTCACCATAGAAAACCAAGCATCCTTCGAATAATGGGTGCTTTCGATTATTATGAAAGAGTAGTCCACAAGCAAGTATACGTAACAAATATGGGAGCGACACTATTTCGAGCTTCCTTCCCTAGTTCCTTCAATGAACTGTTAATTTGTAACCCAGGATGAAATTTTTGTTATTTATAACACAGAATAAGAATTTCTACACAATTATAAATTAATAACATAAATTATTATTTCCAATATTGAAACATGAACATTTGAATTTTTATTTTATCGATACGTTCTATTTAGAACGTATTGGAGTAGTTTAATATCAGTTTAGGAGCATGTGAACTGATATTGAAAAACAACTAATGTCATTTATTTGAACATATCACATTTTACAAAACAAACTGCAAAAAATCATTTGGTTTATCTCATTTCAATTCAAGTTTCAAAAATATCTCAAAAACAACAATAATTAGTCTATTGTGTATGATTTAAAAATTTTCTTAAAATAATGTTAATATATTACAAAAACATTTTTTATTGAGGGCAAGTTTTGTAAACAATTTTTATTATCTCCGATTAAAGAAATTCTTATTCATTAAATAGTACATATGAGATATGAGATAACAACAAATTTAAATTAATTATTAAATTATAATTGTTGATAGATCAATATTGATTCTTCTTGTAATTTTATATTATAGAAATTTAGGTTACAATAATAATTAATTTACTCTTTTTAGGATCCGTTATATGGCTTCATTCAAATTTCCCGCCTTTTTATGACAACGTAAAAACAGTGGAAAGCTCAATAAAAACGTCAGAAACGGAACCCGAGGTGAGAATCAACCTATGTATGACGTTAACAAACCCGCCACCAGTTATCGTAACAATTGACGATTGCCCAGGGTACCCGTGCAAACAACTGCCATATCAATGGTGCCGTGACCGGGTGACACTTCCCAATTCACTCAAATAAATTCCAAGTCATGATACACACGTAGTAATTCGTCCCGGAAAAATGTTTCACGTGTCCCGCTTCGCCCTACGGTCATGTACCGGCAAAAGGTATGTCAGCGTTTTCGCGCCGGAGATGGTCCTCAGCGAGGACAATGTCAAGAAAACAATGGCCCAATTTCAAACCATCAGACCCATTAAACAGTGTCAAGCGACGGCTAGGAAGGCCGCTGTTTTGGTTCCGATTTGCGTCATGGACGGAAAGGTGTCGCTATTGTACACACTCAGAGCGGCCGGTTTAAAATCGCATAGGGGACAAGTCAGTTTTCCTGGGGGTAACCGTTAATGAATTTTACGAACGTTGAAAACATAATTGATTTGTATATATTAATTTCAGGTATGCAAGATGAACTAGACCCAACTTTAGAATACACCGCACTTAGGGAATGCCAAGAAGAATTGGGAATCGATCCTAGCTTCGTGAAGATTTGGGGTCCAGGTAACACGCTCATATCCAGGCACGAAACATCAGTTATGCCTGTTGTTGGTGAAATAAAAGGTAAACTGGATTTGAGCAGGCTACGCGTGAATCCTAAGGAAGTTGAAGAAGTATTCTGCGTATCACTAGAGGACCTGTGCAATCCGAAGCTAATCCGACATACGCAATTTAGGGGGGCTTTTTCAGCCCCCGTGTTTTTGGGCGGGCAAAGAAGGATATGGGGCTTGACCGGTATTATCACAAACGTGTTTTTGCAATGTCTTTTGCCAAGAGAGGTGTACAAACATAAGGTCAACTATGTTCCCAATGTTAGCATCAAATCAAAAAATTATGGCAAACATATCTAGGCAATTTTATCAACATTTCAACTTACTAAACCGGGTATTGATGTTTTGTCAAATCTAGTACAATTATTGTGGTGTAGGCTCTCTTATGTATATTAATTAAAATAAGATATGAACAAATTTAGCTTCATTATAACTGTTTACCTGAAATACGTACCAATTTTAAATCCCAAAGATTTTAATTATCATTGTATATTTTTACAATATTTTTGACCAATTGTACATATTTTGCGGATATATGGAGTGAATTTGTAAAAAAATAATAAAATTTTGACAATAATTAACGTGTTTATATTATCCACCCACCTTATTTTTATAAATAAAGACTTAACACCTATTTCTGAATGTATTCAGATAAGAATTTTTATCTCAAATTAAATTAATGACTAATTAAAAAAAATATATTTTTAAGTTGTGGAAAAAATATAATAATACTTACATATTTATGTTTTGAAACAGCAGTCGGCAACCAACGGCCCGCCACCCTTGTTTTTGCCGCCCGCGGCTCCTTTTGTTACTAAGTTGCCCTTACCTGCCAAAAGATTGCCGACCGCTGTTTTAAACTATAATAAACAAACTTTAATTGATAAGAAACTATCAACTAACTATTATTAACAACATTAACATGCGCATAAGTAATTATAATGAATTTGTCTACGTTGTGATTCAGATAAACAAACATTTCCCATCCAAATTATTTATAAACTGGGCTGTTTCTCACTCACAACTAGATCATTAAATTGATTGATGTCAATTAGTTTTTTTCTAGTTTTAAAAATAGCTTATTATGAAGACTGTTATGATTTTGTTTATTGTTCTACCAGTTTTCATTTATGGAGAAGAAATATGTTTGTGCAACAGGATTATGGCACCAGTTTGCACGACAACAGGCTTGACTTTTGGCAACACTTGTGAATTGAGGTGCTATAATAAAAAGTACGAGACGAATTTGGAAATAGCTTTCAATGAACCTTGTACTGACTCTAATTACTTTTATTATAAATGACATCATTGAATGTTTGTGCATTAAATTATGAGTATTATTCATACCAGTGTTTAATATTAAATGTAAGTACAACTTAAAACTTGTTTTAACTTTAAAAATATATTTAAATATAATATGTATGTACGGATATGAAATAAATTACCTTTCAAATTAATATTTTCTTTATTTTTTCCAATAAAGCATATAAAAAAACAAAAAAAAATATTTATTAAAACAATTTAAAATTTGGCTCTGCTTTCTTTGGCAATCAGAACCTTTTCAACAATTTTAGATCTGTTCTCCAATAACGCTTTCTGCTCAGCATCTATTGTATCTGATTTCAGATTTCTTAAGAGGAAGTGATGAATGAACAGTCTTAAACTTTCACGGAACATCTTTAGTTTGTCGGACAGTGCAACTTTTTCGAACACGCCCAAAATTGCTTCAACATCATTATGCAACAATATTCCAAGTAATATTTGTCGAATAAATCGCAGAGTTATTTTATCCAGTTCGCTAAATTCAACAATCTAAAAATAATAGAATAAAATTTTGTAATCTGTTATGTAATCATTTTATTTACCTTTAATGTGGAAATTGGCAATCCTTTTTCTATAAACAAGTGAGTCAACAGCTTTGCCAAATTCGATATTTGAGAGCCTGAGTGTTCGTTTAAAACTTTTAATTTGTCCCATATGGAATATTTTATGGTCATCTAAAAGAAACATTGTAAAAAATAAACTAACAATAATTAACCTTGTTACCTGAAACTTTCTGTCATATTCACAGAACTTTTGTGCCAATACTGAATAATAAGGATTATAAACCTTCTCATGAAGACAACAGTGTAAAATAACGTGAACTATTTCCCGTTCCTGTTGATTTTTTAATCCAAGTTTTAAAAGTTTTTCAAAAGCATCTAAGTAGTCCTAAAATCATTTGAAATGTATTTTTACTCCGAAAAATATGCTTATTTATACTAGGTAACATAGTAGTATCCAGTGGTAAGATTTCATTCATTTTTTGGTGTACACTTTAGAGTGTAATAAATGAATAAAATTTCAGACAAACATATTAAGTATAATAGTCAATATCATTTTTTTAACTAATAAAGAATTGGAAATCCACGACGATCTAGATATTCATTGACTCATCTTGGCATTGATCTAATGAGGTAATCAGTTTCGTCCTGGTGCTTAATTCCGTAATACACCACTTGATGCTGAATGGCGACGTCTTTCTGAATCTCCAGCAAGTCTTTCATGATGTTCTTTTTACTAACAGCATTTGAAATAAATGAGAGAATTCTTTGACAAACAACCTTCAAAATGTAATAATTGTTTTACTCATATAGACAAGTTTCGTTAAAATTTGACCACTGGATCTACTTTTTGTCACTGAGTATATTTCATACCTCTGCTGACATAATAATACAAAATATATTCCTTCTAGTATCCGTATTCATTCTTTGTTTTCGAGCCAGTTCCAACAGTTTCGTTGAAAAACCCTCAGATTTATTCTGATTAATTTTCTCACTGGTTTCAGAAATGTTGCCTGTCCAAGCTGAGCCAACAACCCACCATTTTCCTCTTTCATCAGCTACAATAACATTATTACACTTCAAATAACAAAACATGTTAATATTTTACCTTTCAGTAAGTCGTCCAATGAAATATTTAGCTGTGATATATAATTTCCTTTCCTGATAAAACCTTTCATTATTTTTTTCAGATGTTCAGAATATGACGTGTCGTAATTCGGTATTTTGGTCACATTGTTATTTTTTATCGCCAGAAGAATATCCAACATAAACTTGATCCTAGAACTGAACCCCACAAATTAGACGAACTATCAATAAAAAATATGGCAACTTACTTATCTCTAGTAGCCTCAGAAACACTTGCAGCCTGTTTCTGCAGCTTCAATATTAAATTTTTTAAAGCCAGAGGGTCATCTTTTCTTAATCCAAAGCCAATGGCTTTGAGAATATGTAAGATGCACTCCACATCTTTCTCTTCAAACTTCTCAGACAAACGGTCCAAAACTTCGTAGACCAATTTGGAATCAAACAATTTAAAATTGTATAATTGTGCTATCACGTTTACGGTGTTATCCAACATTTTATTTTCTACAGGATGCCCATCTCTGTGGTATTCATCGAATTTTTTGACAATAGTTTGCAAAAAATGTGCTCCTACTTCAGTGCCTACGTTCGCATGTAGAATTGTGATAAGCAAAACGTGTTCCATAAGCAGTCTTTCTGGTGTGATTACATTCGAAATTACTGATTCCATTACTAAAGAAGTAAGCGTATCATTCATGTCGTTTCTGCTATTGTTCATATACAATTCTTCCATCTGTGACGCAATACTATGCATGTTACTTTCTGCTAATCTATTGAGGAGACCTGCAATGATAAAAGTGTTTGTTTGTTTACTTGTGATTTTATGTTGGATTTACCTTTGATTTGTTTTCTTAATCTGCTTAATTTCTCCGATCTTTTTTTATCAGACTCAGAAGTTCCTGCTTCCATTTTTGCTCTTACTGCAGGAGGAATGTATTTTTGTTCATTATTCTAAAAATAAATTATATATTGCAAATCCATTATTGTTTTTAACTGACTTACAGTTATAACGGAACCATCTTTTCCTCTTAATCGTCCGTAAATATCTTCCCAGGTTCCATCTGGATTCATTTTAGACTTTGATTTACTGATTTCTTCCTTATTCTCACTATCTAAATTATCCTCATCAGAGTTGTCTGCTAGTACATCTGCATCAGAATTTTCTTCAAGTTCTTCTGTGTCTTCATCAGAACTGTCATCTGCAAACTTGACTTTCTTTTTGCTTTTATTCACATTTCCATTAGATTTTTTTCTCTTCTTGTTTACTAATTGTTCACTACCATCAGAGTCCCCATGTTCTACATCATTATCTGATTCAGTAATATCTTTTTTATTAATTCCTGCTTTGAACTTTAAATCAGCTTCGTCTGAACTGTAGTCTTCCTGCAAGTCCTCTTCATTAATATCTTCATATTCTTCCTCTTCACCTAAATCTAAATCTGATTCATCATCTTCATTTAAAAGATCTTCAAAATCATCTAATCCATCATTTTCATCATCAAATTCTTCCTCGTTATTTTCTGAGGTATCTTGGTTATTTTGGTTTATCTTAGATTTTGATTTGATTTTTGAACCAGTCATTAAAGCAAAATCTTCGTCGAAATCGTCGTTTGCATTTAACAGTTCCTTTTCAGCTTCAACTGCATCCTTCATATGTTCACTGTCACACACTTCTAATAAATCTGTAATATAAACATTCATTCATTCAGACTATGGAAATTAGAATGCGTATATTAAGCTATAGATAAAACATTAAGAATTAAACATTTTAAATATGTCTTTAACTACTTATACTGTACTATTATGACCTGAAGATATTTTAAATTAAAATTACCTTAAGAGTTTTTGAATTCTGAACAGAGTCATATACATGTCCTATAGGATATATTCAAATATTGGCGGATTTTTTAAGTCACCACAAGTGGCGCCCTCACATGCGCCTTGGAGACGCGCAGAACATTGTACGTTTATTAATTCAAACACTGCTTGTCACAATGAAATAATTTATTAAACAATTAAAGTTTCTTATGTAACCAATCGTTTGACCTTGATTACATTTGATACGACCAAGACAAAATGCCGAAAGAAAATAAATCAGAAGGAACACTTTATAAACTAGAGCCGGAAACTGAACTCAGATTGGAAGTTGACAAAGATGAGAAAGTTTTCGTGAAGTTGAAGAGCGGCTTGGCTGAAAACTTTGGTACTGAACTGGTAGAAGGAATAATATACGAATACAAGCCAACATCTAAAACTGCCATATACACCTGGCACGGATGTACGCTTGAAGTTATTGGAAAACCCGCATCTATATACATTGGAGTAAACACTCCAATGTGGCAGTACATGAATTGTCACTTTGCATTGGAGAATCTAAGAGTCGATGCGGCTAAAAATCACACAAACGGACCGAATGCGATGATTGTCGGTGGCAAAGATGCTGGTAAGTCAACATTTTGCAGAATATTGTTGAATTATGCAGTTAAGTATTCGCGCAAACCTATGTACGTAGATTTGGATATCGATGAGGGACAAATAGCAGTTCCTGGTACAATTGGTGCGTTATACGTAGATAGACCATCTCCAATAGGAGAGGATTTCGTTCACGATGCGCCGCTAGTGTTCCATGTTGGGAATAAGAGGAAAACGATGAACTATACCCTTTTTACTCTATTAGTTAGGCAACTAGCTGAGGTAATTAGAGAAAGAAAAGAGCCAGTTAAATCGTCCGGTGTCATAATCAACACCAGCAGTTGGAACATGGAGAAGGATTATGAGCAATTCTTGCACATGGTCAGGGAATTTGCAGTGGATGTTATCCTCGTTATGGACAATGAGAGGCTTGAACACATGCTCAAAAGGGACGTTGCCAGCGATGTAAATGTAATTGGATTGCCGAAAAGCGGCGGAGTGGTTCAACGCACTGAAAAAATGAGAAAGGAAGAAATAGCTGAACGCATTAGGGGATACTTCTACGGATATGTAAAGGAGCCGCTATATCCGCACAGTTTTAAAATGAATTGGGCCGATATTCAAATATATAAAATAGGCGACAACCCAATTCCTCAATCTTGTTTGCCGTTCGGAATGAAAGAGGAAGATTATTCGACACGCTTAGTACGTGTTTTGCCTAATAACCATATTTTAAATCATTTGTTGTCCGTTTCAATGTGTGAACAAGTTTATGGAGGCATCATTACAGACAATGTAGCAGGTTTTGTCTGTGTCATAGACGTGGACTGCGAGGAACAAACGGTTACTTTGCTTTCTCCTGAGCAAAAACCTCTTAGAAATAATATATTGCTACTGTCAGAAGTACAGTATATGAACTAATGATATTTTTTCGAATTTAGTTTTAGAATTAATTTTGCTTTAAATATGTTAAATGCTTTGATTGTTTCTAAATTTATTAAATAAACAATTTCCAATATTTTGGATTTTATTTATAAATTTCACTGATTTGTATTTTCTGTATAATGTATTTACATTAAAAAAATATTTAAGAATTTTCTGCATTAATAATTATTAATAATAACTCATTTTTGCTCAAGTTTGAGTAATAATTATATGAAGTATTAATAGAAATAATTTAAACATAGAATTAAATTGGATTCCTCTACTAATTCTAATTAAATATAAAGTAATTTAATTGGAAATTTAAATTAATAATAATTAATTTAAAGTATTTATGATAAATTTTTAATTGCAATTACAATTATTCTAGAAATCTTACAGATTATTAATTAAACAAATACCTTTTAGTAAAATGTGAATATTTTATCATAAAAAATTTATAAAAAAATTCAACTTACATCCTAAACCATCTTCAATAAAAGATTTGGGTATGCCTTTTGACTTTCTCTTGTTTAAATTCAATTGCTTTTCTAATTGTTTTATGTTCCTTTCTTCAATTTTGTTTGCTTCAATCAGTTGTAATCTTCTCTGTTTCTGCATTTCTTTTTCAAGATTCTTTTGCTCTTTTTGTTCCTTTTTTCGTTGTTGTTCCACTGACAAACCCTAAAAGTAATAATTTTTATCGAACATTCTTGGTGATTGTAAAATAAAAACATTTACCTGGACAGGTTTCTCAGAAATACTTTCATTCTTCAAAACAGTTTTTTTAGGAATAGAATTGCTTTCCTCATCATCTTTGTTTGGATTTACGACATATTTACCTGGTTTATTCCTAGTTGTATACCATTCATTCTTTTTCGATTTTTTTTCTTTGCGTTTTTCCTTTCTAAGCTGTTTCCTCGTTTTTACTTCATTTTGTTGTGGCACTTTTGTATGATTCTTAAATTTCGCTCCCATTTTAATTAATAAATATTCTCTTTGAACTGTAGGACAACAATAAAAATGTTTTTAATATCATGTGAAAAAGTGAGGTTAACTATGTAGTTTTGAATAACCTCAAAATTTAAAGTTATGTACATAACAAAATATAAAATAATTTAGAATTTAATAATTTAAATAATTTAAATTTAAATATTTTAAATTATTAATATATTTTATGAAGATAATATAAAATATGAAATGAATATTATGAAAAACCTTCTAGAAAGAAAACTGTAATTGAGAGCCTAAAATTTATAACTTGTTCGCTAGATGCCAGGAAATACTTCATGTATTCAAATACTACATTAGTATTAATAGAATATATATTTAAATCCTTTTTACATTATTATTTTATTAATTTTATTAATTTGTTATACTATTATTACTAATTATTTATTATATGTAAAGTAACTTTTCATTTACATTTGTCTTGTTAAAAGTGTACTTTTAAAAATCCATATTATTGTCAGTTATTCAGTATGTCTGATAACAACAATACAGAAATATAATTATTTATTAGTGTGTCTAGTTAGTTATTTATTAATACTTAAAAATTCAAGGGCAACTATAAAATAAAATAACCATACGTACATTTAACCTTCCTTTATTTAGTATCTAGTAACATATCTATTATTTCCAATAACTTCTAAACACCTTTTTTTATTGATTTTAGTAGTTGTTCAATATAATCGTTCGATATTTCTTTGCACTGATTTTGAACTTCTTCGTAGAGTTCATTTAAATTTGTTAGTCTTTTTGCATGGATTTTCCGCTCAATTTCATCCTAAAGATTTTCAATTGGATTAAGGTCTAGGTGCTGACCAAGACATTACACATACTTCTTGAAAACGGAACCATTCTTTAACTAACTGAGACGTGTGTTTTGGATCGTTATCGTGCTGGAAGTTTCACCATAAACTCATGTTATCTTCAGCAAATGGAAGCATATGATTGTCCAGAATGTCACGATAAATTAAATGATCCATGCCAAACCCAAAAAAACATCCCCAAACCACAACGTTTCCAATAGGTCATAATGTACTTAGGGTCATACCTTTCATTAATCTTCTCATCCATGAAATAAAATAATTGGAACAGACTTTCAAGGGAAACCACGTGTTCTCTTGAAAAAAAAGTATTCTTGCTGGTCTATTTGTTAAAGAAAAGAAGTGCTTCTTTGCTGATTTTCTACCATAGAGAACAGCTTTTTTTAGTATTCGTTTTATGGTAGTCACCAACATACATTTATGTGGGATGCACTGATGAAAGGGCCGCGAACAGCAAACATTTTTATTTTCCTGTCTACGGCTCTGTTAGACCTACGTTTTCTACCAATTTTGGGAACACCTTCCAGTGTATTTTTTCTGTTAAAATTGGAAATGGTCCTAGAAATAATCAATTTGTTTAAATTTAAATCGACTACAAATTTACTCTGCTTTTCACAATTCCGTAACTTTTCTACAATTTATTGTTTAATTTTTATTGATATGTACACCTTCAGACATTTTTACGTATGTCGGAAGCAGAAATAAATTAAAAAATCAACTGTATTGAATATATGGTTTAGTTGCTTTACTTATAAACCCTGCTCGAAATAAAAAAAGTTTAGACTAATAATTTTAAAATGTATAATTTTAAAATGAATTTAAATTAAAAAGAATCGTTCTTTTTATAAAATGGTTTTGTTTTTTAATTTGTTGCTCTACATATAAACGATAGTGTATATGAGACTGAAGTAACAAAGGAATACAAATATATGTATATTACAATCAAAAGTCTTAAGAAATAAGACTAATGTTTTTAATTGTTTTGTAATTGTATTTTTTTATTTAAATTTGTTGGGTACACCTTTCGCTTTGATTATTACAGCGATTCTTTTTCTAAGACGTCTAGGTTTACGTTTTATATCATATTGGGGACCCACATCTTTCTTTTTAAAAAATGTCAGATGCTGGTGGTGGAATTGAGATTTTGCGATTGGACGCTTCATTCTACGTACCACCTTAATTTAGTTTGATTTAAACCTAAATAGAGAAATGACTGAAAACTACCCCTAAATGTGTAAATGTGATTAAAGAGTTTTATTCCACTTTTAGGGAGTACCTTATGCAGTGGATATAATAAGTGGGTTCTGACTCAAAACTATCCCTAATGAATGCCCTCAAAGATCCTTAGTATGAGGATGCATTTAGGGATGATTTTAGTGTTAAGATGAATAGTTGGTGTTGACTTCATCAGAAAGTAAGTTGGCATTTTGTTATCAGGCAGTTTTTAATTTTTAAACATTAATGTTATTTAAAAGTATAATAGCAAAGATCATACAATAAATTTATCGGACAAGAATGCATTAGTGATTCTTAGAGCAGCCAGAGTCGGGAGAAGTAAAAATATTAAAATACCCAAAAAAATTAAATTTGTTGCCTTGGGTAATTGACATTAATTAAATAATAATAATAACAACAATAACAACGTGATTTTTTTATTTATAGCTTTTCCTGCATGTAAACCGTGTCACAATTCTTTGCGTTAATCTTATTGGTATATATAATAAGCAATAAAAAACATCTCAAATTTGGGCTACTTTTGTATTTTTTTTTAATACAACACTTTATAGACTACGTGTTTACATATTTACTTTCTTTTTATTTTGATTAAGACAAAGGTTATACGTTTTATATGTCCAAAAGCCATTGTAAGTTTTATGACATATTTCATAAAATTTATTTAAGTTTACTTCTAGTTCTAACACAAACAACACAAAAATAAAAAACGGATATTGATAGCAATTAAATAAAATAATAATATTCATAACAACAACAAGTATAACACCCTCTAACATCAGTGACAAAAACATTCCTCTACCCCACAGCACACATTCGCGCACAGAAGACGAATGTTTACTAAAACTATCCGATAACTTAATATCAACATGCCCTTTGATGACATCAATAGCAACTGCCCAACTACCACTTTTGATCATTAAGGGATAGTTTTGATCTAGAACCTGTTTTATTTCTTTACCAACCTACATTTGAAAATCCACTCCTAATAGTCGTGGTTCTCACTAGTCCATCAACTTTAACAGAACTATTTCTAAAGGGTGGGCCACGAAAAATTTGCGTTTTAAAATTGCTATAAAAAAAAGAAAAAATATTTTTCAATGATTTTGCCTTTATTGAAATGCCTCAACATTCCGGCCACACAAAATGCGTTGAAAAAGTGGGTCGACAGAATCGGCTATTGCAAGGCCTGCCGCGGCAGCCATGTGAATGAAGTGGTGTTCCATCATTAACCGGAATATTGAGGCATTTCAATAAAGACAAAATATTGATCAGTTTTTTTACAACAATTTTAAAACGCCAATTTTTCGTGGCCAACCCTATATAAGTCGCGGCTTCAAATACGATCACTAAAGCCCAAGTTATTTTTCTTTCTCGGTTGTTTTCCTAATATCATGTGTCCCTGTTTGCACAAAACGTTTTGCGGTGCCCAGTGAGATCGGTTTTTAGCTTTGGTAATTTCATTGTGGGATTTGCCAACACTCAATCCTTTTAATTCAGTTATTTTTTACATTTTTGAAATTTAAGACAAAAGCAGACTAATGTGTTTTGAATGAAATCGTTTCAATTTAATAGTTTCTTTAATATCATTTTATTGTCCTATTTTTTTAAATTTCAATTAGTTTTTAATCAATTTCAATAGCAATAGGAACATCATTAAACAAAGAAGGAATCGTTATTAAAGTGCATATTCAATTATAAAATAAGTATCAAAGAATAGACGTTAATTTCAATAACTGCAAATATTCAATTCAAACGTAAATAAAAAGACACAGATGCGATTTATTTCATATTTATTTAATAATATACACAAAATACATTCCTCGTTTCATTATATTACATGCCTTCTAAACTAGCTTACATATAAAATAAATACAGTAATAAATACTTATCGTTAGGGGGATGATAAACATCAAATTTTTGGTATTTATTTAATGCAGTAATACTGAATGGGTATTGGTTAAACATATTTTCTCGGTGCGCCTCTTAACAGTCGAGTTGTTAGACAAAAATTCAGACAAACTGCTGCTTTGAGTGGTACCGGAATAGTCCAAGTGCCGCTTCTTTTTCTTCTTGCATATCCATTTAAATGGCGGCAAGGACCTGTATAAAAATTATTTCAATATAAATTATGTAGAACTACCTAAAAAATATTTACCATAAAGTTCGACAGGTTTGGGTGGAAAGCAGACAGTAAATTATGGGATTGGCGGCCGAGTTTAAGAACGCCAAGCTTTGCACGAAAGTGGCGATCGCCATCGTTGTTTGCGATTCCTGAATGTGTCCGTAAACTTGAAGCAAATCGAAAATCATGTACGGACTCCAACAGATGATAAAAGCTGAAAATAAAATAAAACAGGTTACATGTAGGTTGAGGAAATGTGCTTAGCGTTTACGCTCGCAATTTTATCGAAATTATGTTATAGCACTTGTAAAGATCGTGTGGCTCGTGTAGATAAAAAAGTCGATGGTGGTTTTCTTTAATAAAAAAAAAATGAATAAAGTTGCTTATTTGACATTGTTTATTTGCTCGGGTTTCCCGGAAGCGCGAATAAACCCGGAATTCATCTGCGAGAAAGCGGGAACGCGTGGGTTTTATGTCGATAGAGAAATTAACCTATTTTTAAGATGCACTCTTTTATATCACACCATTTTTGTCTTTCAACTTGAAACTTTTCATTATATTGTATGTGGATTACTCACCACTAACCATGATGAATGATATTTTAATGGTTTTTATTTTTGCTCTCGGAAATAGACCACGAGAACTTGCCCTTTTGGAATTGTCAGAACCTAAAACAATTACACATATTAATTGTTTGACCATATTTTTAATTGTTACCAAGTCTTCCGTTGGACGAAGATTTTTTGGCATGGTGGAAGGCGACTTCGTTACTTTTAGTCCAAATAGTAATTATTATTATAGCGTAACAAGTGCTTATTATTCCTGTTGGTATAATTAAAACTGTCAGACATGCTAAAGTTACATAAATTTTCAAGTATATTATGTCCATATCAATCATCCAACATTGCATTCGACCTATAATTTAATTAATTATATCAAATTAATCAAATGAAATAAATTAAAATATATTAATACCTTGAATGTCTCGCTCTTTAAAAATGTACAGCATAGGAGAAGACAAAAAAGCGCTGGAAATCCATGCTGAAATTATCAAACACTTTGCCCTCTTCCCTAAAAAATACTAATATGTATTTAACGTAAGTGTGCACAACGATTAAATAAATGTCATTGAGTATTTGTTTTATTACTTACAACTTTGAGAGAACTTCATGGGATGTCTAATCGCATTGTATCTATCGATACTCAAAGCTACTAGAACATAGGTTGATGCATAAATCACAAGAACCTAAAATATATTGAAATACATTACGCCTGAAAATAGTTCATATTCAAATTTTGAAACTAGAGCAAATTATTACTATCAATAAGACGGTTTCTGGATTATTTCAACGTTAGTAAATTGAGAGTGACTGGATAGAAGATAAAAGCGGTAAATTTCTTCCGCAAAATAAAACACCAAATTGACTTAAAAACTTCTCAACTTTTAAACACTCTATAAATTTTAAAACTGGAATATCAATAATTATTATGAAATATGGAGGTTAATGAAAACGTCAATAGGTTTGATGGAATGTTACGTGAACTTGATCAAGAATATCATAATTTACGATGTAAACTATTTACAATATATTGTGCTCTGTTTATTTTCATTATCTGTCGTCGATTTTTAGATTTTATTATTTCCTGTGGGCGAGAATATATAAATGTATCCTGTTTATGATAAACACAACAATTTTTATATTTACTTGTTAAAATTCAAGGGTACAACATACATACACACAATTGATGAAAATAGATTCAAAGAAATACTATTTTTGTATATACTAATCGCATTTGATTTTCCTTGAATCTATTCATCAAAAATATGTAAAGGGAGAAATACAAACCTGCAAAAATTTAATAATCTTGCATGCAATATTGCCCGCATACCAACCTATTGTTATCTTCCATATTACATCAGTCGGTATATTTATTAGTCCAACAGTAAAATCTAAAAAATAATAACAATATTGCAGTTAAATAACTTAAATATACTTTATATATTTTTTTCATATAATTTTTTGCAGGTTTAAGTGTCAAAAAGATATAATTTACGAAAGCGTGGTCCAAAATGTACACGAGATGATTTAAACCCATATTAGATACATAATTCCATAAATTTAGTCCAGATAAACACAATTAAACTGTCATGCAAAATCATTTTATGATTAGATTAATTTACATCTCACGTACTTTTAAAAAAAATCGCATTGAATTGAATGTAAATTTCAACGAGGAGTTTACGAACGATAAAATTTAAATAATAAAACAATACAAAAGAGTTTATATATTAGTTGAGACGGCCTCCCATTTTCTGTACAGTCCAAAATAAACCCGAATAAAATAATCATTAGAACCCTTTACAACTCAAATAAACTTATTGGGAAAGAAAAGTTCTCGCGACACCGTTTATGTCCCGGATAAAACTTTCACCATACACTCACCTGCGAATGCCAAATTGATGATGAAAAAGTTCATGCGGCTCTTCCTGTGCTTCCCCTTGATTAATGTGTACATGAGCAACAAATTACCAACCACGGTCATAACGAACAACAGACATAGAACTGGAAACTGGTACGACTGAAAAAAAAAAAAAATAATTAAATCTCCCGCCTTATGTAACAGGTTATGTGTCGTCAATTCATCAAACTAAAACAAATGATTTTATTTCACTGATAATAAGTCCCCGTGCCAGTTAACAAAAGACCCGATTTGTAGCTATAATCCCGCATCATTAGTCATATGATGGATGCGTCCGTCCCGAAATAGAATTAATAAAAATAAAATAAAATCAATGTGACACGCACAGGCTATTTAGATAACAACCAGTTCATCCCCGTAATCTAGAAAAATAACACCGACGCAACGAACCATTTTCACCACCTTTTCGTCGCGATAAACGTGTGCGGAAACATTCGTAATTGAAACGGACGTTTCGCACGGTGTTTTGCGCAATTATAAACTTAAATTACGCAAAGCAAGGATTTAGTACGCGAGGGAGACGTTTTATTGTTCGAAATACTCAGGAATTCAGCTTGCAAAAAATACAACGAAATTTATTTCGCCCCTTGGGACTTGTTAACAAAGATTCGGATTTAGTCTAAAATTGTTCGTGATGTTTTCATAAACTTAGTTTCAATTTAAAAATGAGCTAATTCAGTTTATCTACACAATCGGGTTTATTTTATTTTGGATGTTATGATTATGGCGAATGCGCAGGTTTAAACAGACGAGTCCGATCCCAATCCCATCTATAATTACAATTCACACATTTTGTCGCCCGAAGAAATATTTATCGCTCACCGAAAAGCAGAATTAATTTCCATTTCCCGTTTATTCGTTTCCATTTCCGGGAAATTCGAGGCCCGGGGGCAGATTCGAACCGGCCCTGTAAATACAAATTACTGACGTCGGAACATTATCACGCATTACCCATTCCTCACACTTTCCCGTCCAATAAAACTAAGAGCCTCCAAAGGTGAGATTGCAGAACGACGAGTTGATGCAAGTACATATTTTACTTTAGGATTTTATTTTTTGCATCAGTTTCGAATCATTATTCTATTTTGTAAATTTATCGATTTCGTATTGTTGGAGCGGGTAAGAAAAGCGGGTAGGCAAATTAAAGGAGACATTAATTATAATAAAAGGTTAGGGGAAGTAATTATAAAAAGTCTAAGGTTGCTTTAGATATTATGAAGCAGCTTGTTTTGCTATTGTTCAACTGTGAAGTTTATTTTCGAATCTGTTCTAACAACATCAAACAGTTTGTTTGTTACATATGCAGATGGTAGACTGAAAACAACTAAAACTGTATGCAAAAATTGAATTTACTGGGTTGAGTTCATTACATTATCTGACTGTTCATCCATTTCCATAACTTACATACGTTTGTCTAGCCAGATAAAAAGCTGTCAAAGAAGTGGTTTTCAATTTTATGGTGGTCCCAGTGTCTGGAAAAACGCATAAATTTAAATGTTTCCCTCAAAAATCTCATTTAATCTGATCTTGAATAAAAAGATACGCATTCGCCATTTTTGAACGCCATTATATTCAATATTGAAAAACTTATAATAATAATAATTTAATATTATTTTTATATAAGAAATTATAATCATTCAGTGAAAGTTGGTGGATTACAGTTAAATAATACTATAGTTTTTTATGTAAAAAATTATGATTTTTTAGTGAAATCGTGTGAGATTGTTTTCATAAATGTATTTTATTACGGAATTCACGCTTAATGTAAACTCTTCCATAACTAGTGAGGCTCAGTTAAACAATATTATAGTTATTTAAATGAAAATTAACTGTTACCCAATAATGGTATTTCAACAAATTAAAATATAAAAGAATGTAGAAGTTATAAAGGTTCTAAAATACGTTTGTTGTCTTACGAGGTGCTTCTTTAATTTACAATATTTTCAGAATTTCGCACAAAAGTATTGGTTTAAACAGAAGTTATTTAATAAAATCTAAAATAAAATTATATTAAAACTTCAAAAATGGCAGTAGCGGTGACGCACCTGCAAAAATATACCTTAAATTTCAGTGTATGCTAGTTCACTTTATTCTAAACAAAGTAATTTTTATTTCTACTTTTGCTCGAAATAAAGTGTATTTGCGAGAAATTTTATTGCACTATTTTATTCAAAGGAAATCTGTTGTTGTGAAGCACACACGCAATTCTTGCGATAACAGTGCTCTGTTAGATACGACATGCAGAGACTGGTTTCGATGCTTTAAAAATAATGATTTTGAACTTGAGGATAAACAATGTTCTGGCGCATTTGAAGATAAATAATTGGAAGAGATATTTGTTTAAGACCGATGTCAAGCGATGGCAGAACTTGTAAAAACATTACAAGTAGTTAATAGTTAGTTAATATGAGTTAATAGTTTCAAGCCATTTAAAAGTGTTAGGAGTCACCCAGAAGCAAGGACAGCTTTTGTGTCGTGTTTGGCAATGAAAAGTGGATACACTACGGTAATATAAAGTGTAGAAAATCGTGTTTGGCGACGAAAAGTAGATACACTATGGTAATCGTGGAGTAAACTCGGACATGTATGAACATCGTTCGTTAAACCAGATATTCATGGTTCGAAGCTTCTTTTCTGCATTTGGTAAGATCTGCAGGGTGTAATTTATTATGAACTGCTCAAACCGAATGAGACTATCATGGGAGATTGCTATCCACTTCAACTGATGCGTTTGAGTCGTGCCCAAAAAAAAATCGACCGCTATACGACAAGAGAATCGACAAGTAGATTTTGTTACATGACATTTGCCCCATGTTGCAAACACTGAAACCGCTTCAACTGGAAGTTGTACACCACCCACTGTATCACCTGACATAGCCACTTCCGATTTTCACCTATTCCATTCGATGGCATATACCCTTGCTGAACAACTATTTTTACGAAGATATTAAAGAATGGATCGATTATTTGATAGCCTCAAAAGGCATATGGTTTTTCCGACGAGGAATTTGTATGCTACCAGAAAGATGGGGAAAAGTAGTGGCTAGTGATGGCCAGTACTTTGAGTGAAATATTTTTGTTCCTTATATTTTAAATAAAATAATAATAATAATTTGTTAGAAAACAGCAATGGTTATAACACATGTTGTGTTTTGTGTTTAGTCAAAGTATAACTTGCCAGAAAACAAATTATCAAATAAACTACAAAATGAGTATGAGTGGCCAAATAATAATCGTTGGCCATACCTCAGAAACTACTAATCGAATAAGTGTATAAACAAATATAATAAAAATTTAATTTATGTAAATAAAAATGGATAAACTATCTAAAAAGAATCTTCTTTACCACATCTTCCTTATTTTATACCTTTTTTACATCAGAGACTAATAAAACAAAATGTAAGCTGTTCGAAATTAAATTAGATGCAGATCCTGATCACAAACTATGATCAACTTATATAAACGGTTAGTAAGGGAATTAAGGATTCTGTTCTTAAATTAGACTTACCTAATTTTGTGACAAATATTTTGTTCAAATTATTAACACATTCGAGTTATCAAAGATTAAACTATATATAGAATAGTTTGGCCATAATTCGTAACTTAGATGTAGTGACATCAATTCGTTAAACATAATCGAAAGACTTAAAATAGAAGATATTTGTTGCCTAATAACTTAAAGTGTATTTTAAAGTAAACAAACACAAATGTAATTGTAAATCCTTTTAAGTAACATTCTATGAGAACATTTATAACAATCAACTCTCGTTAGAAGCTCTTAAACTCAAGTTGAGAATATCAGATTAGTTTTATCTTTCATTCTGTTATTCCTGTTATTCCAGTAATTCCGGTTATTGTAGGATTCACTGTAATTTTCAGACAAATAAACAAATAACAATCCTGAATGTGAACGGACAAAACCGTTCAATTTAAATGCAAATAAATATACATTCTAGGAAAAACAGATTAATGTAAATCAAAACATATTACAAAATCATGAGAATTTGTTTGTCATATATTAAATTCCATAAATACATTTTGAAATTGATATTGTCGTAGCAGAAGGTAAGTATTTTATTATTGTTTTGAATATGATCCTTTCAAGTATGCTTGAGGAACGGGAAGACCGCTTTTTGTGCATATTGGTAGAACCGTGCAGAGTAATACTACTTACGCGTTTCGTAAAAAGAAAATACAAGAGTGCGAAAAATATTTTATGAAAATTTTATATTTAATATATAGTTATATGGTAACTATTTTCATTCGTTCCGTAAAAGCGGTGTAACTTTGTTTTTCAGTATAATCCCACCTACGTCAACTCAGTTAAGTAATTCTAACCAAACGACTAAAAATATAATATCCCGCTGTAAAAATCTGAATATAAAATACATTTCTTGGATCATTAATTCGAGGCGTGTTGGTGTATAAGAATGAAAAACGACGGTGTAAAAGCTTTAACTTTAATCCGTTCATATTGCAAGAAACACTCAACGCGATAATCACACTGAATTCATATTCACTCAAAAAAATCGAAAAATTACGATCGAATTTAACGACTTAATGATCCGTTGCAATGTGCACACAGTCTTTTTATTCTATTGGAGAAAAACGGAGCGTGCATTAGAGAAAATTATGATGTTTCTTCGTCGCGAAATTGCCACTGTAATATCTTGATTCCCTCGTTACCATAATAGATAGCATTACCATTTGCGGACTGTTTTACGGCTCATCTAACCGGATGATTTCCTTAATTAAAGGATTATCGGATTATCCCACATGTGTCACAACTACAGATTTTCGTGTTTTTCAATATTTTTTTATCAAGACGGGTATTGCTTAATTAAAAGTCATGGTACCTTGTTTAATCAAAATAATTCAATTTTAATAGAATTAAACAAAGATATCTTTATGATTATAGAAAAGAAGAACTCATCAATTATGTTAATGTTTTAATAATTTAAATGTAAATTGGAAAATTAGATTAGAAAACAGCACTAACCAAAATATAACATTTTAAAATATCAAAAAGAATCGACATTCTTACAAAAACTGGTTTAAAAAACATTTATAAATGTATATATTTATTCACTATACCCTATGCTATGCAAAATAAATTTATTAATGTATGTATATTTAAAAATATATATTGTTTAAATATAAATATTTTTAAACTAACTGTATACTCATATGTCAACAACACTATGAATATTAGAACAAATAACAAAGATTTTCCACTTGAAAATTAAATCATTTTCCCATAAACTTTTGTTTGTGACATTTTAGAACTCAACATTTTATTTTTAATTGCTTACTGAGAGTATTTAACACATTTGTAAAGGCACAAAAACAAAATTCTTCATTAACAAATATTTAAATACATAAATTTCCATATTCCGCGCACCTAAATTACCCTAAAATATATAAAATGTATGTTTTCTCTATAAACCACACTGCTAAATATTTCTATAATTTTCGAAATAAATTTAATTCACCTGTAAAGGGTAAATGATTCCCATTATTTTGAATCAACGTCGTATGTACTGTTTATTAATAGCTTTTGTATTGAATATTTTGTGTGAAATGTGCCATTTCCTGATAAAATATGTTAGTTTGGATTCCTCTTTACAGTAAATTATTGAATAAATTAATAATATTAATAATTATTTAATGATATCAAACGTAATGCGATACTATAAATTTGATATATGAAGAACGGTCCAAGCTGTTGGAGGTTCGAATTTTCGTTGAATGATTGGGAAACTATGTACCACATACATACATTTTCAGAATATTGCAACGGTATAGGAAAATGGGTGACCATACTCGAAGAGCTAAAAGCTGGCAGAGGTTGCAAAGCTTGGTCAAGACCGTATCTCAAGACTTTTTATTTTAAGGCCACAATATGTTAAAACAAAAATGTTGCAGTCTCATCTTGAAACTATTAAATATGTCCAACTAAGTCTCAAAACGATTCAGAATACTCAGGGAAGCATTAAGGTTTAACATTAACCGTGGATAATGATAGATTAAACTTAGTTTTGGTGTCGGGAGACATGTTGAAAGATCATATCGATCTAGTGGTGTTTTCCAACTGTATCCTTAACGCTGACCATTACATATTGCACATTCTTGAAGAAAAGGTGTTGCTTATGCTTCTTATATTTGTCCAAATTCTTACTCATGCAGGAGAATACTCGACGATATACTCCTCTGGTAATCCAAAATTATCTTTTAGACGTGGGATTTGTACTAAGATTTGACTAGTATGGTAGCAAATGAGATATCAATTCGATAGTATGAAACCCATCATCATCAAATCATTTTAAGCATAAATCGACGATGCAAGGATATAACTGTTCTTAATACCTAATATTAACGTGATTAATAAATTAATAATGACTAAATATTTTTTATATTTTATTTATATATTATTTTTCATTTTTTGGATATTAATTGATAAGAAAAAAAGCTTGCCCATGATAGGTGAATAATCAATTACGAAGGTCCATTTCAAATTGTATGTATACGAATCAAACATAAAAATTTTCTGATAAAATTTTTAAAGAAAAAAACATTTAACATACGTTTCCATTAATTTTGATAAGCTTAGCACTCAACAGTGTAAATATTTAAATTAAAAGTTTTAATCATTTTTAAAGGCTCAATAAGCAAAATTTATAAATTAGTAATTTCTCACTAACAAAAAAAAAGAAATTAAAATACCTTAAGGTAAGTAAAAATTAAAAATTATTTTTCCATTGATTTTGATAAGCTTAGCACTCAACAATGTAAATACATTTTTAATTGTATACTGAATATATTTAATACATTTTAAACACCCAGTAACAAAATATCAAAAAATTGTGAAAGTTATAATAAATTAGTAATTCCTCATTAAGAAAAAAAAAAAATAAAATAGCCTCATGTATTGGTATTACGAAGGTCCATTTCAAATTGTTATTATACTTGCTCATTAGGAAACTATATAAAGATAACATAAAAATGATTCATTTTTAAAAAATTAATATTAGCAAACTTGAATTTTTTGTCAAAAGATAAGTAAACATTTAAACTATTTTGCTATTAATTTTGATAAGCTTAGCCCTCAACAGTATAAATACATTTTTAGTTGTATGTTGAACATATTTGACACAATTCTAAAAGAGTAGTAAATGAGATATGAAAAAATTTAAATGTTGAAATAAATTGATAATTATTGAACAACAAACAAGTAACAAGTTTTTAAGATTATTCGTCGGTAAAAAATCAATCACGAGGTTCCAGTCCAAAATATATTAATTTATGTGACTAAACATGCTCATTAGATATTTTAAAATGGCACAACAATGTAACTGAGCGGATATCAGATTTATATGCACAACTAACCATATACCATTTTCATTGATATCTAATGAGACATTTATACATGCGGTCACACCGAAAGGAAATGATTGTATGAATATAAGATACGAATTAATTTCACCCAAATACGATTAGGTCCATTGGTTCTAAAAATAATCCGTTAAAATGTTACGTACGCCCGTTATTTTATTATAATTTATTTGGTCTGATGCGAAACGGTAAAAATTCTTTGATATAGTGTTTGTTTTTAGTATTACTTTCAAATCGTAAACTTCGGAACGCGTGTGTCGACAGTTGGCTTAAACTTTTTCCTTTTAATTAGCCGATTTTATACAAACAAATAGTTAAATCGACATTTTATTTGCTACGAAAACGGATCTATTGGGAACATGGGTGCGAACACGGCAAAAACGGACGGCGAGAATTAAGATTTATTACGACAAAACGACGGAATTTATCAGAATTTTCGTGGAACAAGAAATAAAACGTTTTGCCACTGTATAACTGTCGGACACGTTGACCAAGTGTGGATAAATTATATTAAAAATCAGTGAATTCGTTTAACATTCTTGTCACGCAAACTGACAATTTTTGAATATATATAACACATTTTCTTTCATAAAGAACCAAAAGTTTTGACGTACCCCGTGTATTTCTTATTGAATGGGGATGACAACAAAGGTTGGCCAGATTTTCTCCCCCAAAATTCCCTTCAGCATCGACACTATTTGAGCGATGAGAGTGGTGCAAATATTGCTAATCCTTGCTCTCAGAGGTTTTACAATTTTACTAAATTACTTCCTCATTTCCATAGAAAAGCGACTTCAAGTTGGTGAACAATTTTGAGAATTCGTTATTAAATCACCCACCCCTTTAAAATATAATTGAAATGACATTTTCAGCAATAAGATTTGATTCAAATGCACAACGAACTTGGTAGTATTCCTTTAAGACATGTAACAATTCATTCCCTAAACAACAAACCCAATATTTTTTTGTCGACCGCAATTCATCCGGAACTGATCGTGAATCCAAATGATGGTAAAAATAAATTAGTCGCAATTCTAATTTGTTAGGCGAATGTATCGGGTTCTAATACGTGAAACAATTGATCTGCATACGTGCGGTTTTTATCAAGCAAAACGATATTATTATTTTTCACATTTATCACGTACAAGAACTCGATACGATGTTCACACATAACATTAAACCAAAATATCGGTGTTGTGGTTTGGAAATTCACTCAATTATAATTTGTTATTGAAGAGATTCGCCTGTTGATTAAGTGCGAGCCGGTTGAATAATTGCAAAATTCGGTACCAAACGGAAATTCCGGTTCATTCACATTTAACAAACGATCACTTATCGTGTTTCTCATTATTTTCAATTAATTAAAGGGACGGAATTAAGGAGTCTCGTCCGAAATTGGTTGCCTTTTAAGTAATTTATTATTTCGGGCAATTTGATATCCGCACACTTGACGAAGTGCTTAATTAAAAGTCATTCTACTCCTTTCTGATCACAAAAGATATTTTGTACCGATTTATAATATTATAAAGGGCAATTTATTATACTCAACGAATAATTGTATCTCCCTATATTAGAACCATTTTCAATCTAAAATTCAAATGTAAAATAAATTTTACAACGGATTTTTGATTTTACATCATGCCCCAGAACTAATCTTGGTCAACCGTGGACAAATGTTCAAATTAAAAATTGTACATTTACTATGTGTCAATTATAGAACATGTTTATATAGTGTGGCACATTTGAAAGTGGGAAAATTTTGTATTTTTTATCCGATTTTAACTTTTTTTCAACATAAATAAAAATATGTAATTACAGACAAAATCTCACGTTTTTTATCCCAAAACCGAAATCTACTGTATAATTTTTAGGCATGAAAATTGAATAAATCATACTAGCAAATTTTTTATAGGAAAACTATCATCCCCTGAAGTGGGTATATATCAAATATACCATACTAATTATACTATAATCAAACTAAAATTCTTAAAACTCAAATTTTCGTGGTAGAATTAATCAATTATGTGAATTATCAAATGAATTGAGAAAGAAAACTACGAATTTACTAAAAATATGTAATAAATGTATTGAACTGAACAGTGGTTTGGTGGAAATAAATAAAATTTGTAATATATATGTATGTTATTAATATAAAAAATAAAAATAATAAGAATGGTATTATTGGTATAATAATCTAGTATCATGAAAAATAAGATTTGTACTTTTGACAGTTTATTTCACAGATCTCATTAACTTTTCCACAGAATTATGAATATACATAATTATTTTGTGAAATTTGGAGTATACCCATTCCTGGGGGAAATCCAGAGATGTAGTTTTTCTATAAATATTTGCTATTGTTTTTAGTTTTAGACCAAAAAATATATCATTTTGTCTGTAAGTACCTATTTTCATGCCTTACAATTAAAAAATGTTTGTCAAAATCGGGCAAAAAATACAAATTTTATGGTGGTGTCTCGCTTTCAAATGGGCCACACTCTATATATTTTTACAAAACTTATTAGTTTTAATTAATGAAAGGAGTTCGTGTAATGTTTTTTAAAAAAGTGACTCATTTATATTATATTTTATGTTTAAATATGAATTCCTAGGTTAGAAAAAATAATAAATTACCTTGTGTATGTATGAATGATGTAAAACTATCCAAATTTGCAATGAGATCTACAAAGCTTGATAACATAACCGCTTGTAGAAAATTTTGAAGTATCAATATTGTCATCTCCTTGATAAAATTCATTAACGAACACGACCCTATATTTTTAGTAACTTTCCAAACTTCAGATTATATTTGAAGTTGAATACGTTTACTTTTGTCCTTCAAAGGAATCTTCCCCACTCCAGAATAAGGATCAAAATAGGCTGTCTAAAACTGAAAATTTTAATTTTTCTGATTATCTCATACGGAGTCAGTTTAATAAAAATTGTTAAATTTTAAAAAATTCATAAAAAATTAAAAGTTCTATTATCTACAATTTTGACGAACTTTTTGAAAAAAAAATATAATATAAAATTTTTGTTCGAGCAAAAACCACAAAAACGAACTTTTTTTCAATTTTAAAATTAATTTTTCTCTAAGAAATATTAATTTCTTATACTCGATCTAAACTTACTTTATAATGTGCTGAAGAATAGAATATTTTGAATAAAAAATTTCTCAAAAGCTCAATTTTTCAATTTTTTATGGCTGAAAGTAGGTGGAGTCGTGATTCTAATCAATTACCATATTTTGTTACCATTATAAAGCCAATGGAGTTATTAAATAAAAAAGTAATTCTCACCCTAAAAGCTATTGTTAACCATTTTCAATGGTATTACGTAGTTCGACTTCTAGAGATTCACTGTATTTCACATTTACAAAGTTTTAGTACATTAATGTTTAAAAAATGAGTACGATTCCCAAGTTAAATAAAAATATCTCTATCACTGTCAAAAATACATCGTCAAACACAAGTTCTAAATTACCGCTAATAAATCCCTAAACTTTCACCAGAACTGTTTTAATCCTTGTTGTTTCTTTTATTTGTTTGTAGCTCTGAACGAGGAAAAAATCTGTAATTTGTGGAAACTTTTTTACACAAAATACGACTAATAATAACTCACCGTTACATTTTATTAGATAATTATGTAATAATTTTTAAAAATATGTTAAATAATACAAATAATACAAAATTATACTACCATATTATCTAAATTTGGGAGTTAATTTTTTGGAAGTTTGATTTATTTCAAAAAATTTAGTGAAAATTACGATATTGGAGACTAGATGTATAAAAGAACCTCATAAAAATCCTATTTGAATTAATAGATAACGTCCTAATAAATTTTCATCCCCTTTAAGTCATACTTCTGAACCGATTTGCATTTATATGGAAAAATATCCTCTAGAAAAATCTTAAAAATAATTCCCATCTCTTCTAAGTTTAAACTACGTCATTTAGGAATAAAAGTAGTATTTATAATCTATATATGGCATAATTAATTGTAATGTTAATTGTAATTGACAATTTTTGGGATTATTGAACATATTGCTTATTGGGAAACCATCGAAAGCAATAAAAAATAAATTAATCGGTTGTCATTCGATCTAATACAATCGAATGGCAAGCTCACAATGAAATCCATCGATAAAAATGAAATGAATTACACAAAACAGATTATGTCAATGGGAAAATGATACATAACAGAATACCGGATGTAAGTAACGAAAAGAGCCAATAAAAAGTTTTTTTTGTTAAAGTTTTTTATTATCCGGCTTCAAGAGCGGATTATTTCCGAGCCTCACTAAATTATGTCCGATCCAATTTTTTTCCATCAGGACTTTTCGTCGGACTTAATGCAATTAGGATTGGCGCGATCAAAAGGATACAATCAGGATTGAAAGGTCCGAGCTGATTTCGCAATAAACAGGGTTCAAGTTCACCGTTAATTTTTATTTGACGGATATACGAATTTAATACTATCAACAAAGCTATCATTATTAGATCTGAAATGAAGTTTTATTTCGTACTTTCTCACAACTAATTCTTATTTAAATTCCTTTTGTTGCATTATAATGATAATGCACTTCCTACGGATTCATTCGTTTGAATATTTTAATAAAAATCTATCGCCTTTCAATATTTAATATATTAAAGAAAATCAGTTCAATGAATATCGATTTCTCCCTTAATCATGCAATCAGGAAATCCCGGACTGCCCGGAATTCATCCCTTAACGAACCTGTCGATTTTAATTAGGAAAATCCGGCGTCAATTGTGTTTTATTGCAAATTGGGCCGGTTCCCCCCAAATACACTCACAAATCATGGAAAAACATTCTTTAAGGCGACATCAGATCCTCATACCCAAAAAACCCGTAGTTTGGTTTGACCCACTTAATGCAGGAAGTGAACGACATACTTTTGCAATAAATCCCGTTTCGTGTGGAAGACAACTGAAATAAAATCCCGCTTAAATTAATATATAACGCTCAGCTTTCCTCAATACATTTTACAAGTCTCGAAGAACTGCTTCATGAAGTATTTTACTACACAAATGACTTCCTCACAAATATCCAGAATTGGATGGTACAAGAGGGCTAATAAAGGCCCACAAGGTCGAACCTTCACCTTCCGCCACGGCGCACCGACAATAAAATCACGATACTTTATGAAACATAAATTTAATTTAGTGCCAGAACTCGCGATATTATAAGACGCTCGATGATTTACCATTCGTCGGAGGGATGCGACAAATTTTTATAATGGTGTTTTCCATGTGGAAACAGACCTTTTCAAGTGTCGTAAACAGAATGAGAGAAAATGCGAAACCACTCGAACAAGTCAACATATCAACGAGAACAATATTCCTAAAGAACTTTTATAAATAGAATATTTAGTTTTCTTTATTGATCACTTGAGAGTCAAATTATGAAATAATAATGGAATGGATTGGAGTAAATTGAAAGCAACTGTTAACGGACATTTTAAGTTTAATTAAATATAATTCTGAAGTCAAAAGAAAATGTTTTTTTGTTGTGGTCAAAGTATAAAGGATTAACTTACCCAGTTTTGTAATTTTGAAAGCTTAAAGCTTTAATTTTATGCTTTTTTATCTAAAGTTAAAAACACCAAAGAAAAAGCTTTAATTTTATGTTTTTTTATCTAAGATGTAAATCACTAAAGAAAAATGTATAACCAACCAAATTAATTATGATAATTTATAAATTATAATACACAATTGATAATCATATTTTTTTATTTAATTGGTTGACCAGATTAGAAAATAACTACTACTTTAACTTGTTTCCATTTTTTTTTTCAATTCTTTAAATCGCTGATAAACCACAGTTTTAATATGTTAATATCCAAAAAATATCCAAATGCATTTGTTTATATATTTATTTTTCAGAGACCAAGGTAGAAAATAACTACTATTTTAACTTTTGACAATTCTTTTATTCAAATTTTCCAAATCGTTTATACAACTATATTTATTAATGTCATATACATTTTCCATAAAAACTTAAAATTAATTATTTTAATCTAATATCTATTTTAATTGACACCACAAAAAAATTTATTAAATTTTCAAATCTATCCGTGTTTTTTTAACAGTTTCTATAATTTTATAATTAGAATTTTTCCTATTTAATTGACACTTGAAGAAAGACCAAGATAAAAAGTAATTAATATTTCAACTTATATATATATATATATATATATATATATATATAAAAGTTTTTGACATAAGAATATTAAATAATGTCGTACTATATTTAACAATACACACTCTCTAAAAAAAGATTTAAAATCCATTAAATATATCCCAACTGTCGCCGAAAAAAAAAACAAAAACTTTTAATTATTTTCAAAATAAAAATTCATTATAATTGAAATTTCTCTTATTAACACCCTTAGGCAAACTAGATTAGGAAGTCGCTACTACTTTAATATTTATCAAATAGAAAATGAAAGAAATAATTTTTTAATCAAGTTGAATGTTCCAATATTCTTGAAAAATAAGATAATTTGTGCTATTTTTGGCAGTTTATTCTATAGACTACTTGATTTAAAAATAAATTCATAAAAAAGGTAACACTATTTCAACTTTTGACAAATTTCTTGTTCAATTTTTCGAATCGTTTATACGACTATTTTTAAAAGTTTTTATATAAGAACAAACAATAATATCAAACTGTATTTCTAAACATTTTTTAAACCACTTAAATCTACTCTGTCACCACAAAAAACAGAAACTTTAATTATTTAAACCAAAATTCAACCAATTCAATAATTGGAATTTCTTTTATTTAAGACTCAGTGGTAGACTAGGATAGAAAATAACTGGTACTTTATCAATAACATTTCTCTTAAAATCAATTAAATGTATCATATTCCTATTATTACCACGAAAACTCTTTCTATTATTTACAAAATACAACCCTCAATTTTTTTCTTTAGTTGACTTTTGACAAATATTTTGTTTAATTTATCAAATCGCCTGTATGAGTATTTTTAAAAGTTTTGGTATAATAATATCTAATAATGTCGAATTATATTTATTAATATATATTTTCCAGAAAATTGCTTAGAATCAATTAAATCTATTCCTGCTGTTATTTAAAAAACAAAAAACGTTTTCAATAATCGTTCATAAATTCCTAAACTTAATCAGAACAATTTTAATCTCTAGTTCACGTACGTAGATTGAGTGTAAACTGTGTAAAAACTTTAGACAATAAAATACAACAACAATGTGTAAGTTCATTTTAACAAAATCAAAATTAAATTGCACATTATAATTTTCCCGTTGCAATGGAAACTAGAACCCAAAGCACATTCATGACATTAATGCAACGTTAATACAAATTTAATTTCCAGTGAAACATACTGCTTTGTGTCAAAAATTCGAAACCGACAATGGGACCGATGCCGGTTTGTTTTGTCGCGACGCATTCACCGAGCGATTGACCGAAAACCAATCCGGAAGGAGTACTAATTAAGTTCCGGGATTGTTTTTCGACGGGGTGTTTTGGAACCGGGGCAATTTTGAGCGCGGCCCCGGAACAATTACAGAAATAGGTTACGGGAAGGAAAGGAAGCGACATACAGATTTGATTAATTTCGGTTATTTTTCACCGTCGTAATGACATTTCCACGATCTGATTCCTTCACGCATTTATTTATATCGAATATGTTTTGTTACAAGACATTGGCCAATTTCGCCGGTAGCGATTTAATTGTGTTCGAATTGAAACAGCCGCTTTAATTAAAACGGAACGCTCACTTTGCATAGAGCAACATTTCGAGGTTCTTATGTTCTCGTACTTTGCGAATAGTTTGCATACGCAATCGGTATCTGTTAGTTAGATGCTAATTTAACTATTCGGCGAATCGATTCATAATTTAAATAAACGTAAGGTTACATCTTTTATATATATATATATATATATATATATATATATATATATATATTTAATTTGTTGATTTAGGCGGTTTACCAACCACGCATACGTAAATAAACACTTATTAATTAAGCCGTGTGTTTAATAATATTTAATGGTAAATAGTGTAATGGAAATTTCTGCAGGTTTGTTAGTATGGGTAAACAAGAACCGCTTTATTAATAGGCCAGAAAAATTTGATATTGAAATTAACTACGATTATAATTTTTGTTTTCAAATTGATCAGCTAACTAAATTTGAATCAATAACACTAGTTACAAGTGAAATTTTCATTATTATTTGAAAATGTTTGTTTTTTTATTTGATATATAGTGTGCCCCATTTGAAAGCGGACACTAAATTTAATTTTTTGTCCGATTTTAACAAACTTTTTTTCAATTGTAAAGCTTGAAAATATGTACTTATCGACAAAATAACCTATAGGGCAATTGATTAAAAAATAAATTCATAAAAGTAAGCATATTTTTTATAAAATTGGGTGTATAACCATTTCAGGAGGTGCTTAATCCAGTGGTGTAAATAGATTGTTTATAAAAAATTTACGTATGATTTGTTCAATTTTCATGTCTAAAAATTACCCTGTAGGATTTGCCAAAAAACATGAAATATTCTCTATAATTATATATTTTAATGTCTTACAATTGAAAAAGAAGTTTGTCAAAATCGGACAAAAAAATACAAATTTTATGGAAGTGCCCCCTTTGAAATGGGCTACACTATGAAATATCTGCAAAAAAGTATGTAGTTTATCTTTGTATTGAGGAAAGAGTGGATGTTGAATTTTATTTGTACTTCTTAATATTATTTTCTTCAGCATTAATTACTTAACATGCACACTTTCCAATAATCCGGATACCTAATTTCCATAATTATATTTTGGTGAAAATGTTCTTACATCATAAGAATATATTTTTATATATAAGAAAACATAATTTTAAGTGCATATTAACAACTACAGCATAGTAAAAAAAAAACTAGTAAATTCTTAACAATTTTTATATAATTATCAATTTTCTAGTTTTCTAAAAAAACATAATCTTCAACCTTAGATGATAATCAAAATAATCATCAATCATTTAATTTCTGCACAAATTCGTCACCTTCCTGCACAATTTACATATTTGAGAATCATTAAACATTCTTTAATATTTTAGAAACACAGTTTCTGAAAAACTATGATAATATATTAAAATGCAAGGCTACTTACATCTAAAATCCTCATATATTAAAATGCAAGGCTACTTACATCTAAAATCCTGTTTTATTAGGTCGATATTTATATGGAGAGGATTTGACATAACTCTACTTGCTTCGATAAGAGTTGAATTAGCAGCATGTATATAACGTAATAATTTTCTGATCTTGCCTATTGAGATTATCTACCTCGCAAAACAGTAATTATTGTAAGTATCAAGAAAATGGAGAAATAAGCATGTATAAAAAAATGAAAAGACACTGTTCCAATAATTTATCGTAGGCTGCATGCATATTTATAAGCTCAAAATGTTCGTGAAAGAATCCTGTAAACAATCAAATAAAGAAAATATTCTGTGATACTTAGTGCTTGAAAGTTAGAAAATCATCAAAGAAGAGGAAAACTATTTTTCTGTCATATTCAATTAGTCATAATCACTGAACTACATAATTATGGAGTCATATAATGTTCGCTTATCTTTTCTCAACAATTAAAAAGAGGTCAGACTAAAAGTCCTACCTTGTACTCCTATTTCCAAATATGATTTTTTTGCTTTATTTCAAATATTTATGTTTAATTTTAATCAGTATAATTTTTAATTGTTTTGTTTTTTAATTGTAGTTACAGTTACAAGAGTTAGCTTTTTCAATTTTTATACATTACCTCTGATATCTTTCTTTAATCTGCAGGCGATCACTTCGTTTTTCTATAATTCGGATGCAGAATTAAATAATAAATCCGTTCCAGTTTATGTTAAAAATGGAGACAGCTGCGAATCGCCAAAACACATACAATTTGAATTAATTCTACAGAAAAAAACGTATGGCACAATTGATATTCAATTATATAGATCAAGACCTGTGACCTATGATTAAGTCTTACCCGAAGGCGCAATTTTGAACGAATTAAGTTTGGGGGAATTATTTGTGGATAAAAAACTGTATTTCTAAAATCGTAATCATTTTTATTTCTGAGTTTAATTTGTTTCTGTATATTTTCTAAAATTGTATTTTAATAAATTAAAAAGATCAAAGTATGTCACATTTACACAAACATAAAAACAAGTAATAGTTTGTTTATATTGATTCTTTAAAAATATTCATATTATTTTATTAGTTAGTTATAAATATATTTTTTGTAATTGGAGTTAAGGTCAGGAATACTCGAATAGGCGTTAATATTTAATAATTTTGAAATTAGTGTTAAACTTTATTAAAGTCTGGAAAATTATTTAATGAATTTTGTTCATCTAAGCACTACTAGGTTAACAGTATGTAAATTTTATTCAAATTGCTTAAAGTAACAAGTAAAACGTTTAAAAAACTAGCACAATGTATTATGTACATTAATATTTATTAATTATTATTAACCAATTTGAGTTTCAAAAGTTAGTTTCTTTTTTATGCCACAGTAGAGATTATCGTTGATTTTACATATTTTACCAAATGTAGACAAGACCCAATTAAGTTAGTTTCAGACAGAAACTTTTAATGACCAAAAGATGAAATCTTGTATTAAAGAAAATAATTAAATTTCCAACAAAATATATGCGGTCCATTTTATCAGAATAAAATGGGTGTATAAAAAATACAGTTAATTTATTACTGCTAATTAAAATAATTTAGAGTAACTACATATATAGAAAAAAATACAGATAGGAGGAATACAATTAAAAAATAAAATAAAATGTTGCAGTTACAATACAATTTTAGTATAATAATTTAATTGTTCCGATAAATTTTGTCAGAAGAACTTGTTGAATTCGTGATAATAAAAAATGACTTACACCATAAAAATAGAACTTGTCAAGCGTCTGATTGGCATCGGTCATTTGGCCAGTCACATTCAATTCGAACTCGGGATCCATCCTCGGATCGGCCTGCAGATCGCCGAATCGTCGGACCGGAGCGGCACACAAGAACTGAAATTTATTCAAATCGGCTAGTCGCAACGGCAGAACGGCCGGTGTGACGGCGTGTCCGCTTAGTATTCCGAGTGGCGCGCGTCTAACAAAATTTGGAATACGTATACTGCGAAAACACGGTTATTTTTTAATATATATTCCACATTTCTTCGTCGGCATGCGCGATCCAGCCGTACTCGAAGATGCATCCCGGACGGATGCGGTCTTATCAGATTTAATAATTCGGACTTTGTGTGCATCGTTGCCGAGATCGCAGCGATAAATGGGATTGCATGGTTTCAGCGAAAGTTTGTTCTCCACTGAAAACAAAAATAAATATTTTCTTCCCCCTTTTTACCATTTATTTGTTACTTGTCTTTAAGTTTACAAAGTTATATATAGTTTATACAGTATGGCTCATATTGAAGATGAAAACACCACTTTCTTTTTTTTTATTTTAATGAATAATAGAGGAAAAGACACACCCCATAAATGTATGTATGTATTTTTAGTTAATAAATGGGAACCATTGATACAATTACATATTTATAAAACAATTTTTATAAAAACAATTCTTCATTTAACCAAATTTCATTAAAAAAATTATTTAACAATAATATATTTGGTATTTTATTTCTTCTTATCAAGTAATCCATTGAATGTCACCAAGAGACCAATTTATGTAAAAAATATGAGAAATTAATCAGTATTTTTCAAGCAAATATTAAATTCTTAACTGAATTAACATCCTTTAAAACTGTATATTTTGAAAATTATTTTTATATGAGAAAAATTAGTTATGATATTAAAAAAAAAATAAATTGAATTAAAAATCACATTTTTTATGTTTTCTAATTAAATAAATTGATTAAATCATGGAAGGAGATATGAAAAGTATCTGAGGTTGTTAAAATAACTTTAAATATGTTATATTCGTGTCATTATTAGTGAAAAAGTATATTAAATAAAATTGAACTTATCCGTCTTAATGTCATTAATCAACCCACTGATATTCCAAAGTATAATTTACTTTGTCAAAAGGAACAGATTCATTATAAAAGAAAAATAATAATGAAATGATTTTTAAAAATGATTCAGATTTGTTATTACTCAATAATAATTTTATGAAATATACCGTTTTGAAGAATTCAAAAATCAGAGACACTTATTTTTTGCACAAAAATATCATCTTTTTTGTTATAAAAATATTACTAATAATAGTATTATTAACTGCATTTTGAGTTATTATACAGTAGACTGTTCGTTAAAGATTAAATCCCTTGCGACACTCTCTAAAACTTCTTTTTGATGAAAAAACACTAGGGAATTTTATTCAATCACAAGAACACGTGCCTCAAAACGATCATAGTTAATTTTTTGGTAAAATCAATTTTTCCCCATCCTTATTGAAATCTCAGATGATTCTACTAGCTAAGCTATTAAAAATACACTACATTTTGAAACAAGAAATTTGTTGTTTTTTTGTCTTTTTTCTTCGTTTCTCTCATCTCAAACAAGCATATCGAATAGTGGGCGTGGATGAAGCAGAAATTTCGTTTCGAAAAATATTGGGTTGTTCGGAAAGTAATTTCGTATTTTTCTCTCTGTGAGAGTTTCGAGGATAATCCCAGGCCTTTCAAGTGGTCATAAACTGTTGAATTTGATAAATTTAACCTCAATCCGATCTCACGTGTTGTTATTCGTCGGTTCGCATCAACTAATGCCTTTATCGCGTCTTTATCAGCTTCAACCGGCCTTCCCGAACGTGGTGCATCTTCGACATCAAAATTGCCGGATCGAAATTTAGCGAACCAGTTCTGGCACTGGCGTACTGTCAACACACCTCCATACACATCGGTCAATTTCTTTCTGGCTTGAACAGCATTTTTACCCTTTCTGTAGTAAAACTGTAAGATATGTCGAAAATGCTGCTTATCGCTCTCCATATTTAAAAGGGCACCAACCAAAAACTACTACTTAGAATTAATTGGAATTTTTCACACACAAGGCTTGCTATATGAGCTCTCAATGCATATAAAAATTATACGGCTTAAGTGTGAAGTTGGGTGCAAAAAAATACAATTAAATCCTCTGTCGGGAAAAAACGAAATGACTTTCCGAATAACCCAATACGTTTGAACGTTTGAACAGAAATATGAAATATTATAATACGATGTTGGCAGTCATGGAGTGAAGAGGACAGAAGAGGTTCCGTAAGACCCAGGCAGAATGAATTCAACGCGAATGATTGCTGATGAATTTTTTACAGATGAAGGTAGGCCAATTGGTATTCGATCTGTTTACCTCCGTATACGGTCTTTTGGCATGTGGATTTATCGCCCTTTTTTGGACTTTCTTTTACCAGCAAATCATAGGCGCCAACGTAGTGACTGGTATATAGTACGTCAAGAGTTAGATGAGGAATGGAATCACATTGTGTTTAGTGATGAATCACGATTTTGGTTGGACATGACGACGATCATGTGTTAGTAAGTAAGTCATATTCATAACATTATGGGTTTAATAACATGGGTTGTTATTGCTTATGGTAACAAGTCACCTTCAGTTTTCATTAGTGGCAATATGTGGATGATGTTTTGAAGTCTTATTTACATCCCTACATAAGAAGAGATCTCGGACTAATTTTGAGCAAGATAATGTCCGTCCACATATTGACAGGAACACATTAAACTTCCTACAAGAATCCCTTTTGAATTTTCCGTTTTGGCCACCCAGACTTTCAGACCTTTCCTCAACCGAACATATGTAGGATATGATGGGGCGACGTTTAAGGAATTTAAAGCGCTCTCCACGGACTCTTAATAAACTTAGACCTCAAATTCGTATGAGGTGTTTGTTTAATTTTTTAATCAATTATTATTCTGTAATAGATTAATATTTTTCTTAAAAAATGAAGTAAATCAATTATATTTAGGTGTCGCGTTTTTTTTGCACGCAGTATACGAAAGAAAATTTATTTAAGCCATGGAATGTAGAAATTAAAACTTAGTTTAATTTTCATAAAAAATATGCATATTCATAATTCAGTGAAAAAATTAAAAATCTTAAAATTCTTTTTGTAAATTTATTTTTTAATGAAATAAATAATCACATTAAACTGTCAAAAACAGCACAAAGTATGCGATTTTTCAACAACAAGATTCTTAAATTTTAAATTTTCCAAAGTTCGTGGTATAATATTTCAGGAGGTGCTTAATCCAGTGATGTAATTAGATTTTCTATAAAAAATTTGCTACTATCATTTTTTCAAGATTCATGCCTAAAATATTATTTTGTAGGCTTTGGTTTTGAGCCAAAAATCGTGAAATTTTATTTACATACATATTTTTATGCTTGAAATGAAAAAAAATTGTCAAAATTGAACAAAAAATATGGGGGTATCTCGTTTTCAAATGGACAACAATGTGGATATATATATATATATATATATATATATATATATATATATATATATATATATATATATATATATATATACAGTGATGGAAAAAGGTATGAAATATTTAGTTACTTGTTACAAATGTTACTTAATGTTTTTCCTATTTTGTTGCAAATCTGAACAAATCTAATTTACGATAAGATCGGTTCATTAATCACAATGATCATTATATTCACAGATTTTTATTATTTCTTTTTAATAAAATATCAATGTGGTCTGGAAAAAAGTACGGAATATTTTATTAATACCCATAAAAATTAACAATATTTCAATATTTGGGGCGTAACTTTTGGTTTCTATCACTGCTTGGCATCTTTTAGTGTCAACAAGAATTTCTTGCCACTGCTTCTGTATGGTTTGAAGAAGTTCTTATTCGCTTTTGATGTTATTTGTTCAGATGCAATGGCTAATACTTTCCTAAGGTGCTCAAAGTATCCCTAAACCATCAGCTTCGGTCGCCATGTTTAACCGTAAGAATTTGGTATTTAAAATGGTATCATTGCCATACTGGCCGTCTCACAAATATTCTGCCATCAGATCCAAACAAATTAAATTTACTTTCGCCACTCAAAAGGACAGTATTCCATTTTTTCTGAGTGGGATTTTACAAATAACAGATGGGACGTTCTGTTTTTCTTTGATAGCAGTGTTTTTTTTTAACCCGACCGCATCAATGAGGCTATTTCTCACTGTTATACCACTATCACCTAGATTAAATTGTGTCAAAATTCCATCCGTGATTTGTCTTGATGTTTTGTAAGATCTCGATCTTTGAGGGAGAGTCTTTGTCTATCTTGGGAGTGGTTTTTCGTGGACGTCCTGGCTTGTGTCGGTTTTCAACACCACCTTCAGTGCGGAATTTACACAAAATATTCGAAACAGCACTCTGAGTAATATTTAATGTGTTTACCACGTCATATTGGGTTCGGCCACTTTCACAAAGTTCAACCACTCTTTTCTTAAATTGAACAGAAAAGTAAACGTGTTTAGGTAATACTACGTTGAAATCGACTGAAAATGTTATGAATTTAAGTACAACTGAAAATAATATTCCATACTTTTTTCCAAGTCAAAAAACGAATCGAATACAAAGATATAGACAAAAAACGATGAACTACAATACTAGTATGGTAAACACAACCTAGTGAATTTGTTTCACACCATTGCAACAGATGTGAATAATCCCAGGAAATAAAAAAACAATTTTTAAAAATATTCCATACTTTTTTCACTTAGAAATTATGATGGCATTAATAATACAAAGGTAGTTAAGAATTTTAGTTATTTATATTAATACATGTTTAATATATTCTGTAAATTTATCATTAAATATCTGAATACAGTTGAATCATCACTATTTTTGATAAAAATTTTCCAAAATTGTTCTTACAATTTTAATTTTCCTATTCATATTCTGCTCCAAGAGGTTGGTTATTTAAACTTGTTATTATTTTATTCATAAACGTGAAAAGCCCCATGCAATTCAACACATCGTTACTTTTCCTTTAAACTTGAAAAATCGCGTGATAATTTTCGTCTGGATTTCGAAATGGTCGGTTCGTTAACCCGCAAACAATACACCTACATATTCTCCTGCAATTATCCCAACGCCGTCCATTCCTTATCCCGAAACGCGACATTGTCCATCAGGACCCTCCAGTAATTACTACGTTAATTACGTTTCATACAAATGAATGTTACGGCCAAATTTCCACAATTTGCTTGCACACATATTGGGCTCAAAATTAATGAACGTTTTCTATTTTCGAGCCATTGATATTTGATCCTTTCATGGTGTACCAGTTCCGAAGAGGGCCAGCTCTTAATTTGCCAAAAACAATATTAATTCAAGCCTAATTTGAATACGAAATCATACCTTGTCATTGCCATAAATAGTAAAAGACAGCTTGCATGCACGTTCAATCAACGTAAATTAGCATAAACGATGCTGCTTTCCGGCATACTCTAACAACAAACCTATAACAACTCAATCACAAATCGACTTTATGCCATTTATAATAGTTTCGACGCCCGTGGAACAGATAAATCAAAACACCGCCGTAATTTTTCCAATGTGTCCGCAACATTCATTAGCCGGAGGGAAGAATTGCCTCTGAGGATGACCGCTGGAATAAATTACACGGTGGATTGGACGTAGAACTGTTTTGATGACCTACCTTTTTTACGTTCATCGAAATCGGCAAAAAAATAAGTAAATTGTTCCATAAAACCAGATTTTTTCAGAATATTATAAAATTAATTAAAGTTCCTCCAAAGAAAATAAAATCTTTCATTAATACTTCAAATTAAAATGTGTCTCAGAATAAACTATTAATTATTAAATTAAATTTGTAAATAGTGTGAAGTAAGTAAAATAAAAACCTTATCATTTAAATTTGTATTACAAAAACGTTAAAACGTCTAGAGTGAGAGTACGAGTCTACTTAACTATTATCAACACTGGCCATTTTGGCTTCCATATCCCACTACGATTTTCAAAGTTTCACCAACTTTCTTACATGCGGTTGACACGTTTACGAAATTAAAAATGGAACGACCAATTATGAAGTTATAAATTTTACAATAGTAGACCAATGCTTTTCGACAATTTTAAGATTTTCTCTACCTTTTATTGAGACAATTGAAATTAAATTTACCTTTGTTATATTAAAATTGTGTTATAAATAATTCTAGCCCCTTTTTATTGTTTCCATCGTATGTTTCTCGTATCAGAAAAATATATTCCATCATCTCTGTATTCGAAAAATCGTGATACCGTCGCTCTGTGGCACTTATTTTCACGTTATCAAATTGATCGGAAAAATAACGTCAAAATGATGAATTTTGGACTAGTTCATAACTCATAATTTGTCGTTCGATTTTTATTTTCAGTAGTTTATCTAACTACATATAAGACAATTTCATTTTAGGGGTTGTCATTTAATTGAAAAAACCCTTAGTTCACCAAAATTTCAAATGCGGTGGTATATATTTTTATTCAAGTAAAAATTCATGAAAATGAAAGAAACTGATAAAAATCAAATTTCTTTTTATCGGACGATAAAAATATGAAAAGTTGACAATGTCAACTTTTTGGCCACCTCGTACCTAAATATGATAAGAAAACTTTCTTTTCTACCCCTTTTTAGCCTCTTCACACGTAAATATGATAAGGAAACTTTTTTTGATAATTATAACACTAATTCTTCTTAGTTATGTTATTAAATAATTATAAAGTGTTCTTATAATATACTTTTTATCCTCAATTACTTTTTCAATTACCCTTTCGGCAAAACATTAAACGATATTTAAACGTTCAAACAAGTCCGACTAAAAAACGTAAACAAATTTTGTATTGTGATACAAAATAAATATTTAAGGCATACATAATATATTTTAATTGATACGTTGAATGATTAATGGACATGACCCTGAAACCCACAATAGAAAAAAAATCGACGAGATATTTCATGCTTCCATCCTTAATTGAATTCCTGCATGTTAAAGACGGTGTTACCAAAAGAGGCGCAACGAATTATTATTCCAACCAAAAATGTATCACAACGGATTTAAACATTCGAAAAAATTCAAAACAGCCGTTGAAATAAAATGCGAAACATTAATGGCATTAAAAACACGTAAACATGAATGAAAAGAATATGCGGCAAGTCGAATAAACTGTCTTTTTTGCCGTGTTTTCAGCGCGTGGAACAAAATTCCTTGGCAATTAAAAAGTATTTATCGGCTCGTAAACGTGCAAGTCATAAACAAGTTAAGTAGCTAATTTATTAAAAGCTCCTTTATTTCGTTGAAACCGACCCGAATATCCACTTTCATTTTAATATTACGCACAAATTAAAGTGCCGTGTCATAAAAAAAGCGATTTAAAATTATTTCCGATACGAAATTGCAGAGGGATATTTACAGTGATACTTGAGACCGGTTATTTATTCTTAAGACGTTGGTGTTTTCATCCCGTGCACGGTATTAAACCGATTAAAATCCGGGACGTAATAATCCGGAGCGTGACGATAATTCAGTTGTGTACGACCCACTAAGGCACCATCATTAATGAGAGAAACATGGACTTGAATTTGCGGTCCCCAAAACAAACGCCGGATATTAACGCGAAATGTGTCCGTGTACAAATCTTCCGCCTGGTCTGGCGTAAACGTTCCCCAACCCCAAGATTTTACGAATGAATCGATGTAAATTTTCCAAGAAATGCATTAGTCGAATTTTAATGCCGTAACATAGACATCTCCGTCCATTAAGTACGTGGAAGAAGCTGGATGTTAATAAAGAAAGCGGGAGCGGGAATCCAATTAAAGTTACACGGGATTTTGCGCTACTTATACTCACAGGGAGATGGTGCCAGTTGATAAAAATCCCGACCGAATAAATTAACCGAAATTTGAATTTAAATGCCACCGATTTTAATTGCGGTAAATGTGAACATGTTACTGGACGAAAATTTCTTGTATGGCGAATTTATTCGGGCTGCCGGCTAAGAAAATTCAACGAACGACAAAAACTCTTCAACAATCCAGACGGCAACTTCTAAGTGAGTTTGAAACAGTCGCTTAATCGGCCATTTCCCGAAAACGAAATCGAGATTCCACATGAAAAACATAAAATTAGACGGTGGTTCCCCGGTCCCAAAAAGTGCAATAAGGGGACGGAGACTTTTTATCCCCGCAGGATTGCCGGAGTCAATTCGCTGCAAATGTACACAATAATGCATATAAATTGATTTATTTAGTTTTTTACTAGGACTCAAGATGTCGACCGCCGTTTTTGCGTGAGTCAAGTGAGATGTTCGGGCGAATTGAATTGGCACGTGCATCACTAGAAAATCGCACTGAAAGAGACTCAAATTTTACGTCTTATTAGACAGGCACTCAGCTATAATGTTCCAAGATATTAACATGTTACTAACATGATATTTATAATATTTTATTTTAACGTTAAAAATAACTGACTGAATATTTAATGCAGTTAATATATTTATTCATTAAAAAGTTGCTTTTTTTAATGTAACCCTAAAAATAACAAATAAAAACTAATTATAAATTGTTAAATGTTAAAATTTAAAAAATAACAAATTAAAATATTTAGCCATTATTTTTGTTTTAGTTATGATTTAATTCCTTCTATATTCTTATAAGAAGATGCCAAGTTATTAAGATATTTACGATTTATTCTTAAGCATGTCATAGATATGTTCAATTTGACTGGACGGATTCGCCAGACCATACTATGAATCACAATTTCCAAAAGATAATTTTGGACTACCCGGGCTGTATGTGATCGATAGTTACGTTGTATAAACAAACAAACATTTTGAATCAATATGGTAGAAGGAGCAAATCGTATATTATTAGTATATTTTTTGTTGTTGTTGGTACGCCCTACTATAATGTCTCCCAATAAATAAATAAATGAATAAACTGGAATAGGTATAGATACACCACAGATCACATAATCTCATAATCATACACTGTTTTAGGGGGACCATTTCTGCACATGTTGATATTAGACATTTTAAAGTTACTGTGATTTGTTGACTTCTAAATAAAAAAAATAAAATTAGATGATTTTTTACTCAAAAATCAATTGATTTTTATCGGTTCATGATTGAGGGTAATTACATAATTGATTAAAAATAAAATCTTATTCGTTTGAATTCAATATGAGAAAGCGGAATTACTTTCCGGTTCCCCTAATAAACATTGTTCCAAGAAATTAACGCACCACCTATAATTTTAAAATACATAAATAGTACATTGTTTGTCTTAAAAAGTAGGGTTTTTTATTTATACTATTTCTGGGTACCTGTCGAAAGATGCAATTTAGTATATCTCGTATTATTGACGCAATATTCTCCAAAATAAATAAAATACTTTTATTATTAAGTAAATACAAACTTAGTGCAATTGGTACGATACAGGGTGGATCATCACAACGTGAAGTAACTCGTCAAATGAGTCAAACGCATCTATGAGTGTTGTAAGCAGATTGTGGAAATGTTACAATGAGTATAATAAAAAGTCATCCAGGCCGCAGTAGGAGAACTACTCCGGTAGAAGATTCATTGATTGATTTTGCAAGCTCGGAGACGAAAATTGCCCCGGCTAAGACAAGAGCTCCTTAGGACCCACGATGTGATTGTGTCAACACAAATCATCAAAAACCGTATCGGAGAGCAAAGTCTATTTCACAGACTTTAAGAGTACCCCGATTTTTCCCAGCAAATGGCGCTACTCGTTTAGCTAGGGCACAAAAACATCTTAATTGGGGTCCTAATGATTGGAGCCTTCTCTTTTCTGATGAGTCAAGATTTTGTTACCACCCAAATTCTGGAAGGATACGTATATAGAGAGAATCTGGAAACCAAGCACGGCTACAACATGCTCGTGAGGTGGTGAATTTTGAATGTTTGGTGTTTTGGGAAGGAATTAATACTGGTGGAAGAACCAAGAACCTCTTTTTTATGGAAATCACTTTGAATGCAGTTTGTTATCTCGACAACATAGTTTTACTTATTGTGTTACCTTATTCAACCAATATAGGACCAAATTCCATTTTTCAGCAGAATAACGCTAGGCCACATTCGAAGAGAATGACAAGAGCGTATTACCTTGGCCAGCAAACTCCCCATATTTTAACCCAATAGAAAAATTATGGGATGCTATGAAAAAAGACTTGGAGAATCGCCAAAACCATTATGGAGACCAGTGGCAGCTAATTTTGGCGGTAAAGCCAAACATAAACCAAAACAAGCTGATATTAAATGTGCTAAATCGATAGAGAGCTGTCGTAAACAACAGAGGTTTTAAATAAAAAAATAAATATGACTTAATTATTCTAAATAACAAGATAATAAATATTTGGATATTTGGTGGGTGTTATTTTAATTTCTATATAATATATATATATATATATATATATATATATATATATATAATTTTACATCTTTTTTTAATTAGTAAAAAAACAAGTTTTAATTAATTTATTATATTTGTGTTTATATTGATTCTGGTAAATTAGTACAACAGATCCAAATAAGTTTGAACTTAATATGGGGTACCCCTATTACGAACATCTTCTGTTCATACTCAAAATCTGGGTTCGAATTTCATTTTGATCCAAGTTCTCTCAAATTTCAGCAGCATAAGATGCTCTACAACCTCTAAGTTATTCGGACGGTTAGGATGGTCTCTTAAACATCTCTCAAGGATGTCCCAGAATGTTTTATTAGGTTAAGATGTGGACTGCGAGCTGGCCAGGCCATAGCATTAATCTCAACATCAGCCAGATAATTTTGGATAACATGGGCTGTATTTGGTCATGAATTATCCTGCATTAGTAAACAATTTGGACCTATAAAAAGGGCGTATGGCACGATATGTTCTTCAAGAATCTTTAAAATAGTAACGCTCAGCATTAAGATTCCTACACCAAAATTGAGCCCCCACGAAATAAACCTATATTTGCGATGTTATATTATATTATATACAAATCTTTCATTTGGCCATCGAAACACACGAATGCGTCAATCGTATGTGTTCAAGCAAAATATAGATTCATCTGTGAACTCGTTCCCAATCCGCTTCTGTCCAATTGACGTGCTCCCTACCAAAATTTAGCCAGACTCTGCAATGATTCAGGGTTAAGGTCAGGCCTCGATCAGAAACACGGAACAAATTATTTTCAATAGAATAGTTTCAATACTTATTCGAACCCTTCTATGTTTTCTAACTGAGACTGTAAGCTTCAGAAACCGTTGTCTTAAAGTTGAAAGTCTCAAAAAACGATTTTGAGTAGGAGTTGTAACACGATTTCTATCATTTAACTTTCAACTTTCATACGTTTATCGCAAGTATACAGTCAAATTCTGCACACATCCGTTCTCATTTAGCTTCTGTCTGCGTTCTTTTGCAAAGTTTAACTGAACTGTACGATGATCCATGGTTAATTTAGGTCTCCAACAGGAATAGGAGATTGTATATTAGCTTTGTGGAATCGTTTAAAGGCTTAGTCTAACACCTTCAATGTTGTCTTCTAACATTCTGAAAACTGATGTGTAAGACACACCAAGTCTCCCGGCAATTTTCTTCTGTCATCAACAAGAGGGTTTGTGTTAAATTTTTAGTATCGCACTACATTTGATAAAATTAACTAGACAACGCTGAATGACAAATAACAAACAAAAATTGAAAACTATTTTATTATACCAAGAAATTACAATTTCTATAAAATAATCAGATATAATAAGATATTCGTTATCATCATACAATCTTATGCCTAAAATTATATTATTATTAAAATTATAATTCTTAGAGTAAGAATAATTTTTATGGAAATCATGTTATTGCGAGTACTAAAAAACAATATTACTCAAACTTATGTGTTACATTCTCTGAAAATATCCTGAAAACATTTGAAATATGGTAAGATATGGGTTTGTAAGAAGATTAGTTTACAGTGACACAATATGTACCCCGTTTTAGTGTTAACATAATTAATTACAATGCTGTGCATACAGAATGTGGGAAAGCGGGGTATTGTTTCAGGTTCCTTTGTCCTTTGAAATTGCGATTTGTCCTTTTTAAACCGCATGATTAATCTCTTACAGGGTGACGACTGATCTTTGTGTTCAGCCGACTGAAAACGACCGGCTGTGTTAACCGGAAAAAAAGTGAAAGGTTCCTTAACCCGATGCGAACGCAAAGATAGAACTAATACATTTTAATATATTGTCAGAATGAAACTGTTCTGTTTGCATTTGAACCTTGATCCTAGATAAACTTAAAGGAAATTAATTATTCATCTTCCGGTTCTAACCTAGAAATAGAAGTCATAGAAAATACACGGTATAATGAAAATATTTTGACTATAGTAAGAATATTAATATTTCTGATTTAATTCAAAATTATTCATTCTTTTAGTAATAAGTTAATTATCAGTTGTTTTCCCACATAATTTTGATTCCATTAAAAGAAAATAAGTTGAGACTATTATCAAAAGATAAAGATTACAAAATTAATATTTGTTTTAATAAAGATTCACATGATTACATATTATTTTATTCGCCATAATTGTCCTTGGCCTTTAGACAAAGTTCAACGGATCCATTGTTCACAAGGAAAACAGTCCACAGTTTTCCGGGACGTCTTATTAATTTGTGCGTTGTTAAATCACGTTTTTCGTAGCCCCTTTAAGTGAAACTTACCGACTTAAATAATTCCCAACGGAAAGTTAATTTGGCGTGGATCGTCGCTCGCCAGCTTTTCAGCGGGATTAACGACATTACAATCACAAATAACTTTCAATGGTAATGTATTTTTAATTGTTCGGGCTTTTTCCAAGATTAACTCAATGCAGTGTATAAAAATCGTGTTATCTCAGTTATTTCATGAAGACAATTTTTCAGTCTATTCGAGACAACATATGAATTTATTTTTCAATTATTAATTGATTAACAATGATTTTGATTTAAAATTTCTTGTGTGTTACCAAAAGTATTATTTCATATTTTCCTGTTGTATAGTACATTTTGAATTCAGAGTGGGTCCATTCAATTTGCTGGTACCGACCGGCACATATAAATAAAGACGTGCCGCCGAATCTTAATATCAAAACCCCGATTTGACAGTGATAAGCGTTTGATTGATTCGGCCACTTTATTCATAGCAGCGACAGCATGACGAATCGAGTAAAAATGATTAAGAAAACTGTTTCCTTGGATATGATATATCGGAAAATAAGAGTGGAGCGGAGCGGACAAACTGAAGGGAATGAGGAAAGGTCATGCACTAACGCATAATCCTTTAACAATGAATCCGTGCGCGTAATGAGAGTATGTGGATGTCCGGATAATGCCGTTTATATACGCCGCGCCCGTTTTAACAATACGACCCAGGATAATCCTGACAAATGCGTTTGCTGACTCCAGACGCACGACACCGTCGTCTTTTATCATTCCGAAGAAATTGATATTTCATTGTGTCACGGTGTATTTTTCGTATTTGTGTGAGTAATTTTCATGTCTTAATCATACGTGAACGCAATGCTGATATGTACAAGAAAGCTAGCGACCCTGTTGTAAAGCAAGATTTTTTAAATGTAAAGTCAGAAAGGATTCATTCAAGTGTAAATTAATAAGGTCTCACAAAACATAGCAAATGAAGTACTGGACTTAATTACTTTAATTTAACTTCGGAAATAGACCTAAAATGTTACCTAGTTAGAAATTATACACACTTAAATGAAACCTGTTTTGGTTAATAGGACTGAAATATTTCTTTTGACTAAATTTAGACGCAAAATAACCAAATGCTGAAAACGTACAAATTACCCACGCTTTCACCTTTAAATATCGACCTTCAACTTAAAATGATATTGGTTGTTTACTTATATTTATTTGCGTCTCGTATAACCATTTATCATCAAATTATTAATCTTTATTTATAATCAATAACCCTTAATTTGCAACAACTGGTAATTTCAACAACAAAACTAACTATTCCTAAAAAGAAGCCAACAGCAAGTATTAGAAACGGAAAAAAATAATGTTCTAGTGTTAAAACTTGAGCCTTCAATTGTACACTGGTCTTTTTATCAGTGATTGTCAAAGAAGGTACCACCAAACTGTTGTAGTTCCTCAGAGATATACCAGTTTCATAAGCTCTCATCAACATGCTTCTGAAATCGTCAAAAAGTGGCAATCCTTTATTAAAATATATTGTTACAATATGCCAATAATTAGAAATTTTCGAGTAAACCAATGGATCACCATTACTGTCTATGTATTCCTTGTACAAATATTCTACTGATTTGATTGTCGATAAAGTAACTACGTTGTTTCCAGATATTGTTTCATCCAAACATTGTCTAGTATTGTCGTACATAATCAACCGTTTTCTGTATTCGTTTTCCACTTCAATTGATGGATTCAAGTCTTCATAAACTGATGTGGAAGTGTCGCACATTCTGGTATCATCCTTGAATATTTCCTCAAAATTTAAATTCCTTTCGTAATTCTTGTACCCTAATAATGACGTATATTTACTTTTAAAAATAGTTGAAATATTCAAACTGAAAATCATAAATCCCACCAATACATATCTGGAAATCGTGTTTTTAGGCATCCTATCGACTTGCTCTAAAATATAGATTATCGGGAACCAACTGTACACATCTTTTAAAAAATAAGCAATTATTATATTAAATAACAGAATCAATATTAACAAAATCCAAGTATTAGTGGTAAAAACTGAGAAAAATAACATCCAAAATGCTTGTGCTTTTTTCAGCGGGAAGAAAAACGTGAACTCATCGTACATATATACCGCACCGAAATTTAACTTGTATGGTACATTAATTCGAGAACAACCGAGACACAAATCGTATAATTCATTTTTTAGAGCATTCTTTATTTCTTCTTCAGTTCTTACTTCCAACATTTCGTATTTAAAATTTAGATTTCTTTGTATGAATTGTAGCATTAAAACATCTGTACCTTCCCTTGGATTGAAAATGAAAGGCTCTGTTAATTTATATACAATTTTTATTGTAGTGTTCCTCCATTTTTTTGGTAATATGTTAAATAATGGTTTTTCACTACTGATAAATTTACCTTTAGTGCATTCTCCAATTTTGTAAAATATCAAGTTGTTGTGTTCGTGTAAATTTTCTCTATAATATGGATTGTAGGTGAACATGGAATTATTATGCATAATGAAACTCTCGTACATGTAATATTTCACCAGGATTTTTAGTACAGAGTCATCTAAGTCACTTAAAATATATACAAATACATTTCTCGTATCTGTGTATACGTAATTCCTAAAACTGAATATTAGCGATTCGATTTCTTGTGGGCTGGTTTTTAAAATGTACACTTGGGCAGGAATATATTGCACATTATTCATATAATTTTCTCTTATCAGTTGATAATTAAGCACCACAGTGCTATTCAAAATATATACCGTTTTGATAGATTTCATATTTTCAAGAAATTCGTTAAGACATTCATCACTTTCAGTATCATAATAATCTGTTATATTTAACGCAAACTTCCAACTGAACACAAATTTGATTACAGCAAAGCAGAAGAATTTAAAAATCATTGTGCTTCATAGCTTTTACAGAAGTTCTGATTTTAAAAAACATTAATATTGTCTAAATTATGCAGAATATTTTTCTATAAAAACCTTTATAAAAAATTTATAATGCTTTTTATATAGATTTTAATGTTTTTATTTAATAGTCAATAAACAGATAAGTGCATTTATAAAATATGAAATATTGTAAAGCATAATTTTAAGAGTATTAAAAAATGGATAAAACTTTATAAATAAATGCAAACATCATTCTTTACACATTAAAAATACATTATACTTGACTCATTTATCCAATAAGAAAAATAGAAACGGAAAATAATAATCAGTGAAACAATATAAAAATATATATATTTATTATAACAATATAATATAAATCATCACAATTTAAAATATTATTTTTCACCAGAAATATTCAAAGAATTAGCGTACTGAAATTCTTCACTATTTTCATATTCACACATGTCTAAAGCAATCTCACAACTCTCCTTAACAACTCTAGCTGAATCCTCTAAATACTTATTCAACACCCTGTTGCACTCATCTGTAGCAATAGCTCCTAAAGCTTCAGCACACTCATGTCTCACCATAGCACTTTCCTCAACATTTTCCAGTGACTTAGTCAAATAAGGCACTGCATTTTCATCCTGTAGTTGTCCAAGTACAAAGGCCACTTCATGCCTGAACAAAGCACTGCCATGCTCCAAAGCCTCACCTAAAGCTAATACTGATTCCTTGTTTCTCATGTTCCTGAGTGAAAACATTGCTCTGTACCTTTGAAACAATGGTAAGGAGTCATTCAATAGGATTTTTTTAAGTTCTTCCACTGATTTAGTTTCAGTTGGTGGTGCAGGATCAACAGAGTTGTATGGGTTTTGAGTGAGATTCTTATTTTCAGGATTTTGCAACCACTTTATTCTATCCAAAGCTATTTCACAAGTTTCGGCAACATCCACAACACTATCTTCCTTATACTTCTCTAAGACTTTTAAACTGTCGGGACTACCTATGGCTCCCAGAGCTTCAGCTAAAATTTAATAATATAAATAATTGTTTAAATTTTACTGTTTATTTATTACCTGCTTCATGTCTGACCATGGGTTCTTCTGTTGTGTTTTCTAAAACTTTGACCAGTACTGGATTCGCGGCGGGATCTTGCATTTGACCTAAACAATAAGCCAATTCGTGTTTTAAGAGTGCGGAGGTGTCGCCGAAGCATTTTTCAATGAATTTTATGCTAGTCGGGCCACCGATGTTTCTCAATGTGAATAAGGCTCGAAATCGTTCTTTTAACGGTCTATTCGGGTCGTTCAGGAGATCGCCGATTTTCTCGATTTGTTCCTCTGAAAACTGACCCATTTTTGTGGAGTGACTTTGCGTACTATATAATTTTAAAACAATTTTGGCACGTGTGTATTAAACACTTGTCAAACTGATGTTTGAAAAAGAGGTTATGGATACCCATAGATACCCATAGAAAACCTAAGAAGTACCAACCCAATGTTATAAACAAGAAACATTACTGGGCACGATTTCGGGATGCAGCGATGTTGCCATTTTGAAGGCGGTGTTGCCATTTCTTACAGACTACAGATATCTTCTTGTCCATCTGTCACTTTCTATTTAAAATATATATTAAATGAGTATAGGTTAAGTTTTTCTGATATATATATAAAAATAAAACAATTATATATTTTGTATAATTTTATTATATATTCATGATAAAAACATACAAATTAAAAATATATATATTATATATAAATATAATATAAATTTTATAATAATATAATATAATCATATCACTTCGACACTCATCCAAACTAAAACTGTAATATAATAAATATAACTAATGTAACTGCTGTAAAAGTAACTTTCTGTATTTTGCAATAACTAAGCAGGAAGCATGAAATGAATTAATACCAATGAATCTGTACTTCAAATTCAATTAATGAAAATAAACGAACATATTGACTTTACGGTTTATAAAATAACAAACACAAACAATTAAATTACGTAAGTCGGTTATATAAAAAAGTCTTACCAGAAATATATTTTCTTAAAGCAAAAACATCATCTGACCGTTTTCTATAACCTAAAATCTATCAAGTTATAGCGTCCATGACTCACTATTCTGAAATCTAGTAAATTATTTTCTCTAACTAAAGTCACTAGATATTCCCTGGTCATCCCGACAATTTTGGGGAATTTTTACTACCAATTTATAAAATCAAATATTATAAATCCCTAACGTATCCCGAGACAAAAAGGTCGTGCCTTTCCGGCGATTCCGAACGTCCATGATCGGCTGTTGCCCCTCCGTCCCTATTCGCTTGACCCCCCCTGTAGATACCACCGTCACCAACTTAGTGATACATAAATTTAAAATTATTTTTGTTAAATATGTTTAAATTTTAATTTTTATATATGAAACGTTAGTAATCTAATAAAATATTCACATTTAATCAGTAAATTAATAATAAATTATAATATATATGAATAAAATATACTATAAAATTTACCCTTATATTGGCATTACTTATATAACCTAAAACTTGAGTTAAAATCTAAGTACAATAACAATTTGTTAATAGCAAATTATCATGGCTGGAAGCAGATTAGAAAAAATTGGTACAATATACACGAGGTACTTGTATTACTAAGATAACAAAATGTGTAATTAAAATATTAAAATTTAAATTTTGTAGGACTTCAGCTTTGTTAAGCCGAGGGGCTATGAACTGGGAGGACAGACCAATTTGGTATGATATTTACGAAGCATTTCCACCTAAAGATGAACCAAGATTCGACAGACCAGCTCCCAATTTAAAACTAAAACCTATTTTATACAAAGAAGACAAAGTTCGAGCGTAAGTGTTGCTCAATCAAGACATAAACAAGTTTGAATTGCTCGTTTTTAGTATTTTCCACAGAAACAACAAGCACATAGGAGCAGTCCAACTGACTAATAACAATTATAAGAGCCTAACACAAAAGTTTATAGATACATACATCAAGCTGGAAGAACAGGAAGGTCCAGGGGATAGTGAATCATTGTATACACAAGCAATTGAGATATTAAACAAGGAAAGAAATACACAAAAAAGTTCAGATGAGGATGAAGTCAGTTTGAGCAAAGCATTTAAACAAGCACAATCTATCCAAGTTAAACAAGAAGAAGCACCAAAGATTACTGTTAAAGTTAGTGACCTATTCAAAGAATAGGTTTAAAATTTCTGTAGTCTTTAATAAATTGTTCTGGTTTATTTATGTATCCTAATTACACTCCTGTACAAAACCATCAACTGTGATAAAATAGGTCTATTTAAATCAAATTACATCAATATATTCCTGATGAGCATTCATCTGATATCATAATAGTAAGAAACAATTGTTTTAATGAATTTAATCTGTGTTTGACATTAAAACAAAGTCGCAATTTTTCATTTAACACATTTGTCATTTTCCATTATATTAAAATTCTTGGTATGGGTATTCCATGGGGAAAACCAAAGAAAAATTTGGAAAATCAGGGTCCGCGTTTTTCAGTTTCAAAAATTAAATTTGACACAACACCAGTAACCTATCCAGAAATGGAGAACAGTTTGCTACTAATGAAAGGGGTAGAAAACGGATTTTATGTGAGTGAGGAAATCATGAACAAGCTTTATTTGAGACAAAAGGAAGAGATGGACGGCGTTTGTTTGATCACCCCACAAATTCTTAAAGATGTTCGCGCTATTTGTAAAGTTATCAATGAAGATTACTGTTTCACGAATCATAAGAGGTAGGTAAATATACATTGTGAAACATATAAACTCTATAAATCCATATAACCCTTTTAGAATTTTAAACTTTTCACTAATAAAACTGAAAAGGTGAGTATGATAGAATTATCAAAACATAACTTTCCCACATAGTTTGCAACCGTTTCAGAGAATTTTTTTCGAAAAATTCGTGGAGGCGGCGCAATTCTGCCGGCATAAATTTAGAATGAATATAGACGACCGCATTGTTAATCATTTTTCGGTCATCATGATGATATTCCCCGTCATTATCCAGTACATTGAAGACGACGACGTTAGGGTGTTTGAATTGCTGAAGCAGATTGCAATCGCGCACGCAGACATGCAGGTCCAGACTTCACATTTGAAACTGTTTTTTGTCAGTTTGACCAATATTCTGATCCATGGAGAGTTCATTAGTCGAGACCATTTGGAACCGATTATAATTTTTTTTATGACCATAGCCAATTACATGATTAACTATTTGGACAGTTACTGTCGATGTCCGCATAAAGATGATGGAGTCGATAGATATATGAGCCGATATAGAAGTAATATATTAATATTATTTAATTGAATTAATTGCGATTTGTTTGATAACATTATCAAACAATTTTTATTTACTTTTCAAACGTATTTTATATATTTTAGAGAATTACAGGATGTTGAAAAGGTATCATACACTAATGGATGAAATAAATGAAAAAGTAATCTTCTACGATAAAAGACGGAAAGTTAAAAGTATGTCTAATAAAATCGGCAGCGAAGAAGAGAGCTATAGCGAAAGTCTTGAAACGATGGCAAAAAGAACGTGTTTGTTCGGTTGGTGTTATCGAGATTCAAAAGATTAAAATATTTTAATACAAACATCTATACTCTAAATTTAATGTGTATTATTGTGCATCATTCTAAAATGTTGAGATATTGAGCAAAACTTCAAAACAATTTACAAGCTTTGATGCCATAAAATGCTTTTAATTACATTAAACGATTGTAGCAAATTATGAATATGCAACCAACGGTAACCCAGCAGAACACTAAATGCTGTATTACCAAATTTGTGAACCGAATTATTTTGTTATTATTGTTTAAATATTGTTTTCCCCACATAGAATGGAAGAATAACTGAAAACTTTCGTAAGTGTAAACTTTTTCCTTTACATTTATAGCTTATACGATAATAATCAACCAACAAATCATATTGTCATGAAATTTAGTTGATTTGGAACAAAATCCAGAATTTTTGTTGGCTGTTTTTGGACCCTCCTTGCGAGAGAGTACGAAAGTTATTAAGGCCTTATTAAAACAGCATCTTGGCAGTCTGACTGGTTGTCCCCATCAATTATTATTATTACCATATAGTACTATAAGAAGCATGAAAGTATACAATATTTATTGAAACAACAATTATTATTCTGTTGTGCTTTTTTAGGTCCATTGCAAGACCTGATATAGATTATTGATCACGTTATTCTTCGATACAGAACGAACAGTGAGAACATTTGAGTTAAGACAAAGCTAATGTGAAATAGCAGAAACATTCCGACCTGATTTTTTTGGTCACAATTCAATTCGAAGATATACAAGTACAGTTACAGTTACTTTCGATAGATGGCAATACTATAAATAAGTCACCATTGCAAAGAGTAATGAAAAGCATAAATAGCGGAAGAAAAAAAATTAAGGTTGGGAAATGATGAAGCTTCTGAATGATTCCCCTGGGAAGATGATTTCTTATAAGCGGACGTAATTCTGATCCCCCATCTCCTCTGAAAAATATTGAAAATTTAGTTTTAAAATATCCAGTGTTCATCATCAAAAAATTGCTCTTGCGATGGTGGCGGCGCCATCACGCGGTTAGGCTTAAGTACTTAGCGGACCACCCTCGTATTATGTATCTTGTTTAAAATATGTTGTGCATTATTTTCCTTGCTTTGAGAATTCATTAACAAAATACCTTTGCTTTTTGTAGTAATTATGATAGATATTTTAAAATGCAATTTATTTTTTTAAGTTTTATAATTAAGACTGACCCGGATTAGTCCTTACAATGTAATTGAACCAACAGGTTTTTTTTTTTGGGACAGAGAGGGGAAAGTATAAACCCCTCTCCGGGTACCGATCCGGAGATCATGACCAAATGTTTATCATATGTGATTGCACATTTGGGGGAAAGGGGCGTATATTTAACATATACGGGTGAATTAAACCAGAAGACGGGACTGACAAAGATGCCAGCCCCCTGTCAACTGGATCCGGAAGAACAAGCCCAATCTGAGGAAGGTTCAAGGACCTTCCTGGGTGAGGATTGGACTTGCAGTTTGATCCGTTGGCTTCCCACCACCACTGGCTTGTGGAGCGGTACTGATCGAACCAACAGGTTTATAAGTAATAGTCAAACAATTAGGAGTCGTATGAAACGCGTTGACTTCTACTCAGTTTCTCTGACGGAGCTTAACTGTCTGTCCCCTCTCGCAGGTCTCTACCGTCACCCTCGGTTCGAGTACCATCCCCTGCTTAGCACTTCCGCTGATTCCACCCAAGTAATGCAACTCATAGTACTACTTGCGGGCGAGTGTTGTCGTGCTTAATAACAAAATTGTCGGATATAACAGGGGCAAACGGTACTACATGTTCTTCAAGAACCTCTCTTATATACCGATCAGTTGTCAAAGATCCACGACGAAATCCTGTTAATTCTATATGCGCTTCAAAACATGTACCACACCATAGCATAATATCACCTTCACAATTTCGGGTTCCTCTAATGTTGCACTGAGCAAATTTTTCACCTACACTGGAATGCGTCTATTAGATCCGAAAAGTGAAAATCTGGTTTCATCCGTGAAGAGTATATTAGCCCAGTCCTGGATATCCCAGTTAATGTGTTCTCTTGCAAACTTTATTCGTACCATACGGTGTTAACAACGGTGTGGTAACAGTCATTCTGGGTCTGACTCCAAATTCTCTTAAACTACTGCAGACGCAATGTTTCTGTACGTAAATAAAGATCATCTGCAGGCATAATACACCCTGGACGACTGGGAACTTGCCTTCTAGTGTAGTCTCATGTTTCTTTAAGTCGTTTTGCAACCCTTGAAACACTGGCTTGGTTGATTCTCATCAAATCTGCTACATATGACTGCCATGTTCAATTAGGGTCCCGGTTTAGACTACTTATTCACATGTTAAATTGTTCATTATTTTATTAAAATGCCGTTATAAACTTAAATTAGCAAATAAATCAAATGTAGTGTATACAACAATTTTAAAATGAAAATAAAAGTATTTCTGTTTTGTTTTATTTTCATAGAAATCACACACGAATATAAACAGCTTTTAGTAATAATTAATTAACAGTATTTCTGTTTTGTTTTATTTTCATAGAAATCATACACAAATATAAAAAAGTTTTAATAATAATTATAATTAAATTTTAATTTTTTTTCCTATTTTAAAAATTGTGCGATACCTTTTATGATGAGTGTGTATAACTTTTATATATGTCGGAGGGTTCATGTGAAACGCAAGTAGTACTATGGGTTGCATACTTATAGTACTTGGGTGGAATCAGCGGAAGTGCTAAGCAGGGGATGGTACTCGAACCGAGGGTGACGGTAAAGGAGACCTGCGAGGGCGGGGAGTTAAGCTCCGTCAGGGAAGCTGTGTAGAAGTCTTGGCTTGGCTTGGCATAACCGTCGGGATCACCGCGTTTCATACGACTCCTAATTGTTTGACTATTAGTTGTAATCCTGTGCCTGTTAGTTCAATTACATTGTAAGGACTATTTGCGTGTTATTTAATATTCGAAATGGCCGATAATCCTGACCGCGCTGCGACATATATATACCCCTAGTGGATATAAAAACTACCTTAGTTGGTCTGTAATGCCAATAGATTCGTGTGGTTGTGTATTTAGAGATCGTTTTAATGTCGGGATTGTTTTGTTGTTGTTATGAAAATTATTATTCTATTTAATTGTAACCTACATCTGTTTTTATTTTTGACTTCGTTTCCTGTGTCGTTGTTAATAAAACTTGATTCCGATAGACAGCAAATATCGAGCGAAAGAGAAAGAAAGAGAAAAAAATATATTAAGTTTTTTTAACAAAATCTTGTTATTATGTGTTATTCCCTTCTACTAATAAGTTGGGATGGTTACCAATGACCGCTATTAGTATCATCAGTTCTTGCAGGATACGAAATCAAAATCCATCGGAAAGCTTTTGAACATACAATGGGAAGACATTAGGGGAATTCATCTTTGGAATGCTCTTCAAATTTGTAGATGCGGTTTCCATGCAGAAAATGTTATAAATAAGAAAATCAATTTTTAAATTTTTTCTCACACCCATTCCAAAGTCTTCTTAAACCTATATACCCATTGTCACAAGCCCAGTAGAAGTTTTCTTACTAAACCTAGTACTTTGATTTCACCCTTTCTCATTTCGACAACTTCCTTATATTGTATACAGTATCAAAAATGCTAGACCTAACTAACTAACTAATACCCTTTAGTAAGCAACAAAGAAAGATTTACATACAGGTACTATGTAGGCCGGCCGGATTTATTGCCGCAAATGAGTCGGTGTATTAAATAAAAGCACATAGGTTTTATATAAATAAGCTTATATGATATATTATCAGTAATTAAAATGTACACGTCTCAAGAAAAAATTCAAATTGTGTCGTGACACATTACTGGCAACTCCAGTTACCGTATTCGCCATCATTTTACAAAACTGTGGTCAAACAGGCCGCACAATTCACAATTTTTATCACAGTTTGGGTTATTTGCTTATGGAGACGTTTTTGAACATCTTATTTAATTGTTCTGTTTCTATTTATTTATTTTATTAATGGGATACATTTTTATTTAAAAAAAGAAATAAATTTTTAGGATACTTATTTTTGTTTTTAATATACCCACAAAAAATATTTCTTTTTACAGATTGCAAATTTAAACAAAATAATACATTTTAAACAAAGCAATCTAAGAACTCGATCTACATAACCAACGCATGTAGGGAGTTACTAAATGCATTCGCAAAGATTAAATTATATGGTATCACTGAAAAATTAAAATACATAAAAACGTATATTAAAAACATAGATTAAAAATATACATATGGTTAAATCAGTTTCCAAGAGGTCAATTTATTTGATAAAATTTTCAGTTGTTCCAAAATACTTAGATTGGGATAATGAGTATGGAAAGTACTAAAATAAAATGGAGCGACTTCTACTAACATGTTTGAAAGTTCACACATTCGTATGAAGTTTTTTTTTAAAGATACGTCTAATTTCAAACCGTCCCGTACAGGAATCTTGAAACGACAGAAAGAACGCGTTTTGGATAATTACGGATTCAAATTTTTGAAAATAAAAATGAAATATAGTAACATTATCTAAATACAAACATGCCCATTTTATATTTAATGACTTAAGATTGTTGTGGAATATTAAAAAATAATAAAATAAATAAAATTATAACACAACAATTTACTTAATACAACTTAAATAATCTTAATTTTATTTTTTAAATACTTTAAATAATACAGATATATAATTTAAATTTAAAAGAGTTATGCAACCACTGTGACAGAAACCTCACAGAGAATCTCGGCCCGGGATCATATCATGAGAGCGGTAACCTTTTGTTTGAAAATTTAAAAAACAACTTGAGTCAAATAATTTTAGTATTATTAATTAACTATTGCTTTATACCACATTCAATGGAGGAGGAACTCAAAACATTCGTAAGTAAATACGTTTTCACTTACTTTATATATTTTTATAGGTTATACTGTGAACATGCGAATAAATCAATTATTTTAGTTTATTCCCAACGAATTGTGTCGGCGTGCAGGTGTGGCGGCATCCTGGAGCCCCATAAACAAATTCGCTGTGTTCGCTTACGAGAAACGTAACGTGCATCAACAGGATGCACCTAGTAACTTTGCCTCCAAAAATCCATCAAGCATCTTTTTAGTCAGACAAGACGTTCTACTATTCCAACCAATATTTAGGAAGTTTGTCAACGAATCCAACAGATCGTTTCTTGATTTGCAAAACATAATTGGAGAAAAGACAGCTAACAAAAATAATGAACTGTTACGAATTAGCAGACAATATAGATCTGTCGTTAGAGCCTGTTTGGAAGATCTTCATGCTGATATCAGTAAAGCAGAACAAGCAGAACGCGAAACTTTGCAAGATTACATTACAATATTCTATTCAGTAGAATGCATTTGGCATTTGTGTGAAATACTATTTATTGAATCTATCCCAGGTAACGTTGTACTGCCATTTTTATTAGAATGGATTAGATTTCATTTTCCCAAACATGAAAGGAATGCAGCAAACATGTTAGCTGGAGATTTAGCTGGTTTAGAGCAAAACATAGAGTTTTGGCCCACTGTTTTTGGATCCTTGTTGCAAGGGAGGGTTAAGGTTGTTAGGGCCCTGTTGAAACAGCACTCTGCATCCGATAGTCATGTATACAGACTTGTTGATCAAGTTTTGAGAGCTATGCCTATTTATGATGTAAGTAAACAATACACTAATTATAACAACTAATACAGTATTTATATATTGTTTGTTAAAGATATTCAGTGGAACATCAATTAATGAATTCCAACTGCAGTGGAAACACTGGACTGTGGACGTTCAAACAAAAATCGACGCCAAAATGTTTGTTTCCGACAAAAATTTAGACACAATTATGAAGGTATGGAATATATATAATAAGTCTAAATAATTATTTTTTTATGTATGTTACTAGCTTGTAGTTGGTGAGGAACAAGCCTGGGCGGAGATCCAAGTCCATTGTGAAACATGGTATGAATTATTGGCTGCTTGGTTGTTTTACACAGAACCAACAGTAAAAACATTCGAGCTGGGACAATTTGCAAAGCACTGCATTACAAAAATGAATATGCGAAATCGCATGAAACATTTGGATCGTGTTCTTTTGGCTGCAATTGAATTCGACGAGTTACAAGTAAGTTACAGTTACTTTCAATGAGTGGCAATACTGTAAAGAGTATTAATTAATTATTAACCTATTAATTTTAAAATAAAAAATTCTATCAAAGTAAATAGCAAAATATTAAATATTTTTTTTTTTTTTGTTAATATTTTATATCAAAAATAGCAATTTGGTAAATTTGCAAAAGGGGTTAAACTATCGTTTCTTTGACATTAAATTATATAATTTTCGTATATTGTCAATATACAATGCCAAATTTAAAATTTAACTTGTAATGAGTGGATTCAAGCTGTTTTTTTAGCAGAATAGATTTGGAGTTACTCCAGGATAACTGAAAGCTTTGATACATTTTCCAAATGTTATATCAGTACTGATGATCACACCAGATGAATAGAATCAACTCCAGTCAAAGTGCGTTTTTTGTAGCTTTAAACTTTAGAACAACAGTTTACAACCACAAGAATGTTACTATCGCAGTAAACCTAGAAGGAGATGATTGAATTCGATAACGTCCTAGGGAAGATAATTAACCGTTGATCATCGCATAGCCTGACTAAAAAAACGCATTCGGAACAAATCCTATTTACATACGATGGATGGATTCGTGTGTTTCGACGACCCAATGAGATATGCGTAATGTAACATACTAAATATAACATAATATGACAGAAACGCAATTATGGTATAGGGAGGCATTTCGTACACACCATGTAGCAACTTGTTGAGTTGAATAATAGCAAATTTAATACTTAACAGTGGAACACTCATTACTCGTGTAATTTAAAATTATCTTGCGTTCGTTGGAATTGGTATTAGGATCTGGCCAGCCCGTATTATAGACATTCACCTCATTGATCATATTTGACATTAGGTGGAAATTAATTAAAATTCATTTACTTAACGTATAAAAATAAAATTTCTCCATGTTTTAGAATAAAATTATTTTTAAGTTTTTTTATGATACTTCAAAAGGAATCTCATTTTTATGTAAAAATACATTTTTTACATTTTCATAAAAAAAATTAATAATGATCACTTATTATTCTTGTAATTTCTTGGAGCAGTTTAGTATAAATATTTGGGAAAATTTTTATGCAGATGGTGAATGTTTTTTTAGAGGTATTGATTTATAAACGGGCGTATTTGTGATAACTTCATTGTTGAATAAAAATTAAATTTAAAATACATCTTTTTTCTTTTGCATCAAATAATTAATTTTCATGGGACTTACACTAATTTCTTAATGTCAATTTCAGGTAATAAAAGAAATTCAACAAATGTCGGAAAATGGGTGGTTTGTAACCCATTTAACAGACATTCTGTACCACGCCGATCGTTTAAACGACGTAGGAAAGGAACTGGAAAATTTGTAAGACATTTAAATTGAACCATCGAAATATTCAATTTATTTTAATTTTATTAAATTTTAGTTCGTCCGAAAAACTGCGGGAATCCTTCCTGTTGGATTATGGTACTATGTTGATGGGACATAAGTCGCTATGGCAGGTGGGCCTGGACTACTTGGATCGTTGTCCCAATGACGGACCGGGCGCCATCGAGCTGTTGCTGCCCCGGATACCGCTCGAGGACGAGGCCAAGACGCGCAAGGTACTCCGCGAGGCCAAGATTCGAAAGCTCGACCACGTTGGTACGTTATCATAATTAAATCGAGATTTAATGGATAAACCCCGATTTTTATAGCCCAGAGTATCTGCAAGGTGCAAGGGGTGAAGTCATTGAGAAGAGGTAGATTAGGAAACGCGTTATCATGGGCCCTAAAATCACAAGACGGTCCTTTTACCTCATATCTGGCTGATAAATTTTTACAGGAGTATACAAAGAACGGCAAACTTGCCAGCACTGATTTTCTCGATAATTTAGGTTCATGTATGATGGCCAGTGATAGATTGATATTTTTAGGTAAGTAAGATATGGTATTTGTATATGCGGAATAACAACTTGCACCTGCGAATTAATCTAATAATTAATATTTTAAAAATTTTCTTATCGTAAACTTCACAATTGTGAAATTTATTATACCTGATTATATCTATTACTAATCAACAAGCTGCACTTTTACATTTTATTAATGCTTATATATTTTATCTATATATAACACTGATAATACAGTTAAAAATAAATTAAATGAAACATGATTAATAATAACAAAGAACCATTATATTTATAAAACATTCTTAATTAAGCTAATTTTAGGAAAATATTACGAATTCCACAAACTGTATCAAGCAGCGGAATACAAAGAGGCCGGAAATTTATTAATATCTCTACTAGCATCAAAAATCATTCCAAATTAGTAAGTGCTAAATTGAAATCAAAATTTCACAAATTGAATTGTGTTTAATTTTAGTTTTTGGTATGTGCTGTTAGTTGAAGCTATACCGTTGTTAGAATCAGAGGAAATTGTGTTTTCGTCAAATAACACGCTGCAAATAATCCATTGTTTGGAAGATAAAGAAGATCTGCCAGAACTGAAGGATAAAATCGATATTTTACGTCTTGCTGCCGCAAGGAATTTATCCAGAGCTTTAACTTATGAAGCGCAATTTGTTTAAACATTCTTTTTTATAATAAACTATTTTGTAATATTTAAACAATTTATTGTTTACATATTAATTCATTTACAGCACCCTTTATGTCGTTAAGTACGAAAAAAATTCCTTAACAATATTGTCCTCGTGGTAGAGGCACTCGTAAAAAAATTTTTTTTCTTGAAATATAGATGGCATCCACTTCTTTGCGTCTGGCCACATCTCTTCATATGGAACATCTTCACAACTATACCAGTGAATCGGATTCATTTCTTCACTGGACTGTTCACTTCCTTGGTATTCCCGACATATAAACAGATGAACAATTCTCACCTGTTTTTTGATAATATCGGAATATTTCAGAACGCCTAGTTTTTGTAAGTTAGCAGCTTTTAGACCGGATTCTTCAAATAGTTCACGTTTTGCTCCGTCCAATAGCGATTCGTCTTTTTTGATTTTGCCATTTATTTGAGCCAAAGCCTCGTGTCTTGTAACCCAGCAAAACTTGATTATCCTTTATGATAAAAATTAAAGTGTAAATAATATGCCGCATTACGTATCGTGCAACACACATGCACGTACAAAGTTTGCCACGTTATCTTGTGAATAATATAGCACTAGAACAGTCACTTTCACCGACTTATTTGATTTTATTTTCAACCTTAAGTTCGTAGAACGGGGAGTCCCGGTAAATGGTGGGGAAACCCCTTAATTAAGTAGTCTGTGGTATGTAAAACAAATTCATCGCAGAGTTATAAATTATTTAATAATATATGCCGTACTGAATAATTTCCTAAATTTATTTTTTCTTAAAGAAATAGAATAGATTAAATATCACCAATTATTTTTATGTTAAAAATTTATATTAAAATATAAAATATTAAATTTATAGAACTGGTTAAAACAATGTTTTACGTCAAAATTATGTAATTCAGAGAAACAAGGTGTTAAAATTCTCAAAAACGTGTATTTAAAAAAATATAGGTACAGTTTCTATTACTGTCAACAAGGAATTCAGGTAACTTTTAGTACTTTTAATATTAACATATAAATTATCACAGTACATGATTTATAAATTAATTTTGTCACTGAACCATAAAATTAAATACATTCAAAGCCTCTTTAATACTGTCATGTTCCAAAACTTCTGTTGAAATAATTTTGCCCCTGTTGTAAACACAGTGCACAGAAAAATACTTGTCATTCAACATACTAGGCCACCATGTCCTGGCATCTGGCCACATTTTGTCATAAGGCACACAGTCATATCTGAACCATTTAACTGGATCCATTTCGTCACTTGGTTTTTCCGTACCTTCATATTTATTACATGTAAACACATGAACAATTTGGTCCAAAGACTCGTCCTGTACTTCATACTTTACAACACCTACATGTTTCAAATCCTTTGCAATCAAACTAGATTCCTCGTAGAGTTCCCGTTTCGCGCCCTCCGCAAACGATTCACCCTTCTCGATTTTACCACCAAATCCGTTCCATTGTCCCAAACCGAATCCCCGTTTCTTACGGCCCATCAGCACCTGGTTGTTTTTTCGCACGAACACAAGAGTGTACAACTTTTGTAGCCTGTTCATTGTGGACGTATTGTAGGTTACTCGGTCGCAACATTTGTTTTTAACCGCCTTTTTCTCTGTGCGCCTGCTTACAATTTGGCTGTGTTCTAAAGTGCATTTATATTGCCTAATCTGTTCACGTAAAATGATTTCTGTAAACATAAAATGTGTTTATTTTAATTTCTTAATTATTATTTATTTATTGGGTATAAATTTGGTACTGAAAGATTATTATTTTTGTATTATTAAATTTATTGCAACAAAGTAATTTGTTTTTAAATAAGGAGAATATACCAAATAAAACTATTCATTTAGCTTAAAAACTATCAAATTGCAATCATTTATAATAATTAATCATAACACTTTCATATATTCAAATATCTTTGGTCAAAATAAAAGTTCAATATATTTATATAAACCTGGAAATAATTAAGATGTTCTTAACTTCAGCATGCTTAGGCAAAATGTAACCGGGCATAAATGTTACTTTTTTATTTATTTATTGTAAATTGCACATTTTAACTAAACTAGTTTGACTAAATTCCCAAATTATTAAATTTTCGTCGTTTCTTTCAATAATCATTTTACAATGAAAATACCATAGAAATTTGAGTTTGACAACCGAATGTCAACAAAAGACGACCACCCAAACCGCTTGTTAGAACACAGCCCAATAACAAACGTCAATTTTTCGGAAATTCCTCAATTACCCACTTGTCAAAATCGTGAATCACTGGAAAAAATTTCAAAAACTAAACGAACGAAACCTTACTGAAACTGTAATCGAAAACTTGTTCAATTCATCTCACAGATCTCTATTGTTTTAACCTAATTTGTGTGATGTTCGTCGCCATGTTGAATACCATATACAAAATAAGTGTAGTGTCATCATAGTGCATTATTAATTTAATTAGTTTATTTAAAATTATTGGTGTTGTGCGTGAATGTTAATAGGAGACACAAACTGTAAGGGACTGTGTGACTGAGACAAATAAAACACATCTAAATATTTCTGCAGAAATTTTTATAACTGGGTAAGTCATTTGTGTTTATTTAAGGACTGCGCTGTTCAACTTGGTCGATTTCTAGAACGAAGTCGGGTTTTCTGCTGTTTGTTTCCAAATTCGCTTTTGCATGCGATATGTTTATCGACAGCCCTAACATTGGGGCCCCCAATATTAATGTGCTAATCATGTATCTACTGCTTTGGCTTATGTAATTTTGTCCAATTACTCCAGTTATTTTATAGATAAATCACCAAACTTTCTACATAGTACAATAATTTCTATTGTTGAGGTCAGAGAAAACTAGTCAACTTGATGGTTGTCATCAAGGACCTTGTCTAATTATGTACTCTTTGTGCCTGTTTATTTTTGGCACAACACTTTTTAAAACTTACTTATATTGATTTACTATTAAATGCAGAAACCTCTCAAGTTTTAGCAGTTTCAAATAGCATGATGAACAAGTGTGTTGCATGTGATGTTTTACATTATAACAATTGATGTTTTTCGCAGAAACTTTTGGATTTAACACATAGAACGTCCCGACAATTAAACAAAGTAAGTCTAAATTTTACTTATGTGCGTTAGCTGCTTCTGGCTTTCAAAACAAATATTATAATTCTACAACGGTTGTTATTGAAGGTTGTGCTTTTCACATGTTTTATATATTTTCATTTGGGTTATTTTTCGTTTTATGGGCCTGTTTTGTGTTTGTATTGCTGAAATGTGAAATATATATATGATAACATAAAAATAGAATATCTTATTGTTCAGCTGATAAGTGGATTATTCTGTATTTACTTAGTTGTTTCAGTTTAAAAATTAACCTATATTAACACCTACAAATTTAGTTGTTGATATATCTATAATTTAAATCAATACAAAATTAATAGTAAATACAAAATATCTAATCTTCAACAACAATTATGATGATAATCAAAAATATGTACAAATATGTGTAACTTTAATTGGTTTACTTATTGTTTTGTTAATATATTTGTTTAAAACTATTTGAACAATGTTGTAACATTACGTTTTATTTGGCTTAGGTCAAACTGTTTTCTATTTGCATTCCTAAACTGTTTGTAAACATGTCTAATGTTAATTAGGTGATATACAGTAATGAAACTAGATATACAACTAAGTGGTAGTTTGGTGTTTTGAACGCCACAGTAGTGTGTCATAAACTGTAATAATATCAGATACAAGAAATACCGCAATATTTGATTTGTGTGGCATAAAATAACACATAGTTAAAGTAGAATACATATTCATCTGGCTAATAACTAAATTTATATTACATGTAAAAAAAATAATTTAATTCAACGCATATGCAATTATAAATTAAATGATTAGATACTAATTACATTTTACGTTTGTGTAAAATATTAAAGAAACACGTTTAGGTTCATAAATATTCAAAAAACTAACTAAATATCATATCTAAAACAGGTTTATTAATCGAATTTTAATCTTGTTTTGAAAAAAATACTGTTTAAACCTATTGTTTAAAATCGAACAATCAATCGATCATTATTCTCATTTTTGTGATTTGAAATGTGTTATTTTGACAACAATGTTTATTTGATAAATAATTTCAAAAGTTTTTTAAATTCAAGATTAGAATAAAATAAATACTTTTAAATAATGTCTGAACTATTCGGCCTACAGTAACAACCAACACCACCCAAAATTCCACACAACCATTTAACAATTTCCCTATGCGCATCGTATTTTTAGATGAGACGCGGCTCACACGACATGCAAGTGATGAACGTGGCGGGGATTCGACGAAACCTGAAGAATTTCGCGCACAACTACAGCGATGCGCAGAAGAAGGTGCGCGAGGCCACTTCAAATGACCCGTGGGGCCCTAGCAGCACCATTATGGCCGAAATCGCTGATTTGACTTATAACGTGGTCGCCTTCAGCGAAATCATGCAAATGGTGTGGAAGCGACTGAACGACCACGGCCGGAATTGGAGGCACGTATACAAAGCGCTGGTGCTGCTCGAGTACTTGATCAAGACCGGATCGGAGAAAGTGGGACAGCAATGCAAGGAGAATATTTTCGCGATACAGACGTTGAAGGATTTTCAGTATTTGGAGGAGGGCAAGGACCAGGGCCAGAACGTGAGGGAGAAAGCGAAACAGTTGGTTAATCTTTTGAAGGATGATGAACGGTTGAAGAACGAAAGGGCGCGCGCCTTGAAGGCTAAGGAGAGGTTCGCACAGAGCGCCAGCGGTTTCGGAAGCGACGGTGGCTTGGACACTCCCAGCAGTCCAAAGTATCCGGCCTTCAGAGGCGACTGGAACAGCCGGGACTCCGGTAGGTTACGAACATTTCTACCTGCTGTTCATGGGTTTAATCAAATCGTTTTGATTGTCCAGCGGATATCCCCAGGGAAATAGAGATAGCGAGGCCGCAGACGGCGGGTGAGGAGGAGCTACAGCTGCAATTGGCCTTGGCCATGTCGCGGGAGGAAGCCGAGCAAGAGGAACAAAAACGGAAGTCGGATGATGTCCGATTGCAACTCGCACTCAGCCAGAGTCAACAGGATTTCAAGTGAGTACGACCGGATATTTGTGCTGTTGATAAATTGTCCAGCGGAAACCAATATTTTAATGGTTTTGTTGATGTCAGAAGTCTTTTAACTGCCAAATTTCAGAGGTTGAAGGACATTGATGACTTTTGTGTATAACTTTCTAACACTCGTTTTGTATTTTTTAGCAAGTTTTGTTTTTATTTAAGGGAGAAAGTTCAACCTAATCAAAGTCACATGGTTGATCTGTTGGATGTGGACTTGGCGCCAGTGGATCCGTGGGGAATGCCCCAACCGCCCAGACCGCAGGTAGACGTTAAAATAATTTCCTTAATTTACAAAAATAATATTTTTTCTCTTCTATTCGACATCAGTCGCTCGACTTGAGTTTCTTTAATTTATATCCACCGGTATGTAAAAGTGTGATGCTAGATATGATATTTGCCAGTGATTAAGTAGAGCTATGCTTATCAAATTATAATTTACTGACGTGCAATTTTAGAAGAGCTATGCTAAAGTAAACGCATTAATTAACTGTTATTAAGAACTAGGATTAAGATCCAGTATCCAGTAAAATTATGAGATAACAAGTTACTTTTTCATACAATAATTATAAGCACTGTTGATTCATAATTATATATATAATGTATACATATATAAATATGAATAAAGAATACATATTATATAATATATATAATAATAAATGGGTTAGTAAAGCATAGTAACTTACGTATTGTATATTATTATTAATTAATGTTGATTTCTCTCAGCAATCTTCCCCTTGGCAATCTAATTCTCTATCGTCGCCGCCTTCTAGCGGTGCAGCAGCGGCCGCCGCCGACCCATGGCAGCCGGTCGGTCAACAACAACAACCCCGTAATGATCCATGGGGCGGTACCGCTAGCCCACCACTGCCGACCGCTTTGAACGGTTCCGCCGTGATCGCGCCGCCGCAACGCCAGGACCCATGGTCGCCCACCAGTCCCGCCTCGTCGACCGATCTGGACGACTTCGACGCCATCAGCAACAGAAACAGGACCGCGACGCCGGTTGGTGCCGGAGCCTCGCCCAAGACGAATGGTAACGCAACGGGAGCGGTCGGCGATCCGTTTGAGCTAACGCTGTTGGACGCGTTGGCCGTTTCTGGTCCCAGTCCGTCGACCGGTGCAACGAAAAAGACGCCCCAAAGTTTTCTGGGGGAGAATTCTGCCTTGGTTAATTTAGACAACCTCGTCACCAGTAAGTTTGCACAATTAACCGTGTGATCGTTTATTTTAAATTATTGTTCGATAGGTAAACCGGCCAATCCTCCTCTAGCCGCCAATCCGTTCTCCGATGTGGCACCACCACCGAAACCCACCATCAACGAAATCAAACAACAGCAGTTCGCACCGTTTGCAACTGGCGGCGCCCAGTCGTACGGGGCTTCGGCGACGCAGTTCGGCGCCGTTTCAAACGCCTTTGCTTCAACGACGAATGGCAACGCGTTCGGCGCGCCGATGGTACCGGCACCGGCACCCGTTCAAGATCCATGGGCGCCCGTACAGACCTCCAACGTAGGCGCCAGTCCATGGATGAAAGCCGGCGATCCGGCCAATCCGTTCCTGTCTTAACAGTCGACGTTGCGGTAACTAATTAAATACAAGCACATGTCGCACATATTGATGTTCGTGTTTTGTTTCAGGTTTTTCAAGGAAACTAAACTTTTAATAAATATAGAGAGAACATGGTGCAAGATTAGGACTTATAGTAACTTACTTTTCATACAAATTACGTAACGAATTCAAAAAATTATTGGGTGTTAAAATTAAGGGTAAAATTTTGTAACGTAACTAAATCTGCTTAGCTGTACAAGTTTTTTGTGATGGACATTTTGCTCATTTTTAATTTATACATCAACAATTGCGATGAGGAAAGCGATTAATTTATTGTTATATACATTAAAACATATCTATATTTTTATTAATTAAAGTATGATACAATTACATTTTTTGAGATTATATAAAATATTTTAATGCTTTCAAGCTTTACTATTAAATGTATAATAAAATCCGTCACTTTTGATAGACTGACAAAGTGTGAAATTTTTCTATTGATATAAACATAAGAATTGAGCTTCAACAAGGTTTGTAGTTTGAAAAAATAAAAAGACATGTTTCTGCAGACACGATGAGAAAAATTGCTCACAAAGAGAAAATTCCTATATTTTTGGTTTATATCAACACCTAACTGAATTTTCTCTTACAATTTTAATCATCTTTATCATTTTTGCAGCTCTATTAGCCAAATAGTGTTGGATTAGAATATGAAGTGCCGATTTCATACTTTTATGTAACCCTGTGCTTTATTTATTTTGTCTTCACGCTTAAACTATTTTATTCTGTGTAATTTTTAAGGCCTATATTTTATATGCATTTTAATATATGTCAATTAATTGAATATTGTATAACTTATTGTTCTTGCATTTTTTTATTCTATTCCAACAGTATCTATATTTTTGCAATATACAAATATATTTATAGTATCCACCAGTATTTTTAATTTATAATGCTTCAATATTTATATTTTGATGTAACGAGTTTGAAGCTTTCATTTATTTTGTTGTGTAATATATATATAAAGTTTTTAGCTAGTTTGTAAGAATAAAATAATATATTATTTATGTAATTTACGTCGAATTGTATATACAGATTATTTACTTATCATTATGTTATTATTTGCATCATCTAATTTTGAAAACGATTCAAAAACACTGTATATAGTATTAAACTATTTTTTTAGCATAAGGTTTTGTATTATATAAGAACAGGATCGATTTTCAAGAGGGTATATTGGATTTAATTGTATCGTGATAGTTATTTTCACTTACATTCATAAAAGAAATAAATTGCTAAAATTTACAAAGTTTTTTGTTTTACTCATTAATTTTCCTTTCAACACTAATGTATAAAAATAAAAGTAATCCATTTTAATATTACCAAATTATTATTTGTATCATATACACGTATACTTAGTTTATTCTCATTTTATTATAAAATCAGGTTTTAAATAAAACAAAAAGAGTTGTAAATTCCCAAATGATATGATTTTAAACATTTGATTTTATATTGTTTTTTCATTTTTTTAAACATTAAAATTTGGATTCAAAATTCAATTTAATATAAAAATTACAGGTCATTAATTTATTTCATCATTTACATATTTAAATTAAGAAACTTCTTATTAAATTTAATTAATATGAATTTCAAATTTTTAATAAAATTACAATTTTAAATATAAATATTTAAAATATCATTAAAAATTTCTTTCAAAATTAAAATTAATAGAAGTGATAATAATAATTAATAATTGTAAATTAATATTAATTTAATAGTCAACATTAAATAAGAGAGATATTTAACGTTTTAACTACAATAAGTATTTTTTGAAGTAAAAGGACAAATCCATTTTTGTTAATTCTGAGATAAATGGCTTCGAAATTAACTAAAATTTCTAAATTCCAGGATTAAGTTTAGAGAATTTTCTAATAAAAATATTACAGATGAAAAATAATTTTGTAAATTTGCATTTTATTTAAAATTTTTGCAAAATATACTTAAATTAGTATGCGTGTTAAAAAAATTTTAAATTATTTTTAATTTTTTTATATAATAATAATTAACATAATTAATTTAGTTAGTTAGTTAATTTTATCTCATCACTTAAACTTCTAGGCAACTCATACATCCACACTAAGAATTTTTACTTATAAATTAAGTTACGTTTTGATCCTGTGAAAATTTGAACCAATGAAAATTCGATGTTTATCATCGGATTGTTAACCGTTGCCATATTTTTGTTTATCAAAAATATATCAAAGGTAACTGGTACAGTTTTGTTTCAATTTTTCCGAGTTTTCACTGCAGCAACCATGGAAACAGTTGATATACAAGCAGTGGAATCCAAATTGAGCGACGTAACTGTTACCGCGATTCCGATGTCTTCTAAACCGTCAGTTAAAACAGAACCTCCACAACCCGCTCCAAAACCAGTCGACCCATCTAAATACGTTCAACTTTTGGGTGTTATCGAAGAAATGGGCAGAGAAGTTCATCCGACTTATGCAGGCAGTAAAAGTTCTGCTGAAAGGCTGAAGAGAGGTATTGTTCATGCCAGGATTTTGGTCAGGGAGTGCTTGATTGAAACCGAAAGAAGTGCTAGACAGTAAAGTGTTTTCCTCTATGGAGTTTTAGAATTCAGCCTTTAATGAGAATCAAAATGATAATGTTAAGGTTAATTGTATTTATTAAGCCATCCATGTGATAAATTCCAAATAGTTTATACCAATCAGGTTGAAAGTACAAAGACAGAATCTTAACAAGCTAGTTTATTGTAAATATTTGTAGTTTCTACAGGCAAGTTTGTAGTTTATATAATTTTTTTCAGTTAGGTTTGCCCTAGTCTTTTTGCCAACCATAGTTTTCAATTTTAATAGTTAACCACAAGGCCTTGTACTCTTAAATATTATATGATTGTATATAAGGAAGTGTACGAGTAACATTGTTTTTGATATGCCAAACATTTGCAGCTCAGGAAATGTTAGCAAGTACATTATATATTTTTACATTTTTTATATATACACTAAGGTTTTGAATAAAACATGATTGATTAGTAATAAATTTATTGTATAAAAAATCCTTAATTGCTACTAGTTCTCTCTTCCTCATTCATGGCATTAACAGAAACTGGTGGTAAATAATACGCCTTGACAAGACTGTGCAATCGCGCCACCTCAACATCCTCTCTCTCCAATTCCCTGATCGCCAATGCAAACTTAATCATGCCCTCTCGTCCTTCAGGATACCCGAAGTCTTTGATGATTTCCGATTGTACTTGCAACACAAGAGGAAATACATACTGCAACATCTTCAGCATCTCGTTGCCAACATCGTCGCGCGCCTCCTCCAATTTTTTTGTATTCGTCGGACTATTTAGTTCTTCGAGTGTCCTGTTCAAAATTTGTATTGCAGTTTCGCTCGATAACGGGGGTATTTCCGACATGTTTGTTTACAAAATGCACTTTTCAGACCCCCTCTGATTAACAGGATGCTAACTGTATAACGGACATTTGAGAGGTTCGTGGTGGGGTAAATAAATTTTACCAACGGTTTGTCAGTGTTCTTTGTCCAAATACTCGTTTATTTATATAAATTCAACCAATACTAAAAGTATATAATTATTATTTAGACCAGTTGATAAAAATCTTGATTTAAGGAGTAATTCTATGTAAAATTCGTCGTCAACTACGTCATTTCCCCCTCCACTTCGATATTTTCATTCCTCCTCCATCATCGTTTTAAGTGAACATTATTCCGAATTTCCATTACTCAAATAAAAAACAAGCTATGTTAAAATTTTAATGTAATTTCAGAAACACAAAGTAAATGGTCATAAAAAGAACAAGAACCAATAACATATTTGTTCTCGTCATCGCAGTTCATAATATCTTTACTTTTTACATAACACCAATCAGCTCCATAAGCTATATTCCCGTGTTCGTAGTAACTTTCGCAAATATCCAACTTTTCATTAGTTCTAACGTTCAAAACATGTACTCCTCCCAACATGCAGGCACTTAACAAATAAGACTGATTCACAATATCCCATTTTAACCTCCATAGAGGTCCAGGCATTTTAACAGCACTTAAAGGATTCTTAAAACTTCTTATGTCCCATAATCTAACATTTTCATCATAACTTCCTGTGGCAAATATAAATTCTTTTGAAATATTTGAATGCATAGATGTTACACCTGCTTCATGTATTCTGTTTTTAGCTATTGGGGCTGTTCCTGTTCTTTTATCATATTTTAAGAATACACAATCATCTCCACCTAGAATATGATGGTTAATTTGTTTTTCAAGTTGTAATGAGATTAACTAACCACTAAAAAAGATATTGGGGTCCCAATAATAAAAAGCACCAATCCAAGATTCATAATCATGTGAGTGATTTAGTTGTTGTAATACCAATTCTCCATCAGTTAATTTAAATATTATAACATCACCTTTTGATGTTGTACAAATAATGTCAGGTTCTTGATTTGAATATTTGCCAGTTGACCAGTCCAAAGATAAAACCAATGTTTCTGTTACTTCTTCGTGGAGTTTAAAACTAGTGAACAGTTCCAATGTCAAGTTATTTAATTTGTAAATATCTATAGAGTTCTTAGCATTAACAACCCCCAAAAGGGTAAGTCCTGAGACTATACAGTGGCACCATTTCTGATCCAAAATTGCGGCAGTCTCAATAGTTTGTTCTAATTTTAATCCTTGTTTGTGTCCTATTGAGAATAGTAATATTCTTCCTACCCTTTCTTTTGGCAAATCTAGAATTAATTCGTTAATTTGAATTAAATTAGGTTTTATCTAATCTACCGTTTTTTATTTCAGAGTTTAGTAATTGATAATTGGCACAAACAAATAAATTTTGGTATGGTTCGTGCGGACACCATTCCACCGAATCCGCACAATAAACCGTATCATATTTGTAAAGAGTTTTAATGTTACTTTTTGGTATTTCTTCAGTCATTTTAGGTTATGTGCCACGAGTAACTAATTCCAGCTGTTTACACACAAACGCACGTGCGATTATAACCACAATTTATATTTACGTTTTTTATGACAATTGAACAATATAATTTGCTGAAAAAAAAACAAAAACAAAAATAAACCGACGTTTTTTGTTTTGTATTAATTTATTGGCTGCACTTTGTTTACAAATGGTGGGCATCTAAGCAGTTTGTGTCATAGCTCTCGAAAATTGTATTTTTCGAACATATCAGCATGAACGGTGAATCGGCGACACTAGACAAAGTTACAGCAGCGAAGAAGATTTGCATCGCACTGCAAAGCGATGACAGAAAAGTTCGAAAAAATGCCTTCATAGACTTTGAAAAGTTCCTGTCTGACCAAAATTTAGATTTCAGTAATCAAGATCTAAGGGATATCTTTAATGAAACTCACATGTACACTTTGCAAGGATTCTGGGACAAAACTGAAGCGGTACGTTCACAGGCTATAATATTCTGCAAGTTTTTAATTGTTGTCAAACTTCCTCTGAATGATTACTACTTAACATATATTTTCCCTGTTATTACTGAAAGAATTGGCACAGTTGAAATAGTTGAGGAGTCAGAAGAAATTCGATTGCAACTTGTTGAACTATTGGAAGCAATAATTATTAAATATTCAAACACAGTACAGTTAAAACCATTCCTTGGTGAATGTGTAACAATCTTAGCTGAGTCTGTCAAAGATAAATTTCCATCAATAAAAGAACTAAGCTGCAAAACTATTATCAAATTAGCTGAAGCACTGCCTAAAGATTTTCATTTACAAGCTGCTACTCTGGTAAAACCAATTTTGACTTGTTTTACACACCAAAGATACAGAGTAAGAGTTAAGGCAATAAAAGCAATTGGTGAAGTTATTTTACATACTGATTACAAACAACTAGATGTGGTACTCCAACCCCTAGCTGAAAAATTGTTTGACCAGATACCTATAGTTAGAAGAACAGTGGCTGAAGTTGCTGCTAATTGGTTAATGGTTTACAGAGACAGATATTCATTTTTTGCCAAAATTATGCCTTTGCTTCTGACTGGTTTAAATGATGAAGTGGAGGAGACAAGAATTCAAGCCCATGAATTGTGGGAAAAGGTGGGATTGCAATACATGGAAGAGAATGAAAAGGACTTCAAGGATCAGTTAGATTTTGTAACAGAATTGCCAAAGTATTACCCAGCAAATTGCAAAAGACCAAACCTGGGTTGTAGATCCTTGATACAGCGAAACGTGGGTAAAATTGCACCCGCATTATCCAAAGAACTAATGAGTTGGAATGAGGATATCAGATTCAGATGCAGCCAACTGCTTTGCTCAATTACACTTCTTGCTGAGGATGGTTTAACTATGTACTTGCAAGATCTATTGCCCGCAATGTATTCATCTGCACGAGACGAAGACTCCCGTGTTGTTGTTAATATTGCCAAGGCCTCGGAAACTATAGGATTGTTTGTACCTTTCGATACTTGGTCGAAATTTGCTCTGCCTGCAGTCGCAGAAGTGCCTCATTTCGGACATTTGCTCGTTCTTGCCAATTTAATAAAAGGATCACCGCAGGAATACGTTAGCGGTAAGTTACTTGAGATTGCCAAATTGTTGGCTGAAGATTACATTTGTTGTACCAGAAAGGTAATATTAGTTTTTTTAATACCAATAAATGCTGCTAAAGCAAAAGAGTTTCAGAAACAAATGCAACGTCAGCTACTTAACTGCGTGCAAGAGATCAGCAAAAAATACGAACCCGAACCAAGTTGGGAAAATACTAGCTACTATTTGTTTAAAGTTATTGTAATTCTTTTGGCTTTAAGAGATAGGGAAAACGAAGAACTGATTTCATCGGATTTATTTGAACATCTGGCTAAAGATTTGCATTTAAAAGACGATCAAGAACTATGGAATAAATATACTAGACAACTTTTGCAAGATATAAACATTGAACCGAAACTATGGACAAAAATCACGGATGAATGCTGCATCTTCCTTACAATATTAACAGAATGTCACGAAGCTTTTGGTAAAAACTTGGACTTAATCTCTGAAATTCTTTTGGGCGCTCTCAATACAGAAGCAGACGGGGAACAAAGGCTGAATACACTATTCCATTTATCTGAAGTGTTTAATGATAAGGATAAACTTTTTAAAAACACCGAAAATGTTACTCCATTCCTCGAAAAACTTATAGTTGGTAAATATACAATAGAAAAAAATGGAATTATACTTATTTTACTGTAATGTTTCAGAAATATTCGTGCCTTCGTTAGTGTGGCATGCGGGAGCAACGGCCGAGGCTATCCGAACTATGGCTGCCCTATGTTTAAAATATGCCCTTCAACCAAGCTCAAATATCGACTTGTTCCCATCTGGTGAAGTGTTGAGAGGCGTTATGGACAAGCTACTGCCTCTTCTCTTATCATTGGTAGAAGATGCCTCATTTAGATCCAGACAATTAGCTGTTGAATGTATAGTTTTACTAAAGGAAAATGCTGTTAAGAAGAACGTTTGGAATGCTGAGGACGTTGGAAAAGTCTATCCAGGTAAATTGTAATGTTCGTGAATGTTATGTTATGTTATGTTATTGTGATGCGATTGTTTCAGAGATACTGAAGAGGTTGGACGATCCTACTGAACGAGTCCGACTGACTACATTAAAATCTCTTCCTGTGTTATTGAGTAATTCCCCTGAAAATTTTAAAGATGCCTATTTCAGGGCACATCATGAGTTAATTGTAGATTCTTTATTGACTCATTTTGATGATGACGATGAGATTATTCAAAATTTAGTTTTTGGTAAGTTTCATTTAATGAAAAATCTTAAAAATACATAATAATTTGTTTTAGACGTACTTAAAGTTGTAGCAACAATAAATAAAGAAGAATTATTGAAAAAAGTCCAGAGACACAAACGAGTGTTGAGAAATAAAACTGGATGTGACAAAATAATTGAATATGCAGAAAATCTCGCTTAGTATTTATTTTATGAACTATTTCTAGTCACAATTCTTGTATTAAAGGTTAAAAATATATTACCTGATTAAAAATTTACTATTTTATTGAACTAATATCAATACACAACAATAATTAAAAAAATGATTGTTCAAATATACAAACACGACTTGAGGAATAAAATTGGATTTAATAGTTGAATATGCACAAATCTCATCTCAGAGAATTCTAAAATCACAAGTCGTTGGCTTTTATAATTTTGTATAGGATGATTAGAAATACACTTTTGTATTGTACAGGCTTGGATATTGAAGCTACTTTTTAAGTAGATATTTTTTACATAAAAAAAACAAAATTGTTAAATGCATCACATTTTTATTTTGAAAATGAAACACTTTATTTTACAATCTTGTTTTAGATTTAATTTTTCATTGAATAAATGTTATTCAGTTCCACAATTCTCTTGACATAACAATTTGTAAGTATACATTACTTTTCAAATGGAATGTTGAAGGAATAATAAATAATAAATTAAGGACGTATTTACATATTTTTTCTTTATTGAACATCGTCGGTACAATAAAATCCCTTACAAAGAACAAGAAGCCACCTAACTACTGGCAGCAGCTGGGGCAGCCTTTTCTTCTTCCTTGACTCTGTCCTTCTTGAGTGGACCCATGAAGGCGACCTTGTCGGCCGGAGTTTGGAATCTACCGTGTCCGAATTTAGATGAGGTATCGATGAACTTGAGGTTGATCTTCTCGAGAGCGACACGTTTAGTGTGCACCAATAGGGATTTCCTCAAGGTGATAACACGCTTCTTGGGACCCATGCAACAACCCTTAATCATGATGAAATCGTTGTTCACCTCACCATAGTGGGGGAAGCCACCCATGGGAGTGATGGTCTTTTCAGACAAGTCGTACTCGGTGGAAGCGTTGTTTTTGATGACCTGTAACAACAATTCTTCTATTAGTAAATAGCTTTGATGAAATACAATAAGAGTTTTTGGTAATAAGTGTCAGTCCTATCATTTAAAATCATGGATTATTCATAATCCTTTTGGCTCTAATTGTTATCATCATTGTAATAATCTTATACAAAGCAGTTATACTATGAATTGTACTTACTTTGCCATCTTTCATGTGTACACCTTGACCGATTCTGTAGATTTTCTTGTTCATCTCGGTACGATGGTGGTAACCCTTCTGACCAGCACGGGCTACAGTGAATGATACACGGGAAGGATGCCACGCGCCAATACAAGCGACCTTGCGGAGACCCTTGTGCGTCTTGCGAGGCAATTTCTTGGTGTGCCAACGGGAAGTAACACCTATAAAAAACCAACGAAATTAATATCAAACAGGTCGACAATAAAGGTAAAATAAAATTGTAGATAATGTATCAGTAGGAAGGCAGCATGGAGGTTTCATCCAAGAAATTCAGATAGCACAAATCCATGTTGTTTCATCACGAAAAAATATTGAATCACTGATTAATGATTTGAAAGTCGACATACCTTTGTATCCTTTACCCTTGGTGACTCCAATGCAGTCGATCATCTCGTCTTGGCCAAAAACTTCGGCGACTGGGATGGTTTTTTCCAAATGGTCACGAGCCCATTGGACTTTATCGGCTACGCTGCCACCGTTCAGTTGGATTTCCATAATGTGAGCCTTCTTCTGGCGTTGTTTCAACAACTTCATCTGAAGAATTGAATGAAAAAACATAAAACTACTTTTCCTTTATAAAGGCAAGTAAAAAAAGAAATATGTAGAACCCAACAAATCATTTTTAGATCAAGTATAAAAATTGCACATTTTATTACTCTGAGGTCTAAATAAATATTGTAATTTCCTCAGAATATTTACCGCATGAAATACGCCATTGCCAGGTTCTACATCTTCTACTTGACTCCTATATGAGGGTTTGTACAAAGCATGGTTTATCAAAGTGTCATCATCCAGGGACTACACAGTGAATATGGAATATGCCTGGCTCGCCTCCCGAAGGGCATATGATCTACGACACTACAGCCAGGGGCGTATTGACTACGCTTCCCATTACTGACAGCCGGAGGGTAAGCTCCAAAACTGACCGTGTCGACATCAATTTTAAATAATTACAAAGGTGCACTACTAACCTGAGTATGGGCAATGATACGAACAACTTTGCAATACTTGATGATTTTCTTGAAGTCGCGTTCAATGGACTTCTTGCCCAAATCGTCGGACCATTTCTTGCTGGCCTTGGTGAAAGCCTTCTTCTTGCATCTACCCCTGTGCACAGATGAGAGTATAAAGAAACGAGTTTGTGGACAAGCTGACACAGCTTCGCCATTTTTATCTGCAAGAACAAGAGGAATCGCCTCATGTCCAGAGACAGAGGAGGCTTTATACCTCTGGCCTCACGTCAACTTAACTCATCAAAGCATGTGAATGCTTCACATTTACGAGTTTGTATCAGTGGACAGTTCTTAAAAAGTCCTCATGCAGCGATTGGAGGACTGTGCAGATCATTAGTACACATAACAAAATGTATAATACAAGCACAATGATAATCTACAGGTGGAATATAACTTACCAGTTCTTGTAGAAGCGCCTGCGGCAGTCTTCGGCCAAGTGCTCGGCCCAAATGGTGGCCAAAGCGCGAAGACCATGTGGCGTTTCGATGTAACCAACAACGCCAACAACAACCATTGGTGGAGTTTCCAAAATGGTAACCGCTTCGACGATTTCCTTCTTGTTAATCTCTTTAAAAAGGAAACAATCATATAGAAGTTTATATCGACAAAAATCGAAAACACGCCAATGAAAGAATACTTACTTGAACCGGGACGGTCAGCCTCTCTGAGCACGTGGGTCATACCGGCCTTGTAGCCGATGAAGGCAGTAAGATGTACAGGTTTGGATGGGTCATCCTTGGGGAATGCCTTTACCTTACCGCGGTGTCTTTGGGATCTCTTCTTGGGGTAGAATCCCATAGACCCATGACGGGGAGCACTGAACTTACGGTGAGACTAAAATAAAGAGAAACATATTAGAAACACTGCGACGATGTTAAATTTGATAATTTTTGGGCATGTGAATCAGACCGCCCTAGAATGCTATCTACATGATTTGTTCAGTTAAAAAACCATAAACAAATTCAATCTAAATCATCATGTTAAAACGTTAAATATGCTTAAAAATATACTAATAAACTTACATAATATTATTCAAAGACATCTAAAGTAAAAATTAAAATCATTTAATAACTACGATGGCACTGATAATTAAAGATATTGTAAAAAATATGGTAAAATTGGAGGAGTAACACTTACCATTCTGTGACTCAAAACCAAATGGCCGAGGGAAGTACGTCACGCAGGCAAGTAAACTTTTACTCCCGAAGGGGGCGCCACCTGGTGATCACTGTGTATTTGACCACTTTCAAAAAAATATTTTAATAAAATACTATTTTAATTTTTAAACATAGTTATTAATAATTTGCCATTTCACAAATAGAATATGCATAGTTTAAGCACCTAGAATTATTTGAATATCAACTACCAATATCCGTATCAGATACCGCCAATTTCAAATTTTGCATACTGAAACTATTTCATGCAAATAAATATTTATGAAAACGATTATGAGAATACTAAATTATTGGTTTACCAAATATACACTTAAAAAGGTCCCATATTCCAGGAATCCTGTAAGTTGCAAGTTAAATAGTTTACAGAGAACATTGTCTATAACCTGTCAAAATTATAACCTTAATTTATCATCTGAATTTTTTATAATTAAAAATGCTAGTTTCAAGAACAATATTTAACACATACCGTAATTCCGTAAGACTCACAATAGCCTCTAGGTAAATGTACCAACTCAGCTCCACTATAAATTTTACAAATAATGCTTTTAGGTTAAGCAGCACCATATCAAAACATACTACAAAAATCACCGAGGAAGTAATAGAAGAAGGCCCCATAAAATATAGCACAAGCAAAGCTAGTGTATGGCGGGCCAGAGATACGAGAACGGGGGGCCAAAGTGAAAGATTGTGGTATGAGCCGTATGTTCTCTTGGGGAGCATAACAGTCTTTATGGTGTATTTCTTGATGTTGCGTGAGGAAAATGACATAGATGCAGATCTGAGCAGATCTTTATTTAGTAGAATTGCGGGATTAGAAGAGGCTCAGTTATTGGCATCATTGGAATATAATAAGCAAAGAGGGTTAGATACCAGTGCAATCATTGCTAGATTAAAAGAGTTGCAGGAGGAAAGGGACAAACAGTTACAGCGTTGATTTATTTATATTGTTCTTAGTTTATCAAATAAAGTAATTTTGTTGTTATATATCTTGGTTTTAATAAATTTAAATTAAAGAGACTAGAATGATGTTGTTTGCAGCTTTATTAAATTCTGTGTGGTTTGTTTGATACATCCTTGATTAACTGTTCTAGATAAAAAGAGTGTTGTCCTATTTAAGAAATTGTTATTGAGCTAAAATTGAAACCATAATAGGCATAACTTCACTTGCTTGGTCTAGCCAGGTTTTCTCTTGCAACATCTCTAAAATCATATGTAATTTATGATTATCTTTGAAATCCTTCACGTCGATGACCTTCAGTTTCTGAACAATTTCGCGTAGCATATTTATGGAGTCTTCATTTGGACAATATCTTGTTGAAATATCATTTTCGTTATCAAAATCCGTCTGATCTCCAATAACGTCTTCATTTTCCAGAGTTGTTTCTTCATCAGCGCTTCGACTACTGGAATCAGTTCCGATACTGACATCATCGGCTTTTTCTCCAAAGTATTCTTCATGTTCTTTCAACAGTTCAACGTTTGATTTCAGACCAGATATAAGCGGGAGATGTGCACCAAAACACTACAAATTTAATTTAGTTTTTATACTTAAATAAAGGAAACGGTACTTACATAAGTTAGAGTTATTGCAAGGATGAACAAGAATTTTAACATATTAGATGTTACACTGCAATTTTGTATTTAAATTTACTGAAAGAAATACTTATATGTGATGGTTATCAGTTTATTTATCAGTTTCCATTGTTACCTAATATTTACAAAAAAAAATGAGTTCTGCTATGACTACAGGAAACGAGGGGATAGTTTTTGAAGTCACAGTTGATGTTGCTTTGCTTTGAAATTAATTTTGTATTATATTGCTAAATAATGTTAAATTTTATCGCCATAAAAAGAAATCAATATTGATTAATAATAATTTAAGAAACACCTAGTGTGAAGTTTTGATAAATTTAAATATTTTGATAGTCTATACTAGAGGTGGCCAGCCTGTGGCTCTCGATAAATGTACCAGAGTTCCCTTTTTATTCAAGAATTATCAAGAGAAGTGAAATAAATGCGTTTAATTTTTAATATTTAAATTCAATATACATATTTTGTACTTTTATTTTATATGTTTTCAACAAATATAATTTCTGTAAAAAAAAATTTCAATACCTTTTTTGCATACCTTTTAAATACGTATTTAATTGCGGTTGGCGTAACATTTTAAATTTTGAAAAATGGCTCGAAGTAGCAAGGAGCTTGGCCACCTCTGATCTATACATTCAAAAATAAAATACTAAAATTTCACATGAATATCTCAAACAGCTTTTGAGTTATAATCTTCTAAAGAGTAGCCACTCCACGGTTAGAAAGGTACGTTTTCTACGGGACCTACCAGTGTTATTGTTCGGGTTGTAATGATGAAAATATTTTGATTGATCCAACTCATCTATTCATAATATAAAATCAATCATTTTATCTTTAAACGTGTTTTAGTCGAAACCATATCTTTAAAATATGGCGCAGTTGTAACACGAAGACAATCATCCGATCGTTTAAATTATTTTTCTGTTTATTTTGTATATATTTCTCTGTGCAATGACCCTCCAGCTTTTCGATTTCTTAAAAGATGTAATTTTTTAAGCCAAAAATTATCATCGAACACTTTTTTCAAAACTGCCATTTTGTTCAATTACAATTTTTCCCTAATTGTGGGGTAGATATACTTCTTAGGATGTGAAGGCTGCAATCCCTGAAGCAGTGAAGGACGTTTATTCATTTAGTGACTTAGATTATTCTAAGTCACTAAATGAAAATTTCACTGCATATTCATTATTTATATACAAATGTATCCCTAACATTTGATGCTGTATTTTTTTAATTCCCAACAATCACTTTTCTACGTCATCACGCTAGGTGTGGGATAATAAAATAAAAATTTGTACTAATAAATTTTATTATATGTTGCCATTTTCGAAATTACGCTACTTTATCTAAAAAATGGCAATGAACTCACAGTTTTACAATGGCAATTTTACTGACCGATGGTAACTGGGCATCCACAAACCTGATCCATATATCAGATGTTATTTCAACCAGAGTCAAACTGAGAGTCATCATTGTCTGTTGATGTACAAAACTTAAATACTAACTTAAAGACAAACCTACACTAAATCCTTTCCTGTAGAACAAAAAATAAATTTCAACTAAGTCAAAAAGTTTTGAACACATTCATTATTACACTGTAACTGTAATATTATTCTACTAGCAATTAAAGAACAGAAATTAAATCAAAAATTTAATGATGTGCAATGGACAAGACATTAAACCACAATTGTATAAAATAAAATAGTACTACAACTATTAATGAAAAAAATTCATGAAACTCGACAATGTAAACTACAATGGGTGTATAAATGTGTATATAAATATAAGAAACTTAAGCACGCTCTCCACGAATTCTTCGGGCAAGCTGAATGTCTTTCGGCATAATTGTCACACGCTTGGCGTGGATGGCGCACAAGTTTGTATCTTCAAACAGACCGACAAGGTAGGCCTCACTGGCTTCCTGCAACCAAAACACATAATTACAACACGCCCTGTGCGTTAGTCACACGTGTACAAACCTGAAGGGCTCCAATGGCAGCAGACTGGAAACGCAAATCAGTTTTGAAATCCTGGGCGATTTCTCTCACCAAACGTTGGAATGGCAACTTCCTGATCAACAATTCGGTAGACTTTTGGTATCTCCTAATTTCTCTGAGGGCGACGGTACCAGGACGATAACGATGGGGCTTCTTGACACCACCGGTGGACGGGGCCGACTTCCTCGCTGCCTTTGTGGCGAGCTGTTTACGGGGCGCTTTTCCTCCCGTTGATTTACGTGCTGTTTGCTTTGTACGCGCCATTGTTGATCACTCTGAAAAATCAGGACACGTTAATTATCTTCCCGCCAAACGACCTCGGCAAATTTTGACACCGTAAGCCATTCATAATGACCGTACACTTTATTTTTTAATCACGAAACAGATTCTGTTACTTTTGTTAAACGATTTCTGGGTGAAACGTGCCAAAAAACTCGTTATCAAAACAGATGACTCACACGAAGAACAAACCAATATGGCGACGGCACTCACAACACAACAACAGAAAGGCTATTCTGAATATCGCGAAAAACTCAACAACACTTACATCGTAGATCGAAAAACATGGTAAAACCGATGCACCATCAATTGTACCGACTTTTACACATATTTTAAATCATATAATAACAAAATACTCACCAATTTTCTCTGCGTAACAATTTGCGTGAAAATCCAGACGTGTACCTCACAATTGTGAAAGTTCAACTGACGCACAGACTAACGAACTGACGCTGGTTTAAGCGTTGCTATTGGTACCTGCGACTTAATGACGTTGTGATTGGTCAGAATAAAGTTGGCTATGATTGGTCAATATATGTCAACTAGAAAGGCCCAGAGATTTTTAAAATTTGCCCTTTGTAAAGGTTTTTCTTTACGATTTTAATTCGTACACGGGAATGTCAACAGCTGCAAAGTTATCAGAAAGTTTTGCCGCCAAATATTTTACCTAAATAAACGGTTCTCTAACGGTGATTTTTCTTCAGAATTTCTATATTTCAAGTTTTGTTTGAGAATGTATGATAATATAAATTACCATTGTATCATGACTGATAATAAAATTAATAGCATCTGAATAACATACCTTTTATTGATTATTTTAATCAAATAAATTTGAATCATTATTAATTAAAATTAATTGTTTAATTTTGTACGAATTTTTATTAGGATTAACAGGATTAAATTTATTTTAATGAGAGAATTCCTAGAAATTGTCTAGAAGTCTTTATCATGAGATAACGAAATAATTTACAAAAAACACTTGTTTTTTTCAATATCTTTTTCTGGTTTTAATTAATTTCTATAATATACATTAGGTCAAGGTTATTTTATAAAAATATATTTGTTTACAGGAGGAAGAAAATTAAAATCCTAATATAATCGTGGTTATAGTATGAATATAATATTATGCATAGTTATACGTATATATATGTATATATATATATTTAAACTTTAATTAAAGTTCTACAGAATAAAAAACAAGAGTAGTTTTTATAAATTACATTTGTATTTTAAAGAAACAAAAAAAATTCCATATATTATTTATATTTACTTTAAAGAGATTAGATGTCTTATCTTGGAAATATTTATTTTTTAATATAAAGGCAATGGCTTGATTGAGTTAGATATCAATTTTTATAATATGGTGAAAATTTGACTCAAATTTTGTTATAAATTAGATAAGAAAGTTGCAATAACATACACATTTTATTTTTTAACTTAAATGTATAATATTTTGTTAGTGTATACGTGGTTGCATAATCAATAATATGGCTACACATGACACGAAGTGACCTATATAACTTTTTTACATTTCTTATGAACTAAACATCAAACAATTACTAAAATCACCCCAAAAATTGGACACAAATCAGTGAAAAATTCACCCCTTAATTGGACTTCCTGGAAACATTATATTTAAAGGTAAAGTTCATTGAAATCAACATAACCTTAAAAATTATTATATAAATAAAACATTAACCTAAAATATATATAATTTCAGCGGTAAAATGTTTAGAAAAATTATCAGTAACGTAATTGAGTCCACCCATCCGATTGAAACTGTCTATCCATGCCCATTTACATTAAAAGACACATCAAGCTTCAGTTGGCTTATGAACTACGCTCCGTGTTTTCCGATAAATGCGGCCAATATAAAAATCTTAACTAGTCCCAAAGAATTTTACCAAGCTGTAGTTTCCCACTGTGAATCAGCAACTCAAAGAGTTACAATGGCGAGTTTGTATGTTGGGAATGGAGAACTGGAGAAAAGGATTGTAACAGCACTTAGGAATAATAAAAGTTTCAAAGAAAATAAGTTAAAAGTTAATTTTCTTTTAGACTATAATCGTGGTAGCCGTTACAAAAATAATAGCAGAAGGATGCTGTTACCTTTAGTACAAGATAATAATAAAACTTGTATGGTTTCTCTATATCACACACCACTTTTACGTGCTAACATTAGAAGGCTGATGCCAGCAAGGTGGAATGAATTATGTGGATTGCAGCACATGAAACTATACATCTTTGATGATACATTAATAATTAGTGGTGCTAATTTATCACATGATTATTTCACTAATAGACAAGATAGATATTTTATGATCAAGGACAAAAGACTTTGTGATTTTTACAATACTTTAGTTGGTAAAGTGCAAACCTTTAGTTTTACTTTAAGTAAAAAGGATGTTCCTTATGTGCATGATGATTGGGAGTACAGTCCAGCCTTTGAGGGTGATAAGCAAGAGTTTATTGAGAAAACTGGAGATATGATTGAGGAGTATATTTATGATACCAGAATGGAACAGAATGTGCATAAATATGAAGGGTATGGTGAGTTTCTATAAAAAATCAATAATTACAAGATACGTTAAATTTTTATGAATTATTATAATAATCTATGTATTACATTTTTATATAGCAGATTTTTCAATGAATTTCATTTCATTTTTAGATACATGGATATTCCCTCTAATACAAATGGGTCAATTGGGTATAGATCAAGATTCAGTGGTGACAGAAAAGATTTTTGGTGAAGCCCCCTCAGGAAGTCAGTTAAGAATAGCTTCAGGATATTTTAACTTTACAAGTAAATACATGTCAACTTTAATACACAGATCTCAAGGTCAATGCAGTATATTAATGGCACATCCAGAGGTATGGTAATGATTAAAAACTACTAGTTAACTAGTAGTGGGTTTCTATTTTTGAACCTGTTATTTTTTAATTTATACTGAGCAATCGCTTTAACATTATATTATTAGTAGTAAAGTATACTGCTACAAACATGCTAATATTTTATATATATATGTACTATTATGTAAATTCATATTTTCATGAACACGATCTAAATAAATTGTCTCTTTAAGTCTATATACAGTAGGAAAAGCGTTTGACCCGTCTGAATTTAGAGAGACTTCCTGTCTCTCTTGCACATGACGACTCTTTCAGGATTCGGATGGATAAAACTCTTTTTGTACTGTATTTTCAAAATTATAGCAAACAATTTTTTTAAAACAATTGTATAAATAGCATAAATATGAATTCAAATAGTATATGCTGATATCATTTTGTTTCTTTAGGAAAAATAGCAATTTTACAGCAAATATGTCGAAACAATTAATTTGGCTATAGAGAGCTATAGTATAGCATTGAATGAGTTTAATTTCTATGCAATCTCGTTTATTTAATGATATAATGGTGCTAGATTTTTATCAAATGCTTCCAGCATAAGCAGCTGCTTACATTAAAAAAAATCATTTTGCCATTCTATTAATATTTTACTTAAGTTAAGTAATTTTCATATCGTTCACTTAGAAATAACAATAACAGTTCTTTTGCAAGAATACGTGATTAGCACTTTTAAAACGAATATGAACTGCACACATACATTTTGAGGAATTGTGCTTCTTATGGTTTCACCTACAAAGTATGTGAGTATGACATTAAAAGTTAAGTGGTTGAAAATAGATACAGCACATATGCACATGATGATTATTGCATAATACCAACCTTATCATTATTTTATACTAATTAGGGGTGGGTTACTATTTCTTTAACTGTTTTAAATGTTGTGTGAACGATCGCAGTAGCAACATGTTATTTACAAGTATAATAAATCTAATTTGTTGCTTTATCAGAAAACTGAACTTGCCGAGTGTTCAGTCTTATATTTTGTTATTTTCTACTATTTCGTATCTGTTAGTTAGAAATAATAATAATAGGTTATGCAAAATAGCAACTTTGTTCATTACATTACTAATAATTGTATTTTAGGCAAATGGATTTTTGGGAGCTGATGGGCCAGCTGGAGGTATTCCTTATGCCTACTCACTTATCGCACACAAGTTTAAACAACAGTTTCAGAAAAGTGGACAGTCTGAAAGATTTACTTTGTTGGAATACTTAAAAAAGGGATGGACATATCATGCCAAAGGCTTATGGTAAATTTATATTTGCACTTAAAAAATTAGGCCAGTACTAATGTTATTGTAGGTATTATGCACCTCAATGTAACTACCCCTGTTTAACATTGGTGGGGTCACCCAATTTTGGAGAGAGGTCTGTGAAAAAGGATTTGGAAACACAGCTAGCAATTGTGACGGAAAATGATGATTTAAAAAAAGAATTGGATAAAGAATGTAAGCAGCTTTATAAGTTGGGTTTACCAGCTGATACTGAAAGGTCTGTGCCCAAGTGGGTGCATTTGTTTGTTTTGTTGTTTAGAGAATATTTTTAATTATTATGTTATTATTTTAAATTATATACAATTAAAACGTTATTTTAATTTATTGGTTTTATTTTAATAGTAATAATAAATTTTGTTAAAAGATATGGTAGTTAATGTATATGAACCTGTACTACTCAAGTTGTATACTAGCATATGTAATGTTTATTGTTTTTTCCTGTTATTCTTTAAAAAACTGTTTTTTACTTTTTAGTGTTTCATTGTGTGTGTTTTCAGTCGATTATTTATAAACGGTCTTTTGCTTATTATAATTAATAATGTTTAATAATAGGTCTTAGTGAAACTAAACTGTACACTATAAGAAAAATTACAATTTAGCGTTACAAAGTTAATATATATGAGCTGTACTACTGGAGTTATATGCTAGCATATATAATGTTTATTGTTTTTTTCTGTTATTCTTTAAAAAACTGTTTATGTTTTTTATTTTCATCGTGTGGTCGCAGTCGATTATTTACTAACACCCTTTTGCTTATTATAATTAATAATGTTTAATAATAGATCTTAGTAAAACTAAACAATTCAGCGTTACCAAGATCGAGTTTATGGATAAGTAATCATTTAATTTTTCGCATTTTTTATTTATAGACACCACGCAAGTGATAGTTATAGCATATAAGCAATTAAAGAAGTTAAACAAATATAGGTGAACATGGACATATATTTGGAAATTGTTTTAGCCTATACCATAGATGATGAAATGAAAAATATTTTATACAAATAATGTATAATGTAATATTAAATGTTATTCATTTAATCAGTAAAAATTCTTTTCAAAATTAATTGGTATATTTTTGTTCAGCTCAGTTTAGTAAAATTTATGTTGTACCATTTTATAGAATAATAAAATATTAATTTTTTAGAATACGTTATAAAACAATATCAGAATATTCATATTATATTAACAAGTCACATTAAATAAGAATAGCTATAATTTTTAACATTTTAAAGTGTTGCTATAATAATGTTCATAATTATTAAAATGTATTATTGTTAAGTACGAGTATGATTTTACTATAGGAAACTATTGCTACAAAACTCTAGGTGCGTCATCTACCATATGACTTTGACTTGCTCATCTACCTCTATTAAATTTACAGAAATCTATAGACTATGTTTTTTCATAATGTCTACAAATTTTTAGTTGTATTTAGCTAGTTCTAGTAAGACTTTTCTGAGTCATTAATGCTCTATAAATTTCATGCCATATTCGAAACCTTAAATAATATCTTTAATAATATTAAATAATTTAATTAAAATGGGAAAGGGTTAATTTAAAAAAGTAAGTGTTAAGGTTTTATTTAATTTTTTATTTTGAGGCAGTTGTATAACAGTATGATTTTACAAACATCAACAAAAAATGGAATAATGGTAAGAAGTAGTACAAATCAGTTCTATTTTACAAATATCAGTGTGACCTGAGTGTAAAAAAATACAATTTCTTTGTGATACAAGTGAAATATTCTCTACCATAATAAGGCGTTGTGGATTTTCTTTTGTAAATATTATATAGTCAACTAGCACTTTTCTTTGGTAGACTTTTTTATAAATATTATTCTTGACTAGTGTAATAATATCACTCAGAAAAATAACGAAGCTTGCAAGGTTTCATAAGCAATTATGAAATTCATGATTTTTATGATGTATGCAAGCTGGGTTACATTTACATAAGAAATAAATTATAAATGAAATTATTGTCAACAATTATGGAATCATCGGCTATTGGCAATGTAAAATGATTTTTTTTACAGCGTTTTCGAGGCAAAATAATAGGAATTAGCGGTTTAACCGCTCTAAATGCATTGACAATAATTTCCTAAAACTAAATATAAATAAATTAGAAAATTTATTCATTTCAGTCTTTGGTATAAATATTAAATAAATATGAATTATATATACAAAAAATTATATACAATATATGACTAACTGACCTAAATATTAAAAGTAATATTTAAGTTTTACATAATTTTTTTTTGGAAACCCTTCCAACTAGACCTGCTTAAGGAAAACCCGGTTCCCTAAGGCCTTTAAAAAAGTACAAAAAATTACAATTATTTACATTCACATGGACAAACATCGAGGTTAAACCCCGAACCTCTTGTACACATATTGACTGTTGACGCCGTCTCCTAAATTCTCGATATTATCAACCGTCGGGTTCATAATATTGAAGAGTACAGCGAAAATCGTACAGGCTGCATACACCCCCAACGCAATCCACCATAGCAGCTGTTCGTGGAGCTTCTGCTCGAAATTCTTCAGCACCAGCAAGCCTATCGTCAAACCCGCCAAGGCTCCAGTCAAATGGGCCACGTACGAAACCGGCGGTCCCATCGTTTCAGCCGCGTACCTGGAGTATATGGCGTACCCCACATCGCAAGATGCTGCAAATAAAAATTGCAATTAGTAAACAATAAAATGGGTGAAAAAGTAATATGTAACTTACCAATGGCAAAGATACCAAACAATCGGAGTATTCCGCACTGCATGTTGTTGTAATTAAGCAGGACGTTGGCAAGATGCGCCGCGAGGAGGGCGTAAACACCCCCTGACGCACCGACAAGATAAACATCCGTATCGAATACGGACGTGCCCAGCGATCCGGCCACCACGCCAGCCATGTAGATGAGGGCCACGCGTCCGGATCCGTGCACCATCTCCAGGGGCAGACCGACCAATAACTGTACCACCAGGTTGAAGCCCAGATGCAGCCAACTGCAAATTAATAGATGAAATTAGCAATGGGAAATGTGTGTGTGGCAAAAGAAACGAAGTTCAGACAATCATATTTGTTTTTTCTCACGCGATAGGTCGTTCGTAAATCCGATTTTACGTAATTTTTATACTTGCCGTGTGTTGTAACGACAACATCGGTGACATGAAACAAGACATGAGCCTTTTGTTTGCCGCTGATAATTTCTCATGGTAGTTGTACATTTTTTCGGTGTTTGTGCGAGCACGTCTAATTAATCGGAATGTGTCTGTTGTTTTATGGCGCTTAAAATAAAACAATAACAACGCTCGGTCGACTTTCCTTTTGTTGCGGTAAAAGGTGTACCGTTCACAAACAACGAGATCTAAAGTCGGCTGCCGGAGACCGCCCGTGAAAATTGCCGCGACGACACCGAAAAGAAACGTTAAATATGAAATTATATTGTAGTTAAGCCGACCAACAAGACGGTAAAACATTACCTACAACGAGTTACTGGTTTTTTCTGGCTGACGCGGCGATTTCACATGTCTTTTTAATTTGACACTTTCTTATGGCTTAATTAAAAGTTAATTGATCACAATTACAGTCATCGATGATTTCGTAAACGTACAAGTTACAGCGGATACAAAATCATCAAGTGTAAGATAGAAAGGTTTGCAAACACTAACAAGGATGAGACTATTAAGATTGAGGACAGTTATTTTAAAACTAAATTGTTGTGTTAAAACAGCAATTCCGGCGTTCCTAGAAAATTAGACTTCATTAAGAACGAACGCCGATCAAACTGGATAATTGCATGAAATTATTCCGTGGCGTCTCAACTTCAATAAAATCGTCTCATTATCTTTTAATTAAATTAACAATTATGTCATCGCCTCTGTCCTTCCCCGCTAAATGCGCCGCAACACGTCACGGTACGATCCGCCGGCAACAAAATAAAAAAATAATAAAAAGAAACGACGACAGGAAAAACAATCAAGCGCGGTTTACTTAATCAAACCGAATTTAAATTGAAGACGTAATGAACGCCATCCTGCCACTTCGTTATTGCCGTCTTTAATGAACCTCTTCCCGTTTCGTACGTGGGTCGGAAAATGCGAGTACTTACCCCGCGTGCAGCATCATGTAAAGCAGGAATCGCCATATCTCTGTCCGTTTGTCCGGCCTGTAGATGAAGATCGAATCGATCGGCACTGGTCCAGCGGGATTCAGTTCGCCGGTGCTCACCGAATAATAAGCGAAGAAGCCCAGCTGTAACAGAAACAAGAAAAAAATCAATCAGCAAATCCTGAGTAAAACAACAAACGGCGAGCAACATCCGTAAATGTGTCGATGGTGGTTTTACGTTAAAACAAACAAAAAACGAGAGCAGGAGAAATGCCAAGCATCTGCGAACCGTGTATAGGAAGTTATCAATTTTGAGGGCCGGCTGTACAGTTTTCCAATTTTAGGAAACACATGTCGGCGGGGCTGACGAGCACGTGCCACGTGAAATTAAGAGAGCACGCACGGGGATGCGGGATCACCCCAATTTCTAATTTCGGGAAACAGTCAAAACACTTTAATTGCCTTTTTGGGTGAGCACCCGTCGAATGATACGTTTAAATATAGACATCGGCATCGGCACCGGCACCGGCACCGGCACCGAAAGCTGTTTAGACAAAGGCACACACGGGGAATTTCGTGTTTTCGAATTATTTTCGTTAAAAACGGTTTATTGGTATTAGTATTAACCGCCGCGGCAACAGATGCGAGGCAATTTATCGCAGGTGAACGCGAGTTAATGGAGTTAACAGTATGTGGTACATTTTCGCGATTTTTCACGAAAACAACGGCCGGCATGGAGGAGCGGCGGGACGAAAAATTTTCGACCGTTAATTGCATATGCATATGGGCAATAAATAACGTCGGTGCGCCTCGGCCAATCGGCCATTAGTACGTTCCGCGGTGTAATGAACAGCTTAAATATTAATTAAGTTGTTAGCCGTGCGAGGCCGGCGATTATTTTCGCCCCAGATCGAGGGAAGCCGCGATCTCGAATTTCCTGCACCATCGCTCATCCGCGCCGGTCGTTTCTCAAAAACGTCAATTGCACCTTGAGGAAGTCGACTTATTGAAAACGAAGTTGCATGATTTACCAAGCAGAAAAAAATCATTTTTGAAACGCTGGCCGGCATGAAATTTTAAAGAAAAAGGTGAAAAGTTAAGGGTAAGAACGTTTTTAAAGAAAACAGTTAAGCAAGCTTTCTAACCAAGTCACAAAACTTGAACAACACTTCAACCTCAAACTATGTCACCACTTAGAAACTAATTGTTCGTCATTCAATCCGTCCTTCCACTTCGTTAACAGTTTTTTTATAAACATACATAATTTTTTACTTGATTCTCGACAACAAAGAGGAGCATAAACAGAGATTCAAAAACCTTTTTTTGGGGAATGTTCGATCGAGAGGCGCTTGGCCATGGCATTCCTTTTCCCATCGGACATTTTCTCTTATTTTCTGCCACGTTCATTCACGTCTCAATCAAACGCGGTCTCGTCCACACCTCCGCATTCATTCGATTGCATTTTTTCTCCATTGATTCGGTGACAGGTAGCTGGTTTGAACGAGACGCATCGAAAAACCAATCCCAATTGTGGGATATGGGAAAACGCGTCAGCATTCCAAATATGCGACAGATAAAGCGTTTTTTTTTTCTTACACGGTCCGTTAATTGTTGTTTTTATGCCGGTTAATTCATTATTTTCTCACATAATAATAGCGAATGATAATGGACATTGTGCTCTGACAGGTTTTTTTTTACGTGTCCGTTCTTGGGCAATATTTGCTATAAACGGTCTGGATTTACCGTTTATGTGGTAATTTTAATTGCCCATTATATGGAATCCTTGTAAAATTCACTTTATTGTTTCATGACAGACGACTAATGACCGTTTCGTCCGCACCAAATACGCACACACACGCAGACGCACACACACACAGATTCTTCATCGATTCAGGACAACTCACCTCAACCAAAGTGATGATGATGATGAACAGAGGCGGCGGACAACACGTGTAGTGGTCTGCATAATACTTTCTGTCCCTGGCATCGGTTAAAAACTCATCGGCGACTATTGTAACCATCCTGTAACGTAAGAAAAAAAAAATTAGGCATTTAAACGGACGGATGAAAAAACAAGCCGTATTAACATACGCAACGAAGGGTTCGCATGTACGATTCCCACGGACGCCATCCGACTACCCGTAATTGTTTCTGTCGTATCTTTTTCTTTTAGCCGGTTGACAGTGGCAGAGGGAAGGGCGCGGAATGAATTCAATTTGTACGTAATTGATTTACAGCCGTTCAAGACGCCGCGGCGTTTTTGTCGGGGGGGTCGTTACGTTTCTTGCGATGGGCTGGAGAAAATTTCAGTTCGATAAAACCGTAAATCACTCGACACGGTGCGATTAAAAACCCCAATGTATTTTTACATCCAGGTTGGACGAAATCAAAGGCTGGCAAGTTTCCGGTTTACTAATCGTCCGCCATCAATCCCGTTCCACGGAACGCGCGTTATTTTTACGACGGGAAATTCGACGGGAAACAATCGAAAAACGACAACAACAAAAACACACTCACAGACGCACTTGACAGTCGGCCACGGCTCGAAATAGCCCCCTCCGACTTTACACACATTATCCCGGTCTGGTGCTAAAATCAGATCGGGAGAGGAAGGCCGAGAGGCGAGGCGGCGAGATCGGATTTTCTGAGGCTTTGACCGCCCTTTGTAAACGCCACGGACCGTTTCGGCCTCTTTGTGACGACTGACGTACACTGCTAATCATCCATTTCCACTGTCTTCAGAAGTCACGTATCGAATATTCGCATGGGCTCCCAACGAAAAGTTTAATTGGAAATGGGGGAACGTTTTCTTTGAAGCAATAACAGACCATAACAATTTCGTTTTTCTAAAAGTGGAAACAGCAGGAACTGTGTGCAACATTCCACCACCATCTTAAAGAATACATAAGAGCAAATAACAACTCTTATAAACTATTACTCTAGATCAGTTGGATGCCTTCTATATATAAGTAACTAACTTTGAAGTGGAAATGTAGACTTTAAAATACGAATGGATCATAATAATTTAAATCTTCTAAAAGTGGAGTGGAAATGGGGCGTACAGGAAACGTGTTGATCCTTAATCCTTATGAAGTATTATTATAGATCAGTCTTATAACATATAATTAAACAAGTAAGTGTCTCAAATTTAATTGGGTAATATATTATTAACAATTAAGGTCTTCTAAAAGTATAAAAGAAAAGAAGAAGACATATAAAATGTTACCCCAGAAGTATCTGGGCTTTTAGAAGTCCTAAGGAAAAATGTAATACTTCTAAAAGTGGATAAATACTTAAAAATAGAATAATATAAATGTCGCAAAGTGAATGATCTTACCTGCGAAATAATGGTGGTTCGACTAGCAACAAGTGAAAATCGTTTTCAGACGAGACCTCTCTATCTCTGTGGTGCACCGCGCATTTAAAGCTTCTTGATCGTTTTCCAGTCATCTGCAACAGAAGAAGAACGGGAATGAAAATCGAGGTTCGCGGTTTCGTTGCGGCAATAATTCAAGTTTATGTGTGGAAAACGAATGGGTTAAAGCGAAACGTCGCCGGTTCGGTTTTGTTCCCATGACGTTGTTTGCATTGGGCATCTGTCTATGGGAACAGCGCGACTCAATTTCCCATTCACAACGGTCAATTATCACCGCCGTAAATCCGTAATGGGCATATTTGAACTACTCATTGTCGCTGAAATTTTAGGGCCCCCCCGATTTTCCCATGAAAATGTAAATGATGGTGTTTGCCGCGTCTAAAAAACTGGACAAATTGTCGGAATGTGCGATAGAGGTGGTCCGAATGAGCGCAACGGAACTACAGATGTGTACCAACTAAAATTAATGATATGTAAGTTCCATGTGCCTATCAATTATAACTTAATACATTTATAATGCCCAATAATGGCTGTAAGACGTATCTCACAAGAAGCACAACCATTTACATATTAATTATAAGAAATAATGATTCCATCGCTAACCGTTGTTTAATGCTATTATTCATCTTCGACGTTTATCCACAATTAGATCGTGGGAATCGACGATATTTTTTTGTTGTGCGGAATAATAAAAGGTGTCAAATCTGGGTTGCCAGGTGGCACACTTAAAAACCGTATTGTTACAAGGCTACGCCGATGGTTTCAGACAAACGATATAAACAAAAGATATCTAAATGGAAGCCAAAACGCGAACTCGGTGAAAATCTATGGGAATTGATATGTCTGAAACGCGCCGACAGTTCCGAGAACAAACGCCATAAATTCTTCAAATCTAAAATTCATACCAATATTGTTTTATCCGTTATCTAAGATCTCGGACTAGCAGGTCTCGGCAATCTGCCGACCATTTTCAATTAATTCCACGTTTTCTCGATCGTTTTAATCTAATAACTCGTATGTGAGTGTGTGGATTAGATCGGAATGCGACTCCGCAGAGAGAAGACGAAACAAAATGAAAAAAGAAAAAAAAAAACAAGGAGCAACTTAAGAGCCGAGCGAGCACACTCGGGTAGCACGCCCTTCGAAGCAACTAAATTAACTCAATGTAAATGAGCGAAGTCGGGATTAATTAAATATCGACCAAGAACGGCCACATACCTCCCCATCTCGCGGCTAACTAGATCAATTATAAGTCCGTGCCCCGCAGGGCCGTAATCCGAATTTCACGCTCCCACCACCCCATCATTTACGTTTAGGGGGTGTGAATTAGATTAAACGCTTCCATGGGACTGCTGAAAATGCACGAGTGCAAATGGTACATTGGGGATTCCCCGAGACTATAGATGTCGCTTGTAATTTTACGATTTTTGTTTATAGCTGGCGAAAAAAAAAACAATCTAGAATATTTACCAATTTTTGAATATGTATTGAATTATGTGTTTAACCTTTCAAATGAATATCGCAATCATCCCCCATTCGACTAAAAAAAATAGTTGATAGTGTCCATACGGTACTGGGCAATCAGACACTGTATGGAATCAATGTCAATTTGACTTGACCTTTATAAAGTGGCCGAAGGAAAAAAAGAAAATTCGAAATCTGCACGTTGGCAACTCTTGGCAGCCATCCTCACTTGGGTCCAGTAAGATTTCTTTTCCATAACATGTGGTTGGTATTTCTTAGGTGTTCTGGTGACGTGATAATGGACGGGAAGCGAGCATTGTGAACGATTCACATTCCATTGCCCAGCCTAAAACAAACATCCACCGCTCGCCCCACAAAATGGCCAATTCCCATGAACGTTAACCAGATGAAATGCCATCAAGTGGCGTCTAACAAGACAATAAAGACCCCGATTAGATGGCGGACGAAAGTGATCGGTGACCACGTACACACGCGTGTGTACACACACATATAGGTATGTGTATCGTCGCCGAAGAGCCGAGAGAATGACATTAACCTCAGCCTCGTATGTGTGTGTGTGTATGTCGGGTTCGGTGCAAATAAAAGGCCGCATGAGCCGTGGGAAAAGGCGGCTAGGCGTGGGCCTCGGACTGTGGCCCACGCGCGCCCACAAGACCCGCTCTCGGCCCGTAACTAACGCACACCGAACACAAAACACAGAAGTGCCACACACGCGCGCACCCAGAAAACCGGCCATCCTCGCCGCCACCAAAACCGATTTTTTTTTTCCTCTCTCGACCGTCGCCGCCCGAAACGAGCGAGTTATGCTAATGGCGCGGCGCTGGAACACGTTACCAATAATTGCGAATAATTGAAAAGGGGGCCCCTCTGCTCGTGCATCGATCGGCGATCGTTCTTTTTCTTCGGTGCGGCGCAACGAGAGCCGGAGAATCGGGAGCACCTGCCGGCCGCCAGATTATTACCCAAAGATCGCTCTCCCGCACGCTACTCCAATGCAGACGCTCTAAATGCTTGCTACCAATTCTGAAAATTCTTCTTAAAATGGACACGGAATGAATCGAATGTCGTTCCAGACTTGGGCAATTGGAGAGGTACTAACTTCTACCAATATGTTAAGAAGTTTCAAGGAAAATTTGATAAGAAGAAAGTTATAAGTTTAGTATATTTGAAGAAGTTACTAACTTTTTCTACTATATTCAGAACTTTCAAGAAAAAGCTCAACTGGAAAAGAAGAAGGAAATAATTTGTTTGATTCTTCTAAAAATGGAATCGACTAGGATAATACGGAATATGGGTCTTCATCATTACACGTCATTCTAGATCAGTTCGTAATAGTGAACAATTGAACCGCTCGTCGATCAGTCGATGGTTCCCTTTCTTCTTCGGTACGGCGCAACGAGAGTCGGTACCGGGAGCACCTGCCGACCGCCAGATTATTATCCGAAGATGGCTCTCCCGCACGCCACTCCAATTCAGACAATCCAAATACTTGGCACCAACACATTTTTTTTTTTTTCGAAGCCGTCGTTTACCTCGGCGTAATTGGTGAAGAGAAGCCGAAGGAGAGAAAACGTTTCCACTAATCGAAAACAAATCGAGTGCGAGCGTTCCATGGAAGTGGAAGGATGAGATGATCGTGCGGCCCGGGTTCCTCTCTCCACACGCGTGCTATTAATTGAGGCCCTCATTCCGCGTACGCAGGGCTGTAATCAGACGTGGTCTGGCTATTTTTAGAAGCTGCATACTCTCGCCCGCCTCAATTACAATGTTTATGCCTCGGCTTAATGATAATATTGATGCTAGTTGCGATGATTTAATAACAATAAGCCCGACCATAAATCAGTGGGTACGACTTTATGGACGGTAACACGCGAACGCGCATCTACCCGAAATCGGTTCTTAACACTCGGCGTGTTTCAGCGAGGAGCAGAGCAGCAGCGGCACGGTGCACGGGAACAATGCGTTCGGCTTTTACTGTTAAATATGCAATCCGCATAAATAACCGCGGTGTTAATTAAGGAAAAAATCCATGTAACGTTCTCACAGTGGCTAAAGGACGTATCTCTCACTGTGAGACCGCTTAGTAATTGTTTTCTTCGGCCGGGTCGCACGGCGATACGATCTCGTCGTTTGGGGTTTAGAAATGGAATATTTTGAATAATTTTGCACGCCGATAAACCCAACGGTGCCCCGGCGATCGCGAGCACATATTTTTTTTTTCTCTCTCTACACAAGCAAACGGTTACACACGAAAGTTTCATTATTTCGAGCCAACGTTCCAGAACGGGGAGTTTTTTTTACAAGCAGAACGTCTTCATAAATTATTTAAGATGATTTGTTGCGAGCGCACGGTGGCGGAACTAAATAAGAAAGTTATGCAAATAACGAGCCTCGCAATACGGTCGAATTGTGCGATTAACAGTACAAAATAATAATAATAATAATAATAATAATAACACAAAAAAATAAAACGCGGTTCTTTAATTAGTCGAAGTGGCGCCCGAGCCCCCGAAAACGTTTATCACCCACGATCTGGGTACGGGCGATTTGGCCAGAAGGTTCGGCACCACCGTCGTTCGTGGGGTCAATGGAATATTGCGACTACGCGGGGGCCCCCGCAAACTTAAATATTCCACTCCGGCGGCGGATAGAGGAGCGAACACCTATGAACCACGAAAAAATAAACAGACGGATGCCTGGCATAGCTCGGCCAACATTACATATATGGATGTGCGTGAGCGGCCGGACCGTTTTCTACGGGAGACGTTTTGTCACTTGGCTTTTACGGGTTAATTGCCCGCAACCACCCAAACAAACCGATTGTTACATTTGTCGATTTAGATGAAGGAGAACGTAGTTTTCTGTTGTTCCGATTCGATTTATTTTAATTATTTATTTATTTTTAATTTTTTAAGCCGTGCGAACGTTTCAATAGTTGGAATTGTTATGATGGTAGAGATTTTAGAAGTTGAAAAAGTTGACTGAGGTAGACTAGTCCTGGAATTTTGCCATTTTTCTTTATAAGATGTTATAGTATAAGTAGTTATAGTTGAAAGAGGAGATGAAGATATATTATTCATAGTTTTTGTCCTTTTTTATGTAATTTTTTCTTGTGAAATTTGAGAATTTAGTAGTTACAAGTTTTTCTAATAATTTTTCAGTAAATATCGCTGGAATAGAAGATGGAATAAAATACAGTCGAATTGTTTGATAACTCGAACCACAATTTGCCTCAAAACAAATTCAAGTTAACAAAACTTCAAGTTATTAAATAAAATACATACATATGTCGTTAGGGCAGGATTGGAAAGGAAAAACCTTCGAGGAGTTTATCTGAGGCAGGAAAAACTCGAATTATAGAAGGTTTTGCCAAATATTTAATTCGAGTTATCAAATTAAAACAACACATAATTTTCACAGTCTTTGAAGTAAAATATTTTCATAAGTCATTTTTCTAATAAAATTTTGAGTTTTAGTTATTGTAATTAGAAGAGGAGTTAAAGTTAAAATTATCGTAGTATTTATTATTTTTTCTTGTAAGGCGTGAAAATTGAGTGGTTGCCATATTTTCCAGTAAGGTGTGAGATTATAATGGCTACAATTAGAAGGGAAGATGAAGATAATAGTAATCGTAGAGATTGCGTTCGACAACTAATCCGTAGTAGTTAATTAAAAGTGTGTGAGTAGACAATGACGGTGATTAGTGTCCATCAGACGGTCCCGCGTTTATTTTCGCACCGAATTAACGACCTTAATCGTTAAGCGCCTCCAGTCTAATTGGCCAAAGTGTGTCGCCTTGTCTATTTCAGCGCCTTCAACAATGAACTTAACGTGTGTCAAAATCGCCGCGGCGTCCGAATAGAAATAGAGCGGCCGCGTGACTCACTGTCGGACTCGGGCTGCGCGTGTCCACATTATTCCTGGCAGACCCCCAACGGAACGCGGACGGTGCACTGACACCCATGCATTTTTAGAATTCGGTCCCGTATCAGCTGATATTTTCGTGTTTTTTCACACGGGTCCCCCGGCGGCACAATACAGAAGCTGACCATCTATTGAAACACTCCCGGCAGGATGGGTTCGCCCGAAATAAACACCGTCGTGGTGCTTATCGTAATCGATAGAGAACCACCGACGCAATCGTCCTCGGTGACGGCAACCGAAAATCCACGTTTTGCAACGGCCGCCCGAACGAATGTCGGTGGTATGTCGGTATGTCGGGAATGTTGCACGCTTAATTAATGCGTTTCAAACACAATACAACAGTTCGTGAATTACCGCTCGTAAAATGGGGTCTTATAAAATAATAAAGTGTATAACTGCGCCAAGGCTGCTGCCGCATTAGAAAACCTGTCCGGAGAGCGACTTGCGCTCGACGACGCGATATATATTTTATGGGGAACGGCCAAACGATAATCGAAAGTCCGATTTCGCTTTCGTCACACGCGCCGTTCGCCACCACAGAATCCGGTGGTTTGTCCACCTCCAGCATTCAGTCCATCGATCGACCCCCGATCGAATCGATTGAAAGGAACGAAGGAACAAAAAAAAAAGCAACAAATCGATATTGTCCGGACGAAACGGAACTGCGGCGACCTTCTGGCCATTAACGCCGGCCCGGTTGCGCACTCGCCACGTTATGCAACCCGACACGGAGACAGACAATTCTCACCCATTGTCCGGAGGCGCGTTGCACCCGGCGAAAAAATGGCACAGGGTTACGTGTGTGTGTGTGTGTGTGTGTGTGTGTATATGCACACTCGTTAATTGTGATTTACGGTCGTGATTTATCGTCGGATTGTTCGCGGATTTTGCAATAGATCCGATTTTTTTTTAATGAACAGAACGTTGTGGAGTTGTTTGACGCTGTTTCAAAAATAAAACGGGTTCTATTTTTACCGAAATCGATGGAGCCGATGACATTTTTCCTTTTGGCACGGTGGATGTAGCGCCACGTTACGTTTCGGGTTCAATAGATGTATAGTTAGAGGTGGGCTAAGTCAGATTTTTGTTAAATCGTTTCAATTGGGGTTGAAAATTTACGTAGTCGAATTGCTAGAACTCAGTCTGATTAAGCTTTGTTAGTCATTTTGTTAAAATTTCGAATCAAATGAATATTTGGGTTGGCATTAAGTGTCAAATAAGAAATAATCCTGCTGGAAGAATAACATTATTATTAATATCAGAACTAAATATTAACTATTGTAATTAATATTCTAATATTTATTGCAACAAGAACTTTTTATCCAAGTAAAAACTAATTACACAGCTAAAAGATATAACAAAATAAGTAGGTAAGCTACTATAATGCACTAGAGACGGATTAACATTTATTATGTTAAATGTTACAAGAAGATAATGAGATTCAATGTCCATTACTAGTATAATATTAATTCTTAAATGTTTTACCAGTCAAGCTTTTTTATGTGATGCCTTCGAAAACATATTTGAAGGTAGATAATAAAGATTACTAAGAAGCAAGTATGATTTCTATATTATACTAAAAGAAGTAGTTAATGCAGTATTTTTATAAAAAAATGTCAGTCTAAGAAATATTAATACAAAAAATTATTATAATTATAAATAAACATTAAAATTCATTTATCGTAACAGTAACTTTTTACCCAAGTAGGAACTAATTACCTATCTAAAATGGGTAACAAAATGATTAGGTAAGGTAGGATCATATATTAGATATGGATTGACACTTAATATTTTAAATGTTACAAGAAAATAATGAGATTCTGGGTCCATTACTAGTACAATATTAATTCTTTAATGTTTTTTTGCAGTTAAACTCCTATATGATTCTTATGAAAACCATTAAAAAGTAGTTAATAACGACTACACAAATATGATTTTTACATTATATTAATAAAAGTAGCAAATTTAATTATTTTCACAAAATAAAAGTAATACTAATATAAAAACGTTAATATAATATTATTATAATCATTAATTGAATAATACTTATTTATTGCAACAAGATTTTCTTACTTAAGTAGGAACTAATTACTAAATTAAAAAGAGTAACAAAATAATGAATACAACCTACGTTAGTAATACAATTTTAATTTTTAAAAGTTTTATCAATTGAGGTCCTTTATATGGCAAAAAAATAAAACAAATTTGAAGGAAGATAATAAAGATTACTTAGTAGGAACTAAGTGCCTATTTAAAATGGGTAACAAAATTATTAAGAAGGTAGTATCACATATTAGACACTTAATATTTTAAATGTTACAAGAAATTAATGAGATTCAACGTCCGTTACTGGCACAATATTAATTCTTTAATGTTTTTTTTTGCAGTTAAACTCTTTCATATGATTCTTATGAAAACCATTAAAAGGCAGTTAATAACGATTACACAAATATGATTTTCACATTATATTAATAGAAGTAGCCAATTTCATTATTTTTACAAAATAAAAACACTAACATAAGAAAGGTTACAATACAAAAATATTGTTATTAAAATCATTAATTAAATAATATTTATTTATTGCAACAGAATTTTCTTACCCAAGTAGGAACTAATTACTAAGCTAAAAGGAGTAACAAAATGATTAGGTAAGATACTATATATTACACAAAATAATGAACACAACCTACGTTAGTAATACAATTTTAATTGTTAAAAGTTTTAGTAATTGAGTTCATTTATATGATAAAAAAATAGAAGATATTTGAAACTAGATTATTAAGATTACTAAGATGCAAAATATGACTTTAAAAGATGTAGCAAAACTGGTAGAACTTCTAAAATCAAAACTAAAAGTAACTACGAGTTGAGTTGTGGTCGAGTTAAGCCATCTCTAACACCTAATGACGGTGGACAGTTTCGGACGCAACAATACGCATTGATCACCAATGATTTGTAAGGTGTCCAAATCGGTAATAATGGAAAAATCAATTTATTACCGGACTTTATGGGTTTGTCAACGAGCGTCTTATTAATTGATATGTCAGGAGTCAGTTCGATCCGTGCCATCGATCAATAATTATAATCGTCGATGAAAAATGAACCGGCTAACGTTATTCAGCCGTCATCATTTATTACCGGGATTATTAACACGTTACCACCGAACATTACCTAACGTTAGAAAGTGCGGATCGACCGGACAATTAGTCATAAATCAGCGTGTCGCGGTCTTTCTTAAAATTGCACAACCCGCAACGTGTCGTCCGAGGCCACGGAGTCCCATCCGAATTTCCTCTCGGATGGAAATGACGCAACGCGTCGTAACATGTCTAGTCCGATTTTCGCCGCACACGTAGCCTAGGTATATGGTTTATCGATCGGGGAAACCACGTGATTCATATAACCGGCACTTTATGTAATGCGGATCTACGTTTTAATCCTGTTATTACTCACTACCTAAACCGGATATTTTTTTTCGGACAGGTACCGGCACGTTCGGCGTATGCCCACTTTCGCTTTCCAATCCTTCAATCGACGATTTTTTTTAATGAATAATTTATGTCGGCCGCAGCGAATTGTCGTCGATCGAATATTTTTTCGAGGAGGAGGAGGAGTGATTCATCGGACAGGTACGGAAATTCGAAAAGTCGAACGACACCGGCAGGATCGCGACTTTATGGGATTATGCAAAGCGTACGATTTCGGACAGTGATGTCACCCGGAATGGGACCGCGAGACAGGTTCTCACAAGTCGTCGACGTATTCCTGGAACTGAACGCAGACGTGGAATCCCGATCTTACTATGGTTTTATTAATTTTAATACCTACCGGTCGGTGAATTAGATTTAATTAAAAATTTGTGCCGTTGCACCGTTCTTTATTAATAACTGTTCGTTTAAGACAACCGGAAAATAAATAATTTTAGATGTTTGTACAGTGTTTTTTTATGTATTTACAACAGTATAATATATTACTGTAGACAAATATACAACATAAGTAATTTATATTTGCCGTACTTCAAAACTAATGGACACAAAAATTCAAGTGTCAGATATTTTAGGAAACACGGTGGGCAAATCGTCCACTTAAATTAAATTAATAAGCTAGAAGACAGTACTATTAACCTTGGCGAAAAAGTATAAAACAACTTTGTTAATGTAAGTAGTAGGCAGAGTATAATGGCCCGGTTTTTTTTCCTACATTTACAAGCGTCAATCCGTCACCACCACATCGATTTTCCTAACCCCTCGGGAATCGCGAAAGGAAAAAGAAAGTCAAACCTACCCATCGCTTTCAGATGCGTCCGTGTAGCCCCGTTCAAATCCCACAGAAGGAAAACGGCACACCCGACGGTTCTACGAGAAAATAATAACGGAGACGGCGGGGGTACGATGAAAACCACACATGCACACACACGGAACACCTCAATACAAAAACATTTGTAAGATCCGATGCTTGTAGTCCTGTACGGCGTGTCGTACGGCACACAACTACGATGCAATCTGCCGTGCGTGCGTTCGGCGAACTGAAGCAGGAACCGGCACGCCGATCGCTTATATCACCTCCCCACCCCTAATAGTGAGACGGTCGCGAGGACGAAGCGGCAAACTGCTCCTGCGAAACGTTCGAGCGTCGACGTGCGATGTGCCGCAACGGTGCAATAATGTACCGTAACGCGACCAATCGGCTGCGCCGTGACGGCGGGTGGGAGACGTCGTGGGCGTGGCTGCCGATTTGATTTGTTCGTGTCGAAATCGTGTCGCCCGCCGCCGTGCGTTTCATGGTGCGGGGGTGCGATTCGAATCGATCGACGGTGGTTGTTTTGTACGCGACGTGGCGGGGTGTCGCGTTCGATAAAAATGCCGCGATTCGCTTTGCGATGTTATTCTTACGTGAAATTGATCGCGGGGAATTAAGATTTTTGCGATCGATTGTTGGCGCATTTGTTGTGTTGAACGGGTTGTAAATGTGAAATGAGGGAAAAGATGAATTTTTATTCTTTCAATATACATACAAAGTGTTTATGGATTTTATTACACTGTTCTTTAATTAACTAAACTACTCTCCCTTTATAAAACACAAAATAGAAATTACGGAATATTTAACATATTTTTAAAGCAGAATAAAAATGAAAACATTCATTTGTATTTTATTGATGAATTTTTTAGTCTTTCAAAACAGAATAGTATTTCACATACACTAAAAATTATCAAATATAATTATAAAGACCATAATAAAATTAAGATATTTTAAATTTATAATAAAAATTATTATTATTATTATAATATTGTTGTCAACTTTTAAACATGAATAAAAATGAAAATATTCATTGTTTTTTATTGATAAATTTAAATAAACTTTTACACCTTTTTAAAAATATTACTAAAAAACTATTCTATTTTATGAAAATTTTATTCCCGAATTATACTGAAGATATTGAAGTTTATTGCACAGTTTAACACTTAAATTTTTATACTTTTTTAAACTGAATACTTAAAAGCAGTTGAAAATTAAAATAAAAAATTATAGAAATTAAAATATTTTAAATTTGCAATGAAAATTATTGTTATTATTATTTCTATTCTCTGAAATTATAATGGCTAAATTGTACTCTAAGATATTAATTAGTCGTTTATTCTATTATTAACTAAACACTCAAAGGAATTTCTAAAAATTAAAACAAGAAATATATATCAATTGAGATATTTTAAACTTACAATAAAATTTAATAATATTATTATATTGTTGTTTTATAACCTGAATAAAAGTGAAAATTGTATTTTAAATGAACAATAAATAAACAAAAAAAAAAAAAAAAAATAAAAAAATAAAGTAATATAAATTATTTTAATTTAAAATGTTATTTAAACATTTATATACTTTAAACTTAAGACATTAATAGACGTTGGTAATTTTTTAACTCAAAAGCAGTTTTGAAAATTAAAATAAAAAAATTAATAGAAATCTTAAAGCCTAATAAACTTTCATTATTATTACATATTATTGTTATTAGAGTATTGTTGTCACGTTTTTAACCTGAACAAAAATTAATATATTCATTTGTATCCTATTTTTTAATTTTATAGTCATAAAAAATAAAATTGTATTTTACATATACTAAAAATCACAAAAAATGAAAAGCAATATAAATTATTTTACACAACTTACAACTATTCTATTCTTTGCACTTTTAATTCCTGAATTATATTGAATTGAACAATTTTTAGATAAAGAGGTAAAATAATTTATAAAAATTAAAAAAAAATAATTATTCATATATAAGATATTTCAAACTATATTTATTTGTACTTTATTGTTTAATTTTGTACACGTTAGAATTAAATGTGTAGTTTTTATGAACTAAAAATATACAAAACTAATTTTAAAGATTACATTAATAATTTTACAAATTTTAAAAAAGTTTTAAAAAACTATTATATTCTCTTAAAATCTTATACTTGAGTTAAACTTACGACATTGATAATTTTTTAACTAAGAAATAAAAAAATCGTTAAAATTAAGATATTTTAAACCTAAAATTATTATTAGAGTGTGGTCACGTTTTTAATCCGGAGTAAAAATAAAATTATAATTTAAGTTACATCAGATATTTTCAAAAATAATAATAAAAAAATAAACAAAATATAATTTATTTTACATTTTTTAAAAATAATTAAAAACTATTCATTCCCTACAATTTTTATTCTTGGATTAAACTTTAAGTCACTAAGTAGTCGTACAGTACTAAAACTTAATAATTTCGAAAAATTAATATTAAAAATTATATGATATTATAAATTATAAGATATTTTAAATTAGTAATAAAATTTATTATTATTATGTTGTTTTTACGTTTAAAATCTGAATAAAAATATTTATTTGTATTTTATTATTTAATTTTGTAGTCTTTAAATATAAAATTATATTTTATATGAACAAAAAATAAACAAAATAAATTATAAAGGTCACCAAAAAATTTAAAGTAATATAAATCATTTTGCATTTTTTTAAAAATATTTTCTAAAATTTTTGTACTTTTAAACTATTTAATTAAAATTTTTACACTTGTAATAAAATTTGTTATTATTATATGTAAAAGTTTACTTAAAAAAATATAGAAAATTATGCTCTTTAAAATTTAAATTAAAATCATTTTAAATTTCTTAAAAATCTGTTTTTTATAATAATTTTTCAATAAGTGAAAAAATTTAAATTAACCATTTACCAACCATCATTTTTTAAGTAATGGAATTTATAGAATAAACAAAATTTCCAGATCTTGAGTCTGCTAAAATTGAAATTTTATCTTTTCTAAAAATGTAGTAAAAATTAGTAGTAATGTAATAGAGACAGTTTTGTCATGACTAATTAAATCTGAATAAAGAGTAAACTGCGATATGTCGTATTATTTTTACGTCTTAAAATATAAAATAAAATTTTACAAATCACAAAAAATTCAGTTATAATTATTATAAAGACTTATATATAATTTATAATAAAATAAATCTGAATTAATTATTTGATATTCAAAATTTTTAAACAGGTTTTTAAATGAAATTATTATTTTTTTTTTAAATTTAAGACACGAGTAATGTTAAAGTTTTAGACGAACCCTTAATTGTTTTAGAGCCTAAAGTAGGATTTATACAATTTCTAAAAATGTAAATAAAAGACTCCTAGAAGCAATTTTATAATAGAAAATATAATTTTATAATTTCTGAAAATATAGATAAAATTCAGTTTTAAAAACAATTCATTAAATTAAAAATAAACAAAATATTCAAAGAATATCAAAAGTAAATATAACTTAAATTCAGTTCATTTTTAATCTGTTTGACTAAGTACTTCTTGTTTAATATTTATATATATAATTTACTTCTAAAATTACAAGTAATATAACTGAGATAAATATTCAATCTTTTTTTTTAATTTAAAAGTAAATAAATACTGTTTTAAACTACTCTAAAAATGTTTTATAATAATATTGACCTGTTGTTTAACTGAATGTAAATAAAATTTGTCAGTTAAATAGAATTTATACGATATAATAATTATTAGAATAAAGAAAATTATTGGTTTTGTTGCACTTATAAACGTGAGTATTATTTAAGTAATAAAAGTTAAATAACTTAATATATTAAATTAAAAAAAAAGATGTTAAATATAATCGAATTCTGATTGAAAAATTTCCCTACTTCATCCAAAGAAGAGTGAACTGATTTCTAACATTTTCGAAGGAATTCCAGAGATGGAATTAACTTGAAGAAAAAAAAAAGCAGTGCACCTGTCTCATCAACGGCGAAATCCGGGGGGGCACAGAGTCACGGTTGTTGCCCACCCTAGATTCGTTTGTGTGTGGAATCGAGGCGAAACAAGTGGTGTTACTCGAGTTCACTTAACGGTTATGAACATATTAATATATTTTTTTATATGCGCCAGTTCCTGTTGTGGCGGCTTTTAATTGCCCATCGAGTCGCACCGAAACGGTAACGGCTCTCACTCTAATAAGTAAATAATAAAATGAGCGGCGGCAATAATAATAATAAACGCTGTGTATCTGGCGGTGGCGATCAGTAATTACACACGGTTAAATATCACAAATTGCCGTGCGCACGTTTTAATCGCTCCGGCGTTACGATTTTCTTTATGTTTGCGCGCTTAAATTGGAAATGTGGCGCAATAAACGTTTGCTGGTGCGCTCCCGGCAACGGATCGCCACAACTGAAAATAAACAAGGTACGAGTTTTCGATCAAATTGATCCCGGGCTACGTTCGATTATTATTTATTGGCGATTACGGTCAACCAACCACAAATTCCTCTACGGTCCCTACGGTAATTGGACCCGTGTAATGATCGACGACTTTTTCGATTTTAAAGATAAAGTCTTTCGCATTATCCGAAAATGGTTTAACTTCAGAAATGATCTTTTCTATAAACACCACAAACATACTTGACTAGTTCACTTTTTTTATCAGATATATTCAATATTGAAAGTTGCATAATTACTTATGAGATACAAAAATTTAACAAATGGTTTAAATATATCATTTAAACAACCATTATTTGCAATTTTTTTTATAAATGTATGTGACTTAATTAATTTAACTAATCATAAATCTTTTTTAACAAAATTATTTAGAAAGTAATATTTAATTTTTTTTTTTTAGAAATTAATTAAATTAAAATAAAAACTTGTTTCTATTTTTTGATTTTCTAATTTTAAAACATAGGAAATAAGAATGATTGATATAAAATCCAAAAATAATAATTTTTTCAAATAATATAAGGAAAATCATTATAAACTTACTACGACTAGTTTCTTTTTAATAAACAAAAATGATTCAATTTTGTTAAATTTTAAAAGCTGAATAAAACTAAACTAATTGTTTGAAATCTTTATTTTAAGGAATGAAGTAAAATTTGAATAATTTTTGTCAGTTTAAAGAAAGACTTGAAAATATAATAAATTTATTAATATTATGATATTAACATTATATACTAATTAGTTTTATAATATGATTGAACTTAATACAAACAATAACTTGTTTTCATCGCTCCATTTTCTGATTTAAAAATAATAAATTGAAACTTTACATTTCTAAAGACGTAAAGAAAAGATCCCACAATTTAAGTTTTAAACTGTTTAAAATACAATAAAAATTATAAATATTAAAAAGTTAATTGGTTTCATTACATTTTTAAACCTGATTTATAAAAAAGTATTAATTTGTTTTTATTTTTATTATTTTATTTTATAATTTTGAACTATAAAATAAAATTTTATATTTATAAAAATTAAAGTACAATAATTTTTAAATATTATTTGTAACAAAGTTTTAAACATTTTTGAAGAAGTAAGAAAATGAATTAAAATCATGATATTAATGTTATATACTAATTACTTCAAATATTTAAATTTTATACGAAAATTAACTTCTTTTCATCCCTCTATTTTTTAATTTTAAAAAATAAATTAGAACATTACATATCAAAAGATGCGAATAAAAGTTTTAAACATGTTTAAAAATGCAATAAAAATTTTTAATATTTAAAAAATTAATTGATTTTATCACTAAATTATATATTTGATTTCATCTGATTTTATAATTTTTAAAAGTAAAATAAAACTTTGAATTTATAACAATTTTAGTATAATAAGAAAAATTGTTAAAGCATTATAAAAAATTAAAATTATACTAAATTACATATTATGTAATTAAATATATAATAACTTATTAAAAAAGTTATTTTTAATTAAAATTATACAATTTTGTTAACAGTTAAAAAATTAGCAAAATATTATTTACTCAAAATTCAAAGAAATATGCCTAATTATTTAGTTTTAAATTTTTTTAAAAATGCAATAAGAATTCAATAATGAAAACTAATTAGTTCTATCACATGTTCTGAATAGTAATACAAATATTACAAAACAAAATATTTTTTAATGAAACATAATTAAAACATGTTATGAAAGCACACTAAAGAGTTTTTTTAAATTTTTAAACTTGAATGAAATTGAAAACATTAAACTTATGGTTTTATTTTATTATCTTAAAATTTAAAATAAAACATTCCATATTAACAAATTCAAATAAAATTAGATTGAAAGGGTACTTCTTAATGAATTAGAACGAACACATTTTTCTATCAATATAAAACTCAACTAATATATCTTTTTATAAAATTCATCAGATTTATTACATGTTAAAAACTGAATAAGAAATAAGATTCCCCTAATTATTATAAGAGTACCCCTAATTATTAGGGTTATTTCATTTTAAAGTATAAAATAAATCTATTATATGTAAAATTTCTAATAATTTTAAAACGAGATTTGATTTTTTAAATAATTAAAATAAAAATTGTAACAATGTAAATCAGTTTATACTTTAAAAGAGGTTACTTAACTTTGTTAAATGTTAAAAAATGAGTAAAAGCTAAATTTTTGAATAAGCCCTAATTACTTGAATTGCTCATTTTGTAGCATAAAATAAAATTTATTCGATTTCTAAAAATTTGTAGAAAATTCTAGAGAAATATTAAACATTTAAGCAGTAAAAATTATTATTGTTGAAAAATAATGTCACATTCTTAAACCTAAATAAAAACAAAAACAAAATTAATTAATTTTCAAATTTTTAAAAAAGTTTTTTAATAAAATTATATTATTTTTTGAAATGTTGAGATTTAAGTTTTGTCCAATCAGTAATTGTTTTTTTTATTTTGAATATAAAGTAATATAAATAGTCATCAGTTAACTTATATTTACTGTTTGATTTCGTAATGTTAAAATAGAAAATACAACTTTCTAATTTCTAGAAAAATATAGACAAAATTCAGCTTTGAGAACAATTAATTAAGTTAAAAAACATAATAAAAATGATTTAAGTTGACTCATTTTTTACGTCATGTGCAACTTTAAACTTTGACTAATCCTAAATTAATTGATTTACAATACAAATATATAACATTTACACAATTTAAATAAAATTATTGTTCAAAATTGTAATGATTGTATCCTTAAAATCATTTTGTTCATGCGTGTGTGTGGTTTCATCATCGAAGTTGTTTTAATCTTTCAACTGAATTGAATACAACTCGTTTACAACAAGAAAAATTGTCAATTTGTTTACATAAATATGTGATGATCGCAATGATGTTACATCAACTGAGAAGCGATGCGTTGACATAAAAGTCTTGAAACGAGTATAAAAAAAAATCAACGGATCACGCATATTTGCTGAATTCACCGTAACTCGCCGTTTCTCGGAACGCTGCATTCAATCTTTTCGCGACATGCATGCAATCGGAACTTGATTATTTTCATAATGCACCTTAGATTTAGATTTTCGGTCGCGTAGGTGGTCTCCGATCGTATTAAATGTTGTGAATTTGTTCTGGTAGCAGTCACTCGGTATATTTGTATCGAATTCATCCAACAATCTGGCGCACAATGTCTGTGGATAATTTATTTACATTCATCCAACGCCAGCGGCCACTGTGTCATTGTACGATGGCTATTCTCGCATTTCTCCACCAATCCTTCAATCCGCCATTCATCCACGCCGGCGATTGTCTTCTTTCCTCGCATCTACGCCGAACGGATCCGATTTAACTAGGCTGTGCCGTGCAATCAAGTGTCCTCTTTGTCAGGACTAAATTCGCATTACCAATCAAAAGGAAACGCGGATCCACTCCATTTCCAACGCATCATTCCGCTTCCCCAACTATTTTACCGTCTGCACCTTCTCATAGACAATGGAAGCTTCAACCATTAACCCGATGAAGGATTGATCACACCCAAAGGCGCTTGGGACGCGACGAGGCGCCCCAAATTCAGAATTGATGTGTGTGTGTGTGTGTACGAGTTGTTTTTTGTCTCGGAGCCGGCCGCTAATAGAATTAGATTTTTCCCTTTGCGGTCACCGCGTTTCGCCCGGCCTCAATTAACATTTCAATAATTGGCTGGCGGGATTCGTAGTCGGCCGCCTTGTTAAAAAACCGATCGGTTCACACTTTTATGGCGCGTCTTATCTACCTTTTAATGACCACCAATAATAAACCGGAGGATTTGCATAATTTTTTGGATTTTCTTCGAATTGAAAACTCTTCTTGAAACACGTTGACCGGCGAATCAATATAAATAAGCACAAATATACATATGAACCAGGGTCATGATCAACTTCATCATCTAACATACTTCCTCATTTCATCCTCCTGATGGGGATTTTCGGTTATGGGCGATATTCAACGAGTGTTGAACGCGCGGTAGGTCAAGCAAGGCACGAACAATCGAATTCACAAAACGGCAGGTGGCCCACAATACCGTCACACATCGTAACACACACAGAACCACACAGAACTGCTGCTGCTGCTGCTGCTGCTGATGGTTCTTCTCATTTTTCTTCAATATGTGAAATTATGTCGAGGATTATCGTTTGAACCTACATTAGATTTACGATGTAGTTAATCTGTGTACTTGCAGATGAAAGAAAAAAAAATTGGAAGCTTGTTAAGCTTGATCAATTTGTTTTAATGAGACCGGTGCATTGCAACAAAATGATAATGGCATCTAATAAGGAAAAACACGGCAAATATCGTTTGGCCATGAATAATCAATAAAACTAAACCAAACCAAAATAACGTCTACTCATTGGAAGAGTTTTTCAGTTGCAAAACAACCCAATTCCCACAGTACAAAAACACGGTGCGCGAAGCTTGTAACACGGTAAAAAAACGGCGTGAAAAAGTGTCACGAGAGAAAGAACGAAGGGTTTTTTTTTGGGGAAGGGTGAGGTGCGAAAGAATTCCAACGCTATCTCACCAATTCTATCGGTTACGGTTGGTGGCCTAAACGCGGCCTAATTAGATTAGAGTTGTCACAGTTTAAGAAATAATTGACCGGTCCACGGACAGGGGCGTCCCCGAAACAATGACCACAAACACAAGAACGTGGGAACTCATTTCAGTTTTTGGTAAATTGGGCTTCAATTTTAACTGATGATGCAGGACATAGTGTCACTCTTGTTAATGGAGTTCGGAATTCCTGACATTGAAAATAAACAATTTAACACATCTAAGGTTCTGTGTCATAATTGATTTCAATGGAAGAGTTTGTACAAACACGTTAAATGTGTGAATATCGGTAGGAATTTTTATGGTCCATCGTGTCTGAAACAGTATTCCGTGACTTTTGGAAAATTCCTTAAAATCACGTACCGAAAACCTTTTCGGCCTTCCACAATTTGACGTTAAGCTTCGAAATTTTGGACTGGGTTGGTGAAAGGGGAAAAAAATGCGATACACCTCTGGGTTTGTTTCCCCGATAAGCCGGCCGATATTGAGCAAAGTGGCCGAGAATTAAGACGTTTATGTTCGATGTGACAAGACTAGTTGGCATCGATAAATGCCCGAGCGCCCGTGAGACGTGTTCACTCCGTTCGGTCCAGAGGATCGGTCGTCTCGTTTTCTTTGTCTACCTGAGGTCCACCGTACGAAAATGCCGTGGACATTAACCATTCCAATTAACTTATCGTTAATTTCATATAGATAAAATCGTTTAATTTTAATTACCGAAGATAAGACGGGGAGACGTGTCCCCCGCTTAATACCGAGATAATGGCCCTCCGTGGTTGAGGGATCCGATGTTTGTCCTAAACGACATTCCTTGCAAATGTCCGGATAAAGTGCTCTTACATACTTAATGCCACGACGGAACATTCCTAATTGCAGATAAATGTCCGCCAGACAGGATTAAGATTCTGTGCCATCATAAGAATTTGTAACAATGTCGTCGGAGGTTTGATATCATCCGAATGGAATTTTCGCGGAAAACCTGAATAACGTATTCCAATCACACGGCGGGCGTTCAGAAATAATGTCACAATATGACGCACACCGACGATTTTATATGCACGGTAAATAAGACCCACTGTTACCGATAATATGGTAAATATGCAAAAATTTAAACGATAATAGACCGCCTATTATTCTAACTTCTTGGTAGGAAAGTCAAAAGGACTTTGGTACGTGATGTTGAGGAATTCGGAATAAAGCACGAAGTGTTATTTTTAAATTACACAACACAATAAAAACCCAACAAGGCCCATTCAATTCAGACTTTCGGGATGATGAGAAATCCATTCTAAATAAATAACCGAACGGTGGTTTAAAACATGTTTCCGACATTCCCATCGGAACATCAATAATTGTCAGAAATGTTTGAAGTCACCTTCAATTATAACCAGAAAAATCCACAAGTGAAGCGAGCCTTCGAAGATGTAACAACGTGTGGATAAGTTCCCTTATCAAAACAGATCAATTTCCATCCGACAAACCCAGTAATAAAGACTCCTGTCGAACGGTTCCGAGAGATTTATCTCGCACCAATGCCCGAAACATAAACAAACCCGAATTGGGAGCGGCACCGGGTGAGTAATAAGCGCAGGACCAAGTGGAACGTACAAGTGGGGGCTGGCACTGTCTTTCTCTTGTGTGCGTATGTTCTCACGGGCCCGGGCTCCCCGTGACTCAGACAATGCATATATAAAATAATCATCATTCGTTTTCGTTGTTGTGGGTTGTGGGCGACGAGCGTGTGTGTGTTCTAACTATGCTGCGGCACAAACACACACACACACGCGGCACAGCATCTCCGCTCTCTGGACCCGGCCAAGCCCAAGCAAAAAACCATAACAACTTCACTCGATCGCATTGTGTGTCTGTGTGCGAGTTTCGGCAGGGGCGCCCCCAAACTGAATACACAATTAATTTATTTTTTTAACAATATGTGCTTACAAAATATTTAATAAATATCATTATTTTTTTGATTTTTTTTTTCTTAAAAAATCAAATACTGAATAATTATCAAAAATTAACAACTACAATTTTGGTTCAGATTTAAGGATGTTCTTCCTCACACACATGTTACTCTACTAAATTTTTGTTGCATTTTGTATATAACATTTAATATGTATTAATTTAATAACAAATGTGTTTTTATTAAATTTATGTTTTTTTGGACCATAGGTTTATATTTTTTAAACTAAATGATTTTAGTCAACAACAATACACTGACGAAAGAAACCTAGGATATTACTAATAAGAAACGTCAAAGATATACACTGCGTCTTAAATTTGTGGTCATTGGCTGTTACGAGTATTTCTAGACCAGATAGATATGACAGATTTTGAAAAAGTGTAATAATTTTTTTAAATTGTAACGGTAAAAAATTTCGAGAGACTTTCAAAAATGTGTAATTTTTAAAAATTTGTTAAGTTTAGTTAACAAACTAAGATAACATATAATGATAATTTTGTTATATTCCAAGATAATTAAAATTTTTGTCTTTTTCTGCCAAGAGTCAGTTTTCGTAAATAATTTAGAAATGATTAGAAATATCACTTTTTCCTATTGCAGGAGTGAAAGATAAAGAATTTGAAACACTGTGTATATAAACTTTGAAAACAGTTCAAACATGTCGAATGAATGAATGAACTTCGGTAACTCGAACCATGATTTGCCAGAAAAGAAATCTAAAGACTTCGAGTTACACATAATTTTAACACTGGAGTGTGGTTCGACTGCATTAAGATATAAGGACATTCTTCAAATATTTATTTGCATATAATTCAATAATTTTTTTACCGAATAAATTGAGCTATTATCTTTTTTATTTATATGTGCAATTTATGAATGTTTTACAAAAGATATTAGTCTTATATGTGTTTTGAGGAAATACTTCTTGACCGTTCTTGATATAAAAATAACCACAGTTATCACAATAATTATCAGCCAACCATGTTTAGAATAGTTTTTCCATAACATTTTTTTAGCAAGGTTAGAAATATCTCATTAAAATATTACAAATATCACAACAAGGTTACATTTTCATGTATTTTGTTTCCCAGTAACTTTAACCTGTCGTCATGAAAATAACTAGTCTATTCCTGTTGAAGGTGACCCATTGATTCTGGTCATGATAATAACATATATTTAGATGAAACTCAATTCTGTTTTTCCATGAGACACATGCTTTTTGTCAATTGAATTTTTTTTCTGGCGACTTTTTTAGTTTTTAGAGCATAATTTTCTTTTAAACGCACGTTAAAAACTAAAGAATTTTCCACGGATTCTCATAAAATTACTGCATATTCTATAGAATACTGCATTAAATAAAGTGCATTCGAAATATTCTTCAGACGCACATTGTTATGGTTCTTTAGAAGTTCCTGAGAGATATCAAACTTAAATATTTATGAACTCGAAAATGAAAATTTAATAAAACTACGCCACTGCCCATTGCTGAGCTATCTCGAACAATTATACGTTCAAAATCGAACTGATCTGTTTATTGACAACTCCGGTGTGTTTATACTACCACATTATCTATTTCAATGGGCTACATCAGTCTTAATGTATTCAAAACAAATCCGTCTACCCGAGAAAGGAGTAGACGCCCCAGCCCCCCCTTCACGACCACAGTGAACGAAACGTCGATGCTTCAGCAAAGATATGCGTTTTTTCTCGCGGATTAGATCGATTTTTTTGTAAATAATCTAATAAATCGTTTTTCGCCCCCGTGGCCCGAGATTAGAACCCCGCGGCGCAGCGGACAAAAGACCCGAGACAACGCAGGGAGCTCGGATCGCATAATTAATATATTCCAGTTCCAAACAAATAAACCATTTATAAGGAGCCAGAAAAACATAAATCCAACCCAACCGTGTTGCCACATACCATTACAGCACCTCCTCAATTAGTGTCCTATTTCGTTAACAGAAAAAAATCGGGTTATCAAGACTTTGAGATACTGAATAAACTACAAAATGAGTATGAATGTAGTGGCAAAATAGTGGAAGTTGTCAGCCATATCTCAGAAAATATTAATCCAATAGGTGTAGGAAAAATATTATTAATAAATATTCCTATTAAAGGTGCCCTTAAGATATTTTGTTACTTATTTTAAGAAATATTTTTTATTCTTCTTGTCGTGTAGCTTAAAATATAGTGGTGGTAATATATCTTCTGTATTTCATATCATTTTTACATCAGCTGATAGGGAGACTAACAAGACCATTCTATAAAATTTACAAATTAAATTTAATTTTTTTCTTCTTTCAAAGTCCTTTCAAAGATTTTTTCAAAAGAATATTAGCTATTCTAAATAATCTCTTAAATTCAGTATCTGAAAAGAGCGAATAATAGATTTTCTCCAAAAATTCGATTTATCCTACTGTCTACCAAAAATTTTTATTGTATTGTCAAGACAATTGAGTTATTTAACTTTATGTTATTAAGTAAAAATTACTCGTAATTCTCACTCTTGACTTGATTCACAACTAATTTATTTGATTCGGGTAATCAAAACTAAGAGTTTTGGATGTTTAACTGTATTTTTCTTAACAATTCAACCATAAAATTAATGAATATTTTTTTAAATAATATACCAGATAAATAAATAAAATCGGGTGACAGTGGATTTTTATGTTTAGCGTTTGGGTACGATTGGAGGGAAGTGGCAACGGCGCATTTTCGGTATCTCCAAATTAATCCGGGACTGCATTACTCATTGTCACCTTCAAATACCAGAAAACCCACCCTAATCTGGACCACACGGTCAGATTACCACCGCGCACAAAATAGCGCTAAAGGTTGTCGTACGTGATGAATCTCCGTTGGGATATTAATTAATGACGTCGACCGCCGATTATGAAAATTCCGAAAGCAATCAGAGGGAATGATTGGGTAAATATTTGACCAAAACAGAAACGGACCAATTATGTAATCGATTAGGCGTGTGAAGTGTATCGGACGGGCTTTTTGTCACCGTTCCCTTGTCAGGTAGTGGTGGATTAATCCCCCAAGATGACTGGGAAGCACGAGCTGCCGTGAAAACCGTGGGAAAACGAACGTGACGTTTACGAAAACCGGCACCGTCAAACGGACACCTTAATCTCACCAAGATTTTTGGACAAATAATGGCACCAGCTTTTTTTTGGTGAAAACGTCTAGCCATAAGCTCGAATTTGTATTCTTCGATCCACGTAACTGGTCCTTGTGATGGGTAGATCGTGCTTTTTCCCAAATTTTATAAAGCACGTTCTTGTAAGAATGGTATTTTCTTCGGAATTTTGGAGTCATTAACTATTTTTGTTAACAAAACATCAACTTTATCTAAATTTAGTTCTTTTTTTGCAATTCTTAAAATCTCCTTTTTTCACCTGTTGCCTATTATAGTCCATTTAAAATTTTCATATAAATTAATAAGATGTTTTCAGTTATCAATCTGTGTTATTCTTTATTAAAATAATTGACAAAAATTATCTTACGATTTTACTAATAAATGATTATTTTGTATAAATTTATTTAATTTAAAATTTTTATCGTTTCTAAATAAATTATAAATCACGTAAAAATTTACTTTTAAAACTTTTTGGATAATTAAATAACAAATTTCACAAAATTGTACTTTGATTTTAAAATTGTAACAAATCTAATCAGAATACATAATTTCTTCTAACTCTAAAATACTTCTGAAATTTGATTTTCTTTATTCAAATAAGTACTTTAAAATTAAAATTATAATTTTATTATATTATATAATTTTCATTATTTATTTAAAAAAGGTTAATGTTGAAAAATTATTAAGTTTTCTGAATTGAAATTTTAATTTACAGTTTATTTCATATTGAATTTTAAAGATTTTTCCAAAATATTTACCTATTTTATTTTCGTATAATTTAATTACATTAATTCTCTTACAGGAAAAGAGAAAAGGAAGAATATAGATGAATTATAAAAATCTCAAAAAAACAACGTATCTATTTATTTAATTTTGGTATTTTGTAGCTTAAAACTTCATTAAGTAGATTCGTAACAATTCACTTACCACTTTTCAATCACATTGGTTAATAAAATTTAAAATCTCGTATTGTAAAAATAGTTTATGTAATATAAACCATATATACATAAATCCTGATTGAAATAATATAATAAAAATCAAATAAAATCGTAGTGGTACTTTAATGATAAAAAATACAATTTTAACTATATTTCAGCCTTTTTTATTAAATGTATAATGTTTTAAATTTATTATAAAAATTTTAAATTTAACTTTTAGTGTTTTAATTTGAAATTTTAATTTATATTTATTTGTTTTTTAAAAATTATTATCAATTTATTTTATTAATATATTTTTGTAAATTAATTATACAGCAAAAAATTTCAAATATTGTACTTATATATTTAAAACAAAACTAAAAAATTAATAATAACATAAATAAATTAGACGAAAAATGAGTTCAAAAAACGTCTGAAAAAAAATGTAATTTTCTATATTAAAATACTTATTTTAATAAAGAAAATAATTGATTTTATTGATCAATAAAAATCAAAAAAAAGATATTTAACGATTTTATCTTTTTATCTTGTAGTCAGAAATTTTACTTTTTTAATAAAATGACAATTTTTATCAGATATACGATTTTCTTTAAACAACAAAAAAGAAATAATAAAAACATATTTCATATTTTGTGGTTCAAAAATCCTGTCATGTTAGGTTAGTTTAGAAATCTCGAAAATTTACTTTTATAAAAAAATATACTACTAGTAAATTTATTAAATATTTAAAATTTATTTAAATATTTAAAATTCAGATTGAAAAAATATACAAACTTATTTATTTAAAAAAAAGATATTTTTTAAATAAAAGGAATTCGTAGTTTTATATTTATTATTTTTAAATTTTTCAAAATATTTTTTTTTTTAAATTTTAATTTTAATTTACATTTCATATTGACTTTTTAAAGATTACTTTTAATTTTTCTAATTTAATAACATTATATTACATCTTACAAGAAAGTTTCATAAATTAATATTTTTATATTTAATTCAAAACGAGAAAAAGAACAAATATAGATGAATTTGTAAAAAAACTTTTTAAAACAATACTAGAAAAGAAAAATGAATTTCCAAAAATAAAATTGATTGATTTGATAACAAATTTTTAATTAATTTATTAATTGATTTCATTTTATTTTTACAAATCCTTGCGTTTTAAAATTTAAACACAAATAATTTAAAATAGCCATATTTAATTTAAACCAAACGCGATTAGCGATCATTGTTTGTGTCTTACGAAAACATAACCAGATCGTTTTAATCTCCTGGGATTTGTTCATGGGTTTTTTCACATCCGAGTGGATCAAATCGATTGGCTGTTGTCCATTCCGTAAGAAAAATGTATGATAATAATTACGGAATGCTGTCACTTTTGATATTTTTATTTTCATATTGATAGATGACGATTTTACACGCTTTCTATACGATCAAACAGAGAAGTTTACGCTTTTTAACGTTAATTGTCTCGGTATTAATATTGGAAAAGATGAGGTGACGCAGTGGCGTAGAAATGTCATTTCTATCGGTGAAAATCACCGTACTTTCAGCCCGATCAAACCGTAACATTCTAATTATAACAGATCTCATTTTATTCATTTCGCCGGAATCGTAATATTATTTTGTCCGTGACAAAAACCGTTGTAATTATTCCAAGGTAGGTGGCGGAGCAGCGCCACAAATAATAAATTATTTAATCAAGCCTCCGTAATGAATCGATCCGTATGCCGAAACGTAATTCAAAGATTCCACCGCGGGTAACGATTTTATTTATTTTTTAACAAGATTTTTGTGTCGTATCACACACATTTAAGAACGACGGATTTCTACCACCCGGCGATCGGCCGCGGTGTGAGAAATCTCGGACCCACACGAAACCTCCTTTGTGTCGCTCTGTTTGTCAAAATTAACACGATTAATTTGAATAAGGCGACCGTAATTGGTTTTTTTTATCGGACGAACGGCACAATAAATCGGTCTGTGACGTGCAGAGGTCACACCGAATGCCTGGGATGTTTTCGACGGTTTTCCTCCGGTCTCCATTGACTTTGGGATTCGGCAACGTGTCTCATCAACTCGAAAAACACCCTCATTAGCGGCACTCATCACGAAATTACTCACTCGAGCCGCTTTATCCTCTCGCAATTGTTTGAGCAGCTCGCTAAATCTGTCTGGAGGCGAGGGCCCTTCAAAGAAACCGTAGTAAGTCTGTAGTAAAACGTGTGTAGTAAACGAAAATACGCCACGACCGTTTCGAGTTTTAATAACGATCGCCGACCGACAATCATAACTGCAACCGTAAATTTCGTCCGGCAATGTCATCGGTCATATTTCAGAAATTATTTATTCAATAAAAGTGTAGAAAAACATATTAATAAACGCGATAGTGAAATAAACGTGAAAAAATGACTTATAGGGAAAATTAGCTTTTTTTACTAATTTACTAATTAAAGGTGTATTTTTTTCATTTGATTATTTACCTTAAAAACATTTGCCATATTTTTTACGTCATACCTTTTAAATTAAAATAGTGGTAACACTTTAAGCATTGACAAAATCTTAAATATAGTTAAAACTTATAGTAAAAATAAAGAATTTTCTTTAATGCATATTCCTATTTTACATCAGTCGTTTGAGAGACTAATATTAGGTAATTTAAGTAATTCTTTAAAATATTATATATATGTATATATAATTTTCTTTAAAATAACTTTTATTCAACAAAATAATTAATAAATTAACAATTGTTTGCAAGTTCTAGAAGCAAATTTCTGCCATGTTAAATTCTGGGTTCTTAGAACTGAAGAAATCACCCACAGATTTGACCTGCTCTTCAGAATTAAACCGTTTATTACGTAAAAAATAAGCAATGACAAAAATAAATAATAGACACATGGACAAATGGAGAAATATGCGGATTATGTGATGGAAGTGATATAACTTTTAACCAATTTAACATTTTAAAGCTTACTTTGAGTCTCTAATGCAGTTTCTGATCCTGCGTGAACATGAAGAAGCAGGACACCTTTCCTATTGATTAAAGAAGTTTGCCTTCAAGTAAGTTTTTTATGAACTAGATAAATTTGTGAGTAGTAGAGAGTCGCATTGATCGTTTAGTCTCTTAATATGTAAAATATCATGGGCATTTTTCTTGGGTAAAGACTTTTTTATTTGATTTGATACTCCACCAGGTTGACCTAACAATTGCAATGTCGAATTTAGTGCTAAATATTTTGTTCCAATCATCAACAAATTCGAGTTAAAGAAGTTTCAGTCACCAAATAAATAGTTCACATAATTCTTACTCTTGACAATATTGCTGTGCGATTCATCCAAACCTCGAGTTATCGAAGTCGACTGTATTTTTCATTAATGGGTGAAAATTAAAAATTCCAGCGCCCCAATATATCAAACTGCTCGTATCGCCCTTAGGTCACTCCCAGGCCGTCAAAATCCGATTAAGCGTCCCAAAACAACAATCATAAATAACAACAACAACAACAAAGAAACAACCAAAAATCCTCAAGAGAAACGGTGGAAAAAAAGAAGTGAGACGAAACGAACGGTGCACATTATAATGTAGAAGGAAACGGAACGCGCGGCGGCCTATATATTACAAATCCCAATTAATATTTAAATAACTAATTACGATTTGATTCCTGGACCGCCCCGTGGCCGTGTCGGGCCGAAACAACGCATGCATTTATATTTATTAACACCTCTTAACCCCGTCAACCCCGGGTACCGGACCGCTGCCTTATAATGAATCTGTCGATTTTGGAATGCTGCAACGATCCCGAGTTTCTGTCTATTCCACGTCTAGACAATCAGAACTATTTTCAAAATATTAAGACAATATTAGTATTATTAGTATTATTACTAATTGTGTTACATTTATTTCAGTCAGAGTTTTAATTTAAATTACTTAAAAATGTACTACTACAAAATTGTTGTTTATAGAATAACTTCTTTATGCGTATCTTCCATTTGTATACAGGACGATTTTTGGATAGATCGAGAAAAAACCTGTATATGTAGATTAATTATTATTATATGATTATAATAAATTATAATAATTTTTTTTTTTTAAATATTAAATATAAATAACTATTTGTCTATATTTTAAGAATATTTTGGATTTGAACTAACTTTAGTTAAATGTTTTAAAATTATACTTGTTATCTTATTTAGAGGAAATGTTTCAAAACATTAAATAATCCTAGTTTAAGTATTTGTTGAAATAAAGGCAATTTATTTGATTTAATATAAAAGAAACTTAATGTAAAATATATAATAATTTGAATCAATAAATTACTAAATTTTAATTTATTATATATAATGTATTACATTATTTTTAAATAAATACAGAAACTTTAATTGACTGGTTATATTAATATTTATATAAAGAAAACATATTATATTTTAAATATTAAAGTATTAATTTATGTTCAACTTCATTTTAAGGATGTAAATAAATATAGAAACTTGAATACAGTAATTTAAGTTGAATTTTTGAAACAGTAATTTTATTTAGAGAAAATATTGCAAACAATGAATTCTTAATTTAAATATTTCAAAATGTTTTTAAGAATGTAGACAATTTATTTTGTTTAATGCAAATAAGTTTAATTCAAAACGTTAGTTTAAACAATGGTATTGTTAAAACTTAAAACTAGGTTAACCACATTATTTAACTGTTAAGCAAATAAACTATTTAACAAAATGAATAATATGAATAATTGTCCAGATAATCTAGTATCAATTAATGTGGATTAAATTTTTAAAATTTGTAAAAATTGTGATTTATAATTCAAAAGCAAAACCAATTGCACTTAATAGTGTTACATATAAAAGTGCAAAAATATACAGGTAATGACAAGTTTGTACGGTACTTCGTTGTACTACATCTGTAGAGTTTAGAGGTGGAAACTCTTGATAGCCATTTGGTATAGCTCCTAAATTGTTAGATAATTTTATCTAAAATACCGATCGTTATCTACCTAAAGGAATTTTAAACGGGGGCAAGGGATAATAACTCTTCAAAACTGTTTGGCATATGGGCCAGAAAATTACTAACAATTTCACCGCTTTTCGATTACCGACCACGAAAAACGGCCGACTGCTTAATCATGTTTCATTTATACGTATCGTCGTTTTATAAAATCGTTCGATATTCGCTTTAATCGAGACGTGAACCGATGTACTAGTGGATTACCGCCGGACCCTCTTTAAAATTTATTTATCCTATTCGAAAGCATTTCCCGGACAAACGATTATCGACTTAAAAGTGGTTTTCAATAAAATTTAAACGGCTTACCTACGACCCTTGGCCAGATAAGCCACCTCAACAGATGTAAACTTGGAAATTCCCAATTAGTTAACAATAATGACACGGTAAAAGGATAATATTTGTGTCGTTTGTAAATTTTGTTTCGTATAATAAATATTTTCGGTTAGGTAGGTTGGAATTTCCAGCGCGACAATGGACGAAGTGTGTCAAAAGTCGAAGCTGAGCGATTAGACCGGCTGATGAAAGCGCATTTGGTTTATTATCGTCATTAACTTTCACCCCCAGTAATAAATCTACCGGTCCACGGTACTAAGGAATTGTGTAAGTGTTTTTTTTTTTCTTCGTTAAAGCCGATTCCTGTGAATGTCGGCCGATAACATAACTAGAATGTTTGAAGTCAAACATAAAATGTACAAATCATTGCAAACACAGTTTTCAAGGTTCCGTTTTCCCCGCATTCTTTGGGTTCGCCGTCGACTTTCGAGCGGGTACCAACAGCCCGATAACACAGTGACTGACTGATAAGGCGCCAGTTTCTCCATGTTCCTGAATTAATACGAAAACAATGGGTACGGCACGGCCAGTGTCAATATTGGCTTATCGATTTGTCCACCTGTTCGTTTAAATATTTGGCCACGGATTTACGTGTCCCACTCGCATAGTAATGAAAAGAGAGCGTTGCAAAATCGGATGGATTCAAGCGCCATGTTATGTTTGATCGGTTAATTGTTTTCGGGTGTTTGTCTTTCGTTCGTTCATGGTAAACCGTTCGTTCGAATGTCGAGTTTCTGTTACTAGGAAGAGCGTCCCCATGAATTTTTATACACAGTTTTTTTTATGGGCGAGGCGCATAAAAATCTGCTGCCGGTTCGTTTCCTGTCGCTTTTGTCGCTGAGAGAATACAACAAAAGACAATAAATTTCCGCACTTTTATAATTCAACCCACCTTCCCCCTATCAACACATTCACTAATATTACGGGCGGGCGAAATTTGCCCCGATAGTTGCCCAACTAAAACGAAATCAAGGATCAATCAACAATGGTACTACCAAGAATTGGAAGATAATACTTTTTTCCATTGTTTTAAAACATACAATGAACAAAATGCCGAACAATTAACACGAGATAAGATTGATAATGTTGTTGTAACAAATGTAATAATAATCTGGGAAGTAATTGTTTCTTAATCTTTGATCATTTAAAAATTATTTCTAATCGCCCAGTTTTTAGCTGTGCAAGCGCAAGACTGTTTCAGTACTTCTGCCATATTTTCACGTAGAAGAACTAGGATAGAGACAGACAAAGGCATATTGTAAGGGCAGTTCTCGATAACGTCGACACCGTTGTGTGGCGTGTGCTGAAACTCAATAAGCCTCTTCCTGTGGCCCGAGAGAACCCGCTTCCGGCCCTTCGAAGCCCGCGGTCCAACCCCGCGTTTCTGCGTCTGGCATGCAAATCGACTGCTTGTTTGTCTTCCGACACCTGCCACGCAAACGGATAGATGGAGGCTGCTCGTGATATCTGGCACGTGGCAACAGGATAGTTTTGCCAGTTGTCGACTTTTTCGTCTGCTCTGAGATAACACAACTTGCACACGTTGTCGAAGACAATGGAAGCAGTCTTCAACCCTTCGACGGGTACCCACGTGCTGTAACCCACGGCTTTTGGTCGTCGCCGTCGTTCTGACCCATTTCCAGCATCCGAGTCGTGCGAGTGCGTGGGCAAATAATCGCTCGGCCAGTGAGTCATTCGTCTATTGCCGCATCCGTGCGGTGTCTGTGCGCGGCGCCGGTTTCTCTCGCCGATGAATGAAACTCTCGCACACACACACACACACACACACACACAACACACACACGCACGTAATGCATTGACTGGCCACGAAACGGAAGCTGTCCATTGAAAATATCCTGTCCGTGCTTTTGTCTTTGTGTACGGCGTCATTGTCGCGCGCGCCCACCAATTCGTTCCGATCAAGAGCTGATTCCACATCCGGGTGGTCAAGTTTTATTGGCCAGTTGAACGAGAACAAGTGTTCTCACGTATACGGATGAAATACATGGCGATAGATTATTAAGCAGCCCCCGTTAAAGTGAAGAGGTTGAAGAAGAATAGCGGCGTTGTTTTTTTTCTTTTCTCCCGTTTACACTTGACGGTAGTGAATGGACTGAGAATCACCTGGACTTCCGTCGGAAGTACAATTGTGATGCGAGATACGCGCGCCGCACACACGTCCAGAATGTTAAGACGCCGATTCATTCTTTAACTCGCCTTCAAAGTAATTCACACTCTCGCTGGACGAGACAATGGTTATTCCATGGTGATTACATGGTCGAAAATGCAGACGAATAGCCTTGGCTGATTTAAAAATATACAACGGCACCGACGGAATATTAAATGATGGTGCCAAAAATTCAATAATGTTTGGTAACTTAGCGAAAGAGTTTATTGAGTTTAATAACCATGCAAATTTGTTTTTTTTTGTGCGTGATTCTTGACCTTGGAATGAGTAAATAGAATTTCTAACATAATTCAACAAAAGGTAACATACCCACGTGAGTTCACCGTCGGTCACTTACCTAAAAACAAACGGATAAATTAATAAACAAACAATATACAAGCTAATCTTGATGAATATGCATGGTTTATCAAATCGTCCGGCTAGTACTGTTCCTTAATTAACCTTAATCAGTGCTAATAGTAATAATCACAATTAGCCAGAGGAAACTGTACTAATTATAAATATTTCATGTCCGACCGGTAATTGAAATGATTGGGTCCTGGCGACGGGCATGTCATGCTAATATTGGTAATTGGACGGTTTCAGAGATTCTCACTTCCTAAAGCGGTTTTGCTTGGCGGCAACTGTCGGTTTACATAATATAACTGCCCGACTGACTGTTACTTCTCGTCTCTACTTGATTTGCAAATCATTGTCATCTGAATCATTTTATCTGTTTGATATGCACATTAAAACCATTAATGGTTTTGCCAACTAACATTTACCTTAAAGATGGGTTAACTGAATGTTCTAAACTTGAGTCAACGCAAACATAGATTATTAATAAATCGACTTACTATGAGTTTAAGTTTTTATTTTACTAGGTTTATTATAGTACCTTACTTACATATTTTCTTAGATTTTAGGTAAGAAAGTTGTATTGATATTATTTATTTATATTTAATTGTGTCTATATTATTTATAATATTTAAAATTAATGTTCATTATGATAGTATTGTAGTTTTGTTGAAAAAAGTTGAGAGTAGCAACATCTTTAGTGCAAAACAAAAATTATATTTACGTCTTAATAATCTTCAAATATGTTCTCATACGTTGACACAACCATACAAAACATCAAATTTTTGAATTTATTTCATGATAAGCAAACATTTTTTTAAAATATGCGATTGTTCTTCTATCTACATGTTATTAAAATATTTTCTAAACATTTTTATGAATATCATGGCGAGAAAGCTTCGCAAGAACTATACGAGAGTTGCGTGCACGTCTCCAAGAAATTTGGAACAATTTTACTCCGAATGATTGCCAAACATTAGTTGACACTATGTATCCAGGCGGTAATAAGCCGAAAAGACGATATAACGCAGTGATAATTCTTAATTTCATTTTTATTAATTTTCTGTTTATAAACAATATTAGGGATATCTTAACAAACAAAAGCAAATAAACGTTACCAATGTAATAACATATTAAATTTCTTCAAAAAAACTGTTTTTGTTATCATAATTTAACTAGTAACATGGAATCTCATTATTTTCTTTCAACAATTTATAATATTAAATATTATTCTTTTAAGACAACGTTTTTTTCATGTAACATTAATATTAATACTCTAAATATATCCATTACATTTCAAATGATTAACAAACCATTAATATTAACTCGGTTTGAAACTAGTTTCATATTCCGATTCAACAGAAATTTGAAAGCTGGTGGGATAAATTTTGAGTGACTTTTTTATATTACGGGTATTGGATCAGCAGCCGGTTGTTGATGTTAGAAAGAAACTGCATTAAAAAAAGTAAATTTAATTAAAAGCAACAAAGCTGTACATTCTACCGCCAAGAACACGAAACTTGGAGGCCGCTTATCTTGCAGCGCACGCTTTTTGAAGTTGATAAAACAAGCCCCCATTGTTAATTAAAGGAAGTAAATAGGACCAAGTTTATCTTTGCGGGGTGCGTGCTATCGCCATCACAGACGCCGTTCGGGGTGGTGTAAATTGGAGCAGCACGCGTCCCGACAGATGTGTAGTGCCCTTTCGCCTCTTGCACCGGGCAGATCAAATATCCACCACGGACACCTGGAACTAGATCTGCACCTTCACCGTCCCATCCGTCCTTGTTCGTCTCGATACGGATGCGGCACGAAAGCGAGAGGGACGACGACACGGGGTGGATTTTAGGGAAACCGTACGCTCAACACATGTCGTGGGGTTGATTCGATACTATTGACAGCTTTTGTGCATTTTCCGTGATCGCAGCACAAAGAAAACGTGTACGCCATGTGGCGATACCTAAACTTTAATAAAAATCCATCAATTTCGTGCCGCATCCAGGCACGCTTTCTAAAAGGCATTTGAGGAATCTCCACCGCGTCTGAATATTGATATGGTACGGGGAAAACGTTGGCCATTTGCATTCTAATTGCCGGGTTATGAAAACGCGGTGCCGTGTCGATGCACCGGACCATCGACGGTGTGAATAACATTTTAATTGGACGAATATTACGCGTTGTTTAATTTGCTGACGTGCCCTGGATGGTCAATTGTATGAACGTAGTGTAATTTTGCATAAATAATCAATGAATGAGAAGTTATATAATATAATGAAAGGAAAAGTCTGCTACTGTTTGTATAATATGTTAGCAGCAACACGAAACGGAAAGAGGCAAAATACTTCTATGTGAAGGAAAAGACTTGGATTTGCGTGGGATAAACGTCTGATAGTGTATTTCCTGCACCAAGATAATGTAGGTACATACTATACAGTGTTTTTCATTAATAAATCCGTCGCAAAAAAACACGTCGCCTTTTACGGACGTCGCAGAGTGCAAAACAGCTTTCACTCCCATTCAAGATTCATAAACAATCGACAACGAGCCGTACACCCACAAAAACATTCAAAGTAAATGAATGAACGGAGTGAAACCGATGCACGTTCTAAATAACCGTCGAGGGGCGGCTGCATTCAATCCGCTCCATAATTTCTCGGAAACGCGGACGAAACGAAAGAAAAAAAAAACACGGTCCGGTAATAACCCCGCCGTCCAAGACGAATGCTAATCAGGATCGTGACGGGAATCGAATGGCGATCGGGACGATTCCGCGACGGCAGGTGTTCCCGATCGTTCCGATGAAAAAATGCGGCCTAATCAATTATGTCGGGCTTGTCCGGCGTGCAAGTAGCCGAGTTGAAATTACGAATTTCCGAACCTGTTCTGTTTCGCCGGCTTCCCTTCGTTTCGCTAATCGCTTTATAATTCGGGGGGATGATGGCGCGGGTTTTTTTTCTACGTCGCAACAGAAGCACGGACCCTTTGAAGAGGGGCCCCCGTTGACGGTGAGCGCCAGGTGCCGACGCGTGCTGGAAGACAGGTGGCCCCCGGCAGAAACCTCCACCAACCCGTGACGGCGCTCTCGTTCGCTCCGCAAGTCTACCGTAACAAAGAACAATGCCCACAGCCACCTTTCCAATACACAACCATCGATCTGCGCTTGCGAGAGATGGTACGAAAATACTTTTTCCATTAGACAGCAGTTTAGTCATTAGTAACAGTTGGTACCGATTTTGGACGTCAACCTTTCATCAACGCTACCGGTTGCTACTAGAAAACGTTCCCTCAACCTCTACGAATCTGGTTGTCCGTTTAGAATAATGCGGCATTAACTGACGTGCAAGAAGCGATTGGCGTTATCGAAGAGTTAAAAATGAAATTCAGCGTTCTCGCATGGAAACAACAACGTCGGCAAGAACAGCACGGTTGTGGGAAGACGGAGAAGGAGGCTGAAGGAAGGCGCGTTATGAGAAACACATATTTGTATTCATAACATGGGAGCGATGGGTGCAGCACATTTGTCACTTGTTATCGTCAGATCGGCGCCCGGCTCACTAGACCACTAGACGGGTCCCGGGGACTCGAAAACCGGCCATTCTCATTCCGTCGCCGTTCGCAATGCGCTTCATCCGTCCACCTAACCTACATTATCGCGCCCTTTGGACTAGCTGTTGTCCAAACCGCTATTCCAACATGCAGCCAAAAAATCAATTTTTTTTCTCTCTTCGGAGTCTTCCTTTTTAAAAATGTTGCTTGGTCACGTTACGATCAATGTTATCAAGATGTTTAGGACGGGAACGGTAGGTAGCGTAATATTGATCAATTGTTATAATTCACAACTAGAATCTGTGTGAAATAAGTTGCAGACAACATAAATCACCCACCTTTAGTTCCCAGTGACAATTTAAATATACGGTTTTTAATTATCTAAGCACTTATCAAAGATAAAAAAATGTTGGATGGTGGAAATGAGTTGCAGCGACGACAGGACTACTTTTGTGCATAATCCCGACACAAAACGGCCAGATCGTTAGCCGATAGAGGGACGGTTGACGAACGTTCGTATCCATTTGCAATCAAACTTGTCAGCTGCGGACGACGATTGCGTCTAACAAATTGCCCATGGAACCCTTATTTATGTGTAGGGTTTTCATGTGAAGATATCGCGGGGGTTGATCTCACAGAAAAATATGCGGGAAGAGATCTATGCATTTGAATATTAATTCCAAGATGGTGGATCCGAAATCGATTCCAATTATCGATGGGGCATGTGTTCGATAGAGTCCTTCATTATCTTAATTTCGTGGTACACCTGGTACAAAAAACGTTTTAATTCATTTCGACTTTTTGAAGAAACAATGCGCACCTGCCATCGAAATGAAAATTAATAACGCGAAACGAGCGCGATGGATGGAATTAAGCGCTACAATTAACGAAGCGGTAGGAAGTAAAAGTATACGAGAGGAATTCGAATCATGTGGAAGTTGTACGAGCGGAATACGTAACAAAGAGGGAATCGATTCTAGATCCAGTAAAAGATTTTAAATTTATTGGTTCATTTTGCTTCTAAACGCTTCAAACACAACGTTAACTTCTCGCATAAAAACATGCTTATAAATTGTGTGATTAGGTTTATATGTGTCATGATTTATAAATAATGATATAAAATTTATGACCTTAAATTTGAGCCAGCCTTTTATGGTTCCTTTTGCTGAAAACAATTTAACTCTGAATCATGAATCATCTTGAAAAGCAATTGTTTTTATCAACAGAAGATCTCCATTGAAAACTTTCTTCCAAATCACAAAATAACATAACATAAAAAGGTCATCACCATCAACAAAAGCAAGGGGGCAGTTAATTAACGAGAGTCAATCGACGCGCGTTTAATTGCCGTCATTAACGTTTAGAAAGCGTGGACGCGAGATCCGGAGGACGATCGAGGTGGCGGCGGCTCGTGTCCGACGCCGCATTTTTTTTTCACGGTGTGGTCGCGAGCCGAGACAATGAACCGCCCCGCAACCGACTCTTAAGTCGGTTAATTAGCTGTGAAGACAATGGCGACAGGTGCAACTGCTCTTGGTGTAGTCACGTTTGGATGCTACCAGCACTTCAAACCATCATCGGCAAACCGATAATGATATTTTGTGATGAGAACAAGGGTGTAAAGGAGTTATAAGTTTCCTCGAACTACGTATGTAAATTGAGGAGTCGGTTTTCTATTGTCGTCTCGGTTTTTTTGTGCGTTGCCCGGACGTATGGCCTAAGGCCATGCGCGTGCTGCAGGTAATAAGCCGACAACGAAATTGTTTTCGTTTGGCGAACGGAGTAATCGTCGTAAACTCAAAATGCACTCTATAATTACTCGCGGTATAATGAGAGAACCGACTTCAAACAGACGCACCATGACCCAAACAACTGTGTTGATTGGAACCAAATAAGCAGAAAAATGACAATGATTATTTAAAGAAGTTGTATAGGGAAACATTTAATTGGTACAAACGATTGAGAAGGAACATTGGAGTGGACCTGGAATGAATTGCAGGAAAAATCAACTTGTTCACCTTCTTCTTCTTATTGGGCATTTGGTGCAGTACAAACATATTTCCAAATCGTATAGACACAAATTGACATCATTACAGTTGGGCAACTAATGCTATTCTCCTTTTTCCAAAGGGAAGAAAATATTTGGCTGACGAAAAAGAATTGGTGCATTAAAAAAAATCGTAGGGTTATAGTGCGTCGAGTCAAAATTAAGTGGCCCCTTCGCCAGTGCCAGATAACCCGAACGAGCGAGCCAGTGTGTGTGTATATGTAACGCGCCCTCCGCGCGTATTCCAAACATTTTTCCTTTAATTATGATCCGTTTTTCGTCGTCTTTTTTTCCGGCATCGGCTCTCCGCAGCTCCACTAATTATAAACGGTTTGTGAGACAAATTAAATGCCTCCACGTAACGTACTATTATGTGCCCCTGCTCATATACATGGGTGCATGCGATCGCCTCCGCCAGGGGCGTACCCAGTTCTTCATTTCGCCTTCGGCCACAATCTATTTTAATTAATTTATCTGTTGTTCGATTAGTGTGTCTTGACGTCCTTAAAATTGTTCGTGAGCATCGTATTAAGGGTTGTTAATTTTTAGGAATTTGCTGGGGCTTTATCCAGGAGCGTATTCATGATTAACGACCAAGAGCAACTGGATAATGTCATGGACTTGATATTTCAGGTGGTGCAACGGTAACGACGACATAAACAGCAATCTTATCGTCGGTAGTGGAAGAACCGGGGGTTCAAGTCAGGTAGCCCCCGGGGGGGCCTCGACTCCACGTCACTGTTTTGTTTATGGTCGTCGGTCGTCCGTCCACTGTTATTCATCGGTAATTGGACCAATCATTCGCATGAAACTCGGCGGCTTTCAACATTTTTTGACAATCCACGTATGCCGAATGAAATTCCTCGATAATCGACGCTGCTCCGCATTCCCGATATGATTTATTTCGACACTTATGGACCGAAATTTTCGCTGAAACGACCCGAAAAAAAAATCGGTCATCGTGTGCGCATCGATCAATGTTTTTCGGTGTGGCAATTTTAAATTTTTTGGTGCCCCGAAACATGACATAAATATTAATATTCGGAATTTCTTCCTTGTTTTCTTTTGCCACAGCAAACCAGAGTTGACAGTATTTTTTTTAGTCGCTTTTGTTTGATAACCAACATTATTAATAATCCTAACGTCGTGCCCGGTCCAAAACGCATCCGGAATCGGAATGCGACGAACCGAAATTACCATTCCGAAATATCCACGGAAAAAATTAAAATTTCACTCGCCGCGCTCCTTTGACGTCCCCGACGCGGCGCCCGATAGTAAAAAACAGTGGTATCCGAAAAAAAACCGAAGAAAAATTAAAAAACCAACGCACACACACTTCGACGACCGACGAAACAGGTGGATGATGTAGTGCCAATTGAAAAATTCTTCTCGGTCCGTTATGGAGCTGATTTGGTATTCGGCGAGCGTGGCGGTCGACTTTTCGATTCTATTTTTCATAAGTTTATGAATAAGTCATATTGGGCCGCGGCCATTCCGACGGGGTTAACGAAAAAATGCAACGTCGGGGATTCTTCGGCGATGCCTTCTCAGAAACGTCACACTTTTTTGGTCCAATTTTACTGTTAGCTTTCAGAATGAACTGACCAAGAATACCTTTGCATAATCTATCCACGTCAGTGTCCACTTTGAATGAAAAAATATATACTTTCCATAAGATGAAAACGGGGTAAAGCCGAAGAGTTGTCTTGGCTTGAGTGTGAGAAAATGACTACAAAACTAGAAAAAATTCGAATTCGATTTGGTGGTCCATCAGCGATGTGTGTATGTGTGTGGCACGTAATTACCCATCGGAATTAAATTAAACCTGGAAAAAATAGAGACATGTGCACTCATTGTCGTGTCTAACAAGACAACCGAATCGGTGATGGCGGTGAACAAAGCGAAAGGCCATTTCGGACGGAATTCCATCAATTCGAAAGGATTAAATCTCATTGTGCGCCGAGTGATAACGAGTCCGAAATAACGTGTGAACACAGACTGTTTGCACAAAAGACATTAAATGAATAATTAGGTAGAGCGAGAGGAGGGACTCTGGGTGGTCAATTGCGAGAACGGTCCGGATTCTCCGTCCTCTTCCACGTCGCCCCGATACGTGTAGGTCTTTCTCTCCGTCCCTCTGTGTGTGTGTCTTCTTAAGAAGCCGCGTGAAATTAGAGATTAATTATGTGATTTTGGCTTTTTTATACCATATACGAAATCGGTTTTGGGCCCGCCGACCAACGCGAGAGGGACAAAGACGGATGCAGGGGCCGAACGTAACAGATGTTGTTTGATGATTTTTACATTTAGAGGCGTAATATGTTTGTACTGGTCCGTAATGGGACGAGACAGCCAGGTAATTCCATCCAAGAAAAATATACACATTTTTATTTCAGTTTCATCCACGATCAATTCTTTCAACTATTCCTTGTTTTTAGCAAAATTGGATACTGAACTTTTTTTTTAACAAATAGGACAAACTATTTAAAAAGTTTTAAAAGCTTTAGGGAAGTATTTATTAACAAATTTAGAAATTGTCGCAAAGCAGAACTTTCTGAAAAGTTTAAAACCGGGAAAGTCGGGAACAAAAAGATTAATTGGGTTGGACGGTGGTGGAATGATTGTTCCCATAAGGAACCGACAATAAAGTAATTTTACCTAACTAGATTGTCCAACGATAAAGGCCAGACTATCATTTTCGAATTTGTGTCTATGCTTTCTTCGATTATCCTCTCTCTTCCTTAGCCGAGTGTTTCTTTCACTCGTTAAATTATTTTATTATAACATCATAATCGTATCGATGTGGTGTGGGAAAAAGAAGTTATTTTGTGTCGCTGGGAACGCTTTTGGGCCAAGTCTCACGATTTTAAATGGATTTTTATTATTTAACGCTCTTTGTTTCACCAGGAACCCACTGCGTACCATTGTTCCACTTCACGACGGCAATTAAGGAAACGATGCTCCCGTTTCCACAGATCAACAAAGATAAAAGCTTCAAATTGCCCGCAAATCACACGACGTAAAACAAAGATCGTTTTAGTTCAGGAATGGCCGGTAAAGACGCCCCCGTTCGTGCGGCGGTAGCGTCACGGGTGTCCTACGACCGGCCCCAATTACTCATTCCGTCCAAAGGCACTTTATTAAGTAGCCGCCACCGTCCATAAAAATCCCCATGCATTTTCGATTCTTCATGTCGGAATATCACCGCGACAAGATTCGTGTCGGAGATAATATTAATTGGTCAACGTTCAGGTCCGTGGCTTTAAATTAACGTGAGAACCGTAAATTATGTTTGTTTTTGTGACAATCATTTAATAACTAAATTTGTTCACACTTATAGAATGAATTATTGTAAGGGTGCTAATAGTTGGCACCGATGTGTTAAGGTGAAAACTAAAATTAAGCTAACTGGCAGGCGCTAAATTGTCTATTGCTTCTGGTTTAATATTTTAAAAGACGGCTCTAGTCATTAGAATTGCAAATTTATGCGAATTTAACAATGGTTGCTTTTAATTTCACTATTATGCAACTTCTTAATGACGAAGAAAAAAATTTTAAACAGATGCATTTCGGTACATTAATGCTTTTAGAATGTAACAATCACGGAAGTCGTTGGCATTTATGGAATTAATTATTGAAATAGTGCTTAGGTACAAACTAAAATTAATCAGATTATTAAGGGCTAAATTCTCTATAACACTGAATATTTTAAATATTTTTAAAATGAGATAATTTAATTATTAATTTTGGTCAAGAAATAAAACTAATTAGACTATTAAGGATTAAATTGCATATACTGCATAACACTGTTTGTATATTTTAAGTAAAGATTTATTTATAAAAATTTTAAATATACACGAATTTAACAATTATTATATTTCATTATTATGTAACTCTTTAAACTATTTTCTATTGGAGATAAATAACTAGAGGTTGCAATTTAAAACATTAATATTTTTAGAATGTGACAATAAACTAATAACTAACTTTGTACATGAAATGAATTACTGAAAGGGTGCTAGGAGTTTTTAACAAAATATTTAGTGACAAATTAAAATTAAGCTAAAGTTGTGTATCTTTTAATATTATAAGAAAATATTTAATAATTAGAAATTTATGTAAATTTAACAATTGTTGCCCGTTAACTATAACTTTAGCACTATTATGCAACTCCTTGTAATACTAAATGTTTATAAATGTCATTAGCTACATTTTGGAATACTTTTAATGTGTAATAATAATTTAAAACTAAATTTGTACAAACTCATGGAATGCGACAGAACTAAGAGATGGTACTAAGAGAGTTACATTTTCCATTAATTTTGTTGAATATTTTAAAAGGGAATTATAATTATTAGAATTATAAACATACAATTCAATCAATCAATTGGCAATCTTGAAATTATTATGAAACTACTTAAACTGTTTACTGTTGGGGGTAGAAAATTAAAGAGATGCAATTCGGAACACTAATATTTTTATAATGTGACATTAACTAAACTTGTTCACACTCATGGAATAAAATATTGCAAGGATGTAAGGTACAAATAAAAAAAAACATAAAGGAGACTACTAGTCTTTACTTCTGTTTTAATATTTTAAAAGAAGAATATAATAATGGCTGCAAATATATTGTTACACTCTAACTTCACTATTACATAACTTCTTGAAATAGTAAATGATGAAAAAATTTAACTCATTTTGAAACGCATTTAGGATGTAACAATAATTTAAAAATAAATTTGTTCAAATTCATGGAATTAATTACCACAATAGTACTAAAGAGTGGTAACAAAACGACAAGGTGCAAACTAAATTTAAGAACTATTAGGGGTTAAATTTTTCATTAATTCTGTTTTAATATTTTAAATGTGAGTTACAATTATTAGAATTATAAACATATGCGATTTTATCTATTGGCAACCTTGAACTAAATTATTATGAAACTATTTAAACTGTTTACTGTTGGAGGTATAAAATTAAAGAGATGCAATTCAAAATACTAATGTTTTTAGAATGTAATGGTAATTAAATTTGTTCACACTCATGAATGGAATGAATTATTGAAAGGGTGTTAAGAGTTGCCACTAAAATTATAAGGTACAAATTAAAAAAAAAAAAGAATCATAAATGAGACTGTTATTCTCTTTACTCTTTTAAAATTTTAAAAGATTTTAAAAGAAGGATATAAATGACTGCAAATATATACGAATTGTTACCCTTCATGATTATGCAACTCATTATAAAGTTAAGCGCCCGAAGTAGAAAATTAAAGAGATACATTTCGGAACACTAATGTTTTTAGAATGTGCAAAAACAGTTTGACACCACCCATCTGTGCTAATTGCCGTCGGTTGCTAACTACCTAGCGAAAAAACTGTTAACGGGCGCATCTCTGCCAACTAATTTGGTGCCTTTGTCGTCGCCAATTTGTCCCTAAGCGGGCCGATAAAGCACCCGGCAAAAAACCAACAGACCGTCGACCACCCAGCCAATCGCCACCACCCCCTCCGCCCAAATCGAGGGCGTAATGACAGGGCATAGCACGCCGATCCCGTCCACCTCGCTCCTGTAATCAGCAACGCCGATTTCTAATCGCCTTTTTGGCCGCGTTTCGTCGTTTGTTTGTTTGGTGTTTGCTTTTCGTGAACGAGGGACGCTAACTAGATTCGATTTGTAATCGGATGGGGCGGCGGCCAACACGCCCAGATAATCCCCGAAAATCGCCGCGGCCCGGCCAAATGAAGCGGTCTAGGTGAAAGGTAAATGAGGCACCGAACACCCAAAAAAAAAAACCCACAGACACACACAACGTCCGCTTCGTGGAATGCCCGGGGTTAATAATCCGACTGTCGCGTTTTTTGATATTGTCGATCAATCGGTTGTGGAGCGTTACTTTTGAAGGTCTCCACGTTTGTCAATCACTTTTTGCGACCATCACAATGCCAACGCAATCTAAACCACCGTTAGGGTTGCTGGATTTTTTATTTTTTACGGTTTTTATCCTGTGACACATAACTATCTCGATGTGATGGAAGTGAGTCACAATGGTAAACAGTTAATCACTGTTCAAAACCGATTTTCCAATTACCTAAACTTGACTAATCAGCATAAAGGAATGCACAAAAATCGCTTCAGGGAAAGATTGTTGAAATGATAGGCGCCAAGATCCACAATGACTCACACGGAAATTCTAATTCTAAACACTTAATGTAATGAATTGTAATGGTTATTTTTGTTGGTGCGAATTTAAATTATGCCAGTCACATATGAAATTATGTTTAATCGTTGATATCACGAATGCGAATGTGGACGTTGATTTTTGTGTTTATTTGGAGACGTGTTGAAAATATTTTTCGTCGAGTATACGTCCAGTAAATGTATGCGGACACAATTACCGGTACGGATTCCTTTCAACAATGGGTTCACATATTTGTTAATCCTCAAAAGCATCTTAACATTCTAAAAAGACTCAACCGCCCCGAAAAATCGTCTTAATGCGGGGAACAACACAATTGTACACTACAAAAACCCTTATCTAAACACTTGTTTGAGAAATACTTCGAGGATTAACATTGTCCTGGCGCATTTAAGGGAAAATTTAAAACAACTTCTCACTGATATCGAAATCTGCGATTGTATCTCTACTCCAGATGTAATGATTTGATTTATACAAATTTATTCTGTGTGAAAATAATTGTGTCTATCCGCATACACAATTTCAATAAACTATTCTGTCTACATGGAACTAAAGTAAATATATTTTGGTACATTACAATAGACACTTCAGAGACTTGATGAAAAATATTCACACCGTTTAATTAATGCATTATAATTTGTTTAGATTGTTGACAATTGAATGAGATTTTAGTGTAATCCAAAATGGGACTAATTAAAATTGCATTACTATGATGTGGTTAATTTACTTAAAATTAAAATTACTGTTAAATTCCTGACAATAATAATGGATTGGCAATGGCCGTTATGGGAACAAAGAGGCGTCCTAACCCCCGGAAAAAATGTCTCGAAACGTGAACAACACAATCGGACAACTAGTAAGTCCCTTATCGATACACTTGTCCGGTGTAGCAAACAAATCTGCCCCGCCGGGTATAATGACACAGGCTCATTTGCCAGTGAGATGTCAAAACGTCTCTGGCCAATTGTCACGGCCGAGAAGACATCAATGCCGAAGATTTGCAAATACTGTTTTGGCTGTTTAGGAAACCGCATCGGATCCGTTTCTGGGGGTCCCCTTTTTTTTCTCGCATCTCAAGCGGCATGTGAAATTTTAATGGCATTAAATGTCTTTGTGTTTGCGGAGAGGAAAGGACCCGCAACAATAATTTTTGGTAGTTTAGTACGGGAGATTAGGCCCGATAATATGTCGGTCTATAAATATTTAAATCGCCATCAATGAGCTCGAACAGATGTTTGCACTGGCCATTCTTATGCGGAGGGTAATTGTATTACTTTACGTTATCCGATTTTCGTTTGCTTCGTTTATTGGGATTTTAGGAAGTCACTGTTTGCTAATTCGGATTTTGGTTTTCGATTTTCCATTTGGACATTGGACCGTTTATAAATAGCAGATCATAACTAATTCACGTTTATTTTCTTATGAAATGTGGAGATAAATTTCTGTTAAATGTTGCTGTGATAACTATTTGAAAAATTTTAAAACAAACACCGATTAAGATCTGGCATATTGGCAGATTCGGGTCCTCAAGCTTGTAAATTTTCCAACGGCAACGTTTTGACAAGCCGACCAGTCAATAAATTTCCAACAAATTACCTCATTGTGACATCGTTATCGCATTACGAACGGCCATCATCGGCGACTAAATAAGTCATTTTCCAGTGATTTTCCGTAAAGGACCACCACCCACGCACACTCTGTGTGTGTGTGTGTGTGTACATTTTTCAAATTCCACCCCGGTGACAAGTTATAAATTACATGGTGCCACGGCCGATTCGCCGACAAAGTGACGATCACAACGGGGCCCGGAGTCCACCCTGTTGCAGTGCGAGAGGGGGGCCCACCATTGTTATCCACAAACACAATTCACTCTCCAATACCGTTTTTGGTCCAGGTGATCGAGGACCAGAACAAACACCATCTCGCACCCCGAAAATTTTAATTAATTGTGCCACTGCTTATTGATAGATAGTCAAGGATCCGAAATGATTGTAATGGTGCTAATTCCTGATGAAAATTTAAAAGTAATTTTGGCTATTGTGGACAACTAATGGTCCTAATTGGTTCTCAAAATTTAATCTTAATTCCTTTGAAAAGTATGATGAATCGGAATAATTCCAATTTACCACCGTCTACCTACAAATAGTTCTAACGCCGGCACAGAAGGAAATACCAATGGAACAAAAACGCGGTCAATTTTTGTTAGTGTGTGTGTCTTTTTTTCTGTTATTTTTGGGTTCGATGTGACCATAGCGACGGCCTTGATGATGAAGAAATTAAGCAGCATGCGGCACATTTGTATCTGTCCGATATGGTAACAAGAATTACGTGGAAACGCCATCATTAAGTCACCACTAAAGACCTGCCGCGAAAATGTTCTCACACGCATTCATCAACATTAATGTAAATTCAATTTGGTCGGGTTTTAATCTAACAACAAAAGAATTATTGTAAATTCTTCTAAACCGATTGACCCCACGGTGTTATGTATTAGAAACATTTTATTGTGCATTGTGCAAACTGACTCGAAAAACGTCCGTAATCAAGAAATCAACCGTCCGACCACTAATGCCCAAATCACATAAATAAGCCATAATCGTTAGTGACACATTTCCCTTATTTTCCACGGGCTACCCAGACACAAACATTCCGACCAGAAACTGAATACAAAACGCCTACGTGGACGTTTCGTAAAGGACATTTCCAAAACCCCAGACGGTGACAAGCAATAAATAAACTGGTCAATGGGGGCAGTCCTTTCAGAATTTCACTGAGAGACCGACACAAAAAGTCACAACAATCAGTGTGAAAGACTCCGTGTGTATTTATCGTAAAGGAAAAAAATTCTTCACGTGCATTACCCAAATCAAAGACTTGTTACTACCAGTAGTGCCACCCAGGTTACCAAACAAATTTCACGTCTAATTCAGATAAAAAAAAACCCATTGTCAATTGTCGTACTAACTGACTTCAAACCCCAATTGTAAAACAATCAGGTTTTGTTTTCGATGAAAGAAAAAACAAATGGGGAACAATAGATTTTATTTGGATTTGAAAAGGGGTACTACCAAACAGGAAGTCTCACGAATTAGCGTTGTCGCCGACCGAATTACCGTTGACTACTGGCCCACATACATGTATTTGAATTGGAAACAAACATTCAAGCGGTTTGTTACGTTAATTTCACCATCAAATGGATGACTCTCTAACTCCTTGCTTCCAAAAAATACATTGATTTTTAATATTGTATTAAAAACTTAAAAATTCTGAAAAATAATTGACTAACTCCATGGTGCTAAGTGCTAAGTTGTTTTAGATCTCTGTTTTGGACACAAAACATCAAAACTAATCAGATAATTGATCTATTCTAATTTATTTAGAGATTTATCAAATGGACCGCTTTGGTGCATGACTGTCTAATCCCTTGGTGCTAAATAATAAATTGAATTTTAAGTCCGTATCAAAAACCTCATGGTGCGAAGTGTTAAGTTGTTTTATATCCATGTTTGGACAAAACACGAATACTAATAAGATAATTGATCTATTCTATTTATTTATTTAGTGATTCACCCCCTGAAACTTATACAAATGATAAAAAACATCGACACCACTGATGTTTGAGTGCGGTTCAGGTAGCCATGGCCCCGCGAAAAATATTACACATGCCGACATGCGAGCATTCGATACGACCAGTTCTCTCGGGGGGACAAACCGTGCTGATTAATTCGTTTAATTAAACCAGATATCCGCGGAATGCGACACTCGCTCGGCCGTTTGAGGTGTCGCGATCGGTGGAGGCCGAAGGTACCGTCGACCACCTAAAGCGCACTGACGATCGGTCGAAACGTGGGGGATAATGAAAGGGCCCCGGGGACACTTAGTGCCGAAAATGTCAGTTATTTTCGGCTTTCTTCTACTTAACGCCACCAAAAGCCATCGGGTTATAATTGCCGCCCCGACTCGCACGGCCACTTTTCGTAATGAAGAAATTTATGGGCACGGAATTCTCACGTTCTTTTATCGGACTTCAATTATACAAATGTTCTGTATTGAATAATTTTCTAAAGTTTTAAGAACACGTTGTAATCATTCATGTGCCCTTATATTATTATAATATACAATGCAAACTATAAAATTAATGAAAGAAATTTAAGAATTTTAGAATATCATAAAGAAAAATTCCTCTTTGAATATTATATTAGAGCTGGGAATAATTGAGTTATTTCAGCAACCGACTACTCAACTAACGACTTATTTAAATAACTCAGTGATTAGTCCACCAAAATCAATTGGATACTCGATATTGGTCAATATGACCAATGTTTATTTAAGGTACTTTTGTTACGACTCAGTTGTTATCCGAATGGTCGGTTTTCTACGTCAGTTACATCGTCATCAGTAGGTTATAAGTCGCAAGTCAAGTTATTTTAAAACACCGACTAATAGGCTTTCATACGAGTGATTTCTATTAATTATATGGTTAGTCGTAGTCTTATCACATCATTTAATTATTTAGTTATTTTTAAAGACCACTAATAAATTATTTGTCAGTTCACTAATATCACCACTAGTTTAAGTGACACTATAGATTGACCATTTTATAACATGTTAGTAAGTTATTTTTATTAAAACAGAATTTTTTGTAAGATACGCCACTGAATTGGCGAATTTTATCTCGATGCCACCCGCGAACGACCTTGTGATCGTCCGGCGCTGAAATCTGCGGAATTCGTCGACATCGTTGTCATCGAGATCCACAAACTACAATTTAAAAAAAAAAAAACGAAATAAAATAAAATAAAAAATCAGTCGAAAACAAAAGTAAAAACGTTGAAAAAGTCATTAGGATGGACCTGCGGTATTTTCCGAAATCCGAACGACATTTATTACCTACCGGGATGGCCGTAAATCGAGACACTAATTGGCTCTTAAACTAAGGCCACCTTTTGCCTTTTCGTTTATTTTGTCGCCTGTGTGTGCGAGAATTATTTATATTTTGCGGCTTCGACGGTTTTAATAACACTAATGACACTTCATCGTAGTTTATTATTTAATTAGAAGAACATAGAAAGTATCCGATGACATGAGAAATCTTTAGAATTTCATCTTACCACATTAACGAAGTCCTGAAAGGTTATTGCTGGTGTTTTCGCGTTCCTCGCCTTCTCCATAAGGATTTCCCGTTTTCCCGTGTTCACTCGCTCCCGAAAATCCGATTGGTCCATTGCCTTCACGAAATCCGGCCATGGTATCTCACCAAATCCCTCTGGATCAAACTGTCCAATCAAATTATGTTAGAACTGAACCTATTTCAATGTTAACTGCATTACCTTGTCGAAAAATTGTCTCCATTGCTAAAACAAAGAATATATAAAAATAGAATATTATTACAAGAGAACAATTAAAGGATATTATAAAGAGAAACAGACCGAATAAGCAATACGGAAAATCTTTTCAACCACAGAAGAAATATAAAAATTATCTCAATAATCATTTTAGTTGTTATTACAAAAATTCAAGGACAATTATGAAATGACAAAAAGTAAAACAAGAGAGAGATATTATGCTTCAAACGGAATTACAATAAGTTTTAAAGTTTTAACGTTCTATGGATTATTTAGGGCCCATTCACAACTGATTTTACAAAAACAAGTGTATTTAATTGTCTATATTACTAATATGATTATGTTATTGATTAAAATTTTGAAATTAAATATTCATCAGTTTATTTAATTGAAATTCGAATATAATTTTAGGAAATATTGGAAGTGTCCAGTATTTTGAATTGAATTGAAAAATGAATAGTCAAACTTAGATAACTTGAAGTGTTAATAACTCAAATGAGAATCACGAGCAATTTTTATTTAATAATTCCAATTTCTTGATAATTCGAATAAAATATTTAGCGATATATCGAATTTTTGGAAAAATTTCCTGCTATATTCTTTATTAACAATCCTTTGATGAATTTTGTGTACATACACTGCAAAACAAAAACAATACTAAAAAATTAGTCAGTTAACTTCAATTGTTAAAAAAAGAATATATAGAAAAACATTAAAAATTATTATTTTATAGATTCTTTAGGGCCCATACACAACTAATTTAACACAAAAAAATAAGTTTGTATTTAACTATGTTAATTATTAATATGATTAGAAATTTGTAATTTGAATTGCAATCATGTTCATCCGTTCATTTAATTGAATATTTGAATATTCATATTTGTTTATATACATTTTATTTTTAATATTATGTCACAATGTATTTTTTTAATTGTAACTGAATTAATAGTGGAAATATATAGTATCAATTGAGAAACCAAAGTAGAACTTAGATAATTGAATAATCAGCATTAATTGTGATAATTACATGTTGTTTTTACTTAATAACTCGAATTTCTTGATAATTCGAACTGAATATTTGAATATCGAATTTTTGGAAAGCATTCCTAATTGCTCAACTCTTTTATGTACAAGCACTGCAATAAAGTAATGCTGGAATAGTTTATAGTTTTTTGAAAAATTGAAAAATCAAAACCATAAAAATAACATTAATTAGCCAATTTTTTCTATAATAGTCACATTAGTCTCTTTAATGTCTGATATAAAGAAGGTATAAAGACATTTGTTACTGTTTAGAGTTTAATGTTTAATTTATTTAAAGTATTATAATAAATTGTTGAATAAGAAAGAAAAATTGATTTTTGGTGTTAGGACCCCTAGCGGCAATCTTAGAAACTTAATGTAGTCAGGACCACTTTTCGAACTGCGCTTGAATTTTAATATTTAGAAATATTTAAAGATTTATATAAATCATTTATATAAAATTCGATTTTTATATAAATGATTTATTTTTATATATATTACATATATATATATATATATATATATATATATATATATATATATATATATAATATATATATAATATTATCATATTCTAGTATAATCGTACATCTCTTAATAGTTCCCTCCGAATCTCTGTCTCGTCCGGCTCGCTGGCAAGATCCGTATGATCGGTGTCATAATGCTCCTGATGAGTGCCCGGAAACGACACGAAAGATCCGGTTATGGTCGCTATATGTCCAGGTTCAATTCCGGACTCTTCGCTCTGGGCGTGCGTCATCGTGCTGGTCAGGATTTGGGTGACCGAAGGCGACAGCCGGTGAGGCCATGCTGAATGGTGCAGCATCTTCGATTGGGGTTGCAGTTTCGTTCAGGTAATCGTTCTGCTATTCTCTCATAGGTGGCTTCTAGTAAAAAATATTTGAAATATTGAAGATCAAAAAAATTGTGATATATAATACAATTCACAAAATTTAAACAAATTTATGAAGAAAGAGTACGTGTATACAATAAATTAAACAAATTTATATTATTTAAAAAAATTAGAAAATTTCAGCAAATTAATTATATTGATTATAGATGTATATTTAAAATTGTAAATTCTACGAGCTTTTTGTTTTGATGTTAAATACGAAGTATTATTTTTAATAAATTTAATAAACATTATAAGCAAACTTACCAATATTTTTCGCAACAATTACACCAAAATTTGTTACAATACAGGTAAACACAACACAGACATATAATATTAAAAATTTATATCACTGTCAGACCGGCGTTGTTTCCAAGACAACCGTCACCATCAACAAAACAACTAAATAGATTCAATTCAGACAAACGTAAAATTTTTCAGGTTCAACTGAAGTGAATGATATTATCAATTAATGTATTATTAATTAATTTATTGAGACAGAATAATATTATATTTTTGGGTACTTATGAAAAATTGTAAATGTTAGATTTAGAGCGATCACTAATAAATATAATTTATACCACGATATTTACTTTTAATTTACCTGCAATCTTATCCCTTTCTCCTGCAACTTTTCATCCCTTTGCACCATACATACCGCATCGCACAACACAGAAAAAAACGCACCGAAAATTTGCCACAAAAATATAAAAAACAAGGAAAAACTAACGTAAAACAACAACAAAAACACACCGTCTCAGCCCGTCACCCTGCGCCTGGCACTGTGTCGGCATTCCTGCATTTCCATTTTCCCCTAGCGCCACGCGAATTTCCCCCAAAATGCGGGTCGCACGCATTCGCACAGCTGATCGAACCACGGGGGTGTTCTGCATTACGTCACTCCGGGGGGATATTTTCGCTTATCGGACGATCGATTCCTGCACGCAGGGGTTCGAATTTAACATTCTCTTTGGGTAGCTGAAAAAGATATGGGGAGAATTGGTATTTACAAAATTTAGAATTTAGTGTTTTTAAAACAAATGTTTAATTTAATTTATTAATTATTATTTTGTATTTATTGTTAAACAATTTATCGGTCATCTGTGATTGTATTTGCAAAATATCGTCAAAAAAGTTAGAAAATAACAGTTAACTATGCACTTGTAATGTTTAGTCTATCCACTACCGGACAGATGGCGTTACATATATTTTATAGCACATTCTTCCATTTGTGGGACCCGTAGTGGTAGCGTGGTATATATTACTGGTAGTTGACAACATTTTCTCGTAAATTCGTCCAAACAACCTCTAAAAAAGTAAAGTAGTACTCTTATATCAGGTCATAAAATATTGCAATAAAATTATATGACCTTATACGAAGTGCAGTTGATAAAAGGTACATAATTACCACCATTATCATTATAATTTGTTATTAATTTTTACATTGTTCTAGTTTATTCGAACATATTAATCGTTCATTGTTACGTAATGTTATAGATAATGAATTATCTGTTAAATAAATTGGTCGTCTACAAATTATACGTTTACCACAAACTTGAATTCAGGATTATGAATAAAAAACTGTTAATTATAATAAAAAGTGGAATCTTTCTATCTAATTTTCACGTCTAATAAAACTTTCAGAACTATTCCAAGGTATAATTCCAGATCGGAAATACACTCATAACTTTATTTTCGATTAAACTTTTGCGTGCCTTGGATGTCGTATTTACAATTACATTATGTATCCGGCTTAATGACTAGTTCTTACTTTCGGGTTTGATCATTTATTTATGATAAATTCAAATGGGCTAGCAGGAAATAGCCTCGTAATTAATTCAAGCGAGAACTTTTTAAAGTCATAAAAAACTAAAATGGTTTTTTTCGTAGACCGACAAATTTGTTAGTTTTAATTACTGGCTTGGAAAAGTTCTGCGCTTTTAAAATTTTGAAGCGAGTGAAAATTGCGACTATTACACACAAAGATTTCTTAACAAATACCCTTTTAAATTTTTTTAACAGTAACAGAATAATATCAAAAACGACTAAAATGTACTAAAAAATAAATAATTTATTCTTGTGTGAAAATCTGGGTAATTCAATGATGTATGAACATCTGTAGTTTAATCAGACACGTTGTGTCAGTCTGAAAGATAAAATATCTTTATTCATAAATATTTAATCAAAAATTTGAATGAAACATGCGAGTGTATACATATTCGACTGACTTATTATGCGATTTTGAATAAACTCAATTTCCATCCCCAATAAAAAGCGGAGTCTATTATTCATGCATCATAAACCGAAATCATAAATATATTTTATGAATTCCGAGCAATAAAATTAGCGAACGTTTTTCACCGGCCAGCGACAACTTAATCCAGTCTACCCCCGTAAACTTTTTAAGGTCCTTCCCGATTTCCTTGCGAATCTATCAAACTGCTCGTGTGGAACGCCAGTTCGACGTCGAACTGTCGATGCTTCATGATCTAGATTGGTTTGAAATCTCAGATGACCCGGCAAGCCGTCCCGGCTCCAATGTCTGATGCCTCCACTTACGACCGGATTAGTTTTGTCAACTCGCTTATTTTCTTTTACACAACTACCCGACACCCGAATAAACTCTGTCTGTCCAACTTATCGAGGATTTATTGCTTTTTGTAAATTTTTTTTTGGAAAGAGGGTGACATCTGTCGAAAAGTAGGAAACTGATACAATCTAATGCGGATAATAGATGGCACTTTTAATGGTGTTATGTGCGACATCTTTTTAAAAACAGCCCGGAGTTGGATGTTTCGTCTGAACAAAGCCTAAAACACCCAAATTTTGTGGAAAATTTTGTGAGCAACAATGTTAAAATTTGACTAATTATAGTGCAACGGCGAAATTTATGCAGCATATTAATTTGTAGACAGGAAACTGGCCTTCGATAATTAGAATTTATTACAAAGTTAATGTGTGTTCCGGTCATATTTCGGAATGAAAAATTATGCGTTCTGTAATTATTATATAAAATGCGACTGACTATTAACGTCCACTGTTTTGCACTAAAAAACCTTGTAAAGCCGTTTTATCATCGTCATTTTACATCAGTATGTGGGTTGGATTGGCCGCGCAAAAATTATTATGAAATAGGTTGGTCTGTTTATTTTATTTAAATTTGAATATGTAATAATACTTTACTGGCGAATCTCAAATAGCATCGAATATTAACAGGAATACTGAAAGCTGGTAAAAGCTATTTAATGAACCTGAAGTTTTTATTTTATTTCAATTTACATCACCGAAGGGAGCAAATAAATTGGATTTTATTTTTCCATTCGATGCTGTAATTGCACATAAAATATTATTTAGTTTTGTTTATAAGCTACATAATTCATGGGATAATTGGTCGGTAATAAACTGAGGCAAATTATTTTTTCCTAGTTTTAATAAATATGAACGGAAAGGTAATTGTTGGAATTTGAAAAACTGGGCTAAGCAAACGAGCAAATTGGAAACAATATTGTCATAAATGTTACTTTTTACAAACATTTTAGTTAATATTTATCTAGTTTACTGTTTTATTTATTTGTCCATGACAAATTTCAATAAATCAATTTGGGCAAATAAAATTAAATGAAATTTTATTATTTACTAAACATGTTCGTTAATCAAATTATGCGAACCAGTGATGTGAGTTTTATAATGTAGTTTTAGTTATCAATTTTTATTATAAAATTAATATTGAATATATATTTAAATTCCTTATTGTTAAAAAACAATGTATTTTATAAACCAAATATTATTTATACTTGTCTTCAAATATAATTGTATATACCACGTAATTAACCTTGACCGAATGTCTATTTTAGATCAATGTCAAGAAATAGTATTAAACAATACACCTCTTCCACAAACATAAGGAACTAAAACAAATTTCCATAACTACAAGGTCTTACAGTGTGACATTGTGAAATTGCATTTGAAAAATCTAAAAGATGACATTTTACAAAAGGACCAGGAAGTTTATATTTATTCAATAAATTAGCAAATATTAGAATGCAATTACGACATATTTGACCTATTTGTCTAGTTCAAGGTGGACCCAACATTATAAAGACGGACAACACGCAAATTAACAATTTTCTCATATTACCATTAAAGCAAATCCATGTTTGTTTTCTTTTGAATGTATTTTTTTTCCTTCTAATTTGTCTTCATTTGTTTTTTCCATGGATAACCGAAACGGATTTAAATTTATATACATCGAACGTAAAAAGGGTTTTTATAATGAAAACCGTATCGAGACGACAAAGAATTGATTACATTGGGGCGATTGAGTTCCAAGAAATGATTACTAGACAAGCCATAACATAGTTAGCCAAATCATGTCAAGTGTATAAAACGCGACACATGCGAAATCCAGTGGCAAACACTAAGCAAACCGTAACCAGTTTATCTCAACTAGTGAGTAATCAATTAGGTTAATCTTTCCAGTCAAACTATCATCAAAACGTGATGCATCGAATAGAACCGCATCGGTTTCAATTGTGACTTTATGTAGACCACGCAGCATTGTCGGATTAACCGCGAAAATGGAATTTAGTCGTCGTAGTGCACATTGCTGCCAAGAATATTGGTCCGTGCAACAATTATTCGTCGGGGTTAATTGCAATTAAAATAGTTATGGCGGATTAATTCTCTTGCGCGAAAATTGTTGATTCTACGTTCTAATTGGAAATTCTAGACTCAAATATTTCTTATTTGTGACATATTAGGTTTATGATTTGTTAATTTTTTTCATGTTTTTATTGATGAAAATTAATTAATTAATAGATTGTTCATTATTTGAAGAAAAAAAAATTGTTTACTACTTAACTCACACTTTTAAAATATTCCATCGGTTGTGGAAAAATACTTTTTTACAACATAGAAGGTAAATATTTTAAATTGGTGTTGTAATAAACGCGTTGTAAAACTACTCTATCATTACGTCGGATAATTATCTAGTTAATTGATTGGTGTAATCGTTAACCTGGACGTAAACAAACTGTTTACATTTTTATAAAGTTTTCTTAATTATTACCCAAATTGTTTTAAATTGTCAACCACATAAAATACTATAGGTTACATGGTTATTTGATATCAACTGACAATATCTGTAAATTTATAATAAAATCCAAAGCTTGCATTGTTATAATATTTTATAATTGCTTATATACATATATACATATTTAATTAAACTTTAAATTATTATTACAATTTATAGATCATTTTCATCTTCATTTTTTAATAATGATTAATAAAACTTTTTTCATTTATGATTCCTGTGTTTTTTTATTGTGTTTATTCTTATTTTGACAAACCGATTGCATTTTATATTGAAAACTATGAACTAATAACTAAATTATAATTATAGTAAAAAAATTATTAGTATAAAAAAGATTAAATTTATATGGTCTATTTAAAAATTGTATGATTGCATACTAATTTTTTATTTTGATAATCTATAATTTTTAATAATACATGTCACAACTTCTTCTATTTGATAACTAAACTTTATGTTTTATTAACATTGTTCAAGGTAATTGTAATAAAAAATTTTGATATTAAAAAAAGTATTTACTGTATTATAAATATTGATTTATTAATTAAAATTTTATTCATTTTTGTTACTAATAAATTAACAATTTATACTTTTAAAAATAATACTTTTTAAAATAATACAGCGTTTTTGATTTTATTTTATAGTTTATTGTCTATTTATATAAATTTGTTCTATTGAAAAATGTTCCTAACATACATACAAGTTACAATAAAAATATATAAGTAATAAAGAATTTGAATTTATACCATATGTCTAATATTTGTCAATATTATTGTTATTAAAAAAATTAAACACTTGTAATTTTATTATTTAATATAAAAATATATTTTTAAATAGAAAATAATTTTATTTGTTTTATTAATAAAGATTTTCAATGTATGTAGAAATTACCTATAATTCTAACAAAAAATTAATATGAAAAAATTTGGATTTTCAATTTATTAATTCTTCACTTATTATTATTAAAAAGTATTTTAAAATTTTATAAATTGATCATTTTAAATAGTAAATAACATAATATTTTTGAAGTAGTAATTACTTAAACTCTATATTCTGTAATGTAATAGAAAAAATTTAGTGTGAAGTGTAAATTAAATACTGATTAATATTATTTATATTTTACAAAAATAAATATAACTCTTGTGATTTGGTATTGATTTTATTGTGTAATTGGATTATACTAAATAAAATCGTGACTTGCATGAATTTAAAATGTAAATAATTAATAATTTAATTTATTTTATTGGTAATTTGTAGCTTATAAATGTTGTACACAATATTAAGAGAAATGTTCACATTTTTTAAAATATGGCGAATGCACTGGTGTCACGTCATATTGATAAATTAACTGATTACGTTGTTTAATGAAATTCAGTACTTTCAAAATGACGCACACTGTTGATTTCATCAAATAAAACAGTACGAGTAAATGTTTAAGTCAACCTGGAAGTCAATAAATCCGTCTCGGATTTTTATTTCGTCCCGCAAAATATCAGTTATATTGAAACATCCGTAGTCACATTATTACAGAACCAAAAGAACACAACGGAGGAAAAGCAAATCATCTCGAGTATATATTCGAGGCGAGTTATTTGTATATAAGGAAGCTACTAAGACGGGAAACAATTTTTATTCGGAAGTTGTTTGATGTATCCTAGGCAAACTTTTATTGCCTGGCAAGTAAATAAGAACGTTGTCGTCGGTGCATGCGCTCACGAATTTCCATGTCCGGAAAATTTTTCGGCGTGATTTCTGAAACCGTCTCATCGGCATATTTGCCCGTTCATGCGAAAGTTTGAATTTAAAATATATATTTTGATTTGTGCGCCTTTGCCGACATATCGATTCCCGACCGGTCCTAACGAGCGCAAGAAAAAAATGCTAATGCCCGTCAACAAACTCGATTTCGAATTCGAAATATCTGTACGTGTGTTTACTAAAAACCGTACACGGCAACAAAATAAACGTGCACATCCAAAGTCTCGGGGGAGCCGATGGTTCATGGGTTTTAATTAGGTGCAATAAACAAATCGGATACAAGTCCGAGTTTATTAAAAGAGCTGTAATTGCAAATTTTGGTTCAATATTTAATCGTTTTCCTGTATTTGTTATTTAATACGGTATAAATGTTTGCACATAATAATTCGTCGGCGGCATTTTACAAAATATATTCCAAACACGACTGGACTAATAAAATATTGGCAAAACTAAATTCAATTAAACAATTAAATAAATGTATTTGTGCTGTTTTTAATAAAGAATCTCTCTAAAAATTTTATTTATTTTAAATAAATATTTTTTTTACATCTTTTTGAATATGTAAATATGAATGATTAAAATGTAAATACACGCTATAAAAAAGAATATGGGAACGTATTTTAAAATTACCAAAATTAATTGAAAAATTGCATAAATGATAAAATAAAAACCAATTTTTTTACCAACTTACCAATAGTTCTTAATAAATTTCTAAATTATTATTTTAAATTATAAAATTTATAAATGATTTAAATTGTTTCCAATAAAAACAAAATATATTTTATATTTTTATAAAAATCAATTTTTATGTTAAAAATTACTAAAGCAGTATTTTTTTAAATAAAAAAGTACAAAGAAAATTATTTAAAATTTAAACAAATATTTTTTATATTCAACAATTTTTCATAATTTATAAAAATTAACTTTTAAAATATTGTTTGTATTCAATATAAATAGAAATTAATGAACTGAAAAATTCGTTAAATTGACGATTATAATAGAATAATAATAAAATTACATTTAAATATTGTTTTCTTTGCGAGTTTGAATCAATTTTTTTTAATCTGTAATTTAAATACAGATAATAAATATCTACTTAGAAATTATCAAATGATAATATATAGCAGGGGTGGCCAAGTTCCTTGATAGTCGAGACATTTTTCAAAATTTGAAATGTTGCGCGAGCTGCAATTAAAGTATTTAAAAGGTATGCAAAAAAGGTAAAGGTTAAAAAGTCGCAGCACGTCGTGGCTGCACGTCTTTTGGAGTGAAAAATATAAATTTTATTAGATTAAAAAATATTTCCAATATGTTTTGATTTTGATTATTTGAGCTCTAGACTCTCAATATTTTAATTTGATATTTAACAGGCATACAAATAAACAACATTTCATTTTTTGCAAAATATTTATTTCCAAAAAACACAATTTGTGTATTTTATTGGGCTTATACTTAATTTACCTGTTGTTTAACACCGTAAAATACTTTCTTTTGAAGATCTTTAAACACGGCACTCTGATCTTCAACAAGAAGTACAAACGTGTAATGTTTCACAAAGGCACATGACAATGCCAATATGCGACGTTGTCGACCCCCACGACAATGAACTGCAACTGCAGGATTTTATATCTCTAGGCATCGTTCAAACGTCGAAGTCACTGTAAGTCTATCACCAGAAGAAGGTTACATGAAGCTGAGCAAGGGGATATTTTAGACTAAGTCAAGACCAAAACATAGCTTCAACTTTTGGAGGCGAGAATCATATTAAACCGAGAAATTATGAATGCTCGACGATATCACAACATGGTTATTTTACCAGTTATTATTTCATTTGTTCAAGTATTGGGTTGGCAACTAAGTAATTGCGGATTTTTTTTAGAAAATCAAGGACAATTTTTTCAAAGAACTAAATATCTTTACTCTGTAATGAATTGCCCATTTTGATCAATGACCTTTTGCCCTCTTTCAGGCAGCATCATAATCCCAAGTTCATAAAACTTCTGGTTTTTATTAGCAAAAAACTGAATCAGGTACGATTTGACATCATCATCATTATTGAAATTTTTACCATTCAAGGAGTTTTGTAAAGATCGAAACAAAAAGTAATCAGATGGTGCAAGGTCAGGACTATATAGTGGATGTGGCAAAACATCCCAACCAAGCTCCAATAATTTTTGCCGAGTGACCAAAGATGTGTGTGGCCTTGCATTGTCGTGATGGAATACGACACCTTTTCAATTTGTCAATTCGGGCCGCTTTTCTTCAACTGTATTGTTTAATTTCATTAGTTGTTCGATGTAGACAACAGAATTGATAGTTCGGTTGGGTGGTAAGAGTTCAAAGTAGACAATTCCTTTATAATCCCACCAAACTGATAACAAAATCTTCTTTTGATGAATACCAGCTTTTGATGTTGTTTGAGCTGGTTCACCTGGCCTGCTCCACGATCTTTTCCGCTTGATATTGTTGTAAACAACCCATTTTTCATTGCTAGTTATCAATCGTTTTAAAAATGGATCATTTTCATTACGTTTCTTTAGCAAATCGCAGCGGTTAATGCGTTGCGTTAAATGCGTTTCTTTCAGTTCGTGAGAAACCCATGTATCGTGGTTTTGAACATAGCCAAGTGGTTTCAAGTGATTTTCAATGCATTTATGTGATACCTGAAGCTTCTCTGCAATCTCACGTGTTGTACTGTGACGATCCGAATTGATTATTGCTTTGATTAGGTCGTCATCAACTTCAACTGGACGACCAGAGCGTTTATCATCTTTGAGTGAAAAATCACCGGAACGAAATTTGGCAAACCAATTTTGAAACTGCCGTTCTTATAAGGCTTCGTCGCCATAAACAGCACATAACTTTTTGTGAGCTTGCGATACGTTTTTCCCTTTACGGAAATAAAAAAGCAAAATATGACGAAAATGTTCCTTTTGATCTTCCATCTTTCAACGAACGCCAAACGAAAACTACGCAACCGATCAAAAAACTTTTTACTGATTGATAGCTGAATTTCCAACTATTAAATAACAAAATGTGTTTTATATTTGGACTACGCCAGCAAACCTAAAAATTCAACTGAAGCCATCAATGAGTGAAATCCGCAATGACTTACTTGCCAACCCAATATTTAGACCAGATTTCGTTTTTGTAGACGACAATGCATGACTTCACCGTGCGTTACAAAATCATGATGCAGTGGTTCGCGCGTTGACCAAATTACAATTCAATTGAACCGTCTTCAAAGACAAATTTACACTTGAAACCACCAGCTTTAAAATTTGGAGGAAGTTGCTAATCCTCTTAGAGATGATTAGAGTACTGATTGGAAAAAGTAACGGCTAAAATATACGTATTTTTTAATTTTAATAAATTTTGCTGTATTGTGGTTGATGCAATTTTATATAATTTATGCAGGAGATACTGCTTATCAAAACTAATTTTTATAACATATTTGCTTCATTATAATAACAGTGGTATGTAATTTTTGAAATAATTCAAATTATCCACTTTAAGAGACCCACAAAATATTTGAGATTAAAACATTTTTTCTGTTCATTGTTAACAGTTTTTAACAAATCATTTCCTAAAATACAAACAAATTTTTGTTTTATTTATGATTCTGAATAGACCTTAAAAATTATAAGAAATATACAAAATATATTTTAAATAAGTAAATTAAATTTTAAAATAAGTATCTGATTAGAAATATCCAAAACTAATTGAATAAATTTATAGTTATTAATATTAAGCATATTTTTGACATTAAAACATTTTTTTCTGTCCATTGTCAAAAGTTTTACAATAAAATCTTTTTTTATATCATATTTTCCAAAATTACTTTAATTGATCCAAAATTGAAAATAAATACATTAACAAAATATTAACAATAAACAGAAAAAATTATAACTTTTATCTGAAAAGAAAACATAAATTACTAAAAGAAAATTTTATAAATAATAAAACAAAATTTAAACAAATATTTTTTGTGTTGTACATAATTAATGAAAATAGTCATGGAAAGTACTAAAGTAAAAAATTCGCTAAAACGAACAATTTTAATTAAACTATGATTTTAAATGCTGAAAAATTAATAATAAACGCAGAGAATTTTCAATTAAACAGAGTTTAAAAGTCACTTGAATACTAGAAATGGGTTTGCAATAAAATTACGGTAATTTATTATTACTATAATATATATGTTTTTCAATTAAATTCGTTTTAGTAATTTTTAAAAGTCCGTTTAATTAGAAATTTCGTTTCAGACATTTCACGAAATTTAATTACGGATACACTATTATTTTTAGAGTCGTATCACACAATTAACTACTTAATTATTAATTAAGTGGTGCGTGCGTCTTTGCTAATTGACAACGTCTGTTTTTTTTTATATAAACAATTTTCTCCCACCAACAAACGTAAACAAAAACCGGGTTCGTTTCACTAATTGTTACACAAACCGTCACGTTATTCTTCCTCATGTCGTGTGCGTTTTATTGTTAGATAAATTACTCAGATATTACGTATATATTAATTACGGATTTTATGTATTTCGAACGATTGCAGTAAAGCCATTCCGGTTACTTTGTACACAGAAATCCTGGAACAATTTAGATTTGGTTTATATGTTTTTATTGCGTCTATAAATGTGCTTGTTTAATTTATTTCGCAGGGTCTGTAGATAAAATAACGCGTGATATGGTGGCGTGTTTATCATCAGGTTTTATCAGTATTACAATTATAGGTATCTTTACATTATAATATTAAGGATTTTCTAGAAATACAAATTGAGTAATTGTGCAATGACACGTTGTTTATTGTTTCAAGGTTTCATAGTTATAATTAAAAAATTATTTAACTGTACCTAGATTTTTTCAAACCTATGCTAATTGACACTAATGTAAATCTAAAAGTATTAAAGTTATTAAAAGGTTCAAAATGAAACATGTTTCATCATTTCATTGTTGTAGAATTGAACATCTAAAATTCTATAAAATAATTTAAATTATAAAATAAAAAATAAATTAAATATACTGCATTTATTCAAGCCCTGTCTCAGTGAAGTTGGCCCAACCATTCAAAACATGAAATTTATGAATTTATGTCATAGCCAAACATTTTTTTAAATATGTATTTTTTAAACATTTTCATGAATAATATGAAGAGCAAGTTCCGATCATATACCGCAAGAACTATCAAAGAGTTGCGTGTTCGTCTCCAAGAGCTTTGGAACAATTTTACTCCGGATGATAATATAATTTAATAGGTCAAAAGCAATTAAACGTTTTTAATGTAATCGAAAACTGTACTGATACAAAAAAATATTTTTTGTTAGTTGGGCTAACTTCACTGAGACAGGGCTCATATATAAATTGTAGAAAGTCAATTAATTTAAACTTAATACGTTTATTTTGAGGTGCGGTTCATTTAAGATGGAAACGCCTCCGTAATATTTTATTCACAATTCGAATTCAACGAATTATAGATCAAAATAGAGACAACAAACACTCCATACTGACTGAGGAAAATTGATTAGGACATTTTTGTTAAAAATGTCTGAATTACTAAATACCAAATTTCCTAAAAAATATTGTATTTTAATAAGTCTTTGTCAGTATTAAAATTAACATTTTTAATGAAATTCCGTCTTCTAATGAACGAAATTAATTCACGAAATAAAATGTGAAAAATATTAGATTGTATCAAATCTTAACTTAATTTTTACTTGGGCTTATTAATATTAATCATTTTGTGTGAAATTAGTTGAACATCCAAAATTGTGTAAACAAATGAGGGTACGTCATAAAAGGAACCTTTCGTCATCCAGTTATAGCTACTTTAAAAAACTATGCATGTAGTAACCTTTTCTGTTGTTGCCTCATATTTATTCGTATTATAATTATAACATTGACAGGTATTTTGAATAGATTAATTACTCGTAATTAAGATAATCTTAAATATATGATTCATGTGTTGTTCTTATTTTCTACCCATAAGAAATTTAGATTTAGTTTCCGAATAGATTGCTTAAATATTTCTTCTTGGAATTCCGACAAATTGTGATAACATGGAACCTAGAGAAAGAATACTTCTTTTTTTGTTTGTAAAGTAGTATGATAAGAAAATACTATAATTCTAACACAATCATATCTATTGCCAAAGAAATAATAATAATAATATTAACATAACAAAACTTTAAACTGTTAAATTAATTTTACTTTTAATAATTTTCTAAAATTCACAAAGTGTTCGTTTCTAAGGTACATTTGAGTACGTTCATTTGTTTCATTTTTGAATTATTCTATATAGAAAAGTAGAGTATATCTAGTATATAGTTATTTTTTTAAAATACTATTCAATAAAATAGAATAAATTGTAACAAAAATATGCTACTCAGTATATAATTTCACTGTTAATCTTTTGAAAATATTCCAGTAAATTTTAAAATATCATCACTAAATCAAAGGATAAAATGTGAAAAATATTCGAGAACATCAAACTGCGAATATTATTTTCGCTATAGAGTTAACATGAACAATTGTTACAGACTTCTGCTGTATGTATAGGGTGTCCCAAAAGTGGCGTAAACAAACGATCATAAAAGTAACTTTCCTTCAAGTTTAAAAAATGATAAATGTAGCAAATCAAGAAAATAATGTACCATATTTTGTTTGCTCCATTTTTGTATAGAAAACAATTTGTATGGTAATTGTTTATAGTCAATCTTTTGAAGTATTATTCATTAAAATATATTCGCAAATAATGAATACACAGTATACTCACTGTTACATCAGAAGTTTATTTAAAAAAAAATGTAATAATGCAACAGAAAACGAGATAAAAAATAATTCAATCCATCTATAAAAGCTGTCCGAAATTGTTCCCATTGATTTGAATGCAAGCCGGACCAAAGCCCGCCGAATCCAATCTTAGCACACCCTTCTTTTTAACCTTCTATACAGGGTGTTTCGCAACTTATTCAACAAATTAGCCGGTTTATCATATTTTTTAAATGGACTTCTTATGTAACAGTCAGTATGTGGTTAAAATTTTTCGGAAAATTTGTGAAACACCATGTATAATTTCTTCGTTAATCTTTGGAAAACATTATAGTACAGTAAATTTTAAAATATCAATCGAAAATAAAATTTTCTGTTTTTAAGGTTAAAAAATTACTTAAAATATTTCAAGATTCATTTATTTGAACAAAATTATGTCTTCTGATCAACTAAATTAACTAAATCAAGGGATAAAATGAGAAAAGTAACTGAGAATACCAAACTGCGATGTTTAATTTTGCTGTAACCTTAATAACATAAAATATTCTTTATGACATTTGGTAAACATCCATTTGAAATGAAGTTTTGTTTTGAAAAGATTACAACAGACCTCTAGTATAGGGTGTCCCAAAAATGGCGTAAACAAATTATCATAAAAGTAACCTTCCCTCATCCAGTTACAGCTACTATAAACAACGATGAATGTAGCAATGTTTTCTGTTCTCGCCTCATACTTTTCAGGATATTGCCCGAGATAGACCAAATAATAAAATGAACCTCTAGATTAGCACATCAAGAAAATTTTAAACAAAATAAATAACAATAAAAACAAAAATGTCAACGCATTAGTACAATATACCATATTTTTTTTTTGTTTCATTTTTGAAAAGCATTGTATAGAAAACATGGCATATGTACAGTTTTTTATAGCTATTATATTTTTATTAATTAAAATATAATTAAAATATAATCACAAATACTTAATTTAAATGTTAAACTTACTTTAACTAACGAGTTTTAAAATATCAGTCAAAAAATAAAATTTATGAAATTACTCAATTTCTAATAAAAGCTAAACGCTAAATTTTAAAATTTCAGAATTTTAAATCGAAATTCTAGGAAACTTTATCTTATTATTATTATTATTATTGTTGTTGTTTATTAATATTCTTAATTATAAACGGAAACCTAATTAGAATGTAATTATAAAAGTGCGATAATTAAGTTTTCAGCTGCATATAACGTTTGTAGTTACAGGTTAATTGTATCCGGATTCAGTTACAGCATTAAATTGGTTAGCTCGAAATTAAATTGGCCCCAAACTATTTGCAATAATGTTTACCGTCGTTACGGTTATTTTTGCGGGATGAATTTTCACAGGATATAATTATATGTTCCATGGATTAAACGAAAATTATATTGGTTCGTGATCAATAAACATTAATGATATTTAATTTAAACCAATATTTAATTCATTACGTGTTTATTTATTTACAATTTAATCGTAATTTGCGAACGTTCCATCGAAACGCGTAACGCAAATATTTTTTTTTATGCTATCATGAACAATTTAAAATAGAAATAGAAAAAACTAAATACGGTTTGTGATGCAACAAAAAATTAATACAACAAGAGTATTGCAATTTTTGCCGATTTTCCGAATGGAATGAAAATTTTTAACGAAACAGAAAATTATAGAAGTGAACGTAGGAAAACACTTACGACAGGAACGACAGAACGAATTAAACGTTGTGTGTGTTTACACGTTAAACATTTGCAAATAATCGGACAGTTAAAATTTGTTTACACACTTATTTAACAAAATCTCATCGAAAATGGACAACGTTAAATCGAAAACTTGGACTTTATTTGTCCAAGTCCTTCAATCCAACCCCTTGAAACTCTCTCGAGATCCGTACACTATTTATACACAATGTCAATCATTAAAATTGGAGCATTCGTATTCAATTTTTGGCAGAACTAACGAATTCGCCGTGACATTTATGTATGGCCTTGTGCGTTTATAACAAGAGTTTGTCCTGATCATAAAAAATAGATTGTTGCGTACAATTAGTAAAATTGTTTTGAATCTAATTAATTAAAAAAATACCCCAATGTACCTTTATGGTTTATGTCAAAACGATAATTTGAATACATTTATTTGGTTTAAATTGTAATTTCAGTCTGTTTCATTATACATATAAGAATTTGAATATTTTACGTCTGATGACATTCTCAAGGTTGCTATTGGCAAATTAAAAATTTTTATACTAATGCAATTTTTATACATGGCGATTAATTGCGAAACCGTTTACGTATTTAAATTTGCAAATTACGTGCAGTTAATAGATGAGGTTTTTTAATTGTTTTTTTAATTCCCTTTAGTTTGGCAATTTATTTTAGCATAATTTATAATTATTTCTACGGCAACAATTTGAATTAAGTTCATTAGTTTTATGCGTATTGATGGATTTTTCCCCTTTGCGATTTTGTTTTATTTTTTATAATAATTACGTTTTATTTAACGGTTTTTCTCTATTTGTATTTTATTGAGTGTTAGTTTACGTTTACACAATACATATGTAGAATTGTCACCTTTCTCATAAAGAAAAACGAACTTTTAGGAAGTTTTAATGAAATGCGTCCCATGGCGTCATATTAATTTAAACTGGAAATATACATTTATTCTTCCGTTTTATTACTAATTGACGCCATGTCTAATAAAAAAGAGATGCAGTATTAAAAACCTTTCCAAAACTGAATCTAACTGACACACACGATTCAGTAGTTTTTGAAACTAAAACCGAAAAATCGGTTTGTGTCGGTATTTGGAGTTATCTCGTTCGCCTCAGATTATAAACCAACCTTAAAACACGTGAGTGAATTTTGGAATCTAATAGAAAAGTTCAAGAATTACTTATAAAACGAATTGGCGCGAAGAGGCACATTTAAAAGTGTCTTTGGAGAATATTTATTAAAATTTAATGTAAAACTGTTATTGCTTGTTTAGAAGTCTGTTTTACAACATATTACGCTCCTCTTATAGTTTATATATTAAGTTATATTTAATTTTAAAGAAAAAAAACATACCTGCTGAGTAGCCGCTGCTGAATGCACCACAGACCAATCGTAAAAACAAACAGGTAAAAAGTTCAGATTTTTCACTTAATAATGAATAACATTCATTCAAATAAAGGAGTTGGATAATATAAAGTATCCAAAGTTCTGCTTTCACCATCTTCACTGCCAGAATATTACTGTTTTCATTTCATAGCGGATTTATAGTGCTGAAAATTTTTTTCTACTTGTACATTTCACTCCCTGGAAAAAGATATGTCAACAAAATATCTTGATGTAAAAAAGTAGGAGCGAATATAATTCCTCATAAAGACTACCGCCAACAGTGTCCAATAAAATTTATTTTATTCATTTCTGAGATGCTATCTTTTAAATTTAATACGTTATACATCAGAAACACATTGTTTCAAAATCAAACCACTTCACTAAGTATTCTCGTGCTCGATTGTAGACTTAAATTGATTCCTCTTCAAATTTTAATTTAATGCGCTTGTGAAATTTGCCAGTCCCAGATTTGTTTTGAAGTTGAAAAATAAATCTTCCTTCCGTCTCTTAACGACTACATAATTTTATAAACATCTTTGATAACCAGATTAAATTGCTCTAATATTTTAATTGAAGATGGAAAATAAATGATAGACCATTTGTCTTTATTGATTTTTTAATCACCGCTATATAACATATACACATTCAATTCTTATAAGACATTTGTAAAGAATAGTAAAAAGCCACCCTTGGAAAACTAGCCAGGCGGGTGAGAACCCGATGAATATGAGTTAATTTCGGTTTTTCCTAAAATTTAGATTAGTATTAATGTTCAGGTTATTTTTAAGGCCTGAAATTTAATTTTGGTTAGTTTTAAACTTTCTTTATATTAATTTTAGTTTCAAAATTTTTAACTTTGTTTAGATTAACTTCCAAAGATAGTAAATATTCATTTTGTCAAATCAAAATATTTATATGTATTTTTAGTTTTTATAGTATTATTATTGTTGTAAGATTATAAGATTATAAAAATTAAATAAATCATAGTTAAATTATAATTCTGAGAGATAGATTCCAAATATTTCTTAGTACATTTTTCATTTATCTATGTTATCTTGAGTTCTAATGTATTAAATTAAATATTTGTTAACTGACAATTCAAAAATTCCCATGTGTGTAATAATTCTAAAATTCGCATTGTCATTTGTTTAAAAAACATCAACAATTCCATTTACGTATTGACAATATTTAAAATATTCGAAACAATATTTTTTTTTATCTATTGTTTCAACGGACGTGCTTTAATATGCATGAAATATTTAAAATATGTGGTCATGTTTTTTATGTTACATTTTTTTGCCCCATTTTTATTTATTATTAACTATTTATTATTAACTATTTATTTTTTTATGTTTATAAAATTATTTGAATGTGATTAGTTTACATTAGTCGTATAATTATGATTATTTATTATATTTATATTGAAAACATAATTTTAAACATACCGTATCGTTTAATTAAACTGGTACTCTTAAACTTCAATATGACTGAACAGAAAGAAATCTTAACGTCAAAAGAAACAGTATTCTTTGATCCATGTTCTATATTCTCATTTGTACCGTTGGAGACATTAATATTAGGTACCGGAAAAAGTTAAAATAACAAAACTTTGTTTACTTTTTTTTCAACAAAATATTCACCACTGTTATCAATGCTTATTTGCCACCGTTCTACAAGCAATTTAATACTGCGGGAAAAAGATTCTGGGTTTGTGGATCATCCTCAAGTTTGATCTCATCAGAATTAAAGCGTTTATTATTAAAAACTGGACAATAAATAAAAGACACATGAAGAAATACGTAGATTGTGTGGTGGATGAGTTAGAACTCTAATGCATCACTTCTATTAAACAATCTCGAGTTATTGTGGTAATCCATTTTTGTCGCATGTAACAATATGATCAGTAAAAAGCTTATTTGCGTTACGTGCAGGAAGAAAATTGGCGACTGAAACATCTTTCCAATGGTTGATTCATCGCAGTTTGATGAAAATATATCTTATAGTTAGAAATCTTTTCAAATTTATTCAAGAAAAACATGAACCAAAAACATAAACAATATTATTATATTTAGATTATTTAAAATTCAAATGTATTTAGAACAACCTTTTTAGTAAAACTTTTGTTTCAAGCTATGAAATGCACTGCAAAATCAACAAGGGTTTAATAACAATAATTTATATGCAGCTAGTAATCGAGTAAAGTTTCACAAAGTCCCATAACGAATATTGTTTCTTTACTGCGTCCATTGCGATCATAAAGTTGTGGTGCGTCAAGATTTCGATCGTTTCCCATGACATATAATACAGGTGATATTATTACCGATAATTTATATTGGAATGGCCTGATAAAATTCCGGCTATGCGAAATAATTGTGATAAAATTATAGAGCCGGGACGTAATAGTCGCGTGACAAATGCCAACATTTCGGTCTAATATTGGTTTAATAACCCTTGTCAATGTCTTGCGGAGTGGGGCAGAATTCAGAAAACCCCGGACTGTTCCGGACCATCCGGATGTTATGGAATTAATGATCCTGTTAATCTACATAAACGGACAATTTTCATATTCTCTATCAACGAGCAAATACTCTCCAGTAAATTGACTTAATCACACATTATTTTTTCCTCTTGTAAAATCATCATCGGATTAGATTTGAATTTGCATTCAATTTAAGTGTGATTTTGGTGTGAAAAACCGACTAATTAACACACCTGAACTTATATTTAGAATGCACTAAATTAATCTTATCATGTCTAGTCTGCAGCTGGATAGACATGTTTTAAGTTTATCATAATAAAGTAATAATTATAGTTTAATAGAATTTTATCAAATCTACTTAATATAATTTAATTAATAAGTAACGAATTCTACCAATATACCCATTCAGATGAAAATAAAAATAAATTATAAATTTTACTGGAAATTTTATAAACTTAATTGCTTCATACAAAATTAAATAGGCAGAGTAATTTCCATTCATTTATCTTCATAAAGTATTTTTAAAATCGTAAAATTAGCGTAAATAATTTATTTATTAATTCTATTAGCAAACTCATTTTAAATTTAAGAAATCTAAATTTATAATTATGTTAATATTTAAAGAGTAAAGCAATATTTAAAATTAATTTATTAATTAGTTCATACGTATGTAAGTAGAATTACCATTTACTGCACGTCCGTATCTTACAATTTCTTAACACAAAAATATCTTTCTAAATTTTCACATTTCTATTAAATATGAAAAATTATATTGATAATTTAATAATTTTAAATAATAAATTATTTTTTACAATACAATTTAATATTGGAAATCTTTTATTAAGTTTAAATAATAATTATAATAAATTATTAAAAAAGTAAAAGTAAAAATAGAAATAGAATATATTTAAGTTATTTAACATAATATTTATGTACATAGTTCTTAAATTACGTTAAATTCTTGTATTTTCGTCAATTTTTTAAAACTGTGATTTAGTAATTTCTTTAAAAAAAATCACATTTCTATTAAATATGTGAAATTATTTTACACAAGATTAATATTAAATAAATTCATTGGAATTTGTGTTGAATTAAATTAAATTAAAAGTTATAATAAATTATTAAAATATGTATTTACCAAAATTAATTAAAATATAATCTTTCTAAATGATATATAACAGGGGTGGCCAAGCACCTTGATAGTTCGAGCCATTTTTCAAAATTTGAAATGTTTCGCGAGCCGCAATTAAATACGTATTTAAAAGGTATGCAAAAAAGGTTTTAAAAAAATTTGTTTAAAGAAATTGTATTTATTGAAAACATAAATAAAAGTACAAAATATGTGTATTGAATTTAAATATTAAAAATTAAAGACATTTATTTTACTTCTCTTGATACTTCTGGAATGAAAAGAGAACTCGGGTACATTTATCGAGGGCCACAGATAATCCTTCAAAGAGCCGCAGGTTGGCCATCCCTGATATATAACATTAGTAAAGATTGTTTAAAATTGTTACAAAATATCATTAAATTTACAAGAAATGTTTGAAATAAATTATTTCATAGAATTAACATGCAATTATAATTATTTAATAGAAATAGTATTTCCTTTAATTAAAAATTAAATATTTTTAAAATTATTTAATTTAATATTTATGTATATAATCCTTAAATGATGTTAAATTCTTGTATTCTCATCAATTTATTATAATCTGTGATTTAGTAATTTGTAAAAAAAAATATAGTCGTATTAAATATGTGTGAAAACTTATATTGATAATTTAGGTATTTAAGCAGTAAATTATTTTATGCAGTCAATTAAGACAATTAAATATTAAAAAATAGGTGTTAAATATATATTGTTGAATTAAATTTAAAAAATAATAATAGTAATACATTTCTAAAATAGAAGTATGTAATTAAGAAAAAAGAATAAAAAGAAGAAAAAACGTCTGAAGTAAATTATTACAATCATTTAATGGAAAATAAAGTAATGTTTGTTTCCTTCAACTAAAAATTAAATATGACAATCATAATGTAATAATTTGTATGTAGTTTTTTTAATTTAAATTTAATTGAATGTTATCTGTGAAAAACTCATATTTCTGCCAATATTTTTAAAACATTAAAGTCAAGGTAAAACTTTCACGGTTGTTGAATATCTAATAAAGCCAATTAATATTCAATTATTATATCCTAATTATTACTCATTTCCTTGTTACTGTAAAATAACAAGAAAATATCTATAATTATTAAATTTAAATATTACCATACAATAATAAATCTTTTTAAATTGCAAATTGTTTTGTATTTTCCTATGAATAAACAAAATTTAGAATTTTCCAGATCTATTTGACTTTTTATTTTAAACAAATATATTAATTTAGTATTATGTTAATATATGTTAATTTTGCTCAAATAAAACAGTTATGAGGGCAAACGAAAATATAAATAATAATTTACTACTTATAAACATTGGCGCTTTTCGTTTGACTTTAAAATTTATAAACCACTTAACAATACCACAAAAATTGGCGAACCATTTACATTTATTAACGAGATTTTATTAAACTATTTATGTGGAAAATTTTTTTCGCATCCGTCAAATATGTTTGCAAACTGTATGAAAATATATTTACGCAACTATTTATTTTTAGATTGTGAAAAATATACGACAAACAAAAAAAAATATTCCGATTTGCTTGTTTATTCGGGTATTTTTGCGTGAAAAAAAAAACTCGTTTGTCGATCAAAAACGTGCACACATGAAATTTGAATGGAACAATTTTTAATTAAAAATCATTAACGGCGAGTCGCATCTGTCAGATGAAAATAAACCTTTGTTTTATTTGGGCCACATAAAATAAAAACTACACTTGTCATCCTTTTCAATTTTGTTTTAAGGTTTGTTTCGATCGATTTCGCAATTTTTTGTCTTGGTTGTTTAATGAAAAGAAAGACATTAAAATCATTTGCATACCTTCCATTTGTACTGACGTAAGTACAGCGCGAAAATTCTTTTCTTAATTAATCTTGACGCAGTTTGTAAGTACACGTCTCTTTCCAAACTAATTCAAAACGTCTGCGTTTTTTTCCACGAAACACGTCAAAAATTTGATTGCATTTTTTCAGAGCCTTAATTGATATCGTACTAAAATACATTACGATTAATCAATACATGGTATGTAAGTATGCGTTTTTTTCTGTGGTCGGTAAACAAGTTCGTATGTATGTAAATTTGGGAACGTTGTTTACTACGTGTTTCTTTTTTGGGGCGCTTGCGAAATTTATATGTCGATCTAAGGCGCGATTAAACAACCTCTTTCGTTCGTCTTAATTGATCAAACGAATTACATATTTTGTAGGTATCGGGAAAATTAAACACATAATAACAAATAGTGATTAAAGCAACAATTCGGATCTATCTAATCGTTGCACATACAATGGAAATTGTCTTAAGTAATGGTTCATTGTTTGAAATGAAAAAATTGCATAATATCGTAACATATGAGATTAATTAATATTAAATTGTATAATCTAAGAGATTTCCCTGAAATGATTTCAATAAGAAACTATTTAATATTGCATAAATAGCTTTCTACATGATTAGTGCGCTAAATTAAATTTTAAATATTCATGGTTGCCATATATTTTTAAAATTATAGTGAGTTTTACAAGCAAAGGGTTATATCAATAAGTAAAATCATTTTATTACTTTTAATAATATAAACAAGTGTATAAATCACGTCAGATTTGTTCGCAGGATTTAAGATAAGTTTTAATATAATAAATAAATTCATTATGATCTGGCATTATTTTGTAAACTGGTTTCAGGGTTTGCTTTGCCTAATGAATTTTACAAAATTGTTATAAAACCAGTTCTGATGTTTTTTATTGTATCTAAACATTTTCAAACAATCAAATTAATTATATATTTTTGTGATTTTTGACGAAATACTGAGTGTAAGTTTTTAACATCAAATCTGTAATTTGTGTTTTGATGTAATTTTCAATAAAATTTTATATCTATAAGATTAGTAAAAATATTTAATTTAATAAAATTAGCATAAGTTAAAAACTGTGTATGAAAAATAAACAAATTTCACTGCAGTTAATTTGTTTATATAAAAAATAATTAATTTAATTTTATTAAATTACTCATGTAATATTACATAGAAAAAAAATATTAAGTATTTAATTTGGATTTACATTTTTTGTTATAATTACCGTGTACATTACCATAGTAAGTACTTACTATATATACTATTATAAAAATGATTTAGACAAAAATGCCATTTATGATTTTCAAATTCCAACAAAAATTCCAACTCTCATATTTTATAAAAATTGGTTCTATAATTAGAAAATTGTCCTCTCGGTATAATAAACGTTTTAGATAAAATTATATAATTATAGAAAACATATTAATATTAATTTAGTTGAAATTTAATGTAAAAGTAAGAAAAAGTAAATTTAATTATTGTCATATACTACATTAATGATTATTAATTTTAAAATATTTATACATCACATATATGTTACCATATATACAGGGTGATTTGTTTAAAATCTTAACTACTGAGTATTCTAGGAAAAAATGCCCATTATCAAAATTTGAGAATTTCATGTAGGAATTACACTAATGTCTAAGTTAATACCCCTCACCCTCCCCTCCGAATCTGTAGTTCCAATTTAAAATTTCAGTTACTCCCTACCCCACCCAATTTTAGCACACAAAATATAGGTGTATATTTTTTTTGTAGAATATTTAATACTCGAGATATTTAACAGTTTGTGATTAAAAAACACTCTTTATTATTATATTTAGTTAATTAGTTTAGTAAGATTTTTCTGAACTAATCATGTAATAAAATAATAATAATGTAATTCAATTAAGGTATTCAAAATATACAACTAATATTTAAAAGATGAAATTTATGTATATTTTTAACTATTGTGAATGTATTATTTTTTGATAAATGGAAATAATAAACAATTTTTTGGATTTTGTTAAAATTGAAAAATTTAGAAATTTTGTAGGGGAAACTTACAAAATGTTTAAATAAATAAATAAAAGCCCACAAAATTTAAATATTATTTTTCAATTATTATTATGATTGCATTATATTTTGAACGTTCATTTCATTATTACTGGAATTAATAAATATATTTTTGGAATTTCATAAAAATTGGAAAATAAATTAAATTACTTATTTTATTGTATTAAAATTAATTTTATTATTATATTTAGAAACATCATAAAATAAGCAATAATAATAAAGATAAAATAATAAATTAAATTTAAAATTATGGAAATTTTTCCTACATTTTTATAGGCACTAAACTAACATAAAATTGAGTACTAAATACGATATTAAACACAATTTAACGATTTAACGACTAACAAAAATATGTTTATGAAAATTTGTAAAATATTCATGTTTTCCGAATAGATAATATCGAAAAACACAACAGTTAAATAACAAATTTTAATATGTACGTACTGCAAATGTATCAATACATTTCATCTGCTTTGGAAAGTTTGTGGAGTTGATAAAATTGATATTATGATTATTGGAATTTTTTAATATATTTGGGTTATTCCAACTGGCTTTAGAAACAATTTCAAAACATCATCTATGTGGAGGTATTGGTTTTTATTTCTGATATTTAAAAATGATGAATGATGTCAAATAATTAAGAAATATAAATATTAAAACAAATAGTTAAGCGATGGTCTATTTAAAGTTTATCTATTTGTGCCGAACATAAAGTGTTGTACAAAAATTTGGTACCTAAACAGAGAGTCGTTTCTTGAAATCTCTGAAAAGTGGTCTATCGCACCAAAACGATAAACAAGAACCGTAAATATAAATCTTATTCATCGTTAACTCATGAACGAGAAATTTCCCGTAACTAATTTACATCATTAGCACGTTACTCACACACCGAAAACCGAAACGTTGCACCACGTGGTTCCACAAGGAGTCGTACGATGGCCCCCTCTATTCACCAATTTTTTTTCTGACCTATCGCTATTATACAATGCGAGTGGCGTGATTATTTTAAAGCAGACAATTGTGTCCATTTTCCGCACGACGTCTACGCCCCTCCTTGTCCCACACCCTGGTTGAAAAAAGAGAGACGCACCGCCGACGTGTCGCAGGAATAAAACAACGTACGTAACGTGGAACCACGTTACAATTTGCGATCGCAGACGCGCCGTTCCGACGAGCGAGTTTTCAGTCTCTCCTGAAACGTGTGGAGGTGCTGTTGTCCCGACTGCCGTGGCCCGATACACGTGACTCGCGTTCTATACCAAGACGCGTTTTGGAGTGATTCACACAATAATAACAACAAATTTATCGCTAAAGAAATACATATATTTTTTTCATCGCGGTACCCGATCCTGTGGTTTACTATGTACAAAGTGGTATTGCAGTTGAAGAGCAGTTTTGCCTTGTTTTCAGCGCTTTTTATAACATGTAAGTAGTGTCATTCTTTCGGTTTTTTTTTTTTTAAATTTATTTGCAAACTGGTTTGTGATTTATTATTTATTTATGAAGCGCGAATTTCGAAACGATTTCGGTTCGGGCCCATTTTTTAACGAACCGAATTGGATGTTGTGTATTTGTTTGTTGACAGTTGTTGCGGGAAATGCAGTTGAAAAATATAGGCGAACAAATGCCGGCTTTCTAAAACAATTTTAATTTGAATAATTGCTGAATTCATTAATTTTAAATTCGTATCGGCTTTTATAAAATATAATGTACGGAGTTTCGAAGTGTTTGTGTTTAATAATAAATGTAAACTTGCTTATGTAGATATTTTGATAACTTGGCGAAAAAATGACGAGCAAAGCAAACATAAGATAAGATAAATTTGCGGAATAGATAAAAAATACCTTTTTTGATTTTTCTTACAATTAACTTTCACAAATTTATATATTTATTATTAAATAGTTGAGAGGTCGATAATTATTGCCGGTTATAACTGACTTTCTATTTTAGAACCAATAAAGATGAGAGACTCGCAATAAATCAATTAAACGACAAATGCATTTCCAATAATTCCATTAATTGAAAAATATTATTTTTGACTATTTTGTTTTTCCAATTAAATTACTGTCGGAAAATTGTAAAATTTTCTCTTAAAAAAATATTTATATACTTAAATTTTATTAAATTACAAATTTTTTTGTATTTATATTTTTATTTTAAAAATATTTTTTTGACTAAAATTAAAGAGTTTGTTAATTAGTTTGAAATAAACTTGCCTTAAGAAAGTTAAAAATGTACGATTTATTTATTTATTTTTTTTTTTGATATATTTTCTTCGATAAAAAATAGTAATTTGAATTTTATTAAAATTAACTTAGTAACGTATTATTTTGTAAAACATTTATTTATTTTTAATTATAAGTAAAATAATTAAAATATTTTTACTTATTTATTTTTTACATTCAAATTAATATTATTACTCACTTGCTTTAAATTATAATTAAAGAGAATTATTTTAATAAAATTATTTAAAAAATATTTACCTCATTATGTTATTATTTAATAAAATTATTTTTTAATGTTATGAACAATTTTTGTAAAATTATACATTAAAAATATTTGTCAATTTTGTAAAATTCACGTATGTAATGTTTAACGTAATTTTAAATTCACAACACATTTTTTTTTTTTAATTAAGATATATAATATTTTTGATTATTTATTGTTTTAATATTTATAAAACAAATTGTTATTATTGTTTATTAAATCATTGATATGTTATCATAGACTAATACTAAAACATGGTAGACTATGGTACATGCTCGAAAAAAATAGTTTAATTTGAGTGTATTTTTTTAAATTACTCATATATGCGTCCATTTTGTAAATTTTCATATATTTATTGTTTTAGTAAATCCCTTCATTTTTGTGGGTTTAAAAGCCGAATATTTGTTAGCATTTTAAAATGCATTTTTTGTATTCTACAGTACAAAAAAAAAAAAAACAAAATTTGTGTTTAAATGACCAATTTATGCATGAAAATGTTCACATAATCACTAATGCTCTCACAAAAAATCATATTGAAAAATTAGGCGGAAATTGCATTGTATCAGTTTCGATATTAAAAATGCGGGATGCTGTAACCAATTTAATAATCTATTTCCTGTACACATTAAAACATTTTTCTATATTGTCTATCTAATTTTATTGTAAGAATATTGTTTGACCTACTGGGTATATAACGTTTAGTTATTTAATTGACAATTATTTCCGTGTACAGATATGTAATTGAATTTGTCTTATAACATAATTGACATTTGATATTTAACTGAAATAAATTACATTGTGCATTTCCTAGCGATAAATTCCACAATTGTGTTTCTCCTGTAAATTCCTCGAGAATATTCATAATTCCCTAACATTTTATTGTTATAACGTTCATTTAAACGGATCCACATTTATTAAATACACAATTTTAATTCTACAACCGGTAACACGTTTTGCTCAACAATAGAACCTATTCCGTCTATTAAATTAACATAATTTTTCCCTTGCAATCTTTCATTTTCGTTTTGCTCCGTCGGATCCTGCACATGGCCAGCTTTCATAAAAGACATTTAACTTTGCGGGATTTAAAAACTTTTAATGATAGGAAACCCCCAAAAACGTTCCCCACGGGTCCGATTTAATATTGACACTGTCGATTCGCCTTTAAAATTGCAATTATGCGAACTTCTTTTTTTAATCCTCAACTTTCCCGGGAGCCTTGGAATTATGAAAACAATATTATATGTATTTATATCGTTTCTAAGACTTCAAATATCGATTGTTAAATTCAATTTGGCTGAAATTAATACCTTAAAACTGTTAGTTACGTATATAATATTCAGGATAGAGAAAAATGCCAACTATCAAATTGATGATGAAAGAACTTTCGTAATCCGTTTTGTAAACAAGCTTCCGGTAGAATTTTAAATCTAATACCTTCAATGCACATCCCATCGCCGCTCTGATATGTTAATTCGCATGAATTAGAACAGGAACGATTTCAGAAGGATAACGAGCATGAATATTTTATCGCGGTGTTTACGTGTCGGCGTTGAACAGGAACGGCAACACATGTGCTCTTTTGTTGCTAATTAATACACACCATTATTACTGTCGACGACAGTTCAGTGTTGGTCACCAAGAACTCTTTATGAGGATCAAAAACTTGCATGAATATTTATGTTTAACGAATAGGATGGGAAAAGAAGGAATTAAAAATTGGGAGAAGTTCTTGTAAAATTTCAACAGGAAAGTTTAACGTTTAACGCATTTTTAAAAGAGTTGAAAGGTATTTTATGAAAATAATCTATAAACGAACTACAATAAATCAAAGTTTTAATAACTCGAATCAAATTGGTTGGCAGCAGCATCAAGAGCTTGAAAACTCAAATGTGTTGATTATTTGTATTAAATATTTGACACAATATTTGATAAGCCAATTTTTTGGAGGGAATCCTTAATTCCGTTCCTTAGATTTTATTCTTTGAAAAACAGCCAAAAATTAACATTACAAAATTCATCAATTGTGGCCATAATAGACACTTAAATGACTAATGCAAAAAAGCTATATAATATTTTTTCCGACACTTATTCGATTAACAGTTATTGAGATATGGCCCATGACGTCCCCTATTTAGCGACCCAATTCATATTCATTCTGTGGTTTATTTGACAACATGAAGACTTGATAAGTTGAATTTTCTGTGTGGCAAGTTACGGTTCAAGATATCGAAGTTTAATGAGAAATATACGACATGTAAAATGTTTTGATTAATACACAACTTATTGATTGGATCCCCAGTTCCCTTATGATTATAAAAAAATCGTGATGTTCACAAACATAATACGAAAGTTGTATGTGAATTTTTCCTCAAATCGAATAAATATTAATCATTGATTGCGTTTTTTTCAGATAGAATATTATTTAGAACGCATATAAGAAGTTTAAATATTCATAAGTTGTTGTTTGTTGCTTCGCAATCGATATTTAAAGGCTTGTTGTTTTTTTAAGTAATAACAGTAATTACAAGTTTTGTAGGAGTAGCAAAATGGCTTTGTAAAACCAGTTTGCGTACCGAACAGAATAGCACTAATCAAACGAATTAATTTACGCAGTTTATGTTCAAATGTAAAAAGTGGCCACGTCAATGAAAAGTTTAAGCTCATTAATAATGTATATGAATGTTAAATTACCGGGCATTGTTTTAATGCACATTTCGAATTGTAATGTTTACTTAAAACTTAATGTACAAGTTATGTAAAATTGGTCGAATCGTGACGCTGCAATATTCACCAACAGCATCAACAAAACGGTTTTCCAGCTCATTATACATTTATTACGATTATTATTATTATTGTCGACCAGAGATTTATGCCGTTTTTATGTGGCATTAATCAAATATATGCGACTTTCCCCCTTGTGAGATCTGGCACGTTATACCGCCAAATATATCTATCCCCGACTCCACAATTTATGGGCCCGAGAATTTTAATAATTTAAATCCCGACTTCATTTCATCGAAAATTGTATCCGATGGTAACTTCGAAAAAGCTTAAAATAACCGAGGTGAACTGTTGCAGCATCTGCAACGCCTTTAAGAAGATGTTTTCGAATATTTTTATTTATACGACGACTTCCGAGTTTGTAAACAAAATTTGCAGAGGTGTGTCCTGACGTAAATTCGCTAAAATTAAACGTTATGAGACGCAATAAACCAAAACAACCACTTCGTTCTAATTTTTCGCGAGCCGAAGTCCAAAATTTCGTGTAATTTTAGTGTTTTACTTGGATTTGCGCATTGGCTCACCTTGGTTTCCAATCAGATAATAAAACTGTAACGTAATAGTATTGTGTAATTTTTGAGATAAGATAACCGGTAATTTTAATAAGTACGTACGTACTTTTAAACTGTGCGTAAAGATAGGGATAATTTCGTTTGTTGCATTTTTCGTATTATCATGGTGCGTAGGTATGGATTCATTAATGAGATGTCAAGGATGCTTGGTTTTTTATTTTAATGAGTCATTTGTTGTTAGAGACATGCTAAGGTTTCTGAACCTATTATAACGAACAGGATATTTATCTTCGCATTAAATAATACTTCGTGCAACTACAAACCTTCAATCGTTTCGTATTTAATACCTTAACATATTCTCTATCATTCTATAATTTTACCATCGCAAAATTTGATGGCAACGCGCAAAATTCTCATGGGTGTCGACCCAATTGTATTCAAAGGTACCGAATCTATTTTCGCATACTCTAACGGATGTCAAGGCCGCACTTTCCACTCCGCTAATTGCTCAAACATTTTCGTGTATTTATTTTTAATGAATGTCAAGTGGCGTCAATTGCTCCGAAATACGTTCACATGCAATACACCCAATCGCACGTACGAGCGGCCACAAAAATGTTCACCATCGAATCGTTTTCTAGAATCGTACTCAATGGATACGGGGAAGAGATCTGCAAGAGTTGCATTGTCGCTTTCCGTCTTTAATGGCACTAGTTCGGACGTGAGTTATTGTTGTACAGGTGTGGAGGTAAATATAGAAAGGTACGATGCTTCGATAGTTCCACTTTGCCAGGTATTCTTGGCTATTTATAAAACAGTAATGATACTGTTTTACCTCACCAATAGGTAGAGGAATCGCATGATAATAGAACAAATTTTTAATCATAGAGTTATTCGAAGCAAACGGTGAAAGAATGAAAAAAATGCGGGTACCATTCGGTGGTATTTTGTGTACCGCTGGTTTGCACCGAGCAGGTAGTTGGTAAAGGTGATGGCCTTGCGGCAAGTGACGTATGTGCAACTGTCGAGCCCACAAATACTCGCAGCCCATTGGCCGAAAACCGATCGTACGATTCCTAAACCGCGGTGGAGGGGACGTGCGACTTAGGTAACGTGGAAAACAATTGATGCATCTGGTGACCCAGCAACCGTGCAATCTTATCATGATGATGGGTTGGGGTGACGTTTTTCTTTTGCTTTTTTTTCGTTTTGCGAGGGGTTACAGTTGATGGGGTGGAGTTGTTCTGTAGCTTTGCGAAAAACATAGGCGGGGGTATTTTTTAATTAACAACAATTTTGGGTACACCACTTTAAGGGTTGTATAAAATTTATTGAAGTCATACTGTTGGATTACATAAAAAAAAAATTATAGAGGAAATTTAAAGAAATACCTGAACCATTATCCCGATATTACTAATGTTCGCATTCCTAAAAAGTGGTACTTCAACTTTTGTGGTGATTCAAAATAAAATTAAAAAAAAAAACAGCATGTTATTTTCCGTAGTCCTTAAACTTCATCTATTATTTTAATACATAACTTAAAAGCATAAAATTCCGAAGTGGTACCTCAAGCTTCTTTAACCAAATGGTGGTACCGTTCAAATATAAAGCAACATTTTGGAAATCCGTAACCGACTTACAAAAGTCTTGAAACATCTCTTCTCCGTTCCACTTTTCCTCTTGTTGGTTTACTGAATTAGCTCCAGTTAGTACTGTTGATTAACTAAACAATTAAACCTTTTATCTACGCTACTGAAACCAGGCATTCACGCCGGTTAATACACTTTCGGTCTCGCAATCAACTTCCTTCACGTCACCAGTTTCCATCTTCGTTTAACCTACATTCCACAACGTTCGTTTCATTTCTCTTGTAGGATGTGACCTATATGAATTTTTATGCGGATAGTATGAAAGTACTGGTGGCAATCTAAAAATAGAACCATGAATGAGCCGACGTTGGATTTTTACGTCGGTGCGAGTGAAATAGTTGCTTTCCTCCATAACCACTAATTTCAAGGCGATTGTAACTCGACGCCACGCCAACCTTTATCATTGGATCGATCGAGTACTACGGTACCATTGCAAGGAATAAATTGATGTGTATTGTTGTTTGTTGTACGGTTCTTGAAATTGTGTGTTTTGTTAATGGATATTTGTTGTTTTCTTATAAATTTAATTGTCAGTTTTGTTGGTACCATTATTATGTCATTTGTTGGTGGTGCCACATTCTTCGGTCCAATAAGAGTGTCTGTTTACGAAAATAAATTTGTTTAGTGACAGATGCTCGCAGGACAAAATCTTGACAAACAGTCTATTTAAAGTTGTCATTTCGCGTTGTTTCGATTTAATCCTGGGCGGTAAATTTAGACGTGGCTCAAAATTAGAATTTCGCCGGTCGTGTCTCGCAGTGGCTTTGCGTCGCGTCGTCATCACCGGCCGTTTCTATTTTTCCACCCCAGATTATCTGGCGGAGCAACGTCGAGATGTGTCAAGGGGCTTTAAACACTTTTATTATTTAGCTTGATAAGGGTAAATAAATTCGTTGTTTCTTTCGGAAGTCGTCAACTTCGAGATTTATTTCGTGTGTAATTGTATTTTGAATAAGCGCAAAGAGACAGTTATGAATGGGACAAAGCCGGCGGCTTTTGAATTTATGGAAGCGCCGTATTCGGAAGTCGATGGTCGTTTGTTCTTATAGTGAACGGATTTGTTATATATACATGTACATTTTATATAGTTACGTTTTGAATCCGTTGCGGAAACTATTTTTAAAGTTATTCGGGCTGTGAGAGCGAAACAATTTGAATTAACTGAACTTTACGTCAAGTAAATACGATTTAATAAAATCCTAAAACTGGGAACATAAAGATCAAACATAAGACAATATGAACCGTTTTAGTATCTCGGAAGTTTAAAACAAATTAATTAAAACGAAACAAAAGAGATTCATTGAAGTGGGGGCCAATTAAGTCATGAATATATATGCGGTTTTTGGAAGCTGCGCGGCAGTGAAGTTTGGGTTCGCGGGGGCGGGGATTCCCCGCAAAGATTTTAATTAATTCAGTGGCTGTTGTTAAGATACGTCGAGCGGGGCGGCCGGGGGGGCGCGTGTGTGTTTTTAGTCGTCGCCCCGTGACACGGATACACAGCGTATGTCATAAACGTGGAGATGTTCATCCCCCCGAAATTAGTGGGACTCGAGTATAATTGACAAGATGAATATAATTGAAGACAACAAACTTTATCCCCGGTCCCGGATACTTCTGCTCGCATCCTTAAAGCCCGTCGCAAATTATGCGGAACAAGGGTTATGCCGTCGCTGTGTTTATCTATTTTGTTACACATCGTACGGATCCTTCAAGAATTAATTTCGTGTTTTGCTAATGAATTGTTCGGTTAAGTGTTTTTCATCTGGTATATTGTACTGGAAGTGTAAACAATATGCCAAGTTATTCAGACAATGTGATAATCTTATAATATATATATTTTTTTAATTTAATTAAACCATTAGATATTTAATCTATAAAATTTATAGATATTCATTTTATAAAATTATATAATTCAAATAATTGTGTTAAATTTAAATAATAATGTATGTTAAAATAAAAATAAAATATGTATTTATTTTAATAGTCAAAATTTACAAAATTTCTTAAAATTATTAAAATTTATTAAAAACTACAATGTTTAGTTTATCTATTCAATTTTTAAAAATTACAACTTTTCCAATTTTTTATAAAATTATATAATTAAAATAATTGTATTAAATTATAATAATATAAGTTAAAATTAAAAAAAATACATACTCAAAATTGATTAGATTTCTTAAAAATATTTAAATTTTATCAAAAACTACAATTTTTAGATTTTCTATTCAATTTTTAAAAATTTCTTTAAATAATTATTAGTCACCTTTATTATATTTTTATAAAATTATATAATTAAAATAATTATACTAAATTATAATAATAATATAAGTTAAAATTAAAAAAAAATACATATTTATTTTAATACCCAAAATTTATTAAATTTCTTAAAAATTATTAAAAATACAAAATTTTTATTGCATTAAAGTTTTTTACGTTTATTTTTTGTTGTTAATATGATTCTATTCTTGGAAGTGTGTTTAAATTTTTATAATTTAGATATTTATTAAATCAACTGTAATTTTTATTTATTTAATTATTAAAGCATTGAGAATAATTTTGTAATAGATGTATAAACATCTTAATGTTTTAAATGTGATGTTTATCAAACAAAAAAATGTAATATCAATTTGTTTATACATAAAATTAAAAATAAAAAACTACGTGGCTATAATACAAATAAGAGTAATGCTTTCGTTTTGTTTTATTGATGTAATTTAATTATTTACCAAATTCTATAAATAACTTTTATTATATAAAATGTATTTGACAGACTAATGAAACATCACGTGTTGTTAAATTTCTGATTTATATTTGTATCAATATTTTCTTTTACTTATGTTGTACGCTGTAAAATTTTATTGTATGTCTATGTAATATGTCTATTAATTTTTATAAATACGTTTTCTGCATAATATTTATTATTATTATTATTATTATTATTATTATTATTATTATTATTATTATTATTATTATTATTATTATTATTATTATTATTATTATTATTATTATTATTATTATTATTATTATTATTATTATTATTATTATTATTATTATTATTATTATTATTATTATTATTATTATTATTATTATTATTATTATTATTAGTATTATTCATATACATATGTATTTTTAATTAAAATGGGTTTTTGTTTGCGCAGTTTAAAACTTGTAATTCTTTAATGCCTTAACTATTGTACCTACTTACTTAATATTTTTTAATATTTCAATTATTAATTGGTTTTCCTAATTTAATAATAAATTACTTTAATTTTTTATTTTTAGTAATCAATTATTGACTTTCCCAAAATTGCTAGATTTTGTCGCAAACCTTATAAGAAAAATCGTAACTAATTGTGGTAGATTTTTATCAGTAAATAGATTTGCCATAATTCGAATTATAGGGGTGGTATAAATGGCTGAAATTTGTTCTGTGATTTGTGGCACATAAAACGATTTACAACCCCTGCAGGTGAACAGAGACAAAACACCCGGTCGGTTTTGCATTAGCGTCGAATTTTACTGGCAGTGCTTCTATTATTTACGCCATTAAAATAGTTTTGTCTGAGTGAATATAATTTTATATCACATAATTCAGTCGTATTAACCCTTGGCGAATTGGCCAATAGGGAATATGAAACATACATATATTAATAGGAAATTAAACTATTATCCTTTGTACTATCTGCACGGGGTGGATGTTTTATGCCTTTCATTTCGGACCGGTTAATGCCGAATCCGTGACCTACTCCAACACACATACAAAGTTGGCTTTTACATTTTAACAAAAGTCCATATCAGACCGAAACTTTGATTGTACAACAATTGGCCCGTACTCCGCTTACCGCGTTCCTCGCCCGCCAGATAGCAAAATTGATAAAACTATAAAAGTTCCCCCTTCACAGTTTGCGGTGTAAACTTTATGTTTTATTAACTCAAGCTGTTCTGCATTCATTCGCGCGATTCGCACCCATCTCGATCTGAATACAAAGAAGCTCGGACCGTTGTCGGCGTTTTAATTATTTCGAATGTTTTCCGCTTTTTACATCCCCCGGGCTTGGTTCGGAAGGCGGCGACAGCCGGCGTTTTACACACAGAATTATCCCACTAATGCCGGGGATAATTACGGTGTCAAAAAATTACATTTCTACTTCCCCTTGTTAAACCACCAAAAATAAACCAACTAGTAATCTTAACAACAATCCCTCTAAATGTGTCGTTTGTTTTGGGAAAATAATTGAATTTGTTTCTATATTTAGTTATTGACTAAAGTCGTGCTTTGAACGTCACGATATTAAATTGGCACTGCGTATAATTTACAGTGCGGGTATTAATAAACGAAATTGGCCGTAAACAATTAAGAATGTCAGCTGCAACCGCTAAACAAATAAAATTGTTTACACTGCTTTTGATCCAATTTAATACTTCAATACGTGCTGTAAATATCAAAGCTCGTGTTTTTTTTTTCATCGGGACATTCCAGAACGTTTTTCCAACGAACAAAAATTTATTTCAATGTCGAAATATGATTGTTCACGAAATGAAGAATCTCTTTTTATTTCTATGTTTGCCAATAAAACAATACGGGTTTCTGTATTAATTATTTTTATAATCATACAAAACACTTTTAAATAAAAAAATCAAAGAAATTAATTCTTAAAATATCTCACATACAAAAGATAAATAATATATATATATATATACATATAAAAATATATTTCCTCAACATCATTCACAAGTCTATTAAATAAAAAATAATATATTATTTAATAAATAAATATTTATACATTTTTTATTAAAAAAATTTTGAAAAAAAATACAATTTCCAACATTTTTATAATGTGTAATATGGAAAATAATTCTTATTTTCTGTGTAAATATTGAAGTGTCTCTAATATGGTGGTTGTAAAAGACAATAATTGTAAAAAGCTTTAACGGATTTGGTTGGCAGTGGTGATGGAAAATGATTGGAATCGCCCGGGATTTCTCGTCCAATTCGGCCCTATAACGGCCGGTTATAAAATCAAATCCGACGCCGATTCCAGTAATAGTTGTCGGTATGAGACGCGGGGTCGCGTGTAGTGGCGGTAAATCAAACATCGAGAACCCGCAGCCCCCATAAATCGCGTACGGCGTAAGAGCTGGCGGTTTCGGCCACTTGTTTTTGTTTTTAAACAAAAGTGGAAAGCATTGTAGTTCGCCTGATGAAAATCGTTAAAATTATTTTTAAAGGGGGCACGGGGTGGGGTGGAAAAATATATCCGCGCGGCGGTTTGCTTATTTATATTTATTACCCTTTGTGCACCGGGTCCAAACCCGCGAATTCCACCGGGATGCAATCATTTTTGTTTTATTGCCCGGCCGGTTTCCTCCTCGCAATCGGTGCAACGATTTTACGCCGGCTTTTTTTTAACACTTACACCCTCGTTAATGGTGTTTTAAGTAATTTTTATCATGGGGAAAAGGAATTGGTTTAAGCACCGTAAAAAGAGAAAATTTTAAAACGCGAAATCGAATTTTTTGTCTCGGTTAACATTAAGATTTTAATTTGATTACTATCGTCTTAAACAAATTACACGGGTTTAAGAATTTGAAGGAACTTTTGAAATATAGATTTCTTCTCGAGTGCTTTAAACACGAGATACGTATTATTTATCATATTTATTTTTTTGCCAATTGGGCCATTCACTTACAAAATGGTTAAATTAAGTATTTCATATTATTATTTTACTTAAACCAGCGTCCAAAATTAACGGTAAACCCAACGTATCTTATCATTTTAATGATATTTTTCAAAAACAAATAATTCCATTATTCCAATTTTTACATTTTCAGTCGATAATTTATTCAATTATAAAGAAAGAAAATTTAAACTGCGTAAACAAATTAAAAAAGGCCAATTGAAATTCGCTGCAATTTTAATTGTATGGTTTTATGGTACCTGCTGTATCTGCTTCCTGAAAAATAAATTTCCGATATTACCAAACAGCTCAATTAAAGGGGATATTTTTATAATGGTCTTCAAATGTCGCAGTATAACATAACAGAAATGTATTTAATGAAACAATACAAAAAGAGATTCCAGCAAAAGTACAACAATTTCCAGGTTCAAATAAGGCAATTGAGATTCATCTTCTCTTCACTCACTTAGACGGTTAAACCGATAATCAAGGTGAAAAGTTTCATCACACATGATTAAAATATAAAGACATTAAAGCTACAAGGACGAGCAAATTATTGCAGACCATCACATTGTTTTCAATATGAAAGTAACGTGTCATATGTAGCCCTTTTTCACAGTTCAAACAGAAACATTAAAATTTAGCAGCAAATTTAATTATTCGTTAATTTTTTCCATCATACCATTTCGTTATGTATTCGATCTTGAACTACTAGAGATTGAAATTTTTGTAATTAAATAAACTATCGATTAAAAATATAAAAATTAGCATATCACTCCAAATTTGCATGAAATTTTAAATTTATACAGATATAACTCGATTGTTTTTCTTTCCATCAAAACGAATGAGATAAATATTTTAACGAAATATTATTCATCTCAGTCGGGATTGCCGCATAATTTGGATGTCGCATTAAGTAAAATGATAAACCGAAAAACACAAATTTACCATTGTCTAAGTGAAAAAATAGAATGTATCATTTTCATGTTCATCACACAGGAATTACTTCAAATATATGAGAAAGAAATTTTCTATGTTTTAACTAATGTTATAAATTATTGTAAAAGAAGAAGGTATGATTATTTTAAATCAGAACACAAAAAATTCTGTTATATTTTTGCATTTTAATTATTGGAATTCGCCACAGGGTGATTTTTTTGTGATATCCCATTATTTGCTTTTTTAATGGAATTGTATTTTTAACGATATAATTTTTTTAATTCACTTATTCTTTTTGTTTTAGGTAAGTCCGTGTGAAAAAAAAACGAGTGGAAGTTTGGTAAAGTCAAACATGTTTTTGAATTAATTTTGTTTGCTTTGATATTAACAATGTTTATTAATTAAATTCAGAAAAACTTTGCTATCGTATTCCGTTTAAGTTTTTTAATTAATTTATGAATGAACTTGATATATATAATTTGCGGGTAAGTAAGTAGTAAAGAGACATAAAAAATCGTCTAAATTAAGAGATTGATGTGCAGGAAGATGCAGACATTAGTCGGAACAAGAGTCGGCCGTTTTTCCTCGCAAACAGCGATCAAAGACACAATTAATCAATTAAAGACCCAAAGACCGGAATTCCGGTAAATTTCGCGAATTTGTCATTTTAATCTCGCACTCTTCCCAAAATTAATACCCGTTAGTCATTATGCGCCCCAATTAGACGAAACTTTCCGACCCATTGTGTCAGATAACCGTTCCGGTTACAAATCGGGAAATATTTTAAGGAAGTTTTGCGACGCGTCGCGACGTCGACGAGGCCTCAGTAGATAAGGAGCACGGAATGGCCGAAAGGGTTCCGTCACGTCGAATAAATATGGTAAATTTACTTTTTCCCCAACGCGAAAAACTACGATACGACCCGACGGTTTTTGCCAACATAAAGATGATAAATAATCGCACGATCGCCACAAATGTGCGCGGCCATTAAAATGGAATCGAGTAATGAGAAAAAGTAAAAATGTTTTATGCGGTTATAAATTTTTTCGTCCCGGCCCGGCGTATCGGAAATGTAAATTTTAAAGTCGCAGGGCCAATTGAGAGGCGACGACTTGCGGTAAATCCCCTACGTGACGTCATAACAGCGATTCTCGTTTTGAAATCCGCGCTGATTGCGCCATCCGAAAGTTCCGGACTCCGGATGATAATTACGGGGATGTGCACAATACTACACATGCATCCACTTACCTGCTGCGCGGACGTGGATTGAAAATCAAATAAATTCGCCGGGAGTGGCGGGAATCTTTTGCGTCCGCACGACTCTATTTAACGTTCCGGCCAGGCACTTGGATTAGATTTAACATAGCCCGACAACAAACAGGTTTTGTTCTGTTTCTGTATGATAATTGGACGATTTTACATTTTCGGGGATTAGTTTGGTGTTCACTCGAACGCCCGCCACCGCCGCCCAACAAGCCACTCCGACACCTCTCCACTTCATTATTTTACTCTCGTTGTTTTACCGACGCCAAAAACTGCGCCCGGTTTTGAATCACCCTTTCGATTTAATTATCAGGTGCGAATTTAACACTATAATTATTTAACGTTGTTCATTATTTATTTTCGAATTGTTAGTGGGCTGATTTTAAATTAAAATGCCGTTAATGTTAAATCGTCATTGCTTTTAATAAATTACGTTTTAATAGTTAAAAAACAATTTGTATAATTAAAAAGGTTGGACCGATGGCAAATGTTTCCACTTCTTCATTTGTCGAATGGCATAGAAGTAATCAAATATTGTAAATTACATACATTTCACAAAAATCTTTGTTTTCTACATGCATTGCAAATGGTATTAACTGGCAAGTATAAAACGACTAAATTAAAATAAAGGTATAATAAATATATGTGTATTCTAATATGTTTAGTCAATAATAAAAAGATAAAAGAATAATAAAATAAATATGGTTTCATATTATTTTACAAAACACGATATATTGTGTTATCCGTAATGTCTACGGAATATTTAAATAGACTATAGAATTGAATTTATATTTTAGTTTACAGAAGAAATATAAAAAAATTGTAAGATATGGTAATTTAATCAGATAAATTATAATAATAATAATAATAATAATAATAATAATAATAATAATAATAATAATAATAATAATAATAATATCTATACATAGGCGTAAATTTTGCCGATGACATATGGTGGCACCGATAGAGAAAATTTTGCACTCGCCGATGCCGATATTAAGCCGTAAAAATTAAATATGTTAATAAAGAAATCTGTAAAAATTACAATATAATTAATATACATTAGTGAATGTGCCAGGCTTATTCTTTCATAATTTAAATGGTATTTAAATCAACCTCGTTAATTACACATTTCATTTTTTACATGGATTTGTTTCTAATTACAAAATTAATGACGACTATTCTACATTATTAATTTTAAAATAGATTAGAAATAACAGATTAAAAAAAATATATTTAATAGAATTATGAGACTGTCGAAATTGATTAACAATTTGTTTTATATAATTGGAATATTTATTATATTTAATATTTTCAACGAATTTGTTACAGTAGATAAAATAACTACATTTGGAATAATTATTATATTTTAAAATACGTCCAAAATCACACGGTTAGAATCACAAGAGAATAACGAATTATTTTTATTTCAAACAACTTCCTTAATTAAATAAAACTATAATTAATTCACATTGAAACTATTAATTTGAATTGTAGATATTTAATATTAATTTAAGTACACAATTTAATAATTCAAACGGTTAAATTATTTAATTAAAATCGGTATTGTCTGATAATTATAATAATTGTTCCCACATTAATGTATTGCAATAAAATTTCTAATCTATGTTTGTATTATATAATTATAATTGTTAGCGATTTTGTCAGATTCCAATTTCATACATCTATTGTTTTATCAGGTATTATAGAAATTAAAATTTTTAAATCAAGTACTAAAAATGGCGAATGCGCAGATTAACAAAATTTTATTTGTTATTATTACATTTTTAATTAAGTAAGAGAGTAATTTGTGTTTAAAAAATGTACTTGAATTGATAGATAGAAAATAAAAAATAAAATGGGGGTTTAGCAATTTTCAAGCTTTGATGTTTAAAATGACACAATCAATAAAATATTTTTGTAAGATAGCCATTCTGGAAGTTTAAAATAAAGCAGTGTAATTTATTTTTTCTTTCTTTATAAATTAATAGAAAATAAAACTAAAAATTAATTTTGAAAATATGTTTGAAAAAAGGCGAATGCGCAATTTAACAAAGTAAAATGGACAATGAAATAATTTTGTAAAAAAGGTGGATGCGCAAGTTTAGCAACGTAATAATTGCACTAGTGTAATTTAATTTTTCTTTTTATAAAATGAGTTAAGATCAATTACATTTTGCAAAAATTACTAAATATAATTAAAAATTGCGAATTTGTCAGATTTAGTGTCTATTTAAGATGATGCAACTTTTTCAGTTGAATAGGAGATATTCCAGAAGTTTAATTAGTTTTCAAACATTTAGACAGTTTTGTTTGGGATTAATGAATATTCAAGTTTAATTTATTGCTATTCGATGTTGTCCTAATTGAAATGGTTAGTGAAGTATTACGGTAATACTTTTTTTATCATATTTTATTTACATTTTCTGGAAATAACTTGAAAGTTAACGATCCCATCCAAAACTGTATTATAACTCAATTTTCCGTATCTTAAAATTAATTACACTTTGCAAACAAAAGGTAAACAACATGTCGATAATACCTAATTAAAATTTGTCGACTGGGCGGATTACAAGAATAAAACCGTACGTAACCTTTTGTCAAAGCCCGCGGCCCTTTCGATCGCGACATAAGAGCAAATATAGTCGTACAAATGAAAAAAAATCGTGCCTCCCGCTTGTCGTGTACAAATATGAAATCGGGGTCCGGCTGACTGCGGGCAGTTTGTCCGGGCCTGGAGGGCAGTTAAGGAATGTCCGCAGGTCTTAATACGTAGCCGTCGAGACAAATTCCTGTCGGTTAATCTGGTACGGCGGTCCAGAGCACCGCCCTTAATTGGAAGGACATAAGACGTGGCCGCCGAACTGCCCGCAGGAATTGATATTGCCGATAGTAAATTTTAATCAAAAACCCAGCCCGGATTTGTTGATCTCTAACTGCCGCCGTTTGCGGGATTACATGGGAACCGTTGCCGGATTTCTTCCGAATTCTTCCTTGGCATTAATCGAGGAGTAGGCGGGGTTTGGTTATGAGTTAATGTGCGGTAATGCGGTCGCTTTTGCCCGTCCTAATCACTTGTCCCCGAAGAAACAACCCTCGTGCAGTGAGGTATTTACATTCACGTACACACACATACATATATACTATATATACTTATCGAAAACCGTAAAGTGAAAAGTGAGGCCTGAATTATTAAACCGTCCATGCATTAAGGGGATGGTCCCTGGTGTAATATGGTCTGAAGTGGTGGTACGTACACTTCCACTAAGGTAAGTGGAATATTTAAACGGTTTTACTGGCGGAATATTACTAAATTTCGATAGTTCGCCAAAGTGAAACGGCTCAACGAAATCTTTTATAAAGGTTTAAGCGAAAATGTCTTTATGAATAAGTCATGATAATGTTATTAGCTGATACAGCCCGAATGCATTATACGGGCACGGTTAGTCAAGCTTCAAGACCGGGGCACATTTTAATTGTGAATTAACGTCGAAAACTTACGACACTGCTGTTTTTATTTCAATTAATACGTATCGCCCACATGAATTTCTAATGGACGAATCATCGCACTGAATGAATTTCTATTACGGAATCGATTTATTTTCGGGACTTGGTCGGAATTTTAACTAGTCTAAGTGCGATAAGATTTAATGCTCGCAAAAATTCTTACCTCTGTTTGAATTATTATTATTTTCTTTTTTAAATGGACCAAAAAATACAAACTTAAAGCCGTTGAGATTTAAAAATGCATTCGGTATTTGAGTAATTGAGTAAAAACGGTGAAATTGTGCATTATTAAAATTCTCTAGAATTATGATCTGATTTATGAACTATTCGGCAATTTTTAACGACAATTTTCAACTGAATCATTGAACTGAATTTATAAAACCCGGTTTTTCGTAATATCGAATCAATTTATGACCGGAATTTTATACGAATATTAACAAACGTAAGTCAATGACTTTTTAAATATTATTAATTGAAATTATTATTATTATTATGTATTATTTAACTGTATTGAACTTTTAAATGTGATAATTTTAAAGAATCGATTTATAAATATAGGAAAATTAAAATAGAACCTAAGGAATAAATTATTCTCTGGCAATTAAATGTTTAAATGGTTTCCTTTTTAAGTTACTCAACTGTAATTGAAGGTATTACTTTCAATTTTAAATATTTAAAGTAAATTAACTATCAATAAATGTAATCGATAAGTCTATTTATGTAATTGTGGACGCTAAAGAACGTAAACGGAATGCAAAAGTTCTGAAACTGTAAAAGGTATTTTAAGTGTCTTAATAATATGAAAGTATAATAATAAATAAAAAAATTAATTAATTAACAAAAAATTTGATAATTTGTATTAATAGTGTGAAATAAAATTTGCTCACTTACGTTACTATTTCATTAAATTTTTCTACAAGCTATAAAAACTATATAATTTGATTTATTGGACTATAATCAATAATGTCATTAAAGGAAGTTTATATTAAAACCAGGGTTCGACCAATACATCGGCATCGGCGCTGATGGTTCAAAAATTCCACCATCGACCTTGTCATTTGCCATCGGCAAAATTTATGTATTTTTCACTTGATTTACTTCATTAAATTACTGCCAGTGTATCATATTTTTTTTTTATTTAGTCGTCTAATTGATCACAAAAATGAATTATACTTAATAATTTTGCAGTCTACATAGATAACACACTTTATCTACTTTTTAAATATTACGACTGACACATTAAATTATTTTCTTTTACATTTTATTATTATTATTATTATTATTATTATTATTTAATAATTCAGTATATAATGTTATAATATATATATTGATGTGTATTAATTTTCTATATTGTTACTCATTTACTTATGTGCAATTTATTTTTTAGTTTCAATATATTGTTTATGATTGTAATGTATATAGAAAATAAAAATTTTTAAGAAATTTAATATAAATATTAACATTTTATTATTTTAATATATCATTTACTTTTAAATTGTAGTATAACTACATCTAATTTATATGTAAACTAAATTGTGTTTTATTTTTTTAAACAAATAGGCATAAAGAAATGTTCATGGATAAGAAAAAAACATCGGCATCGGTCGAGTCTTAATTAAAACCCTTGTGAAAATAATAAAATTACTGCTGTACTGTAAAATTTTATAATTTTATTGTTGCATTTTACTTTTAGTTACTGACTGGAATTTTTATACAAATTTAATCTGGAAATGAACAAAACATGTCATTTGTTTTTTAATGTCGTTTTTTTTTCAGAGCAAACTGAATATATTCCGGATTGAAAAAAAATAGCTCTTTTATAAATTTTTCTCTGGCGTTTCGCTAATCGCAACTCCGACCGTTGTAAAGTTTATTAAAACGAGCAACATGTGCCGCAGATAGTCTTTCCGTTCCGTAAAACCACTATTTTAATTTGCACCCCGAAAACCGGGTGCGATTTCGAAATAATGCTCGACAAATTAATGCGTGTTGTTAAAGTGCGGCTTCGGACTCGATTAAAAATACCCGATGCATTGTTATTTCATTAACTAATTGTGTATATTCAGCGTTAAAATAAATAGCTTTTAAATTGAATCAGAATTTTGTTTATAATTTGAGGCCCGGATATGATTTAATTAATTAAAATTCATGAACACGCTCGAAAAATGGATAATTCATTATTGGCAAAAAACGCAATGCGGTTAAATATGATTTAACATCCGTCGATTGCCATATTTGTATATGGTGTGCGGAGAGAACAACGTTAAAGTGCTTGTAGAAGTTTCCTGAGCTGCATCTGGATACATTTTGAATTGACGTGATTAACTACTTAGTTATATAGAAAATTTGGCTCGACTTGTGAAATATTGCAAAGTATAACTCCCGGCAAAGTTATAGATCCGCCCGAGACTCGAGTAAGTCTACTTTTACGAACTACACGGGATTGTGTGTACACGAAAAGAGTTTCAGAAACTTTTACAACGCTGACTAGATTACATTTATGGTATAGTAATCGGATATATATGAAAAGAGCTCTTAATATGAATGTCACAACTGTCCATTTTAACATTTTCACCCTTCCACGTTTCCAAATTCGTTTTCCTACCCAGTTCTGTTTATTTGACACACACACGTGCGAAAGTTTTTCAAGTTTATAATTTTATATGCATAAATCAACCTCTGAACACCTGTTAGCGAAAACTGCATGAACCGTCAAGGTTTTCAATTTTAATGTGCGTCGTTCTTTGAATATTAAAAACCGAATTCTCTCTCATCTTTCCTTTTAACTGACTAAATACTTGATTAATGTATTCTAATTCATTTCCATCGCGAAAAACCCTATTAAATAATTCCCTGTGCGGCACTGATATGTTATCTGATATGAATAAGGAGCTTGATTAAAACCAAATGAAAGACTAATATAAAGTAGCCAGACAGATAGGTAACCGACATTACATAAACATACGCCAAGATTGGATCGGACTTATTCATAAAAAATATAAAATACACATTCTAGGTGTTCCAAATTGGTTATTATTCCCAACAGTGACAATGAAATTTATAACTTCTTCAAAATGTGCCAAATGTCAGTTTATGTTAAGTTTCTAGAAACGGCACAAATCATTCAATTTGAGACACCTTGTATAAAGATAACAATATGAAATGTTGTTTATCGACTCACGAAAAACATTTACATCACATTGTTTAATATAATACACCTTTAAAAAAATATTCGACAATCGTGACAAAACCCGAGAGATATGAGAAGTTTCAGGTTCGACGTCGAAAAAAATCCGCGACAAACAAATTTAAATTGTGAATTTTATATCGCTGCCAGCAAAAAAAAAAAGTCGATACCGGAGCATAAATTTTTGATTGCACGTTTTTAAACAAAACGCACAAAAAATTATTTAAGTGCTCGTCCCGGAATTTATTGTAAATATGTCCATCAACGTTTCCAATTATCAAAAGCGATAACGTATCGATTATTTAAACCGAACAATTGTGTATTTTGCGTTGCAACTTTCGTTTCGACGTTGAGTCAAAATAAATCGATTCAATTGAACAGGTGAAACTAATACTAATTAATTGTTTTGTATAATTTGTATTGATGCTTTAAATTATCGGCGAACTGTTTTAATTTTCATAAATAAACAATGTCTTTTATTATTTTAACAGTAATTAGTTCGGCCGTTCGTTCAGGTTTTGTTTTAAAATGTATCATCAGTTATGGGATTTTGCACAAAAGTGGGAGCCTAAAAATATTAATGCATGAAAATTTAATATAATCCTTTTATGGATGGCATTAATATTTTATTATATTAGCGCAAAAACACCAATAAAATCATTGTGTCCACATCGATTCGAAATTTACATAGAAAAATGAACAGCTCCCCCATTTTCATCTGCATTCATTTAAGTAGGGATTCTGATTTTTATTCATCCATTCCAGTCAAACTAGATCAATTAATCCCTGAGAAGCTTCCATTTTTATCTGTATGATTCCGATTTTTATTCATTGATTCCAGTTGAAACTAGATCAATTAATCCTTGAGTAGAGGCGTTAATTTACTTCTGACTCACTTGGATCCAGACACAAATTTAATTTGTACAAAATAATAAACATCTGTACATTTATAATGGAGAACTCACTTTGCTCTTGGATTTATATTGTGGAGCGAGGCGAGATGCTGTCTTCACCACATCCAGAAATTATAAATGCCCTTACGTGACTGTTCTTGGATTTAATCCTATTTCAATCGATACAAGTTACTATATAGTGTAGTAGTTTGAATAGATTGTTTTATGAGATGTTGGGGGGGGGGGGTTTGTTTTATGTTTATTTTCACATCCACTAATCAATAATTGTCTGTAAAACATGTTTAAACTCGAATAATTTAATAATAACAATTGAAAAATCTGAAAATACGGTTTATTATTATTTTAATATTTGTCTTACTGATTGTAAACACAAGGGAAATATGAAAGATGTTTTTAAAATACAGAATGATGTTCAGATGTTTGTGTTGAACTGAAATTATGCAGTAGCAATATTGGAACGTGAAACGCGGTTTTCGGAAAATAATATGTGATTTTACATTCAATTAATGGCTTAAATTACCATCAATCAGAAACGTGATTGAAATTATAAATGATATGCATTTAAAAAATAATTATCCGAGTGAAATTTCTATGTCTGCTGCAGTATGTTTTCAAAATTTCATATAAATCACATTTAACGACAATCTTTAACTTGGGGAAAATTTTATATAAAATTACTTAATCCTTTGTATTAAATATCAGAACACATATAAAACAAACAATAATATGACGCCGTTATTTTGCAATTGGGCAATGATAAATTCCCATTTGTGTGTGGGACAAATTGATCCTGGAAAATTTATGCTTCGTGTGATCGTATATTTCGCCTGTTAATAGTTTAATTAATTAATCGCTATTTACACGATAATAGACAATTATGAATAATAAATTTCAACCTGGTAATCATACTAATCACCGGGCTTTGTACTGTAATTTAACCAGTGTTTAGAATAACAATTCGTACAGTACCGCAGAAATTTTCAGTGCTTTCATATCGGAAACTGCAAATTATTAATTACTTATCCCTTTTGTGTTCTTTTATGTGTGCAAAAGTATTGGAAAACTACTCATAATAACGACTATATTAATAATATAACAAGCATTATACCGCTTATTAATATTCATATCAAAATATTTCCTTTGTAATTTCCGAGTTTTAATCCTCTCATTTTTCCATTATATAACAAAATGCTTTAGGCGCAATTTTCAAGTATCGAATAATTCCTTTTGAAATAGTTGCCTGTCGTAAACGTATAAATGAATCGTAACAATTAATTATAAAGTTCCCCGACTTCGGACAACTTAAGAAGATTGTTTGTTTTAAAGAGTTATTGTCAGTATTTTGCAGTATCGAAGCGAAATTACAACTTTTGCACAAACGCAGAAAAAAATAATAATTACCAGCTTTAACAATACGGAGAACTCAGGAGTTGTTGAAAAATCACATTAATTAAAAAAAATGTTTCCATTTAACGATTCAGTGTACATTTCAGTTGACATTTAATTAATTTATAGAGCCCGCTCCATATCCAGGGATTGTTTATTTATTCAAATCCTACCCGATTGACTGCGATAAACTAAATACACAAATAGCCTAACGGGTATTTAATAAATAAGTACTACACAACAGTATCATTTTCTCCCGTTTTAATGTAAATTTTATTATTAGTGTCGATCTTCCAATTTTCTCAAAAAAAAAAAATTGCTTTAAACTCTAGACTAAGAATTACCAGACCATCATTTCGTAACCGCTCGCGAAATTAGATTTATCGTTGCTTATTGATATTCAGTGGGAATTTTAGCCACCGCGAAAAGGAAAAATGAAAACTAATTTGCATACAGTTGATTTTTAGTCGATTCGATTTGCCGTATTGAAAAATCGCATTAGAGCCGGCTTATGTCTTTCGTGTCGACTGTTTCTCGATTAAAGAAAACCCAATTTAATTTCCGTAAGTGGTCTAAAAACCGACCAAACAATTTTATCTACTTAAACTATTCTTGTCGCTCGTTGCACACACAAGTTTAGCCGAGATGGGGGGCGTATTGAATTATTTTGCATCCTATCAGGCCGGAATTTTACTTCGGGAATGATTAAAAGTACATATTTGCTTTTGTGTGCTTCTGCAAAGAATATTGCGGTACGGATTTTTCGCCGAAAAAAAAAAAAAAATTACCAAATAATAACCGTACAAGGCCGAAATAAAATTAAACGTACACATTCCGTTTTCGCGGGTTAATAAGCTATAAATAGCTGCGGTAGAGACGAAAAAAACCTGATGAAAAAAGTCGATACCCATAACAACAACGAAGTAATTTTCGAAATTCGCGTGCTAGTAATTGAAGCGGTTCTTTGTGGAGTTGGCGTCGAACGGCAACGAGTGTTAAAACAATTAGTGAAAAATCTGCTTAAAACTGCAACGACTCATGCCATTCCAGTATTAAGGGAATGCTCCCCGACTCCATTATCCTTGATTTACATTGGGAAAATTACACGTTTTCCCCGCGGCTCTGCCACAAACATCCTTCGGTTTTCGATTGTATTTACAGCCAGTGAGAGAGACATTAAGGTAATAATGATCCGTCGACCTCCTAGGACTTGCACGGTCATTAATAAATCGTTATGTTCCAGTTTAAACGCGTTTTCCATGCGATTATTGCCCCGTGTGGAATTCTGTGTGAAAGAAACAGTTGACATAAAAAGATTAAACCCTTCCACACGACACAGCCAGGGTTTTCTCTCAAAACAATGTGAATCCAACATCATATGTGACGAGATAAAAACAATAAGCGTAGCCAAAAAAGAAAATTGCTTCTAATTACCCCCTTGTCCGTGTTAAATTCAAGGGTAAGTCACGTAAGGGCATTTATAATTTCTGGATGCGGTGAAGACAACATCTCGCCGCGCTCCACAATATAAATCCGAGAGCAACAAGGGGGAGTCCTCCATTATAAATGTACAGATGTTTATGATTTTGTTCAAATTAAATTTATGTCGGGGTCCAAGCGACACGAGTTCTCGAGCTCGCGTCGTCGAGGGTTAATTTAGAGATGTTACTCGAGCTTAATTGGTCTTGTTTGACTGGTGCGGATGAAATCCAGTCTTGTTGAAGAATTTATACGTGTGTGGTTTAGTTTTAATTTACGGTTGCGATTGAAATGCAAAGTTGAAACCTTAAATGCACACACACACACACACACACACACTCGTGTGAACGGAAATGGAAGTGGTGGATTTTAAGTCGCAAGTTTTTCTGCGGAAACCTTCAATCGATATGGGGGCAACGATTTTATGGGGGTTCTGTGAATTTCTAGCCTTGACGTATAATCGTTATTATAATAAAATATTAATATCCATAAACGGATTAAATTTTCATGTTTTTGTATTTTTAGACAGCGGCTAAAACTGCTTATTGATAGATAATAATTATCTTGTCAAAGGTGTGTCTTGTGTGGGTCTATACTTCACTTGGAACATGAGTTACTAGTTCATAAAATTAATGGAAGTGAGCAGAGAAAATAATTTTTTCAACTTCAACTCTTCAAAAATTAGCGATAGAGATATAATTATCAATTCGATTTAAATTATGGCGGATGCGCCATTTTGTTTAGTTATCGGGAAGCTTACATTAAATCTATAATTGAGTCCAATTAAAACGTAAAAGCTTAAAAATAAGTTAGGTAATTAACTACTTAAAGGAGTCTAAGACACTTTGAACATTGATTCGAAATTAAAGAAAATGACCAGAAAAACTATTTTTTCAACTTTTTTTTTGACAATAGAGACGAATTTATGTCAGTTGTGATTAAAATTGTGGCAAATGTTGTTTATTTGGAGGTGTAAAACAATACAGATTTAATCTGTAAATGTAACTAATTAAAATATATAAATTATGTCAATACATATAAAATTGTAACTGATTCGTGGTTTTTAATGAATCTCTCAAAAATGTAGATTTAATTTACACTTGTGTTCAATTGTAATACAAAAGCACGGAAAAAGAAGCCTAAATTAGCTGAAATATGTGAAAACAAATTGTTTCAACTTTAAAAATGTATTTTATGAAAGAACCCTACAAAAATTGGCGATAGAGATGAAATCGTGTCAGTCATGATTAAAATTGTGGCGGATGCGCGGGCTGTTCAATTTCCCCTTTGTTTAATTTGTCTGGAAGCTTAGAACAATACAGATTTAATCTACAATTGTGTCCAATTAAAATGCAAAAGCGCAAACCTTGAATACACACACGAGAACGGCGATTTCCACTTATGCCACTTTGTACGTTGTTTCCCTCGTTTCCATTGTGTACAAATCTGAACAGTTTGATTTCCGCCATCAAACCCACTTAAAATACTACCCTCTTAATGTACCCATTTGTGGGGGGAATTTTAAAAAAATCGCCGACCGCACTTCCTTAATAACTAAAAAGCCCGTTAATAAATTGCGAACGTCTCGAGCGTTTTTGTTTCGCAGTTCGCAATTAAATGATGATTTGTTTAGCGGCGGGCGACAAAGAAAATTGTCCATTACCGTCGGGTTCTTTTCCACATAAAAAAGCTGCTTGTTTCCGCTCGAGTCTTATGCAACACTCTGTTACTGTCTAATTTCTGCGCCAACACTTATCTATCATTGCCTCCCTGAAAGTACACCGTTCTTTTTTTTTAACGTTGATTGTTTGATTTTTATTATCTGGAGTTATGCATTTGTACCAATTCGGTGCGCCCTTTGTGTTTATTGTAAACTGAAGTCGCATGGAGGCAATAAAATATGCAAACTAACCCGGTTGTTAACCGAATTTATTATTAAACCGGATTCGAGCCTTTGTTCCTTTGAAGAGGCTGCGCCAATTCAGATAGTGGCTAATTTATTAGTTGCTACATGGAGAAATATGCCCACTGGCTAAAGTAAATAAAAATGCAACTTAATTTACTTATTTAGAAAATATTAAATAACTTTAAGTGAATTTTAAATTAAATTTGTTGCATTTTAGATGGTGGAGTATTGTTTTCTGCTCGGAAGCTTTTACCTTAATAAAATGTTTGTTTTCTTAACTATCTGGAGTTTTCTTATTTTTATAGTCTTAAATATAGGTGTTCCGTTTTCAGCGGACGAGTCTCACGGGCAAACTTATTTTAAATAGTTTAAATTTTAATCTGCTCTCTAAACTATCCTGTAAAACTTTCCTATCCGACCCAATCACAAGACGAACGAAAACTAAACCCGCGTTATATTCCTTTTTCACCCCGTCAAATAATGCTAATAGGAAAAACCAGATGTGGCAAATTATATTTGTGGCGGAACGAAAAATTCACGAGATGGTGAGGGACGGTTTTATGCGATCCTTTGTTATCGTAAATTAATTACAAGCTTTTGAAACCTCCTTCTGTTCAACGAAATCAAATCAGGGTCAATAACGGAATTTATTTCGCAATAATTCTGTTTTTTTTTTTTGTTTCATACACACAAAACCTGATCAAGGGTACTACATCAAATTGGACAATCGACTTTCGCAAATTTCGATCACATTATCCCCCGATAAACGGTGCACATTCGACTTAATGCCCTAATTAATGGACTCTATTACTCGGCTTATGTTCCAGCCAATGACAATCAAGAAAATTTAATGTTGCCATAACTGTTGCTCTCATAATCTTACGCATATCCAGTATTAACGTCGTGGTGGATGAAATGTGACAAGCTCCCACGCAAATTTTATGTTTTCAGCTAACCGGAATGATAAGTTAGTCATTTCAGTCCACAAAACTGTCACCACTCAAAAACAACTTCCTGTCAACGTTGTCCCAAGCCGAAACGTACGTCCCATAAATAAACGTAGATTTTGGAGTGCGCCAGTTTTCCATAACTCAGATGTCCCGTGCAAACACGGCATGCGACCGAACCGATGTATCAAACCGGGACAGAGGACTGCAACAATGTGTACGGGTCCGGGGGATCGTCCCATCAGTCACCCGGCCACATATTAGTCACCGGTGACCAATACGGTCCCCGCCATCCGCCGTACTCGGGCAGGGACGTCGATCACCTCCCGTTTTTGATTTACCGGATCCGGTGAGGACGATTCAATTGCGACCCGACACCTGAGATGAGTACTGCGTCGCATAATTTCGTGCGGGGGTGCGTGATTTGCTAATGAACGCGACATCCACGCTGTGACGCGCTCACCCAGGATAATTATTAATTATTATTGATTATAGAAAAAGGTTACTGCAGCGAAGAGTTTCTAGTGGGCGATGATGTATAGTTGCCTCTAATCAATATAAATTGCAACGGGAAATTCTGATTTCGCCCGGTGTTAGCTAAATTTCCTAATACCCTCAATGGGGGTTATAAATTTCGCTAAAGAAACAGTTTGGAGCACTGTTTGCCCTTATTGTGGCGCGCATAAGACTCGCTTCTAATTCCTACTAGCAGATAGTTAAACTCGCTAACCCGCTCCTAACTGTCTATTATCTGGAGATTTCGTTTCCTACCCAGTTTTTAACTTCTGCACACTATATATAATCTTGCATGTTTCATGGATAATTCGTGTATTAATAATGTGGTGTGTTTGTTTTATTTTGATGTGGACTTTCTTAAACGAGGGAGGAAGCTGTACAAACATGCCAATGTTTGTCCTCTAGTATTAGAAATGATAAGCTCTACCAAAACGCGTTTTAAAACGATACTTTTGCCTCTTACCCTTTCAACTGTTCTGTTGAAAAAACCACTTATCTAAAGTAGTATAAAATGTATGTACACGAATATTTACACTTTGAGTGAATAAATTGTGTTGGAGGAATGGAGAGACGGTATAAGATTTCACTTAATAGCCAGGCCATAAATTACCGGCAACATCTTTTCTTGTTCTCGCAGGAAACCAATAAAACAAACTTATTGTCGCCGTCCATGATTTTCGCATGATCGTGGCGCCATCAATCCAATCTACGGGGGCTCTACACTTTCGTTCGCGTCGTTTAACAATGTGGGACGTGCCGCGTTTTTCAAACATCAAATCAAAGGACAATGAGGACGACACAGACTCCGAATCTAGATAACAACGTTCGCACGACTATTACCGTTGGAACGTTAATCAATTAGCCTTGATAATTGACTGCGTGTCTATCTAGAATTGGTCCATTCCGTTGGTCCGACCATTATTATCGTCACGTGATTCACAATGGTTGCATCTGAGCGTGAATATTCGAACTAATATGGCGTAAAAATTTCAGCCGAATTTTCGACGAACAATCGACTGGTCTGTGGTGGACATTGATGCCCTTCTCGCTGGAAAATTTACGAATGTACCACGCAATTTTTCACACTAATAATTTATGACAATCAATCCGCAAAACAATGCTAACATTCGTGACAATCGTAAACGTATTTTATGTCCACATTCATTGGAGAACAAAACATACACAATTGAATGAACTTGTTCTACTGTCTAAAAGAAGGCGCCACCAGCTTTCCTTTATTTAAACTTCAATTAAGAATAAAGTAGTAATCGTAAGCGATTCTAATTATCTAAGTAATTTAGTACCTGGATTTTCCTACGTGAAGTATATATGTTTATTCTCTTAGCCAGAATAAACTAGTTATTAACGGCATTCTAAATTCTCAAAGGCATTAATAAAGCCGTGGGACGCAAAGTGGACAGGTAATTAAGAGCGAGGCCCGGGTAATTTTTATGTATTATTCAAATTTGAATGTGGAATATACGAAAACAAAGGACAACAAGCGGTGGCGTGTGGGGGTGGCAAACAGTGAGGATTTGCAGTAAGATATTAGGCGTTTTATTGTGGGGAATGAAAATTCCCATAACGGGCTGGAAAATTACACTTTTTGTTGTTTGGGAAGTGATAAATCTCACTTAATTTGGCAATAAGTAAGGATAACGGGCCAAGGTGGAAAGTTAAAAAATAAAAGTAATATTCCAATTTTGTCTTTCATCTAAAAAGCGGGTTTTTAATCAGCGCCACGGACCGGAGTCTGAAAATATAAAATAATAAAACCGCGCGCCGACTCCGGAATTAGATAATGTTTCGGTTTGACTTTTTCAAGCCGCCGGCTCTCGAACCGAAATGAAAATATTAATTTTGCCGGCATTAAGACGACTGCTTTCAATTACGCTTTTTATTTCCACCGGTTTACAATACTTTAGCCGACATGCATCGTCAATTTTTCTCTTCACAATTTTCCTCCACAGCTTTTTTCCTTCACGCGTCTTAATTTCCAACGAAAAAAAACCTTTATCAGATATTAGATTTTCGCCTTTCTTGTTGCGTTCTGTACTTTTATCAGAAAATTGTAATTGTACAAGTCCCACACAATTTTTTTGATTAACGAGGTTTATGTAATACTTATTATCTGTCCTTCCTTTTTAATATTAACTCATTATATTCCACTAGCCGAAGATGCACACCTTTTATATTTACCATCGCGTGTCATACTCCCTTGCACCGATTATGGCGCTCAAATCTCCAATTCGGGCTGCGGCGAAATAACTCCTAATACCGACCGACAGTTCACTTCTGCGATCCTGTTAATTTCGGGGAGTCCCGCACACATACGGTGACGACCCAGGCGAGTGTGAAAATTAAGTGGGCCCGGGCCCCGGGCCACAATTACATCATCCGTCGTCGTCCGTAGGAATTAGTTGATAAGATTGCCGGGCCGGAACATTTTTGTAACGACCGTGGCTGACAGCGAGCGGCGACTTTCTTGAGGGGCGAAAGTTTCCGCGAGCCCGAGCTCCGCTAGCCTCCGCACATATATATATTTCCTCGGGAGCGTCCCGCAGGAATAATACATTACTTTACGAGTCTCGCGCTGCAACTTGCTAAAAGCCCGTTGTATATGTCTGTTTGTTAATTAGTTGCCAAATTTCTTGTATAAGACACGGACCGCGTTAATGGCCCGACACGTCTCCGTTTAATAAACCCCTGCCGCAACCGAAAAACTTTTTACATCTTAATCTCCGACCTGAATTATACTGTTAAAAATCACTTTTGAAACTCGACATCGATTAACGTTTTAAAATAAACCAATTCCCTCAACATTTAGCTCGAAGCAACTTGTAAATATCTTATGCGTTCGTCGTTGATTATTAATTGTCCTGAACATTTGTTCCCTTTCTCTCCATTAAACTTTTACCCCAAAGTCCTATGGCCATCACTGTAAAATCACTAAAAGCTAATTTGAACGAGCGATCATGAATATCTCTCGATATGTACATATTGAAAATAAAACCTGAATAAATAATAAATATAAAAAATGAACAAAATTAAAACTTTATGAAATACGAGCACAAGTAATAATTATTCTTGTTTTTTTACTTTATTTTTGTAATCCATGCCAGGGTCAAGTCTGCATCAGACTCATCTGGAATATCCATTTCCGTTACCAAAGTTTGCAAATTTCCTGAGAGTTTACCACTATTATCCTCACTTGATTCGCAAACAAAATTTAAATTTCAACATTTATTCAAACTATTTTGATCCACACCCGGATACTACCACTGTGAAATTTAAGCACACTTCTCAATTGGGAACTGTCATCTAAAAGAGAAAACCGAGTACTAACTTTAATTGAAAAATAATGAGACAAAACTATGTAGAAGAAATTGAGAAGTAAATTAATTTCTTCAAGCATACCACCATCTATAATATTTCAGATAAATTTTACCGTACTTTTTTACTATCAAATTTCAATTTCAAGATTTTAATGTTTACTCTGCGGGGAGTGACTAATTTTGGCCCTAGTATATTTTCTCCGAAAAACAACGTCAAAAGAGTTTATTTTTGCCATTTGAAAATAACTGGAAAATTTTTACCTGTCGAGATACTGATTTACATGAGCCAAAATCGTGGTAATTGACTTCAATTCATTTATTAATTCGCATTTTAATTTACAGTTTACAACTAAGTATGCCTGCTTAAATTTATCAATAAAAATAATTTAAAAAATAAATAATTTCTTCTAATATAGTACTATTATCATCTGTCACAAATAAAAATAAATCTATAGAAGAAGAAACTATTAATTTTATATACAAAATTCTCAATATATTTATTGAGAAAATATAAAATATATTGAAAAATAATTTTTTAAATAAAAAATTAACAAGCACAAATAATAATTGGTATACAACAAAAAATATTTTGCTGTATATTATGAATATTGACATTTATTTTCATATATTGTACATTTCAATATACATAAAAAAATATCATAATCACCCCGTTTAAACGTTCCTTTTTCTTGTTACAGTATTAACATTCGTCAAAGTAAAAGGTGAAGCATGTGGCCTGGAGGAGCTGATGAAGTGCGCCAAACCTCTATCGGTGCTGACGGATTCCGGTCTCACCTTCGTCTCAAGCAAGGCCGATTTGGACAAAATATGCCCGTAAGTACATTAAAACTTAAACCGAACCGTAATCGACATTAACATGCACCAAACGAAAGATCAACAATAATAAAAGTGCGCCGTTATCTTTGAGTGGCGTCACAAAAACAGTTCTTTCGTCGGACGAATGATAGAATTAATTAAAGCGAAATGTAACCTGGACATTTAGAGTCGGCATAAAAAGCGCCATAAAACCATACATAGTCCCCAAAACAGAAAATTAAAGTTTCGTAGAAAACGCATGGACGTTTTTTTTTTTGAGCCAGCTCAGCTATTACACTAGAAATTATCTTTTGCGCTAATGAGTTCTTTTTAGTGTCTAATGTAAATTTAATTGAGCTTTCCGCGAACGTGCAAACACTATTTCATTAAATTTACACAGCGGTATTAAGGGGCTTTTATAAATTTTAATCGATTTTAACTCACCCCCCCCCCCACCGTAAATCAGTGCAGTTATCTTGTCATTATCCGTGAGCTTGTATTATTTTATCGTGGCGCGTTTATTTTTGCTCGGATGCTGCGCGACAAATCGTCTTAAAAGATAACTTGTCACCGGCAGGAGTTCATCGAGCCATCGCAAAGTTAAATTATCCGAAACTGCAAAAAAAAAGTCACGTCAGACGTGTTCCCGATGTTATGAAACACTATCAACGAATTTAGTTCGGCAAAGTTTTGATCGAATTTTTCTAATTATCGACGTGTAATTATTTATCGAATCGGGAACTGTCGGGCTGAGTGCTTTCTTCGGTATTCTCTTGATAAATTATAAAACTGTCCCGGTTCGGAGATGTGCCCGAACAATTAGTTCATCAATGTTTGAATGCTGCGCTTCGTACATAGTGCATGGGTGTTAGGCGTCCGTTTCGCCAACGCCAGCGCGGAGCGTGTATTTAATTCAGGCATAACTAACTCACATCGAAGCTATATTTCACTTCCAGCACGATTCCTCCCACCAAACCGACCGGACTGCCGAAACCTCGTAAGAGTTCATTTACTTAACAACCAACTTCCAGACAAACATTTCCTATTTGCTCAGCGTCCGCAATCACTTTGGCGTTTTTCAATACGGCCAACCTATAATTACACGCCCCGCAAACTTGAACGCAACGAACTTTTCCGAATGCTTCGTCGAAATATCAGCTGCATGCGATCGGATAATTCGAGGGGCGTGAATTTATGCAACTGTTGTGGAGTTTGTTTGTTCCACTGATGCACGACAGCGCTGAAACATTTGTCTAATTTCCGGGCCGGAGTTCGAGGTCCGCGATGCACATCAACCGACTGAAAACCGTGCGAGGAGTTCCGCCAGAAACTTACGCAGTTCATTTTACGGAACGTGATTATTAAATGGGTGAATTATTAGGATCGGTTTCGTTCTGTCTTTACGAACAGTAACAATAGGTTGAAACTGATGCTCAACTTCGGACGGCGAAGAACGTGATAAATGGAGCCAAAATACAATACTTGAGCGACAGAAACATGACTTTGTGATAAATTGAAATTAAATATGTTACTTATATTCTAGCTAAATAACGTGATATGTTTCAACACAAACATTCAAAACTTTTGTCGAATTGATTCATCCGGTTACGGTAATCATATGATATTTTGTATTTGCGTCAATCGGTTTGTCAATTTGCTGAACTAGTAATTATTATTGTGTGACGTTTATTAATTTTTGCTGTCACTCTATTTGCTGTGAAAACTTTATTAACTTTTCAATTAGTCACAATTAATTACTAATTGTCACATTATGAATATTTTCCATTAAAAATGTGTACATAATTTATTTTTTAACTGTCCTTTTAACATCACTTTAACGGAAAACAAGTCCGGTTATAGATAAGTAGCACAATGGATGCTCTTACTTTTCCAAAGAAGCTAAAACTTTTTGGCTAATTCTGGCTGCGAGAAAATATTATTTACACAAAAATAATAACTTAATTCGTAAAGTTTTATTAAATGTTACTTCAAGCAAGTTAACATCAGTAATTCAAATACGTTTTTCTTGATAAAATCAACAAGCCCCTGATTTAATCACGTATTCATCAAGTCAGAAATTATTTAATAAAGGACCTCTTAAACAAAAAGTCGACGAACTTCGTTTGATTCGTGTTCTTTCCCGCCCTGTTTTGTGCAAATACCCGGAATACTTCGTCAACAACCTCGCACTTCGCATTAATTGAGTAAGTTGAATCACTACAAATACATCACGTCTAATTTATTTGAAAAAACTATGGCAATAAACAACGCAATTTAGTGTGCCGTAAATTAAATTACTCGCCACTTCTTTTGTACAAAGTGACAGTTAAGTAAAGAAGACATAAAACATAAGACCGGTTGTACATTTACACCATCCGCGATAGAGAGAAGGCGCAATTAAAAACAACTATAAACGTCTGCGGAGGCACAAAACAACCCGTAAAACTCGAGTTCCATTAAAATAAATTAATTACGAGCTGCTTAATATTTCCCACTTCCGATTAAATTTACCCATTATGTAAAACTTTGTAATTTCACCAAACGTATCTTGATTGAAATACATAATAAATTGGACAAAAGGAACTGGCTTCATAAAACATTTATTGTTTCAGGGACTTAAAAATGGCCATACGCTGCATACACTCTTACACAAGACATTGTATGACACCTAACCACACCAGGCACTTCAAGAAATTATTCCACGGCACCAACGTGGTGGTACACGACTTGTGCAAGAACGGCACGTACCAAGAGGAATATTTGAGACACGCACCGTGCATGAAGCAAGTGGAACCGGAGACCGAGGTATGCTTCAAGAGATACTCGAAGGCTATGAAAGAGATCCAGGCCAACACGCCGCCCACCGACATCAACGTTGATGAGAAGGACCTAGTGAGTTACCAGAAGAAGAAACGCGAAGCCGCCGACGAAGGAATCAAAAGTGTTTGTTGGTGAGTGTTTATCGATTGGAAGCTGCCATATCTAAATGGATTTTGGATCATTAGGCGCATTATTTTGTAAAAGTGCCAACCTACAAAAAAAAAGAAAAACATAATAGTTAACCATACATCCTGTTTGAAAGGAAACACTCGAGACCATCCATTATTCGACCGGTTAAGTTAATTGTAACATTTTTAACGAATCGGTGCTTTATTCGGCTTAATTGCATTAGTATGGACCCACATAATGGCCATTGCGGCACGAATATGGACAATAAGGGGACTGAATAGAGTTACTTTCTCTTTTACAGCTCGTTCCAGGAATACGTGGAGTGTTCGACACATTCAATAAGGCGAACCTGCGGCGAAGACGCGGCGGAGTTCAGTCGGAAGTTCCACGACAAAATGTCTCTGCAGATGATACAGGTAATAATCGGTTTTATTATCGCAGTTTCGGGAGTTGCGAATTAAACGGTTCCGGGTCTTTTCACACAACTTCTCCTTAATATCAAATCTTGTTTTTACTTTGAATGAAACGTTGAGATCTGTAAAGAGATGTTTCAGTGAATTTTAACTAATTAATGTTGTGCGAAGATTTCAAGGCACATAATATTAATTTATTTTCTTTAACAAAGTATTAAATTAAACTACTCCAGTCTACAGGAGTCCGTAAACTTTGTATTCACAATGGAAGACGCTTAAATCTTCTGCAAATTATGTTTCATGTAAGTAATTACACGTTACAAAAATCGCGTTGGAATCTTCCGTTGTTTAGCTGACTGGAGTCTGGTAAACAAATCGCGGAGCGCCTCGTATTTCACATTTCCCACTTTATATATAAATTCCGCTATTTACTCCGTATGATATATAACGGCACAATGGCGGTATGATAAAAATAAATTGGGTCAAATAATGCGAAATACGTGCTCCACAAGCGAGTAAATGTTGTCGGTCTGTTTTTTCCTTTCGACATTAAAATTTCAAAAAGTTCTTACGTTTTCGGATAGTGTGTGTGTGTGTGGTGGGGGGGTAATAAATGGCGATTGCTTAACGTAAATCATCGCACGAAAAATACTTTTCCGAAGATAAGCAACGGCAAAAACGGGCAATAGTGGCTCTATTTTTGTTTTTACGTGACGCAATGAAAGTTGTTTGGAAGTAAAAAGTGACAATGTAAATGTTATTTATTGGAGTCCGTATATCAGAAGCCCCGTTCTAATGGACGGACACTCGGAATTTTAATGAGAACGACCACAAAAGGAATTGCACTAGTTTGTCTGCGAGTTAAAAATACACTTCTTTTTATTTTTAATGTAAATTTGTTCAACTCTATTGTAGGTTGTCGTGGCGCAGCATCCGTCTACAAAAATCAGGAAAAATGAACAATTAATGACTAAAGTTGGTTTTTGAAAAGTTTGCGCACTAAAATTGATTTGTTTGGGACTTGCGGAAGATTAATAAAAATTGACAAATCGCATGGGATTTTCCTTGTTGCGTTTCCAATTATATTTCAACAAACGTCAATTGTTATTCCGCTCATTATATATCAATTAACTGTTAATGCATTTTCTTACCGGCTCATTTGAATGAAATGGAATAACGCCATTAATGAAATGTAGGTCGCATATGTTACTAGTAAAATAAATTGTCTTATCCGATTGTGGTATTATAAAGTTTTAAAAATTTATGATGCGATCAATATACCTCGTTTAAAACTATGCGTATTCATGGTTGAAAATGATTTTAAAAGTCATAAAGGAACAAATCCACTTGAATTGATTGAATTCCACTATTTACATATTTTTTGTTATCCGATTGGTAATTTTGCACGCACCTGTAAAACCATCAGCAGCAACAAACGTGGCAAATAAAAAAAATAAACCTGTGGAGTCGCACGTTTGCATGTAAAGTACGGTTTTTAATGAAAATAGTTTAAACAGTGCAGAAGGGCAGAAAATAAATAAATATGCCGTTTGGGCAGGGCATTAAAACAAAAATATATTGCAGAAACGTGATTATGGTCGAGTATTTATAAAATCCACAGTAGACCTTTTTCCAGTTTGCACGACCGGCCACGGTATCATATCTAACGGCTATTAAAAGTGCAAAGTTTTATTTAGATATAATTTTTAACTGCCGACATTATGTCCCGGACTTGCATACCCTGAATTTTATCCGGGACAGTAAAACTATTTTCCATTTGAGGGTAGATCATTGCTGCGTTCCCTCCGTACGTTTTTAATTACGAGATATTAAAATTTTCATTTCGCGAACGCCGCGATTGCTTTGTTGATTTAAATTTAAAGGTTTTAGTTTTATTCAAGCATCGTAAACTGTTATAGTTATTCATAAAACTTTTCATCAGTCTTTATTGTAAGAATTTAAATTGCCAAGACTGTATCGTAAAACCGCCTCGGGTTCTTAACACCTATCCACAGGTTGCAATTTATTTACATTGAATTTTCTCGCGTGATTCGAATTCTTCACCCTCTAAATTTAGACCATAATTGAATCTAATTCCTCCTTATTGAACTTTGACAAATTTGTGTCATAATTAGATACATCCTTGAAGCAAATTTATCACAAATTATACTAACTGATATTTGTTTTATTGTTTCAGATGCATTGTACCGAATATGGTAGAACAGAATGCGGATTAGTAGCGTCTTCTACAAGCATCAAACATTCTTGGACAGCTCTTGCAGTAACATTCCTGGTGGCTTACCTGATACGATAGAAATAATCGGAAAAAAACATTCTGTTGGAACAATAGGAGGATTATCTTTTAAAACATCCATACAAATACGGATTTTATAATTGCATTTAGCGTGGTGTAAGATTTTTAGGATTCTCTCATTATCAAGTCTCTCTAATTTGTTTTACTTGCGGATACTCTGTATTGTTTTTGTGCAGTTGGTTCTCACGCGGCACCAAGACTGTACAGACTTAACAAAAATTGTGTTCATTTTTGTATATAAATAAGGAAAAATAATACTTAGCAAATTAGGCAATAGAGTTAAACATAAAGACTGATAGATAATAACTTGTTTTTCCTTATTTATCATATCGGAATTTTGTGATTTCACTGTAAAAATTGTACATAAAATCATTATTTTTGGGAAAGATGCTATAGAACTATTTGTTGGATAGTTGAAACGACTCTATGTTGTATTATTATTGTTACACCAAAAACTAAAATAAATCACAAAAATACACTTACAGCCACTAAAGACACGAGGTTTAGCTAGGGGTATAATGTAGGTAACTTTATCTAGTCTCTTAACAAAAAAATAATTTGTGATAGATGTCACATACCTGTAACATCTGACGGTGAAACTTGCATCATCTTAGAGGTGAATCTCATCAGTTGGAACAATTAATAATAAAAGTCTGTACTCCAAAAGTTTCTATTTATAACTTATTCAAATTACAATCGGCTTGATTGCTTTTTGTAAGTCATTTGTCGATCCAGATTCACTTCTTTGCGGAGAACTTGCAACAAATGACATATCGCGCGAGTTTTCTCCAAAGAAGTGACGGTTAAGTTCCTAATTATTTATCGACAAATGTACTCAAACGTTATATTAATTATTTATTAATTTATTTTGTTATAAATTGTCGCAAACATTCATACCATTCCTGCATCATTTTAATTTCTTTTTTCTAATTTTTTCTCAGTTGTGTACCACCCGTCCACTAATATTTATCGGTAGTGCGAATTGTAAATAATAATAGGCAACTCAAAAGACATGTTATCGAATTGTGGTTTTATTATAAAGTATTAAAAATTTAAAGAGAATTATAGATCAATAAAAAGGTATTTTAAATATAATGTTTTATTGCATATTTTATACCTGCTACTCCTGTCTAACATTACTGATAGTCATAAACTGGTAAGTAATAAATGGAATGTTATTATGTAAGTATATGCATATTTTATTGTTGTTCGTGTCTGAACTAAATCCGATGTAACATTAATAATTATTTTTCATAATAGACAAGTTATTGACATAATAAAATGATTAAAAATTTAAAAGACAAATTTATCATTTAATGATTAAATTTATGTTTCACACATGTACAATATAATGGTTAATGTAATAAACCAAATAAACGATACAAAATTACTTAATATTAATTCATTTATGATACCATTAACCATTTATTTTATTTACATAACTCAAAGAACTCAAACTACACAACACGTCATTCATATATTCATCCAGAGTAGTCAATATAATTAGAATTATGAAAGCGACCAATTTAACTGATTAACAACATTGTATATCATATTTTGAATGAGTGCGATCGTATCAAAGCTGTACCTACCTGTTGCGTCCAGCTTTCACAATAACTGAAATTGTGATTCTCGCGTCATCTATGTAAAGAATTTGGGAACTAACTAAACGACTCAAAAGGTTTCTGTTTAATTTTCTGGTTATTAATAAAATACTGTACATTAAATCTATACATAAACAATAATAAAAGGGTAAATGCTAAGTAAAATATTATTTCTATCAACAATATTTAAAATAAAGAAAGCAAGTTCACATAATATAAGTATATTATGAAGATGAAATAAAAAACAATTTATTCAATTAAAACTGTATTGAAACAGCATAAATTATTAATATTATTATCAGTTTTTTGCTTTATGAAATATTTGAATAGTTAATAGTCCAGAAACAAATATAACTAAACTTACAATAAGTAAACATATTATTAATCTCATCAGACTAGATATAAAGATAGTGATGTTGAATTTATGAAGCATTTTATTTCTTATTCAAATTGTTATCAGTTTGTTGCTTTTTAAATATTTAACTTTAAAACAGCCCAGAAACAAATACAGCTAGATTTGTTGAAATTATCAAAGATTTTAATTCTTAACCCCATAAAAAATATTCACAGTTACAAATATAAATTAGAATACATGAGTAAATATCATATAAATTATTTTTAATACTGTATAAGGAATCAAAATGGTTTATTAATTCAACAACTTATCATTAAATGTGGGTAACAAAAGGTATAATTTGAATATAGTTCTTTCCAATTTGAGTATTAAAAAAATAAATATCCCTTTTAAACATATACCTTAAAAATGATTATCACATTCTTTGTACACATTTGGGCAGTATTTCCTCGCGTATACGGCATACGGAGCCTGAGAGTCCAATGGTAACTTCGTCGACGCACTGTGCTTGTTCCACACATGGATGAAATAACTTTTCTTGGATAAACTATTAACTTCTTCCAGGTCGTTTTCATTGAAGTACGTCGTCCAATTCCACCATGGTATCGCGTAAAACGTCTCAGTGGGAAATACGTGGAAACCCTGACAGTCTTTCTTCACCATGTCCTTGGCCTTCGTCACACCACAAATATTTCTAGCCACTCTAAAAATAAAGAATCAATAGTTACAACGTAATAATTGATGTATTGGTGTTGGCTGTTACACTGCTTAATTTGTTCTTATTCTGTACCTTGTTATCACGCCGGGACCGTTGTAGCCCCATTCCCTGCCATTAAAGTTGTTTTTCAGTTCGGTGACGCACATTTTGGCGAGTGCGTGACCAATTCCGTTGTGACTAAAGCCAAGCACTCCAGCAGCCACATTAGCTTCCGATTCTGATCCAGCAAAATTTTGTGGAAGACTGTTGAAGCTCTTTGTCACAATCACGTCCAGGTCTAAGTAAATGCCACCGTATTTCCACAATGTTAAATACCTTAAAACATCACTAGCGTGTGATTGGGCATAAACGGAAGCTTCGATTGCACCATCCTGATACAGATGCTCCAGCGGCGTTCCCTTAGTGTACTTCTCGTAGTTCAAGTGTTGGATTCGAACGTTCGGGTAACCTAAAAGTGCCTCTAGCATTCGATCCGACTCGGTCATTTCATTTTTCAAAACACCAGGTGACGCATACAACAAATACACCATTTTTTGCGGGTTCATTTTTGCCGCGCTTTCAACAGCACATGCCTGTCTTGAGGTGATGGTGATCTTGCCGTTGTAGTAGGAGTTGCACGAAGTCTCATGGAAGAAAATTGAATTGTCTTTAGGCGGACTGATTTCCGTGATGTCTTGCAGTGAAGGTACATTTTCGCGGTAACACTGGATGGGATAGAGATATTCGTAGAAGTTACTCTTGATGGAGGCCAAGGTGCTGAGGAAATATATAATGAAGAGTATGAAGAAAGCTAGACACACCTTCTTCGGCACCAGTGCCATGATTTTATTGAGGTGTTGTTCACATGATGATCTGAAACAGCAACGTAACGTAATCATATGATTACACCCACTTTAGAGATACCGTACCTCGCATGCGATTAACGTAATTGAGAAAAACATTCAAATGACTAACTTTAGATTAGTGCTCAACCATAATAGTTAAATATATTTATCGAAAAATGTTGATGGTCGGCAATTGTAATAAATTAGTAGGAAAGTATTTCATATAGTTGACCACATTACACAAGTGAAGAGTACTAATTTAGTTTTAACGAGTTCATGTTTAAGATAATAACGTTATCATGATGTGGTGAGGTGGAGTAACTCTCCGACTGTTATTTAGAATTGTTTATTCACTTTAAAAAGTATGTGTGCACATTACAGAATTTTTATTACTCATATTTATTTACTGCTCATAATAACAAAGTCGGCAGCAAATTTTGTTTATTCATTTCCATATTCTAAATTTAATTTTTTAATTAAATTGATATAACCAATGCAAAACAATCTGGCAATATAGCAAGTATGAGCATTTGATGTGTTACGAAATAACCTTGAATCTAATTAACAATTAGAATTTTAACACTATTCTGAACAGTTTTTTCACATTTTCCAATGAATGTTATTAAAAATTGTTTTCTAAACATACCATTATAATCTATGAGTAAACTCTCATTTTTTATTGTGCTATTAACAGTGTTAAAGTGTGTGTTAGGTGTCTATTGAGAAAATATTTACATGTTGCGTCAATATTAAAATGAATAACATTTACAAACTCCATAAATGCAAAATTTTAATTTCAATTAATATTTTTAAACTAGAGACGAAAACGTTACTCAAATTTTTCTCACTCATTATAAATTATTCAGATAATTGTGTCTACATTATTAAATTATATTATTATATTTCTATCCCATAAATAAGTATGAATATTGTAAAATAAACACTAATGCTAATAGAAAACACTAACACAAGAAAAAACAAAACAAAAAATAAATAAATAAATAAATAAAAACACAATTGTGCACTTAAACTATACTCACATTTAAATTTTCACTAAGTAAACGCATCGACGTTTCCTTGAAATCCCCACTGATCGATACCACCAAAAACGAACGTGCACCTCTGAAAAACGTTCATACAGTTTCAGATGATTTTTAATGTCACACATTCACAAGCGAAATAGCATCTGACCGGCCGCATGATAGCCGAACAATGAAATGTCTCCGTATTGTAAATATGTGTCTGCACGACTTCGCGCGATCGATCCATTGGGGGCCAATGACGGTGCTTTTGCAAGGGATGAAAATAAAGGCGGGCACACACCACACATTTGGGAGGGTCTAATGTTTGCGTTTGTCTTTATAATTATCATCTGACTGTGACTGTTGTTTGTACAATGACTGTTGGAATTACTATTTTTTGTGACGTTGCCTTTAATTCTACAGAACATTGTTTCATAGGATTTACAAGAAAAATTTACCACATTATCAGATAAAACATTTCGTTGAACAATGTTTACAATTCTATATTGTTTAATACAAACAAGAATATTACAGTTTAAATATTGGTGCTTAACTAATTAGGAAAAATATTTAAAATTATTAACATGTATGAGATGCTTTAGGTCGCACAGGCCTAATAAATAGTCCAGGTGGTCTTCGTCAATAAGGAAGTACCGACCCTCGGATAACCATGTCTTTTGCTATTGAAATACACATTTGTATTAATTTAAAACAATGTAAATGAAATTTAAAAGGTTTGCGTACTCTATGCCATTTTGGCGCCTTATGCAGCCCAGTTAGCAATTAAATAAACTTTTTAAATGAGCGTCATTGTCATGCGTAGAATTTCATCAAAAGCAATTATTCTTACAACGAAAATATCGACAATATCCTTGTAGTTCATAGGTCAGTACATCACTGATAACATCCATTTTAAAACAGTAATACTTATTAATAAACATTTACGAAACGAACCTAAGACAATTGGGCAACGAAAAATGTGCAACTGAAATTTATCCAAAATGTTTGAGTTTCTTTTAACTTTGACTCTTTTTAATTGTACTTTGTGTTTGTTGCCGCTTTTAGTAATAAGTTTTCTAGGTAAGTTATTATTTAATCATTATTACCAGATCCGTCAACTAAAAATTAGTTGCATTTTACACATTAAAATTTAATTTAGAAAATAACCATTTATTTATTAATTTGATATTTTCAATTTTACAACTTGTTTATGTATCAAAAAACAACTATGTGTATGTTATTTTGATATATAGTAAGGAAACTTTTTATGGCACATGATCATCATGCATATAATATTTCTGTGGTCATAGAGGGTAAGTCGACTGATGACAAACGCTTTTTTTATTTTTTTTAATTACTTTGATATACTTAAATTATTCCTTCAAAGTGGTACATGTTAGACTATGTGTATATAAAATAATAAATAAGTATACTTACTCGCAACTAGGGTATGTACTTAAGTATTTGTAAAATTCAGTTAAAATAATTAGTTATTGAAGAAAAGTCCAATTTCCTTTGAGATTTTTTTATTACAATTAGTATTTATAATACAATAAACGGCATGCAATTATGATATGTTTGACGCACGAATTTATTTATAAGGTCTCTTTACAAATGTAACATCGTTAATCAATTAATTTTATGTCATATTTATTAGTGTGCCATATGTATGAAAGGTGACTTTTAAATATTGTTTCTTAGGTTATTTCTGAAACTAATAATATATGCTTGCAATTTAGATAAGTTACGATTTATTCCGCGAATTTTTTTTATCGTCGTTTACATTCAAAATATCCATGATTAATTTTTTTTATTTTACCAATCTTTATTAACAGTCTATTGTTACGTTTTTTATTTTAAAGAGAGTTTTGAATTTATTTTCCTCGACATTGATTATCATTTGGTGTTTATTTTAATTTACAGTATTGAGATTTAGCAGATCGATATGGTTGTCATGCATTTCATTCCTGCATCCAGAGGTCGAATTTGTAAAGTACGTTACTGTAAGAACTCTTCTCGATACCCACCGAAACCAGGGTATAATCAGTGTGTTACTTTGCGTCAGAGGCCCCTCTCAACCTGAAGCAGTAAGACGACATTTACAGGTCGGTTTTTTTACGGCAGGTTTTTCGCATTTCTAATATTTCACTTTAGGAAGTTGTGAAAAGAAGAGACAAAAACGGTAATCTCGCTTTCCCAAGACTCAGACATTGCCTCGTCACAAGATGTGGTAACTACGCTTGGGCAAAAGGAAAATTCGACTTGGATCAAAATCTTACAGTTGCACCTTTCACTTACAAAGGAAGAACTGTAACAGAATACAATATACAAGTATACATTCCTTTTCAGTATAGTCATGTCAAATAATTGATAACTCTTTTAGGAGTACGTAAGTGAGATAGTGTCAAAATATTTACCATCAGGAATACCTCCTTGGCAAATCATCATAATACCATCTTCTGAAGATAATCATTACATTTTGTTTAAAGTGCACCATGTTCTTTTAAGCGAAGGCTTGAACATTGGTGACTTACTCCCTCTTATCCCACCCACAAGACAATCCACAGGGTAAAATATCAAACAAAATACAGTACAAAAATAATGCTTTTACAATTTCAGACACTTTTCTTCCAAAAGTCCTTTGGTGGAAGTGATCAAAAAACCAACAGTAATTCCAGAGTTAAAAGAACGATTATCCGAAGAATTGTCAAACAGTTGGAATGAATTCGTTTCCAATTACGATCCTTTGGAACGACCAGAACTTCTCAAAAACACTCCGACGGTTTACCAGTTTTTGTGTATAACTGTAATAACATTCGTATCAATGGTCAAGGAATGTCGAAAAGGATTTAGAGTTATCAAAGATGACTTATACTCAAGGACGAAGTATATACTTAAAACAGCCAACAAAGAAACCCAAAAGAGACAAGTTACAATTTTTAACTTCTTGTTGTCAATTTTATCATCAATGGATCCAAGAAATGTAATCAATAACATATTAACAACTATTTGGTACACTTGCTTTTATTTGCCAGTGAGAATTCCAATAGTTATATATGCAGAAATTCTCGCCCTATACACTTGTCTAACATTAGAATACTGTCCATATCCGTACACGTTCGTCGGGTTTCTCTACACCTATATTCCTCTATTCTACAACTCCTTGAAGGAAATCTTCTACATCGTTTCAATTTTATTCTCCGCGCCGAAAACTGTCATTCAAGACATACTAATGCAAAAAGAGTCATTCCAAACAATCACACTATGTGGAAGGAAATCGGTCGCCTGGTCCGACCCGGTAAAAATCGACTACATCAGATCAATTTCAAAATCCACCGGAGTGTCTGAAACTGAAATAATGCTCTCGGCCATTTCTACATCGATTTCTAAATACATGACTCAAACTAATCACGTGGTGCCTGATGAATTGCCGGTTACAATCAGAAACATCAACTCCAATTATGTATTCGCAACCGGACCCAATGTCAGGCCCGAAGACGCGATGAGTGGCATTCTCTGTTTGAACTTGCCCATTTTAGATCAGGAAAAAGACACCACTCAACTGGAAAACCTGATTGAAGTCAGGAACAATTTCCAAAACTCTCTGGAGAAACAAGGACTGTCGCATTTGCTTACGGTACTCCAGACCAAGTTCGGAGTGCTGACTAAATTTCTTCCATCGTTTGCCGTCAGCATTTATATCAAATATTTATCCAGAAAGTATGCTATAACTGTTACGGAATTGACTAGCAGATATCCGAATGTTACGCAGAGAACTCTTTGGGGGCAAGAAGTCAGCAGTGTTATTTATTGGAGGCCACCACAAGGAAACACCAGTAAATTTATTATTTATTATTTTTGACACGTTTAGAAATATAATAATGTGTTTTAGGTATATCTTTGTGTATAAACGAATACGCTGATCATGTAAAATTGGGAGTGATGTGCGATGCGCAACTTTCACCACAACATGCACTTCTATCTAGGAACTTCCCGGATTACATTCAGGATATTGCCAGAGCTTCGAATGTAAATAATTAAATATTGTATTTGTTAGTGATTCCAGTAACAAACTATTTATTTACCTAACGACTGATGAAAGGCTAGAAATTGTTAAAAATATAGTTTATAAGTTTATTGTTATTGCAAGTCAATCTTGGATCGTGAATTGTTAATAAATATATTGTTCTCATTTCACTGTTTTAATATTACCAAAATGACAAAGAAAATAAATTATTAAATAATTATTTAACGGATTTTAGCACATATGTTTTTTATTACATTATGATGAGCACACATGGATGGTTCAGTTTAATATTAAATTCTATTAATATAATATAAATACACATATCTTCAGTTGTAGTCAAAATAATGCTGAATTAAAACTTAATATTTTAACTTTTACAGTGTATAAAATATATATTTTAACAGATACATTTTTATACAATTATTGAATAAGAAAACGTTAAAAATTCAATCAATGTATTTGTTGGAACGTTATTACAGATTCCATATATCTTATATAAATTAGCTTTGATAATAAATTATAAATACACATTTTATATCTAAAGTGTGGAAAATATTATTCAGTTATAAAATTACTAGCAATATTAAATGTTAAACACTTTCTAGAAAGACGTCTATTTTTGTCGGTTACACATAGAATTTACTAATTTTTGACACATCTCGACTGGAGAGTACCAAACTTTCTTTGAATCTTTCCATAATATTTGTTTATTAGTCGTTTTCTTAACAGCAACCCTTTCTTTTCTATGGATGTTCTATGGAATTTAGGTTTGATATCTAGCTAATAGATATTTAAAGACATATTCATTTTGATATAAGGAAACACAGCTTTTTCAATATTTCCTATAAATTTCCTTTGTCATGTTCAGTGGCGCCTCGTGAGGTTTAAGTCTGGTGGGGCACATTACAACATATATAGAGTAAATGGGTCTCTAGCTCTTCTGTCCTTTTCACTCCATGACTGGCATCATCGTATTACAATATCTACATTCCTATTCAAACGCTACGCTATTTTTCAAAACAAAATTTCTGATTCACTTAATTGACTAAAAAATCACAATACGTTTTCCGATTTACCTACTTTTATATCAAATTATGTGAAAATATCTGATTGCGTTCTGGGTGTTACGTTTAGAGAAAGTAATTTCCATTTAATAATTCATTTCGAAAGGTGTATTGTAGTTTTCAATTAAATTATTTTCATAAAAGACTATAAGTTCGTTTTCCAGATAACTACACATTGATGTATGAGGAAAAACCAGTGATTCAGAAAACAATCTGACCATTTGATTCGAAGTGTACGCATGACTCAAGACTAGATTAAACGCATGAGCATAACACTGAGTAAATATTGCTTAAGTAGCAACATATATAATTTTAGATTGCAAACCAATTGATTCATCCGACATTACTACAACCCCAACATATGTTTGAGCAACTAACTTCTTTTGTAAATCAATCATCCCGAATGATGTTTGTAAAAAGTGAAATAAATGTTCAACACACAAACCACCGCTAATATTAAAAAAGTTCCAATTGGTTGTTGCTTGTAAATATAACGAAAAGTAACCGATAACTGAGAATTACAATTACAGAGGCACGCTTCACCTCCCCTACCATCAAAAGAATGGCCCGAGCTTAAAGCGCATGTGTGAATGTTCGAAGGAAAGAGAACATTTCAACATTACTTATAAAATGTTCTTAGTAGCCGCCACTGATCTTGTTATTTTTAATCCAGTATAACAAACCTAACCTGAAAAGCTGCCCCAGTTCTTAATGCTTCCGGCGCCATACTACCTACAGTATTTTTATTGTTTATGTAGATGCTACACTTCTGATCTTTTAGTATCTCTCTTTCAATCCGTTTATCAAGGCTCAGTTTTTCGTCGCCGACTTCTAGTTTTTTTGTAGTTTATTTGTTGTTGTTCCTTTAAAACTTAATTCATACTGTATCAAATTTGTTAAGGATCCAATAGATACAATATTTTATTTTAAACAGTTATTTTTATGAATTTATAGTCACTACTTCCTACGTTTGTAATCTATAAATAAGTTTATTTAGACTAGATACCCTTATTTTCAAATCAAATTATTAAAAATTTAGCCAGAATAAATATAAATATAAATTATAAGTTATATTTTAGAGATTTTAAAATAAAACGTTAATTTTGTTCTACATAATAGTAGATTTTAAAACAACTCTTCATATCACTTACGGTCAAACGACTCCATCAAATTAAAAATACCAAATTTCAACGAAATCAAACAACACCAACTACACTCCATATCTGACCCATTCTTACTCCAAGCATAGGCATATTATATGGAGTAGCATTTCTAACCATCGTATTCTTATTAATAAAAAAAGCTTTAACTATTAAAAAAACACGATATAAATTTTACAATTCCTTATAAAACATTGTGCCCAGTTGTTCTCGTATTAATTTAACCTTCTTATTCGAATTTCTAAGATTTTCTAAGATAAGTTGGATCATACAGTTCACCAGTAAATTGTTATCACTGATTTATTTTGTGTCAATTATATTTGTAAATTGTACCCTTGTTAATTGTGTATTTAGTAATATTGATCCTCAGGGTGGATCCACCTTGCCGTGGTCCTGGGGCACAGTACCGCTCCACAAGCCAGTGGTAGTGGGAAGCTAACGGATCCAACACCTGCAAGTCCAATCCATCCCCAGGAAGATCTCGGATCTCCCTCAGATTGGTCTTGTTCTTCCGAACCCAGTTGACAGGGAGCTGGCATCTTTGTCAGTTCTGTCTTCTGGTTCAGCATACCCCGTATATGCAAATATACGTTCTTTCCCTAATGTATGATTTATCATACATTGTAACACTATGGTTATGATCTCCGGATCGGTGGCCGGAAATGGGTTTTTAAACTTTCCCCTCTTTGTCCCAAAAAAAAAGTAATAAACTATGAGAGTTCTGGACCGCATATCTGAATTCTGCTGAAGAGTACTCCAATGACCAGAAGCTCTGAACACGACAATGACCAGAGAGTCGTTGAAAATAGGGTGAATGTGACAAAGTGCATTTTTGATTTTTATTTCTAGCTTGGACATATGGCCCTTTTGACATCCATCTTCTCCTCACAAAACAAGGTCTTTTTGGCATCAACTATTGCTTAGAGAAGTGGTAAATACATAAAGTGCATTTTTGATATTCATCCCCAGTTTAGGCATAAGGCTCTCTTTGACCTCCACTCTCTACCCTTAAAATAAGACTTAAAATAAAACTTGGATTGGAGGGGCTGTATAAGAATGAGTTTCCTTTGGGTAATTGGTTTTGATCACATATAGTAATTTCGGGTGATATGTTCTGTTGTGATTTCCAAAGGTTCCAAAGATTGACAATAATACATATAATAAATACATATATTAACGAATGAAAAATAAAATGACTGACAACTCAATAATATTTTTAAATAAGAAACAATTCAACTTTTAAACAGTAGCAACAACACATTGTCGTGCCGCCCGGCATCTCACCCAGAAAATAGGCCATGTGCTCGACGCCATCCACTTAGGCTCCAAGCCAAGCTAACCACTTGAGGCCCCAAGTCAGGCCTTCACCCACAACGACCAGAACAGAGTCAACTCAGACCCACCAGATTCGTGTCTGAGAGTGTCCCATTTATATTATAGAACATTCCGATTTGTACATCTTCTGTAGAAATATTGTTTAATTAAATATTTAAAAAAAACCTAGTCAATTTATATATAAAAAAAAACTTCAATATCCTGCAACTTGAAAACAAAAAGCGATATGACATTAGAATATAGGGACTTTTTTTGTTTTATTTATTTTTTGGTTCCTTACTGCGTGGTGCTATACATTGGACACACACAACATCAAGTAGTTTTTGAAACTGAAGAATCGGCAACGTTCGGGAACTTCCTTTGTGTCGGTATTTAAAGTTCTCATTAGCTAGAGGCACGCCTCAGGTCCCCTACCATTGAAACAATAACTCGACCTTAAAGCGTATGCGCGAATGTTGGAACCAAATAAAAATATTTAAGATTTACTTATGAAACAAATTGGCACGAAGAGACACATTTAAAAGTGCCTCTGGAGAACTTTCTCACAAAAATTCATTGAAATTTAATAGAAAATTGTAACTGCTTTTTTAACTGTCGATTTTACTACATATTACCCTTCTACCTTTGTTTAAATATTTGTTATATTCTATTTTACAAAATAAAATGTACCAAATGTATTTTTTAATATTAAAGTTATGTAAGTACAGTAAAAGCTCCTTATTCGCGACTAAAGATTTCTTTATTCGCGGATCTAAATCTGAACATCAGTACAATATCTTTTGTAAACGCGCCGTCAAATGGACTAATAAAAAAGTAAAATAGACCTTATTACAACTATGGCGAAAGTATGTTTTTAAATAATATCGATGCTGTATTTTTTTCGGCAAAGGCCATGTCAAAGGACATAAGCCGCCTTCGCCGCGTTCGGTTGTTTATGACAATTCAAACAAACAGTTCCATCCTTTGGTAAGAGCCGCATTGCATATGCGTTTCATCTTTCCATTCGTTACAAAAATTGTTGAAGACCGCAACCAAAAAATGAAATGAAAATTGATCCGTGTATGGAACAAAGTCTTATTTTTAAGAAGCAAATTGCTAATGCTTCTGCTGAATATCAGTCTCACTTGAAAGAGCTTCTAAAAACTGCCAAGCAAGAAAAAATTACAAAATTCTTTAAGCCATTGCCTAAGCCTGAAGATAATGATTAGTATGGTTAAAAACTCAATTAAATTAATTTTTTTATATATTTGTTCTTTATTTTGTCACCTAGGAACGTATCCCCTATAATCCTATATAAATTACCATTCCATATTCACGGTTTCTGTATTCGCGGCATATTTACGGAACATATACCCCGCGAATAAAGGGCTTTTACTGTAAAATAATTTTCATAGGTTATTCATAGGTTAATTATGATACAATACCGAAATATTAAACAACCAAATCTGTAAATGAAATAAATATATTAAATTCAAATAATAATAAAAAATTAAGAGTAAATCACAATAATTTAACAAGTACAAAAATATCATACCTCTGAGTTTCAGTTCCCTAGGTAACTATCTCTTCCAAGATCAACACTGAACTACTAAACATCTGGCAAAAATTTTAGTTTTTATTTGTTTATAATTCAGCATATTTCAAACAGATTGTTAGAATATTTAAAAAATATTTAATATTACATCAAAATTAAACTCTGAATAAATTTAATATTATAAACTTATTAATAATTAAATATATTTTTATACCGTCTTTATTAGGATTTCTAACATTTATTTACATTCAGATTAATGAATTACAATGAAATATTAAAATCACAAACCTTGACTACTGTCAGGGTCTATCATTTTACATACATTTTACATTCTTGTAATGTGGGTTGTAGATAGTCAGATATGTCAATACATAGTACGTAGGATCTCTAAAGTTACCGGTTTGAATATAAATATATTAAAATAATATATATTATATATAGTAAATATTTAGATTAATTACAAATTATAGCAAAAGTTTTTATTAAAAGGAAGAAAAAAAATAAAAACATATTTCATGTGAATTCAGTAGGTAATAATAATTATGAACTTAATTCAAAAATATTTTTTAAAACGATGTTAATGATCTTAATATATATTATATCATAATTTACATTATTTCTGCATTTTTTCATTATAAATATAAATCTAAATTAGATAAATTAATTAAATTTAAACTTCTTTTTCATAATTATAATTATAAAAAAATAAAATATCAATTAATGAAAAGTGTGAAAAAAGCATCCTTAATAGGCTTCATATTTAATTTTAGGTTTCGTTTTTGTGCATTCCAGTTCGATATTCAATTTACCACCCCAACTGGCAAATTGATGAGTTTGTGGGGGGTTGTTTTCATCGCCGCCGTTCCTATTAAGTTATATTCACCCCGCATGTCGGACAGTCGACAATGCCATCGCAAACATTTCACCTGCACAACGTTAAAGTTGAGGACGACGGCTCAGACGTCACAGTTCCGTTCGCTAACTCACTTCGGCTAGTCTAATCGGCGTCAGCTGAGCGTCGTTTTTTAAAAATACTCCGCGAACCGACCTTACGATTAGACAGTGTTTGTTTTGTTGTCGCAGGACGAAAGAGTAAACAAGGAACAGTGGGAGGACAAGTCGTTTGGTGTAAGTCGATTCGTTTTTGTTGATTGTGTTGTTGCTGAGGATACCATTAGTGAAACTTGTTAAGGAATATCCTTTTCATGGCACATATAATAAATTTTAATTGACAATTTTATCATGTAATTTGTTGAGATTTTATTTTTAAATAATTTCTACATATGTTCTATAAATACTAAAAGAACAAATATATTTGCTTAGATCACATATTTTGCTTTTGATGCAGAAAATTACGCTACTTATACAACATGTTTTGATATTATATAAAGATAAATTGATTTTACAAATTAATGACTTCTTTTACCCGAAAATTAAATTTTTTATCCTGAAATAAACAGATTTATTAATATTATTATTTTGAGAATATATTTCATAAATATATATGTACATAGTTTTTTGCATCTACGATTTAAATAGTTTGAAATAAGCATACACCAATTCGAATTCGGAACCTATTTTTGTAAAATCACACATAAACGTCAGTAAAATATACAAACGTTATTTGGTTATTAATAGATCGCCTTCGTGCGCCACATTGAAATGACAACTCTCATTGACAAATTCAATATTAAATATTCCTGATTGATTAAGAAATAACTGCAAGAGACGTTGCAAATAAAAGACAACAATTTCGATTTTACAGCCTTTAAAAGCAACTCGACAATCGTTTTTCCTTAGGTCAAAGGTGAAATCGATAGTTTATTCGAAAGTTAAGATTTCCAGATAATACGGCTTGAAACTACGAAATTTACCGTGACGTAGATGGTTAAAACAAAGTTAAAGGAAACCGAGTAAATATATAGCCACACGCACATTCGTCCAATTTACAAACACGAATGTCGAATGGATTCAGATTCTGTCAATTTGCAGGTCATAAAATTGAACAGTAATCCTTATTTTCAAGGACGTTTTATTGGAGTAATTAAAATCCTTGATTGTACCACTACGTTTCGTATTCAGGTGATGAATATTCATTTTAAAAGGAAAACGTTTCTATTAATAAACTCCTTCGAGTATTGCAGTCATTTTCGTTACCGCAGAAAATTTTCCATTAACTGATTATGAAATTTTTATTATGCAACTTATTTCGGCGACAAAAATTTTAATGGGATTGATGAAAATTGGAATTTTACATGTTGACGATAGTGGTTTTGCGATGACGTTCTCAAACTGTAACCTGGCCATTATTGATTTTCCAAGTAATTTCCTTTCCATAAGTAATTTATGAACAACTATAGTTATTAAATTAGAAAATAAATTATTCGTTTAACAAAATCACCTGAATATATTGACGATACATTACGAATTTTGTATTTAAACTGCTATTTATTATTAGACGTGCTATTTTTGAGTTAATATTTGCCTGGACTAAAATACACGTAATATTTTTATAGGAAATGACACTAAAACATATTTTTGATGAGCAATTTTTTGATAACACTATTTTAGAGCATCCGTTAAAGAATTTAATTAAATAAGTAGGTACGAGGAAATGTTCGGCAAATGGGAAATAAATTGGGGTGTTTAACAATGTTTACTTGTAAATGCCTTAATTTTAGTAAAGACTTAATCTTGTTTTTTTATGTATAGTATATAATTTCACCCTGATAATTGTAAATGAAACAAGATAGCGACCTCGAATAAAAACCACGTAAAATGTTGTCAATCTACTACCATATGGACATAATCAACAATTTTGTTAAATGGAAAGAAACGTCTTGTGATACTTCATTTGAAAGGTATTTTTATTATCTATTCAATGCTATTTTACTGGTAAAAATCGGGTGAGTAGTTACAGTTTTATGAGCTATTCATTTTATGTCTATCTTTTTACTTTTCTCTTATGAATAAAAAAAACTTACTATTCAAATCAATAAATTAATTGCCTAGAATGTTCTCCTTGCACATCTTAACAATAAAATGGTCTACCCTTAAATTCAGCTCCCACATTTCTGAATATTATAGGTTAGAAATGGGGGAGGGGGTACTTTTTACCTCACTCACTTTTACGTGAGACATTTAAGATGGAAAACAATGTGCATGCTCAAAATAATTTTTTGACACCTGTCCGAAATCTCCTTAATATTTTTTGTAGTTACAATAATACATTGATTAGGACATTTTTATGGAATGGTTTCTCTATTCAATTTAATATTTTAACTAGATACATATAAAATGTCACAAAAAATATTGTATAAATATAAGTCTGCCACAGAGTTGAAAATCACATTGTCCTAATGAATTTATTCTGATCAAGTAAACCACGGAACAAAGTGTCAAAAACAACTGAATATCAAATTTGTACGTTTATGACCGAGTGACACCAAAATTAAACTGTGAATATCTTTGATATGATTTTTATATGCAATATTTTTTATAAAATAACTGTGTATCTATTATTTTCATGCTATATTCAACTGAAAACTTAATAAATAATGTTCTAATTTAATTTAATTAATTAAATTAATTTTAAAAAATATTGTCTTAGGTCTTGGATAATAGAAAACAATTTTTTTTAACCATTGTTGATTAAAACAAAATTTGCATCTTAAATGGGTCACACAGTATCTGCCACACATTATTTATGTTTGGAGTTAAAAAAGATAATTAAAGAGTTAAAAAAAACAAACAATCCGAAAACAGAGCAATGAGTCATTGTCAGTGACTAAATTAAGCACTTGTTAATATTGTTGTTTAAAAAATTATCTTAGATTTTTTCTATTTAATAAGAGAATAAGAAAGAATTTGATTAAGAAAATTTTATATTAATCACCATACAGAACAAATACACATTTTATGTAAACAAATTTTTCTCCAAGCACCAACCACACGACAGATTATTGTTAACTAGATGCTACAGCATTAAAATGCCGAATTGCAGATTAGAAATATCATTTTTCCGAATACGTCATACATCACCGATCGCTAATACTGGAAACGACCCATTCGCAAACAATAGTTGAACGGTAACAAGTTACGTAAACATTTTTACACATTGAATTTATTTATTTTAAATGACCATCCATGGCAAATGGAAAAAAATCGATTTCAGTGTGTCGATGAAAATCGGACGCACGATGTTAACGCAATTTGAAAATAAATTGCTACTTTCTGAATGAAATGTTACAAGTGTTTTATTGTTAAATGTTGTTAAATTAATTGTAACGCGTCTAAGCCACATTGAGCAGGAAATAAATTCAATTGGCCACTCCTCGACGCGTGAGCGACTGTTGTTTTAAGTGATTATCAGTGACAGTGAAGTAAGTATACATATATATCATTTACATTACGTGTATATTAATTTACTTTATCAATATGATTAGATTTTTTTAAAATTTCCATTTCATTTTTCTGTATTTCAAGGTCAATTAACATTTCGAGGTTATTTATTAATTTTGGATGCTTGTATTTTTTGTAAAGGTTGTGTGTATGTAAATGTGTGGAACTTTTCGTTAGGAATTAATTTGTTTTAGTTTGAAGATAAGAGAAATTATATAGCAAATCAAAGGTTTTTATCATAATGTATAATTAAACGCGAAGATAAATTACTAAAACAATTTTAGGATTAATAATAGCAATTTATCTCTAGACAAATTAAATCATTATTTAATAAATATTGTATCCAAATAATTAACAATTAAATTATTTTTATTGTAATTTTTATACATAACAGTATAAATTAAAAAATAATATGATTTTTACAAAAAAACAAAATACCAAAAATTATGTTTAAGTTATGTTTTTTATTTATATATTAATATACTCATAATTTTTTAAATAAATATATGTTAATATACAATATCAAAAATACGTATTATATATTCATGATAATGTTTTCCTATTTATAAATATTAATTATGCACAGTTCTGTACTTTAATCAGTTAAATTCACTTTCTTATTCAGCATGTTCCTAACAAGCATTTTTTAATAAATATAATAATTTTCATATACATTATATGTAAATTATATAAAAAATACATATTATCCAAATTTGGTAATGTTGTCTTTTCACTGTACATTGATTTCTTACATACCCCATTAGAGATTTTATAATTTTATACTTTTGTACACTTTCCATATTTTAGACTCTCAATTGACATAAAGTTATGTAAGGTAATTTCCATAAAGGTTATTTATAATCTCACGATTCCTACCCAATAGGAACTGTAAACATAAAATTGTTATTGTTTACCATATAATCAATTTGCATACCACAACCTTTATCAACACTATATGATATAATATATATATATAAGTATATCACACTTTTACATCTTTATCATATTTAGCAATATTGATAAAAGATAACTCGAGATACATTGTATTATTATATTTATACAAAATCATTTAATAATTTTATATCAGTCTAGACAACATGATGGCCAAAGATAACACTTTGGCTCCACTGGTGAAAATCTCATCAGTAGCACCGAGCCTGGAGTCATTAAACGAAAGCTACGAAAACTGCCTAAACATAGACCGACGTTTCCAACGCAAGGAATCCGTAATCTCATCGCAAATCAGTCTCTACGTGAAAAAGAAAAAGCCAAAAATTCCTGACGGAGGATGGGGTTGGTGGGTTGTCATCGCGTCCTTTGTCATCAACTTGGTCTCGGACGGTATCAGTTTAACCTTCGGTCTGCTTTACGAGGAATTCCTACACGAATTCGGTGCATCCAAATCGGCAACATCCTGGATTGGCTCTTTGTTTATGGCCGTACCTTTATTAGCCGGTCCGATTATGTCCGCCCTTGTGGATCGATACGGATGCAGGTCGATGACAATAGTCGGAGCGATAATCTCAACTATCGGTTTTGTAGCCAGCTCCTTCGCCAACAACATCATCGTTATGTATTTTACATTTGGAGTGATTGGTGGAATTGGGCTTGGACTTTGTTTCGTCACAGCTGTCGTTTCCATAGCCTTTTGGTTCGATAAGAAACGTGCGATTGCTTTAGGTCTTGGTGCTTGCGGTACCGGTTTTGGAACTTTAGTGTTTTCTCCTCTGGCAACGCTATTAATTGAAGAATTTCACTGGAGAGGTACCCTATTGATTATGGCCGGATGTTTTTTGAACTTGGCCGTGTGTGGTGCCTTGATGAGAGATCCTGATTGGATAAAAGATGATAACTCGTAAGTGTTTACTTATGTTTTCCACAAGTACCACTTGTAACAAATTATTTTAGAGATAGTGATCACGAATCCGATAAATCTTCACTGAATATAGAGGAAATAAAAGAATCTTTAGTTAGTGGCAATACTGAAGAATATCTTCTTGAAGCGTTGGATACTAGTTTAGACTTGTCGAATAAAAAGAGAATCAAATCTGTAGTAAACTTACCCACTTTTGTAAGACAAAATGAAACAGTATGACACCTACTCCTTGACTTTTTGTACATGTACTTAAGGTACAGTTTTAGGTACCTTTAGAAGTTTTGGAAAAGTTAAGCAAAAATAAAAATTTATACAGTGTGATCTTGGAAAACTATCCGACTTTGCTGGAATCAAAAAGTAGCTCAGAACGAGGTCTGAATGATTTAAAAGTCCTAGAACAAACCAGAGTGCCTGTGATATTTTCTTTGAAGCTGAAGAAAACCGAAAAACCACCGTCTCCTAAACCTACACATGTAAATATATTCTCTATGAATTTAACCCTATTGAAATACATTTTTTTATAGATGCCAATAATCAAAATTAATGGAAACGAGAATATTGTAGTAAATAAACAAAACAAAATCCACACCACTACTAATCATTACCTAAAGAACATAAGAATGAGAAAAACTTCAATAATGCACAAAGGAGCAATGCTTAACACGAACAGATACAGACTTAAGGCCTCCAGCTGTCCAAATATTTATCGAAACTCAATGTTAACACTTTCCCAAGAAGAGGACGATGTAAAGAACCTATTTACGGAAAATTAACCCTTTATTAATTGTTTTATTTTAGAAATGGTATACAGTTTTCATGGAGATAGTAAAAGACGTAATGCAATTCAACTTATTTTTGGAACTGCATTTCTTTCTTATCTGTCTTTCAACTATTATTCTTTTCACTTGGTTCGTGGTACCATACTTTTACCTAGTAAATCACATGAAAAATTTCAAATACACCGAACGTGATGTTTCATTTGTAATTGCTGTAATCGGCATCACCAACACCGTTGGAATGGTAGGATTCCTTTTGCTTCTGAATACTCCATTACCCTCTATTTTATAATATTAGGTTGTTTTAGGTTGGGCTGGTGATAGACCTTGGATGAACGTTGAGAAAACCTACGCCGTTTGTTTAATACTTTGCGGAGTATTTTGTGCAGCCATTCTATTTTTTACATATAGCTACGTCATGGTTGTTGTTTCTGGAGGATTGTTTGGATTGTTTTTTGCCAGTACATTCTCATTTACCCCGATAATCCTTGCAGATTTGGTTCCAATTGACAGCTTCACCATGGCTTATGGTTTAGTGTTGCTTTGCCAAGGAATTGGTAATCTTATTGGGCCACCACTAGCGGGTACAATGTTTTTAATAATTTTGACTCCAGTAATAAATTATAACTTGCAGGTTTGTTGTTCGACTTAACTGAAGCTTGGGATCAATCCTTTTACCAAGCAGGATTTTGGATAATCATCTCTGGGGTCTTGGCAGGAATTATACCATACACTAAGAATAGAAGAATTATTGGAAAAGGTCCAATTTTGAAATATGCCCATAGTGAAAAGAACATTAACGTTTAAATAAAAATGTTTCGAATAAACAATTGTTTTATTTCAACTCCTAAACTTTTTTTTGAAAGTTCACTAATGGTATCTAAGAAGTTTGTATTAAAGAATGTTTAATTTAACATAATTATTTTATTTCAGATAGACGAGAAATGCTGCCTGCCAAATTTTCGACTGCCTGAAACTATTTGTGATAAAAATCATTTCGTTATCGCGGTATTAATTTTTATGTTATTGATGACAGAATACGTGGAAACCCTCGTAACCAATCTCTCAAAGCTGAATACTCAACTGAGCAGAGATCCAAAATTAAATCTGCGCGGTTGGTCTAAACGTTGGATGCAACGTCCGATTTAAATTCGTCAGTATTCACTTAAATTATCTGTGATAATATGGATACAAATCAAGCCCCAATAGTAAGCTTATCCCACATAGTACCTTCGTTAGATTCTAGTCCCAGCAGAAAACTATACGAAGACGCCGCAACTCTTCCTATCGCCTCGGAAGAGAAGTCCGAGGTGAAATTTGACATGAGCTCATCATCATCATCAATTTCAGAAGACGAAGAAGATAATCCTAGGATACCAGATGGGGGATGGGGTTGGATGGTGGTATTTGCCTCGTTGATTATGTCCATGATTGCAGACGGCATCAGTTTGTCCTTTGGTCTTTTGTATGTTGAATTCTTGTACGAGTTTAAAGCATCGAAATCCACAACTTCGTGGATCGGAAGCCTTTTTATGGCTGTGCCTTTGATCACTGGTCCGATTATGAGTGCCTTCGTTGACAAATATGGTTGCAGACCAATGACGATTATCGGTGGCCTTATTTCTGCAGTTGGGTTCATCATTAGTTCTAAAGTTAATTCTATTGGTGTAATGTATGTCACTTTTGGAGTCATATCAGGATTAGGTTTAGGCTTGTGTTATGTGACTGCTGTTGTTTGTATTGCTTTTTGGTTCGACAAGAAACGCACCTTGGCAGTTGGTCTAGGTGCAGCTGGAACTGGAATTGGTACTTTCGTGTATTCACCTCTTACGACTTATCTCATCAAAGAATTTGGATGGAGAGGCACAACTCTTCTGTTATCTGGTTCTTTTTTAAACATCATCGTTTGTGGAGCTCTAATGCGAGATCCTGATTGGATAATTAATCAAAACAAGTAAGTGCAATAAGTAGGATACGAAATAAATGATATTCATTAATGAGTTTAAGAGAGAATGAGAAGAGCGAGAAATCAGGAAAGTCAAGTAAAACTAGCTTGGCCTCCATCTCGTCCAATTTTGCCAACGTGGTTGATTTGAACGAGATTAAACACATACTGAAAAATGGAAAAGATACAGAATATTTGCTACAGACGTTAGAAACCAGATTACAAGAGTCCAATCCTGTTACTCCTAGGAAATGTCATCAATCAGTAGTAAATCTTCCTACGTTTATAAAAGAAAACGAAAAAGTATTTCGCTTGTTTATTTTAAAATACACTTTCAAACTGAGTGATTTTAGGTCCCTGTTGAAGTATTAGAACAATTGAGCTCCAACAAAAAGTTGTACAATATTATTTTGGAAAATTATCCCAGTCTTCTTTTGTGTAGAAGTACGTCCGATAAAGGATTGGATAAACTTGCTGAAGATATGTCTGTTGTTTTAGACCGAGTTCCAGTCACTTTTTCTATGAAACTCAAAAAAGCCGACAAAACTAAACATCCAGTACATCAAGTAACTTATTTGTATATTTAATATTAACTATCTCTTAGTTATCTTTTTTAGAATTCTCTGCCGGAGGAAGCATTAAATCTAGAAGTGCCTTTGATAAACAAACCGAAGAACCCGCCGCCTCCAAAACGTAACAATTCGTTTCCTTGGTTCAGTAACAAACAAACAAATCCAACGTATTTCAAGAACATCAAATTCCACAGGCAAAGTTTGGTGCATAGAGGAGCCATATTCAACACAAACAAGTACAAACTTAGAGCATCAAGTTGTCCCAATATCTACAAAGTCTCCATGGCAACTATTCCAAAGAACAGAGAAGAGGTATTTAATAAACAGATCTCGCGAAGTTTAACTCATGTACATATTTTTTAGAAATGGTACTCAGAAATTGAAGACTTGGTAAAAGGAATGATGGACTTTTCGTTATTTTTAGAATTTCACTTTTTCCTTATGTCTTTGTCAACTATCATTTTATTCGTTTGGTTTATCGTGCCATACTTCTATTTGGCAGATTTAATGCTTATGTTCGAGTACACGGAGGAAGAAGCCTCTTTCACTATGTCTATTATAGGAATAACGAACACCATCGGAATGGTAACACGTAAAATTAATCAACCTCTCGTCAATACACTCGACTTGTTTCAGGTTGTCTTGGGTTGGGCTGGAGACCAAGAATGGATGAACATTACCAAAACCTATGCCGTGTCTTTATTCTTTTGCGGACTATCTTGTGCAGGCATGATATTTTTCGTTGAAAACTTCATACTTCTGGAAATTGCGGCCGCATTGTTCGGACTGTCCTTATCCAGTTCCTTTTCGTTTACACCAGGAATTCTAGTCGAGCTGGTACCTTTGGAACGATTCACAATTGCTTACGGATTGCAACTGTTGTGTATGGGAATCGGAAATCTTTTAGGACCCCCCTATGCAGGTAATTATACAGATGCAGTTGTTTTGAGGAGTTTTGAACAATTTTGTTTTTTAAGGTCATTTGTTTGACATCACTGGCTCATGGGATTTATCCTTTTATCAAGCTGCCATTTGGATTATAGTTGCAGGAGTTTTGATCGGTATTATACCTTATACCACCAATAGAAAAATAATAGGAAAAGGACCTGTTGAAAAGGATCTTGCTAATTAATTGAACCTTAATTATAACCTTATTTATTATGTATTTTATTATCTTAAGCTCGTTAATAAATTAAATTCGACTGTTGTAATGTTTTCATTTTTTTTTTTCATTCATTTTAAATATTATCTTTCTAACGAAAAAACGCACACCACCACTGGCATATATGTATTTTGTTATAAAACCACTGGCGTACGTCGACGCGATCCGACTGACTCCGAATCGCACCGACCCGATCGGAAATATCTCCGTGCGGAACGTAGTAGTTATTCCCCTTTCAGTCAACGTATCGCTTGTGCTAGTTCTCTCGTTTATTCTATTTATTGAAGGTGATTCGTCAGTAAAATCGATGTCAGGGTTAATAGACGAGGAACAACTGATTCGACTGGTGCGGGAACACCCAGCACTTTACGATATGTGTCACGTGAGCTACCACAATCATTTGCGGCGCGACATTATCTGGGAGGAAATTGCTGACAAATTGGAGAGTCGCGGTAACTCTGCCATTATTTTTTCGTTTCTCTATCTCAATAGTTGCATATAATTTTAGCTGAAGAGTGTCGTAAAAAATGGCAGTCGCTGCGCGACTTGTATCGCAAATCGCTGCGCAAAAAATTAGCGAAGCGGGGCAAATTTAAACCATGGAGGCTTCAAAACCAAATGGCCTTTATGAAAGAATACATGGACGACCGAAACAAAGTAAAGAGGGAAAACAATGAAGATGATGAAGATCTAGATCAACTTCTAGAGAAAGAGAAAGCGTCAAAAGGACGACTGATGAACATCAACGAGCAGAAATTGATTGAACTGGTGGAAAATAATCCACATTTGTACAATCCGCACGACGCCAACTATCATAATCATTCTGAAAGGGATAAGAGTTGGGTGGAAATTGCCGAAATATTAGATCACGATCGTAACAAATCCAAATATTATTTTAGATTATTAATAATTTTATATTTCAGCTCAAGATTGTCGTGAGAAATGGAGGACACTGCGGGATTGTTATAGAAAATGTCTCAGAAATCGCTTAAAAGGTTCCGCAAAAGGTAAACACTCGAAAAACTGGCGATTAGAAAATCAGATCAGCTTCATAACACCGTTCTTAGAAAACGATGGTCGTTCAAAAGATTTAGAAAATTCTGAGGACATTTCGCAGGATTCATCAATCGATGATGAAACTTTGGAAGCAAGGGACGACGAGGAGAAAAGACACGAAACTACAGTGAGAATTGTAGATCACTTAACTAAATACTTTGAATCTGCTGAGGAAACATTGAGGACGTTTCCCGCCGATCTGCAAATTGAAGCTAAAAGGAAAATTTCAGAAGTGATCCACGAGTATGAAATGATTGCCCTTAAAAGGAATTGTTCAAGTTGATTCAATATGTGATGTTTGTAAATAAAATTATTTATGAATACTATTTTTGTGATACACATTAAATAAAAGACAAATTAAAGTATCTGCATTTTATTTCGTAACCTTTAAATTTATCAATATCTATTATTAATTATAATAATACAATATACAGGTAAAATAAATCGACTAACAGTTACACAAGAAACCATATTTCTTGTTTTATACATAAATCAACAAACAAAAGGAAAATCATAAAATTAACAAAAATACTGTTTTTCTCAATTACCTTTAAGTCCTATAAAGTTTATTTCATTACGCTGTTAGTGCAATAAACGAAAAAACAACTTAAACTCTACTTCGCACGTCAAAATCACAGTTATGCTTTGTATTCCAACAAACAGGCAGAATTTCACACAAGAGTCGACTATTTTGCTACCAGGCTAATGTCGATTCATGCGTAAAACTCTGGTTCGTTTTCCGAATGACAAATTTGAAAATATATAAAAACCAGGTGCATATATCATATAGTTTGCTCAATATAGAATCAGTGTCATGGGGTCTACAGACAAATCGGACGACGTTTCCATCACAAGACCGTCATCAGGGACCGTTCGGAAACGTTGATACACGACCACTGTTTTAATCTACTCTAATTATTTCCACAGCCGAATATACAGAGTGGTACCGGATACAAACGACAATGTTACATGCAGTTAGGCTGTAGAGGTGTCGCCCGGACCAGATTTCACTCTGTATATGTTTTTATTTGGAACCTAGCCTAAGTATAATGTTATATTTTGGTAAAACACCCTGCAAAAATGAAACATCAAAATGACGAATGGCCGAACATAAGGTACTCGTATAACAAGTTAGCACATACAACACGAATATAATTGGAAATTAAAACAACATTCAAATTGTAAAATGGTTCAAAAACACTGTTTTTAGAATATTATATTATTAGCTGCACAATAACGAGTATATAAATAAAAGCAAGAATCCTTTAAAATTAAACTTTTGTACTCACAAACTGAACCGACAGACAAGATTTAAAATATGCCTATTAATACTACTAAAACAATTCAGTTTAGTTTAGTTTATGTATTGTATTTAACAATTGCTTTATTTACAGATCTTTACTAAAATAATTTAGAACCTGAGATTCGAAAAAGTCTACATAGAGAATTTTTCTACTTTTAGAACACTATCAACGCTACCAGTAAAATGAGCTATTCAATATTCATTAAAATTGTCAAATTGTATTATTAAGGAGGTAGTAAATACGGTGGTTTATATTCAACAGGAAGGACCTAAAACGACAGAACAGCATCGAATCTTAACCATTACGCGAATACTGTACGAAATTCAACAGCGTCGTCAACCAAGTCATACAACCGCAATTCCAGTTGTATGACTGACTAACTGTGATTTTTTTTGAAGCACTCTGAAAAATTCTTCTACAATAGTACGATCTTTAAACCTAACCGGCCTTAATTGTAATTATAATAGGTTACAAACCTACGGAGGCCTCATCAAAAATTGTATGGTATATTCTACTAAAAAAGTACTACAAAATACTAATAATCTTTAAGTTCACTTGTGGAAGGTTTTTAAATGTGACTGGCGTGGTCTACCTCAACTTTTTCGTGCTTGTTCTTAAGACAGAACGCGAAGAATCCAGATTTATGTTTCTGTTGATTGTTTTGTGTCGAGTCACAGGACTTTTGCCTTTGACTCAGGATAATTTTCTTGCAGCGCTTTGTCGCAGGTAAAATCAGCAGCATCACGCCCGATATTGCTATGAAGAAACCGGCCAAGTAAAACGATAGGTCGTAGGAGCCTGTTATATCGTAGATCCACCCTGAAAATTAAATAAGGGTGTCAGTTCAATATTTGTAAGGGTGTGTTGTGTAAATCGATAAACTGAAGGGGAGAAAACGAATTATGGCATTGAATTGAATCGAACTCGTGAGGAGAATAAGAAAAATAAGATAAACACCCTTCACCTTGATTAAAGTTTTATTGTTGCCTTTCTGAGCCTCAAGTGATTTTCTATAGATATAACGGTAAAATGTATACACGTATAAAACGTTTCGTTTTATACTAAAGTTAAGCAAAATAAAATAAAACACATGTAAATTAAATCAAGATTACCTCCAAGAGGTGGTCCAATTAAATTGGCAACCCCCTGTACAAGCAGCAGGAGTCCATACGCGTTCGTGAACCGTTCCAATGTGATGAGCTCCACGAGTATGATGCAGGTGAGCGAATAATTAGCGGCAATCAGAAAACCGAACGCACCCGACACGAAGCACAGTGACCAATACTCCTTCAGCAACGGAATTAGCGCGATTATACCTCCACACAACCCCATGCACACGGCGTAAATCAGACTCGCGTTTGCCCAGGATCTGTCGCCGGCCCATCCCAATATCACCTAGAGAAAAGAAATGTTTACATTTGTTTTTATTTGAGAAAATTAAGACGTTATTGTATAACTTACCTCTCCTAACATATTAATGATTCCTATGATAGAAATCAACAACGAGGCATCCCTGTCCGAGTACCCAAAGCTGATGGCATTGTCCTTTAGATACACGTACGGAACATCGTACCATGTGTAGAGGAGGAAATTCGAGATGGCGAACAACAGAAACTTGGGATCGGCGAAATGTGAAAAATCAAACATGTCAACCAATAAATCCCACAAATCCCACAGGCCCGAGTACCAGACCTCCTTTTCCTTCGCTATTGTCGTCATAGAGTTCCTGTAAATGTCGGGACAGGAGGAAGCTCTTAATCTGTATCTGTTAATATTCAACATGGCCCCACGATAAGTTACAGATAACCTATGAATGCGTAGATCTCTGAGAAAAGCTGTGGTCGTTTGCAATTTTTTCTGAGGATTCATCCTGGGAGGGGTCAATTGACTTCTTTTCAACCACCATAGATACGCGTTGTCTTCGTTGTGATTAATCGGCGGAGGCGAGGTGGCATGTTGGGATTGGGCGTATTTGGAAGACATGAAATTCGCGTCGTGCAGCCGTCCAGACTCGCTAAAACTTCTTGATGGTGTCAAAAGATTTGGATAGTTGGTCAACAGCACGTTGTACACGTTTCTGTGCGTCGACAACAGTTCTAATACTTCAATCGGTACTTTCTCACCGTTTCTAACGAACGTTGGTAAGTTAACCAAACTGCTGCACAGCCTGTCTTGGGCGTTTTCGTCGGTTTCCATCTCTTTATTCTCTAAAATTGGTTGTAACACACTAGCTGTATTGGTACTATTGCTTACGGAAAAACTGTCAGCGGAGGAGCCCTTGTTCTTTCGTTTCAAAGTACGATTGCGTTTGCGTTCCTTGGCGGCGTTCTTCTGCTGTTCGGAAGTCCAAGGAAGATCTCTCATCAACGCACCGCAAACAATCAAATTCAGGAACAGTCCCGCTAATATTAATGTGGTGCCTCTCCAACCGTACTCGTCCAACAATAACTGGATTAGAGGTGCAAAAATAAAGGTGCCTATTCCGCTGCCGCACACTGCCAAACCTGTTGCAAAGGATCGCCTCTTATCGAAGTAGTATGCTACTATTACTACTGAAGCTACATAGCAAAGACTAAGGCCGAAACCAGCCAAAATTCCAAAAGTGATGCACAGTACTGTCATACTGTTGGCCCTAGAGGATATTATGAAACCGACAGACGCCATGATGGCTCCACATATTGTGACTTTCCTACAACCATAGCGGTCTGTAAGGAAACTAGCTATGGGACCGGACAAGAGAGGCATGGCCATGAAAAGGCCGCCAATCCAAGCGGTGGTGCCACGATTCTGGCCGAAATAATTCAAAAATTCGACGAATATAATACCAAAACTGAACGTAATTCCGTCGGCGATAAGATTGACTATGAAGGAGGCGATGACCACAACCCAACCCCAACCGCCGTCTGGTGGGCGAGCCTCAGATACAATAATTGATTCGCTGCTACTGGAAGATGAAGATGAGGATGAAAGACTGGAGGGTGTGGAACACGGATCTTTGGCGATGGATGAGTCGCTTTTTTTGTCGTTATTGAACTGCACATGTAGCACCGGTCGATCCTCCTCCGACATTTTTTCCATGTCGATGATATTTTTCTTCAATGTATCCGGCTGTTTGACGACATCGATGGGGTTTTCATAGAGATTGTTGAGCTTGGGCTTGTTTTTCGCGTTGAGCGCGGCCTCGAGCGAGTTCCTCCTTTGGCTTGGCTGACTAGAAACCGTAATCGAATTCGATTGCTTGTTGCTGAGGAGCGGCGACTGTTCCTCCGCATCGTGGACGTCTTCAGGCGCGTTCGCCTCACCGTTGACGACGACGGCACAATCACCACGCTTCGGCGACGATGCACTATCACTGACAACCGCACTGATCGATTCCGTGCACTGGTTTATATCGTTTTTGGATCGAGTAGTGTCCATTCCGTTTGAGGCCATTCCTGCAAGTCTCTGCTAAACTGCCTGCGTAAGTACGCAAGACGGAACTTGTTCAGGGGACGTTTCATGCGTGTCGGGGACGGCCGCTGCCGATAGTCACTTATTGCAACTTGTTTTGCCATACGTCGCTGACTTCAACCGCTCGGGTTGGAGATGGATCTGAAACAAAATTTATCATCACCTACTATATCAAATGAACCGTATTAAACCTAAATATTTTGTACTAAATGGGTTATTTTTTTCAAACAATTATACTTTTATTTTACACAATTTACAAATGGTTTCGATAAAATTATACCAAACATTTTATTATATTATTAATAATATACAAAATCTTCAAGTTAGGTAGCTTTTCACACAAAACACTTCAAATTCGTATTTAAAGTTCTTTTAAATCTGTGGTGTTTCTTAATGCAATTACTAGTTTTCTATTTAAAGCTGTTTGTAATAAAACTATTGATTTGCATTTATCTCTTTCCTTATTGGTGTATTAAAAACGATAATAGAAATACAAATATAGTATTATACTCACTTATTGTGTTTGTGCACGTATGGAATGAATTTTAACACAAACAATAACTAAAGTTACACTGACAGTTTGTCAACTTTAAACATTATTAGAATCATATATTCCGAACAATGAAATAGAAACAAAATTTATAACAATATTACTACATGTCAACAATTAAACTAAAATTTCTTAATAATTAAATTAATTTTGTTGTAAATTTAATTTTATTCAGTCAGATTCTTTAGTTACTTTTTAATTTTTGTTAATATTTAAAAATATTAGGGCTTTTTATTTTGCTACCCAACGATTAACTTTTAAAATTGTCAGATACAGATAATAAGATAATATTATAGTCATGTTATCAGTGACAAATATAAAAATGCGGAAAGAATATGATAACATATTCCTTAAAAATTATATAATACAAAATCAATGCATAATAAACTAAGCAACATGAACTTAAGGTAAGTAAGTATAAATAAGTAATAATAAAACCATAGAACATTGTTTACTATAATTCACTGAAATGAAAGAACAACTTCCTAAAATTACCAAAAAAACAAAGCTACCCCTATAATTATCAATTAACACTGCACACCTACTTACATTTGTCAGATCATTGCAATTACGAAGAGACTAGTCATTAAAAAAATCACCAAAATTGGACGAGATCAAAAAGTGCACCGTCTTCAGCGACCTGTTATTAAACAATAAACTTAATCCAGATCCGTAATTAATTTCGGGTGCCGTATCCTGCGGCCCGTGTACAATGTCAGGAATCCGACCACCTTGGCTCTAGACCCAATATGATCGGCCTGCGTCACAGGATAAAATTAAATTCGCCGTTTGTTTTGGGATTTGACAGTCAAAATAATGCTAAACTTAATTATAAACACAATTCATGTTTTGGACATAAAACAAAAACATTACAACTATGTAAACATTTTGTTTAAAAAATATTTTTTTTATATAAGAACTTAATTTAATATATATAATTATATATAATATAATAATATTAAAATTATGACATCCCTAATCGTGATACTTATAACAAAAAAGTATGTTCTAGAAAAATAATTAAAAGTCAAATTACGTGGTAATTAAGTTGTAAAATCGTAATATGAGTATGATTTCGTATCATGTACTAAAATATTAGAATAGAACAATAAAGTAATTAAAAAGATAATCTAGATGTAAAACTAGATAGAAAATTTAACTAAACCCTGTCATCAAAATCGGCGATATTTATATGATGCCAAAAATTGAAACGTGCGAAAATCGTATGATTAACGCAAAACAGCTATTATAAAATTGTTATCGACTAAAATACTTCAGTCGGATGGCATTCTGCCGAACTGAAAATAGTAGATTACAGAAGTAATAAATCGCAGCAGCGGAATACTTGTTTATATTTTTTGAATATTCTTATGGCAAATATTCCACTTTGTGATTCGAACACAACAAAATGTGTAAACAAAACATGAAAAATTTGCTGAGAACGATTCTGACGTTGTGCCTGTCGTCACAAATACATAATTACTATTGATTATCTCGTTAAAGAAAATTAGATACTGCACAGATAATTTAAATTAAATACTAAACTAATAGATATAATTAGGTCAACATTAATTATATTTGTTCTCACTTAATTATTGTGGAGCTGGATTTTACCTTAATGCCTCAACAACAACATTATCAAAAACCAATATTATTCAATTTCGCTTAGTTAGGTTTCCATCTGATTATGTCATGTCTTCTGAAATTGTCCAATGATAGATTAATTTAAATACAATTTAAGAAGAAAATATAGTTCAACAACAGTATTTAGTTATAAAACATTTTATTTTTATAAATTCGACTTTACCGTTAATGAAAACCAAAAATTTTAAAATTTTGTCAAACTTCACTAATTCTAAATGAGAGAGATAAACGTATTTGGGTTATCAATACTAAACAATATATAATTGATCTTATAATTTTATGCGTGAAATTTCGAAATTCGCACAGGCAGAAGCCCGGACAATTTCCAGGCTTATCGGAAGGAAAACAGATCGTCCTTGAACCAGCGATAAAAGTCTTCAAAAACTTAAAAACTTAGACATCATTATCAAGCATTCTTGGACACGATTTATAGATTGGCACGTTTCACTCCGTGTTTTTATAGGCTAACGAAAAATATGCACACGACATAGGACAATAACAATTGGCTTGCCTTTGTTGTTCAATAAAATAAACATTCGACTAGTTTTACGCATCTATTAGACATTGGCGTCCAAATCAAGCATTAACACCGTTTTCAATTAAACTGTTTACTTCCCACCCAATCACCACGATCAATTAACCACATTTTCCCAAGGGTAAAAAATCGCAATCGCTTTTAAATATATAGGGGTTGATTTACCATAATTCCAACACAATCCAAACTCATCACCGGAACAACCATCAATCACAAACAATACCGGAACTTAACAACAGTGATCCGAACGCAATTTTCCAGCAGGTTATCACAAAACTCTGGTCGCGATCACTGTTCCACTCTCATTTCCAATTGTAGTGTGCACATCTTTGAAAGCAGCGAGGTTCTGAATTGAAATTTTTATATTTCTTTGTAGAATCAGCTGTTATCAACGGGGACCAGTGGCGTAGCCGGTCGGCGACGACGGAGTGGACGCGAATGCGAGGCATTTAATTATCTAGTATTAGTGTTATCTTGAGATTTGGACGGATTCACGTTGTGCTCGTGTTTGATCTATTAATTGCGGTTGATAAACGATTTCGAGATGTACAGTTCTGGATGGATGCTTTTGGGGTCATTTTTTTATTTGTTATTATGTAATTGTTTTAATTTTAAGTGTTCAATGTACTCAAAAGTTTGTACTGTAAACAGCAAACTTTTCGTTTTTAGTTCTTTAATTGTGAAAGTATCTAGAAAAATAATTATTAAGCAATTTTATTTGTTGATGAAATTTTGTAGTAGCATGCAAAAAGTTGTTGAAAAAACTAATTAAAAGTATCAGATTTTTTAAATTTGAAATAAAAACTAAACAAGTTAAAAGACTTTATATTTTTATAATTACATTTTATTCATCAATATTTCTTTAGACGTCAAAAATTTTTAAATTTAAATATTTTAATATAAAAAATTTTTTACATTATTATTTTATTTAATCACAAAATGTATATTTACAAATAAAGTTTTGTAATAATGACATAGAAATTTTAGACTTCATTACCAATATCGGTTGAAATTTGTTGAAAATACATGATAAAATTATCATAAATTTTTAATTTTAAATAAAAACTAAATAAGTTAAATGAATTGTCGAGATTTTTAACTTACTTTAAAACTTGTGTTTCATTAATCAGTATTTAAAAAATTTTAAATTTATTTTTCATGATGTACACTTAACAGTTTTATTTAATTACAAAATGTATTTGTAAATAAATTATTGTAATATATCGCATACAGATTTTAGCTTTGATTAACATTAGAATTATGAATAATATTATTATTTTAAAAATATCTTATTTATCATTTATTTCATTCAAAATATATTTTTTAATTTTTTTGCAATTAATGCCTACTCTAAAAATACTCCCAGATTTTAGCCTGAGTAAAAATTTGTTAAGAAAAGAAAATAAAATTACAAGAATTCTGGAATTTTAAATAAAAAAATTAAATTATAAGTCCATTTTTAATTAATTTTTATAATTAATGTTTCTTCAGAAGACGCCAAATTTTTAAAATTTATTTATTTAATATTTTTTACTGCAAATTTTATGTATATTATGATAAAAATATTTTTACTTTATAATTTCTCATATTCAAATTCAAATAAATAGAAATAATTTAGATATTTCAGTCGAAATTTGGTAAAACAAAATAAAATGATCAGAATTGTTTTACATGATGTAAAAAAAGTTATTTTAAAAGTTTTTATCAAGTTTTTTTCAAAAATATTTATATTCATTTTTACTTTAAAATAAACACAAATTAGTAATGTTAAATTGTGTTAACGTAGCAAAACTTTTGAATTATATTATTCATTCATATCAACTGTTTATAACAAATATTTGTTTAAACTTTTGATAAAATATTATTCATCGCACCTTGTTTTTTATAGTAAAATTTTGTAGACAAACTTTGTGCATTAATTTTGTAATTAAAGGTTCTCACAGTAATAAATTCTAAAAACTATTTTATTTATCTGAAAATATTAATCATAACACGTTTGTTATTACAATTGATGATGTTTGCTTATCCCCACAAAGCAAAGTCAATAAGATAATTAATTTAAACTTTCCTAAACCGCGTTAATTAAATATAGAATGTCTATGTTATTATTAAACATAAGTCAATATGTAATATAACGAAAATATTTAATCCATATAATATTATGTATCTTAAATTATACAATAGGGAACAAAGTTATCAAATAAACATCGTTTTCAATTTAAACATTATTTTACTTATTTATAAACCTCCGCAATATTTTTTTTCTTCTATTTTTATATAAACACATATTTAAATTATTGTTTTAATGAAATAATTATATAACGTATATGCTTTTTTCGTCTTTCCTCTACTTTTATATATTATCAAAAAATGTTAAAAAATGAATAATTGTAATTTCGATAATGTACTCGTAATTTTGAACTTTTACCTAATCATAAGTGTCGCAATAAGACATTGATCTTGTTGCGAGTGCTCGTGACCGAAAACGAGACCTTGTCATCCGAAAACCCATAAACACCCACCAATATTAGTCAGCGCAAATCCAGTAATATAAAAAGTCGGCGGTTTCAAATTTCGAATTCGAAACCGGTTTAAGGAACCGATAAGGAACACAAATATCAATTTTATTTTTTCCTCCACGTTTATCGTCATTTAATTTCAATAACCGTAACGATTTTCTTTATCTGTTTCGGGTACATTGTCCCGTTGAACTCCGGCACGATAATGACGATTCCAATGGCGAAGTATCAACGTTTCAAAAAAAGGATTTTCTTACACTTTAAAACCATTATTTTAATTTGCGGTCGGCTGTTGGAAACATTGTTTAATATGTCGCGGTTTACATTTCCCGCCTATCAGTATTTATCATATTATATAATTTAATTTATTCCATATTCACAAGAACTTAATGCATTATTTAACATGGGTAATTCACAATAAATTTATTTTAATATTTTCTTATTTTTTTTTTTTTGTTAATTGATTGTAAATACTCGTGGAAAAAACCGGTGTACTTACCAAAAGTCTCTTATCAACAATACAATTCAATAATAAAAAACACGTGTGATAATTAGCTTTCGTCAAAGTCCCATACAATGTGCTACAACAACAATGTTGCAACTAATTATTGTTCGATGACAATGAACCACATTTGTTGTTTAAATTGGCGAAAATCCGGTTCCAATTAAATTTTATAGTAATAAAATTAATATGAACTACAAAATGTGGAAAGCAAATTAATTTAAGCATTTGTAATAAGATTTATTTTTATTCTTGTATACACATTTAAACAAAAAATTATAAAACACAGTAATACTTTTTATATTTAGTTCGAAATTCACATCTGCTAGCGGTGCGCGTGTTCATAGGCTTTTCAGAGCGTGAATAGAAAAATAAAATGTCAGATTTCAGAGTGCGATTAACATTTCGAACAGTAATCCATATAGGCCTATGTCGGCGAGATTGTCTGGCCTTGACTGGGATTACAGAAATCAATACCGCACTTGAGTGGCGGATATAAATATTAATGGTAAGTTTAAATGTAAAGCACTTCATTATTCATTTTTAATGTGGAAATTCGTCTGCCTTCGAAATCGCTTCGTACGAGGCCTGGCAATTTAACTGTATTTGTATTGATTCGATTTTTTTTGTAGACCGTTTAAATTTAACGTGTTTTCTCCCTATTATCTTTTAGTTTAATATATTTCTTGCTGATTTTATTTTTATAAATCTCTTTATTTTAGAATATTTAGTGATATGAGATGTTTTCCTCTTATACCTCTTAGATTATTCCTGCGTTAGTTAGTGGCTTCGTTGTCCTTACGGTTTTACTTAATCCACTTTTATTTGTTTTAGTCAAACTTTGTACCTTCAATTTTAAACTTCTTTGGGCAATGTTATTTGAACTTTTTATATTACTTTCCTGTTTACAATCCAATGTAGCAGACAACAAAGGTTTGTAATAATGAAACTGTATCAGCTTTATAACAACAGATCTATTTATTTATCACCGTCTGGATCTCTCCAATTACAATTACAAAATACAAAAACAATTACAAAAAAATACAAAAATAATACTTGTACTAGTATCAATCGTATAAATTAGACGTTCAAATACAATGGGAATGTCAACAACGTAAAATTACAAAAAAAAACAAAATGTTAAGCACTGTCGTCATCCGTTTCTTCTTCACTACTCGACGTTTCCTCGTCCTCCGAGCTGGAGGACAGGTCGCCGTTCTCCTGGTCGTCGCCCGACTTTCGCGCCATTATCCTCTTGAATTCCGCCACCGTGATCTTTTTCGGCATTATGTCCCTCAGAAAGTCGTAGCGGTCTTCGTCGTGCACGACCTCGGCCACGTGCTTGTAATCGAGTTTTTTGCCCGCATTTGCCTTCTCGTAGCCCTTTTCCGCCAGAACTTTAATGAAGTGCTCCGCTGCTTTGGACAGTAAGTAAGACGACTCTTTCGACACCGACTCGACGTCCGAACAACTTTTCATTATCGTGTTCACGCGCGATACCGGCAATAGAGCTTTGGCCATTTTTTAGTTCTTCAAGCTGCGGGGCACAACAAAAAAAACTTAGAGAACATAAATTAAAAAGGTCGGCATGCAAAAGACGCGGCGAGTCTTGACACAGGCCCTCAGAATCACTCGGAATTAAATGCTGGTGTACTACTATACTAAGTTATAATTTGTATTTAATTATCTACTTTTAATAATTAAAATATATATGTACGATAAACATTATTATTTGTTAATATTAAAACCTTTAAGTCAGAAAGAAATATTTCGCAACCCTAAAAATTCCGTTGAAAACTTTCTATTTAAGGCGGAATCGGAACAACATTTCACTTTTAACGTTATTAAACACAATGAAAAACTACAAATACTGATAACGTCTGTCCCCAAACGAGATAAACATTTTAATGGAATAAGAAATTTCACAACAGTCACAAGAAGATTCCAAATTTAAATCAAACAGAAACCGTACAATCGTTTGATCGCAAATAAAATTGTGAATTAAATCGAATTCGACCATTCCCAAATCTCGATTCGCCGCAACAACGAGAAGTTTCCAGAAACAACCCCCGGATCTTGTTCGCACACCCTATAACAACTACTCAAACTCAAAAATCACAAGCTAACACTTACCAATAAAAAACACACCAAAACCGATGCTAAAAAACGGTAACCATTGTGCGAGAACGTCACAAAAAAACGATCAATCTCTCCCTTGTACTGAATGTGCGGGGCTGCGATGCTGAATGAAAAAAACGCGACGTAAACAAAATTTGAAGCCTCAGTGCTGTTTTTACGATGTACCGTTTGGCAAATCGATATGCGACAACTTATGATTGATTTGTGCCCCGCGTTTTATATAGATTACGTATATTAAGCAGTGAAACTGAAACCAAAAACAAACTGGACTCCGCTCGTCGAGACCTGGAACGATATTCCCTTGTACGCTTGCGTCTACTGCGGTACCAAACATTGCCAAAATCCGCCCATTTGTCGCAACATTAATTATTTAGGTATTTTTTCAGCAGCGGTTGGCGCCATTCGCGTCGATTAGGTTGCCTGCCTGCACCTCCGATTGACCTAGTTTTTAATATGGATTTTTTTGTGAAATTTTAAACGACCTTCACTATTTGTTCATTTTATTGTTTATAATATTCATTAATTGTTAGATTACGAATATTTTTAACAAACCAAAAACGATTGATTGACTAAATAAAATCAGTGGTCGTCAACAATTTCTCAATAAACGTCAAGTATTTGTTTACATGTGTTGATTTGCAAGTTGAAATAGTTATTTAACAACAAAATGATGTCAGATGAATCGGAAAATGATGGGGTTTACGTGGATAATCAAGAAAATGATATATACTATAAAAAATACAAACTATTACTTGAGGAGTGTGCGAATTTGCAAAGATCCAATGAAATACTAGTTTTTCGGTGGTATTCCATCTAATGCTCTATAATTCATTATTAACTATAATATTGTAGCATCCAGGAGGTCAACAAAATCACAAAAAGGAGACTGAAAGAAGTATCATTTTTTAAACAAAGACTAATGAAAAACTACAGTGAAGATTGGTCAGTTATACCACGATTAGACATTGTTAAGGATGATGAGGACTCTAAAACAGTAGCACAAATGATGCTTAAAGAGAAAATTAAGGAAGAAAAACCTGATGAAGGTAAAATACTATTTTATATATTCATATGTGGTATAAAATGTTTTCAGATGAGAAACCGGAAAAGCCACATCCAAAATCCACAAAGAAAACAGTTAAACGAACGAAGACAAAACAGGAAAAAGATCCTAACGCACCCAAGCGACCGTCGAATCCATTTTTCCAGTTTTGCCAGGACCAAAGGCAAACTTTGCAAGAACAGCTTACTGCAGAATTAAAGCCTGGTGAAGCTCTACCCACCAAACAAGAATTAACCAGACAATTAGCAATTAAATGGAAGTCTTTATCTTTACCTGATAAAAAGGTATTTAAATTATTTTATAATAATACTAATGTATACATTGTAAGCTTTTTTTTAGATTTATGTGGACATGTATGAGAGATCTAAGGAGAAATACGCCGTTGAAATGTCCGAGTACAAACAAATGAAATAATTGTGATGTAATTATGAATTTTAATACTAGGTTTTAAGGATTAAAGTAAAAAAAAATACGTTAATTTTATGATGGTTTTATTTAACAGTTAAAATATCACCGAGACCTTGTAAATTATCAAATTAAAAAATAGACACTTTGAATTAATAACATATAGTAAAAAAAAGATCTGTTATAAAATAGGAATTCAATTGGACTTAAAATTGTCCTTTTCTTTGCGAATGGCTTGCATCGTTGAAATCGGATCCCCGCAGTTCGCGTGCTTCTGAACGCTCGTCACGCTAACTCTCATAAACGGATTTATCTGTTTCTCTTCGTCAATGGTCGACGGAACCTAAAATACCCAAATGTTAAAACGGTGGGATATAAAATTAACTGGCACTTACAGTCGGGACGCCCTCGGCACGTTTCTGTTTCGCCCACTCAATTTTCTTGATGATATTCTCGTTGTTGCCTTCGACGTGTTGGCCGTATTTTAAATTTTGCAACGTGTACTCGTGTCCGCAGAAAACGTGCGTGTTTCCGGGCAAATTTCCCAGTTTTTCTATCAACGCCGAGTACATTTGTTCAGCCGTTCCCTCGAAAAATCTGCCGCACCCACCAATGAACAATGTATCACCTATAAAACGTTCCTTTCAACTAAACAAACACTCCAAAACTACTAAAGAAATTTTACCAGTGAATACAGCTGGTGTTTCATTTGAATGAGTAACATAATAACAAATGTGCCCAGTTGTATGGCAGGGGGTGTACAAACACTCCACATTAATATCACCAATTGTAAATTTATCACCATGCTTGACTTTATTGGTCAGTGCACCAATTCTATCATCACCACCAAACACTTGCAGTGCCTTGTCAGATTTCTTAACCAATTCCTCATTACCACCAGCATGATCCCTAAAAATACCTTTTATAATCACACAACAATTTTGGAAAATGACAAACATACCAGTGATGATGGGTGGTTAAGACTTTGGTAAGATTCACTCCAGCATCTTTAACAGCTTTTAAAACAGTATCAGGCGCCACCGGGTCTACAATTGCGGCTTGCTTCGTGTTCTCGTCAATGATCTGTAAATTATGTTATAATGATGTGTTTTTCTATTTTGAAGTGATCTTACAAGGTACATGTAGTTGTCAGTTAAAGCGGGTAAAACTTGGACCTTCATGTTTTCGAATTGCACGACCGTCGACAGACTGTGATTGCCCCTAAATCCGTTGCTCCATAAAGCGTTGACTGCAATAATATTTGTCAAAATATTGTAAATAAATACGTAGAACATAACCTAAGTGGGAAAAATTTATTGAATTACCTCTACAGTATGTTGCAGTTAAGCCTTGAAATAAGCTAGTGGGAAAATATCTAGATGCAAAACGTATCATATTAATAATATCTGCTAGCAATTCAGCATGATTTTACAAAAATTTGCGATAAATAAACAGTTTTGACCCACTTACCTTGAGTCAGTCAAAAGAGATTGATCTGATAAGAATCTTTTTTAAATTGACATGCGCACATATATTTATTGTTATTGCTCTTCGTGTAATTTAATGCATTATGTAACAGATTAGAATTGTTTTATTGGATAAAATTCAAGAAAATATGCGTTTGGAAGAATTAAAAATTTATTACGCCATCTTTCAATTCACTTGTGAAGCTTAGTAATATAATTAGAGATACCTGTAATAAAATAATTCTATTTAGAATATGAATCTAAAAGTTAATGAATAAGGTTACAGATGGTGAAACATTGAAACGATATTCTGTAACTTTAAATATCTTGTAAGTACAATATACATATTTTTTAAATTCGGTATCATTTTAAAATTTTATGATTCATGTGTTCTTGCACATAATGAAAATTTAATTTTTTATGTCGAATTTTATAAACCACAATTATAAATTAATGTTTTAAGAATTATTATTTATTTATTTTGCAACTTGTTTGGAAGAAATTTTGAAAGAAAATATTATTTATAAATTTTGCGCTATTTAAAGTTTGTAAATAAATTTCTCCCTGTTACCGAAGAATCTGTAATAAAACTAATGAAAATAATTCCGTTTCTGTCTCTATTCCCCATTTAATTTCCTTTAAAATTATACAAAAATTTTAGCGTGATCCATTCACATTTCTAAGCGCACAACACCGTGACATGCACAAACAACATTTCCGTGTAGAATTTAACATTTTCACAATGCTTCCCCACCAAACCGAAAAACAATCGCTGTTTTTTCCACACCGGCAAACTGCGTAGAAAAAGGCGGCCGCCTCATTAGACTTTCCATTATGTGCGACTTTTAAACGCGACCGACCTTCAAACGGTTTATTTACAACCGCACGGCTCACTCGCCTCACTCGTTAATTTATCAAAATGATTTTAAAGATCATTAAAATGATAAAATATAAATCACTTCTTTGGCGCGTACCAAAACGGGTGGAGTTATTATGTTACACACCCCAGTGGGTTTCACTGAAAGTAACCACACCTACTTATGGATAATTTAAAGGAGGGCCATCATGTTCAACTCTTCAGAATCGGTAACAGATGGTGCTGAAAAGTTGTCTTTAATTCGAAAAATAACCGTTTAAGAAAATATTAGCGAATATATTTTAGTACAAATTTAACTAAAACACGCCAAATTAACATTCTCACGGGTTTATTATGAATAAAATTTGGTAAATTACGAAAATCAATATTGTGTAATAGCTCTTCTCAAAGAGATGGCGCGAGAGCCGAATTGGTGACCCGAGAGGTGCTGCTATCTGTTAGTCAGTTTGAATTGTTAAGCAAATCCCAAATAAACATAGTGAATGTAATTTTTGTCCCCACACATTGAATTGTACTTTATTCATACAACAGTTGTAAAATTATTAATAAGAAACATTTCCGTGTTTTTTATATACTGTTTATTATAAAAAGAAGCACTTTGTAAATTGTCGAGAACCCCGAAAACATAACGAACCCTTAACGACTCGAGCGGTAAACATCGTTAGAAATCAATCACCCGACTCAATTAAAACATAAATACGGTCGTGTTTATGCATGCGACGACAGACGCGGGTCCGAGACACCGACACGGTCCTTTATAAATAGAATCGCGCCGGAGAACCACAGCTGATCGACCGATTTTCTTCGTGCCCGCACTTTTATCTTTTGGTACGTTCCGCTGTCAGTCAATCGGTGAATCGGCTCTTTGTGTCCGAGTTCACGGCCGGAGATTCGTTTCTGGTTTTATGATGAGGTGGAGAATATTAAGTTTGAGTTGGTTGAATGAAGAAGGAACGAATTGTGGGGAGTGAATGTGGGAAAACAATCTATAGAATAGAATTAACAAATATAAAAGTAATTCTAGTTACAGAAAAATGGGATTGTCTTAAAATGGTAACAATTAAAAGACAAACAATTAAACCTAGTCTTAACAATTGTAATAACAAAAATAGCTATTGGAAATGGTAAGAGAACTAATGTTAATAAAAGAATTGTTTTGAGGCAACAACATTCTCATTAAAATCCTAGTTAATATGAAGAAAATCAAATTAGGAAAGTAATTTTTAGACTAAAACGCCTAAAACCAATTAATTACATGAAAGAAAACCTATGAAACATTATGGAATCTATAAATACGGTTTTATAACCCGCACTAACTAGTTTGAGGTAAATGGCCTGTACATTTTATGACTTGAAACTAATAAATGTGAAGCACATTCTAGATATTTTTTAACGCCGAAACATTAAATCTACTGGAAAATTTTCAGGTGTTAAAAGGAAACTCATATCGAAAAATTCATATTTATTGTCGGATGCACGAATGAATTTCGTGTATTTATTAATTGTTGTGGATAATTGGTTAGGTATGCAAGGACATTAAACGCGGCTAAAATATGCCACTAAAATTTAATGTTTGACTTTATTTCGGAAATTGTTATCAATTAACTATTGCTTATAATTCAATAAAAATTTTAAACAAACCGGCTTATAATGATAACAATTATATTGTTTATGGTTTTTGAACGAACAGTCTAAATTTATTCACGAAATTTGCATTCAATTTTTTTATGGGATTTCCACCATTTATCGCCCATAATTCATAATTAGATAGACATAATAAATACAAAAGTCTGTTCTCCCGATAGTAAGTTATGTTTCCGCTTCAGAAATAGATTTTCAGAGTAACTTTTCATGGGAACACCCAAAATTGCGTTGCGATAATAAAAAGTTAATATTCCAGTCTTTAATTTATTTCATGTATGTAGAATACAACAGTTAATTTCAGTAAATTTTAACTTAGAGAACGTTTTTCATTAATTTTTAATGATATTGATTTACAGATATTAGATAATAAAAATGTAAATGGTTGACATAAAATTCTAAAGTATATTGTAGGTAAATACAATCAATTATCAACTCGGAAATACATTTTTTCTGTATGTTTTATTAATCCACTTTTAACAAGGATTCATGTATTGTATGCGCATGTCAATTTCAAATAACTATTGCTTTAAAATTGTGATTACGGCATTTGGACATCGTCAACAGATCTACTAGCACCCTAAATTTTGTCTGTAGTAAGTTATGTTTTTGTTTCAGAAATAGATTTTCAGTGTAATTTTTCACGGGAACACAATTTTTTAACAATTTTGAGTTTTTTTGAGTAGGTATAGATATTAATAATATTAAAGTACATTTAAACATTTAACACTTAAATGAAACATTTTAAAAATTGTAATTTTTGGTATAAAATTTTATGAATTATAGTTTTATTTGTTAAAACACCTTTAATTTATATTTTTATTTATTTACAATTTTTCTTTAACTGATTCTTTTATGTTTCATTTCAACAAAGCTTTTCCCGACATTAAGTTTTCACACATGCATACATATTTCGTGTAATTTTCCATGAATCCGCTCAAAAATGTGTTGCATTAATAAAAAGTTAATATCCTTTTTTTATTTACTCATAAATGTTTCTAGATCTTTCCAGTAATTTTAAATTTTTCTCAGTTCTTTGGATAGGTATGAAATTTTAATAATGCAATTCTTTATCTTAACTTTAATTCTTTTTCTTTTTTTTAAATAAACTTTGCTAGATATATCAAATTTAATGTACTGCATTTCATTAAACTTATTTTTATTTGTAATTTGCGTCGATCTTTATAGACAATCATCAACAAAGGTCTATTAGCATCCTAATATAATATTTTTCGTTATCGCTTTACAATAAGTTGAATATGCTAAATTATATGTTTTTAAACAAGAACGTGAACATTGTTCTGTCTATAGTAAGTTACGTTTCCGTTTCAGAAATAGATTTTTGCGTAACTTTTCATTGGAACACTCCAAGTATGCTGCAATAATAAATGAAAAGTTAATATGTTCTTTGTTCAAAAATTTCTACTATTTTGTCTTCAAAGACGCTTTCCAATTAAAAAGTATAATTTTTAATTATAATTTTCATTTAGGGTGTTTTTTAGTTGGTTTTGATAGTACATTTTTAACAAAGGTCAATATATAGTATGGATAAACAAGTTTAACATACTTTTTTCTTTTAAAATTCTCTTTTGTTCCTAAAAATATTTTTAGTTTTCCTCTCACAAGTACAATAGTTACTCATAAAGTACATAAAATTTTATATTTTTAGACAATAGCTATTCATCCGATGGTAAATTATGTTTCCGAATCAGAAATAATTTTGATGAGTAACTACTGGTCATGCTAATACTCAAAAGTATTGTAATAATAAAAAGTTAAAAGTCTATCTTTAATTTATTTCATATATGTACAGGACAACAAGAAATTTCCTCAGTAACTTCTAACTTGTCTTAAAAGAGCTTTCAAGTTATTATTAATGGTTTTTAATCATTTGCAAAGGTATTAAATATTAATAATGTACAAATTTGATATATTATATCTAAAACACATTTTAATATAATACAATAAAGTGAGAAATTTTGGAAAATTGTAATTTTATATTAAAAAAATTTAAAATTTAAAAATGAAAGTATAATTATAAATTATAACTTTAATATATGGTTCTTTATCTGTATCTTTTTAATTAATTTTGAAAGTATATTTTTTATAAGGATCCACGTAGAGTATGTATATAACAATTTTAAAATACTAAAATATTTTAAAATTAGTTGTTACTATGTGTATAGACCATTTCAATAAAGGTTTATTGATAAGTGATTTATTAATATTTATTCAGTTAAATATATTGAGACCTCTGAAGATGATAGCCACTCGTGTTAGCGTAACGTTAGGAAATAATTCCTACAAACGTCGACCAATAAACCCGAACAACTATAGATATGAAAACAATGGTCACGAAAGCCTCAACCTTTACATTAAATATATTACATTGTATATATTTTGGACAACAACTTGAACACTGTTTTTTCTATAGTAAATTATATTTCCGAATCAGTTTTGATGAATGAAACTAGTTATGGAAACTCAACTCAACTTGTTGCAATAATAAATAGTTAATGTCATATTTTTTGTGTAATTATTAATTATAATATAACTTTAATACAGAATTTTTTAGTTGCATTTCTTTTTCATTAGTCCATCTTTAACTCCACATATATAATGGATACAATATTAAAATACTTGTTTCCTTTAAAATCGACTTTAGTTGCGACTAGTCTCAAGCTTTATAGACCATCATTAACAAATGTCTATTTATATCCTAAAAATATTCTTCAATTAAATATATATATATATATATATATATATATATATATATATATATATATATATATATATATTAAATATATTTTGTTCCAACTTGTCTTAAAAGACTTTTTTTCATGATCTTGAGTTATTAAATCTAAAGTACACCCTATCAAAATATAATACAATAAAGTGAGATTTTGAAAATTGTAATTTAACTTGAAAAATTTAAAATTAAAAATCTTTAGAGCTTGAAGACTGTTTTTTCCTTTCAAAAATATTTTTGACGAGTAACTGGCCATGGAAATACTCAAAAATATATACAAATTTTTTTTATTTATTTTGTTTACATAGAGTACAACAATAAATTTTAATAATTTATAACTTCTCTTCAAAAACAATTTCTAATTGTTTTTGTAGTTTTGCATACAAATTTAAAATACTTATTTCCTTTAAAACTGTCTTCAGTTTCAGTTCTTCAGTTATATTGCAATAATCAAAGGTTAATATCATATTTTTTATTTATTTACGTGATAATGTACTTTATCACGTAAATAAATAAAAATAAATGTACTTTATCAAGTAAATAAAAACAAAATTGACGTGATAAAGTACATCCTAATATAATACAATAATGTAAGAAATTTTGAAAAATCGTAATTCAAATTTAAAAATTTAAAATAAGAGACGAATACTTCTTTCAAAAATGAAAGTATTCGTATATTTTATTTATATATATTTTTTTTTACAGGATTTTTTAAGTTGCATTTTTTAATAATGTCAATATTTAATAAGGTTATAACAAGTTTAAAATACTTCTTTTAAAATTGTCTGTAGATTCGACTACTTTTGATTTATTATCAATCAAGTTTTATTAGAATGCGAAAAATATTCTTTAATTTCGTCTCACAAATAGTTAAATATATGAAATTTTATATTTTTGAGACAACCCATAGAAAGAACATGAACACTGTTCTTTCTAAGGGAAATTATATTTCCGAATCAGAAATGGTTATTATGAGTAACTGATTATGGAAACGACCAAAAATAAATAAAAAGTTAATATCCTATTTTTTATTTATTTCATAAACATAGAGTAGAACAAGTTCTAACTTGTCTTACAAAGCACTTTCCATTTTTAATGGTCTTAAGCTCTTTTTGGAAAGGTATTAGATATTAATAACTCACATGTTTTGTATTAAGTGAAAAATTCAAATTTATTTTTTCCAGTTTCAATTTTATTGTTTCATTTACAAAATGGATTTAAACATTGTAGATTTATATTGCATTCATAAATGTGTTTCAATTCCAATCAACAGCGAAAAATTCAAGAATTCAAGTTTTCAACAGGTTTCAACAACTTCGAACAGTTTTTCCGCCAGAGCATATACGTTTTCAGTGACTAATAATAATTATAATAAATATGATTTGTTTATATCACATTAAAGTGGTTTATTTTTTGTGGTCTTGCGACGTGAAATCGGAGCGGCAACAATTAAAAGCGGCCGGTTTTCTGGACGTGCCATCCGACCCGATTGTAGAAGGTCGTGTCTGTGTATTTTTACGTATTACGTAATCCCGCCTCGAGTCCGCCGCAATCCAAACAAAATTGTCGGTCTTCCGCGAAGCCGCCGACGCATCTTTCGCGCCGCGGATCTCGCCCGAAAAAGAGAAACAAAAAAAAAAACAGAAATACGTCTGGCAATAACCTGTTCGGATTATATAACACCTACCGCAATACACACGATGCCAGTTAATTCCTTTTCGGGAGGGGGAGGGCTTTTTTATCGCTGCGGCCCGACTCCGTCACTAGTGCGCCCCGGGGCGATCTCTTCCGTCCTTTGTTGCCGGCTCGGTGTGCGGCGGTCGCGCGGTTGCCGGTGCCGCTCGCACGGAACGCGAGGCTCTCCGCCAGCGGAAAACATGAACCGACCGTGACTCGAAACGACACAATGTTGTCGTACAATTCCCGGATTGTTTTATCTTTGCAACATTGTTTTACGCGGGCACGTTCTGTTTTGTTTTGTTGTTGCGTAATTCCTCGAATTGCAAATTGCATTTTTTTTTTATTTAAATGTTCATAAACAGTAATTGCAAGCATTGTAGCATTGTTTTTTTTTGAAAATTTAAACGAACACAATTTTTTTAATTAACGGACATGTTCTACATTTTATAATCACATTTTATTTAATTTTTAATTTGTGTTTATTAATGTTAAATAAAATGTATATTAGAAAAAATATTTCCATTCTGTCCTTTCAACAATTAAATTCTTTTGAAAACTTAAGTTTTTATCTAATTATTATAAAACTTTTTTATAAGTTTGTAAATTATAAATGTCTTTCAACATTCTCTTAAAATGCTTTAAATCTTGTCTCTTATAATAACAAAAATAGAAAACTTTTATATGAAACGTTTTCTATTTTTTAGAGAGATCTTCCTTTTATAACTTTCTAAAATATAGAATATATATTTTATTTAAATTTCTCTTAAAACTAAAAAAAACATTAAATTTGTTACTGAAATTATAAATTTTGTTTTATAAACAGTTGATTCATACCTTTTAAATTTAAAAAGTCCTTTCTAGAAATTTTCTTATTAATAAAAAATAATCATTTGGAGAGTTATCAAACATCAAAATATATTTTTAGTAATGTTCATTTAAATGCTCATATAAAAAATCATTAAAATGAGTAGCCATTTTATGAATGATTTATAAAACTTATGTTTTTATTTATACTGTTACTCTTCACTTTTACACTTCATTTCTTTATTTGTTTATTATTTTTAAATTTAAATATGTGACTTTTATGTAATTATAAATTTAGAAACAGTGTGATATTCACCAAAAATGCTCATTAAAAATTTTCTTAAAAATATTCTTACAAAATAAAAAATAATAAAAATGGATAAAATGAGTTTATAAACGACTAATAAACGATCTTATTTTGAACTCTTCTAATTTCTAGAAATGTTACCTATGTTTCAACTCTCTATATTATGTATATATTTTTATTTAAGGTTCTTTAATTTTTCATATACAAAAAATTAATGAGAATTGAGATTACAATTTATAAAATATTTCTTCATTTGTTCATTATTTTTAAATTGAAAAAAAACTGTGACTTTGATGTTATTATAAATCTGTATATAATCTTTTTTTAATAGAAGTTTATACACTCATATTTTAAAAAGTTTTTTTAATTCTTTAAATTTGATTATTTGATAACTCTCTGATTTAGACTCTTTTTTTGTAAATGCTCTCTAGAATACTAAATATTTGTTAAAAAACACATTAACATTAAAATAGGTAACATAACCTGGCAATTTACAAGTGATTTATGAACATGGGTTTAATTTCTAGAAATATCTTTAAATTTTTTTAAATCTTCATGTATAAAAAACATCAAATTATGTAATTTATAGAAATGTTACATATGTTGCAACTCTCTATATAGACTTTTTAAACCCTAAAATATAAACAAACATTAAAATTGAACTGAAATTAGAAATGTTTTATAAAATTCTTTATTTCGTTTCGGAGATACTCTTATTTTGAAAAGTCTTATAATTTCTAGAAATATTACGGTACTGCTCTTTATATTGTATGTATTTTTTATTTAGGTTCAGTATGCATACTCATTAAATGAGCAACTAAAACTATAACTTTATAGAAATGTTTGTTTTGCAAATAGTTTTGCCTATTATTTTTAAAATTAATAAATGTTCCAATATTCCTATTGTCAATAGTTCATTAAAAATTGGCACTATAAGGTATCATTGTTTACAAATTCATCAATTTAGAATCTTCTGCACCCCCACTACCAACGTTAGTTATTTAATTAATTTTTACTGTCAGAAATAGTTATTAAAAGTCAAAATTAAACAATTTATCAAACTCTTGATATTATTATATGCATAAGTTTGTTCATTGTTTTTAAAAAGTTTTTAAAACGTACAAAGAAATTCATAAATAATACTTATCATCTATTTTTGTGAAGTGATTCATCACAGAACTGATAGATTTTTTTGTTTTAAATTGTACAATTTTCCGTGTTTTTAAACATAGTTATTGTCTTATCTTTTTAGCTCTCCCTAAGTAATTACTAACATGTACATATAATTTAAACAATTATAGATAGAATATTGCATACTTTTATTATTATTATTACCTATTTTATATATACCATCAGCATTGTTTGCGTATCATTTCAATTCACCTCATCGTATTTTTCCAAAAAAGAAAATTTTCAAGAGCTTCGGCAACACAGTCCGGAAACCTGTTTTATATCCTACTGAAATTCGGTTTATTCCTGTCCTACTTGCACTTTATGCATCTCCCTCAGTCCGTCTCCCTTCGTTCCCTCGTTCTGGCACTTTCTAGATCCGAAACGGTCGTCACGTGGGAAAAATCAGACGGGATGGGACGCGTTTTTGTCGTAATACATTATTTTGAATTACTCGTCACAAAAAAAACGCTAAAGGGTAAGTTGAACAGGCGAGAGGATTTAAAACAGTTCCAAGGCTTTACGTTAGGATATTTATTGTATGTGTCCTTATTCCTTATCCTCTGTTTTTTACGACGTATCGAATGATTTGGAATACAATTGGTTTTTAGGATTGCTAATAAATTTACGGGATTTACTAATCGTTGCTTAATGTTAAGAGTTATTGGATTTGGCGGAAAACTTTTATTTACTTTATACTGAACCAAGTCACCTTAATTGCTTTCTTGGACAACAAAATTGAAACTTTCCCAATTCTTTTCTGATTAAATTTTTTTACATTTACAGTTAAACATGGAGCATAAAATGGCCTAAACTCGGTTTTTATGTAAAATAACATTATAAACGTCCCACCTACACATTTTTTCCACAATAAACGTTGCATTTAATTTATTTGCTCTTGAATACAAAACATGCAAACCGACGGAAAGTCCAGCTCGCATGTTTATATTCAACAAATTTAAATATAAATTAATACAAACCAACTTGTGGCTCAGCTAAACACAACATTATAAGCAATAATATAAAGAAAAACTTGCTCTAATCACACAGTTCGTGACCAAGCCTGGATATAAAGTTTTTAATTCCCCGAAACGATAGAATGAATATGGATAAGCCGCGGCGAAATGTCGAGATAAAATTCTTAGGGCAATTGCAATTTCCTGCTTTATTTGATAATGCAGTTGCCATGACGGGGGGTTGATAATCCGTAATTGATACTTGGACTCCGCGCATCCACTTCACCGTGAAATCGAACCAATAATCCAATAATGTGTCGTTTCCTACGTCGTAAGATATTTGATGAGAATAAAAACGTCCGATCTCAAAAGAGATTTGATGAAACTAAAAACATTACTGAGGAGATGTGATGAAAATGTAATTGTGTTGAAAAAACAGACAAAGGGAAAACCGCAGTGAAACTGTAAATATAATCTTTTTGAAGCTTTAAACAATTAAAGGAAATGTAAAAAATAATGAATGAGAAAATTTGTTGTCTAACTGTATCGCATTTGGAGACTCCGAGATTTAGTTTCAATAAATTTGCATTAATTAGATAACTAGTTTACATAAAAACCTGATCCCCGTTGATAAGAACATTTGCTTTTGAGTTATACCAATTTATAGTAATTTAACGTTTCAAAATTATACCAGAGTCCGTTTTATTTTACAATAAAATTAACATAAACAACAGACTGTAAGGAACGAGGACAATTTAACTTTTAGGTGAAATATAGCATAATTAAAATACATAATTAGAATATATTTTTGTATTTTAATTATGTAATATCGAAGTGCATTGTTCATCTAAGCGAGTGTGATGCTCTAAAAATAGATGGAATAGTGAATCACTCTATTGAACGTTGGGTGAAAGAAGAAACCATGACATATTGAGTCGGTTGTTTTGTAAATGAATCACGTTCTTAAGTAACTCCATAAAATTTACAATTATTGGTGCGATAAAGTTACTTTGTAAAGGTTAGGAAAATGTAGTTATTAAACTTATGGAAGATTATGCCGGTGTGAAATTGAATCGTTGAACAAGTTGATTGCAGAATTCGAAGAGATTTAATCTTTGTGCTTTGATAAACTTCCTTTAAAGTTACATTTTTCATTATACAAAAATTAAACTCTCAACGCGTTATTTGCCATGTTTGAAACATGAAAGAATTATATTTAAATATTTTGGAGAGAGGTGTTATAAAATAATTTAGTAATGAAGATATGAAATATTAAATATAGTTGTCACATAGTTGTTTGTTCTATTCTAGTAAATTTTTATACAATGCATGACACGGTTCTCAGAGTATCTTTGACGTCACGGGTGCTCATTGCGCCTCTTACTAGTATTGTTCCGTGCGGTTAAGAGAACATTTAACAGTTGATTATCAGGTTTCTTATCATTGTAAAAATAAAAAGAGATGGTATTAAGTCAATTAGATAATTTGCCAGATATATAAAATTATATTCTACAGACAACCGCAGTTCCAAGGCACCGAGGAAAGCACTAAACGTATAATATTATACATATAAATTTATTTATATGTATATGAAATACAGTTGCAAAGGAAATATAAAATATACTTCTTCTTGAACCTTGTTTAATTTTAAATGTAACAACTGTTATATTTGTCACATAGTTGTTTGTTCTATTTCAATAAATTTTTATACAGTGCATGGTCGAACACGGTTTTCAGAGTATCTTTTGACGTCACCAGTGCTCATTGTCCCTCTTTTTATAATTGTAAAAATATAAAAGAGATGGTGCTGGCAATATCAGTTATATTCTACACAACAACCGCAGTTCGAAAGCAACAAGGAATTTCAAAAAATTTTAATACAGTGCATGGCTGGACTGGGATCTCAGAGTATCCTTTGACGCCATCAGTGCTCATTGCCCCTCTAACTAATATTGTTACGTGAAATTATGTGAAGATTAACAGTTGAAATATATTTACCAGACTTATTATAGTAAAAATAAAAAAAAATAATTTGCCAAAGATTGATTGATAGCAATATTAAGTTATATTCTACAAATAACCGCAGTTTCAAGTCATCAAGGAAAGTACTTAACCTGTATTTTATTCGTATCAACAATAAATAGTGCTGCAAAATAGGATAATTTTATACATACAAATTTATTTATATGTGTAGGAAATGCAATTGAAAGCAAATGTGTCCTTGAACCTCGTTAAGTTTTAAATGTAAAGACTTCGATAAATAATAAAATTGTAATTAATTAATTAATATTTATTAACGCTGAAATATAAATATAGTACAATTAAATAAAAAAATTTAAATTAAAAAATACATATAGTATACATATCTAAATATTTTATGACTCTGATATCAACTTAACTCAAAATGACATTCACAGCGAAATTTGAAACTTGTTAATGAAACCTCAATATTATTTTAATTATCTCTTTTTCATTGCTTTGCACAGCTTTTTTCATAATTTCGCACTTTTTGGAACAACAACAATTTTTGTTGGTATAGTAAATAAACACCGATGACGGCGGATTGACTAACTAAAATTATTGTGAAAACTTCGAGTACTGAATAAAAAAATATTAAAGATAAATAAAGATATTTTTATTAAACAAATAAACAAATATCATGTATGTCCTCATGAATTTGGTAAAAGAGTTTCTTGTACAGGTTGACTGATTGATTTTTATTATAGTAAAGTTTTTAATAAATTAATTTTAAAAAATTTTAAAAAAATGTTCAGGAGCCTCGCTTCTCACTATAACATTTTAACTTAGACCATAAGTGGAAGATAAGATGCTTAAGCAATTGATTTTGTCACAGTAAAGTTTCATATTTTATCGTTTCAATGATTTTTTAATAAGCAAAAAATAAATATAATAGAAACTGTAGGTGATTTTGAGAATATGTCAGAGAAAAGACAAATTATAAAATGTTTTGGTAACTAATTTAGTAACAATGAAACTTCGAATACGCTATTTTGCCGTTTCAAGAAATTAGCGAGGGTAAATAAAGTTCAACAGAACTTTAAAACAATTTTTAGACTGTAAACTGTATGAGAAGAAAATATAGACATATTATAAAATGTTTTGGTAACTGATTTTTTTTAATTTAAGGTTTTGTCACTTCAAGAAAACGAATTCTTAAAGACGATAAGAGAGACAATATTAATTAAACGTTTTATTAATTGATTTAATAACAATAAAATTTGAGATTTTATCGTCTCAACATAGTGTTTATAAGAACAGAATCAGATAAAGAAATATTTTAAATTATTAAATGGGTGACAGGAAAACAGAGATGTTATAAAACGTATTGGTACTTGCCAATTCATTTAACAATAAAGCCTCTAATTTGAGATATTATTTATTCATGTTTCTGAGTGATTGGTGAGATTAACAAATATTAAGTATTTTTAGACTATCAAGTGAATGATACAAAAACTGTTTCGGTCATTTAGTTACAATAAAGCTACAAATTTGCAATTTCATCATTTCAAGAATATAATCATAATATATACTGAAGAGAATTTTTTAAATACTGAGCAGTTGACGAAAATAAGGGAAAATATAGAAGATTTTGGTAATTTATTTAGTCACAATTATATTTCAAATTTGAGATTTCATCGTTTCAAGAACATGTTTATAAGCAATGAATGTTTTGGTAATTGATTTAGTCACAAAGAAGCTTCAAATTTGATATTAGATTGTTTCAAGAAAATAAATATATAAGCATGATATGAGTTCAACAGATTTTTAAAATAATAATTGGACTTTTACGCAGATATCAGGGAAAGGGAAATTACTTAGTTAGTTTTGGTCATTAATTTAGTTACAGATTTTAGAAATGTTCACAAGAAAAAAAAATAAGTTTAATATATGTTGAAGGCAACTTTTTATATATCATATTAGTCAGATGACAGAAATAAGAGCAGCTACGTAATATTTTATGACAATTGATTTGGTAGCAATGAAACCTCAAATTTAAAATTTCATCGATTCAAGCAAGGAATGAGTATCAGAAAGTTTTTGACACAATTTTGTACACTGTACAATTGCGTGACAGAACCAGAAATTTTTCGTTAGATACATGTTTGTACCAATTCGGTTTCAAGTTTAAAATTCATATCATCACACATAGAAAACGTAGAAGCGCAAGTATCCACGAAATTCGACAAGGAAACGTACCAGTCATAACAAACTGCATTAATAAAAAAGCATCATAGTTTTTTCATCGACACGGAGCGTGTAGGCCGAAAACCCTCCGCTCCAACAGTCCGCGGCGGCCCCAGAATCGTTTCCCCCGTGGTTTTTCGGTCACGTCAGCCGCGCACTCGGCCCCGACTCGATCGCATCCGACGTCGCTGCATGGGATTCCAAAGGCCCCCACGTTCAGTCACCGTTGAACATGTAAGTTCGTAACGTCGTACGGAGCTTTTACCAAAAAAGCTTTTACAAACAAAAATCGCAGTGCCGCAAAACCATCAGAGTTAACTGGAAAAAAAAAATACACAGGAACCCATTCGTACGCCCGCATCCCGCGTAACTGAACTGTCGAATTTTACGACGAAAATTCCGGTGCGGTGGTGGCGAGTCACTTTTTTTTAATTTTTTTTGGTGCCAGTGCAAGTTCGTGCCGGAAATTTATTTGGTTTCGATTATGTGATATGCCCGGTAATAATCGACGTACAGTGGTTCCGTTTTCCGTTGTGATCTGATTTGTTTTGTTACGTTTTGTGCGTAGTTATGTGTTTACGTTCGGGTTTTTGGGAGTTATCGATCTAGTCGGGCCTACCCCAAAAGTAAGTTCCTGACCCTGCAACTTTCTAGAAGCTTTTATCTGCGACGCAATACACCGGGCACCGGGTTGCTGGTTTCACACGGGTTTTTCAGAGGGGGATGCTGTGTTTTCGATACGACTAGTTGGGTAAATAATTAAATTCACCGTGAAAATTACAGTTTATGTTTTACGTATAGCGGACGGACAAAAAAAGCCGGCCAACAAAGTTGCATTTCCGGATAGGTTTTAATTATGTTTATCTAACGCATATTGTTTTGTGTGTCGATAACGCAAATGAACGAACTTTAACAACGTAAACTTAAAATTAATTAAGCTCAAATAACACTGTACACAAGCGAAATTTGTTCCGACGGTAAAAATTGCATTGGTTTTATTTGGCCTGGAGTGTATTTACAAAGAATAAACACAAAAGGAAGTTCGTGAAAATAAAACTGAATTATATATAATTTACACACAAATTACAATTATAAACATAATGTTTATTTTTATTTTATGTAGTACATTAGATAATTACGGTTTTTGCGGATAAAGTATGTTTTGTGGATGTAAAATTGCGTTGGAAATTGTCAAATTATTGTCAAAAATATGTTTGTTCTCCATAAATATTAATTCTATAATAAGAAATTCCAAAAATCAAATAAATCTGACAATAATTTATATTATATGTAAATTTAGACAAGTTGTCTGTAATTTATGTGTATTTTATTTTATTACTAACTTTAGTCATTTTAATATTAAAATAATCGATATTTAAAAAATACATTAAAAAAATATAAGTAGGCATAAAATTTGTTAAATTGATAATAAACCTTAACTGGCAATTATTATACAGATAAAGATATAAAAAATGATATTTATGTTCTATTTTGTTTTACTAAAATGATTTAATTCTCTTTATTACATACATAACTTTTTGCCCTAATTTTGCAATTGAAAATCTCTAAATGTATGCACAAATATCAAAATAACAACAAATAAATAATAGGAAAACTTTAGTATTTTTTTATCAATAAATTTTAATTCAGTTGTAAATAAAGTTGTAATTTTATAAATTTAAAAATGTATAATTAGTTTGAAATTTATTTGTATTGTGTTTTATACAGTTATGTAAATAATTTTATCAAGGCAATTATAAAACATTTATAACTAATTCCATAAAATTTATTATTTTAAGGTAATAAAAACAAAATAAAACTTGCGCTCATAAATTACTTCATAAAATTATTGAACTGTTGTTTTACAATAATGAAAGCTTTGCAATAAAAACACACAACTAATTTTCAATTTGGTAAAATTGTTTTATTTTTTTAACGAGTTAAATTGGGTGAGCACTCAATTTTTTGCATCGACGTTGAATAAATTAAAAATAAAAATAATGATAATAATAAAAAACTGACACAGTTTAAAAAAGGGTAAAAATAAAGCGAAATTAAACGACAAATTTGCAAAAATAAAAACGATTTCAAAACGCAGAAAATAATGTTTGAAAATAATCTTGATTATTGCCTACGGAAATCTTTAAATAAAACTTTCTGTGTCGCAAATGCACAAACTCCACGTAATAAATTATTTAAGTTTTCATCTCGTGACATTTAAGTCTGCTTTTTAGACTTTGCACAATTTCGTTACATGAATAATTCTTGCACATTGTAAATCCAACGCGAAACAAACTGCATAAATCTCCTTTAATAATTCATTTTGCCCCCATTTCCTTCAATAATTCGGCAAAATCTTTTTTATTTTTGTTTTGTTTTGTGTGACCTAACCCACTTGAAGTTGTAACGAGATAATTAATGGATACGGGGTGATTTTTGTTTGCCCTGCCCATATTGCAGCCACCCCAAGTAAAAGTCCCGCACTTGTGCCCCATAATTAGTAATAAAAAAAAATAAAACGACATGCTGGCGGTGACCGAACGGGGGTGGATGTCGGAAAGTTTACTTTTCCATTTCGTTCGATCAGTGACGGTGGAAATAAAACCGCGAAACGAAAGTGAAAATTTTATTTATAGCTCGCATTGTGCAGGCATTGCTGTTTATTTATATTGTGCCTGGAAAACTCTCCCGCTGAGCCGATGTGCCGTAATCTTTCGTGAAACGTGAAAACTCACAAGTGTTCCTTGTCGCGCGACCATTGTTGCGTTTTTGTTTGGGTTGACAGTTTGTCAAAATTCTCAGTAATTTTCGAATCATGCACGACTTATTATGAACGAATATCGAAATTCAAATCAGAATAACGCATTTGAAAGTGCTCATACGTAGGTTTGTATTGTACGCACGCAGCGCAAGTTTTGCTGACGCTTAATAAAATCGTGATATTGAAGGGCGCCTATTCTCTTCGTCGGTACACCTTCGTTTGGGCCAGAATCAAAAACGATGCCAGTTGGTAACTTGGTCTAGGCAATTCGATGACAATGGTCGAAATTAAGCGTCTCAGGTTTCAGAACTTTCCTAAATACAACGTCGAAGGTGATTTTGACGACGAACTAGAAGCCGAACTGGAAGAGGCTCTGGAAGTGCTGCATCCCGACGTAGAGTTCGACGATACTGAAAACGAACAATACGAACAAGTAAACGAACAGTTGCTCATTGTACAGGCCCACAACGATTTGCAGTGGGCCCTTTCGCAAATCAGCGACAGTCTGAAGCAGTTTGTGATGCAGCATCCACTCGATACGCAGAACATGGACGACCAGGACATGAGACTCGTTGCCTGGCTCCTTTCGCAAGGCGATTACGGAAGGTTGGAGGATCTGCTCAGGACCGTCCGTCAGAATGTCGTTGTCAACGTGAATCTGTCCTATTATTTTAAAGTGATGTTGATCATGCTGACCTTCAATACTTTGATGATTTTCAAGCTGTTCATCTGGGATCAAATCGTTTCTTGGTACGGCTGAACAATGACTGAATGTGCTTTCGGTGTGTTCCAGCCGATTTTGCTTAATGGGGGGCCTTCTTCAATTATTATTACTGTGACATTTTATACGGTTCAAATATACATGTAACTGGCTCCATGTGTTTTACTTCTTCCATGGGTAGAAGAAAATACAAACATTTTTGTTTTTTCATTTGGAATTGGGAATTTTTAACATAAACTATCAAATTTAAAGAATAATGAAGATTCCATATTTATTTAATTACATTAGTTTACATTATTTGTAGAATTCTAAAATGTATTATTTTTGAAAAATGGTATTCATGATGTCCCTCTGTTTTGTAAAACGGTGGTTTTCAAAGTATTTTAAAAATTTTTAATTTTAAGAAAAAATACTAAAATAATATTTAAAATCATATATGACTCCCTCCATAATTATGGTAGTTAGTTAATTCTGAGGAGTCGAATATGAAGAAAAGTAATGTTTTCGTCGACTTTTCCATATTTTCTAGGTTTTAAGCATTGAGAATCGCATAAAATAAATCAAAACCAAAACTTTTTTTACTTAATTTTATAGATGGCACTTTTAGGAAGCTTTTAAGCCCACAGACATTCATCTTCGCATAGCATAAATACGGCCACTTTAATGAAATAATATCTTGTACAGCTTTTCGTGCATTTTCCTTATTAAGTGCTCTAACTGGATTTCAATCAATTAAATTTTAAATCAAGGTTATATAAGATGTCGATTTATCAAAAAAAATGTAGTAAAAGTCCTACATAAAATGAGACAAAATGAGTTTTTTAGTACTTCAATCAATTTACAAAATATTCAAAATTTTTTTCATTGCTTTGGATGCCAATTTGGACATGCCGAATCCAATTACGGCGTACTAGTTCACATATTCCTTTTTCCTGTTACCGTTCTGATCCAGTCACACAATTCTCGAATATTTTGAATTTCGGTACGATATACCAAATTTTTTAGATGTCGTGTAAGAAAAAATCTACAAGATTCAGTTTTGGAACCGCAGGGATCAAACTAATTAATTCTTTTTAAATCAGGTTTCAAACACTGAAGACAAAAATTTATTATTTTTTTGTCTCATTTCCTTTCCTGAATTTTTATTACATGTTTTTTGATAAATCTACTTTTTATATAATAGTGAGTATATAGTTAATTGTTGTCGGATAAGTTGTGAAACACCCAGTATATGTCATTATTTATTTACTGGTTTGCAAGGTAGATTAATTAAATCCTACTCTTTCAGAACAATATCAGAACATTATGTACATAATGTTCTGTATATTCAATTTGGTCAATAAAAAAAAGTTCATGAATCTTGTTAATCTAGCTTTAACTGAAGGTGTGTGGAAGTGGAGTTACATTAAATCCTCTCCACATAAGTCTCGATCTATTAAAAAAACTCAAGACTTGAGAGACGTTTGTTTAAAGACCCTTAGATGCAGAAAGATGTATGTAAAAATTGAATGAAAATGAGGGACCATTTTGGCTGTTGTGGCGTGTTTTTTTTTTGGTAACGAGTTGATAATTATGTAAACATTATTAATAATAAAAATAAATAATCTGGGTTATTCTTCGACTTATTTAGGGGTGATTATTGCTGAATAGTTATACAAGAAATCGATTATAAGGAGTACAAAAAAGTTCAGCACATAAAAAATTTTGTATTGTAATATTTGAAATTTAAAATGTTAAAAAAGAAGCCGAAAATTCAAATTCATTTATTACATAAATTCTCTATGACTGCTATTAAATGTATTTGGGCTCCAAATATTGAGAAAAAACCCCATATATCAACAAGTTATGCATTGTACGGGGTGTTTCACAAGTTATCCGACAACTTTTAACCGTATACTCACTCATTATTACATAAAAAATTGAATTATCAAAACGAGATATAAATAATAAAGTTCAGTTAAATCTATCTATAAAAGCTGTTTGAAATTGTTTGGTTTGAATGTAAGCCTGAGCCTGTTGAAGGCAAATCATTGCGTGTCGTTCTGATGCCTCATTTTTAAATGTCTCTATAAGGAAAAATCTACATAATTCAAATCTGGCGACCCTGGAGGCCAAACTAATTTATTGTTTTCAACTAAGGTTTCAGACACTAAAGATAAAACTTTATTATTTGTTGTCTCGTTTCCTGTTATTGTTTATTACAATTTTTGATAAATCGACTTATGTAATTTGTGTTAAAATTTTTCTAATAAGTTGAGAAAGGTGTTTCTTATATTATTAGAAATTTCAAAAACACGGCCAACATAAAAAAAAAACCGTTGATATTTTTTAATTGTACAAAAAATTTTACTCTATAAAAATTTAATTCCGTTGAATGCGTATAAAATGTAAAAAATCTTTAATATTCCGTGCATTATTTCAATAACAGTTTCCCCTAATTTTAAACCGTGTAAAAACAAAATAATAAATTCAAAACGTGCCCGTTATTATTAACGTACTTCTATATTTAACCGGACTAGATGAATTTTGGTCATGCCCGATAATTAACTGTTACAACTTGAGTAAATAAATCGTTTTCAAACCGAATTTCCTGTATTATTTGCTCATCCATTCAACTCGCAACAAAACTTGCCCAACGAGTGCGTTTAAAATTGCTGAAAATCTGCATGCAAAACAGAAAAAAAATTCTCGAGTGTGTGTGTGTGTGTGTTTTACGCTTTCGTTTTTCACAAACGAGAAAATTAAGCCGTTTTATTTCCGCCGCGGTCTTTTGAAAAAGGCGCACGCCATTTGTTCCATTCAATCAATTGTAAGGAAAGTCGGAGCCATCGGGCATATGTTTACGAGCGTGTCCTCGCATTTCGGCGTAACAAAAAGCCAGATGCACCATTCGATTTGTGCCCGATCCCCGTTTTTGTGCGATATCGAAGGCCAGATGGAGGTGACGTGAATTATTCGAATGAAAGGGACTATTTGGTGATCTTACAAATTGGTTATAATTGTTTATAAATTGATCATTACAGATGCGAAAGCACTTTGGGTTATCTGGAACTGTTTCTTCTTTGTTAATTTCAGAACTGCAGTGTTAAATTATGCTGTTGGCGTTTATCAAAGTTCTGTTTTTATGTCAGGAAACCACTGACGTAAATAACTTTATCAAAATTACCTTCGAATTAAGGAATTCAAATTACCACCATGTAAACCGCACAATTTATTTCCGATTCAAATTATCAGTTAATTTTGGAGATAATTGTAATAATTATTACAAATTTAACTTCATTTCAACCAAATCAAAATAAAAATATCTAATACACACAACATAACTGTATATTTGAAAAATAACAATTAAACTTTTAAAAATTATATTTTTATATACGTGAAAATTTTTTAAATTAAAAATTCTTCCAATTAAAAAATAATATAAATCAACTGTGTTATTAAAAATAGTAAGTATTATTATATATCAAAATATCTAAAATAAATGTTAAAAATGTATAAATTTAAATAATATAATAAATTCACATAAAAGATTACAAAATTATAGGAATTACATATGTATGTTATGTAAAATACAAATAAATAATTGAATAGTAGTTATGTTGTTATCATTAAATAATTTGTAATGTAACGTAAATGAAATAGTTTAAAAATCGAAAAATATTAATATTATTATTGTTGTGAAAATATATATATATATATATATATATATATATATAATATTTTTGAAAATTTTAGATAGGTAGAAGAACAAATTTCTGTAACTTAATATATTCATTTTATATACATATTACAAAATTATAATTTATAATTAAAAGAAATTAAATCTCAATAATACAAAAATACTTAACATATGCTGAAAAACTTATTATTAACATTAATGAATATTAAAAAGTTTAAAAAATTGTTAATAGAATAAAAAAACATTAAATAAGTGCCCCCTTAAAAATTATATATATTTAACATTTTTCAATTTTAAAAGGATGGTAAAAAAAATTCTATAATTTAATAAATTCGTTTTATATACATATTACAAAATTATAATATATAATTAAAAGAAATTAAATCTCATTAATTATAAAAATACTGAACATATGCTGAAAAACTTATTATTAACATTAAAAGATTGTTAATATTCTAGTTTATAAACAAGAGTGTAAATTTCAAACTTTCATATTATTTTTTAAATATATAGGATTATTATTTATTTATATTATTTAAAAGACAATTGAAATTTAAAAAAAATCTCACAAATTGTAAAAATACGATAAAAAACTTGGACATTACTAATGATGAATATTACTCATAAATAATTTATTAAAAAATTATAAAAATTTCACTGTTTCAAATGTAGTTTTCACAGCTATTTTTAAATGACTTTAAACTTAAGTAATATCTAAGAAGAACATTATTGTATTGTTGAGAATTTGAAAAAATATTAGTTTGTTTGAATACTGTGATTGAAACACTATTATAAGAAATTGTGTTATTGAGTTAAACAATTATATTATAAAACTCTCTAATATGAAGTACTTAATATGAATAAAAATTTGAATTTGAAAATTATTATTAATGATATATTTTTATTGAAAATTTCAAAATATTGATAAAATTTTAAGAATTACAAAAAGTTTTAAAAATTCATATTCATAGATAATATGAATTAAAAAATATTTATTTAATTTAAATATGTACAAACAAATTTAAAACTTAAATGATACGTAATATCATTTTCAAAAATAATATTATCTGAATAATTAATTATTATTTATTATATTATTTAAAAAACAATTGTAGATTAAAAAAAAATCTCACAAAATGTAAAAATATGATAAAAAGTTTGGACATTATCAATGATGAATATTACTTATAAATAATTTATTAAAAAATTTACAATTTTCACTGTTTTAAATGTAAAAATGGATCCAAAATGTTTAGAAAGTTTTCACAGTTATTTTTAAATGATTATAAAACTTAAATGTAGTATTTTATTTAAAAAAGTAAATAAATAAATTGAATTATTAAAAATACTAATAATGCAATAACTAGTAAACTAAAGTAATATCTAACAAGAAAATTATTGTTTTGTTAAGAATGTGAAAAATTGTTAATATTAGTTTGTTTTGAATATTTAAACAAAATTGCCTGAATGAAGTACTTAATGTGAATAAAAATTTAAATTTGAAATTATTATCAATAATATATTATTAAAAAAATCAATATATTGATAAAATTTTAAGAATTATAAAAAACTTTATAAATTCATAGTGATTCATAATACGAATTAAAAAATTCTTAAATGTTCATAAATAAATTTAAAACTTAAATAATAGGTAATATCATTTTCAAAAATAATAAATATTATCTGAATAATTAAATTGGAAAAGTTAAAACTAACAATTCCAAAAAGTTTTATAAATTTCTAAGCAGGGATTCATTATACGAATTAAAAAATGAAACATTTTTTTAGTTTAAATGTTTATAGATAATAGGTATTATCATTTTGAAAAAAATAATATTACCTAAATAATTAATTTGGAAAACATAAATTTGAATATTTCAACACACGATAAAAGTTAAAAATAATTAAAAATCGTGAAAACTAAAATAATAGCTAATAAATATTGTAAAATGGTTAATATATATTAGTTTGTTTTGGATACTTCGAACGTGTAAAAATTATAATTTAATTTAAAAATGTTTGATACGTCTTCAGAATTTTGTGTCTATGAATTTTATCTAAAACAAACAGAAGTGTTTAATAAACAAAAATACGGCAATAAATTATCGTAACTATAATTATGATAATTTATTGAAATATATTGAATTATTTATTATATTTCATTATAAGTATGTGGATTTTATTAATATTAAGGAATAAATATTTATAATGAAACATATTGGGATGTACTTATTTATTTGTTTTTTATTAATTCCATTTAATGGAATTTTGTATTTAAAAGGGGCATAATAAAGACATTCCCATTTCTACAGTCGGTGTCACGTTTATCAATCGATTTATTTCTCATGAAACAACATAATTATTAATTAATAGATCAAGCCCGAGCTCCACGTTTAACCGTGTTGTGATCCACAATTAATTTCCATCCGAAAACCGCAAATCCCATGAACACGCGACTGCCACATCAGTCCATGCAGCCGATACAGTTCATCCGTCAAAAGGTTTTCAGTCCCGCATTCGCGCGGTTAAATACACAGAAGACATGTGATAATGATTATCCGTTTTCTAAATTTAGAACCACCGAAACGATAATTTATGCGGCCGCCGAGATTTCATTAGTTTCGGCATTGGACCTATTCCAACTGGGTGGAGTTTCGGGTGATTTTCGAAATGTCGCAACAACAAGAATTTGTACGGCGAAACGCCCGAACGGGTGATCGAAATTGAAAATGTGTACAATTTAATTAAAACCGACTGTCGGCGGGTCGATTTGTAAATTAAATCTGGAAATATTTGTTGCACGATTGAAAATGCTCGACGCAAAATATTAAAAAAAAAAAACAAAATACGATTCATCCATCATATTCGCCCGATTTAAGGCCACTGGATAATTATCGGTTTTCACGGAGGATTTCGTGATGATTGATGAGTCGGGATTATTTTTATGGACGTTTCGCTAGTGGAATTGTGGATAAATTAGGTATTTATAGTTTAAGTCGAGTTAAGTTTTAATTAACGGATACTTAAGTTGGTAATTGGTTAACATGATTTGCTGGTCAATTTATGCGAATAGTTTTACATTTCATAAATTCATGGTTGTTCGGTGCTACACTGAATGACGATCGGGAGAAATTTATTTTTGCTATGCGAATTTGTAATGTGTTCAAATTTATGAAAGCTAATTTCGGAGCTAATAAAATAACTTTATTATTTTTATAAATTAGTGACGGATAGGCTCAAAAAATAATATAAAATAATTCATAAAATGCTAATACAAAATAAAATATGTTAGTTACATCACATTCATTAATATAGCTAAAATAATACTGAAAAATATTTAAGAAAAGGTAGTCAAAAGGTTTATCTCAATTATTTTTAATGAGATTAGTTTGTCAGGAAATATTATTAAAATTTATTATTGTAGGTTACATTGGATAATTTATGGTTTTTATTATAAATTTCTGTAGAAAAATTATAGAAAAAGAAACCAGTAAAAAGTTTCTTAATAATTCTTGTATTCTTTTATATTTTTAATAAACGATTATAAATTATTATAGTAACAATGAAGTTTTTAGTTAAATAAAAAAGTATTAATTATATACCTAAAACTAATTGAAAAGTATCAAGTTGACATTTTTAACTGTTGATATAAACGAATATTATAAAGAAATAAATTGTCTACAAAAAATCTAAAAAAAATATTTTAATTTTAAGATAAATCTAAGATAAATTACTTAAAATTGAAAAAATTCAACATTTTTATTTAAATTTTTAAATGTTTTAATTTTTTTTTTCTGAAAATTGAATATTGATTTTTAAGGTAGGTAAATAACTGAAACGTATACATAAAAAGTAGATAAAATTTTTAGCATATTGTTAAAGCAGCCTTATTTTATAAAACTGAAATTAAAGATATTAAGATTGCAATCAAAAAATTTATATTTTTATTTATAAGGAATGATTTTTTGTGTGATAAAGCCATTTAAAATTTTCAATAAAACTACTACTATAGGAAATAAAATGTTAAAAAATTGAAAACAAAATATTTGTTAAAGTAATAGCTGAAATACTGAATAAATGAAAACTTTTTTCAGAAAAGTTCTTCAAAAGGTTCGTTTCCATTAATTTTGATAAGATTAGTCTGCGACATCAAGAAATGTTAACTAAAATCGGACATTCCCAGTTTTACAAATTTTAATACTCAAAATAAAAACGTGCAAAAAGTTATTTTTTATACGTTGTTAAACAAATTTTTTTGCATAAATTTAATATTGCCCTTTTGAAATATTTTCTTGTAAATTAAGAATAAAATATACGTAAATTTAATTCACAAATAAGAAGTCGGATAAATTCTTTGCACATTATTAAAAAAGCATTATTTTATAAAACTGGAAATCTTAATATATTCTGGTATGTCATAAGATTAAATAATAAACTGGGGAATTTCATAAATTAATATGTTCATTTCGAGTTATTTTCTAACTTGTTTCATTGAAAAACATTACTATAATAAAAAATTATTTCAGGAAACAATTTGCACCTGTTTATTTAAAGTAATAAAAAAAATTAAATTATCTAAAAATAGTTCAAATCTTCTGCTAATTGTATTAATCATTGTTAATATTTATATAAAATTTTATATATTCATATACACATGTATATATACATATATATTATATTTATATTAATTTAAATGTTTTGAGTTATTTATTTATTTTTTAATGAAAATTTAATATTTATGTGATCTTTAAATATTGTTTCAGTAAAAAAAGAATAAATAACTGAAACGTGTACTTAACAAGTAGATAAAATTCTTTGCACATTGTTGAGTTAAAGAAGCATTATTTCATAAAACTGGAAACATTAAAATACATATTAAAATATTCTGGCATGTCATAAGATTAATCATAAACTGTGGAATTTCATGAATTAAAGATTTCCATTTCAAGTTGTTTTTATAACTTGTATCATTGAATGTCTTAAGATTACAACCAAAAAAGAAACGGTTTTATCAGTTAAATGTGAAAAACTCAAATAATATGTTAAATATAATAAAATTAAATAACCAAAATTGTTCAAAACATTCTAAACATGATATTAAAAAATATTAATATTTTAGTTTTAATAATCTTTCAAATATTACTTCGAATGTAAGTTACTTAGTAAGAATAAACTTAATTTCTATTTTAGTTTTGTTTATTTATTCTATTCGATTTACAATGTGATTATACGAAATGGAAACAATGTTAAATATGCTTGTTTAGAATGTAAAAAATTACATCCGATAAAATATTTATGTATTTGTTGTATAAATTCTATGCTATGGTACAACAAATTAATTTTCTCCTATTTTGATTGATATACAATATTATATTATTAAATTCTATATAAAATCATTCTATTTCAATTTTCATATTATATAAACAAGAACTTGACTGTAAAACAGTAATAAAATTATATAAAGCAGTAATAAAATAACATTAAAATATGTTGTTAAAATCAATAATACGGATAAACGAATAAAGAAACAATAAACAATTAATAACAATGCATTCAGTGTTGTAGTGAATGTTAATGCGGGAGGGGATCTCTCGAAGTCCTCCGTGGTAATGGCTCGTCCCATAAAGGTCCTCTATTGTAAAGGTGCCACTCCAAGAAGGTGGGACGTTTCAATGACCGCAACAATTGCATCGGGACGTTGTTTCGAAAATGCTTCTTCTACCTGATGCTAAGTGAAAGGCTATAATGGTTCTGTAATTGGGATTTTGTCGGGAAGTCTCCGCTTCAAAACGACAAGTACTTTTCAGTTCTTTCTTGGGAACTCTGGACGATTCTAGTTAGTTGGTTGGAAATGTTGTTTGTTATTTTTCAACTACAAGAAATTGTAAACAACTGACTCAGATTAGTTCCTTAAAAATCCTAATTATGTATATATATTTCCTTTATTTTTGTTTATACTATTTTTTTGTTTAAACGTTTGTTACATAAAAAACAGGAGAAATCATATTATACATTTTGTGTATCATGATACGGTGTACCCATTTAATATGGAAACACCCCTATATTTTTTTGGCTATGGATTTTAATGAATAATTTGCACGACATTATTTTTGATAATACCCGACAGAGGACCACTCTAAAACTTTGTTTGTTAAAAATTGAAAAAAAAATGATTCGGTATTTTTATAAAAAAGTTAAAATCAATTTTTCAACATTCTTTAAACTGGAAACGTTTCAAATTTCATAAAAAAATATTGCATATTAATTAGTGTGATATCAGATACTGATTTAACTCATTAGTTTTCATAATCACTGCTTGTTAAAATATTTTAAAAGTGTATAAATCAGTAGCGTTTTAAATGAAAATATTGTAACAGAAAAACTTGAACACGTGGCACAAAGAAATAAACTGTAAAAAGTAATTTATTAAGTTATTATTTGGTATTCCCAAATATTTTAGAAAATCATATTTTGCTTTTGTTGAACACAACCAACTAAATTCTGAAATAAAATGTGAAACTTTTCTGACAATATCAGAGATTGATTTAAGGCAATCATTTTCACAATCGGTGCTTATTAAAATATCTTAAAATTTATGAGAACTAAAGTCTTAGGATAGTATTTGTAATATTTTATTCCATGGTTTACTTGACCAGAAGAAATAAATTCAATAGAAAAATGCTTTTCAGAATATTTTTGATATTTGATATTGACCCGTTTTTTAATGGAGAGAAATCTAATGAAGTTACACAAAAATGTTCTTCTCCCTAATTTAATGAAAAACAATTTCTATGTTTTTCTGTGTTAAAAATTATACAATAGAATGTTTGTCAAATTTTTGTTATTCGCTTTTTTAGATAAAGAGATAATTGCTACTAACATTTTTGAGCATTTATATCTTAAAATCGAAAAAAACATAATTAATAATTATAAATAATTGACAAAAATTCCGAACTTTCTATTATTTGTTTTGTAATCTTGGAAAATGACACTTCTTAAACAATCGAAGAATAATGTAAGGTGGTTTAGAATTACAATCCAGTGTGATATTGGTCGTGGAGGAAAGTATAGAATTTCTCTTACCCTGAAACAGTGAAAGGTGTTGTGTTGGATAACGTTCCGCTGTATCATTTATTTAATTTTTCAAATAACACGACAGAAAAATCATCAATTGATATGTACCAATAAAAATTTAATCGGCAAATAAAATTATAACAAAACATGTTAGCGATAAAATGTCACATTTATTTGCCAGTGTATTTGTGATTGATGTGCGTGTGTCCCGGAGATAAACATGGAGCCTGGGTCTTATTTGATAAAATTTTTTTACGAACGGTCTTATCTAATTAACATGAATGAAGTAAGTCGCCAGACAGTCATACAAATATCGGGATTACAGGTCATGTAAAACGCGGAAAATAGTTAACATATGTACCCTATTATGTCTCATGCTTATTTTCATTTTTAGCCAACCGGAGAAACATATATTAATTTTTCAAAAACATTTAGTGTCCAGAGTGAAGAATAATCCAGAAATGAATGAATTTCTTTAGAAAAGTGATTGTAACGGTACATAGTCATTTCTATGCAATAAAAAATAGCTGAGTTACACCTGATGAAAGTTCCATTCAAGTGTCATATTTAACTCTGGAAATTGATTTGACATTTCATCAGCTCTAACTCACTTATTTTTCATTCTGTGGAAACGATTTTAGTACCGTTTTACAAGTAATTGAATTACTTTTCTAACAAAATATCACTGATTTTGATCGGGATTGCTTTTCACTCTGGACATTAAGTACAATCATGATTTGAAAAATAGAAATATAGCGTTAACTAGATGAATTATATCCCAATTAAATAAAAAATATTATGATTTTCGTATTCAGTGCATTCAAATTATAATAAAATCTACAAAAGTTTGATTAAATATTTTTATAGTTTATTTAAACTAGTCTTACAAACTTCAAATTAAGTTAAGAAAACCTGTGACGGGACTTATCGCATTAAACAAATGATAAACGAAAGTTTTACTAAGAAATAAATCAAAAATAAAAATGAATAAATACAACTATTTTTCAGTAAATTTCATCAGAAGTGAAATAAGAATTCTTAAAAATCTGCAAACTTAATGCACATTGTTTTTTAAAACAATGTTTATTAATAATTAAATATAAAATTTATTAAAAATAGTAATAGTTTAGAATTATTTGTATTAATATTATTAATACAAATAATTAATAAAAAACATTTTATGCTTTAAACATTTTTTAATAATGATATTAACTAATAAATAAATCTAAAAAATATTACAATGGTTTAAGTATTAAAGTAAAAATTAAAGGCATTTAAAAAATTCTAAATTTTAAATAAAAATAAAATAAATATTTGAAGATATCAAATAAAATTTAAATAATAATAATTACCTAAAAAAGTAATCCGGATTAAAGTTTTTGTAACCAGTTAATATATAGTTAATATTTTACACATTTATGCCATGTGTTGTATTACTTATTATATTGAAAATTAAAAAATATAAATGAGTTAAGAAATACTATGATTTTCATAGTTAGTGCACCCAAATTATGATAAAATTCTATACTATAATTATAATAAAATTATGTAAACTAGTGTTACAAACCCCAAATTAAGTTAAGAAAACCTAAAATTTTAGTTTTTATTAAAAGAAAAACAAAAAATAAAAATAAAATTTTAAAAATTAATCATTTTCTTCGAAAACAAAAAAAAAAAAAAAATAATAATAATAATTTTAGAACATAATAGGATTCAACTATTTTTCATTTAAAATTGAACAACTTAAAAAATGCATGATGCTTTTTGGTCAATTTTTTACTGTGATAAATATGTATGTCAGATATGTTGCTGGCTCCGGCAGAAATTTCAAAAATTTTGTTACTTGAAGATAAATAAGGAGCAAGAAAAAACACTGAAAAATAACTAATAATTCGTTTTATTTAACTTGTATTGCTAATAACCAATTTTTGAATAATTATTAGTTACTGAACTAGATCAAAATTGCTCAACCAAATTACTTGCGAAATATTCAACGGTGGCTAATCCACAATATACACAGATCCGAATTTTTAAAATTATTCAGAAACTGCTAATTTAGATGTCAAAAGTGGTACAAAGAAAGCATGTCACTCTTATTTATTTTTGGTCTGTTTTGTGAATAACAGTTAATGATTGTTCAACCTCATCCTCACTATGAGCCCTGTCCTCGCCTCTTAATCCTGATACTTCAAACTTTCTGGTGCTGCTTTATTATTAATTTCCACGATTTTGCTTCAAAAGAAGAACGTTTTATATTTGGTATATATGATGATAAATTATGAATAATTTATTTAAATAGTTCTTAAATTCCACATCTGAGAACTTTTTTATCCGTTCACTCTAATCAAGTCCGTGGTGCTCGTGGTCGACCTGTCATGGAATGCTCCACATATGCTTGGAACGAATAACAGAAATCTTCTTTTCCGACTGCCGCAAAATTAAATTATTATGTAAAACTTCGTCGCGTTCGAAAAAAGCTAATCAAAAATAGATTACATATTTGGCGACATCGTGAAGTGCATCCCCTCGCAAAGCTCGCATCGCTACCGAGCGTTCCCCCAATCGGTGAGCCCCTTGGGGCCCGCCTAATTACGAAAATTGCGAAACCCGCCGTGTCCCGCACATCCTGTTGATCTAGCTCCAATCACCGGCTTCACGTCGACGGTTACGTGCACATCCAGCGACATTTCCTCGGCCCAGATGAATAATTGAACGGTTTGCGCGCTTCCCTGCCCAGGAAAGACCGTAGGAAATAATCGGGACCCTAACCGCCAGTTTAAACATCAAAAAAACATCACGCAGTCTATTCTTTATGGTTTATGGCCGGCAACGCGCTTAAAGCCGATAGATCCGAACGAACGGCGGGAGCGGTGGATCGGTTTTAAAGGCGGGACGCGGCGTTGCCGGGCGTCGCGGCGGCACTGACTACGCCAACTCCGGGACGCGGGCGGATGCTGATTGGATTATGAAGATGCTGCCCGGGGGGTTGTTGTCGGGTTTTTTTATTGTTTGTTATTGGATTTCGGGTTAATTTCGACTGGTTGGTCGTTTTCCCTTTTGATTGGGGTGGATGTGATCAAGGTAAAGGTGGTAAAATATCACAACATTTCCCTTCGAAACGTTCTAAACCGTCCTAAATTTATTCCTTTACTACAAGATATAAAATACTAATAACAACAATAACAATATAATGTTTATATTACATTAAAATTAATCAGCGAAACATTAAATTAAAGAATTTAAATAAACAGTAGATAATAATTTAAAGACTTTACAAGGAGATTTTTTATATCAAGAAAACGCAATCTAATATTTCCTAATTAGTTATTAGATAAGTAAATAAACATATATTAAAAACAAAGAATTTTTAAAAATCTGGTTAAAAAAAATGTTAATGATAATTGTTTTTTAAAATAATATTTAATAATAAACAAATATAAAATTTATTGAAAACAGTAACAAGAATTATTCAAAAATAAATTAAATATTTTATGGTTTAAAAATGTCAATAATAAAATTAACTAATAAGTAATAAATATATATTTTATCTTTACGAAAAAATCGCTACTTTTAAATAAAAATAAAATTTTAGAACATTCGATAAAATATCAAATAAAATTTAAAGAATAAGAATAGTAAAAAAAAGTCCCAAAAAAAATTTAAATTATTTTTCCAAATTAATATACAAATATTTCTCATATAAAATTATTCTTAATAAAATTTACAGTTAAATCAGTCAATGAAAAAGCTATATATGAAAAAACATTTTACACATTTATATATTTTGTATTACTTACTATATTGAAAATTGAAAAAAATAATATATCAAAGAATTCGTTAAATTAAACACAATCCACAAAACAGTGCACAACACTCCTAAATAATTGTGTATAAATGGAAATTAATAATATTAATTCACAACTAAGTATAAAAATTGTAAATAAAAATGGAAACCTCCAAATTAAAATTGAAAATTTCAAAATTTATTAATATATTATAAAAATCAATTAAAAAAATAACGCATTTCATTGAATTTTAATGTCCAAATAAATCTAAAGGAACATGAATAATAACTAATAATTAACATAAAAAATGCAAATATAAAATATATTTAAGATCTAAGATATATTAAGATATTTTGCACAATTTCAAGTAACTAGGGAATTTTAACTTTAAACATATGTATGAGAAACTGCGATATGCAAAAGAAAAAAGTGTTATTCAATAAATAAATAGTTAAAAAAAATTAACTTTAAACAAAACATAAGAAATTATGATATGCAAAAGAAAAATAAATAAACAGTACTCTTTCAATACTTTAAATTCTAAATACAGTTGTTTTAAAAAAAGTAAACTTAAACACATGTATAATATATTAATATATTCAAAGGAAAGAAATAATAAACGGTACTGTTCAATAAAAAATTACTTTAAATTCTAAAAATTCTAAATGTAATTGTTTTTAAAAAATGTTTTCTGGTGAATTGATTAAAAATAACGCTAACATTTTTATTTACATATTTTACATTTTTTTACAAATTTTACGACGCTAAAAATATTTGCATACATATATATTTTTATTAATTTATGCATTTAGAAGAGTAGGAACAAAGCAGTTATTCGAAAGCGTTCTAAAAAGTCGACTTTATCTCATGTGATACTTGAAGTCATTTGAAGAGTGCAAACAGAGAATTGTACGACACACTAAAAACTATAAAAGTGCACTTCACCAATATTAAAACTCGGAACTTTCGTATGTTTGTCTTTGGCTAGTTTTCCATTTAATGACACAAAAGTACGAACCTGCACGGTTTTTTTTTTTATTTCTTCGTGGTTTTTCTGAAATTTAAACGGAGCTGTCTCGTTAAATCGTCGACAGAATTCACATATAAACAATTATTGCAATTGTCGCACGTTGTCCGCAACGACGATGAATTGTCGTCGTTGATTCAATTGAGAAATTTCTTTCGAGTCGTGATATTGCCGATTCACCGGCAACGTGGCGGTGGATGTCTCGCAGCAAAGACCCAACCCAAACCGGCAATTCTGTATCCACCACGCGTTGGGCTTGCTCGTTTATGTCCGTCTATCCGGGCCGCATCTCCACTCCCCAAAGCGGCCACGCATTCCACCGCCGCGCGGCCTCCTCACCGTCCACACTTCAATCCGTCGAATCAGACGAGAGAAGAGGGAACGACGAAACGCAACATCGTTGTCAATGTTTTATATTAAAACTGTTATTTCTGTTCATATCAAGTTGATTATATTGCCCTATTAATTTTAATTTTTTGAATACTTAAATTATCTCCTACATTTTAATTATTTATTTATTTATTTATTTATTTATTTTGTAATTTGCATGTGCTTAACACGAAACACTTTTTTCATTCAAGTCTTCAAGTCTCTTGCTAACCGTAAGTTTATGTTTTTTGATTTTACTTAAACTAATGCACAGATTGAATGGCAAGCCCGATCGAGATAATTTATTTATATTTCGTTAGAAAGGTGATCAAATTACACGTTCAACGATATACAATTTATTTAGATCGGATAAAAAGTAGCTGAGTTACGGCTGATCAAATTTCAAGTTTTGATAATATTCAGCTATTTTCGTCATTAATTATTTTTTCTTAAAAATAATTCTAATAACCAAGAATTCATACTCTTATCGATAGTTTACTCATTTACAAAGAGGAGACTAAGAAACAAACTAAAAATATGTATAAAAAAGAGAGAGGATTTAAATCTACGCTAATTTCTATATGTTTTTTCCTTTTGAGCCTCCACTTTTAACACCTATCGTGTAAGCAACGAATAGCAAAAGCCCTGTTACTTGTTCCATATCTTCTTTCTATTTTAGTGATATCTTAGTGAAACCTCTCAAATTGTTTGTTGTTTTCAGTGCACTGAATATTACTATGAATATGTCTTGAATGACTGAGAATTAATTGAAACAAATATTGTGTTATACTTTTGTAACAATTTTTTGAGTTGAGTAATTTTTCTATAAATGTGTTAACCGCTCCCTGAGTTTTCTGAACCGTTATTGTCATTATTTAACGTAATTGATTTAAGACTAGACAAAATATTTATTTTAATATTGCTTTTTGTTAATATTGGAAATCTGTTTTTCAAGAAGCACATACTATTGAAATATACTAACTCTTACTATTGGGATTAAAGGGAACTTCAATCAGCAAAGTTTCATCTGTTTACACAGTTGGGGTGGATGAAGATTTAGCAACTAACTTTTAAACTAGTTTTTTCTTCTTTCCATCAAAAATTTTTAATTTTCTTATCCGATCTTAGTATAGTAATATCTTGAAATATTTGTAACTGAACAAACTGTTAATTAAAAATGTGAAATGTGTTGTCGGAAACAGTAACTCACATGATGACGACACAAATTATTGAAAATAGTTAAAAATTGCATGAAATTTGATATTTCATCAGTTGTAAGCTGGCTATTTTTTATCTGATTGAAAGAAATTGAGTACCGTTGAACGTGTAATTTATGCATTTTTAATAATAATTATTATAATTTATGTCGAGGGGAATTGCCATTTATTCTAGACGTCAGTTTAAGTAAAATAGATATTGTATAGAACTTTTCACTGTGTTATAACTAGTGTTATAAACACACAAATGAGTCAAATTTTGATTGAACCTGGAGCTCGATTTTTTCCCATCGGTCGATACTGATATTGATACTAATAAAATACTTTATAAAAACTAAAACACGGTTAGTTTATATATAAATTGGATATAATTATACTAGTATTTAAACATAAATGGCTTATAAAAATAATAAAATATTTTAATTTAAACATATTTACCAAAAATCTTTAACTTCTATATATAGCAAATGGTATTAATTAGTAACACAATCATAAAATGAGAATATATTAAAATAAATTATACAGCATAATATAAAAACCAGAGAAAGATCATCACCAGTACATCGGATGATTTGGAAAACAGTCAAAAAAAATTTGCTAGTATAATTTTTTCAATTTTCATATCTAAAAATTTCCCTGTAGGTTTGTGTTTCACACTTTACAATTGAAAAAAAAAGTTTGTTAAAATCGGACGAAATATGCAAATTTTATGAGGATGTACCGTTTTCAAGTAGGCCACACTGTATATACGTACATAATATGTTTAAGTAAATAATAGATAATAGTACAAGAACACAATTTATTATGTAACCCGAAATGTATGGAAAACAAGTAAAGTGCAGATTATCTATAGCCTTTAGGAGAATTATTAAAAAACAATTGAAGTTGTTGATACAACGATAATTAATAAAATAAGAATTGTGTATGTATATTTTAATTTTACAGTTCAAAATAATTTATTGTATTACCCTTATTGTATGGAATTAAATACAGATTATCTTTATAGACAGCAAAATTATTAAAGTATAAATGAAGGTCTAAATTCAAGAACAAGTTAAGTTTATTTCAGATAAATGTTAATTAGAGAGAATCGGTGTTTCACAGATATTCCTTTAAAAATTAACTATTTGAAGTTTGCCATGTTTAGGTCGAAATACTAATATTATAAAATTTTGATATAATTTATAAGGACTGGATATTACCATTTTCTGAAGCTTTCTAGGCTTGGCTACAAAAAAAATTAAATAAATATTTAGTTTCTAAAATCTATTTATCTATTTATTTATATCTATTTATTAGTATCTAAGATCTAAAGCTATTTTTCGTACTCAACTGTAAAAAATTCTGTATGTTTAGAACACAATCCCTTCCACTTCCTGGTCTTGCAGTGATCCCAATCTTCAATCGTATTTTTTAATCAATTAGGTGTTTACATATGTATTTCAGTTCACAGAAGAAACTTAGTAGTATTATACAAGGTAGTATACAAGGTAGTATACATTCAATAATAAATTGATAAATAAAGTTCCTATAAATATTCAGTTCTAAACCTTAAATATTTAATGATGATAATGAAATTCTCATTGATAGTTTAATAAGAAAACAATTGTAGAGTGAGAATTAGGGAATAACTCCGTACAATTTATAAGTTTTAAATTGAAATTTAGTTCGGTTATCATTATGTGTTTTGCATTAAACTGACCGATTAGTTTTTAACGCGGCCCATTTAATTACAGAGTGGAAAACCGGCCCCGAAATCGATATCGGTGACCTGTTTCCCGAAACGTTGCAGCGAAAATAAATACAAACGATAACCCGGGTCTCGTACGTTGTTGCACGGTCATATTTAGTATCGGTTACTGGTCCATTGTTAAATCATTATCAATTTGGCACCTGTCCAAAAAATGCACGGGCTGCGGGGGTTAAAGTTGAACCTGGTGAATTTTTCAGCGTCACACCATCCGGACTCAGGTGCGCGTTTTCCCCCCGCCGTTTTAAATATTACACGTTGAATTTTCGAGCGCGAGTTACGACCGGCGAAAAACACAAGAGACAACAATGGCCGTATGTGTCGCCCGTTTAATAATGTCCTCGTAAATGATCCGGTTACATCGAGTGGTAAATATAGTCCGGGCTCGGTAAACAGGCTGTAAACCGCAGGAACATTGCGGTACATGGACTATGGTGCTAAATAACTTGATCCTACACGACTCGCTTGTTTACTAACGAGAATCTAAACAACAATCACCAAGGGACTGTATCGGTATCCGGATGATAATTGTACGGAATCCCCTTCAACGTCTGCTCTCTGACCCATTTCCGTTTTTTTCCTTTTTCGTTTTTGTCCGGGCTCTCGTTAGAAAAAACGGCAATCAAAGCGGATAGCTCCTTAATTAGGTGGAAACTCACAAAGCCGTCCACTCATTACCTTCACACCGTTTCTTCTCCGTGTGTACATAACTGTTCGCCGCGATATTTATGTTTATCAAGCCACCAGAGCGCAGTCGACTCGCGAGCACGTAAACAACTATTTAAACAGATTTATTCACTATTTGTACTGACTTAATCTTCTTGTGCATCAGCACACAAACGCACTTTGTAGAGCCAGCAATTAACTGGAACCGGGTGATTTAATGGAGGGATTAGTTTTGGGATGTGTTACACCACCTAGCCACTTTTACTTATTTCAGTTCTAATTTTGTTATGTTTTTCCTTCTTAATTCTATTCTGTTCAAGAAAATACTACACTTTTGGATCTTAAAAGTTTTTTTTTTTTTAATATTAAAGTGGATCTACGCTAAATCCAGTCATAGTCAAGTCTTCAGAATTTGAACAAAAAGAAATAATGACCAATATCATTGTTATTGGCAGAACAGTATTCGGTAGTATATAGAGATAAGGAATATAATTCCAATTTTAACATGTAGTTGGATTTTCTCATATATCTCAAAAAATCAGGTGGTGAACTCTAAGATTTGTATGAAATTAATTACAAGTATTTGAAAAAATAATACACAAGCAAAGTAAAGCAATTTCTAATTGCTCCTAATTTTAATATTAAACCTTACTGGATCGATGAACCATTTTTTAATCATTTATTAAAGTTTTGTTCTGTATAACTATTTAATTTTTTTACCCTTGTTGTTTATTGATCAAAATTAATGTGTAAAGCACGAAATATAACTGTTACCAAAATCAGGGATTTGAAATTGAATATTATAAGTGTATTACCAAATGTAGTTGTAGCCTGTAGTTTCTATTAATTTTAAACAAATTTGAATTTAAAAATATTCATTATGCTTCATAATGCTTCATTATTTTAAATTTTAAATTTAACATACCATTTGAATTAAAATAAAAAAATTAACCAGTCAATAATGTTTAAAAAATTGCTATTAATAAGTGAAGCAATTGAACTTAGATGAAAGAATAAATCTATATCTAGTTTGTAGTTTTTCTTTATTTCAACTTTCAATGTTGGCTTATTATTTTTCAATTTTTTTTAGTCCTGTCTTATTTTTATATAGCGTTTGTTGTTGTGTACGTTGTACTAAAAACTGTTTTAATAATATCTATTGATTGATTATCATTGTTATATTTAAACATTTGCTTTATCAAAATCGAATGTAGGTTTAAAATTCAATCGGAATTTTGAGTTGATGATATTTTAAAATTCGTCATTCTCACCACGAAGAAAAAAAGTATGTATTATAATTGATGAAGGCACAGAAGCAACTCAGGAAGGTAAATTCTTGTAGCAGGTAGTTTAATAATAATTCGGTTCAACTCCTTCTTTATCTATTGATTTAATTTTCTCTATTCTTTAATCATTCATTTTAAAGTGGGAAGTTAATTTAATTTTAAATATTATTCAAATTTAAAAAAATCTAAATTTCTCATAAAAATTGAAATAATCGTTAAAAGAAGAAAAGCATTTTCTTAAACTGTCTAATCTTCGAAGTAAAATTGCAATTTTTCTCATATCTTTTAATTCTACATGTCTTTTATCCTAAATCGTCGAATGTGATGTAATTCTAAAAGAGTTTAGGAAAATTCTAAAATTTTAATGGACTTTATCTACTTGTGAAGTACACGTTTTAGTTATTTATTCCGTTTTTTACTGAAACAATATTTAAAGATCATAGAAATATTAAATTTTCATTAAAAAAAAATAAATAACTAAACATTTAAATTAATATGAATAATATTCCATATATAGTAATAGAGCTTTACAATTATTGAAATAAAGTAAATTTCAAAATATAACAGAGACAGGTCGATCTTGATCGATGGAAATGATTTTTCTATATTCTTTATGATTCCTCATTATATTAAAGTAGTGAAAAATTTTACTAATTTTGAAAGAAGAAAAGGAGCTTTATAATTCTTGAAAAAAGTAAATTCCAAAATAAAATTATGGCAGCTCGATCTTGATTGATGGAAATAATTTTTCTATATTCTTTTTGATTCATCATTATTTTAAAATAGTAAAAATTTTACTAATTGTGAAAGAAGAAAAGAAGCTTTATAATTCTTAGAAAAAGTAAATTCAAAAATAAAATTATAACAGCTCATTTGAAATATTTTTATATTTATTTATTTATATATTCTTTATAAATCTTCATTATTTTAAAGTAATCAGTTGATTTAATTCTAAATATCGTTTTATAGTCAAATAAAAAATTCAATAATTATGGACATTTAAAAAATTCTTCATTAGAAATTGAAACTATAAGAAAAATTGTGTTTTAGAATAGTCGTTAGATGAAAAATAGTAATTTCTTTAATTGACAAGACTATAAACTTCGCAATAAAGTTGCAGTCTTTCTTGTTATTTTAAATTGTCGGTGTGACGTAACTCTAAAAAAATTCATAAAATTGAATCTAGGAGAAAAGTGTTATTTATAATTGTTACTGAAAGAGTAAAAGTACCTTCAAGAAAGAGGAACACAAACATTTAAATATAATTGTGTTAAAAATGTTTTTAATAATAATATTGTTATAACAATAATATTAAGTAACGAACCTTTTTTATAAGGAGTAAATTCTAAAGTAAAATAAAATTCGTAGTTTTTCATCCTTTCATCTTTAATCACGATCTATTAAAAAATTATTGTAGACATTGACTAGTTGACGGAACTTTTTGTACAGCTTAATAATTCCATCAAAATGCATTATGGTAAACATTAATTTTTCCTCCAAGTAATACTTTCCCGATCTTATCCTACTTGAAACATCGTACCATATAATTTAGATGTGTAATTTATTAAATAACCGACAATAGTATCTGATGTGAATATGGCAGCGCTGTGGGTTCTCGCTTTCCACCTCTTTGCATATTGTTCCAAACAGATTTCTACTCCGCCGCTCGCATTAATTGCAAACGGACCTTCGCGTTTGTTATTAATTGTTGTTGTAGTTCGTGCTATAATTACACATTAGTTCAGGTGACGAAAATGGGTGCGGGTGTAATTTTTTCAACCGTCCGAAAGTGATGATTCGGAACCGTGTCTAGTTTTTATGAAAAATTTTCTCACTCTCACATCGAACCTTGGTATTACGTTCTTGTATGAAACACACCCAGTTGGTGATTTATACATTATGTTGGGGAAACGGTTGGTGCTAAAACGACGTTGTAAATTTTACAATTTGTTGAAATCGACCGATTCAACCTCTTCGTGAATGATCTGTTTATAACCATCTATTTGTATTTACACCATCGGAAATTCATTGTTTTTTTTTAAAGATTATATGAGTTAATAAACGCAATGCGAACTGAAAACAGTTCTAGAACAAATTTTATGGCGAAGTACCGTTCGTCGCATAAAAACTTATTCAATTTTCCAGTCGTGACTGCGTCAAATAAGAAAAACGCATCCAGATAGCCAAACAGCGTGAACTGCATTAACCACTACTTACTTCTCTACGGCCTTTTTGTTTAATTTCACGTCTCCGAAGGCTGTTCCTCCTTTCACTTATTCATCCAGCGTTCTGGTGTTCTATCGTCTAGATGGATCTTTCAATTCGTGATAGTTTATTAACATTAGATTATTGTGTTTTTGGGATTGTTCAGTGGAGATGGACCAACTTGGTTTATAGACCTCTCAAACTGGTTTAGCTGGGAGAATAACTACTGTTGGAAACTGAAGAATTTTGTAATTATCTGCTGGATCTTTTTGCGGCACAATGCTAAGAATACAAATGCGGATTAGGGAACGCTATAAATTTATCAGAGCGCTCTTTTATACTGGATATGTAAAGTTTATTTAATCGATTTCTAGATTGATAATTGGATTTATTTTATTGTTATTGCATTAATTTTATTACTCAATATAAATTTTATTTATTCGCATATGTATAAATATTACATGTTAAGATATAAATTTAGCTGTTAATGATACTCATTTATATATTATTGGAGGGTTTCAAAACACTCAAATCATAGTGTTGGGATTTTGTAATTTTATTGTTAAAATTAAAAATTTTATAACTTATAAATTCAAACGTCACAATTTTTTTACAACCAAATATTAAAATCTTCAAATTTTTAAGACTCTAGACAAACTGTAAAATTAAGACTTAAAGAACGAAATTAATATTTTCAATAATTCAATTTAAAATTTTCTAAAACAAAATTTTAAAATGATTAAAACTTAAGCTTGTGAACCATCAAAATTCTTACGTTTAAACCAATCAATTAATTTTGTTTTCTAAAATTCAATATTTTAATGTGAAAATATTGCCTTAATAACCCTGAAACTGTATTTTAAAATTACCAAAAGATAGGTTTGTAAATCTAGAAACCATCCATTGTAAACTATTCAATAATTGAGAATTTTTTAAATTTTATAATATAAACTGCTCAGTTTGATTTTATTCTAAACTGATTAAAATTTAAACTTTTAAACTTTAAAAATTGTCTATATGAAATTTGAAAACATTGAGACGTTTATAAATATTAAAATTAAATTATCCGATTTAAAACTATAAAATTTTACATTTTAATAGTCAAATATATTAAAAGAAAAATGGTTAATTGGAAAAATTTTTGTAACTACCGCAAAATCTCTAGATTTTATCTGAGTTTTAAACCGTAAACTGCAATCTATTGAAATTTTCTTTACAAAACAAGAAAGTGGCTGGGAAACGTAAAACTCTACAAACCATACAATACTGAAACATTTCAAAGGCTGCAACAAAGTTTAGAACCAGAAAATCTATATGAACCCACTAAAAGTAAGTTTCAAACTAGGAAACAGATATTTGCGATTTAGCTAATAAAAGGTGGCTTCACAGCTAACAATAAGAATCACGTACGCGTTGGTCGATCATTAGAAGTGATTATTAATACCCCAGTGACTCATTAATTTTTATTATAAAAGTAATTACGTTTTCTTGGACGTGCATTAAAATTCTTTTGTTCCACGAGCGCCCATTCAGCATTTCGCTGTGTGGTCTCCTCGAAAACTTTCCCTGGTAGCGTTTCAATACACCTCCGCAATTTCAATTCCTGTCCGTTTCACACGTGTTTTATATTTTTGTTTTGTTTTTTTTTTCCTTTTCGTCAGCGTGGACATTATGTCAGAGATTATTCCGTAGCCTTTAAAGGCGAAATTACGTTTCAAGGTCAGCGACTTTTTTTCCACAGACGTCAATAGCGAACATATTAAGGGCTTCATTTATGCCTCTGCGACCGATTCATCCTGTGTACGAGGATCGATCGACTGTTTCACGACGTAAATAACATATGGTACGCTGGTACACAACATCCGATTTAGTTATCCGTTATTTTATGATACTTAGTGAATTATTTTTAACGTAATTATAGGTTTGGTAATGGGGAATGGTTAATTATGACGGACTAGTATTTTTATGACCGGTATAAATTAATCGAGAAATGTCTACGATTACCGAAATGTAATTAGTGGGGTACAACCGGTACATAGGTATCGACGCCTGCAATGGTCCAATTTTTTCACCATCGGCCTCACCATCTGCCATCGGCAAAATTTATGCTACTGTGTGTATGGTATTTCTATTTCTTATCTTCTTTCAACTAAAATATAATTTTGTATAAATTATTTAAAACATATTTATAATTAAAAAAATCGATTGGGATCACCGCCAGAACCAGTCATTTAACTTATTTAAGATGTGGACTTTTGTTTGGCGTTGTATCCTATGTGAAGTTTACCAAGTTCAGTACAAAAAATATCTCTCTATCTTAAATTTACTTAACTTTTAGTAGATTGGTCCAAAAAGTCGCATCCTGGATTTAAAATTACACCAAAATTTAAAAATAATATTTCGACCGGGTTTTTTTTTTTTTGCAAAACTTGCGAGTGATTTCACTGTTACATAAGAAGTCCATATTAAAAAAATGATAAATCGACTACTTATGCAATAGTGAGTATGTGGTTAAAATTTGTCGGATAAGTTGCGAAACACCCTGTATAGAAGGTGAAAAAGAACGGTGTGCTAAAATTGGATTTGGCGGACCAAAGTTTGCATTCAAAACAATGGGCTTCAAACAGTTTTTATAGATGGATTGAAATTGGATAGTCAAAATTTTTCGGATAAGTTGTGAACCACTTTGTATATTTGGCACAACCTTCGATAAGTCGAAATTCTTATGTCCAAAGTAAACTCCTCGAGGTTTTTCTTATGCCCGCACGGCATTCGCTGTCGGCAACAATTCTAAGAACAATTATCAATTGATTAGAATAATGCCGGAAACTCCTATAATTTACTTTATGGTGTTTACATGACTACAACATACTAAATTCTAAATGGAAGTATATTTTACTACGGATATTTTCAATCAATTGACTTCTATCTATATATTTTATTTACTAACTCAAAATCTTGATAAGTCGCATTTTTTAAAGAACATTGCTTCCCTCTAGTCAACATTTATCTAGACTGTAATTTTATTTGTTTTAAAAACTATTTTGTAAATCATAACTGTGATGTATAATGTGTAACGTGTAATTTATTCATTTATCTTACGTGTATAGAAAATAAAATTTTTGGTAAATTTGCATAATTTATAATACTTTATTGTTGTTATAAGTCATTCAATTAGTAATAAAAAACATTTATTTATAATCTTGTGTGTAATATTTTAAAAACCATTGGTCATTGGCATCCTCAAAGACGATTGATAAGTGAAACCTTGGGAAAAAGTTTAATAATTAGGTTAGACGGAATTTGGTATTAAGCACTTTCCAATTATTATTATTGTCGTGATTAAGTCAACAGGTTTTTAATTAGTCCCATCTCTATTATTGCGATTAATTTCAGTATTTACCGTTTGCATACCCTAGCGAAATTTACTTCAGAAACAGAAGTTTCATAACCATAACATCGACTAATTTAGAAGTGAGCATAAATCGAAATCACAGCAACAAACCCCATTATCGTTACGGACGACACCTTCTATAATAACCTTCCTAAGATGGTTATTAGATAAAGTAGCTTAGGACCGTTTCCTTGGACCTTACCTGGAAATTTCTGCATAATTTACCGATACATATATTTTTCATGAACAGATCTCGTGACCCAAAGAATTCCAACTACCTGACTTATGTTGGGTTAGGTCTGGTCAGTTGGGTTATTGTTTATTTTTAATTTTGGCGCCCGGCTAAGAATCAAAACAAACTGTTTTTGTGGCAGGTGGCAAAAAATATGCCGATGATGCCATGCCTTTTTTTTTTTGAACGACTTTCAAACATTTGTAAAAGTTAACGGTGTTAAAAACATCGTGGCCAATAAGAAATGTAATTAAGCACGATTTTTTTTATTGTTTCAGAGGGTTTTCTGTCCGGAATTGAATTTTGAGTATGCTAGGAAGCCCCGCAGGGCCGGGTGCTGCCTCCCAGAGAGGATTATGGCCCCTGGCCCCGGCCAATCCGGCCACCACTTTCCCAACTCCTGACGGTGAGTAGTAAATTATTCAATTCCCCTTTTACGTGTTACGAACTCGACGACAATTTTGATGCGCGGTACGTAAACACCTTTTGAAAATGATCCGAATGTAACGTTTGTGATTTACGATCGACTCAATCATGTCCGCGTCACGTGGCACAACCCTCATAAATCTCGGGCATAGACGGACGTAAACAAGATGACTCATGTCGTGTGAAATAACCCCCAGGAATACCGCTTCCCGAAATGCGACCGTCCATTGTTTGCCCCTTCAAAAGAGTGATCATGCGAGAGTTTTGCATTTTTGAGGTTCTTTTCTTGGAAGCGGTCTTACGTCAATCGGTGACGCTGGTTGAAAGTGTTTCTGCAAGCAAATAAACAGTATAATTGTCTCTTTAATTGGTTTATTACCGAACGAAAGAAAATTGGCATGGCCGACAACCACAACTTTTTGAAATGTGTCATTGATGAGTTTCTTCGGAAATATAATAAACCGATTATTCGTCATCGCGACAATAAACAATTTCGATGGCTCCGTTAAATAATATTGACCGTACATTATCCTCAAGGTTCCGGGGACGATCAATCAATTTTTTTTATCGCAATGACATCTTATCCAAACATCCTGCAACTCGACAAGACACGTTGTCGTGTGTATTCAACGATAATACTTCAAATATTGGAATAGGTTAAATGAAAATTGTCCAAGAACATTCTTTGTCAATTGTGTCATTTTATCTTGGATAAAATACGGTGTTTAAATTGAATCTCGTTAATTGATTGACAATTAATATTTATTAAGGAAAAATGTTATTGCAAAAAGTGGCTAATTAACACAGCGAACATGGTCATACGGGTGGCGGTTTTTCAGACATAATGAAAGTATTCGCAGGAAGCCCAAGGTATTATTAATTTTTTATTGCAGTAATTAACGAAGAATTTCAATCGGAGGCGAGGATTCACTCAATTATAATCCGCAGACATCAATTGTCGACCTTGTTGTTCACCAACGACAACTTAAAATCAGCTACTTCCGTTTCATAAAAACTTCTAAACATAAACAATAAATTTTCTTTTTGAAAAGTCTAAAAGAACGACGATCGTTTTGGGCACATGTGCGTCCTGTAAATCATCAGTGCACACATTAAATTTCAAAATACACAGGCCACAACCTTGTCCATTGTTTATTTTGTACCCTTTTCGCCGAGCATGAAATTAAATTACTAACGAGTTCCACTAAATAAACCCGCGACATTTTGTCGAACAAAAGCGAAGTGACTTGTTCACATGTTCATAGGATGGATTTTTTGAATGCTATTAATCACCTGATGGCGAAAAATGCTTTATTGGAAATGATTAGAGCTGTAATGGGTTGTAATGGCTTATCTCTATTTATGGCAAGTGCAATTTGGTATGTAAATACGGCATTAGACGACCAACTCAACCTTGACTAATGGTTATCTGTGTACCTGTTTCAATTAAAACGTTTCCACCCTTTATTTTTTTGTGTGAACTTTTAAGAATGCTAGCTTGAAGGAATTTCAGTAAGAGGCACTAATAAACAAACGTAACCATGTAAAGAAAATATAATTATGCTTCTCTGATGTCAGATTGACAAAAATCACGTCAAGGTAAGAGTTGGAAAATTTAATTTAGTTTTATCCTCACTTTTGAGTGTACAAACGATGACACAAATTTCCTTGCTTATTTGATTAATTGTTATATTACTATTGATTATTTTTAAAATTAGAAATTGAGTTAAAACAAATGGATGGAAGTTATTTTTAGAATCATTTACAAAAAATAAAGAAATACATATTTATCTGTTTTATTTAAGTGATGCGTCGTGAAAATTTAAATTATACTTAATTGCCCCAGTTTTTGATAATAAGGCTGTGTCTGAATTTCAAAATTATAAATTGTAATTTTTAATTTGCTTTAGAATATATTTCAGATTGTATATACTATAAATATTCCGATTAATGTAAAAAATGTACAAAAACATTTCTTAAGAATAATTTTTGTTAAACTATTTAATTTTTATCCACTGCATACGATTAATAAATTAATGATTTTATTTTCTATTAATTAAACCATTTAATTTAAAAGAATTTAAACTTAATGAAAAAGTTACAGAATTAACTGTTAAGAAGTTTCAAAATTTTTCTTCGTTTTTTTTTAAGCAATTGTATTATTTATATTTATTTAAATTATTAGTATTAAAATAAAGTGCCTGTCTATCAATATTTAATATAAACAACTAATAAAAATAAAGAATTTTTACTGTTAATTTTATGTTGCATATTAACAAGTCTGTTACAGAATTAAAAATCATATTTTTATAATAATTTTTTTCTGATTAACCATTAAACCATGAAATATTGATTTAACACATTACTGTTCACCATTAGTTTAGTGCTTGTTAAAATATCTTTAAAACTGCAGAAATTGAGGTATTATTAGAGTAACAAGCACTGGATTGTTGGTATTAAGAATTAACCTAATTAAGTTATCAATATAATTATTTTTATAAAAAGTGTTCCAAAATGTTATAGAAGATAATTTTTATGGAATGCATAAGTTTTTTCCACATTCATTAATATTGAAATATAAATAAAAAGAATTTGGATGTTTTCCTTAAATGTCATTCATTTCTATATTATTGTGATTTTTGAACTAATTAATTTAATTTAATGGGCTAATAAAATTTAATATTATTATTGTATAAATGCGCCAAAATTGAATTCGACGGACTCAAACTTGCATTCAAACCGATGGGAAAAATTTCGAGCACTTTCCACATACCCATTGAATTGAATTTTATTAATTTTTATTAGGTTCCTGTTTGACTTTTATTACAATTTATTTTGCTAAATTAACTTCTTATGTATAAATTTTAAGAAATAATGTTTCATGTCATTCCTATACTTTCTTTTGAATACTTATTATGAATTTTAAATTATGTAATTAAATATCATTAATCTTAAAATGTTATTTTATTATCAGTTTTAATATACATACTTTATGGACTTTTATTTATATTTTTGTCATGGAATTTAAGTAGCTGTATTCAAATGTTATAAAGAAATTTTTTTAGTATTTTTCGTATTTCAAAGAAGTCTCAAGTATATTTCATATTAACATATTAAAAAATAAAATTATATTAATTACCATTTTATCACTTTTATGTAATTATTATTATATTTCTCTAAAATTTACATTTTAACTTAATATTTGTTATTTTTTAATATTTATTATTATATAACATATAAGTTTAATAAGAATAATAATTTCTGTGGAAGAATTTTAATAAATACTTTTTCAATAATTAATAAATTTTAAGTATGTTAATATTTTAATACATTGTTAATCAAATTTTTATTATTATTTTTTTTAATTTTAATTTAATTAAGCACTTAAGCACACAAAATATGTTTAATAAAATAATCATTATTATAATTTTGTGATATATTTTTGGACTCTTATTTATATTTTAGGGAATTTAAGTAGATATGTTCAAATAATATTTTTTTCGTGTTTACGAATTTTTCTCAATATTTCAAAGAGTTTCTCTTGTATTTAATAAGTTACAAAAATAAATATTAATTACCATTTTCATTTAACTAGTATTTCATTATATACCTCTAAAATTTACATTTTTAATTTAAGATTCGAATTTTTTTAATACATTTTTAAATAACATATAAGTAATAAGTAATAATTTTTGTTGAAGAATTTTAATAAATACGTTCCCAATCACTAATAACGAAATATAGTTTTATGTATTTTTAATTCAATTTGTATTTTCTTAGTTATAATTTAAATATGTTTAATATGATTATGATTTTTTAATATATTTTATGAACTGTTATTTATATGTTTTTTTACAGAATTTAAGTAAATATATTCAAATACGATAAATAAAATTTTCTAGTGTTTATGAATTTTTTTATAATATTTGAAAGAGGTCTCAAGCATTTCTCTTGAATTTAATATATTTAAAAAATTAATATTAATTATCATTTTACCACATTTATTTATCTAGTTTTTTATTATATATCTCAAAAATTTATATTTTTAACTTAATATTCTTATTTTTTGAATACATAAAAAACATTAAATAAGATAAAAATTAAAGAATAAGTATATTTTTATACATTTTTAATCCAATTCGTATTTTCTGTTTTAATTTAAAAATGTAATTAAGTCTCATTGTATGTATTGTTTCATATGTAATTAAGTCTCATTACTAATGGAAGGAATTGATATAAATATGCACCATTTGAATAATTTGGATTCATTTGAAGAGGAAATATCACTATAAATTTAAGACACTTCGTGTAAAAAGTTCCATTCGAAATTACTTTAAGAATGCATTTCCCATCTTTAACAATCAGTCAAACACCAATAATATTCTCCAAAAATTGTCGAATCTCTTGTTCTATTCCTTATAAAGGGAATATCTAAATATGATTGCACATATGTTGTTTTAACCTTTTGACTGAAACGAATGAATATGTCTGATTTGAACTGAACTATTGCCATTAATGTGTAGATTTAAAGGGAATGGATTTGTTTTTGAGCGATCTAATGGAAGAAATTAATGGAAGGCATAAAAAATATGCTCCATTTGAATAATTTGGATTTATGTGAAGAAGAAACCATATATGGTTTTGAATAAAACCGATCATCATTATAATTTAAGACACCACCACTAAAAAGTTTTATTCAAAATTGCATTAAGAGTACATTTCCCATCTTTGGCAACCAGTAAAACGTCAATGATGTTCAACAAAATTTGTTGAATCTCTTAACCTATCCCTCGTAAATGGAATATCTAAATGTGATTGGATATGCTGAAAATAATGAATATAATTATTATTATTATTATTATTATTATTATTATTAATTTATTTTTATCCATCCATTTATCCATTAAATAAGATAAAAATTAAATAACGAAGTATATTTTTATACATTTTTAATCCACTTTGTATTTTGTGTTTTAATTTAAATATGTAATTAAGTCTCATTACTCTTTAAATATGTTTAATATGATTATGATTTTTTAATATAGATTAGAGATCTCAAGTACTTCTCTTGTATCTAATTAAAAAAAATAATATCAATTATCATTTTACCATTTTTATTTAACTAGTATTTTATTATAGTTCCCTAAATTTTACATTTTTAACTTAATATTCGAATTTTTAAAAAAATATTTATAGCCTTTTTTTAATTAATTATTAATTAACTAATTTTTAAGTCATTAATTAACTAACTATGTTTGTTTATTTACAACTAGAGATGTTAATTAATAATTAATTAATTCTTTCAGAAATAATTTAATTTGCGATTAATTTCGGTTTTATAAAAAATCTTCATTTATCCGTAATGAGCATTTGAGCACTGATGACGTCAGCAGATAGTTCGAATGCTTTCATTAATTTAAATAACAATAATTAATTATTTAAAGAAACTGTAATCAATTAATGAAACTCAATTTTTTAAGAATCATAATTCATATTTTCAAAATTTTTTTATTAACTGGAGAGTATATAATTATTAGTTAATGTGGAAAAAATTCATATGCTTACTTTCTAGTACACATTTTGATATGCAATACAGTTGTGCCAACAATCGCCGTGTAAAAATGCACGTTTGCGGCCTAATTGCCGGTTGCAATTATAAGGGTAATGTCTGACCACTGCCGAGATATGGATTGCTACCCGTATTAGATAAAACGTTTATCCATTTATGAAATACGGCACCGCGAACGCTTCGGCTCGTTATTGCTGTGGGAACTTTCGCAACGACCCGTAATTCGCCTTTGTGCCTCCCGTGTACACGTTCGCTCGCCTTCAATGGGCCAATTTATTGTCGTAAATTGAGCGCGGCTGCAAAAAATCATTAACTTTTGATTACCCACACACACACATAACATTCTAAAACGGTGTTTTTTGTTTTTATGTTGCAGCGTTGAGCAAGTATGGGATCTACTCGTTGTTTCCGCAACAGGCGTTGCAGAACACCCTGTATTCGCACGCCAGCATCGGACGGTTCGCGTCCGGCCACATTCAACAGTCCTCAGGAAATGCATTCCATGCAGCACAAAAAGGTAACTGAAATGACCGCACCGGTGATAATTTTCAGTCGTTAAAATTTGCAACTGGGTTATGTTGTCCGGTAACAAAATCCAGGTGACATCTGGACCGAAACGAAAAACCTCTCTCCATTTTCGGTCTTAATATCGGTTGCACGTCCGATCGAATTTGGTGCCGCCAAATGATATTGTACACGTGAAACGCACGCCCTTATTTGTAATCGACATCTGAACGGCGTTAAATTTAATTATTCGTTCCAGTTCCGCCGATAATTGGTGCGTAATTTCATCTTGCTTTTGCCCAACTGAAACGGCGCACTCGCTTTTTAATTTTTACACTATTATTATTCCGTCAAACCGAAAGAAGGAGTTCGCTGCTAAGTTGCTGGTAATTGATAAATGCGAGATGACAAATCGGCGTTGTTCATCGGACGATAAAGCGAAAAAGGACAGCTGTTGTCTTGACCGTTATGCCACTTATTTCGACTGGCAGGTGTGAAGGTGAGCCGACAACACTTCTGATGACACAATTTTTAAAAGCCACATTGCAAATTAAACGTCCTTAATTGCGAGTGATGAGCGTTATTTACATATTTATTTGTTTGTACGAGGGTGAAGCTTGTTGAACAAATAAATTTGTGGCAGCAATTCAGGTTTTGTTGTTGTGCGATGCGTGTGTTTAACTGCTAATAAATTTACGATTATGTTATTTAGTATAAATAAAAACAGATCAATAAAGATAATTTATCAATATAAAATATTTACATAAATGCGTCAGAGGAAACTTAATTAATCACTTAATCAAACCATTTATGGCTCGACTAATGTTATCGAAAATAAAAAATACGCTCATCAGTGAATCAATTACGACTTTGTTAGAAATCGATTGTATTTTTAGAGTTCTGATAAAACTCACCGTTTTATTTTATTAAACGTTTCAAGTACATTTGAAATTAAGCACCGCTTTTCTAACTCCTCATTATCCATCAAACCTGATTGATTTAAAGCTCTTCAACTGATTGAATTCCAATCTGTACAAATTGGATGTCAATAATCACTAAATCATTTGTTCAGGTAAAATCCAGCACCTACTATAAAAAGAGACGAAAGTGCGAAAAGTTGACTTATTAATAATTAATTATAGCCACACAATAGCAATATGGTCTGCCATAATTTAATTATGTTTGTTAATTATGAAATAAAGAGTCTAATCCAATTATTTGCCTTGTTTGTAAATTTGTTTATTTTCCTTTAAAAATTTAATTTAGTTTACAAAAAGCGACGTAATAATAACATTAATTTTTAATTATTCACTTCACGTTTAATGCACCAGTTTTGTTATTATATTTATTTTTAATTAGTTTATTTGCAACGTTAATTGCAATTATTACAACTCAATTTGCGATTCGTTTTAGAATTTTTAACCAACGTTTCATCAGGGCTAATTGTTTTCAACTTGGTCAATGAAATTTATTAATACATCAATTATCGATGATGTATTGTTATTATGTCTGGCAGAACCGCGAAAAATTATTCTAATATTGCTGGGTAGATTTTTTACGTAAATAATCTTGATTTATGTATCACGGATTTGTTATTCTGCAATTTTCAATTAAATTCGTCCGATTCGGACACATGTTCTGTGTCGTTAATAATTTTACTTGACATTCAAATCCAATAAATTATTGCACGAGGAAAAATGTTTGAATAAAACATGCGATGGCGATTAACAATACGACATTTGATGCCTTTTCCTTTCCGACAAATGCCACACCGTGATCACTGATAAGTGAGCTTCTACAATGGTTTTACTTATCTTTACAAACTTTTCTTTCCACTGTAATCTAACTTTCAAATTGTTTGCAATTTTTGTTTGGTTGCAATTTGATTTTGTACTAGCTATCGAATAAATCAAATATGTTTCTGTTTTTATGAGAATTTGAGAGGTGGAATAAAATTTTTAAAAACAAGCAAAAAGTTAAAATATTTAATAAATTCAATTAATTCTTTCACAATGGTTTCAATTTGTTGAAAAATAATATTAGATAAAATATAATTTTATAAAATTTAGTTTTTAGCATTTTTATATTAACGAACTTTAAATTTTTAATTTAAAGGATTTTTAAATATTTTAATGCGATTCTGGAGAATTTCTGCCCACTTTTAAGATCTACTAGCCCTGTTTCCGTGAAGTTGTTTTTTTAAAGAAATTTAGCATGTTATAGGAAAATTTACTAAAATTAATACTGTACAGCTACATTGAAAACGTTTATTTACTTTATATTTTTAAGTAACACATAAAGAAAAAAAATTTTCCAAATTTTACTCCGGTTCCACCGAGCACGCAACTTTTGGATGGTTCTTGCGGGATGTGATCGGAGCTTTTTTTTAATGATATTCATGAAAATATTTAAAAAATAATCTAATAACATGTGGATAGACGAACAATCGCATGTTTTCAATGGTTGGACCAACTTCACTTAGACAGGGCTCGGAATTTTAATCCGTTGTTTCCTTGCTTTCCTTTATTTTAACTGGAATAAAATTTTTATTTTCTAATATGGAATGGAAATTGGAAACTTTTAATTCATCTTTAATTATTTACTTTATATATACTGTTTATAAATTTTTTGTATTTTATATTAATAAAAAAATGATAAAATTAATACATTTTTATAGTATAGGAACTAATAAATGTTTTTGTAAATTTTAAACAATACAGATATTTTAATTTTTAATTTGAATATATTTTTTGTAAATCGGAATATCTAAATATTATTGAACTTGTTTTGTTTTAATCTATATGCAGAAGGAGTATTGCCATTATTGTGTAGGTTTAAACGGAATGTATTTGTTTCTGAACGATCTAATGGAAGGAATTGATATAAATATGTACCATTTGAATAATTTGGATTTATTCGAAGAGGAAATATCACTATAATTTTAAGACACCTCGTGTAAAAAGTTCCATTCGAAATTACTTTAAGAATACATTTCCCATCTTTAACAATCAGTCAAACACCAATAATATCCTCCAAAAATTGTCGAATCTCTTGTTCTATTCCTTATAAAGGGAATATCTAAATATGATTGCACATATGTTGTTTTAACTTTTAGACTGAAACGAATGAATATGTCTGATTTGAACTGGACTATTGCCATTAATGAGTAGATTTAAAGGGAATGGATTTGTTTTATGCTCCATTTGAATAATTTGGATTCATGTGAAGAGGAAATATATGGTTTTGAATAAAACCGACCATCAGTAAAGTTTTATTCAAAATTGCATTAAGAGTAAATTTCCCATCATTGGAAACCAGTAAAACATCAATGATGTTTTCCAAAATTTGTTGAATCTTTTAATCTATTCCTCGTAAATGGAATATCTAAATGGATATAAAATGGAATATCTAAATGGATATAAAATGGAATATAATTATTATTATTATTATTATTATTATTATTATTATTAATTTATTTTTATCCATTTATTTATATCCATCCATTTATTTATATATTTATTTTTCATGCACAGAACACAACAATTTTTTTTAGTTACTCAATTATCATTTATAGATCTTTGATCTTACGAGCCAATAATTAACTAGTAATTATAAATAACATCTTTTAGCCCCATGGTGCTAGACAACAATAGACTAACTCATACAATAGTCGGTACTAGAACAGGTATACCAATAAAAAATAATTCAAACTTTTTATTATTCCGGTTGCATATTATCTTTTCTCGGACTACAGGCGATATCTACACTAGAAACCTGAACAAGGCGCGTGGACTTTTTAACGATTTTATCATTCACACTGTCTGTACCCTCTCGTTTATCTTGCACTTTTTAATTTCATCGATTACGGCGTACACTATACAGAGTGCGACAAGTATGCAACATTAATTGTGTCAATTACTGGGCCCGAGGACACCTGCACGTGTAATTGACTCCGGGAGCTAAATGGGTTCCATACACTAGGGTTAAACATGTTTTGCCCACTATAATTTTCCTAGACAGTACTTAAATCAACGAACATCCCATTGTTTGGCTTGTTAACTTAATCCTAGTGTGTGTTAATCGATTACGTTAAAATCCTTTCGTCAAATTTAGCCCCTCGGTGCTAAACTTCATTTCGGGACGGAGGAACGATGCAATAGAACAAATTACACCGCTCGCAGCAACATTTTATTGCAGTTAATGTAAAATAAATGAAGTGAAACAGTTTCGACCCGCATTGTCGCGTCCCGTAGTTCTTGTACGAGACCACACGGGGTGCACAAAGCGTGCATTCCCAACAAACCGAGTTATTGCCCGATGATGTGTTCTTGTCCATGTTCGACGGCCGTTGTCCGTCCACTTAACACATTTATTGCCCTTGTTTTTACACGTTTGCCGAATTCTGACCGTAAAACAGCTGCGAGAACCACGTCGACTAGAACCATTGTGAGGTTTATCGGATTCGATTTGCTCGATGATTTGAGACGTTAGAATTTACATTGAAGTGATGTGTAACTCGTGTAATTTTACTTTGCAGATTCGATTTTCACAGCGGGCTACACGTTCGGGGCACCGACTCCACCGCCCGGCTCGCCTTACTCCCCCATACCGATGGCGACCTCCACCTCCGCCCTCGATCTGATGAAGAGCTTCAGCACCGGCATCTTCGTGCAGACCGAGACACCGAAAAAGATCCAAATCCAGGAGAAAAGGTGCGACGAGAAGTGTTGCAGTGTGAAGCAGAAAGCATGCAACTGTCCCGGATCGCCGCTCAAAATCGCGACCGCCAAGTATAGCGAGAGCGTGGTGCAAACGGGGTGCTCGAGGACGAACCCGATCGAATGGAACGGGGTCAATGTGAAGAAGGAGCCGGGCACGCCGTGTCAGGTGGCCGAAATCACCACCAGCGGGTCGCCGGTGGTGAAGCTCGAAGTCACGAGTCCCACGCAGAAGATCACGGAGTCCGCGAGCATCATTAACAATTCTATTATTGGAACTAATGGTTGGTCTCGATTTTTGTCCCTTACTTTATCTAATTACTTAGTCGATTGGCGAGGATTTCTCTTCTTTCTGCGAAGCTAGGCACCAACTGGAAAGTTTGGCATGAGGCACGAATAATAACACCCACATAACACACTAGGGCGGCAGGCGTAAAAAATTTAACGGCGGTTGGAAAAAAAATATTAAAAAGCTACGCGATAATTGATGTAACATAATATTGCGTGAGAGCTGGCCAGAGAGGAAGTTGTAGATAACAATAATTAATGAAATGCGATACGAAAAACTGCTCAGCAGAACCTAATCTAAAATATGGACTGGAGACTGTGAATTACAAAAACGCGATACAACGGAACTACTAGAGTTTGATTCGAGCCTATCTAAAGTGCTCGGATTCCTAAAAGTTGCATGTGGGTTTTGGATTTATGCTCTTTGCCGAGTTAGTTATTTGGAATGTCAATCAAATAATTTTCAGTATATTCATTATGAGTTCAAGATTTTTTTTATATTCTAGTGCTGGCAGTGAAGTTTAGTTTTATTGCTCTCTGATAATTCTCATCACTTTTCTGAAAGTGATTCAAGAAGAGTCAGCACCTATGGACTCCATAGATTATAAATCTTTTTAAGATATATGTATATTTTCATTAATTTTTTTCTAAAAGCTTAGCTTAACTTCTGTGGTTTTATGTATGCAATTAGATTGCGGAACATTTTAAGATATCAATCACTTTACACTGCTACATCTAAAAAGTCACACCATGGAGTTGATTAAAGAACATTTCACACAGTCACATTCTTCCAGTCAAAGATTCTATTTTTTTTTACGGCGCGGGTTTATTGATAATGTAAGCCAGTTTACACAGTTGCTCCGACAATGGCCGCAACAATAAAACCGATAAGGTCGGTCATAAAAATCCACTATTTAACTTCCAACTGTACTGCACTCGAAACGGGCAAATACCACTTGAATTCTAATCATTTTATCGCGCGTCTGCGACAGACCATGATGTTTTGAAAAAGGGACATAAATATTTGATGGGTAAACAGGGGCGTACATTCTTGGGGGGACAGTAGTTTTTTTTATGGTCCTCGGATCGAATAAACAACTTTTTATAATCGTACTCCAAGGGTAGTATCGTAAACAGTACGGTTTTGCTGAAAACCTCAAGAAGTACCATACTTTCGAACATAAAATAATACCAATAAAAAAAATGGTAATGAAACCGGTTTTGAGTGGGACAGAGATCCAGCCGATCGTTCCGTGTACAAACGTCTCACCTACTGTGTTTCAGAACAAGTGGCGGGTAGCATGGCTGCTGCCGCGACCGGGTGCCCGTCCCTCGCCGCGCCCATCCTCCAGTGCGGCGACGACCGCGCCGCTGCATTGGCGGGGTGGCAGATGAGCGCCGCCCACGGTTCCGCCCTAGCCGCTCCCACCGTTTGGCAGTATCCCGGTAAGTACGACTGGTTTTTTTTTCCTGTTGTTTTTTGCAGTCGGTTTTTAGACCGGTTTTTGTGCGCTCGTGACTCGTTTCGCGAGTGGTACCTACCTGTGATGTTGCTTTTCGTCGAGGGTAAGACTGTTGCAGGGGTACCTTGTAATTTTGTGGCATTAAGGCGGTGTCCGTTCGGAAGCTTGGTGAATTGGTTTTATGGCTGTTTATCGGCCGATCCGGGACGTGACTAATGCGCTTTTCGCGGACGAGCACATGTCCAGATCAATGTTGATCGCGTTATATGTCTTTACAACCTATTTGTTACCTATAAAAGCTCTTTTTTCGCACGTTTGGGCTTTTGCATTTTTTAAGCCTATAGTAACTTTTTTTTAACGAGGAAGTACCACATAAAAGTCTACAAAATTAAATTGATCACACTTTTAACCACTAAATTATTTATTATTTATATATTTAATTTAATTGTAAATGTAAAATGTTCAATTATAGGATTTACAATTTTCAATTATAAATTTGAATTTATAATTGATAATGTTTACTCGTGTTATGAAAATATTCGAATTTATTATTCAACAATTCGAATTCATAAAAAAGGAAGAAGTAAATACCACATAAAATATATTTGAAATTAAATTCCTTAGTAACTAGCAATTTATTTATAAATAATAATGTTTAATTTAATCTAATTGGAAGAGGTCGAATTATAGGGTTAAAAAATTTTATTTATAAATTAAAAATTTTTATAAATTTAATTACGAGACTGATAATGTTTATTTGAATTATGAAAATATACGAATTTATATTAATTTATAATTTTAAATTTATTCAAATAGAATGGAACAAGAAAATATAAAAATTAGAGTTAAAATTAAAATTTTAACTGGTAACTCCTAAATTACCTTTAAATAATTAATTTAATATGATTGTAAATAAAAAGTGGTACTCTAGGATAAATAAAAATTTTATATTTATAAAAGTAATATTCAACAATTCGAAATTCATCCAAATAAAATGGCATAATCCCTGTCGCAATAATAAAAATAGGAATTGCAAACTTTTACGACTCGTCCGCTGCAAAACCGACAAAAAACGCGTTTTGTTATTGCATCTCCGGACAATAAAGTTTTTCTTTGAGGGCGTCCACTAGTCACGTAATTGCTGCCAGTTTTTTTTCCATTCCATTCCATCGACTTTGTTTGCTCGTTCAATGTTTAAAATTTCCATACGTTGAATGAATAATTAAATGAGTAATTTATACTGGTTTCGAATCGCGTATCGATGTTTCATTTTACTGCTTTAATATCTGATAACAGCGTGTAAATAATTTGCACGCTTCTGTTTGTAAAAGAATTCCATTTCGAGGAGGATTTACATGTGTGTTAAATGAAGCGAGCGCTTTGAAAAAAATATGGCGTTGGATCACAAATACAACATATCAACTGGGTGTCATTGCACGTACATAATCATCGCACCTACATGTTTTTTTAATCCCTTCCCCGTAGCAATCCCAATTTTTTATTTTGTCCCAGGTTTAGTGATTGTGATGTTTTTGTTATAGCGCCTATACCAATGGAACCAATGGTTCCCAGCGTACCGCACGCTGGCTTCCAATTAATCCGGGATCCCAACTCTGGTGGTTTGCTCCTATTACCAACAACCACTGGTCTAGGTTAGTTCATTCAGTTCATCCGTCGACTAATTCAGTTTATGTCACCACCTCAAACAGATCGAACCCCAATTAACTAAGCATCTCGTTGTTACAGAACCGTTGCAACAGGTGGTTTGGCCGAGTTACCCCCAACCGCCTTCAGTTCTTCTGCCTTCATTACCGTCATTGCCGTCTTTACCGCCACCTCCTCTGCAGCTGTTGAGTTCTGCGTCAGATTACCTATCGAGCAGCACCACGCTCCATCAGCACACCCAAACCCACAGTACAAGACTGGTTGCAGTCACCACAGACGCCAAACGAAAAATCCCCATGCCCATACCGGCGACCACTCTCATCAAAATCGAAACAGACGCCACCACGTTAGACCAAACCAAAACGTTACAAGCTGTTAGCACCATTGCTAGCAATACCGGAACCGTCTACACGGATTCCAGCATGACTCCCTTGGTCACAACGCACCTGATCTATCAGCATCCCACTAATTTAATCCTGTCGCAAACTTCCACCAACGAAACTACCTGCAGGTCACAAGCCACGTCACCGGTAGCGTGTCTGACACCACCTCCGGACAATGTCCAAATACAAGAGGAGGAAACGCAAGTCCAAGACGCCAGCAACCAAACCGACACACCTATCTGTAGTGAAGACGACAACACTACACACACAGTACCGGAAATAACAGAACCAAAAGTTGTGGAAGAAGATGCTATTCCGGAGTACCCGCAAGAATCAGTACCTGAACCGGAAATCGAACAGCCAGGTCCAAAAATTACAGAAATCCTCGAGGAACCCGCAATTCCTGAAACGAAGGAGCCTGAAATATCCGAAGAGACTGTGCCTGCAAACAAACCTGATCTTAGCGGGCTTGAATTACTTTCGAACAGTATCGTGGAGTTTGAGAGCTGCAGGAGTTCGACGGAGGATGAAAGTGTAGTTTTAGAACCCAAAGAAAATAACATAGAAATACCTAAGGTAGTTCCGGAACTTGAACCTGACGTTGTAAAGAAACCTGAAGAAAGCTTGGGTGGTTTAGATCTTCTCTGCGCATTAGCCGAGCAGAGAATAATGGAGGAGTGCACGGAAAAACCCAAAGAAGATTTAGATTTAGACACACAAGAAAAAGTTAAAAGTGATACAGTAAAAATTAAAGAAAAAGAACGCGACCGGGAGAGGCGACGAGAAAAGAGAAAGTCTAAGAAACATTCGTCCGACGAACCTAGACGAAAGAAGATGAAAAGTGAGAGACGATCAGACGAAGACAAAGAACGCAAGAAACACAAAAGTAAACGCTTAGACGTTGATAAAGAAAAGCAAAAATGCGATTGCCAAGTCAAAGACTTCAGGTCTTATAAAACTCCCGAAACAGAGGAAGAAGTAAAAAAATTCATTGCTAGTAAAACTCAGACCACTTGTTGCAAAGGCGAATGGCCTTGCATAAATCCTAATGAACTAGATATGAGGATGAAACTCGCGGAAATTCAAAGACAGTACAAAGAAAAGCAGAGGGAACTGAGCAAGTTGAAACCAAAGAAGCACCATGAATGCTCCAAAAAAAAGTCAAGGAAGAAGTCGACTAATTCTGAGAGAAGTTTAACTCCTCCACCATTGTTGGATAAAATTGATACAAATGTTAAACCTAAAAATGTTCCCGAGTTATTAAAACCGCCTACTCTTTGTCCGGTTGAAGGTTATATAGCCGAGAAACGACCACACACTCCGTCTGATGTGGACTCATCTCCTGAGAAGTCTTCATCCAAGAAACGCAAGGTTGGAAGGCCTAAAAGACTAATGACTAGTTCTGGATATCAAGTTACGACCGAAACGATTGTAGCAAAAAAGCCAAAGACCAATTTTGTGGGTTACCTTTTGGCAGCTAAAGAAAAATTGCAGCTACAAAGCAAAGTCTATTCAGAAAGTCCTCCTAGATATTTGGACGACATAGCAACAACCACCCCCAAGATTAAGAAGATAAAAAATATCAACAACAACATAGAAACTGAGAAACCTAAGATTAGACCCAAGTTAAAGGCCGAACCGACTATTAAACCATATTTGGATGAAGAAAATAATGATTACGAATATGAAGCAGAGGCTGAGGATGAAGATGACGACGAGATCGTTGATCACATAGAAATCGACATTGACGAAGCTGAACACGCTGAAATACTTGAGGAATCACTCACTCAAGTAACTGCTGCGTCTAAAGTGGAAGAATCACCGGAAGACCCGGAAGAAGAAATTGTAGAGGAAGTAAAACCTGACGATACTAGATGTACGTTGACTGCTGAACTTCTGGAAGTGGATAAATTAAGAGTGCTGACCGCTATGGGAGGTTTGTTTTATGCTGGATGTTTGAACGCTTTGGAGCCTCCAGATGTGTATTCAATTACGTTAGATGGGGAAAGAGGAAATCGGCCTCATATAATGTCCAGGGAGGAGATTTTAAGAGATGCTGTAAGTAACAATGTTTATTTTAATGGGACATGCTTTTATTGTAAATTTTAATTACAGATTGTAGAAGTGTCGCCAAAAAGTACAGAAGATTTACCAGTTGGTACCAGATTGTGTGCTTACTGGAGCCAGCAGTACCGTTGCTTGTATCCTGGTAGTGTTGCAGAACCTGGTACTCCAGATCCTCAGTTAGATGGAAAATTTGTTTCTGTCGAGTTTGACGATGGAGACAGCGGTAAAATCGCACTGGAAGACATAAGATTCCTTCCGGCAGATTATCCTATCATAGGTACTACGGTTACAAACTTGTAAAATAAACATTATTTTAATACCCTCATAATTTTGTTTTAGAATATGACCCAAATCCCCTTTTGAGCCTAAGTAAAAGGAGACGGCGAGCTTCTACAAGCATCTCGACAGAAGAGCGCAGATCGTCGATCTCCACCAACAATGAATCTCATAGCGACTCGAAGAGTTTCGACGTAGAAAAAGAAAACAAGGACCTAAACAAACCGGATAAAACAGAAAAACCGACCGAATACAAGGAAGCTAAGAAAAGACTGAAGAAAAAGAAACGCGAAAAACTAAAGGAGAAGCTAATGCACGATGATAAGAAGAAAAAGAAGAAACATAAGTGTGTGGATGATAACTGCAAACACAAGAAACATAAGAAGCACAAGAAACACAAGAAACATCACGAAAAGGAACGTGTCGAAGAGAAGCCTATTGTAGAGACTCAACAACCTGTTGAAGAAGTGGACGAAGATGTGCTTGAAGAGGAAACTTATCCTGAATATCATGTAGTGGCAAATCCTGACGACGAAGTCACAATGGATGACATTTTGGAATCAGAGCAGATCAAGGTAGTGTATTGCAGTTTCATTGGTGACTTTATCTGATGTTGAATCATTTTAGAAGTCGAAGAAGTTGAGGAATAGACAAGAATCTTGCGAGAGTAGAAGTAAAATCAGCGCATTTTTGCCTGCGAATCAATTATGGAGATGGGCTGGTAAAGGTTACAAAAGGTCAGTTAAAGGCAGGTCCAAGAAGTGCTTTTATAAATCCATACAAAGAGGAAATGAATTCATAACTGTAAGAAGAACTTAAAATTTTTATTAAACGTGCAAACTTACAAATATCTTGTTTTAGATTGGTGATTGTGCGGTATTTTTATCCACTGGAAGGCCGGACAGACCGTACATTGGAAGAATTGAATCTATGTGGGAGGTGTGTGGTACCATGATAGTCAAAGTGAAATGGTTCTATCATCCTGAAGAAACGGTTGGTTGTCCTCTGAATCTCCAATATCCAGTAAGTGTAAAAATTTAAAATTGTAACATCAATCGAATATAAAATGTAATTTTCTAGGGTGCCCTGTTTGAATCTCCACATGCAGATGAAAACGACGTGCAAACCATTTCTCACAAATGCGAAGTGGTACCATTGAAGGAGTACAGGGAGAAATTGGGGAATGATCCACAGAGATACGCCACGATATATGACAACAACGATATTTATTACTTGGCCGGTTATTACGATCCTGGTTCTAAGAATTTGAAAATGGAGGCGGGAATACCATTTTTGGACGCGGAATAATCTGAAGACGATCTGTATGATGCAATAATTTAAATCTTACAACAAATCATGTATTTATTATATAAGATAGTGATTTTTTGGTGCTATATGGACTTGAATGTTGAGTTTGTTTCGTTTATTTTTGTTTAGATGGAAAAGGTTTATGAGGTTGTCCGGTTGGTGCAGTTGACCGCCGAGAGGTGATATTAATTAATATTAATGGACTGAATTGACAGTGGAAGAGATGCTAGTGAGTAGGTCAGATGTATGACTTAAAGTATATTTTTTGTGATTTTTGGTCCATCCTAAGGCACATTAATTTTCTATTTGATAGAAAAAATCAATTAGCGTACCCATATAAGAACATTAATAATAAACATCAGTACAATTTAGATTTGTAAGACAGTTATATCTAAACTATGTAGATTTTAGATAGCGTATACATAAATGGATGTAACTTATACAGGGTGGCTCAGGAATTTAATTTTTTGCACCAGCTACAATAGCAATAGTTACATTTACATATCTGCACTTGGAATGAAAAAAGCAGTGATGTTATATAAATTCTGTTTGGTAACTTCTGAAACCTGAGCATATTAAATTTCAACATCCTGTATTTATTCTTATGTATACTGTAAATGTAGCGAGATTTTTCTATCAAATTTTTCGTGTACCCCTTTGTAAATTGTAAATATGAAACAGATGAGAATGATATATTTTGATATTAGGACCAATAGAGTCATTTTGGTCGTTTTTACTGAACAATTGGCGGCCATTTTTTTGGAAAATTTAAGAAAGAAAAAAAATCTATGTAAAAAATACAAAAAAATAACAATCAATTTATGTAACTTTTGGACTGAATGAAATGGTGCCTAATTTTTGTAAAATATAGACTAAAAAAATGACCTGGTGACACACTATTGGCATTTAATATTTTGGAGTTTATTTTCAAGTCATACAAAAATTTCAATTGACTGTTCTTTTTTGTGTGACTTGAAAATAATAAAATATAAGAATATAAATGTGCAATGTACTCAAATATATAGTACTTAGATTATATTAATAGCCTTTTAGGAAACAGTGGCTTGAATATATATTTTAGTTTTTTATCTCTGTGAAAAGAAAATCTTCCACTTGTACATTTTCAGTTAAATATTACAGAATTATACGCTTAAAACACTTAGTATAGGTGCTTAAGTATACTTACTAGTTTTAATTTTTTATTATAGTATTTCTTATGTTTTACTGGTCGATTATTTTTTAAAAGTACTGTAGAGAGCCTTAAATCTTTGCATAAAATGTAAATTTTTTGCATTTGTTACATCACTTTGTGTTATCATTTTATCACTTGTTATAGAGTGTTTGTTTTCAGTGAATGTCTTTTTATAAGAATTTTATGTTATTTTTAAAACGTCGAATATTTTATATTGAATATTTATTTGTAAAATATCTAAGTATTATTATTGTATTTTTTTGCACTTAGAGACATTCATATTAAACGATTTATTTATAATATTTATGCTATTACAATGCGCAAGTTTAACCTAATAAGGTTGGAACTGGACATTGACAAAAAAATACGTATTTGTATAAAAATCTATGTTTTTCTAGAATAGTGACAAAAATTTGATGAGATATTTTATTACTTGTATAGAAGTGTTATTTTTGCATATTTTCAATAATATGGTGCTGCATTTTTTTGAGAAATAAAAAGGGAAATCAAAATTTTGGGGCTTGAAATCCTCAAAATTAGTATCAGGGTTGAGAGGAAAGAATATGCCACTGTACATATTTTTTGCTTGTATATATTTTGGCTTACAATTTTATCATAAATATAAGTATTCATTAGATTTTTTGTGTTTTTTTTACAACCACTCAATTAAATATTATTATATAAATATTAAAATATTAGATGTTCTTATAAATTATAAAAGTAGAACATTGCAGCACCTACTACAAAAAAAAAACTAAACAAACGAAGTTATTAATTACTTGCTACTTATCTTGCAACATAAATATTCCATCTGAATAAAAGTTTTGAATTTGAATTGTTGCAAAAGAAGGGTGCTTGTTTTCAGAATAACTTGTGTTACTTTTAAAATTTCGAATATTGCATATTGTAATATTCTAAGAGAATGCTCAAAGTTTATTCTCGTGAGGTTAAAATAGTGGCGACTAATCAGATTACATGAGGCAGTGTCTCATCTCTAGTTAACGTAAGTTGATATTAATATAAAGTTATTTTATATATTATTTTTTAATTTTTATTCTTATTTCGAAGGGTATTATATTGTAAAATCGACAAACTATGCAAACAGTGATAATTTTCTACAATATTCCGTTTGTAAGTACTTCGAAGAAATTTTCAAAAGTACCTCCATACACTAAAAGATATTAGCGTGGATCTCACATATTCTTCGTTCGCGCATGCGTATTAAGGCCTGTCTATCACCAAACTCAAATTTCACTAATGTCACTAATGGTTTTAAATATGATTGGACACTTGTTTGAAAAATAAAAATTAAATATTTAGATAAACGATTAATAAATCAAAATGTAAGAATTTGGAGTTTTTCAAAATTTGCATCAGTGTTGATCAGAGGTACATTGCTTTCCTTTTTGTTCAATTGGAGTACTACTTTGTTAAACTCGTACAGTGAATTTCCCGCCAGAACAATGTATTAGTGGCTCCCTAAAGTCCATTCTGAAAAAGGATACTCGTCAGTAAAATAAAATGAAAAAAGCAAAATTTATATATAACTAGTACAAATAGCCACTGTTTAAATACGATATGTTTTATAGTGACCAGGCGGCATTCCTTGACTTGGTGGTCTCCTAAGTTTTCCATTTCGTATGATTACGGATTGGTTCAATTATTTCTATCAAGAAGGGACTTGTATAACTCGACGTTTAGCAGGGCTTTTAAATGGGAACTCTGCTACACGAGTAGCATATGCTTCATATAGCTTCATATTTATTTGTAAAAGATATAACAACTAACTATAGTAACAAGAGTGACAAGTTTGTGAAAACCTTATAATTTTTTATCATTTTTCTTTTGCCAAATTTTATAGTGTAACATCAAGATTTATTTAATTTTAATTCTAGCTCTTTCGTGTCCCGAAAAATTCCTTACCGTAAAATAGTTTGAGAATATATTTATTATATTATTTATGAACGTGTTATATTCAAGACTTCACTTACTTTATTTTTGAGGAATGCAATTAATATATAAAGAGAAAGGAATACTGTAAAAGGATAATGAATAAAATTCAATGATTTGTAAAACAGTTTATTAAACTTTATACAATATATACGAACAAGTTTTCATTATACTTACAGAGCATGTAAATATGTGTTATATAGTATTTTAAAAAAATATAAAAAATAATATGTTCCTTTTGAATCAATTAGTATACTTATATATAGTTTTGGAATTAAATTAAACAGCACTTGTCAGATTACACTTAGCTTTTTTTTGATAAATAAAATAATAGCCAAGCGTATTTTCGAAACAATTCCATGTAAATAATTATAAAAATCGCACGTAATTAACAACGCATGTCATATAAAATCCTCTTAGAAATTAAACCATAATACAAAAATAGAAGCACATCCAACAATAAAATAATTCCACTAATTCCCTCTGTGTTTTCTAATACCATCTATTTAGCCAGTAGTTGTGGACATTTTAATTCAATTTAAGTTCGACGGTTTCAATAGAGGGGCTACCAGTTATATTTTTCTATTCTTGAAGTCTAGTGGAATCTTGATATAAAAAATAAATTGGGTAAACGCGGAAACACAGAACGTGTCCTTTATAAAATTTTAGTTGATCGTATTTATGTTATTTTATAGGTTTAAGAATTACATTGTGCATAGTATCAAAGTTCAAGCCCGATATCAAGTGGATTATTTAGAGGCTTGTACTTATTAACACACTGAATTAACAAATTGTTGTCATTTTGTGGCAAAAATTTGTTATTGAGTGCTCTAGTAAATTATTTTAGATATATATTTTTAGGATAAAACTAGTAAAAGGCTATATAAAATGCCTTAAGTACTGTAATTTAACAGACAGTCTATACAATTGGAAAGGCGTTATGGACCTTTTTTACTTGGTTTGAGTCGCAGATTGGCACAAAAGTAGAAAATATTGGTCAGAAATGTTTACAGAACAAAAGTTCCGTCAAGTTTTGCTCCGACAATCTTTTTGGAAAATAATGGAAGAATCAAAATTTGGCAAAATCGTGTAAATATTTCGAAGACCCTGTGAAATTTGTCATGTACAAATCTAAGAATACTTAAAAATTAGCCAGTTTGAAAAGTAAAACTTATGTCTGTTTTCTATACCCATATTAAATAAAGTGGTTTTTAGAGTTTTATTTTACTTTTCCAACAGTTTGCTTTGATATTTAAAAATTGGAAATCGCCCATATTATAAAGATCTACAATAAAATTGGTACATTATATAGAAAATAATTGATCAAAACTCGCCCTTGGTGAATTTTGATAAAACACAGTTAAAATATGTAGTTAGATATGTACATATGTCAGTAAAATCATATACAGTAATTTGAGTAATTTTTCACAGCTTGTAAAAATCACAATTTTAGTACAAAAATAGTTTAGGGTTATGCCAAATTAAACTGATTTTTTTCTAGTCGGAAATGAAATAAGAATTGTAACTAATTCTATGTGTCTAAATGTGCGCTCTGCTTTAACTACTAATTTATGAAAAAATTTGAAAAGCTATTTTTTGATTCTCGATCAAACAACCACCAATCTTCTCTCTTCAAATTTTTTGTGTCTAAATAACTTGCACTGCCCTTCATTGCACTGAAGTTTGACAATTTCGTTAAGCTAACAAAACGTCCTAATTTTTACGTTCCCAACCAAAGTAAGTTCACTAAAATACAAAATAAATCTTCTACATCAAAAGCACCACCTCATAAGAACCTCCACATAACAGTGAACATTTTTATGTATATCCTTCTGAACAAAAAATCTTTCCATAGTGCTTACAATATGCCGATTAACTTTTATGCGAAAAGCGTAAAAAAGCTTATAGACAACAACTCCAATTAGTGGCATTAAATCGGTCTAAAAACCCTTTTCCGTTTCCATTTTAATCCTGGCATCAAACATCTTAAGTGTCGCTATTAAGCTGTTCCTTGTCATTTCCATGGTTTCCTTGCGTTATTAAGGCATCTAATTCAGATGGTGAAGTTATCTGGAAAATAAGTCAGTTATTAGATATATTTTAATTACTGTTATGGTTTGATTTTTAGAAGAACATTTATTAGAAGAGTCACAAAAGAGAAAAATGGCGTTAATATTATACTCAAATAGATTGTTGTAACCTAGTTTTTCACACTGTTTGAAGCTTACAATATTCAATAATGATGTGACTCTTTTATTTATTTTAGATGTTTATTTTATGCCAACATGCTTTTGGGTAAAACGTTTAATTTTGGTTTTAAGTTGTTATTGTTTTTAGTTTAGCTAAATCAAAAATGTTGTGCTATGCAACATTTTCGATGTGAGAGCTATAACATAAGAGCAAGCAGTTTTTCAAAAAAAACGCCAACCTACAGGGCTATTATCCAAACTAGGTTCAAGTTTAAATTACTCCAACTCTACCTACCTACTTCTAAAAGGGGAGTTTTAACTTTGATTTAGTCATCAATAATGTTTACTGAAATTTAACTATTAATTGTGGAAGTTAATTAAAAATATATGTATATAAATTTCAGTAGACATATTTCATACATTATTTTATTGCTACTAGATTTACGCCACTTACCCAAATATTTCAGTAAGATTTGATTAAAATTACAAGTTTAAAAAAATTTACAGCTTTATTTGGGACATAAAAATACATTTAGAAAAAGTAGATTAAAAAATTGTATTTGTTTAGCAAAGTTTAAAAAATAATATGTATTATTTAGTTTCTCCTCATAAAAAGTCATACTTTTTATAAAAAGTACATTGTAATTTTATATGTATAATATTTTTATATAATAAAAAATGGTCCTCATTCATATGTACAATCACAATATGTTTTCTTGGAATAATAATATCACTTAGAAATGATAATTCGATTTATATTTGCTAATTAAAGTATCTTGGCTTATCTACATCTTCGAATGTTAAGAGGATATATCCTTTTCCCTAAAAAGAAAAACAGTATGAAAATGAAAGAACTGCAAGAAAGAAGTGCTTGAAATAAAATCAATGGTGGAAAAATGTATAATGACATTCTGTGTGTAAGTCCTTTATAAAAATATGTATGCAAGTTTATTCAAGGTTTTTCTTATCATTTTTATAAAGACCAACACTAAACCCAAATAGAAATTCAAACGTATCATCATCTCACCTGCGTATCCCTTCTCTGGACCAGAACGTCTATACTGTTAACAGCATCCAAAGCGGGGGGTGGATCCTCCATCGCCAGTCTCGCATTTCTCAGGGCGCAGTGAATGCAAAAGCATCTAACCCCCGTCATAATAAAACCCACCACCAGCAAAATCGTGCCCGCTCCAATGAAGATATACCTGTGATCTGCGTCGGCCGCATTCGGCACCAACTGCACCAGCCCCACAATCAGCACTATTGCACCTAGCAGGATCGAACCGACAATTATCTGCAACGCCGACACCTTTCCGCAGATGTACAGCTCCGGTAGACGATCGACGCCGTCTTCGTTCGCCCCTGGACTCGGCGTCGGGCTGGGGCTCGTGGGGGGTAACCAGTGGCCCCCTATGTACAGCTGGCTCGGTCGTTTCGATCTTTTCTCTTGGCCTTTGCGGCGCTCGTGGCGCACCGCCACTGCCGGCATTGCACCAATCATGGTCACTGGAATAGTAATAATAAGAATATTAATAATATTATTGGTGATAATAATAAGCTTAGTTTTAAAGTAATAGTAATAGACATTTTTTATTTATATATGTAATTGGACAGTAATGACTTTTTAAGAAATGTTCAGTCTCATTTTATCTTTACTATTCTCAGTATACAATGAATGAGTCACTTTCTTAGCTTATGTCAATTTTACCTCTGTTATACCAAAAACAAAGAAGAAGAAGACAAGCAAACAATATATGAATGTCAGAAGCCTATAACCGTTTTATCAGTGTATTAAACAATTATCGATTATCCCTAAAATTGATAAAGTTTAGATAAGCAATATTATGGCTGGAGTTGATTGTTACATGTTTTCTGGTTAATATTTTTATAAGAGACAAACAAACAAACAAAAAACATCAAGAATATATGAGTGCAAAAATGTTACAACCAGCACAAACTTGTTTTTCCCTGTTACTGTATTTCACACAGGTAAATAATAACTATGGTTTATCTAAATCTGTCACTTGATATTGAAAACAATTTTATTAATTCTAGATTATATTAATATCAGGACAAGTTGATCCTGATCTGTTACAAAATGCGAACGATTTTCTATCTGCAGTAATTGAAGATGTTTATTCTACGGTAAATCAAGAATCAATGACGTTGAAACAATGGAATGAAAATTTTCAGAATGAATTCGATTACATCAATGAATTGGAAATATTCCAAGACTTTTCGAATAATTATGTTCTTTGTGAACATCACCAATCTATAGAGAACTTAACTAAGTGTGTAGAATGGGGTGACCAATATTCAAATTATCAAAAACGACATGAGATAAAATGGGCGATTTGTTTCCTGAACAGTTATAATCAGATTCAAATTTATTATGATGCAATAAATGAAAAAATGAACGGTAAACTGAAGTTGTTACAAGATTTTGATCATTTACTGCCTCAGTGCCAAAATAATTATTGTATTCATAATATTATTGGTACAGTGGACCGATTGCAATTCAATTTGTTGGAAGGTATTTTTCGACGAGGCGATGCGTATATTTCTATGATAGAACATATTTGGGAAGACACTATGGCGTGTTACGAAACAGGATTCCTTAAATTACTTCAAGATACATGATCAAAAATATCTATTGTATTATATAATAAAAAAATAAAGAAATAAAAAATCTTAAATTTTATTATTCACAGAAGTTCATTTTCAACAATCTCAATTAAAATTGTCGACTCAATCAAATATTATTGAAATTCATTGATAATAAAATTATTAATCAACTAATGCTCTTAATTCCTTAAGGTTCATGTAACGTTTTTTTATACACTCCTGGACAAAAATGTGGAAACCGTAAGATATAATTGTTCAAAATAGCAAATAAACAATAATTATAAAAAATAACATTAAAAATCTATATTAAAATATACAAAATAATAATAATAATAATAATAATAATAATAATACATATATACTGCAGTTTATTTCGATTATTATAAAAAATATTATAAGAAGTAGACAAAGACCCAGTTTCTTACCATACCATAAGTTTGGAAACTCCTTAATTTACATTTATATTAGGAATCTATCAGTATTTTTTAGCTCCTCATTATAGTGTGCGAATTAAAAATATTAGTTACAATCACAAATTGTATACTTTCGAAATGAGGGTATGTTGTACAATCGAATTTCTGATATTCTGCACATCAATAAAGGGACCACATGCAAATTTGTGAATAAAATTGACACTTGTGGATCTGCTGCGGATCGTTTCAGAGCAGGTAGACCTGCAACTCGCAATACGGAGTGTATCCCAGAAAAATGCCAGGTTGAGAGCCAGTGATATTCATCAAGAATTACTGCAGATTAATCTACAAAATTTATCACGAGTGCAAAGAAGACTGTGGGAAATAGGACTGTTTGGAAGAAAATCCGTAAAGAAATCCCTTATATATAATTATATATGGTATATAAAAATATCAATTATCAACAGTTAAACATGGAGGGGCCAATGTTACGGTATAGGACTGCTTCAAATCATATGGTGATGGCCCGTTGGGCCTTATTACCGAAAAAATTGATCGATTTGTTTATGAAAACATATTAAAGGACCACATGCTACCATGGACTTTTGTCGAGGAGTGTACAACAATGTCACAATCTATGATATTTTACGCAGATGAAAAATAATTTTATGAAAGTTTCAATTGTTTTTACGTGATAATTTTTTATAATGTACCAAGGATTGTCATCAATCAATTTTACTGAAATTGTATTGATTGATTATTTTTTTTACTGACAAATTTGAAGTGCAATAGTCGCCCTTTCATATAACTTAATGTAGTAAATTATAAAAGATTAGATAAAAGACTTTAGTATAAAACAGTCAACGTTTTACCGTTTACCAGACAGTAGTTAAGCAAGATGAAGTCCTTGCTTTTGGTCCTAGCTGTGGTTTATGCAGTCAAGGCGCAGGAGGTATGTATACACACAAATTTTCTTGCCTAGGTACACTTCATTTAATGTTTGTTAGTTGTTATGCTTAATCTAATTTCTATATTCTTTCAAGTATTCCACCACTCCAGGCTTCGATGATGATTTAAGGGATGAAGCATATGCCTTATTATATGACGTAAAAGGAGCAGTAGAGCTCCAACAAAACAAATCAATCCAGGAAATAAATGAATACACGGAAAGTATTCAATCTGAATACCAGAGCGTAAATAAAACTTTGAACGGAAAACGTAAACTAATAGAAGAAATTGACAACAAGACCACAAATTGTCAGATACAGGGATACGACATTACAATTTGTAATTGGTTGTTGAAGGAAGCAGTTGATGGTTCAGGTCGTATCGATTTAAAATGGAAAGTATGTGAGCACACCTACATTGATAACTTGGAAAAGTCTGCATCAGGAGCAGTCATTGATGTGAAGAACGCATCCATAATTTTTTCTACTTTCGAAAATCAAATTTCCAATTGCGGAAAGGATGAGGAATGTCTCTTGGACGTTATTTCTGACTTAGTGAAAGAAAGAAGGATCGTTTTGAAAAAAATCAATGAATTGACGTCAAATTTCATCAGTAAACAGGAAAGTACCTTGAACAATGCCATTAACTGCGTTTTCGACGGTACAACTTCGTTCATAGCTGAGCATAATAGTATTTCGAAAATTTACTGCGATTGTACTTATGCTGCCTACGAAAACCAGTACTAGTTAAATTAAATGAATATTTTAGATGTAGATGTTGTTTTATTTAAACTGTTCGCTTAAGTGATTCATAGAAAATTTATGAAGATGAAAAGACATATTGACGTTCCAGTTGCAAGTTTATCGCAACATATATAACATATTTTAAGCGCTACTTACGGTTTAACCAAAAGTGATATTAATTTTGTTTTTTTTTTAAACATTCATAAATATTATTGCATTTTTGAATTACTTTTAAAATTCTAGTGCTCTTTTGAATCGTTTTACTATCTTCAATTATTTTTCAGATATTGTAGAACAATAGTTTAACATTAGGTAGTCGACTGTTGAAATTATTAACATTAAAAGGTCGACAAGAGTTGACAAATTGTTGGACATCACATATACACTAGATGAAGTTATTCAAAAGATGCTAAACAATGTTTGCTTAGCAACAATTTCAAATTGAACGACTATAAAATGTCCACACCATTCGACACAGAACAGACAAACCTTAGTTAATCCATGGAAATTTATTTATTTATTATATTTTATAAAAAAGCAATTAAATTTATATTAATAGGAAAAAACTTATCTAAATAAGCTCATGATTCTATTCTATTCTATCAAAAAAGTACCGGGAATTTTTAATTTAAAAGACCAGCGCTGAAGGGTAAGGAAAAGAAAGGTATTTTGGGTAAAATCACACTTGACACAGTTAAACTTCGATAACTTGAACAATCAAGACTTCGAGTTACCAAGAAAAAATTACACATAATTTTCATCCTAGACTGAACCAATTTACTTATCAAAGTTATCAAAATTCGAGTTGTTGAAGTTCAAGTGTGTATTGAAAAAAGGGACGAATGGAAAAAATCTAATCTATCTAATCTTCTTATAAATTTGCATTTTAAATCGTCATTCGCTGTTAAATACTGAAACATGAACAATAGTAGTCATGCACAGGATTTTTTGTTGGATTTGTTACAATCTGGAAACTAAAACGTACGTTGTGAAGTTTTGAATGGTAGATATTGGTAAAAGTGTTACTACAAAAATTATTCAAAAATATAATACTCATTCTAAAACTATTCCAAATGCACTATTTTTGTAAATTTGTAGAATGGATTCCCGCAAAATGTCTCGGCAAATGTCTAAGAAAATGTCGACACAATTTGCCGTTGATGTGACTGATAGAATCGTGACAAATCGTTAAACGAGTAGAATGGATCTTGTCGCTGTACATCTTATTTAGACAGTTGAAAAATGAAATTAGAGCGATGAATGAAAGTTCAACTTATTTGCTTTTGCGATATGTAAGACGATTAACTGGACCCAGATTAGAGTTAAAATACTAAATAACCCTTATAAAGTACTGTGATGATAGCCTAATGGTGTGGGGCTGTTTTCCCCGAGCTTGCGTTGGTCCAATAGTACAAGTAACGGCTAAAATGGATCGTTCCCAGCATAAGACCATATTAGATGACTCAGTGTTGCCATTTGCTGAGAAAAGATGCCTTGCAACATTTCTGATGACACGCAAATGCGAATTATACTTTTACACGAACAAGGGAACAATAATATGTCTAAATTTTAGACTGTTATTAAATTTAAAATTCTAATGATCACTAATAACTACTATTTTGTTTTTCATGTATATGAGAATCAGCTCATAATTATTTGATCGAATTCAATTTTAGTTATAATTTTAATATGGATCATATTTATAACATGAATTTTTGGGTGGTATTTAAACTTTTAAACAATACTAGATTTGAATTATTTATTAAATTAATTTATTTACAATATATTTCAGGTATCTTGATCAACAAAAATAAACGATATAAAATAAAAAATATAAAAAATAGAACTAAACCAATAATGAAAAATAAACATTACTTATTTCAAAATATTTTCAAAACTTCTATGGCTTGTGAGACTGTAGTTTTTTAATTCAAAATAGCTTATCTTAATGGGACATTTTATTTAGTATATCCAACATCCAACCTCACTAAAATGTAAGATTCCTCCTTTTTAATATTATACAATACCAATTATATTTTATAATTTTGTATTTATATATTATGTTTCATTTTAGTTGTTATTTTAGAATTATTATACAATATATTTTGTTCAAATAGACATTTAATACTAATATTTTGTTTTCTTAAATATATTCTTATTTTTGAATTTATTTACTTACTTTAATTATACATTTAACTTTTAATACGAATACGATATGGTAAAAACTTTCGTATGATAGAGTATAATTCTTAATTACCAACATATTATATGATAATTGAGTAAAATACCTTTTAGAATAAATATATTAGAATTAAGACAACAATTATTATACGAATTAAATAAGAACTGTAACTATATAAAAGTTGTATACATTAATATGCGATTCTTAATTTGTCAAAAATTAATAACAGGAATCTGTTGCAATAACACATATGAAAACATTTATTTACTGTGTCACAATTGAACTCTCGCACAGTTTTTACTACTATTCCCTCCAATCTCACACACTTGCCGTAAGCGAATATAGCTTTTAAGGTGTAACTGCCGACCGTACATATGGGCCATTTTGAATAGTCGCATAATGGACCCACACTAATAAAAGAATATCGAAGAACTGTTTGATATCCCGCAAACATATTGGGCTTAAACTCCACAGGAAACACTACAAATACTGGTTGATTCTACGACAAAAAGATGCCCATGGATATACGACAAAATATTAAGTAACCGTGTCTATATTTTGCATAAAATAAATGCTACATTTTTTTCTAGATCTAAAAATTTATTTTTAAAATCTATAAAATAAACCATATCAAAAATGAACAAATATAGTTTTTAATTTACAACATAAACATTGATTTGGTAGAAATCGAATTCGAATAAATCTTAAAACTAATGGTTTTTATATACTTTTTTTCCTACTACATCGCTATACTTGAATGAATACTGAATACTTAATACTGAATAATAAATACTTGAATGTCCAGCATGTTCATTATCTGATTTTTAATTTGTGATACTTTCTAAATTTCGTGGAACGTTGTATCCCAAAGTGTCGTCTTGACGCAGAACGACCAAATTGTATCTGTTTCGAATTTATTAGTCAGACATCTTACAGTTGTAGTGTCGACCGTCCAAAAATTTTCACAACAATAAACAAGAACATAACACCGATAACAACAATACAAAACAAGTTATAAGTATTTCTCAATATGTGTAATATAAATCTGGGAGTCGCAAAAATTTCAAAGTAATTCCATTAAAAGTGACACCGAATTTATGGGTCATTGTTTATTAGCAAATAACTGTTGAACAACTCGTACACACAAAACGAAGTTGTTCAAATTATACTTTAGACAATTTGATTTACATATTGTATTAAATGAGTTTGATGCTGAGGCTTGACGTAGTTATTGGCTAGATGGTAAAAGATAGATGATAAAATTTGTTTGTAAGAATTTTGTTAATATCGTTTTCATGTTATTTCAAATCAGATAAACTTTTAATGTAATCATGATTAATAAAGATCTTGTGTCCCCTAATTGTTATAAAAGATTAGATAAAAAATATATAAAAAGGTAAAACCTAGGTTTTCTCAATATACAAGATGAAGTCTCTACTGTTCGTTCTGTTTGTGGTTTTCTCCGTCACGACGGTAAGACAAAATTATTTTTTATATTAATAAGACAATATACAACTAAACATGTATTAAATACCTGATTAAACTTTCAAATAATTTTTTCCGAATGTAGAAAATGCTTAATTTATTTTTATTTCTAGGAGGAAATTTTACCTACTGATGGTCCAAATCCGGAGTTATTGGAAGAAGCTAATGATGTATTAGAACTTGTACAATATGCAATAGAAAGCAAACAAAATGAATCAATACCTGAAATAACAAATTTAATCGATATGGTTAAATCTGATTATGAAAGCATAAAAAATACATTGGAAGAGAAACGAGATAAAATCGCTGAAATTGACCAGCATTCCGAAAGCTGTTCTAAACCCGGATATAATACCACCGTTTGTGACCTATTGGGGTTGGAAGCATTAAATGGTACAGACCGAATTGATCGAAAATGGAAAGTATGTGAATTTACGTACTTCGATCATTTATCAGAAGTTTCTGACGAATTTATTTCTGAGTTAAGAAAAACATCCGATACTCTTTGTCCCTACAAAGATACTATACAAAAGTGTTCCGATGATAATTGCCTTTTGAACGCTATATCTGATATATTAAAAGAAAAGAAAACCATTTTGGATAAAATTGAAACTTTAAAGAAGTCCATCAACAGCCAACTGATAGACACTTTATCAAAGCTCGAGATATGCGTCTTGGATGGCACTTCATCGTTCATAGCAGAACATACTAACATTTCAGAAATTTACTGCGACTGTACAGCTGCAGCACCCAAAAACTGAATAACAACAACTGAAATTGTTAAATTTAACTAAAATTGTAAATTTCTAAAAATGAGAATTTGGCAAAATTAAATAAAATAACATTTTAAATATTGATTTTGTTTTATTTAAATTGTTCGTCACAAAAATACCGTTTACCTGGAAAAAGAAAAATTTTACAAGTGAGAGTAATTGCCGGAGGAAAATGGGGAATTTAAACTCACAAAAATTTCTATAAGAGAAAAATAATAAGGACTGCTACCTATTATAACCTGTATAAGTGAGAATCTGAGGAACTGATTTTTAATCATATCCCAATATATTGCCTTGATGAAATATTTCTAGAAGGGCCAAACATGTATCTGTTACCTACATATTTGTCAGACCACCGTCCAGAAATTTCGACAGCATTAAAACCGAATCTCGAAAATTCTCAAGTAGTTTCCTAGACACCGGGACACATCATTGTTCACCAGAAAACATTGCGAAATAAAATACACTCACCAATTTGGTTTGCCAGAAATTATCTTTTATAAGAAAGCAAAATTGAAATGTGAATGAACTTAAGCGGAAAATGGTATTTCTTGATTTCCCGTTCATGTAAAATTGTCTACTGTATATGACACATACATATATTTAGAAATTTCTGGATTGTTACTTATAACTTTACAAATCTAGTTATCAATTCAACGAAATAATTTATTAATGAAAATTGTTGACCATTTCATTAAAGATAAATATTTGATAAAACATTTTTTATTAATAAATTTGTTTAAAATTTTTTAATCTGTTTGATCTAATTCAATATCACTTAAATTTTAATAACGCTTAATAAAACATAACTGATAACTTTCATTATCTGATGCCGCAAAATGTTAAATAAAAAATATAAAAAAGTGAAACTTAAAATTTGTTCAATATACAGAAATATGAAGTATATATTATTGGTCCTATTTATATATAAGTTGTTATTTATTAAATTACTAATCAGTTTCTCGGCAATTTCTTTACCACATGTGAGGTACTTTCTTTTCTGAGTGGACTTCTAAAAATACAAAGTTATTGAAAGAAGTGTAATATATATTACAAAATGTAAAAAATACAAAATCCCTAAAATAAAATGATTCGATACCTGAAATATTACATACAACACTCTGGCATCTCAATCAAATTATTGATGGTGTCGACAAAAAATATTTTGACCTATTACCTGTTAGATTATTTACGCGTTTCGTAATTTAGGTATTTCTTTTGAACTTATATAATCTCAACAGGATAATTGTCCTGGTCACAATTCTCGACTGAAACAAAATTATTTAAATATATGAATAGTCTTTTGACATTGCTCACTCATATTACTTATTTTTTTTTTCAAATATTTCTAGTAACAGTATATACAAAATTTATTTTGTTCTTATCATACATTTTATAAGGATTTGTTTATTTTAATGAAATTTAATATGCAACAATTATCGAGTGTGATCTTTTGTAAATCAATTAATGATTAGATAAGTAAAAGCAAAACGATGCTATTCAAATTTTGTACTATTGTACAAAGCAAGATGACTTGCCTAAGCAAGGTTATGTGTATTCTAGCGATATTAATTTTTATTTGTGTCGTCCAGGCGGTAAGAAAATTTTAAAAGATTATTTGACATTTATTTTAAATCCCGACTGGTTATGACAATAAATCTGCAGAAGTTCTTTTTTTTAATAAAAATTTCACATAATCAGAACTAAATGGGTTTTAAAATAAACACTAGTGCATAAATGATCAAATTAAAAAAAATAATAATTAACATATTTTGTAATATTTTAGATAATTTGTTTCTATATTTTCAAAACGAGTAGCTCTTCCGATTCCAGTATCGATTTAGTTACTACTACCGATCCGACTACCACTTCTGTCAGCGAATCATCTACCATATCAACTACTTATTCTAAAGGTAATTAAACTATAAACTTCACATTATAATAACAGTACATTAATAGAGACCACATATTTTATAGGTACTTCCACTCTCAAACCTTCTACTTCTTCCGGAACTACTACTGTTATTCCACCTATAAGTCCCGAGTTATTGGAGTTATCGTACGATATATTACAAGATGTCAGAGATGCAATAGCAATAAAACAAAATGAATCAACAACTTTAATATCAAACTTCTCTGAGGAAATTCATGGTAGCTACCGCAGTATAAAAAATATTTTAGCTCAGGAACTAATATTAACGGAAAAAAATGATAACATCACGGGAAATTGTCATACATACATATTAGGAAATGTTTGTGATTTGATATGGAAAGAAGCAATTGATGGCTCAGAACGTATTAATCGGATATGGCGAGTATGTGAATATACCTACATCGATAACTTAGAAGTGGCCGTTGAAGAAGTTGCAATTCAAATAAGAAACACTTCTCGAACTCTTCCTTCTTTTAAAGAAAGAATAGATAACTGTCTTTCAGACGATTGTTTATTGGAAACTATTTTTGATATAGTGAAAGAAAGAAGGGTCGTTATGAATCAAATTATTCATTTGACGGAAGATTTCATCAGTAAACAGAAAAATACTTTGCACAATGTCGAAACATGCGTTTTGGACAGCACCACGTCTTTCATAAAAGAGTATACAGGTGTTTCAAAAATTTACTGTGACTGTATTGCTGTAGCAATAAAATAAATTATAATAAAATAAATAAATAAATATACGTATTAGTGTTAATTTTATTATATATATATATATATATATATATATATATATATATATATATATATATATATATATATATATATATATATATATATAATAACATAATGGATTTTGATTTAGTTAATATTTAATTTTAGTAGTAAGGAATCAAATTGGTCTATTAATTAAACAAATAAAATGCAATTTAGGTTGTAAACAATTTATTGAGATATTGGTTGTATGTATTTATATATACAAAAGTAAGAAAACATGCATGTTCAGCTATAAAGCTACCTTTTAATTTTTATATGAAATAGAAAGAATTTATAGCGATTTATAGGAAGAATCTACTGCACATGTTGAAACGCTTTAGAACAAATATATAAACAAGTGGCTCAAAAGCAAACTGGCATAAATATTATTCAAAGTTTACAAGGGTCTTAAAAAGTTGTGAAATAAAAGGTGCAATATTTTTTTAAGGCCCTGTACATAAACAAACAGTTGGGTTACATCCAGGTCAACATTTAAACTTTTCAAAACAAAAAATTCACATTTAACATCCATATAATAAATATAATATTTTAACATGAAGAAATTTTAAAAATCAGCCTTTTGTTCAATCACAAAAGTTGGTTACATAGAATAATATCACTAAATTTGTAGTTAATTAAAATGAGTGGAAAAATCTTTGGAAATATAATAGTGTCCTTCAAAGAGAAAATGTTTAAGAAAACAAAAGATGGAGAAAGCTGTGGGAAACACCACCTTGCTGTTGGTTGATTGTCTGGTTAAAAACAATGTAGAAGTAATTAATTAAAACTAGCTGTACTATTTAATAAACAAGTCCAGATATTCTGGATTTTTATTATCTAAACCATTGAATATAGTAAACAGGTTTAATTGTTAATGGACAAGTTTCTTACAAATACGATAATTTGAAGTAGATATAATGCTTTAAGCTTATAGAAATATTTCAAAATTTTTCTAAAGCTTTATAAAATCTATGTACATAAAAGTAAGTATATTGTGTTTAATATATTTCTTTAAATCACAGTGCTAATTTTGTGAAAAGTGCCTTGTAAATATGTATATAAATTTTTTTGTGTTTTTTTGGGATATGAACACGAGAATTTTCAAGGTTTTCAGAAAACGCTAAATACTTGCATTTTAACTAGCATTAATATAAGCTACTTACGAAACATTGCTTTGTAGTAGATAGAAAAGTCGTTCATAAGATTAATATAACTTTGTACACAGTTTTTTATTTTAAAGATTGGCGACAATAGAAACAATGAGTATGACATTTTCAATATGGTTATTAATTAAAAATAAATTCAATATACCTACTTTACTATAGATTTATTAGTATGTAATATATTTTTAGTAATATTTAGTATTTGGTGTATATTCCATACTCATTACTCCTACAGTATTCCACAACTCACCTTCTATTCTACAAATTGAAAATTGAATACTTTCCATTGGCTAAGTCAAATTTGTATAAAAAATAGTTTATATTCGAAAAAAAAACGATTTATATTTGAAACGGATACCCGAAGCTGAAAAGCAAGCTCCAAAATTAATCATAGGTCACGCTGCTCTGATATGATGTGTGAGATCCATTTATTAATCTTGGCCCAATCGATGAACGACATAATATTCCCGATTTGCGTGCCTAGGATTAACTTTCCGCTTTATTAACGTGAAGCTGGTTGAATTGAATACAAATCATCTCCCATTCTCCGTCAAAATCCTCAACCCATTCGAGAAAATATCAGTGGTATCACGTCATCTAATACTGTCTGGAATTGAAACTGTACTGCCTCCCATTGGAAATCAGTTCCCTGGTCTCGGACGGAGTCCCGGGGCTCAAACTGGCAGTAGTAGTGTTGGACATAGTTTCTTTCAAGTCCAAGTTTCTGAATTCCATCTCAGGTCTTTCGAAAACATCCTCCTCCAATATTTTTTCCAGTTGAATGTCGCCGTTGTGAATGTTGGTGTGTGCGGTTTTCTGATGTGGTGAATGCACAGGTGTCAATTCAGTTATACCCCGGTCCTTATCTTCCCTTTGTTTTTCCAAAAATCTCCTGTGATGCTTAGTAGTCAAACCTCCAGTTTCAACGTCTCTTTCCAACCTATGTCCGCTTCTGGATCTCGTCAATTGCCTTTCCACGTAATCCTGCAACTCGTCCTCCTCCCTACGACTCATAACCCTGTTCAGACCGATAAGAAACACTCCCAGAGCAGTGACGAAGATCCCTGTCACCACCAGCTCGTTCCACCATCCCCCGCCTCTCCAAGTAACGACATCGTCGGGCAATAGTCCGGACCCGATCAAAAATATACCCAACACCAGGAAGCACACGCCCAAATGCAGCATGCCGATGGATGTCGCCAGGGCGTCTGGGGGCGCGTGACTGGACACGTGTTTGCTGGGCAACCGTTCAATGCTATCCATGCTATCCATGCTGGTTCTGGATGATAGTCGCCTTTCGGCCACCCGTTTCTTCTGTTGCTCCCGCATCCGCCTCTGGCGTTTTATCGCCATGGCCGAGTGCAGGCCAGCCGATCCGTGCATCTGGAAGTCCAAGGGGGGATTTGTTTTAGTCCATGCACAAAAAACAACACTGCACACCACTGGCACACCACACTTGCACTGTCAAAAATAACGTCCCTGTAACATTCACATGTGGTACGTGGATTGTATGCGAAATTTTCACGGCGACACCGGTCGTATTCGAAAAACGGATCGTCTAGGAATACTGACACTTTGTGTATACGGTTGTGGATTTTGAATACTGCTTGTGGATCGGTATTCCTAGAAATTACTTTCGTATTTACAAAGATACACATTGCGTCTTGATTGATCTGATCTATATACACACAGTAAGGGACATTACTTTTGTAACTACTTTAGAACAAGCGGAGGCTTTCTAGAACATGCCACATGCAATAAAACTAAAGGCTAAAACAAATTACAAGCACACAGTTAATTATTTATTAGTAAATATTTGCAAGTATTTGCTTGAGTTTACGTATTTATAATAAATGTGAAGAAATTGAATAAAGTTTAAAATTTTTTGTCATGTCAACAGTGTATAAAACTGTGTTAATACACTATAATTTAATTTGGAGTTACTTTACCTGATAATTATTCGCGTAACATTATTACAACATCCACCCTCGGGTGAAATTGATGAATAAACGCAGTATCGGAAAACACCCTTTGTTGCCGTGTAATTTCAATGCCAAGACATAATGCATATGACGGGTTCAATTAGCTCCAGTCACCTCGGGGGAAATACCCTATTCATTACCAAGAATATTGACTGAGAAATTAAATTAACTTTTTCTGCCTCATTTACAGAGAACAATCAAAATATCACTGCTAAGAAGTTCATAGATCAAGGATTTTGTGAGATTTTTTGAAGTGGCAGTAAAAAGGAAAACCAAATGGTAATAGAATGTGAAACTGGGGAGTTGTTAGAAAGAACTTGTCAGTGTAAACCTCTTGTAAATTACCCGACGATATTTACGGTCCTTGTAAATACAGAAACGAGGTGCATGTTTCCTTGCGATTTATTCTTGCGACATTGAATCCTTCATGCAAAGGCCAACGTTATTATGCAAAATGGAGCTTTAACGACGTGTGCAACGGATTTTTAATAAAGTTGCATGTCGATGCAATTAATATCTAGAATTCCTAAATGAAGGTTATTAATTAATTCATTTATCCAAGCACTGTAACGTAATGGGGTTAGAGAGAAGTAATTGAATTCTGATTAAAGACTAATGTGATTAATAACGAAAAAATGTGAACACAATTACTTTGAGGCATTAGCAAATTTGTGTATTAAATTTCAGATGAACTTTCCTATTCACCAGAAATTTCGTCGTTAAGTTTCTTTTGATATCGCGCGACTTTCCATTATCCATATTTCATTGACCGGTTAATAGATAATGAACGCAACTTCACGACTGATAGTCAGGTGAGAGTTTCGGGTTTGTGAGTGGATTATTAATTATGGAGGCGCCATCTTAATTCAGTCAGTCTGTTGAATTTTGAATACTTGAGACGCAATTAGGATTTGTCTTTCTTATCCAGTTGAAAAACAGCCCCGACAACCCGGATTGACGACCTAAACAAGATTGATGTTCACCAATTGATAAATGGTGCTGATATTTTATTGATGTCCGACCAGGGAGATTAAATTTACGGCGAACGGAAGAAAACACGTGTTCTACATTTTCAGTGTGATCGATCATCTTATTAAAAAATTCTACGTCTTGGCTAAATGATAATTATGAAGGACCTTATCTGTTCAGTTGTTCAATGTGTGTTTCTAAATTACTTCGTCCGTTATCCTTAATGGAATTGAGATCGATTCTTTTTCACTTCGTTAAATTTTATGGAGGCGGTATTACCTGCTACAAATGTAGTGGAACCCGCAATTGCGTTTCAATATTTTCGTTTCACCACTTTACTTAAAACAAACCTAGAAGAAAATTTGTGTAATCATAAATAAGTTTAAGGTTTTATACAAATAAAGTCGATATAAACTACGAATATTACAATATAATCTAAAAGTAAAACAAATAAAATTCTAACGACGAAAACAAAACACATTTATGACGGTTCAGAGAGCCAGAACATAGGAGATAAATCCGAAAGTTCGAGGAAAAATAAGCTTTTATTATTATATTTGTTATTTCCGGGTTTTTCCATTTTTCCAGCTCGACCATTATCGTTGTCACGCCCATAAAACCATCAGGAAGTTGAACGGGGTCAAGACAACTTTGGCAAAAGTAAACAGACCGGTTTCAGTTGCCAAACTTACGCAAATAAACATTAATCGATCGCCGGAAAATTGAAACCAAATTGTAATTGCAATTCCGCACAACACCCGGACTTGATGTAACATTGTTCGAACTGTGTACATCAAACTCGTAGTTACCATTGATTTTCAATTGACCTTCGCAACGTAAACTTGATTAAATCTTCTCTAGAGCGGTTGAAAAAAGTGTTTAATTTTGTTTGACGCCTGAACAGACGAATGTTTATGGACATGTTTAACCGTCATTATTTTACCCTCATGAATTACAATTGTTTATTAAAGGGGTTGTTAAATTTTTTATTTATTAGAATCGTTTGCCTAGTTTTAAATATTTATCTTTATGGCAAACTTGTAGTTATAACAGTATCAATAAATGTTAACAGTTATGGTAGGAACATTCTGGAATTTTTTATGTAGAGTTGGACCCATTCCTTGTACTTTCTGGCAAAATGGGTAAAAATATTTTACTATTAGTGTTGTTTTCTGTATTAGAATATATATTATAACAGAAGTTAATAATTTTTCAGTAATTTCTTTTTAGTACAGTTATTTAAATTTATAATGATTTGTGAGAATCTTTGATAGAACTAAATCCAATTCTACGACTTTTAATACCATCTAAATTGACTCAGAACTTTCCAATCCAAGTTGGAAAACTTGTCTCAAGACGCACCTTCCAATCGATCAGCCTCCCCAATTGAAAAATACCGCTATACAACCCAACAAAACAAACCACATGCACGAGAACAAAACGATCTACCAGTTACATAAAACAACCACTGGGGACAACATCAATATTCAATGGGGTTGCACAAACACACCACCAACCTTGTTAGTGTTGTTCTAGTTGCTGATCTAACTTCTATTTCATTTCACATCTCTTCAAGTCTTAAATCCGGTCGCCGGACACGGAACGTCTCCTTTGGTCCCTGAGGTGATGATCAGGTCGCACGGAAAAATCTACAAGCTACATCGGTTTCGGCATCGACTAAACAATTGGTTGTTATATTTATTTTTGGCCTCACGACAATCTTGATGGAAGACAACGAAACGGCCGTTCGCACGCTTGACGAACCTGAAAAAAGAAGTGTTTGTAAATGTACAGGTTGGATGCTTTCGTGAATCTGAACAGGGTGTACTTTCCTTTAACATTAACAAAAATCAGTATTATTAAATGAATATTTCGTATTATTTCTGAAGACGAATTAATCGAAAGGAACTAAATGATATAAATAGTCTACTCAATATTCTTTTCAGATTCCACTTCGTTTATTTTATACGCCTTTACTGGACCTTTTCCGGTAAACATCCGGAATAACAATGTTAGATCGGACGATTTATCAACCGGAAAACGACTGGATAGAAAAAAATCACGCTATTTTTATTCAATTATTTATTTAGCGCCTATTGTGACCTCTTGATATTTAGACATTTACGGAACTAAACGTTGCGTGTGGCTTGGTTTCACCCTTTCCTATTTGAATATTTATAAGACCTTCAATGGTTTGTTTTTCCTTGATTTTACACCTTTTAAAAACCCATTACTCCTTATCAATTAATAATAACGCCCAAAAGTACCTAGAAGGGAAAGCAAATAAAATGTTTGCCTAAAATATGTAAATTAAAATCTTTTTGTGTACGTATATTGCCGTCTTAATGTGACAGGAAGCGGCCTGCAAATTCAAAATGGCTGCGGTTTTTACAGTGAATTATAATATAAGTACTGAATTCAGTAACATAAAAATAAAATTGGAATGATGAAATTCCATTTCGGTCGATTTTAATTCTCTCCCTCCTAATGAATCCAGTTTAATTCCGCTATTTACCTTGCCCGGATTCCCCGCGGATCGTTCCAGGGACACGAATTGATTCCTAAAGGATTAGTGCAACGCATTTAATTAGCCGTCGTATCGCATTAGGCGGCGATAATGTTTTTATTTCCCTCCCGGGCGTGCGAAAACCTACTTTTGCGCCCGGCAACAGGGATGATGCTGCCTGATTGAACATTATCTATCGAACCCGACTGTCCAGTGTGAATGGTCGAAAAAATTCTCCATTATCAGTTGATACAATATCTCAGAAAAAAAGCAAACACAATTTGTCCCAGTTATAAATTCACCTCACTCCCCATAAATTGGTGATCACCCATTCCATCAATTGTGACAATCAGTTTTCGCCCTCAAACGCAAACATCACGTAAAGCAAAGAAAAACCCGTTCAATATTTATAATTTGCAGCCCAGGCTCTGGAAACTCGGTCCGCAATTCAACCCCTCTTTCATTCGAGATAAAAGATGGTGGATACATGATACTGAACAATAAAAAAACAAGTCACGTAGTACAATTACATGCAAAACTGTGACCTTTTCACAAATATAAAAGTACCCGCGGTTAAATTGGCCGGAAATTAAGATTTATGACGGGGTGAATTTATCTGGACAGGTAAAACCGTTGACAAACGTTTACTTTTGTGTTCTTGTCCCAGTTTAACGTGTTTTATCTTTGTGGTTCTGCATTGTATTCGTATGACTGGCAACTGAGATTACATGGCATTTTATGGGTTGTCTATTGTAGATACGAGGACAGTGGCGCCTTCTTTCAGAACTTATCGTGATTTATTTAAAATTGTTACACAGTTTCAAGTAACATATAATTACATCCGTAAAGTTTTCTCAAACCAATTTAGTTTTCAATATCCGGTTTCTCGGAGTGTTCGACCCAGTTAATTAAAACTGACACCGTATGATTTCGAACCTGTGCAAACCGACAAACAAGTATTATGTGACGGCATTAGTATCCCGTAGCCAACACATAATTGACGATGTAACGAATCTCCGGACACACAACTTCATCAACTAAAACAATCCGTATTTTTGCTCCAGTTTTAACGCTGATAAATAATAAATTGCATTGATTTCCCGGGCACGTACTGGGTTGAATCAATAACTGAAATGCCAGATTGGAAAAGCATGTCACGACCAAATAAAAAATTGTTCAAATATGAGATCGGTGCGAAAGGTATTTTTTGGGGGGACCCTTGTAATTTATGAAGGACAATCGGGTTCATCGTTCAACCGAAATGCTATTGTATTGCACCTGTGTCTTTTTTCTTTTTGATTTGTTCACTACCTGATGTGAACTTTTTTATTTTACGAAAAAGAAATTATTTTATTGGTATAATCTATCATTTTTTCGTTCATCAATCACGATCGGTTAAACCCCAGTCGAATTGCAGGTTTTTAAATTTCCGTTGATATCAATTTCATCTTTTAATCTCATCAACGTTACCACCAATCAGGTATCTGCCTCTTTTTGCAAATATTTGTTAACTGGATATTGAATTTCCAACATAAAAACGTTATTTATCCGCCACAAATATGCCCTATCAACGTTTATCAAAGGGTCAAAGGTCAAAAGATTTAATTGTAATAAAATCAGCTTAGTGCGACTGTAATCTTTATTTAGAGTTCTAGAGTAAAACAAATTGTAGTTTGATCGTAAATCTTTAATGGTATAACAGCGAGGAGCGTAAGGATTTTAATTTAAACTAATCGGCGTCAAGGGAATAGTTTGGATGTCGCAGACTTAATAAATATTAGTGTTTTGTATTTTGTGCAAAGTTACATGATGTGTTGCAATCTTAATATATTTGTTTATTACTTTTGCTTGTTTTTCAGTCAAGGAAGTTGTAATTCCCAAATTTGAAAGAAGAAAGTTTGTTAATATATTGTAGTCTTATTTAAGTTTGATATCTAATAATTCTATAACTGATCTTTCATATACTGAGAATAAGCTTTAAATATAAACCAATTAAAAATTATTTATTATATTCAGTACATAAATTTTTAGTTCCAAGTTCATAGTTTGATTTTAAAAATCTTATTATTAGAAAGAGTATTTATTACTTTACACAAAAATTCATTTGTATTAGAAATATTTCAATATTTTTAGATTTATAATACATGATACATTCAGTAGATGTTAAATTTATATGATTCTATTTGAAACCGTTGAATATAATCAAAAATATATTTTAGTTGAATTTATAACTTGGGACGGATTTCACGCAGGAAATCCCAAATGTTTAGGGATTATTACGATGCTTAAAAGATTTAAAACGATTCTAATAAAGAAATTGTTACAGGATGTATATAGATTTTTCTTTTTCTACCCTGCAGTGATAAGAGATTTCATTATTTTTATTAATATATTTTAAATATTTATGTCAATGATATTTTAAATTTCAATCCCAATTAAACTAAACGAGAATCTTAAATATATTTTTAATTACTTATGACACATTATTGTCTTGAATTTGTTCTAAGTATTGATGGTATTTTTGTTACTTTATTTTAATTTTATCATCTTCTTTTAATTTATTTAAAAATTTTAATTTAATTTTAATTTTAAAATTATTTTTGTAATTTTTATTCAAATATATTTTATTTTGAAATATTTTATAAAAATCGCAAAAATATATTTATTTTATTGAAATCAAATTATATTTTGAGATTAATTTTTAAAAAATTTGTTGAATTTTATAATTTTTTTATAAAAAATATTTTTCTCCAAATTCACTTTTTTTTAATAGTAATAATAAATTTTAATTAATTCAAAATTGCTGTAAAATTTAATTTGTGTGTAGATTTTTATTTTTATATTACGTATTTACTTTGTTATATAATCTCTTTGTTTAATTGTATTATTTTAAAATTAAATTGACAAAATATCTTGGTTGAATGTTAAAATTCAATATTTTTATATAATTAAATACATTTTATTTAGAGACGCAATAAAGAGATTGTCAAACCATAAATTAATGTTTCATCTATCACAACAAAAATTACGTCATAGTTATTACCAAAATATTAAATATGAATCGTTCTATTATAAATAAATAAACCACCTGTTTATTAATTAATACAATTAATTAATTAAATCAATCCATGTATTAATGTATGAAATTTCAAAAATTTCATGCATAAGTTAAATCTTTAATCTTGATTAATTTTACTAATTATTGTAAACAAAAAAAAAAACAAATCATAGAGGAAATCAAATCAAAATAAATAATAAGTTGTACATCTGAAAACAAAAACAAAACAAAAATAAATCCCGGCAAAACTCACACCAATCTCACCTCGTCCAAGGATTTGAACAATTTCGGCCGTAGAAGCACGACCACTCGTTAATCGAGTACCAGGACCAAAACCGGACTGAAACAATGAAACTAATGAAGGATTCGCGCGTCGACTGGACGTGGCTTGTCTACGTCTAGTCGTCGGGATTTTCGTGGAAACACTGAGGCGACGAGACTAGAAATGGGCGGTTCCACGCAGTATTGATCCCAGTGCGCCCCCCAAACTCCGCCGCCGTCCCGAAAACTTACGGGACGATTCAGGACTACTGGGGCAATGCACCGGTGTCCCGTTTGGACGCCGGAATTGGGACATCGCGACGGAATCGTCGCGATATTGCAACCGATTACTGATCAATGCTGTATGATTGCTTGGTGATGTTGGTTGAGTTCGAGGTTTCGTCTAATTAAAAGGTTGAATTATTTCGTATCACTGTAACTTAAATTAACTTAATTTTTTTAATTTTTTAATGTATGAACTTTTTCTAACCAAATGAATCTGTTTTTCTATAGGAGTATTATCAAAATGTTACATTTTTGAAAATTTGTTTTTAGACCGATTTTTTTAATTGCAGAGAGAAGATAACGGAACAGTTTAAGCCATTATATGACTACAAATAATAATTGAGTAAACAAACATGAAAAAGATTATTTTTTTCGTCTTGTTCAAAATTTCTAACTTTGTTGATTATTCGTGTATGTTTACAAATATTTTGAACCCATAAATGTGTATTAAGTACGTCAATGTATTATACTTCATTTCGTACTTTTTTTTTATTTCGTGCTGCAACTGAATGAAATAAAAATGAAATGAATTTTTTAAGCATGACAATTTGTTCTTGTTGTCTTCTTTGATCGGATGCCAAATTCCCTTTCTCTTTTTGTCTATGAGGTTACTATTTCAATGAGCAAGATCGGAAAATTATATACAATCAATCTGCTCGGTTAGAAAAAATTCGCAGTAATTTCATGAATATTGCTAATCCAATCATTTTACCAAAATTGTTTTTCTAAAATATTAAAAAACATTTATTTAATCCATTTAATCCTTTGAATCCATAAGCTGATGCAGAAAGATAATGAATTCACAAACAGGCTGATAATTATGTAAAAATTATTAAGAATTTACTACTTTTAAAACTATAGAAGACAAGATGTTCTTAAAAATATATTGTATTGTTGTTTCGATTAATTTTGTCCCAATTTAGAACCTGAAAATGATATACAAGGTCAACATCATTGGAAAAAGGACATGATTACTGATAGACAGTTATGATAGAAACTGATTAAAAGAAGTACAGAACAATAACAGCATAAACTTCGTAACATCTGATATTATTTTGTACTGTAATATTTTAAATTGATGATCTAAAAAAACAAATTATTTTAGTTGATATAATTACAGTTATAGCATAAAATCTTTTAAAAACAGTATAATACACTTTTTCAGTTGATGAACACAAAATATCACAAAATTTTTGTGATTGTGATTGAAGGTTTGAAAGTTGAAAATTGTAGGAAAAATAAAAATTTGTATTTCGGACATTACGTGATTTATTTTCTTAAATTTTCTTCGAAAATAATATATCATCGAGGCTAGTACAAACAAATATCATAGATATTTTCCCAAGCAGTTTGAATTTCTTAAAAGAGATCATGATTTTTATGTTTCTTGCCTCGAATCTTCTTTTCCAGCATTTCACATAAAATTTATATAGGGTTTAAGTCGGGTAATTGAATTGGTAATTCTAAAACTTCGATTTGTTGTTGTTCGGCCACTCCTTAGTTTTGAAGTATTTTGTGTCGTTATCGTGTTGGAAAAGAAATTTTAGTGGCATATTAAACTTTACGAATGATAAATGAAGGAATGAATTGCAATATGTCATTGTACCAATTGTACAAATACCAAATTAACACCTTGTCACCACCATGTTCTAAAGTGATATAAACATAACATACTTTGCTCTCATTTTTGCAAATATATTACCATTCATTTTAAACATGTGGAACTGTAACTTCTCACTACGAGAGAGCATGATTTAAAAATCAAAGACATGGAAGAAAAGAAGAACTTTCGATAAAATAAATAAAACAAATATTATAACATTATAATTTTGCATTTTATTTAGTTCTATTATTTATATCATTTTATAATGGTGGTAAATTATCAATATTATTTATTATTATTTCAATTTTAGTAGGTGGTCTCTTTCTTTCTTCCAATACATGTCATGTATTGTGTCGATGTTGCAACAATTATTATTTTTGAAACTTCTAATGAAACACACATTCCCAGTGACAAAATCATGGGATTTATTGTATAAATTAAGAGTATTTGAATTTGGCAATGATGTTATAATAATTATTCTCATAACCAGCGTCATCCAATATAACAGTTCCAAAAATCATTATTCTCAATTCTAATTTTAATTCTGCTGTTATTAAAAATTGTCTGATTATGACATAAATCTGGTCACCGTGCTACAATGTCAATAACTCGCAGTCTTGCATCCCAAATTGTTTGAACATTTCACGTTTTCTGTTGCGAAATTGTTCAGTTCCATTTCCACGAGGAGGCTAAATTTTAATATATGTGCATTCAATGGTTTCAGTTACGTGGGAAAATCAGGAAATATAATAAAACAGTTGTTTAGACTCTTGAGTATTACCTTTCTCTGTAGGAAATTATTTTGTATGGTGGACTACCATAATCATGAGTTGTTTAGTTTATTTTGCTCGGATTACGTAATTTGTGTGTAACTCTGGAGAGCAGCTTAATTTTCAACTAACCCAAACTAAAAGAGGGGGTCGCACATTAGGCGTTGCCAATGTTGACAAGTGCTCTGACAAAAAATTATAAACTTATGACGACGCTTAGTATTCACTTTTGAATCCTGGCTCGCTAACATACCAACTGATGTCTTGCTAATTCCCGCAAAATTTCCAACTGATATATGCATGTTACCGATTGTATAAAAACGTAATGTCAGGAGTATCTGCTTGATTACGTTTTGTTTTACATTTAATTGACTCTTAAACTAAATTCAATATCATTTGAAATCATTTCTGTATACGAGAAAAATTTTTACTATATTCTTGTAAATAATTTACTCTACAACAATAAATGTTTAAATCTAAAAATAATTGTTTATATATATATGGAAATTATCAGACAATCAAAAAAATTGCGGTTTTTCTTTATTGTCTACTTTTATGAATCATATTCATTATGTCAAGGTGTATCATTCAGTATATTTGATAAGTTAGATTAATTTCAATTAAAGTGCAAAATCTTTACTAGAGTCTGGCCGTGCTTGTTTACTTTATGAATTCAAACTTGGACCAAGGCTGAAGCTTGGCGTAAGATATGCTCTGCCTTTGGGGAAGATACTGTAGTTAAACGGACGGGTCAGAAGTGATTTAAGAATTTGAAAATAGAGAGGTTTTGGAAAACGAGGTCATACACTTCTTCAATTTCTAAAATCAAATTTTTACAAAAATGATATATGATCTTGTGTCTAGATGGGAAAGGGTAATAGTTGCTGAAGGTGAAGCAAAAAAAAATTTACTGAACAAAATAATAATTGTATTGAATTGATGTTTTTGATGCATCTAATTATATTTTTACATGAATTTGATTCAACACTATTTAAATAGGAAAAAATATATCTTTCAATATTCTATGAATTTCTCCTGAAACACATACTATTATATTCTTTTCTTTTTTTCAAAGTATAATTTATTTTTTATAATATATTTAATTAAAAGAGCACAAAATAAATTTTTAAGTGAACTCTAACAAGAATTTTTTAATATAATAATATTATTTATTTATATTATAATATAATTTTTTAATTTAATAATATTGTTTACACGATTTTTTTGAGAACATATCTATCGTGTAAAAAGAGAATTAGGTATACTGAATATGGAAGAAATAAAATAAATATAAAAAGTTTTAATATTTCTATGCAATAAAAACCGCTCTTGTTATATTAAATACTGTATGTATTGAGATCATAAATCTTCAACAATTTAATTACATTATGATAAAAAAATATTTATTATTTTAAATTTATTAATTGTAAAAAAGTATTCATATCAATCAACTAATCCGTAAAGAAGATTAACATCGCCATCAATTCACTTCATTCAAAATCCACTTGATCAAAATGTCCAGATGAGCGGAAACACTCGAAAAATACAATTCACGTGTGAAAAACATAATAAACGACCGGTCGACACATTGAATGCGTTCACAACTTTGCAATTTCATTGTATCCGAAAAACACGGCCACAGCGAACCATGCATCGATATCAGATCAATTTGTCCATGTGACAAATCTACGACCTATTAGCAAAGCAAATAGACAATTCGGATTTCCAGTGGCAACTCATTATTTAACCAGATTATAAGTGAAAATCGATAGGCACACTCGAAATTTTATCTATCGTAACAGACCGTGGATTGTTGGGAATATGAAGCCGCACAATCTTGATATACTTAAAGGACCGACTTTCCAAAATAAACGCCAATACAATTTAGCCTGATGCGGGTGGATTATCTCACATCTCCAGGACCAAAATGGCTTCTTTATCCCTTGATGGCGTTTCACTGTTTTTTTTTCTACGTATCAATTTAAGTGTGTATTTGATTTGAGCTCGTCTATAATCAATAAGATTCTCTCGATGAATACTTTCAACATTACACCATTTAATTAAAAATATAATTTATTAATTACTTTTGGGACCTCTAAAGACATAAATATTTTGATTAACTATATAAAAATAATAAAAAACAATTGTTTTAATAGAGATTATAATCCAATATAAAAAGATACCCTAATGGGTTTCAGTATCATAAAATAGTATTTATGAGGCTTGAGTGATTAATATTTATTCGTCATTAATTTTACGATAAAATCGCATATTTTCGCACAAGTTAATAACGTTTGAATGGGACTTGGATGTTAGTGCATCGTATGGTCGGAGAAAATCGTTAAATGTTTAATACGTAATAATAGGAAAAATGAGGTTGTTAAACGAGAGATTATTGTTCGTCTTTATTTCTTTCACTTAATATCTGTATAGAGAAATTTCTTCACACTATTTTTTTGTAAGAAATTAAGCAGATAAAATTTAATTTTGTTAAGAAGTTTATTGGAACTTAATTTGAGGTCATTTATTACTGCACTAATTTTCACGTGATCGAGAAATTAGTTCTAGAAGCAATTTGATTGATTTCCAGTTAGATTAAGCCCATAATTAATGTTCTAATTTTGCGACGTCTGAGCTATCGTCTTCCGGCGAATAAAGGAAAAAATCTAATAACAAGAAAATAACGTTATCGTCCATCTTTCCAACTAGAACATGTCAATCCTTCTTTTTATATTTTTGCTTCACCCAACGAATTTATCACTGAAAACAATTTGACTAAACAGGATTTTGAAGAATTTAATAACACACAAATATTCAACGATTCTGGCATGATAAACCGAAAATTAAAAGCGGTCTAAAAATAGATTTATGGTAATCATGTTTACCAGGTTTGTTAATCGATTATATTAAAACCAACCCCAGTACATGAAGTTGCATCAAGCCAAAACAATTTCGGCGACTTGTTGCCCGTTTTCCGGTATTTATTCAGGAATCCACGCGTCTGAATAACGACCGAAGGAAACGGAATTAAAATCGTGCGACGATCGAGCCAATCAACTAGATGATATTTATCTCTTCGGTCTATCCATTAGAGAAAATTATATTTTCAACACAAATTGCGAGCGACGTGTGTTTCAAGGTTCTTTGATCATTAATTGTGGATTAAGCAGTTTTTAATTACTAGGTTTTTAGGTATGTACGTTACTATTTGAGCAAGTGCATAAAGCTTTTGTTTGAAAAGGGCGGAACAGTTCAACGTACTCTTATGTGTCAAATATATATTATATTTAGAATATAATTTGTATAATTATCTTATAAAAAATAAGGTGAATTATTCAATATCTCTAGCTGTATTAACTGTTAAATACACAAATAAAAAATACTGAAGTGAAGAAATATATCAGTTAATACAATTTTGTTACATATGTAAATAGACACACATTGTTGTGTAACGCCTGTATCGTTTAAAAATGAAAAATACAGTTGTTACAACGGAGTAAATCGAATAAATTGGTTACAGTTTAGTTATAGTTTTAATTTGTAATAATATTTCTTTTCATAAAAATTTATAGTCAAAATTTATGAGAAAGTAAAGACATTAATTTTCAAATTATTTAAATAATAAATAAATTTGATAAAAATATATTGTTTAGTAATACACCTAATTCTCCTTTTACACATAGATACCTCAATTTATACACGAATATCTTTATTTACATAGTTTTTATACAACATTTTAATTAGGGAAGGGTTTATAAGTAAAGCAACCAAACCCTATATTCAATACTATTGATTTTATAATTTATTTCTGTGTCAGACATCGTTTCTTAAAGCTAAAAATGCCTAGAAGTGACTATTAATCAATACAAATTAAACAACAAATTGTAGAAAAGTTCTGAAATGATGAAAAGCAGAGTAAAATTGCAGCAGATTTAAACTAAAACAAATCGATCATTTCGAAGACGATTTCCAATTTTAACAAAAGGGATACTCTAGAAGGAGTAGAAAATTAGTAGAAAACGCAAGACTAACAGATCTTTGGACTGGAAAACAAAAACGCTTGTTGTTTGCCACACTTATATATGTGCATTCCGCATAAATCAAAAAATAAACGAACTCAGTGTGTTGGTGAGTACCATAAAACGAAAACTAGAATATGGTTTTATGGTACTCATCTCAATTATAGAAATTATAGATCAGCAAAACTACTTTTTGCAAAAGAATATGGAACGGCTCCAATTATTCAAATCTGATGGCATTTTTCATAGGTGAGAGGACCAATTAATGAAAGGTATAATCCCAAGTACACTAGACCCCCTGTGAAGCATGGTGATGTTTTTCTGGGTTTGGCATGAGCCCACTGATTAAGTTAGACGGGATAATGGATCGTTTTGTTTATTGTGACCTTGTACAGAATTATATGCTTCCATTTTCCGAAGATAACATGAGTTTAAGGTGAACCTTCCAGCACGACAACGACCCGAAATACACGTCTAAGTTAGTTAAAGAATGGTTCGGTTCTCAAGGAGTACGTCTCATGCCTTGACCGGCCAGCCATACAAAAAGACTGTTAAATATGAATGAACTCTATGAAGAAGTTCAGAATCACTCAAAAGAAAAGAAAATATAAATTAAAATATAAAATATAAATTACAAAATATAAAATATAAAATATAAAATATAAAATATAAAATATAAAATATAAAATATAAAATATAAAATATAAAATATAAAATATAAAATATAAAATATAAAATATAAAATATAAAATATAAAATATAAAATATAAAATATAAAATATAAAATATAAAATATAAAATATAAAATATAAAATATAAAATATAAAATATAAAATATAAAATATAAAATATAAAATATAAAATATAAAATATAAAATATAAAATATAAAATATAAAATATAAAATATAAAATATAAAATATAAAATATAAAATATAAAATATAAAATATAAAATATAAAATATAAAATATAAAATATAAAATATAAAATATAAAATATAAAATATAAAATATAAAATATAAAATATAAAATATAAAATATAAAATATAAAATATAAAATATAAAATATAAAATATAAAATATAAAATATAAAATATAAAATATAAAATATAAAATATAAAATATAAAATATAAAATATAAAATATAAAATATAAAATATAAAATATAAAATATAAAATATAAAATATAAAATATAAAATATAAAATATAAAATATAAAATATAAAATATAAAATATAAAATATAAAATATAAAATATAAAATATAAAATATAAAATATAAAATATAAAATATAAAATATAAAATATAAAATATAAAATATAAAATATAAAATATAAAATATAAAATATAAAATATAAAATATAAAATATAAAATATAAAATATAAAATATAAAATATAAAATATAAAATATAAAATATAAAATATAAAATATAAAATATAAAATATAAAATATAAAATATAAAATATAAAATATAAAATATAAAATATAAAATATAAAATATAAAATATAAAATATAAAATATAAAATATAAAATATAAAATATAAAATATAAAATATAAAATATAAAATATAAAATATAAAATATAAAATATAAAATATAAAATATAAAATATAAAATATAAAATATAAAATATAAAATATAAAATATAAAATATAAAATATAAAATATAAAATATAAAAATATAAAATATAAAATATAAAATATAAAATATAAAATATAAAATATAAAATATAAAATATAAAATATAAAATATAAAATATAAAATATAAAATATAAAATATAAAATATAAAATATAAAATATAAAATATAAAATATAAAATATAAAATATAAAATATAAAATATAAAATATAAAATATAAAATATAAAATATAAAATATAAAATATAAAATATAAAATATAAAATATAAAATATAAAATATAAAATATAAAATATAAAATATAAAATATAAAATATAAAATATAAAATATAAAATATAAAATATAAAATATAAAATATAAAATATAAAATATAAAATATAAAATATAAAATATAAAATATAAAATATAAAATATAAAATATAAAATATAAAATATAAAATATAAAATATAAAATATAAAATATAAAATATAAAATATAAAATATAAAATATAAAATATAAAATATAAAATATAAAATATAAAATATAAAATATAAAATATAAAATATAAAATATAAAATATAAAATATAAAATATAAAATATAAAATATAAAATATAAAATATAAAATATAAAATATAAAATATAAAATATAAAATATAAAATAAAGATAATTAGGTGTAAACAATATTAAAAAATTCTTGTTAAAGCTCACAGAATTTATATCGTGCTTACACATTTTAAAAAATAAATTATACTTTGAAGAAAAGAAAATTATATAAAAAAATCAAAAAATCGTGTTCAAACAAAACAATTCGTGTAGAAAGCGCCAGCTTAAAAATCAAATTATTCTAATAAATGTATTTCATTTGATTCACTAAAACATAATTAAATATCAAATATACCTGATAATGATTTAACTTAGTTTAATAGCATGTGTAGAATGTTCCAAAAATATCGAAAACAAAAGATGATGTCTTGATTTATTAATCTATAATACCCACAAATGTGAATTAATAATTGTCCTAAGCAGACAATTAAATACAACAGACAAAATTGAACTTACACGTCTTGTTGGTGCAAATATTTAAATATATTGTGGGAAATAATTAATTAATTCGCTATAATAATAATAATAAAATATTGGTTAGTATGTCATAATTTAGGTTTTTTTTCATTTTAAATGTGAAATATATTATCCTTTGTGAACACGATAATAATATTATACAATTATTATTATGTTGATTAAAAAAAATTATGGCAGACCTTGGTTGGATGATAGGCATGCATAAATGAGAATTAAACAAATAAAACTAATTTATGTAAAAAATTCATTTATTTATAAAAATATTGTCTAGGTCGCTTTAACTGGTGAGAATTCTCAGTTATAATTAAGTAAAAATATACGACCTAATCAAATAAAAAATGAATGAAATACACGTACGTATACGTTAAACATGTACCATTAGTATTCATCTGCAAATAGGTAGCTCAAGTCACTAGGATACTGGTCTTGGAGTACTTCCCCATCCACTAAGCCACTGGGTTTCTTCTTTCTTATCCTGTGGGATGGTTTCATTTTGCTTTGGTACCGATTTTGATTCAGTATTAGAACTCGTTACCACATTTTTCGGTCGCGGATACACAATTTTCTGTCTGTGTTCTTGTTTGGCATTTTTTCTCAATATACTCAATGGCAAAGTCGTCCCTAGAATTGATACAATCCAAGTTAAAATTAATTGACACTATTAGTAATTAGTAACATACCTTCAGTACTTTTTTCATCAATAATCTGTTTTGAGTTATGCTTTTTTGACGAAGTCAGTGAACTAGAGGTGAATCTGTTTGAGGAGTTTGGACTATTTCTGCTGGCAGCGGGTCTTAATTTAATTGATGGATTCACTAGATAGTTCGATTTTTCATTCAGAAGGCGGGTTTGTTCTGATTTTGCCACTTGCACTATTACATCATTGGAGTACCCATAACCAGACGTCTGTTCATAAAAAACATTTTATTTATTTAAAGAATTTTTGGTCAAAGTAGTCTGTGATAATGTTGTATTTGCGATTGATAAGTATGGGTTTATTCTAGACGTCCGACACCGACGTGTTTCCTACGCTGTTTTCATTTTCATATCATTTCATTATTTTCTATTTTTGTATTTTTATATAGTATTTGAGGTTCATTATTTAGGTTAGTATGCATTTAAGTTGATAAGTAATTTTTAAGATATTAACTAGTTTATTCATTTTCAGCTTTATACTTATATATATATTATAAAATTTTCATTGGAATAATTTTACTCATAAATTTATCTCACATAATATTTAAAATATAAAAACGATCTTTTTTACTTTGAATATTGTTTCCTACTATACCAGGACCAGTTCTCACTGTTATAATAGATCCTGCTGAAATTATAGATACAGGCAAAATGATAAATATTTATAATTTGGATTCCACAGCAACGTAGAAACTACAGTACTAAGAAACGATAATCACTGTATTCCCTGCAATATGGCAATGACATTTATCAGGTAAAATGGTTATCATTGGACCTGCAGAGGCTACAGGAAAGCATAAAAAGCGAAGCAAACGTATCAGTTGCTCAGCACAAACCACACAATAGTTGACTGGTGCAATTTCTGTCGAGGAGCATTTAGAGGCCAATTCCCAAGTTTTAGGTGGGTGGAACGATGATGTTCAAGAGCCTAAAGTGGTGAAAATAGATGAGCCTAAAATTTTCCACCCAAATTATCATCGGGGGCGTTTGATGGTATAGGGCAAGGCTCTGGTAAATATTTTCTCGTTCTCGACAGATATGCTTTTATCTATTATTGAAAGTTTAGTTGATACGTTTTGATGTGCATGTGCTTTTTATGCAATTTAAACTTACATTTTTTTTTCAGAATTTTCGATTTAGTTCTTTTTTTATAAAGTATTTTGAGAATTTAACTGTAATAATTTAAACAGGTATATTTTACCCGATACAGTAATAGTGTCAAATGGTTGCAGGGCATATAACAACATATATCAGAGTTTATCAACATGAAGTCATCGTCCACCAGCAAAATTTCGTTAATTCTGAAAATAATATGGTCATATCCAAAATGTGGATGAGACGCAAAAGGAAACTTCGTCGCCAATTTGGTACTACAGACAATTTATTCCCATCATATATGCATGAATTTATTTGTAGAAATAAATTCCGAAATAAGAAACATTTCAATTCCATATTTACATGCATCAGACAGCAATACCCCTATCATATAAACATAGTTCAAATACGGCTTCATAACATAAACAGGCAACAACATCCGAAAAGTAGAAGTAAAGCGATCAGATGGTGACCTGCGTTCTTGTTAGATTCATACCTATACAAACAACATTATTATTTATTAAAAATAAGAACTATTGTCACAGGTATATCAAAGAACGCTTAATCAGAATATTTGAACAGCTCAATAACAGAGACATATTAAAGTTGCCCTTTTATAGCATCCCCCTGTGGATACCGGTAATAATTATTCTACTTATTTTATTAAGGCATATACACAAAATTCTCTTTTTATACGATAGAAACGTTCTCAAAAAATTCGTGTAAAAAGAGAATTCGGTGTATACAATATTAAAAAATTCTTGTTAGAGTTTACTTAAGAATTTATTTCGTGCTTACACATTTTAATTCATTAAATATTTTATAAAAAATAAATTATAAATTGAAAAAATAAAATTAGATTCAAGAAAAAATTATAGAACATTGAAAATCGTGTTAAAACAAAACAATTCGTGTAAAAAGATAATTTTTTTATCGTGTTAGTCAAATAGGTGTATTTTAAATTGAATCACAGAAAAAAGTATAGAGCCAATAAATGATTAATTTAGAAAAAAACAAATACAACAAAATCATTTTCCAGGATTTCATCATAACTAAAAAGTTTCCTTCATAGATTTTTTTAATAAATATTAAATGGTACATTCATTGTCGGTTCTGAGACCTAGCAACAATTTGTTTTGTAAGTTATTTTTACGTTAGCGAATTATAAAACATTATGCAAAAGAGAAAGTTTAAGAAGTTACCTCTCTGATTTTCGTAATGATGTCCTCATTGTAAACACTATTAGAATGGGGAGTCTGCTCAGAAATAATGTAAATATTCCTTCTACCTCTGCCGCGTCCTGAAATTACGCAATCCTGTGTGGGGGCTGCATTATCGAAAATGCTTTTGCGATGTCTCGACATCCTAGCGTTGTATTCCAAAATTGATGGCGGCGGTGGTACCATATTGTCATTCCTGTTATGAGTTCCCGAAATACTCCATATATCTTGTTTATTATCTGTCGTGTGGCACGGTGTTGTCATTGTCCTATTTAACAACCAAGCTTTTTCAATAATATAGTCACATATTTGTAGTATTTACAATTTAAAGTACCGGTTTGGAGTATCGTTCGTTTCTTCATCTATGTATATATATCCTATGGTTGATAGATTTTAGAACTAGATTTTATACTACAGTAAACGCATTGCCATTGACGAACATAATTACACTTAACCTCAAACATTTGATAACGCATACAGTTGTGTTTTTACTTAGGACAGGGTTTGTTTAGGATCCGCGCAAAAGGTGGATTTCCCCAGTTCCTATGGGTAAAACACGAAAATTCCGCCGTTGCGGCTGTTTTGGGTCGTATTTAATTAATAACACTTGGCGGAACCACGATTGTAATTAGGATCTTTTGTTACAATATTTTTTATTGAAGGAGGCACAAATAAAAACGTTTTAATAAATTAGCCCTGCAAAAATGCTATAACGAGAAAGGTCTAATATGTGAATCTACCTTAGAATCGTTTGAAACTTTTGCTTACAGAGACATCTCTGTGTAGTATTCGATAGTACTAGAAAATTGAATTTAGAAACCTTCTTTATCGATTGAAATTTCATTATAGGAATTTTTCGTTTCGACATTAAAGAAAAAATATACTAACTATACATTCTATGGTTACACTAACAACAACCATGTAGTGTGGCCGGGACACCCTTATTAAATTTATATTTATTTTTTTTTTCAATTGTCTAAAATGAAAATATGCATTTATGGATAAAATGTTGTTTTTTTCCAATAAAACCAAAACGTACTGAGTACTTTTTATGTATAAAAATTGAAGAATATAATTATTAGTATGATATTTTAATATTGTAGAAAAATAATATAATTTGTGGTATTTCCAATAATTTATTCCATAATCAGAGAAGAATATAATTTTTAATTTTTCCGCAGAATTATGAGCATATTTTTTTATGAAAATCAATATATACCCATTTTAGGGACGGCTTAATCCAATGGTTTAGTTAGATTTGCTATAAAACATTTGCTAGTATGATTTCTTCAATTTTTATGTCTAAAAAATTATTCAGTGTGTTTTGGTTTTGTGGTAAAAAAGCGACATTTTGTTTATAAGTACATATTTTCATGCTTTACAAATGAAAAACATTTCAGAATCGGATTAAAAATACAAATTGTATGGGTGTGTCCCACTTTCAAATGGGTCACACTTTGAACGTATAATTAGACCATTTAATATAACACAAATGATACATTATTTAAGATGACATTTTAGGGACAAATTTATATAAAACATAATAAAAAAACCTGTGATTATATTGATCATTGTGTTTAATGGACATATCTTGGAAGTAAATTAGATATGTTAAGATTTGCAACAGATATGAGAAAACATTAAGTAACATTTGTAACAAGTAAATAAATATTCCATACTTTTTCCACTACTATTTTTAAAATAAAATATAAATACAAATTTATAAATGTTTCACAAGTGTTCTACAAATTATTGGGTTACTTTACCTAACAAGAGCTTTACTTTAAAATATGTAAATTCATTGAATTTAGGGTTAATTTATGATATTGCTCAACCCACCAAGACAGATAATTTGTTGTCTCACTTGTACATATATGTTATTAATATATAGCTCTCTCTTGCAGCCGAATCTACAAAACAGTATAGTAATAATTTTTGTCAAATATAATAATAAATAATAATAATGAATAATTATCAGTCACGTATCATCAGTTTCGTATATATGTGGTTAAGTTAAGTTTTTTGTGCTTCGGAAATATACGCAACAGCCAAAGACGACCAATTGGGCATAATATTAATAATTTATTAAAAATTCTTAAAATATTAATAATAAAGTAAATTTTAATTCTAGAGAGTACTTTTATAATAAATTTATATAAAATTAAACAAATACTACCTTAATAATAATTAAGCACACAAATTACACAATACCTTCTTGCAAGTACACTATATTCTGTGATATTAATAGCGGTTAGAAAAGTTGATTCAGCAACTGCGTGTTCATTAAATTAAATAAATAAGAATATAATGAAAGAAATGTTGCAACTATTATACTGACTATTTACTTACAGTTATATTTTTGTAGCTATGATTTGTAATATTTTCTGTCAGGCTATCTGTCACCAATTTTCAATTTTCACTAGTTTTAAAAATTCGGAAAAGTAAAAAGAATGGTACAAAAATTTATTTTCTCAGGCAGCCGCAATTTGGCGAAAAAATTGTAATTAATTTTATATTTTATTTAAGACTAAATAGTATATTATGTAATAAGTAATCATCCGTTAGTATGATTTAAACCAGAATATACCAAAAAGTAGTGATGAGTGATTATGAGTGATATAATACTAACACACTATAAGCGGGTCGGGTAAAAATACCCGTCTCGAGAACAGTTGATTATTAGCTGGCCGGGTAATTTTTACCTTTTTGAATGTACTTACTTTAAAAGCGGGAGGAGCTAATTTTACTCTATTGATTTACATACGGAACTAAAAGAATTATCTCTTATTTTTTGTTATTATTCAACAACTTAGTTTGCTACCCGCTTATAGTGTGTTAATATACCGAGTACGGCCGAACACTTGGTCATCAAATATCATATTTATACATTAAACTTCAACAAAAATATGCAGAATCAGGTTATCGAAATAAGAGATCCATTCATTCGAAATATTTGGTTATTCATAATCGAATGATCATACGATTATATGTGTCAATTACTTCGAATCATTCGATTATGCTTAACACTACAAAAAAGCATTAATTTGCTATATTGCCTCCTACTATTTCTGCCCTTTTCCAAGAATTTTACCTAGAATAAAGGCTGTATAGAGATATTGGTTACATTTTGACACTCCCATAAAAATGAAACATGTAAGCGTGTTTCTGATTTCTTATATTATATTACTTTAAAATAAAGGGAAGATATCCATGACTATTTAATTTCTACACTGCTTTCAGTATTACTAACCTGTATTGATGATAGTGGGAAAATTAGCCAGTCTTTAACTAATGTTATCTATCACACAAAATACACACAAAACCGAAACTTTACTTGATCATAATTTATAACACGGGAATATAATTTAAATTCACGTCAAGTGTTATAATTAAATAATAGAAGTATTATAATAATAATAGTTTAAATAAATATAATCAACGATCGATAGACAATAAATAATTCACCAACTAAGAAAAACCAACGGAACTTTTGTTTGAACTGTACAGAAATTCTATAAAACCTAACAAAATAAATGAAAACCAGCGTTTTTACAATCTCGGTTTCTAGGAAGGGATGAAGTGGGTGGTGCCGTAAATCTCTTAAGAGGTAGAATGCCTCCATCCACGCTAATACTTCAACAAATGAAATAAACTAAACAAATGTTCCTTTTCTATCTTTAACAATATTGTTGTCTAACTAATTTAAGTGTTTTTTGTAAGATCTACTCTAAATCATGGTGCACTTATTCTAAAAACCTTAATGCAATTCAGTATGCATTAAGAACGGCGTCTCCCTATGTTAAATTCCCATACCAACGCAATCGATGACTTTGAACAAAATTCAAAAACTAAACAATCAATCTATTTCAAATTTTGTGTGTGGATTAATAAATATTTGATTTTTGACATGAAATAGTTTTTATGTCATAATATTCTTTAATAACCAAGAAATTAATGGTCAAAATTAGGTCATTTCCTAACATGTTTGTACCGCAAATAACTCAAATATTAAATAATATTCAGACATAATTCAAATCTGATAATTGATAAGGAAAAACCATTTTTAAATCATTTAAAAATCTATTCATTAACAGTAGCAACATAAAACTCATATTAAAATTGTATAAAATACTACAAATGACATATTAAACCAATTGTATTCGAACCATTTTACAAAATTTTCGAATGTTACATTGGTGATTTTTTCCCAAAACAATACACAATCCTACTGTCGCTCGGTAAGGGTTCAAGTTCACATGTGAATATAAATGGTGAGAAAAAGTTTTAAAATAAACTGCAATTTTACGACATTTTGCGATTACCATATCTAAGATTAAGTTTCAAAAATCTATAAATCTGTGAGAACATAATGTTTCACGTGTTGGTTCAAAAACTCTACTATATGTGAAATGGTTTTTGATACTGTTACAACAATTTTAACCGGCATATTCTGACAAGGCAGTTCACCGAATATGATTATCTTAAAAATTGTAAAAATAGTATTTTTACATAAACATAAATCAGAAATATCCTTATAAATTTAAAAACTACTTTTTTGTAGACCCTTCCGGCTAAATTTGACCAAATAAAGTAATGTAATACATATCCGTAGTATAATCGGTTTTCTCAACCTCTTAACTAAATGTCTCTGGCACAACTGACAAAAACTCACAATATATCCTGGTGAAAAATGATGACGGCTTGTTATTGTGCTTTATTTGGGATGTATTTGTAAACATTTTTTCATAAATCTTAAGTGTAAGAACAAAACACATTAATTAAACATTGTATAGTACTTGCAATTCTCATAAATATTGTAAACAAACAACAGACCGAAACGCCAAATCGATCACGCCCATTGTTTGCACCCATTAATGTTATCTATGTATGTAAGATGTATAAAACACAATGTTTCCTACCCTTAAGGAGTTCAAAAATCAGTTACCAAAACCAGTTCTTGTAAGTCAGAATCAATATCAGTGTACCATAATATTGTAATTAGTGTCAATAAAGTAGTTCTAAGTGAATCTTGAATTAAAATAAAATAAAAATATACGTCACTCTTCCTATTATTCAAAATTATCGTAGAGTCAACTAAATTTAAATAATAAGAAAAATGTTTAATTCATCAACAATTGGAGTCAAGATAATTTATCGTATACTAGAAAATATCCTAATTGAAAACGAGTCGTAACTGAAATATATATTTTTGATGTTTTATTAAAATTCGACTAAAGTACAGAAATTCTCCGTGGAAACTCTTTAGATTGACGTCGAAAGTGCTCTTGGCTCATTATGAATATTTATGACAAAAAAAGATGGAAATTTTACGTTTTGTAAATAGACAAGGTAACAAATTTTTTAAATTAAAATTTTCCTGTGAATTTAATTGTTGATCAAAATATTTTATATATATCTAAATAGTTTGTAAAATTTTCAGTAATTTCTTTACTTCTATTACCTTAATTATTAGGACTATTTTTTAAAGTACATTTGCATCTTATACTGGTGGAAATAATACACAGACATACTTTTCAATATGTATAATTATTAAAACAATGGAAGTAGAACTTAATAAACATTAAATTATATTCTATAACTAATATAATTTGAAATAAGCTAACAGGTTCTCATCAATAAAATTTTTACAGTATAATAAACAGTTGTATATTCATATTAAACAATTTGTCCATCAAAATTGACATACAATATCTACAAGTTCTAAAATACTATTCGGTTAATATTTGGTCCACAAAAAAGGACATTTAGGCCAACTATATGTAGTCCAAAATAAGCATTTCGGCGTGTAAATTAGTTTTGAGACATCAACAAGATCTAAACATGGAAGGGTTATAGGATACTAACAAGTGCTACCCTGACTAATTTTAAGTTTTGGCATATTCATAAGTTTATTCCTTCGGTCATACTGAAATTGTTGTCAACAATTTTATTTTGATTTTTGTTATTAGTTCTTGGGTACGACTGAAGGTTTAGTTTAAAATATTGGCACAGTTTATTTGTTTGTCATTTTATCACACATTTGCACGTTTTGAATTTATGCAGTTGTTCCGATTTAGCAACTTTCAACTTCGTAAAGCCACACCGGAACAACGTTTTTAATGAGTTGACGTTTTAAACCGTTTATGGTAATGTTTAAGTTCAGCCATAGAAAATCCGTATCTAAAAAGTAATTTATGTGAAGATGACATGCTACATATTATACATACAAAGATGGACTAGTTTATACATGATCATAACCGCCCGAGATCTCCTTCGTAAAAGGAATCTCAGGCGTACTTTATAAAGGTACGACGTTTCATGCCGTGATGTAGTACTCCCGCCGCTGTATGTACTTCTCTCTCATTATGTAACACAACGCTATCGTTATCAGGATGGCGATGGCGATGCTCATTCCTATGCTCACCCATATTATTTCCTCGTTGATCCCTTTGAACGACCGTCCTAAAAACACATATAGGGTAAGTTTCTTAGAATATTAAAGTCCACAGAACTCGCAAAAAACAGTGACGACTTGTTTTTTGCTATGTTTTTGTAATTTCCAAGTAGTTAAGGATTTAAAACATACTATGTTTTTTGAGAGACGCAGGAATTTATGTACAATGTAAAGTAGTATGAAAAAAACAGTTTTCCATTCTAAACACATTCCAACATGTTCTGAAAGCTTTTAACGCTGAAGCATGCTTTATACACTAGCAGATATAATATAAAACATCCTCATGTGTAATGTTTATTCAGAGTGAAAGCTTTTGTCTAAGAATTCCTTATCGATGTGCTGAAGAATATTGAAAGTTATATAATTCGAAATATACATTTTCATACTATTCACTCTTATTAATTCTACTTTTCGTCCCTTTTAACCAAGTGACGGATAAATTACGACACTCGAAATTAATAGCAAAAGTCAACGATAATGCAAATTAATGTATTCTCCATCGAAACTCGTTCTGAGTAAGAGTTGAAGGAAATTCAGTTGCATTGATTTATTTTATTCAAACATCTGGAAGTTAATGATAAGGCGTTCTAAAAATAATAAATCACTGTCTTGTTTACGATTCATATTTGAGCAATTTGTGGATTTAAAGTACACGTAGTTGTGTATCCGGTGTAAAACGTGTTTTGGTTCTCTAACGCAGAGGAAATAAGTTTTAAAGCCGGCAAGGCAATTTAGGTTTTATTTTGGTATGCGGTGAGGAAATGTAAAATTGAAACTTTGTAAATGCGAATTGCATTAAGGATTTCGGATGATGCAAATCATATGGTTTGTCCATTAGTTAATAAATTTTATACGTCTACAACGTATAAAATCAAATTACATTTAGAAAATAGGGGTGATATAAATTAACAGTAAGAATTGGTTGGGTTTTAAACAGGAATTGGTATATTAGATTGCTTTACATTATATAATAATTAGTAGTACTTGAACTTCTGATGAGTCCTGACTTACATGCACACCCGTGGACGCTTTCTGGTGCATACTTTTCGTCGGCCTGTGTTTTCTGGGGGTTCAGTTTGAGCTCCCAGAAGTGGGCCTATTTGTCCACTGCTATCAAGATAGTTGGTTTGTCTTCACTTTTAAATCAGTTTTAAACTTGGGCGGGTACTTGAGCAAGAAGGTGTTTTCTGATTATTACAGTAATAAATAGGAAAAACATGATAAATTTGTTATCGCTTCAGAAGAAGTCTAGCTAAATAACAAAATTAAGAAACTACCATAATTGGGATTCACCAGGTACTGTATTTATAACTGAAATATTACATATTATGCCTTTGATCACCAAAATATTGTCTTACCATATACGTATTTAGTAATTTTCTTATCTCATTATCTAAAATTGTTGGTAAAACTATTAAGTAATTTATTTATTATTTAATAAATATGATTAAAATAACAAAAACATGATTATACAAATGAAGTTTGGACTAAATACTTTTAATGATTTTATTCTAAAATGGCAGTTTTTGTTATCTACAGTGTTAAAGATCATCTTGCACCGTGGTGTCGTGCATAGTTCATGAGTTTAGAATAAATCCAAGTAAATACTTAATGGAATGTCAACAAATGAATCATAGTCAACATTTTAGACCTTCGAAATAAAATGAGGTGAAATTTGTTGGCGTTTAGTCCGGTTCATAAATCAAGATTTAATTTATTAAATTAAATAATATATTAATTTATAAATTATATAATATATATGCAAAATATTAAAATATATAAAAAATTGTTTGTTTAATTGCAATTCAATTGCATCACGTTGCAGCTTAACGAAAAACAAAACGAATGTTTTCTCTCAACGTTTATCTCGATGGAAACATATAAAAAACTTAGATATGACGAGACTTTCTTGATGGATTTAAGAAGATTGAATTTATTAATAGAGAAAATTTTTAACTAATATGGGAATTTCTCATGATTTCTAAACTAAAAATATTTATATATAGTATGGTCACTTATCTAATAAAATTGAATAATGTAAATCGAATATTTTAAAGGCGAGTTTCTAGAAAACGTTTATTCGCTGAGTTATTCTACTGTCTCAATACAATATTTTTATCAAAAATTAAGTTACATCAAGAAATAAAATAATAGGACTTTATTAACTGCACTTTTTGCCATATTTTAGATCTGTTCGTAAACATGTGTTTAGATAATAAAATTGCTTGAGCAAACCTATCAATTCCGATGACTTTTTTGAATGGAATTTTCGGCGATTGAAATATTAAACAGCCCTTAAACTCAGATTCAATTTATATCTGCTGGCACGTAAATTGAACCATTTATAAGAACCCTCCTATAAACCATTTATTTACGTCTACAATCTTGTTACGCGCGATAAAAATCACTCTGAATCACTTAGAATCCAAAAAAAAAATCGTCTTTAACACTAAAGTTTCAATGAAAACTATTAATTAAACACCACGCAGGTACCTGAGTATCTGTTAAACCTAGCGAGTACCGTGTCCACAATTGGAAAACTGCTAATTTTCTTTATGTTCAATTAACTTTAATTCAATAAATGTGAAATGTGATAAAAAACATGTAAGATAAATCCTTGATTTGCCATTAAATTAGAATATTTATAACTGTTGCACTGGATCTTAACGTTTATTTCGGTGAAAAAATTCAGGCAACGGTTTCGCAACTTGACAGTGATCTAAAAGATTGGACATGAGAGTAATTAATTCAAGTACAGTCTTTATTTGCCACATTATCAAAAAACATTTGGAATCTTATCAACCAAGATTTATTGTTGGAATAAATTACATATTAATTTTCATGTTTTGTGCAACCAATAATATAAGAGAAATTTTCTATATTTAGATATAAACTTAACAATACTCTGAATAATAAAATAAAATGAAAAAAATAATTTGTTTCAGTATCACAAAAAAACTATCGAAAGTTATCATTTTTATATATAAATATCATTTACAATAAGTGTTTAGAAATACATAGATGGAAACAGGGTGTACCTTTATAAATTATTTCATTTATATGAATAATATAATACCTTGGTTAAGAAAAGGCTAGGTGCATAAAATTGCATTTATAGTAAATAATTTAAATATTCGACCTCCAAGATAAAGAAAATATATAAACATTTAGATAAATAAAAATAAAAAGTTTGACTTCTGTTCATGGGACTTCTGTTTGTGAGAGTACGTATTTTTTACTTTCTTTTTATTGTTTTAATGTGATATTCTGATAAAGGTAATAGAAAATAAATATATAAATAGAAATAAAATTATATTGGTCTTTCTTTTTACATAATATAAAGTAGGAATTAATAGGGATCACCGATGTCTTGTTAAAATGCATAAATAACAAATAATAACTTTAAGAATTCACGAAAATCGTTCAAATAAGTTTAAATTACAATCTTAATTAAACACCACGTATCTGAAATACTACTAAAACTGACATATAATGTGTGTGGAATACTTCAGAGTTTTTTGTGTTCAATTAACCCCGATTCAATTTATATCACCTATAAGATAAATTCCTGATTCGCCGTTAAATTGGCGCATTTATAACCATTGCACCAGATCACGCTGCATCTTAACAAAAAAAGAAATGATTTCTGTCAATCTTTCAGGGGAAACAGATAAAAATTGTGGCTGGGCTTTCGCAACTTAATGATGGGTTCATTTGCAAAGTAAAATTTGTATTAACAGAAATTAATATAGAAATTTTGAATGCGTTAAATATGAAAATATATTTATTTTTCTTTTAAATTATTTGAGTCATTCTCCTAGTTAATGTATTGTTGTGCGTCCTTACCACTAGACTACTTGATAATTCGATATGGTTTCACATTTTTATCTGGTAGCTTACAGTTATAAACATTTCCGGACCTAGATGACTAAAATCAAATAAAATATATATTGGTATCATATTACTGTTTTCCATGCACCTCATTCGGTGCAATCACTTTATCATTTTTTGTCAATAATGACGTAGAAACAAATAATTTATTTAGAAACTTCATTTTCAAATAAAATGAAGACGTATTTAATATAGTATTAATATAATAGTATTTTTTATTTTAATTTTTAAATAATTTTAATTTTAATTAATTTTTAAACAATTAATGCAATAAGCAGTAAGGATATGTTTGTTTTTATTACGTTTTTTTGGAATATTTATCAGTTATGGGAGAAACTTTACCTGAATAGCTTCTGTCTTTTTAAAATATCATATACAAAATTAAATATTATAAATATATTTATAGTTAAATTTCTCACAAATGCTTTTCTGATTCTCAAATTAATAATATTCGAAATGATTATGAAGGGATGTAACAGAGCCAGAAAAAAAAAAATAAATTAGTTTGGTAACAATGTTGAGAAAAGGAACATTTGCTTAGTTCATCTGAGTGGTTGAAGTAGGATCGTTGTGGGAGACATTCCGTTTCTTAAGAGACTTAAGTCACCACATACTACATCCCCTTCCTAAAATCCGAGTTTATAAAACTCATTCATTTCATTCATTTATTTTGGAAGATTTTACAAGAATTTTTTGTAGAGTCAAGATCAAAGTTCTTTGTTATTTGTTAAAATATTCGTTCAACCTTTTTGCCAAGTATTAAAGTTTCATTTTAAATTATTTATTTTCATATTTTTATTCGTTTTTCTTATATTTATTTGTTAATATAGTTAGCTTGTTTTAACCTAAGTTTTAATTAGTCCCGTATTATAAAATTAAGAGCAATAAAACAGTTTCTGTTTTGTGCAAAATGCGAATATTGTGTGTGATACATCACATGAGTTGAAGAAGATCTGTTCAATGAAAACAAAGGATAATGATATTGAAATTAATCATTGAATGAAAATTGTATAGTCGAACATCATCGATATCTTGTGTAAAATAAATCGCTCCCTTTAACCTGTTGTAACGAGTCTTTCAAAAAGACTTTGGTTTTAATGATTTAACATCTATGTACTATAATCAAATTACCACCGATAACCCGTTACAAGGATGCTAATTAGAAAAATCGGTCAAGAATGATTAAATAAGAGTACTGTAAGAGAATTAATCTTTCTGAATCCAAAAAATTATGTATAGATTACCAGATTACCATCCGTTATTTAAAATCATTGTACCCTTTACTGGAAATAGAAGAACAATTACGGAGAATATTGAGCATTGTGGTTATATTATTACAAAACCAATTATCCAACCTAGTTCGTCAGAATTTAGGTTTATTTTCGGAAATTTGTTTCGAATTCTGCAAAAAATTAAAATTTTCAACGAACAAAATATTCCATTGGAGAACCGATCAAGAAGAAACATTTCAAACTCTTAAAAATGTTCTTACATTCAAATCTGTTCTAATTTTATTTGATTTTAATTTAGAAATTAGGTTATATACTGTAGTAGATTAGGGGTCGTTGGAATGATAATCCGGTTAGATGGTTCACAAGAAGAAAAGGTTGTAGCATATTTTAGCAGACAAACAACTCATGATGAACTTGAAGCACTAGTAATTTATATCAGCAGCGCCAAAATATACAAATGTTAGTAGTTCTTGACGCTTTTACAAAATTTATTAATATATGCTGTTAAAAATCTCAGTTTACTATATGATATTTGAAAGATATGAGTGAAAATTTTGGAGTACTAAGATGAATTATAAGTGATACACCAGTAAAGATTTAATTAATTTTTGCAAAACTATGGAAACAAATTATCATTTGAACGCTGTAGCTATACTATGTCGTAACGGAAAGGTAGAGCGATATGAAAAAAAAAAAACTATTTTAGATTCTTTGTCAATAGTGTTGTAGATAATGATGACTGGAATGCATTAATTCTCAATAAACAGTTAGGGCTAAATAGTACACTCAATAAGACAAAAGCATCTAGTTAAACTTTAATGCATTATAGGGTTGTCCCAAGGGTACATATTGAACTAGACAATCAATCTGAGATGGATGCGACTATGATACGATAACAGATGAAGGCTATGTAATGAAATACCAACAAAAAAAACAGAGATTTCTATTTGATAAACTTCGATCCAAGTTTCTATAATACCATGTAGGTCTTTTAGTATCATTAAAAATTACATTACAAAAGGTACAGAAAAATGATAGGTATGAACTTGTGGACATTTCAGGAACCAATCAATCACAATTCAACTATTCCGACGTGACTGCAATTGATAACGTAAGATTATGGACCCGATACAACTAAGACAGAAATAAGTGAAAGGTGATTTAATGTCTAAATTAATTCTAAATAGGTTTTGTATTGCAAAAAGGCCGATTGTTAGAGTTAGCATAATGAACGGTACGAGCGAGCCAAAGGATTTTCCCGTGTGGAGTGAGGGAGAGACGGCATTGTACCTTTAGCTACGGTAATAGTTGAATTGTTCTTAAATTGTATTGAATTAATTTGTTTACAATAGTAAAAGTTAGTGTGAAGCCAGTTTTTTATTTCTAACAGTGCAAACAAGCAACAGTCCGTATCTCAAGGAGATGCTGGAATGTTTTCAGTGCGGATTTCTTTGCTTCAAGTGTAAAATTTTATATGAACTTGCATTCCGGGATATAGCAGGGACAATTTTAGAAGTTGCTCTATGAAATGAAAAAACTGTTTATTTAAATCCAATTATTTTCTCAGAAATAAACACAATCAAAGTACCTATTGGATTAAGGTCTGGGGAATTTGCTGACCAAGGTAAGACGCTTGTAGTATCTGGCCTAATGTTATTCTGCTGGAAAGTGGAATTTAGGCCCATATTGGTTTAATAAGGTGACACAACAGGTAAAACTATTTTGTCGCTATATTGAATTAATATACAAAGTTAACTTAGTTATGTTACTAATTTATAATTTAAAAGTTAAATTATTTAATTAAATTTAATTCGCTTTTTCTGCGTGTTTCCTAGATCCTTCATGTATGTTTATGGAAAAATAAAAAATAATTTTATTAAATAAATTGAATTCCACAATTTTATTCAAAATTTTCAGTTAATTTCATCATATTGATACAATTTTCGAAAATTGTTTTAGCATTTAATATTTTTGGAAAATATGCTGGAGAACATTATTTCAAAAAATTAGTTCGAAATCTTTAGTTCCAGTTTTATTTTGGCAATAGTTTTGTTAAGACAGTTCGTGTGTCTTCATTTTTATATAAATTCTGCACTTAGCCAGGTACTTATGCTAAACGGTTAGGCACAGTGTTTCCTGATTATTACAATAATAAAAAAATAAAATTAAAAATTAATACATTGGATACAAAACTGTTTATCCTTTCGGAGAAATTCCTGCTAAATATAATAATAATGCGTATTTAGTAATTTTTTATCCAATTTTATCTAAAATTTTGGGAAAAAATATTAAGTAACTTATTTTTTAATTAACATAATTAAAAATATTCAAACAAAAAGCTGATTATACACATATTTGGACATTTATTGACATTTATTGTATGATTCGTATTTTTGCTATCTACAGTGTTAATGGTTTCCTTGCAATACTACATAATTAATTAGTTTGGAGTATATATGTTAAATCCAATAAATACTCAGTGAAATGAGAATGAATATTTTTGGCGATTAGTTCGGCTCATAAATTAAAATTTAATTAAATTAAATGGTATATATTTATTAATTAATACTTTTATGTATACAAAATAAAGCAGATATAAAAGACCTCCTTCCTAAATTAATAATCGCATAGTACATATACTATGTACTATGTAAACTATTTGTTTCATTGTTTCAGACACTGTATTTTTGGTTTTCGGCGTCGAAAAAAGATTAATTTTACAGTTAACAGTATTCTCTGTATTTCAATCCTATAAGAGTGTAATAAAAATATTAATAAGCAGTATGAGTATTCTAATGAACGGCTCCATAACCAAAATTAACACTAACAAGTCGGGAGATAAAAGTCACTCAGTAAACCAGAACATATCTGAATTATGAAAATAAAGAATAATTAATTGCAATACCTCTGATATTTTTTGTGTTCAATTCAATTTACATCTTAACAGAAAACAAAAGGGATGTTACCTTTTAAAGTTAATCTCGACGGAAACAGATATGACGAAAGCACAGAAAATAATATGTGAAAAGTACGGCCAATGGAACTGAAAGTGTAATTAATATAATTGTTAATTAATAAAATAACATACTTAGAATCTTTTTAAAGCAATAGGCAAGTTACAATTAAAAAGTACAAAGTACATCGGTTTCCTCTAAAAAAACAACAGTCTCGGTTTTTGAAATATCATTAAAAAATAAAGATTTTATAGTTTAACAGTTGTAAAATGAACTCATAATCTCTAAACTAATAATATTTGAATATGAGAAATTTTTAAGGTAAGTTTCTAGAAAACGATCATTCTGAAAGAAAATTTACTCAATTATTATATATGTTGGTAATTAAGAATTATATTCATATCGTACGAAACTATCAGTTTTTTACCATATCCTATTCGTAATTAAAAGTTAAATTTACAATCTATGTAATACAAATAAATTAAAAAAGAAGAATATATTTCGCAAAAACAAAACATTAAGCAATAAATGTCTACTTTAACAAAATAAATTATTTAATCATCATTATAATCATCATATATAACCACAAATTTATAAAATTCAACTGGTATTGAAGTAAAAAGTAGGGAGATGTTTAGAAGTAGATAGATGGATACAACTTATGTCATTTATCTGAATAATATAATACATATAATGGTTAACAAAAGGTTGAGTGCATAACATTGATTTATCGTAAATAATTTAAATAACATTCGACCTCCAAGATAAAAAAAATGTATATATATTAAGGTAAATGAAAATAAAATTTAGTTTGAATTAAGATGAATATATATTTGGTAATAATTGCTTTATACTGGACTTCTGTTCATGGGGGTCAAGTTCGTAATAATATAGGTATGTATATATTACTTTCTTTTCATTGTTTTAATGTAAATTTCTAAATATTTTGATAAAGTTAATATAAAGTAGGAATTAATAGGAAGTACGTCACCTATGTCTTGTTAAAATTAACATTTTTTTGTTATTATTACAGCTTCCGTGCAGGCAATGTATGTACCAACTGATAATCGTGAATCGTGCTTGGATCCAAACTCAGAAAAGGTCTGTGAACCGACCGTAGGCAGACCACCCGACTGCGTTTGCATGTGCAAAAGAGGATTCTTCAGAGATTCAAACGGAGTGTGTGTTCAAGGACAAAATCAGCAGCCACCGCATTGCCACGATCCATACGAAATGCTAGTGTGTTTTCCGTGCGGATTTCTCTACTGCAGGTCTCCATGTAATTTCATGTGCGTCTGCATGCCGGGATATAGCAGGGGTAGTTCTGGAAATTGTCAACCGGCATCACCCTATGGATACAATAGCAACCAACCAATTCCTGCTCATATAATATAGAACAGTACTGATATAATGTAGAGTGGAGTATTCAACAGCGGAGGGGGTAAAACATTTCAAATACCGTGTAATTTATTGTTAACTTATGTCAGACGTACTGATCCATAATTTAAAAAAACACTACTTGAATTTTACCATGATTCTTGAAATTGTCTAAAAATATCTAAAATCTTCTCCATTGAAGAATTTTAGCTCCACCAGAAATAATATACCAAAATATAATTTAGTACTATACATACATCTTGCTAAATCTTGGTGAAATTTTTAATTAATTGTATAAATACAAATGGTTATAGTCATTTGAATAATATAATACATTAGTTAAGGACGGGGTGTATATTATTACATATATTATATATAATTTAGATAACATTTGACCTTCAAGATATTTTTTTAATAAATATAAATAAAATATTTATCAGTTATGGAGGAACCTTACCTGAGTAGTTTCTTTCTTCTCCTTCTTGTCTTTTTAAAATACACACAACGTCAAAACTCTTGGACCCCCACGTAAAATAGAATCAAAAACTGACATCAATATAACGTTTTATAAAGATGGGTGCACGCAATTGCATTTTTTGACATCGTGTAAAAATGTTCAACAATGTTTATAGCGATAAAAATAAGTTGTCTAGAAAAGCCGGGTTGGTCAAATCACCCCCATATCTAGACCATCTGTGATCAGAATATTCGTAGTGTGAGTATTTCAAGAGAGTGGAAATGTTCATAAAGAAGCAGGTGGTGGATGTCCAAAAGTAACAAATGCAATGGAGGCAAAAGCGTAACGTTACAGTCCCAGCTGTAAGAACATAGTTTAGAAGAACCTATGATTGACTGTTTTCTGCACCTACAATTCGTCGACGACTTGTTAATGCTAATTTAACATCCAGACGACCATCCCGTCTAGAATGAGTTCAAGAGCACATAAATTGCTTTAATCGCAGTGGAGAAATGTCCTTTTTTCAGGCGAGTCCAGGTATGGTTTGACGAGTAACAACCGGCCTCTGAGAGTTAGAAGGGAACCAGGGCGTACCGCACGACAGATCCCAGAGAAGTAGTCGCATTTCAGGGAAGGACTGAAATGTTTTAGAGTGGTATTATGCGAACTCCTCTAATTCGTATACCACATACATTAACAAGTAATATCTACCTTCAAAGTGTGTTCAGACCAATTATGAGACAAGAACTAAATCCACCCACAACTCCTCAGGAGCTAATTGTAGCAATTCAAGACGAATAGGCCAACATTTCGCAAGAACACATCAATAATTTAATTATTTCAATGCCACGGCGGATTAGTTCACTGCTTCAGAACAGAGAAAGACATACGGAGTATTAGTATCTATGTGTAACTTTAAAGAATATAATTTTGCTAATTTACAAATTTCAATAAACTTTCTTTTTAATTTTCTTTCTACCAGTGTTACTCCAAACCAAAACAAAAAAACAAACAAATATATCGAAAATCTAATCTAATAAATCGACAAATTATGTACAATTAATTATAACAGAGAATAACTCTTAGTGTGTGGGTCAACAGACTGCATATACATTTACGAATTTGTTTTAAATCCAAGAGGAGTGTAAGTACATACAAATACGAGATATGGATCTACCTTATTGCTACGATCTATTGTAACAAGATGCTAGTATTTTTTCCATGCTGATTCCTCGTATGTAGTCTCAATGTGATTATAGTGTATCTGCATATCAAGGTATAGAGGAAACAATTTTAGAGGATGCGAACCAGTTCGTGCTCCGAAATGATATCATTAATGCTATGAAATTCAGCGGAAAATGAAATATATAAACATAAATAAGTAAGTATATCATTAAGATGAAGAGGATAATCGCAGTAAATATACAAACACCTGTTTACATAATAATATCGCTTGAGTAATTAATTTCTATGACTTTTTTGAATGAAATTTTCGACGATTTAAAGTCCTTAAACTATGTAATTTATATTTACCGATATTCGTATAGAAAAAATATTGAATAAATTATAAATCATTTAGAATAACATTCAACCTCCAAGATAGCAAAAACTAAAAAAATGTATTATAATCTATAAATATTTATATGGAAGGAAACAGTAATTTTTGTTCACGGAAAATATACACGAAAGTTATTATTGTATTATTTTAAGGGTTTTAATATAGATCCCTACATATTTTTAGCAAACCTATCATAATTATGTAAATGTTAAGAATTAGTATCATTTAAACTAAAGGTTCCATCATTATATACGATGTATTTTGTGGAAAACTCATGACAGATAGATCACTACGCTGCATTTGTTTGTGCTTGCAAAGATTCGTTCGAGATTCAATAGGTGTATGTTGTTGGAGTCAAAATCAAGTATTTAACCCACTTCACCAGAATATTGAATTGAAATTGGAATCGACTGATGAATATGCTCATATGTATCGCAAGGACGGCCAAACCGTTTGTTATTTGGCCTTAATTAAATTAAAATATGATATCTCAGATTACCAATTAGTATTATTACTTGGCCCGAGTGGAACAATCTGCATTGATTACTAATTCTAATATGTAAGAAAATCGAAGAGGACGTCTTTATCAGTGCGATCCCATGAGCACTTGAAAACACACGTCCCCGGAGTTGGGTCAACTTGGAGGCTGAAATCTCAGAAAAGCAACGTTGCTGGATAATTACTTGACAATTAGGACACAAATATTGAAATAAATTATACGATAGTTGAAGCTATCAATCGACGAACGAAAACTATTAAGTGTTCAAAGAATCATTCAGAATATTTAGGGTGCCTTCCAATGATAGGTACAATGTGGGTAACCAGAGGCGAGGTCAAGGCAACTGTTGACAAGCTTGAGAAGTGATAAGCATGGAGTTGATTTTGACGCATAAATTTGGTTATTCGAGGATTTCTATGCTAGAGATATAGCTGAGCATTTGAACATTCGTTGGTAAGGTTGAGTATAGCGATTCCAGAAATTTGAATTGATTTTTAAGCGTGTAGCCGTTAGTAATGATCAATTTAGGTATTTTGAGAGTTATGGATGAGAGTGACAACACCAGAGTCGAGACTGTCTATCTGTTGATCACAACCCTAGCAGGAACAGAGGTTCAATTAGATGAGGATGACAACAACGGGGATACGGCTGCTTTCCTCTAAATAAGGAGTTGCCAGGGAGTAGAAACTCCAGTGAGCGAGAGAGACGAAGTTACCTGCTTGCTATTAGGAAGATGAGGGACGAGATTGACAACAAAGGAGATATCTGATGTGGAGCTGTCAAAAAGTAGAGGTTCAAACGTATGAGGGAGACGACATCCGAAATGAGGTTGCCTGCCTGTGGTTGTAAGGCATATCAGTGAACAGAGTTTCCAAGAAAGGAATGTAATATATTTTAAGCATGTATTGTTTTTGACAGAAAAAAATATGAGAAGCATTTGGAAGCTGAAGCGTTACGTGGTGAATTCTGGTTCGAGACGAAGAAGCAAATATTGAAGTCAAGTCAAAGAAATAGTTTAAAAATTATTAGCTAAGCTAGTACACTACTATTAGTAAACAAAAACAAAATGGCTGTTACTGTACACTGTACCTGTTAATTATACTTTACCACACATAGAAGAACAATTATGTAGTATATCGTGTTTTGTATAATTTACTATATTTTTACTATTAAATAGTAGTGTATTTAGAATCAATCAAATATACGGCGATTGTACTCTGGATGGACACTACGAATTTATTCGTGTTCCGTTTGTACTAACGAATGGTGCTGTTGTGTTTCAGAGAATGTTGATCAGTACCATCATGAGTCAATTAAGATTTGATAAAATTTTAATATATTTATTGCTGCAAAAAGTCTTCAACAATCTTATAACGGATGTTTTATAAATATTTAGAAAATGTGGTTTGACAGTATATTTATAGAATTTTTTTTCTTCACACAACTATTACTACAATAGTATTGGGGTTATATTACAAATTCACATATCCAACCTAGTTCTACAGTATTTAACAGACAAAATATTCCAATGGGGACAAGAAGAAGCATTTCAATTTCTTAAAAATGTCCTTACATCCAAAATGTTCTAGTTTTATTTGATTCTATTATAATTTAGAGATTAGATTATATGCTGCAGTAGATTGGGGGTCTAATTCAGTTAGATGGTTCACAAGAATAAAGGTTGTAGCATATTCTAACAGGCAAACAATTCATGATGAACAAAAGTTTCATTCTTATGAACTTGAAGCATTATCAATTATATCAGTTGTTAAAAGATTTAAACATTTATAAGGAAGTGAATTTACAATCACAGACATCAAATACCGTTTCATTAATCACCTCGGATCCATTGTAAAATCATAATCAGGAAATATACAAATCTTAATAATTACTGATGTTTTTACAAAATTTATTTTAATATAAGCAGTTGAAAATACCAAATTTCGATTTACTATAAACTTTTTAAAAGATATGGTTAAAAAATTTGGAGCACCAGGACGAATTGTAAGTGATTGAGACAAATCATTCACCAGTAAATAATTTAATTAATTTTTGTAAAATTATGGGAACAAATAACCATTTAAATGCGATAGCTATTCCACGTGGTAACGGAAAAGTAGAGCGATATAACAGAACTATTTTAGATTCTTTGTCAACAATGGGGACGTATCTAGATATTATGATCAACGGAACATATTTATTCTCAATATTCAGATGGGGCTAAATGATATACTCAATAAGGTAAGGGGTAAGCTTTAATGCGATATATAATTATCCCAAAGGTACATATCGTACCATATAGAACCATTTGAAATGGATGTGACTTAGATATATATGAAGCACATGTAATAAAATATCAAGAATATCAGAAATTGCTACATGACAAATTTCTATCCAAATTTCATCAATACAATGTGAGTTATTTAGTAATATTAAAAATTACATCTAAGCGGACAACCGGTGCGAGCCAGAATGGCTAGTCCTTTACCAGATGACGAAGTACTAGTAGGTATAAAATTGTGGACATTCCAAGAACTAGTCAATCGCAATTAAAATATGAATATGACTGCAAGTGATAACATGAGACTACGGATCTGATACAACTAAGACAAGAATAAATATGTTAGGTTACACTGTGGTTGAAGTACCGGCGAGTCGATGGGAAGCTGAGATGGCTTTGGCACCAAATTTTGGCTAGTTAGCAGTAGGAAATGATTTAATTTAACTAATTTTCGCACATCCATGAGTGACTCAAGTTGTCCGAAGAGGCCGAATGTTAGACTCACTAAGAAGGAAAGTTATTCGGGTGAAGACAGCAATATATATTTATCTACGATAATAATTAGTTCGTTCTTAAATTGTACTTAATTAATTTGTTTACAATAATAAAAGTTAAATAAAAGTGTGAAATCAGTTTTTTATTTCTAAATATGCATTTAAACAAGCAAGAATATTAATCGAAATTCGAAAACGTTTACGAGTCAGTATTATTTGGGGTCCTGGACCGATTGCTGAAAAGAGTTACCCGTGTTAGGCTAGAATATCGTGAGCAAGGTTCACGGCGCCTATTGCATGACAACGGCTCACAAGTGTAGAATAGTGAAGGAGCTTTTGGCCAAAAGGGACGTTATATTGTAAAATTCGCCATATTCGCCAGATATAGCTCTAGCAGACTTCCGACTATTTCCTAAACTAAAATTGGCCATGAAAGGGGAGATTTAGGAGTTCACAGAAGAGATCCAAAGTGCAGTGACACGGGACTTTTGGAAAAGGTTGTCTTCCAACTTTGTTTCGAATCGTTTTACAGTCGATTCCCATGTATATGTTAAATGTTGAAGGAGTATACTTCGAATAATATTAACATAAACAAAAATTACGACTTGTTTACTTGTTTCGCTTATATGACATCAGTAACCTAATTTTTGAGACGGACTATGTATATCATAATATTATGATGCAGGGTGAGACATTCAATAATGGAACTGGTAATAAAAATATAATTATTATTGGAATATATATCAAAAATGAATGATCTCATAGTATGTATCAAACCTTTGGTTGTTGTTGTCGATACCAAGGATTAACTTTACAATCAGTTCTAGTAGTAAAAAGTATTAATAAGTGTAATTGTATAAACACACATTTTACAAACGACTCTGTAAATTCAAATCATGTTTAACTCGAGACTTTTTCTAAAAAAAACTCAAAGTATTTCACTAAGGTATGCGTCCCTGGAATAAACCAAAATCTCTTTTGTTAAACAAATCTAAAACCGCCAGTAATATTATACCGTAGTATACTTTATTACAAAATAGTTTGAGTAAACTTTGTTACAGGGAAATATAATTGTTAAATTTTGAATGTTTATACAGTACAATGTAATATTGTAATATGTATTTTTTGAATGTATAAAATAGACAAAAATCTTCTAATGTACTTACAAATTTCAAATTTAGTATTGTTGAGGTTAATTAATTATTAAAATAATTTACACAATCGATCAATTCTCTGAAAATGTTTATGTTTATTTAATTTAAAATTGAAATAATAAGCGCAGGACCCATATGAAACATTTTGATAATCATACTATATTAATATAATATTTGTATTTATGAATTCTTCTTATACAAATAAATCATTACCAGATAAGGCTATCAAAATTGAATTGTATATAATAATAAAAACTCAATGCACAAAAAAAGCAGTAGAAACTGAACATAATAATTAATGTTTTATGTAAAAAGTTTAATAACATATTAATGTAAATAGAACGATACAAAAAAGCTTTCACATGAGATTAACGATGAACGAAAAATTATTCCCGAATTCTGGATTAAGATAAGGTCAGGTGAAGGTTAAGAGTAACTATAATGACAAACATGAATGTTACAAAAGTGTATTTTAATCTTAAAATAGTAAATGATAATAAAAATTTCTTGATGACATTTGGCCTCTCAGATAACAATTTTTTACGAATTATAAATATGGATATGAAAAAAAAAATAATCAGTTTAAAGCAAAATGGAGATATATTTGGTAACGATATACTTAAGCTGTCTTTTTGTTTATAGAGGTATACATAATGAGTTAATAATTAAATTGCTGAGTAGTTTCCGCCTTTTTAACATAACATTTTTTATTATTATTATTACAGTTCAAGCATTAACTCCGAAGGAGTGGGTAATTACATCTGAAAATGAACCTTGTAAGGATCCAAACTCGGAGAAGAACTGCGAACAGAACTTAGGGGGACCACCACACTGCGTTTGCTTATGCAAGCTAGGATTCGCTCGAGACTCATCGGGAAAGTGCAGTCCTCTAGGTCCAACTACGGAACCTATACAGCCAACAGCACCTCATTGCAACGATCCCAACGAGGTCCTGATGTGTTGGCCGTGCATGTCAAACTGCCAGATTCAATGTAATTACATGTGCGTGTGCAAGCAGGGATACAGCAGGAGTGAGTCTGGAAGTTGCCAACCATGGTCGCCGTACGTCTACAACAATAACCAACCCATTCCAGCTCCACATCCAAACAACAATACCAATAAAGATTTTAGTCCATGGAACTTTAATCCTTATCCGATGACTTTCATGGGTTGACTTAAAATGTAAAAAATAGTGAGTACATATATAATATTAGTATTACAAATGTATTTTTATTTAATATCAAATTAAAATATTTGATAAATTGTGACACACAGCACGATTCACCTAACTGATTCATTAGAGGTTTATAAATAATTAATAGAGATATCAGTCTGAAATTTTAGTTGAATATGAATATTACTAAAAGATTTTTAATGCATTATTAATTCCCGTTTAACCTGCATTGCAGGTTGCATTCGTCTTTTCTAATGGTAGAAAGTAAAATTTTCTATTTTTGAAGCGGAATCTTATTATATAATCATTTGACTAAAATATCTATATTACCAATAATTGAATTGTTGAAAAGTTCATTATAGATATACACGTTCTAAAATATTAAACACGTTTGTTTGTTATATATATTTATAATTATATTTAATTCTTTATTACCTGTATTTTTGCCTCAAATTTTCAGAAAGGTCAATTTATACATATTCATATTATTTGTGAGTATACCAGAAAAAAATCAAAATTGCAATAAAAATGTATTTATAGGGTTCCACTTGAAAAAACAAAGTTAATGTCACTTCTGGTTAAATAAATATTATACATAAAGAGCTGCAACCAAAATTTCATATTAATGTCCCTTTTAGTCCTTTATGAACTTTTAATGAAGCAGTTAGATGAATCACCAAGTATAAATCAAATAATGATTAAAAATTGTATAAATTATATAGTAAAAGTATTTTTTTCATATTGAAACCTTTATTCTCCTAATATAAAAAAGGCTTTATGTAAAAAACAGGTAAATGATTTTTATATAATTTAGTAAAAAAGATAAGATTGGATGTAATGAGGTGGGTACTAGCTTCATAAATGAATACAAATTTATCGGAAACAAAAGATGCATTCAATAGATTCGATATAAAAATTGGTAAAATATAATGTGTTCAAGTGGTTCCAGAAATATACATAAATATTTGATTTACAGATTGGTTTCCATCAACAATAAATAACAAAACAATTAACCTTCACGACAAAAAATATATTATCGACATGCCGAAAGTTTTAACAGAAATAGTGGTATACGGAAAATATGTTTATCCAATTTGTAAACAAGTTATTGGACAACACAAAAGTCTGAAGTTAGTTTCAGTCACCGTGGGAATGGTAAAATGAAGTTCGTAATTAATTACATAATTTGTTATGTAAACCTTCGCCACTTTGAATCTATGAATTTTCTAAAAATGCTGATATTTGTTTGGAAGGAAGGAAAAATAAGAGTTTTGTTGTAAAAATGTATAATCATAAACTGAAAATGTATTAATCGATATAAAATGACAGAATATGAGTTTAAGGGACTCAATTAATCGAAAATATTTTATTTACAGACTGACTTCCATCAACAACGATTCTTTAAGTTAGGTTAAGTTTTAATAAATTGCGAATAAAGTCATACATGAATGTAAAATTTACAAAAAACATAAGATGCACTCGTTTGATTTGACAAGAAACTAAATTTTTAGAAGCGAGAAACGTGAAGAAGAAAGAAGAAATTACCGGACGACACAAAACTTTGAAGTTAGTTTTCGTCACAGCGGTAAATGACATTTAATTACTTTATTTATTATGCAAACATTTGTGAGTTTGATACTCCCAATTCTCTTAAAAGGTTGGAATTCGTTTAAGTTAAGATTAAATATTAATTGTAATATCTAAAGAAGGAAGAATAAGACGAGATCTGATTTTATTATATCACGAATACAATCCTATACAAATGTAACATTTCCAAAACACCAAGATGAGTTGAGAGGAATCCATCAAACATAAATATTTGATTAACGGACTGGTTTTCATCAGAAATCGATAACAAAACAATACTCCTACGATAAAATATATATTATCGACCTAGTGGAAGTTTTAACAGGAAGTAAATTTTTAGAAGCGAGAAACGGAAAATATACCGATTCAATTAGTAAATAAAAAAGAAAAACACAAAAATATGAAATTAGTTTTTATCATCGCGAGAACAATAAAGTGTAATTAGCAATTAATTAATTTAATGTATTATGCGAATTTTTATAATCTCTCGATTCTCTAAAAAGGTAGGTATTTATTTTAAATTTTAATATTGATTGTAGTATCTAAAATATATTATGAATAAAATATTATACAAATATAGTGGCGGTTATTCAGATGAGGCAGTGGAGCCTATATTAAAAATATACTTTTTATGTTTTTATTTTTTAAAATAGAAAATTTCTTTATATTTAAATAAAGGTAGATGGGTAATCTGTTGTAAAATCGACAATTAAACAAACACTAAAAGTTTTACATGAAATTTCAATGAATATTTTGTGTGTAAGTTCTCCAGATACACTTTTAAATATGCTTCTTTACGCCAATTCGTTTCATAAGTAAATCTTGAATTTGGTTCCAACTTTTGCGAATGTGCTTTAAGGCTGGCTATTGTTTCAATAGTAGGAGAGCTGAGGTGTGTTTCTAGCCAATGAGATAAGTCCAAATACCGACACAAACGAAGTTCCCGAACATTGGCCATTTTTCAATTTCACTTAATCGTATGTGTAGATTCAGTTATGGAAAAGTATTCAATACTGAATATCTTTTTTATTGCGATTTAGGCGTTAACCACTAATAAATAACACGAAAGAATTTTGAACATAAGAAATGTCGTCAATATGATGGATTTTCTATTAAATAAATGTGTATTTCCAGTTTAAATTACTATGGCAAAATGTTACTTTATTTGCTAATAAGAATTACAGTAATTAATAAGTTATTTTACTGACCATGTCTTTTATATTGAAAAGGATTTGAACATATTTGTCATAAAAGGGGTTTTTCTCATTTAAAAAATCTATCTTGTGTATTAAATTGATTATTCGAAATGTATGTTGTTAATTATGAGTAAATAAAAATATAATATTGTTTTTGTTTTTTTATTCTATATATATAATGTCAAAAATGCTAAAAGTTTTAACAGAAAGTAAATTTTTAGAAGGGGGAAATGGAAAAAAATGCTGATTACATTAGTGAAAAGAATACCGAACAACACAAAAATAGAAATTCGTTTTTGTTTTCTTGGGAAAGGCAAAGTGCAGTTCCCAATTAATTATTTAATTTAATTTAGGAACATTTGCAAATTTGTATATAAAAATTCTATAAAAAAGGTTTTTATTTCTTTAGATTAATATTGAAATATTAAATGTAGTATTTAAAAGAAGGAAAAATAAGATTTGAACCTATCTGAATATATTGCGAATAAAATTATATAAAATTTTCAAATACACAAGATTCGTTCATTCATTTGATTCGATATAAAAAATTTGCACAATATGAGTTCAAGAGGCTCTACCAAACTAAAATATTTGATATACAGACTGACTTCCACCAATAATAACAAAATAACACTGCTACGAAAAAATATATATTATGGATCTGTTAAAAGTTTCAACAGAAACTATATTTTTATATGTGAGAAACTTATAATATACTAGCTGATTCAATTAGTGAACAGATTATCGGACGACACAAAAGTTTGAAATTACTTTTGGTCACCGAGGTAAATGCAGTTGCCAATTAATTATTTAATTTAGTATGTGAACCATTGCGAAATTGGTTCTCCCATTTCTCTAAAAAGGTTGATATTCGTTTAAATTAAGATTAAAATATTAATTGTAATATCTAAAGAAAAAAAAAATAAGAGCAGATCCGATTATTAATACATCACGAATAAAATATCTGTACCAATGGCACAATATGAGTTCAAATGAAGCCATCAAACATAAATATCCATCAAAAATCAATAACAAAACAATACTCCTGCGATAAAATATACATTATCGACCTCGTGAAAGTTTTAACAGTAAGTAAATTTGCAGAAGTGGTAAACGGAAAATTTGCTGATTCAATTAGTGAACAAATTACAAAACAACACAAAAATATGAAATAAGATCCCATCATAACGGGAATAGCAATGTTTCATTCACAATTAATTATTTAATGTATTATACGAATTTTTGCGTGTTTGAATCTGTCGATTCACTAAAAAGGTAGGTATTTATTTACAATTTTAATATTGATTTTAGTATATAGAAGAAGAACAAATAAGATCAGAATTGATCTTAATAAAATGCGAATAAAATTTTACATAAATGTAAAATTTACAAAAATACAAGATGAACAAATTATTGAACAACACAAAAGTATGAAATTCGTTTCTGTTGCCCTGGGGAAGGCAAAGTCAGTTCCTAATTAATTATTTAATTTATTATGGGAACATTTGCGAATTTTATTCTCCCAGTTCTCTAAAATATTTGATATTCGTTTAAATTAAGATTAAAATATTAATTGTAATATCTAAAGAAGGAAAGGTAAGACCAGATCCGATGTTAATACATCACGAATAAAATTCTATATAAATTATAAATTCCAAACATCCAAAATGCATTTATTTGATCTTATACAATATAAAAAATTGGCTCAATATCAGTTCAGGAGAATCCATCAAACATAAATAGTTGATTTACAGAATGGTTTCCATCAAAATTCAATAAAAAACAATATTCCTATGATAAAATATATATTATCGACCTGGTGAAAGTTTCAACAGGAAGTAAATTTTTAGGAGTGGAAAATGGAAAATATGCTGATTCAATTTGTGAACAAATTACTGAACAACACAAAAATATGAAATTAGTTTCCATCATCGCGGGAACACCAAATTGCAATTCGCAATTAATTATTTATTGTATTATGCGAAGTTTTGCGAGTTTGAAACTATTAAAAAGGTTCGTATATATTTAAGATTTGGATTGTAGCATCTAAAAGAAAGAAAAATAAAATCAAGATGCATTCATTTAATTCGACAATATGGGTTCACGCAACAATCAATATCAAAACAATATTCCCAGTGACTAAATATTTATTATCAACCTGCTGAATGTTTTAACAGGAAGTAAACTTTTAGAAGGGAGGAAATGGAACAACAACACAAAAATATGAAATTCGTTTCTGTTGCCCTGAGAAAGGCAAAATGCAGTTCTCAATTAATTATATATTTTATTCTGGGAACATATGCGAATTTGGATTAGGTTAATATTGAAATATTAGATTATCTAAAAAGTTATTGCGTTTTTTCAATCTGAACAATAAAATGCAAAAATTTCAACATAAATACACCTTTATTAATCGAAATAAGAACCATTTGAGTCAATCCATTTTTGCCAACGACAAGCGTAAATAATTGTAAAGTAAATTCGTAAAATTAGTTATGTTTGTTGGTTGGTATTTGTTTAAATTAAGATTTAAATAATAATTGTAATACCTAAAATTAGCGGGTAACAAAAAAGTCTCAAATTCGTTTTTGTGCCCTTTTAAAGTAATTTACAATTATCTATGTAATTCGTTATACGAACCGTTGTGAATTTGAATGTATCATTTCTCTAAAAAGGTTCGTATTTATTTAATTTAAGGCTGAATAAATATCTATACAAACGTAAAAATATTAAAAACACAAGATACATTCAATCAATTCCACATAAAAAAATCTGTCACATTATAATTGGGTTTGAGGGTCTTCATCGAACATAAATATTTGATTTTCAGAGTGGTTTCCATTAACAATCAATAACAAAACAATTCTCCTACACCAATGTATTATTGAACTCCTGAAAGTTTTAGCACAACGACATTTTCAAAAAGGAAAATGATTGTTTCAATTAGTGAAAATATTAGGTAACAAAGAACTCTCAAATTTGTTTTTGTTATCATAGTAAAGGTAAAGTGCAGTTCCCAATTAATAATTTAATTTATTATTCTAACCGTTACGAATTTGTTTAACTTAAGATTGAAATATTGATTGATGGTAGTATCTGAAAGAAGGAACAATCATGCAAAATTCCAAAAACACAAGATGCATTTAATCGATTTCACATAAAAACATCATACAATATAATTGTGTTCAAGGGCTTCCATCACACATAAATATTTGATTTAGCGAGTGGTTTCCATTAACAATCAATAACAAAACAGTTCTCCTACGTCAATGTATTATTGAACCGCTGAAAGTTTCAACAGAAACGAAATTTTCAAAAGGGCGAAATGGGAAATATGCTGATTCAATTAGTGAACAGATTACCGGATAACACAAAAGTCTGAAATTAGTTTCTGTTGCCGCGGGAAAGGCAAAGTGCAGTTCCCAATTAATTATTTAATTTATTATGCGGACCGTTTTGAATTTGAACAAATCGTCTTGAAAATTTCCATAAATTGAAACGCGCAATACAGCAAAGTGAAATAATTTCGATGGTAATAAACTGAAGGTGGGCACCGTTGTGCAAAGTGAGTTTAAAATTGACTTGTTAATTGAAGTAGTTTCCTTTGCATTTCGAATCGAATTACACAGAATCCCACGCGTATAATCCAAATATTATTAACTAATCCCAATTTATAAACATAATCCTATTAGAACGCGTCGGTTTCGGCCTTAATTGCTTCTCGTAAAGTTTTAAACAACGTTATCGAGGCTTTATCTCTGTTATGTGTTTTTCCAAACAGGCATCGTGTTTTCCTTCAACTTTTTACTCAAGTTGTCGCACATAATTTTGTTTGGCAGACGTTGAATACTGGGAAAATACCCCACTGTTGTATAATTGAAGAGATAAACTTTCCTTAAACATTTATGGAGTTTTACCATGGCATTAACTGCTGACAAGAACGTGATACGATTTTTACAACAGTCTTTAGAACACTTTTTACAAATTACTTACAATTAAGTTGTCAATTTCCCTCCGATGGGGATTATTATTTGCTTTTTGCAGAATTAGATGCAATGTAAGTAGATATAATTCGGAAAATAGATCCAGATAAGGTCGTAAAGTTGGATATTCTGTTTTATAGCAAATTCACCTTTTATAACTTTTTAAAAAGTTACTTTTTACGAGCGTAAGTTTGAAATTTTTTACAATGTTTGTAAATTTTCTCCGTTTGATAAATAATTCAAATTCCATTCAGGTTCTAATATGCACTGGTAATCTTTAACTTACTCTGAAGTTGTGCTCTATTTATGTTGGTCTATTACAAGTTCCGGGAAAGTTCGAAATTAAGCTCAGCTTTTATTTAATATCAAAGTAATCCGCGTTCATATTATACTCAAGTCCGGGATTAAAACCTAACAAACTAATTCTAGTTTTAGTAATAAGTGCAGCAGTATTGTTTTACAAAAAATAACTACATTTGTTATTTTAAAAAGTTTTATAAATAACACAACCAGGATTAAAACACAACAAATTAATTCAAGTTTTAGAACAACAATATGGTTTTACAAAAATTAAAAATATTTACTATTTTAAAAAGTATTAACTAATTTATGTCTAGTAAAATATCTATTTTATGTTCGACTTAAAATGTTGTATCTACCAGGAATATATTTTATCAATTGCTAAATTAAATACTGTAATTTAAATTTCAGTCACAATTACATATGAATATTTTATATTATATTATATTATATTTACACATGGAGCGAAAACAAATAAAGTTTTATGATTTAGCTACCAATAAAATATCCCCATATTAAATTCTCTACATCGTTGGCTCTCTCGTAAATAATGCACGGTTCATGAAATACTCGTTTTCTCGTATTTCACATTTGTTTGGGGTTTTTTAGAGCCCACACAAAAATTCTGCAATTAGTAAAACGACGTCGTAATTAATCTGACTAATTACAAAAATTCTCCTCGCTGTAGTGGAATACTAAAATTCGTTTCAATGAGAATGTTCAAAACTTGCAAAAAAACAATGAATAAACATTAATTCCTTTAAACACGATAACACAATTTGTTCAGTGTCGATAAATTATTCACAATCAAGTTGCAATTAATTTAATTTATAGCATTGCGTGTCTATAAAATTTCTATTAAAGTTTAGAAACTTTTTAAATTGAAAGAACTATTGGAATGTCAATAAATCCATTTTTAGTGTTCTTTTTATTTTCCAATTAATTTACTTAGTTCTTTTTATGGCTTGAGACATTAAAATTGATATATTTCTGAAAATAAAAAGAACATCATATTTGTTATTACACATTTAATTAGGATAATAATAATTTTTATTTTATTATCATCATTTTTTATAGAAATATTTCCATTTAATTATACTTTTTATATCTTTTATGATAAAGGCTTTCTGTAAAATATACATTTAAATGTTAATAAATCATTTTACAGTATATGTTTGAATACGAATATAATTCAATGAATTATTTTAATATTCTCTATATTTTTCCCTATGATATGATTTGAAAATTGCAGATTCAGTATTTTTATTAAATTTTAAATTCTATACATACAAATTTAATCATTTTATACGTATTTTACAAAATTAAATTATTATATGGTTATTTTTAATTAAATATTTAGAATTAGTCAACTGGAAAGTCGGAGTGATATATATGTTTAAATACATTTTAATGATTTCTATTAAATGCGAATATTATTTTTAGTATTGTAAATTTTATTTATAAGTTTACTCATAAACATTTGTCAGAACATTTTTCATCATTTGTAGAAGCATCATCAGTTAATTTGTACCTATTTACTGAAACCATTCAACAAAACGAGCAGACGATTTAAAAAAACTTCAGGGATCAACGGTCGCAACTCGAATGCACTTCCGGCAAGTTGAAGTCGTGCAGTTTCACCATGTAACTTATAATTCGACGTGAGTTACGGTTTAAGTTCTGTCCTTAATTTAATTACGAAATCACATACATGGATTACAAACGTTTGATGTTCTAATGAAATTTCCAATTTACTTTGATGAACATGTACATTTTCGGTACAGTAATATGTATTACAAATGGATGCAGCAACCAACGAGGCTTTGTATTTTGAACTTGTTTTGGTGGAGATTATTTTACAATGGAATTATCCATTCTATTATTTCTCATTGTCAGTGTGTTCGTTTCAAACAACACGCAATGGATGCAATCATTATTTGGAAATGGAGTTCGTGGTAAACTTACCATTATAATTGTTGGAGATGATGCCACTGACTTTACCAGCAACTCGTCCGCCAACAGGCATATTTGCGATCCTAATTTTGGTTTCCTTCCAGTCCAATTAATTAATATCAATTATCTGCAACAAGAAAAATAAAGCACTAGTATAAATTTTACTAATACATTGTTTCTTCGGCAAGAATTGTCCGTGTTATCTGTAAATGTAATTGTGGAAATGTCAAGTGAAACACAACGGTCTGATTTCAATTTCAAAGTCTGCGCCAAATGCAGGCAGAATTCTATTCATGCCGTTCCATTCATTTGAGATTGTGAGATATGTGTGAGTTCGTTAAAATGAAACGCATATGAGGTTTCAACCCTCTTGTTTTTAATCAAGACGTTCCTTTTTGGAGGTTTTTTTTGATTCATTATTAATTATCCAGTTCTTTGTGTATGCCTTTAATGTCATATTATAATTGATCATCTCTTCTTATTCAATTTGGGAATGTTCCAAACAACAATATAAAAAAACTCAAATAAAATGACTTCTGTAGTAGACGGACAAAATTATATCAAGTTTACAGACTTTTTTTTCATGCAATCGTTGTGAAAAATGTGAAACATCAATAACTTGTTTTCATGACAATATTATTAATATCGTGCCGAAAAACAGAGCACGTTTCATCCTTTTTTGTATTATGAGCATGTTTGTCACAGAAATATAATATTTGACCAAAGATGTAAATATATAACACAGTTAAGGAAATACCACCCTATTTTTTTTATTTATTTATAATTTGTTAATGAATAAAATTTTAAAAGGTCAACACCAGTAAAACTATATATAAACAGGGTGGAAACTTTAACTGGAATAAATTCGTTACCAGGGAACTGAATAATTTTTCGAAAAATATTCGAAACACGTCCATGTTTAAACCTACTTTCTTCACCTAAAATTTAATATTTTGCCCTTTTACCCCTCATTGAAAAGATGACAAAAAGACAAATTGATCCAACAAATCGAATTTAATATTTTTAAGGAGGTTGAGGGTTGCATAACATGGATAGAACGACGAGGTAGCATGGAATGGCCAGCTCGGTCTCCAGATGTTACACCGTTAGATTTTTTTGTGGGGACATCTCAAAAACACGGTTTACATTATAAAACCGGACAATATGTATAAGTTTAAGGAAATAATAAGACTAGCAATTAGGCAATAACGCCGGAGAGGTTATGTAATATAAGAGATGAAACTTATTGCAGATTAGGATATTGCTAACAAGTAAATGGTACACATTTTGAGTTATTAAAAAGTTAATAAACTGAACAATTATGTTTTATTGTTCTGCAACCCTCAACCTCCTTAAAAATATTAAATGCGATTAGTTGGCTGAATTCGATTTTTTGACACCTTTTCAATGAGGTTCACACATCATATTTAAAAAAAAGTTGAGGATGGTTCCAGCCTTACTTGAAGGGCAAAATTTTAAAAATTTAAACGTTAACGAGTCTCGGGAATTTTTCGAAAAATTATTCAGCCACCTGGTAACGAATTTATTCCATCTTGTATAAATACACTATCATTCATATGTAGAGTAACAAACAGAAATATAAAATATTTTCTTTTCGATATGAATTATTCCAGAAATATTATCAATCTGAACAGCAAGACGTCTTCTAAATTCGGGACAGCCTGCATAGTTTATTTCTTTCATTGGTTCAGTTTTTAGTTAATTTTTTGTTTACCGGTCGGGTCAAATGTAAAGCAACAAAATTTAAAAACAGTGTATATGTTGCAAGAAATCAATTTTAATTGTTAATTTGTATTTAATAACACGAAAAATGCCTTTCGAAGTTTATTTATCATTTCAGTTGAAATAAAAAATTATTTAAAAGTGACAAAACGGGGAGAAACAAAGTAATATTGCAAAAAGCTTAAATTTAAATCGTTCAGTTCTTTCGATAGCCATAAGTAATTTGAACGAAACAGGAACATTGGAACCGAATCATAAAAGTGGTCGTAGACCCAAAACAGATAAAACCACCGACAGAGGGATTAAATCGCTGGTTGTCCAGAATCGGTTCATCTTTGCAGCACACATTAAACAGCAGCTAAACATAGTAAGCGTAACTGTAACAACTACAATAAAAAGAAGATTAAAGGAAAAGGTTTATTTGGAAGAAAATCAACAAAATAATCCTTGGTCGTTTTATTTCTCGATTAAAGCCGTTTTACATTGTACAAATCTGAAGGAATTGCATGCGTTAGAAGGCCAATTAACGAAAGGTACAATCCCAAACATAGTAAAGGTACGGTAAAACATGGTGGAAATAGTATTATGGTCTAGGTGTAATGGATCGCTTTCTATAACCAGAAGTGTTAGAGAACGTTATATTTCCGTTTGTTGAAGAAAATATGAGTCTATTTCAATACTATACCGATCCTAAGACACATTAAAAGTGGTTAAGGATTGGTTAGTATATAGAATAGTCGATGTTATGAGTTGGCCGGCGCAAAGCCCAGACCTTAATCCCATTGAAACCTTTGGGATTACCACCAAGTTGTTAGAAAAAATTAAAGATGACTGGAATAATATTTCAATATTGGATATGGATAAACTCATAAGGTCAATGTATGGAGGTGGTGAAGAGTAATGGTTATCCCACAAAATATTAAATTTTTGTTAAAATATTGAATAAAACTATTAATTATATAATAATACATATAATATATATCCAAATTGTTCTCATGTTGCTTTACTTTTTACCTTTTAAAAATTAACTAATAATTAACACGATATTTTTAGCTAATATTTTAAGAAATTATGATCACATTAGTTTAATTTTTCATACTTTGTTATATATGTTAAATTATTAGAAATACTATAAAGCATTTCTAATAATTTAATTCCTTTCAGACGACAAGATCTCACATGGCGTGAAGCAGTGACACGAGAATGACTTGTAAGTTTGGCTGCTAAAGCATTCGAGGATAATATTGGGTTTTTCGGATTATAACTGATAACTGACGGTCTCTAGTAGTTGGTGAAGCTTTTTTTTACATTTTCTTTGACGATTCGTTATAGTTAAGTTAAGTATGATCTTAGAGGATTTCAACACGTCCAGGGATTATGGTCACCTTGAAAAGGCGATAAAGATGATAGGATTTCTTCCCACTACGTCGCAGCCTGATGGTCGCCTCACATATGCTCCTGTGAGGTTCGTATTGCCGGTTTTTTGTTTTCTTTTCTTCATTTCTTTAAGGTATCACGTGTATTTAGTGTTAGTCACAATTTGTTTCATTGAGTAATTTATACAAAACGTTTAACATGCCTGGAATACGAATAATTTTAGCCAATTAGTTTGATAGAGGTAGAATAGTGGACCTGTATGAAGCAGGAATTTTGTTTCAAGATATAGCGCGACGATCGAACAAAAATATGATTATTGTGATGAAGGACCACAAAACCGTCGTCTTAGATTATTGGCCCTAAAAGGCAGAATGAGTTCAATTCGGGTGATTGTTGATGAATTTTTTGTCTAGGAAGGTAGTTCAAATGGTATTCGATCTGTAACCCTCCGTATAAGGTCGTTTAGCCTACGGAGTTATCGCCCATTTTGACTTTATCTCTAACAGCAAACCATGGCCGTCAATGTAGTAACTGGTATCTGTCAACAGTGGGATGAGGAATGGAATCACATTGTGTTTAGTGATGAATCGCGCTTTTGCTTGGGGATTCACGATGGTTATGTGTTATTTAAACAGCGACGTGGAAAAAGACGTGATCCTCGCTTTGATGTGGAGAGGCATATTTACAACACTATGGGTTTAATGGTACGAGGTGCTATTGCATGGTATGCTATAGTAGCAGGTCACCTTTAATTTTAGAACCTTATCTTCTTCCCTAGGTAAGAAGAGATCTCGGACCAATTTTTCAGCAAAATAATGCCCGTCCACATATTTCCAGAAATACATTAAACTTCCTAGAAATTTCCATGTGAATTTACTGTCTTGGCAACCCAGATCTCCAGACCTTTCCCCAATCGAATATGTGTGTAATATGATAGGGCGACGCTTAACTGATTTACAACGGCCTCCACGGATTCTTAATGAACCAAGACGACAGATTCAGTTCGTCTGGTATAAGATACCACAAGAAAATGTCGATAATCTCATTAGGTGGATGCTATGAAGCGTCAATGAGTGTCTTAATCAAAGAGGGGTTCCGAATTATTATTAGTTTCTGACACTTTATGCTTTAAGATTTTTGTTTAATTTTTTAATCATTTATTATTATGTAATAGGTTAATATTTTTATAAAAAAATTAGAATAAATCAATTAAATCTAGATGTTGCGTTTTTTTGCATGCAGTATAAATAGTAATTTTTCCTTGTCTCGAGGAAATTTATTATTGTACTCTTGAACTACGCCCATTTAAAATATTATGTTAAGTAATAAATAAAATACTATCATTTATAAGATAACTATCATTTGTACCGTGGTACCTTATTTTTATTTCGATACAACTTGTGAAACGTCTACTCTGCAATATCTATTTGACAAAGTCCTTGTTGCTTTAAAAAAATTGAATATCTAAGCATTTTAAATGAAGTCACAAATACTAGTATAATTTTTAAGATTACAAGAAATGAGTTAAATTTTTATTAAACAGTGCCTTCAGTGTGTAAAGATGAGTAAAATCAAATATTTATCAGAAGACTTGAAAAAATTTTCATAATGATGGAGTGAATTAATTAATTTAAATTAATTAATTTAATATTAGTTTGCAGTGTGCACCGCAATGTGAAAACACGTAAAGGTGGATATTGGTAAACAACCCAACTAAATCATCAAGATTTCGGTGCAAATGTTTTTAATCGAACTATGAGACATTGGTTATGTAAAGCGGCGTTATTTGAGCATTGAAAAAATCTTATATATTCAAAAGAAACCCTAAATTCCCTAAGTTTACCAGAAATCATATGAACTGGATCCACGTACGTGGATGTATGTGGAATTTGGTACTATGGAACGATGAAACTAAGTATAACGTATTTGTATTAGATGGCAATATATAAGGAGGCCAGTTGGAATGAGACACCATTTTAAGTATCAAAAAACAACATTTAAACACGAATTGAAGACAAAATTGATCATATGCTGCCGTTTGTGGAAAATAATTTGCCTTGGAAGTTTCAACAAGATAACGATCCAAAATATATATACAGACTAGTAAAAAATTCGTTTTTAGGTCCAATGGTTAATGTTCTCCCATGGTTCTCACAGAATCGGACCTTAAATCCAGTTGAACATTTATGATTGCATGTGGAATTAAAGGCAAACATTCCTATGAAAGTCTGTCGCAGTCTCGATGTAAAGAAATTATTAAACAATGATTTTGCTATCACATATTAATTATTTCCAAATTTCCAAATATTCTGTTTACAAATTTATTTTGTATATATATATACTGTATTATTCCACTATTATTCCATGACTCCATCCATACATACATTATTCCATGACTATTTTTTTATTAAAATGTATTTTAATATTATTATTAAATTTTATTCCATGCTTATGATGAGCACTGTTTATTCCAAAATACAATAACATTCACCCAAATCTGATTCCATATAACACATCGTTCAATAAGTCCCGAGACTAACCCAGAAATGGTCCTAGTAGTACCAAACTGGCCACGTTTCCCTAACCTAACCTTTATATGAAACGTGTAAAAATTTCACGTCGATCGGACCACCATCGAGGTTAGAGTAAAGTCACTTTGTAATTTGTTTGAAAAATGGTTGATAAAACATTGTTTTTTAATGGGTAAAAACACCGTAGAAGCCTAGCAATGGCTTGAAAAACATTACCCGGACTCCTCTCCATTCAAACCAACGATTTGTCGGTGGTATGCTGAGTTTAAATGTGGTCGTACGGACACAAACAATGCGGAACGTTCGGGTAGGCCATTGGAAGCCGTTACACCGGAAAATGTGAGTGTAGTGTTAAAAATCATAATGAAAAATCGCAAAGTGAAAGTCCGTGAGATTGCAGAAATGACATAGATATCATCTGGAAGCGTATTAACAATCCTTCATGAAAAATTGAGCATGAAAAAGGTTTTTTCCAAGTGGGTGCCGCGATTGCTTTCAGTGGAACAAAACAGCAAGCCACAAGTCCATGAAAACAAAGGCAAAATTGAACGAGTTGGGCTTTGATTTGCTTCCCCACCCTCCGTATTCGCCAGATTTAGCCCCCAGCGACTACTGGCTCTTTGCTGATCTCAAAAAAATGCTCCAGGAAAAAAAATTTGGCTCGAATGAGAAGGTCATTGCCGAAACTGAATCCTATTTTGAAGCAAAGGATAAATCCTTTTATAAACATGGTATAGAAATGTTGGAAAGGCGTTGGAACGAATGTATCACTCTAAAAGGAAATTATATTGATGAACAAAAATGATTTTTGAAAAAAAAAAAAAAAAAATGTTGTTTTCGTTGTTAGTATCGAGACTTATTGAACGATGTGTTAGTTCTTGCCTGCAGTATTGAATATACAAATAGTTAATAATTTTGATCGCGTGTGTTTATTCTCCTGCTTTTTAAAAATGAATAAAATTGATACTTCAAACATGGTGTACACATTTCATAAAAAATGAATGTTAAAAAATGACAAACAAACAGATTAATCAAATTGATTTGCATCTGATCAGGTTTCCATAAAATATGAAATAAAATCACACAAGTCTATTTCTATTACGATAAATACGTATTCAATATTTTCAGTTAAAATTATGCGTAATTATTTTTTACTGTAAAATATGTAATAAGTAGACTTCTACCCAACAATCTACAAAACAATTTTCAGAACATATCCACAGTTTTCATTGTCTAAGTTTTGAGTTGTTGTTCAATAAAATGGACTTATAAATAAAAAAAGTTTCAAGGGAGCTCTTAAATGGGCCACACTATAATCATTTTGTTTTTTATTCAACATTAAATATTCTCAGCAGTGTTCATCCTTGTAAACTTCTTATACAGACTGTTTCACAACTTGTCCAACAAATTTTAACCACAAATGCACTGTTACATACCAAGTTTATTTAAAAAAAGTGTAATAAAAGTACAACAGAAAACCATTGACAATCCAATTTTGGCGTACTAGTTCAAATGTTCTTCCTTCTTGCTGAACCCGAAGACGCAAAATACTGCATACGGTTCTATTCCCGATGTTATAAAATATAAAATTTTATTATTTTTATATTTTTTTCTCTTGGACTTTTATTAAATTTTTTATCAAAAATCTACTTATTATCTAAGAGTGCATATGTGCTTAAAGTTTGTCGGATAAGGAGTGAAATACCCTATATAAAGTGTAAAATTCTCAAACATTTATTCCACCTCGTAACTGATTGTTTAGTGGAACGCCACAAATTCCATACTGAATAATAATGGATAAATTCTCATTAAATGATTGAACTGATCTCGATTGTTAATGAAGGTTTGAAGGTGGCTGAAATTGGTTCCAAGTTTCGCCCTTTGACGAGGAATATTGTATTGATTAAACATCTAAATAATATTTTGTGTAAGTACGTAAGTCATTAACACATTAATAATGTTTAATTAAGGGAAACTGAAGTGTAATTAGCGCAAAATTTGATTGTGTGTATAATTCGCGTTTGGAACTGTCCTAAATACTTTGGAATATCGAAATATTCAATTTTGAAATAATCACTCAAAGTGTAATTTTTGAAATTAAATTGTGATAATCCATTGAAAGGGAAAAAAATCACGAATTTTATTATCCTGACGTGTTTGCAATTAAAATTTTCAGCTCAAAATTTTTAAAAATGTTAAAATTACATGTAAATGTTAGTGACTTTATCTTATATTTAAATGTTGCATTTTTTGCAATTAATTAATTTTATAATAGAAAAGGGAGAAAACAAATCTTATAAAATCACAAAATTTTAAATGCGGAAGATAAAACACCGAAACAAAAATTCACGCGTGGCACATCAAATATCCCCCGCAGCAATTTGTCAGATTGCTGCAATTAACCTGGTCTCATAAAATGTGAAAAACTGGCGCCAGTTTTGCGGATCATTTGTCCGCCAGATTCCTCATGCGATCCAACGAAACACCAAGGAAAACAAAACGGGCGAAAATCGTCAATGGCAACGCGAAATCCTTTTTTCTTTCGACCCGCATGGTTTTATTTAATTGAGGGACATTTGCACAGACAATTACTTACAAGAGGACGTTAAAGTGGAAAATATTAAGTGGGTCTCCGGACAAAAATACTTAAGGGAGCGTATATAAATCACATGATTTTATTATCGACATTTTTATGGAACGGAATTAGTATTCGAGACGAATACAGGGAGATAATTCGCGGAGCGAACAAATTGGTCCGCATTTCTCCCCCAGTTTATTAACAACGTCGTGTTCGACCTAATAAATCCGTATTCACTTCTTACGCATCGATGCAAAAGAGATTTTTTTATTTGTGCCTTCGGCTTCAACGAAATTAAAATACGACCTGCATACGTTTAATTTATTACAACTTTTATAAAGCGAACAAGGAAAATGGAAAACGGCCAATAATTAAAATGTGGGAGTTGGATATTACATGTGAAAAAGGAATTTTAAATTAAATAAATGAGTTTCAGCTTTTGCGTCAGATGATTTTATGTATTCAATTTGTTGTTATTTAAATATTTGAAAAATTGTTTTTTAAATTTTACACCATTGGAATATCGAAATATTTTTTAAAAATGATTGATAAATATAAATGGTATTGCTGAATTTAAATTGAAATATTAAATTGTATTCAATGCGAAAAAACTACAGAAATTTTAAAATATTTCAATATAACAAAAACCCGTAGCACAATCCTAGAAAAGTGCAAATCCGAATTAAATTCGAGTCTCGGAATATTTTCAGGAGGACATCAAACTTTTCTGTAACAAAGGCAAAGAAATAAAATAGAAATTCTTCGTATTGTGAGATATTGTCGTCATTTTAAGAAGCTAATTTCTTTTGAAAGGAAAATTGAATACATTTGAATAATAATATCCAGACGCAATCAATCAAGTACAGTTATATTTCATGTAAATTCCACTTCGAAACCATCTCACTGGAAAATTGAATGCGATATGAAAGTTTACTGCGTTCGTAAATGTATTACAATATATTTGCAATTTTTGTCAAACTTTGTCTGAATGCAAATAAAATATACGAGATATTGCAAATTCTTGAAAGTAATATATGAATAAGCGATTTATTAAAATATATTCAAATATTAAATTCAACTGGTTAAAAGTATTAGAATTTAAAAAGTTTTCTTTTATTAGGCATTTTCCCGATAATTAAAATCAAAACATAGATTAATTAACTTTTATAATATTAATAATACTTTTATATAAATAAGCATTCTTTGTTCATTTTAATTTTCCCTTTTAAATATATTTCCGTACTGATTGGTTTTTTTCAATAAAATGTTATTCAAAAGGTGGACAGGAAAATGGAAAATGTGAGTGAATAAAGCAGAATTAATAAGATTTTAGAATCGAGAAAATCGAACTGAATAAAAATGGAAAGATTTATAAGTAATAAAACGACTTTTTTCAATTGAAAATAGACGTAATTTATATTTTCAATAAATTTTAAATTCAATTAAGAGTTGTTGAAATAATAATTTTAAATAACAAAAGAACACTCTATTAAATTTAATTAATTTAAAGTATTAAGACATCATTTCCAGACAACTTATTTGTATTTATAAAATAATTAAAGTCTTTAAATGCAAGAGAACTAAATAAAACATAAATGATAGTCTATTTAAAATTTTAATTAAGTTTTTATACATTTTGATTAGAGTTTAACGAACGTGCATAAAATGCAATAAAATTATAAATTCACAAAGAAGCCATATACAGTGAGGTCGAAAAATCTTGGTCCCCTATAACTATTATAAGCACAGCCAACAATTCAACAGTAAATCATATATTAAAATTGTTTTCTGCATTATAAATATTGCAACAAAACTTTTAAAATTATCGATTTTTTAGTAAATAATGTCCAAAAGTTTGGAATATTTCTGTTTTATTGACATTTTTCATTAACTTTGTTGTATGGATAGAGACCTGTGCGGTATAAGTTAGGGATATGGCTTAAAATTTACTAAATAATAATAATAAATACTAGAATAAAATTGTACCTTATTACCTAAATCGTGTAATTTACTTATATTAATAAAAACGATATTTTTGTTATTTTAAGTTTTTATTATCTAAAGATATATATATATATATATATATATATATATATATATATATATATATATATATATATATAATAAATAAATAAAAATACTCTCGAACTGTTCACGAGTTCTAAGTGACTTTGTGATTAGTAAAAATATACCTCGTCGTAAAGTAAGTGAAGATGAAGCCAAAAGAGCTGTGAGGATGCTTCAAAATAGTGTCCTACAGACCGACGTTGCAAACCTTTTCAATGTTTAACGGGAAATGTTGCTGAACGACAAAGAACAGGTAGACCTAGAGTTACCACCATGACGTATATGTTACTTTAATTACGCAAAGAGAGCCTTTAATTACTGTATCTGACGGGACATTATTGAGCAAATAATTATTAATTTTCATGTCGCCACTCGGGATTAGTTTTTTTTTCTCGACTATAATGTTCGACCACATAGAGCTGCAATTGTAGAAGAAACTCGAAATATGCATGGAATCCCTCATTTGACGTTATCACCCTGCTTTTCATATATCAGATCTATTCGAGCATGCTTGGCATATGCTACAAAGGAAGCTTACGAATCACGTACCACCTCCACAGATTCTTATGGGAAGAAATTGCTCTAGATTATGTTAATAATTTAGTAGAGAGTATGTCCCGCAGGTGTCAAGCAATAATTGATGCCAATGGTGGACGTACCACTTATTAAGTTTCCACGTCTATTAATGTCTCAGATATATTCAATGACATTCAGGGATCACCACAATGTGATTATTCTCTCTTCTGCAAAATTTAGTACTCTTTCACCAGCAACTCCTCGAAATATAAGCATAACAGGGTTTAAAAATTCCTCGAAGCACTCAGCACCACTCACTCTTCTCTCCGGAACAAGTCTGTGTTCCCCTCATATTACCACCACAATCCATATTACTTCCAACTTCAAATGGAACATGCGATGGAGCTGTTCATCGCGAATCAGATACCAAACCAGTTTGCATTAGAATGTTGTATTGATGGGTTAGTCTGTGTATTATTATTTGTCGTAAAATATGCAGTCCTTCAAACCTACCATTCTCCCTGGATGTATCACTCGTAGATTTCACACGATTTCTTCAAACTGTCAATATTATGTGTCGATTTTGAGCTGCTGTTGTGCACCGATTTTTACCACTTCTGGAGCGATTCTTTTCATTTAAAAAAGTTATAGAATAAATATCAATAAGAGTTTTTAAACTACCATGAGAGTAAATATAAACATTTGGACATATGTACACTATCGCTTATATGTAGAGCAACTTTTCATTTCTCTTGATAAAAGTGAACGCTTAAATATTTAATTATTGTCAGTTATGCAGTATGTTTGATAAAAACAATACAGCAATATAATTGTTTATTAATGGGTTTAGTTTGTTATTTATTAATATTTGGAAAATATTCTTTTATTTAGTATCTAGTAGCATATCCATTATTTTAATAACTTCTAAACACCTTTTCTTCATTGATTTTAGTAGCTTTTCAATATAATCGTTTGAAATTTCTTTCGAGTGATTTTGAACTTCTTCGTAGAGTCAATCCTTTTGTACGGATTTTCCGATCAATTTCTTCTCAAAGATTTTCCATTGAATTACTAGCCAAGGCATGACACGTACTCCTTAAGAAGCAAACTAACTCAGACGTGTGTTTCGGAACATCGTCGTGTTTGAAGGTTCACCTTAAACTCAGGTTACCTTTGGCAATGGATACACATGATTCTATAGAATGTTACAATAAACAAAACTATTCATTATCTCGTCTAACTTAACTTAACCAGTGGGCCCATGCCAAACCCAGAAAAACATCTCCAAACCATAACGTCTCCTCCACCATGCTTCACAGTGGGTATAGACTACTTGGGATTATATCTTTCATTCATTGGTCCTCTCACCTATGAAATCCCATCAGATTTGAATAATTGGAGTTGACTTTCATCGGAAAACAAAATTGTTTTCCATTGCCCATCTGTCCAGTTCCTCGCTGCTCTACAGTTTGCAAAAATGAAGGGCTTCTTTGATGGTTTTCTACCATAGAGATCTTTTAGTCTTCGTTTTATGGTACTCACCAAGATACTGAGTTCGTTTATTTTTTGATTTATGCGGGATGCGCTGATAAAAGTGTCGTGAACAACAAGCGTTTTTGTTTTCCTGTCCACAGCTGTGTTAGTCTTACGTTTTCTACCACTTTTCGGAACTCTTCCTTCTGTTAAAATTGGAAATTGTCTTCGAAATTATCGATTTGTTTAAATTTAAATCTTTATTTAAATTGTACTCTGCTTTTCTCAATTTATTGTTTAATTAATTATATTGAATATAGGGTTTGGTTGCTTTACTTATGAACCCTGTCCGAAATAAAATGTTGTATAAAAACTATGACACTTATTAATTATAAAATTAATTTAAATTAAAAAGAATTATTCTTTTAATAAAATGCTTATGTTTTTTAATTTGTTGCTCTACATATGAGCGATAGTGCATATGTACAAAATTGGCCAATAAAAATTCTAATAATAAATAAATTCCATACAATTTTTAATTTAATTGGAGACGTTTACCTTGTTTTTAGTTACTTTTTCCATATATTTTATATACCACCCTTGTACTAAATTATTCAACCTCGAAGGGAACTTGCCTTTCCAAAAATAAAGTTGCCTCAATAATGCAGCGCAATTTCCGAATAAGGCGACGGTAAAAATCATTTGTCTCGTGTTCATCCCTTAAATATTAAACAGTTTACACGCCCATATTCAGTTTATGTCCCTTAAATATTCAGCTGAGTGTTCATGAATGACCATTAAAAATATTTATAAGTTTTTTTGCAGCTCTTCAAGATAATATTTATGATTTAATCGGTTGTTTTCTGAATATTAATAATTTCTTTCTTTTCTTTAATTCGGGAAACAATTGAATGATGAGGATAATAATGTGCAAACAAAGTTGTGAAAATTCAATTTTCTCACCACTGATTGCTTTGTACCGAAGTTTCTAGTTGTGATAACATAAAAAGCAAATTTGATTTAAGTTAAAGTAAACTATTTCAGTTGCAGAGATTGATTTTCTCGGTAAACTTTCATTCAAATCATTCCCCAAAATAAACTAAAACACGTTTTTATTTTACACCCCCTCCCCAAACAATGTTAGTTTTACGTAAACATGTTTATTTGAATTTTTCTTGAGAAAAGTGGAAAACACGTGACATTGAAGGTGTACCGAGGTAATATCAACATTTTATGCTTGCATTCGAAAATATTGTCGAAGACAGTTTATGAAAACACAACGAAATTAAATATTTCACAAGGCTTGTATTCGTTTTGAATAATTCCATATTGGAGTTCAAACCAGGAATTTATTATTTGAACTGACAATAACTTACGTACTAAATCGATATTATTTTCTTTCAATTTAACGACACAAAAGACAACTTTTACACCCTCGACCGAGAGATTAACTTTTTCCCACCCGCACTAAAACCTTCTAATAAACGACCCCATCAAAAGCACACCTTTCAATAGAGATATCGACGTTTCTATTCATATCGCGTGCCCGAATTTTAAAACGTTGTTCTCGCACCATCCTCAGCGCGTCCGTTTTTTTTCTCTCATTGACGACCCGTATTGAATTCTCGACGGCTAAACACCGGCCTAAAATTGGAAAAACTCACTCACCTTGCCGAAATTTAGCAAGGTGGAAACACAAAGGCGAACCTGAAAAAAATAATTTATGAGTTAGAAATAAATGAAATAAATAAATAAATGTAATTTGCTGTTTCGAGTACTTCTTTTTAGTTTTAAATAGCTTTTATAAAATATAAAAGGAGAATTTTATGTGCAAATATTAGCCACTTGGCTTGTTGTTACAAGTTCAACTTGAGTTTATACAGTTTTCACGAACGTTGTATAAAATTTATACTGACAAAGAGAGACAAAAGCAGTAAACGTTTTTCGACCCCGGTGAAAAGTTTTCAACTACAACGAGCAAACTTGTCCGCACTCCTCATGTTTAATGTCAATATGACCGAAACTGTTTGGCTTTTACTGAAGTTTGTACACGCATTTAATGGAGACCGTTGGTAAATGTTCCCACTGGTTTTAGACCGGTAAACATAGTTGTATTGCACTTTTTGATTCTTTTAATATTGAAACATTTAATTGTCTGTGACTCAAACGGCAGATTATTTTAATTATTATAGTGTGAATAAAGTAGAATTTATGAAATTTTAAAGTAAAAAATAAAATTTAAAACTGATTAATAGCTATTTGAAATATAAATAAGCATTCTACCAAGAAAAATAGAACAATAATTTTTACAAAGCATACATACATATTTAATTGATGTTTTTTAATTAAATTAAAATAGTAAAATATAATTTTCAAAAAAATTATTTGAATTTATAAAATATTTAATTAATTCTAATACAAAAGATTTACCTGAAACGTAAAAGGTATGTTTAAAATTTTAATTAAATTGTTTATAAATTTAATTAGTTTAACTATCGTGAAATTTATGATGCATAAAAATAAAAACCGTATACAGTACTCGTCATAATTACAGCAACGTACTAAAATGTATTAGACATTTCAAGCTGTACTACTTGTAATTAATTGGAGTACATATAATGCTTTATTGTCTTCTCTGATATTATTCTTTAAAGAATACGTTTTTTATTTCTAGCTGAACAAAATCATAGCAACTTTTCACTAAAGTATTTCAATACTACAGGGATAATTCACATTCTCATCGTCAATCCAAATTAAAAATAACGTGGAAGAAACGGAACGCTGAAATTTAGGTTAAAGACTTCGAGAAGGTTAGTAGATGGGGGTTTGTTCGGCCACAGCCTTGGTTACTACTAAGAATGTGAAGGCCCGATTTCGATTTGCTCAGGATCACGTTCACGGGCCCATATAATGGTGCCGACGAGTATTTTTTAGCGACAAGTTTACATTTATTTTATTTAAAAATGATGTTTCAACTTATGTTAGAAATCCTACAGGGTTAAGACTACATAAAACGTTTGTTATATCCACTGTGAAACAGGGTGGTGGTTTAATTATATGGGGATATTTTTCTGCTCCTTTCTTCATATAAGAGGATACATGAACCGATTTATGTATAGGGATATATTAAACAACAATTTTCTTCCACATATTGAAGAAAAGATGCCGTTAAATCATATGTTTCAACATAATAATAGTCTCAACCACAATTCCAAAATAATGATAGATTGGTTAAAAGATCAAACCATCAAGGTTTTGCTTTAGTCGACCCAATCTTCAGATAATAATCATACAAAAACATATGAGATCCTGCTGATAACCATATACGACATAAAAATTATACAAATTTTTAAACTTCATAGCAATACATGAAGCTTTCTGAATTGTTAAAGTTCATGCCTTGGAGATGTGCTGAAATTATAAAGCATATGATACAATACAAAGTATTAATGTTGAATTAAACGTTACCCAATTAGTAAGTAAAGTTGCTAAATTTATATCCAACTTAATTCAGAAAAGTATATGTAACATTTTATAAAATAATAGAATGTAGTATAAAACAAAATTACTAAATTAATAAAAATACACTTTAAAAAGGCTATAATAATGTCCATGCATATAAGTAATGTAAATTTTGTTTTATCATGTAAAATTTGTATAATTTTGCAAGTATTATTCATACTCTTCATGTTTAATGTGAGTATGACCCCCAGTATAGATCCACCTTGTCGTGGTCCTGAGGCACAGTACCGGTCCACAAGCCAGTGGGTAGTGGGAAGCTAACAGATCTAACTGCAAGTCCAATCCATCCCCAGGAAGATCTCGGATCTTCCTCAGGTTGGACTTGTTCTTCCGAACCCAGTTGACAGGGGGTTGGCATCTTTGTTAGTCCCACGTCTTCTGGTTCAGCATACCCCGTATATGCAAATATACGTTCTTTTCCCCCATGTATGGTTTATCATACATGGTAAACACTATGGCCATGGTCTTCGGATCGGTGCCCGGAGAAGGGTTTTTAAACTTTCCCCTCTTTGTCCCCCAAACAAAAAAAAATGTGAGTATGATTGAAACTGTTTAACTGTTACCGAAGTTTGTAATCGCCAAAATGGTTTTAGTATTTTTATACCGATAAAAATAGTTGTTTTGGACTTTATCATGGTTTTATTATGGAAACGGTTGTCTGGAAGAGGACAACAAAACTTTTAATATCAATTATTGTTGTGTGAATAAAGTGGTTTTAATAAAATTTTAGAATCGAGAAAAGCAAATTGAATAAAAAGGAAAACATTTATGAGTATTAAAACAACTTTTTCAAGCGAATATAACTAATTTATATTTTCCATAAAGTCTAAACCTAATTAAAATTTATTTTAAATAAATTAAAATATTAAAACATCATTTTCAGTCATCGTATTTGTATTTATAAGATATTTAATTAGAATAAAACATAAAGTTTTGTTTAGAAAGTCACAACCATAAAATTTAAAATGCATAAAAATTTCATTACCTGATATTTATATAATTTTGTAAATATTGTGCGTACTCCTTTAACGTCAACATAACCAAAACTGTTAGGTTTTACTGTTTATAATCGCAAAAATATTTTTAAACCGGTAAAAATTGCTGTTTTGCACTTTTGATGGTTTTATTATGAAAACGGTTGTCTGGTAGATAGCAGCAAAGTTTTTAATATTAATTATCGTCGGATAAAGTTTTCCAACCGTTTAATTGTGGAAGTTATGTAAATTGAGGGTAGGAAACGCGACGTAATCTACCTAAAAAGCTGTTTATTAAGGAAGTCTGCCATATTAAAAAAATAATAATAAAGTTTTATAATTGGAAATGCGGTGAAATTGTACAGTTTTATAGTTGTAATAAAATTTTACTATAACTGTAAACCGAATTTTATTGGCACTATCACACAATGTAGTGGAAATCTTGTTCATACCTCAAACTGTATATTTTCTGGTGCTTTGATCTAAATGTAATTTCATAAACCCTTTGAAACGGAATGTCGAGCATGTGAAACTTGATTTGGTTACTAAAATATGCTACTTTGAAGTCTGATAATATTTTTTAACTTGAGAAAATTCAATTAAACCGCTTTAAGCGAAATATAATTACCTGTTCACGTAACATGATTACCTAGTTTTGGAAATTAATTTACCGTGCGGTTAGCTTAAAAGTCTGACATGATTTTGTAATGTGTTAGTTGCATGAGATTAGATTAGACCAGAATGAAACTTGATAACAATTTGAGAGGGTTGGAATTCTCGCTTAGCGTTAATGTGAAATTAAAACAGGGATTCTATTTTTCAATGTACTCTGCAACGATACTAAATTAAAATATTTTTTATTAATTGTACTTTTTTATGTGGGTACATCGTACCGCATATACTAATCCACTGTTAAATCTGAAAACCTCGACGGCACACTACACAAAAATCAATGAATCATTACCACGACAACAATTAAAGTAAATCGAAACCACAAACCAAACAAACCACAAATCCATGGAGAATAAACATGAAAACAATAATACAAACGCAATACACAATCTACCTCTCCTAATGATTTCCAAATGCTCGATTCAAGATAAGATGGATATAAGCTTCAATATCAATGTAAAGTTATTATGAAGAAATACATCTTTAAAATCAATTTACACTACATTAGATATTTGATGACGCCGAAAAAGTATAAATACAAGAAATTTACAAAATACTACTCTTTTAAATAATAGAAAAAAAAAACAACAATAGTACATTTAGCCTATTTACTAATAGTCTATATAATTCAAACAAAATTAATGAGAACATGGCAAATGGGATACTAATAATAATGACTAATTAAAACCACATATAACGACTCTGAAAAATTTTCAATCCCTACCAAATAACCATCAACAATAAATAGTGCAAACAAGACTATGTAAAGGATAAACAAAACTACCTCATGGATGTCTAATAACAAATTCTGCTCCTTCTAGCTGTAATGATGTAATAGCAAACTATGCCCTTCATTACTGAATGTTTGGAAATCCCTTAAATTTAATTTATTTTGACCATCTACCAGTATTGTTTAGCTTCTCACTCTAGTGTACGAATTAAAAATATTAGTTTTAATCATGACAAAGCGAAAGTAAATCCTAATAACCTTGCGATAACAAATTGTAGATTTTAGAAATGAGTGTATGTCGTACAATCGAATTTCTGATATACTGCAAAAAACCTTTTCTTTTCAGCTACAAATCATACGACACCCGATGTCCTTGCTTCTGGATCACTTCCAACACTTTTAAACGTTTTGAAACTGATGACTGCTTTACTTGTAATGTTTTTCTAAGTTCTGTCTTTCCAAGTCTTTTTTTTAGGGCGCCAGAACGTTGTCTGTCAAGTTCAAAATCATTATTTTTGAAGGGTCGAAACCTATCTCTACATGTCGTATCCGAGAGATTTGTCACTGCAAGAATTCTGTGTGCTTCAGCTGCAGATTTTATTTGAATAAAATAATGCAATAAAATTCCCCGTAAATACACTTTATTTGGCACAAAAGTAGAATTTTAGAACCAATAAAAATTACTTTGTTTAAACACATAAGTGAACTAGCATACGTTGAAATTTAAGGTTATATACAGCACTTCCTTATAGGTGCGTTATCATTTGAAATTCCATGTATGGAGTATTGCTACTGCTATTTTTGAAGAAACAGCGAAAACTTATTCAAGGTCCTAAAACTGAATATCGATCTACACCAGACTTAACCCCTTATTTATGGGGTATATTAAGTTGTTAGTTTATCAGATCCCATCTGAGTCGCTACATGATCTACGACATCGAATAATTAAAGCATGCTAGAACAGAAACTTTTGAAAAAGTACGACAAGAATTATTTTAATTATTGTTTATATCATACTGAACATTTAATTAATTAATAAAATGATTTTACATCACAAAGGCTATCCCTGCCGAGGTATATCGAAATGAGTTTAAAACTGTCTTGTTTTGGTTCCCTTTCGAAACCTCTTTTTTATATTACGTTTTTATAAGAAAACGATCTCTTTAACACTTTATGTAGAAATCGTTATTTTAAATCCCTTAAGTTAAGTTAGTTAATACACGTAATTAAAAGTGACATAAATCAAAACTTATAAATCTTAATACCCTTAATGTAATTTTATGTTTAACTTCGTTCTCAGAATAATAATAATCCCCCCGGAGTAATATTAATTAAAACTCACACTTTGTCCTACGAGAAGATAACCCACTGCAGCTGCATAAAGAACGCAATTTCGTTTCCTCAGGATAAATACGAAAAACATAAAATATTTCAATTGTTTTGTGCTTTTAATAAACTTGTTCCATTTTATCATCGATTAGAATTTTTTTAATTGAAACATCCACGACCGGAAACAATTAGCATGCACTTATTGCTGCTGCTGTTTCTCTATAAGTTTTCATATGCACACACATGTTTAATTAAAACCCTTGCTGGCTTATTTGAATTGATTTTCATAGGAATGCCAATGAAACACTTAAGGGTTGTGTTTGTAACAGGTGGTTAATAAATTCGACATTAATAATACATAGAGGGTGTTTCTGTGAACTGGAACACCTGCGCAGAAAACATAAATTTAAGGAAATTAAGAAAATTGGCAATTTTCTCGACGTATGTAGTCGCAACATCCACCCTTATTAAATTCTAGGTTTTTAACGACTTTCAGGACTGGAGTAGGCTTTTTAACTAACGCAGATATTGAATAATGTATGAAATGTTTTTGAAATAACCTCAGATATAATTCCCCTCGAGGCGGCCATTTAATATTATGTTAAGAGAGTTGGGAACTTTCTATGTAAATTTTTCGAAAATCCAATAAAAGATTGAGTGAGTGTAAAGTGTATTGAATAAAAATCCTGCTCGAAGTCGCTTCAAGTTTGCCCCTGATAAAAGGAGTTATTTTCACTTCCGCAGTTTCCCCCATTGAAAGGATACTTCAGAGTGCTTAATTGTGTTTACCTGAAACTCATACTGCATCGATTTTTTATGGAGGATAAGTGAAGAATTTGATCGTTACCTTACAAAATGTTTTTATAGTAAAAATGTAAATTTCCACTAACTATTTACTAAAACCTTAAAGTAAAGTCTTGAAAAATGCCAAATATTAATTCAGTTTCCGCAATTAAATTGCAACTAATTTACATTTTCCCAAGAGATTTATTGTGGTCGGCTGGATGTTAAGTTTGCTGATGAAACTGAAACTTTGCCCATTACAGATAAGAATGTGGTTTTACGTTCGCAAATCACTGACACGAAAAGAAACTCTACTTAAAGCGTACTTAATCCGGTAATTGTGCTCGCCTAAAATTTACACCTTTTACATACAAATAATAGGGATTTTGTGTGGTAAATTACATTATGGGAATTTTTATGTCCTATCCCTTTCAAATAATTTTCATTTTTAGCAGAAATAAATGATTTTAAAAAATCTTTGTACGTAGTAATTAAGCCATAAAACAAAGTTTATGCGATATTTTAGATGATGATGGAAATTAAATAATTATTCTGCAGCTTTCAAAATTACTCCGAAAAGAGAGAATAAATAATTATCCAATTAATTGTCTTTCATTGCCATGTTTCCTCCAATTATCATTGAGATCTGACACTTCTTAAGTCATGATTTATAAATTACACAATACAATTTTGTCTTTGTTATTTTCGCACTGATTTACTGAATTTCTTTTGTACAAAATTGGAACAAATATTGCTTTGATCTGAATTTAAAAGGTAATTTGCCCAGTCATTTTAAAATATTACAATTTTCACGTTGCATATACATTTATTCAGGTTGTTTTTTTTTTTAATCCAAAATTCAAATATTTGAAGTAATAAAGGCTCCACGGAAATAATATCTGTAATTAAAATTTAATTATTCCGAGAAGGAAATACACTGGTATTAAAATTAGCACACCAAGAAATAATTTTGAAATGTCAAATATTAATTTCTATTTTTTATTATAGATTAGAATTGTGTATTTAAAAATATGTAGGATTTGACAAAAACATTATTTTCATAAACAAAAAAAATAAATAAACGTATATACTCTTTGCAAATTAATCAAATTTGATGTTTATAAAAAATAAAAATTTGAACTTAATGTAAGGTATTTTCACACCTTCTAAGAATGATAGTCTTACATCTTCTTTTCGTATTCAAAATCTGGGGTCGATTTCATTTTGGTTCAAATTCTCAGTAAAAGATGCTCCACATCCTCTAAGTTATTCGGACGGTTATGATGATCCCTTAAATGTCTCCTAAGAATATCCCAGATATGTTCTACTGTGTTAAGGTCTGGACTGCGAACTGGCCAGGCTGTATGTGGTTGAGCATCATCTTGCATTAGTAAAAAAATTGGACCAGTATTAAGCTTCCCATTATTTATCACCACCGAGTCGATAAGTGCTGTTAAAACATTGCCTTTCCACACCATAATTAAACCCCTACCAAATAAGATGGTACTTGCATTGAGCGTATCTTTCATTTGGTCGTCTAATCACGCCAAGGCGTCTATCGCATGTATTCAGGCAAAATATAGATTCATCTATAAACGGAATTCGTTTCCAATCCGCATCTACCCAATTGACGGGCTCTCTAGCAAAATTTAGCAGAGCTCTGCGATGATCCGTGATTAAGGTCGGGCATCGAGCAGGAACAAGGGGTTGCAAATTACTTTCCGTCGTCGAATAGTTTCAATACTTATTCGAATCCCTTCTACGTTTTCTAGCTGAGAACTTCTTGTAGTAACAAAACGATCTTGAGCAGGAGTTGTAGCACGATTTCCGACTGGTCACCACGGGAAATGGATGTATGGGATGCACCACACCAGTTCCGGATACTTTCGTGTTCAGTTTTGGTCGGCAAGCGCATGACGTCACACGTAGAATAACTGGTATTACGGAAATATGAATTTTGTACGAATATTCCCAGAAATGTGTTTGTTATGTTAAGACTTATTTTATAATTTAAAGATAAAAAATTATAAGAAACTGTTGCTGTAAAAATATTTTTTACGTAAAAATTTACTACGGTAGAGTTTATTAAAGGGTATAAGGATATGCATACGCATGATTTTAAAAATAAAATTTTATTAAAATATTTTTATAGATAAACACACAATAAAAAACATAAAATCGTTACACCTGAACCTACGAAACATTTTTTTTTCCTATTTTCTAGATAGATTTGTCTCTTTGCTCTGTTGAGTTCTTTAATGCGGAAGAACAGGCTACAGGCTCAGCTGTCCCTTCACCAACCCTGTTATGCAAAAAGATAAGCTAGTCTTATACAATCAGATCAACACACCACCACAATTGGATATTTCAAAAACTTACATGTTTTCAGCCACAAGTGTGTCTCTTATAAAAATTGTGGTTTCTCTCTTTTCTTCTTCTTACAGCTCCAAAATTTTAATGTCCAGGTACAGAAAGTGATTGCACAACGAATTGGGGTAAATTTTGCGTAGGAACAACATCATCTACCAGAGCGCTATAATTTTTAGGGGTGTAACTCAAAAGGATATGTTTTAAGTTAACTTAGTAATCACTTTCACAGAAATGTTTGGAACATTAATATGTTCGCGCTTTTTTTGTGTTAACTTTGTCTTTCCTCTTTGTGAGATGTAACCACTTTGTGCATAGACTAATGTCTTTAGGAATTCCAAAAATTTAACGTTTCTAGTTGGATTCCGTTTAGACTGGTTGTCAGAATTACATTCCACAACAGCACACCGCATTTTTGCCACAGGGCACAGTAATACGCAGATCACAGGTCAAAATCAAACTGTTTTGTAGGGTTGGTACATTTATTTATATATCTAAGAGATAAAAGGTTCTTATTTAAGGTGATGAGAAAAAGACTACACCTGTTGTCATCAGAATATTGTGCAGACGCTTAGTTCGGTCATCTACTTAATTGTTTATCGATATTGATGAGGGGATGTTTTATATTTATTGCTTACGAGATGTTATGCAGGCGCTTAGACGAATTGTCCACTTAACGCATATGGCTAAGTACGAAAACTACTCTACGTATCGCGCCAAAATAAGCATCGTCCACCATGCGTAATATCTTACCTTATATTCAGTGTATCATGCATCAAACTATCGCGAGTCGAAGCGTTAACTCGACCTATTGAATCGATTGCGAGAGAAAACCATCAAATACAATCGAGGTTTTTCAAACAATTGAAACAATCGACTAAAACATCTCGAACTCGCCCATCACTGCAATTTACATTGCTGTTGTACTATTTACTTAAATAGAAAACTTAATTTACAAAATCATAAGTGATGCGTCAATTTCAGGAAATTATCAAAGTTCTCAGCTGAAAACAGCTAGTTGAAATATGAATGTGGTGGAAGTGGATTGAAGTCGAAGACCATTTTCAGCACTAATTTTAATTTAAAGAGGATGAGGTGATAGGAATCACAGAAATAAAGCATCTTGATAGGTAAGAATATCCTTTTGATTGGATAGTTTTTTTATTTATTACAACTAGGAAATTTTACTTTGAAAGTTGATACTCAAAATGATGGTTTCTAACCTCAATTAATTAATTATTTACTACAAAGAAAAGAACGTTTTAGACAAGTCCTACGTATTTTTTAGTAAAATACGAATCTGTAATTAAAAATACTACTACTAATTTTTAGCACTAACGCATTTCCCGCGTAAAATGATCAAATTTTGATTAGAGATATTTTTTCGTACTCAAAATATTTAAAAATTAAATAAAAAGTAGCAAAAAGACCCTGTATATTTAACAATATTCTTTTCCGACAGGGAAACTGCTTTCTTCTTATTATGCGCAGCAGATACCAAAGATCATTTCTGAACACAGTTGCATCAACTTTAATCACGATTTTACTAAACACCGAGAATAATTATAGTCAACTGAGCAGGAGCATTAGATAATTACAGGATTGTCAAGGGGTGCATTATTACCTGGAATTATCTTGTGTCGCCCATTGAATATTTTAGTTGGGAGTAATTTTCTGGACAATTAAATATAACATTTTATAGTGTGAATAAAACATACACAAAAACGAATACAAACGAGTCACTATCTCGTCCATAATAAACTTTATTAATTGTTATTCACTTTCGAGAACAATATCGAGCATCATTAAGATTCAACCAGCTATTATGCTATAGATAACATGATCTTTTTGTGGCCATCCATTAATTATTCAAACGATTTCGTCTGCCTTCCAAAATCGATAAAGCTATTTAATTAACAGTAACTAAATATTATATATCTTGAATCATATAAAGTTTCATTACATGAATGAATTAACTGCAACAATGTTCTGGTAATTTCGCATCCTTGTATAACGGGACACCGGATTACACTACAAGGATAATAAGCTAGTTGGACGTGGATAATAAAACCGGAATCCTTTTGGCTTCAAGATAAGAATGCAATAGATAAAAAACAAGTGTAAAGAGACGGCATGACGTTATATTAGGATTTACAAAGGGATTTTGTTACCAGAATGTATGAACGTTACCTAAGTGCATTTTATGGTACGTGTGTTGTCACAATTGTGGTCTGTATGATCGAAAACCAAATATATCGCAGTAAATTCATTTACTTTTCAAAAAAATTGGTTTATTTAAGGTACTAAAATAAATATTAGTGTTTAACCATTGACAAACGTCGCAAGAAAATGTCTTAAATAACGTAATCCCTTTTAGTCCTTGACTAGACAGTTTAAATCCTTAAGGATTCAATTGGGACGACTTCAAATGTCCATTTATTTAATTCTCATCCTTCCTGTCACTCAGTGAGCTATTAAAAGGTGATTTCTTGATGTCAGTGTAGTGTTTTTAATTAAATATAATACTAGCTTTATTGTTGTTGTCAAACAACCTCGTAATACAATTTACCAATTTATATTATTTTGTAATTAAATTAAGGTACATTTAACAAATTAAACAAATTGAGTATTGACCAACATTTAATTAAATTTCTCGGTTGTGCAAATATGTGTTTGTTGATTTGTGTGTCTCATTAGTGATACTAGTTAATTCTAACTATGCAAAATTATACACCAAACACAAATGAATGATTTATAACAGTTTACTGAAGCAAACATAATAATGTTCTTTCAGCGAATTCAAATCGCTGAGAGGAATTTTCGTCGGTGATTTTTTGTGTTGAACGGGAGCTTCAGCTTTCCGAATGACTTTCTGATTTTCCCCGGATTTCCATAAACGATAAATGTCAGCAATGCTAAATAATCCAGTTAAAATAGACTGACGGATAATCGCAGGAAACGTTCATTAAAACTGGCTGTTCATCCGGAAGTTTTTCCACATATGTAGATCGTTAGTGAGATGTAAATGTTTCATATGTTTTAATGGGGATGTTTTGTCAATTATTTACGCGCTGGAATTATACAAAAAATGGGTTTTGTGTTCGGCTGATACGAGATGTACTATAATAAATTTTTGCTGCATTCGTACGAAACTATAGTGGAAATTCCATCGAAATCCTTTAACAGGATTTACGAGTTTTGTAAAGAAAAGGGGAATATTTTAAAATTTGAATGAAAACAAAAGTAAGTAACAACAGTAAAAATGTTTTAGCATTTTATTCCTAAAAGACACATCAATATATTCAGAAAATGACAAATCATCTTCTCCTTTCTGTGTGTCTTAAACATGAATTCCGCTCAGCTCGCCAAGTTCCATTTCTGTGATGATTTACTGCCTGTTTTCTGTCGGAATCAGGTTACATATATTTCTGTAATAAAACCCCATTATTGTACGTTCCAAGTAATTTTCAAGTATAAGTTAGGGATGAATTAAAACATGACATTTATACAAACGTCTTCATTACAAGGTCTAAGAGCGAACCTAAATGCTATGAAAACGAGTGCCAAATTTCACCTTTATTCTTCTATGAACTCAATTTCGTTGTTAATATTTTTTCGGCGCCAAAAAACTGTATTTATTAACATAAATTAACAATATTTTCTTATTTATTTGTAACATATCCAGTTACGGTTTTATGAAGAATTCTGCTTCGCTTTTCCAAGAGCGAACGAAATTTACTTCGACGCCTCTCGAATTTAGCAGGCTTCAGCAAAATACCACTTCAGTTTACATTTACAATAAGAATTTAAACTTTCATATTTACATAGCGAAACAAACTTTCGCTTCTTCGCCTCTGATGATTCTTACTGGTCTTTCCAGTTATAAATTAAATGTTTCATCTTGTTTTTTTATAATATCTTTATATTCACTAACAGACTTTTACTACAATTTGGCAATTTTTTTCTATATTCACTTATAACTAGCAATAAGTGTTTCACGAAAAATGAAGAGCAATTACAATACTTATTGCTAGTTATAAGTGAATACAGAAAAAAATTGCCAAATTGTAGTTAAAATCTGTTAGTGTAACGATATATACTACTTTGATTATAATAAACAATCAATTTTTTTAGTAAAAATCATTTATTTAAATAAAATACTTAATTATAAGCGGTAAAATAACATTTATTTAATAAAATTTTTAGTTTTCAACAGGTAACTTATGATCTGTAAAAAATATCAAAAACTTTTTTAGAGATAAATTATAGGAAATTGAATTCTCATATCATATAAAATTTTCCCATAAAGTTGATGGTTGCGTCAGAAAATGAGAAAAATGTCAAAATTTTAAATCAATCCAACACTAATGTTAAATAACTTTTGAAAAAATGAATATATCAAAAAACTGTAAGAGACATTTTTTGTAGACCGTTAATTTTTCTATAAAAATTTGTTTTGATCATGTTGAAATATTATCTCTAACGAGAGTTAAAAAATTTCAAAATCCAAGAGAACACCGTTCCCGTGTTATTTAAACGGGAAATTAAAATTTACGCACCTCTTAATATTAATATTAAGCCATGATAGCCAAGTTAAAAAGAAATATTTTTGCTGTCGAAACGTTTGAATTAGTCTTGTTTTGTATATTCTAGATTCAAGAGTAAACTTTTAAATATAGAATATTTCATGGTAAATAGAGTTTATGATATATAATTAAATATAATTTATACAACAACTAAATTTTATCATCAATTTATATTAAATAAATATTATATAATTTATAACGAACTATTTAAGTTAAGAATATTAAAATAATGTTCTCATTGTCAAAGTTAAGCAATAAGTTACAGTGAGGTCGTAATAACAATTGAACTTATAACAATTCAGAATTAAACGAGATGCTAAAACATTTCTCTGTTGTGTAATATCTGTAATACCTATTTTAGTAGGAATAACTAATCGCTCATTACTTAGTAGTACTCACCTGATTTTCGCTATTAAAGTATCATATAATATAGAATAAAAATTGCTTTCAAATGAGATATCACAGTACCACCCTTTTTGTTAAAAAAAATAGTTGACAGTACCCAAATAGTATTAAGCCTATTATATATTACATGATTTTTACTTGTGGATATCTTATTCCATCGAAAGATTTCAAGAGAGGAGACCATCTCACTATATTCTTACATTAAATCGCGGATTTTTAATGTAAAACTATAGAAAATATTATATTATGATAATTATTTTTGTAAAGTTTTCAAAAATTTAATACTAACTGTATGATGCAATCAGTAAAATATCTAATAAAAAATTCATTCATTAGTCGGTACAACTAATTAATGAATCACAAAATATTTAAATTAACTAGAAAAACATATAAAATTTTAATACATAAATCTGAAAATTGCATAGCAAATTTGCCATCACTTTCATTACAAAATCAGTTCCTGTACTAAATCCCGGGGGAATTTGTAAAAAGAAACTGTCAAAGTTATCGATTGGTCCCGAAGTTTAAATTCCGTGAGATTCCTCGTGAGTACCCTCGTCTTATCAGTTTCTGTTTACAAATCCGACCCTAAGGGCAAGACACAACGTGCCTCAATAAAGGTAAACAGATCTAATTTGTTGCGCAACTAATTAATCCTTCAGGAAAACAATAATCCTCTATTTTTTAAACTACGTAAATAATTCAAATAAAACGATCATTTATATTAATTAGAGTACATCTTAGCAGAACCGGTAGAGAAAAGAGGAAGGTGTGCGGATTTCCCAAAGCAGTCAGTAAAACAGTACCATAAATTCCAGTTTCAACTCCCCGAACAATTGTAACTTTGCCATTTGATTACGTTGATGCTATCGCTGTTTTTGTCTTCTGCCTAAAATCGTGCTGTTACAGATTACGGAAGGGTGTGATTGCGAAATTCCGTATCAGATTTCCGCAATGTTACGCTGTTAATTGATCGTTCGGAAATGCACTACAGGTCAAGCTTCCACAAGACCCAGTTCCCGGGATTTTTGCACTATTGTGAATATTTTAATTGAATCGATACAAAACAAAACAACAATTAATAAAATTTTAGGAATACTTCATCATCAGAAAATTACATAAAAAAATTTTTTATGATTTTTAAATGACTTATTTATAGAATAGAAATGTATATTTATAAACAAAGAGAATTACCGATTCATTAGAAGACAATTAAATGAGACATTAATTTGAAATTTTTATTGCTGTCGTAGTGCGAGATTATTTATTATTAATAATTATATATTATTATAAAATATGTTCAATGTACCATCCAGTTGAACTAGAAGTGACATTAATATTGTTTATTCAAATGGAACACTATAAATATTACTTTTGATTGTTGATTTAATGCAAAATTTGTTACGCAAGATTATTCTAAATGTAAACAAAAGAGTATTATATCAAGATAAATTATCATAGTTTTGAAGTATTTGAAAATATTGTGTTTGTTATTTCCGCTTACATTTTTCTCATTTTAAATATTAATAACTTTCTTATTTCAAAGAGAACTGTATAAAATTTTCACACTAACTTGATAATCAAGTTGATTAAAGGATTAAAAATGAAAGTTTTGCAAAATAAAAAAGGTGCCTATAAAAAGAAATAATCTTTCATATCTCCGAAACCGTTTATTTGCAGGCTCATGTTTAGTAAAACTTTACTGCTTATTCATGTTATTACCCTTTTAAAAATTTTACTTTATTTTTTAACACACCATAATAAGAAATTAAAAAAATAATGAATAAATTTAAAACCATCTGATAAACATACATACATTTGTAACAATACACACCAGTCGAACGAAAATTTTTTACACTTGGCCTTATTTCGGTAAATATTCATTTCATTTATGATTCCGTGATTTTAATGATAAATAACTGAAGAGGCAAAAAACTGCACACTATCAAAATGGATTTCTATATCACTACACAAATCTATTTTCTGTAGTCAAAAATAACAAAGGATGATGAATCTTCTTTTTAATAGACATCTACCAGTTGACATAGGGAATAATGTCTATGTTATGTACATCTTTTGAGCTAATTTGCATTAAAATAAATAAATAAAGTAGTTAGGGGTGCTACAACCTCTAATGAATTGCATTTTAATAGATAAACGAAACTGTGTATGTAAACATTTTCTTTACCATTGTATTCTAATGTACAAAAAATACTCCACAGCATTTAATCATGGCATTTAAACCATTAACATGGTCGTTTTGTTTTATATTTATTAATAAATTCAAATTATTAAGCTATTAAAAATTAATAAGAACTGTGATTAATTACTGTTAGTTTAAACAAATATAATCACAATTTCACTTACTTTTGTAAAATAATTAATTGAATTTTTCAACAAATATTTATATTCCTGAACAATAATTAATTTTAATTCAAACACTAAAATGCAATTAACGATAAACAGATACGTAAAACACATTAGCATAATCAATGAGCATTGTTATTACAAACGAATAAGTAAAATCAATAGAGGCATTCTATACGCAGTAAATTTAACTTGAACCGGGCTTCATCTATCATAAATTATATAACTTGACTGTAGTATACTGTTTATTTTTAAAAAATTAAAATAAATATTCGTCATTTTGTATTACAGACAAAAATGTACTTTTAATTAAGACAGCAAAGAACAAATCAAATAAATTGGATCTGTTTTGATGCCGATAAAAGCAAAATCTACAGAAGGAAAGTTTGTTTTGTTCTGTAAATAAGCCAGAGAAAATTCGATTCGTTTTATTCTGTAAAATAACGAGAGCTCCTCAAAATTCACGTGAAATTTAATATAGGACACTTTTCAGCATATTGATTTTTAAATTTATTCATTGCGTTACAAAAAAAAAAACATTTATGTTAAATATACAGCTTTTGAATGCAGATAATTATAAACCACCTAGTCGTTCATAAAAGAAGACTGTCGCAAACTTGTAATTTTCATAAATGGCACATTTTAATCCAGCTCCTGCTATATTTGAAAAATACTCGTAACAATGAGCTTTTGCTGAAAGATAATGTGACCTGAATCTGACAGAAAAGGGAGCGTATATCATTCTTGATAGGATTTTTGCTGAGACAACTTGAATCTAATGGTTGAAATGTTATTTGTTGTTTTCTGTACGTAACGACGTTTCTTTTGGATATAACATTTACATAGTTATATGGAATCTTTGTTCTCTTAGTCACATTTATTTTTAAATCACTGACGTTTATTACTTAAGATATGAAAATCTAAGGATATATTTTCGTTCATTCATGCTTTTAGGTTAATAACAATATGCAATTGCTCCAAAATCTCTTGATTAAAAGTAGCTGTGTGATTTGAACTCTCCAAGTTGGGGAGACTGAATAAAAGTGGCGTTTGCACGAAATTGCACTTAAACGAATCCCCGAATCAGGCGACAAGGGGCAGTTTTCGTATACGTGCCTTCCAGGTGAGCCGAGATTACAATCTGGACCGTGTAACCGTAATCGACGAACTTGGAATCAACTATCCACATTGAACTAGTAATATGTTTTCAACTATGAAACAATTTCATGTCCCATCAATCGTAATATCGACATCAGTGTTTAAGAAGGGTACGAATTAAGACGCCATTACGGTAGTGTGGGTAATAAAACCCCCTCATTTACACCCTTAGAATTGTTATGTAACAGCACATAAACACTAACGAACTACGAACTAATTAACTCAAACGAACAGTAACATTAATTAATACGTTGAGCCAAACAACCATGCGATTATGGCTTTGGCAACAATGCAAAGACGTAATTGAATGTTTTCACTCATTGAATTTTGAAAAGTTTTCATTGTTTGAAGACGTCATTAATATCCTTCAAGTCCGTAAGAGCGTTGTCCAGTTTATCGAGTTTTTCACATCGGCTTCAATTTATTTCACTGCGTTACAAAAAAAAACGTGATGGATACATTTTTGTGCTCAACTATCAGATAAAAAATTGCACGAGCAATTTTAGAAAATTTCAAAAAGTATTCTTTTTTATCATTAGTTCATTCGTCTAAGTTCCGTTCCAAAGAGAGTTTTTACCAAAGAACTAATTTATTTCACTCGCCCTTAAAGGACTAGACGAATGATGCTGGAATATATTTAACTTTGACAGTAAAAAAACAGGAAATAAAAAGCGTCGAATATAATCCGACATTATTTATATCGATCTCCTTGGTCTGACACAAGGATAACAAGGTTATTTGATCTCATGTTTGTTCAGGCGTTTTTCTTTCCTATTTCAAGAATTTTCGATGGAAAGCCAAGCTGAAATGTCAATTTGGCAAACACAACATGATTTTTTTACACAATCTGATTAAAACGAACAACCACTGTATATATGCACATTGATTAACTTAATGTGTGATTTATATGATTATTGCGTATCGATTTTGATATGTATATGGTATAGTGGATTCATAAAAGCCGATTTTATCATTGTTAAAAAGCAATTCCATTGGTCATAAATATTAACTTTTATTACATTTATGGAAAAAAATTGATTTGGTGAAATATTATTGCAGTCAGGCAGTCTGCAAGTTATTTGGCAACTAAAATCGTGCCGAGATAAAATTTATCGTATGGATGAGTTCCAAACAGGAATAACATCCTAACACCGCTGCCGCCAAAATATAAGTTACCTAAGAACATAAATCCGGTTGTACACAACTTTTATCCTTCTTACGAGCTATAAATTCTCATGCAAAAAAACTGGATTTTAAACTCATCTTTTTTAAACTCTCGCACCTGATGCGAGTATCAACGAGTTCGATTGGATCTCCATCACAAGAGATAAAGACGGATTAATTTGTCACACGTGGAATTAGTATACTAAATTTTGAGCCAGTCAATCGTAAATTTCGGGACGAGGCAGATAAATTACAGGAGCAACGAGATGATTTAAGCAATGTTCGTTCGAGGGTGAGGGTAAATTATGTATTGTATTAGAAGTTTAAGGACACAAAGACGTGAGGGTTTAAGGAGAACACATTATGCAGTCGGTTTAACGTTTCAGAACAAGTAGTTGTGTGACTTAAAACACAAATGTTTGGTTGAGTTATGACCTGGCGCATTCGCCATTAATAAATAAATAAGTTTGTACACATTCTGTGCAAAATTTTAGTTAAATGAGAATAACTATTTACAAGTACGAAATTAAAATAAATGACCACCATAAAATATTTATGAGTGGTGCAAACTCCTTTCTCATATGGAAAATGTTTACCTTTAGATGTTTGTTTTAGTATAAATTGGAAAATATTTATTTGTTTAGTATATTTTCAATTATGGTAATTAGAGTAACAAAATAACGTCAACAATGAAGTTTAATTTGTTTTTGTATCTTTACTATATTGTTTTAAATTATCGTATTCTCAAAATATTGTTTTTTACAACAATAATATATTTCAAATTGAGATATGTGAATACGAATATTTTTTAAATTAATTTCTCTTTTTTTATGGTAAAAATAGATGTATTACTTTATGTTATGTTTTTAGAATTATGTTTTTAATGATTTTTAAAATCTTGAATAATTAAAATACTTTACAAATTCTAATATTAACAAATGTTCTTGTTGTTTATAGTAGAGCAAGTAAATAACAAGAAAACATGTGGTTATTAGATTTGTTAAAAGTGTAATATTATAAAAATATCTTAAAAATTTTTCAAACGTCATGATACATTAACTAGTAAGTCAATGTGCCAAAAAAATATAGCAAATTTTCATTTTTGGAATTTTTAAAAAAATATGTCAAAAAATACATACATTATATTTTGAAAACAGTCTAGAGTATACAGAATAAGAGGCACACGTTCGATCGTATTTTTGCCGCGTTCAACACTACGCTCGATCCAGGTCGGTCGGTGTGTACCGTCGCGATGCCGGGCACTGACTGAGCGTCGCGGGATAAACGGTGCTCCGGCCGGGACGCCACGCTCTTTGATTGATGGCTTTCCTAGGCGTCGATTTTGCTACGCCACAGATATCCTATTTATTTTTTCCATGTGTGATTGTTAAATCTGTTTTCGACTTTTTCGTGTGAAGTTATAAATGAAAATGCACGCTTCCATTGTAATTAACATTATAATAGTGAAAACTACTCTATTTTAAGAGTTAAAAAACATGAAAACAAAACGTATTCTCACTATTTTTTATAGATAGTGGCATTAAAGTTAGAGAAATCAGTTAACGGTTGTTATTCACTTTTATCTTTGCTTTTAAAAAATACACGAATACAAATTCCATTAACTTACGCCCTAAATATCCCATAAAACTTCTCAGATCGAAAAACTTTTATTACGGTTCGTTTCTTTATTCTTATCCTTTTATCTTGATATTAAAGCAAAGCGTCCTAAAATACAAATTTACATAAAAAAGTCGCAATAAAAGACATTAATTTCTTTAAGGACATACATTCGTAAAGGAAACCGAATTTTACCACAAATCAACATAGTAAACAGGAACTTGGGAACGTAAATCAAGTTGTGAAATATTCCTACGACTGAGAAGATTTATTGGCCGTTCTTTTTGTGTAAACATCACTTCGATTTAGCTGCAATTAGATAAAAACGGCTATAAAAAAATTGCTCAATAGATGTGTATTTATTCAGCAATAAACTCACGTTGTGCAAAAATAAATTTGCATGTTTTAAAAGTGGTTTCGTTATAGCTTTTGCATAAAATCGAATCGTTTCGTACGTCGTTCAATAAACCTCTCTGGCATAAAATTCAGCTAAACGTAGAGCTTTAGGGGGTGGCCATAAAAACGTATAAAGGGTTTTAGCAGCTGACCCCGATCGTATATGATGCGGAAGTTTCATGGAGCCGATGAGGAAATAATAAAGAAGTGGCAAATTTATATTTCAGCACACGAATTCGAGTGGTTGAATGTTTCTTTTTGTTTAAATGGGAATAATATAATTAATTTTATTAAATGACAAAGCGGGAGGATGGGATAATTTAAATGGATTTGAACTTTTTCCGTCGATTAATTACAAATTACAACTTTATTCAATTTACCTACGAATGGAAACCAACTTTTCCATTTTAATTTTGTTCGATTATCCAACGACAGCAATTACGAATGCCACTTTTACATTTTAACGAACACTTTCGCACTATTGTTCATTAAAATCTCTTTGAAATAGTCGAGCGTTGGCTGCCACTTTTTAAAAGCTAATCCCCAAGTCTGTCGGCTGTTCTGCAAGAGAAACGCCTTAAATTAAAAATTTTATTTTATTCATTTAGCAAAATCAGATTCGCAAATTATGTTACAGCATTGACCCAAATGTTCTCAGTCACACTGATATTTTATATTTATTTTTCAGGTTGTCAGTGCGTGAATCGGAGCTGAGCTGTAGGCTTTTTTGCTGATTAACAATATCGGTGAGTGCTCGTTAAAATTTTACCGAATGGCCAATGAATAAATTAAACTTTTTTAGGCTATTGAAATTCTAATTGCGTCCAACCGAATTGGAGGACACAAAAAAATTGTTTTATTGAGCTAGATTTCAGTTACTGAAATTATTTTGGATTAATATTTATTGATGAGGGGATATTAAACGCCATTTGTGGAATCCAATTAGTTTATTGATCAATTACCACACATTTAGTATAAAACATTCAAACAAGATTTATATGTTAATAACTCTAGAAAGCTTTTGCACCCGTTGCAAAAGGAGATCGCCTTGTTTAACCACGGAATTGAACTGGGCGTTTTTCAAATCTGGCCTGTTCGTCTCGACGATACCGCCGACGCGATCGATTTTACAATGCAATCTGCCAGACGCAATAAAGGTCGATAATTCGCTGTAAAATTAAAAATAATCAATTAAATAATAATGGAAATATTTACGTTTTACGTACTGATCAATGAAATCTACAGACACTCCGAATGCTTCAGCCATATATTGTAATGTGAGTGATCTGTAAGATTCAAGCAGTTGGGTGTAGGCTAAAATACGCATTTCTCTGATGTAGTAACGGTAATGCGGGTTGAGGAAGTAATCTCTTCTCAAAATTGTTTCAACCTCAGCTAAAAAGAAAGAACATATACAAATGATCATATACATATTTTAAGATTATTAAAAAATGGTGACAAATACCTAAATTGGTGAAAAATTCAGCATACTGACAATTATATAAAGAAAACAGATAATCTTTAACAAATGGTTCTGAGTGAAGTACCTCCAGAATTTCAGACCCTTTGACAACCTAAAATTAAATAAACATAGTTTAGTCTCAAGTTAATGATTAATAAAAAATATTAACCTTATCTCTGAGTTGATTTCTAGGCAAACTAATAATTGATGTATAGACAGTATATCTAACAAATGCTTTGTAATCCATCAGTTCATAGGATGTAAAAGTGCTGACAGTATCCAGGAACAAGGTTGCTGCAGTTTTAAAGTCTCTCACAGACATGCAATATGCACCTTGGTAGACTTTAAGGCGATTTCTTCTGTCCCAATCACCTCCTTCTTCTATCAAACTGAAATTGGTTGTATAGATGCTACCTTTCAAATGCTAAAGATAATTACTTACGTTTTAGCTTTATCAATATTCCTGGTAATAACGTCATGATCCATGAAGAACAATCCAATTCTAATTAGATGAAAAATAATATCCAATCTGTGACCCAAAGACACAGTTTTATCATAAGTTTGCCTGAAAGTGTTGATAGCATTTTCTTTATCGCCAATTCTGCTGTAGTACTCAGCCTTCCTTAAATAAGCCTCCCGAACTTCCATTTCACCCAAGTTCTTTTCTGCATCTTCTATCGCTTCGTCCAGTTTTTTAATTTGTTCTTCATTTTTGGTTTTTAGTTGTTTAAGAAGAGCTTGATCGATTTTCCAGCCTGCATCTTTGCAAACCAACTCGTACCATGGTGCCATGTCTAAATTGAAATAACAATGTAATGCAATTCAGGTTATGTTTATAAAATCATTAATAAGTTGGCCCCCAAGTTGTTGAATAAAAATGACAAAGAGGGTATTATATTGTTATAACAAATGATATAAATGTTTATAAAAACAAAGAATTTTAAGAGGAAAAGTGACAAGTCATTTTCTCACCGTCCTTTTTGATTGCGTCGAGTATTTTCTGATGGACATTCCGATCGGTTCTGTATTCAGATAAGGTTAATAAAAATTTGCAGTTGGCTAATTCCAAATCTGGGTTCTTTTCCAAACCCTGATCTTCCAAGTTTTCGATCGGCATCTTAAACAATTCTGCACCACAAACAAAACTTTGACAAAATGACAAGCGGATTTTCCACTGGAATTCTTGGTTAGATTACTTCGAAGATCCAAGCATAGGTGGCGCCACATAATACTCCGTCATAATATATCTCCACACTTTGATAGAAGAATTTGATTTGTATTCTTCATGACAAATAGTATTAGATATAATTTTATGAAATGTATTTTTTACATCTTTTTATACTAAAGTTAATAAATGTTATTATTATTATTTTAGCGTTACGCTTATGCAACTCTCTTGACAAGTTTCTATAAATCAAGTAGATTTTAAAGTTTGAAATTGGGTGGATGACTTGACAATGCGGCAGCATAATCTTTCAACCTACTATTGCTAAGTTCTTTCATAATAATAAAATCCAAATTAAAATGTTTTATTAATTTATAATTGTTACAAAGAAAGAACTAAACCAATCAAATATCTATGCCATGTTATAAATGATATAATATATGAATTTTGATCATTTCATTCTGTATAAATTATCATGTACTCGGGTTAGGTTAGGTTAAGTTAGGTTGGGTGTTCCATCGTACAGGAGTACGATACTCTTGAACTATTTCATACTTTCTGCAGCCTTCCCCAATTCTCCGGGGGCGTCCATGAACCATTTCTGGAGCAGTGAAATGATGAAAAGCACTTAAAGGTATATTTAAAATATGTCATTTACAAATAAAACATCTTTTAATTCAGGTATTACTTTATTGTTACGAGTATAATTTTAGTACAAATATCGTTGCGTATTACTGTTACATTTAAAACAGCTATAAGTAATCGTTTTCGGATTTTCGTCGATCTTTCCAGCCACAAATCCCCTAAAAAGATGCGTCAAAAATCCAATGTACATCAATATTGTTCCCCTATTTTATGCGTAACATTCACCAAACCGAAAAACTGTTAAGCCAAATTATAAATGACTGTTCTGCTTTTGAATGCGGTTTATTCTATGAGTATTAGGTTGTATTAGGTTTAGTCTAGGTTTTGTACATTGAGCAATATTTATACCGAATCTTACGATTTACTAAGGTTCAAACAGTAAGAATAATACAAAGCAATCTAAAGTTTGTTAAGAGTATTAGGCCGTACCTACTTTTCTTATTACAGTGGAAGAATTGTTATTTAATTTAGTTGTTTTTAGTTTAGTCGAAATTTAACGCCAAGTGTTTAATTTCAACGAGGCGATCGCTTTAATTATTTATTAATATCAGTCTTTTTAATATATTATTTACAAATTTAAAGGTTCAACGTAATTTTAATTTTTCTATAGTAGACATCACAAACTTAACTTCAACATTCGATAAAGTATTATCAACAATTAATATAAAACAAGCGTATTACAGTAATTTCTGGGTTAAATATAGCCATATGCAACATTCAACATTTACTTAATTTATACAAGACGATCTCCAGAATAATTAATGTTAGTAGATTCGTATTATATTATTATTAGAACCGTCCTGTATATCACCGGGATTGGATAAGAAATCAGAATTAATGTGTCTAGTTATAATCTCGTTTAATTGTTTGTTTTTATTAGACCCACCGTTCAAATAAACATAGTTCGGTTTGAACGGGGTTGTTGTTTAAGTTTGTTTGATCTAAGTTCTAAGGATAGTGAGGCACAGCACAGAAAAGGCAGGCATATGATATGATGAGGTCTAATAAGTTACCAACACCAAGATTACTGCATGTGTGGGAGCCGTTATTCCACTGGATCACCAAAAATCCAGTTAAAGGGATATTTTGCTAATCCTGTGGTCTTATACTAGATAAATGTTAGGAGTATACCAGTGTTATAAAATTCCTACCTAAGCGACATGGTATTATTTATATAAAATATTCACGGGGTATAAAAGGTTAATCTTTGATCTAGTAATAAACGTGAAGATCTAGAAGAAAGCAGATCTGGTCAACCAAAAGTCAAGTCAGTTCAGTTTAGACATAGCAATACCTACTAATTGACATAACATTGTTTTTTATCTAGAGTAATTTACATGTATTCTTCAAAAAGGGTGAGAATCTGCAACAAACGTCACCACGATTCGGCGTTCGTAGACTCGGCAAATTTTGGCCCCCACGATAGAGATTGGAAGAACTGAAACAACCGGTGGTGAAATCTGCAGCAAATCGTTACATATTTGATACACAAATCCTTGTTTTCATATCCAGTCTTGTAGTAATCGATAGCATCTTAATATAAACATCATGTACTCTATATTTACATTTCACCTACGGATATAAGGTCTCCAACAATATCGTATCACTGGGAACAGTTCGAGCAGTTCAGCTTTCGGCACCTTTTTCGGTGTTGTGCAGCTCGCACGAGTCGTCAATCAGAATGTGGCATACGTGGCCGTTCTCCACCACCGGTTTGTGCACCTCGCAGTCCTCATTTTTATCCAAGTTTGTGCCGTTCTTCTCGCACAAGGCGTGATGTCAGATGTTCAACGAATCTCTGTCCGAAACCTCAACCTGAAACAACATTCGATTAACCTTTTCCGAAACTATAACGGTGGCTTACCAAAGGCCAGTCGCTTTCCGGACTGTCGGACGATTGGGAGGAGTTGGGGGAAACGCTGACCACGCTGATGGGCGCCGCCAAGCCGAGAGGCGGTTTCAGTTTGGGTCAGGCCACCGTCACGATTTGGCCCTCCGGTTCCGGCGACCAGCAATTGTCTGAGAGCCAACAACCGATCACCACGGTCACCAAACCGATCAGCAGAGCCAGCATTATATAAACTTCCGCATTGCCTGCGAATAATATCATATACTTTGTTTAAATTGTAGAGAAGATTGTTTTATGTGTTTTATTATATCTAGGAAACGTAAAACTTGACAGATATATATTTGCATATTCGCAGCTACATTTTAATCACTTTATCATCGGCCGGTTTGGTTTTATGACGCGCCGAACAAAAACATCCGAACCATATTTCCATGTGGCGGATTTATGTTCAGGGCCGTAAATTTTAGCGTGACGTTTCAAAAATGGCATTACCTGCGGGAAATTTATGCTGATTTAATTAGTCTAGTACGATCAATTTGGCCACAAACTTGCCATATAAGTTTGTCTCAAGCTGTTTAAACCAGTTAGTATTATAGTGGCGGATTATTTGACGTTACTTTCACGTGTATTCTCCATATTGTGGACCTAAAATTCTGTTTGTAATGTTTATGACGTAATCCCGAAAATTTAAATGTAAAGTTTTGGTTAAAAGCAGTGATGCACAATTTCCAAAATTTACTGTCACTAATTAGTAAACTTTTGTCGTTGCGCTCCCTTAAATTTTTGACGTGAAAAATTGAGTCGTGTTGGCAACTACAACCGTAATTCTTGTCCAGAATGACACCATTCCGTGCACGAGAAAACTAAAACAAATCGTAAATAAAATTGGATGAATGTTGTGGAATGAAAACAACCAACAAGTCTATATGGCACTTTTTTAACGGGGAAACAATGATGATGTAAAAATGGGGGTTTCACCATGTGGCAAAATGGAACAAAAGCCAGAACTGTTGTTTCTAAAAATACTTAACGCTCGTGTACTATTACAAAAGTGGATTTTTGTGTAGCACTTAATGAACATTAAGTTTCAGGCATTGTCGCCTTATTATTTGAAATCAATTAAGCCTATTACTGATTGATTTTTCTTTCAGCTTGTTTTGTTTTCCCATACTTTGCTTCATATTTCCTAATGATCCTTATAATTCGTGTCTGATGGCTTTTGTGTGTTCTTCTAATACGACTGTCTGTAGTAAAAGGATTGTTTACGTTTCATCTGTGACAAAAGGGCGATGTTATTCGGAAAGGTTATATCCAGACAATGTGGCTCAAGCGAGGGTATTTTATTCAGGGCTATTTCTTGAAATTTTCCATGGATATTACAGTTTTCATAAGTTAAACATGATTTAAGTTTGGTGTGGTAGCCTGGAAAGAGGAAAAACGTTATTAAATATTGACTCTATTAATAAACCGGTTCCCAATAACGATGGAATTAATATTTCAAACTCCTGTTATATAAATCTATGTGGGTGAGAGTTAAATGAGAATTTCGTACACGTATTCACCGATGAAAAATGATTAAACTCAATTTAATTCCATCCAAAGTTACCTAATAATATTAAATTAAATTCGCGCGACTGTTTTTACGTATGGTACGGGCTTAATTTCTCACATGTTCGCTGTGTTACAAATCCGAGTTTGCTGAGTGTTTTAACCGCTCAGCAGATTTGTGGTGCGAATAAATTTTAACAACTTTAAATAAAAACGGGATTAGATATATGAGCTTCTGAGGCAAGTTCAAATAATATTTAACCCAAACTCACGTCTGAATTTGTGATAATTATAGATAAAACTTCTGACCTCCTTGTGCTCTTTGTAGTTTTGGAAAAACTTAAAAATGTTTCATTGTGGTGTTTAAAAAAAAGTTTTCCGTTATCGCTCGATGGTGATTTCTGTCTTTCTTATTGTCAGGAAATACATCTTTTGTACGGACAAGTTCCTACGAAGGCCACAAAAAATAAATGATTGATACTGGCGCAAGAAAACAAACCATTCAAGTCATTGTATCGGAACGTAAATAAAAAGGCAATTATCTAAACTATAAGTTTGCAACGATTTTATACTAATAATTAATTAGAAGTCGATATCCAATTAATTCTTCTTCCTTGTTAAGTTTCAGTAGAAAAGTGAAGTTTCAATTATTAAAAGGATTCGGAAAATGAAATTAAAATTTACTATCTATTGTGAGGAATGCCTGAGAGTTAATTTAATTTGTTACATAATCCTACTGTCAGATTTGTAAAATCCTTCAAACTATATAAAGCCAAATTTAATTTTTAAAAGCCACATCTTGCTATTAAAATATTGGAAGCAATCATAAAATTTTCAAGTTACCTATTACGATACATTTTATTGTAATTTAATTAAGTGAAATAAAATTGAAATCGACATGCAAGTTTTAACCAAAATTAGGTCAGAATCATAGAATGACTATATAAAATTTATTTGATCTCAGTTGACAACCTTTGTTTTATTGTTGAACAATTTATTCTTGTATTTTCAGTGAGAGAAAATATTTTTCAATTTTACATTTCCTTTTCAAATTTCAAATGTATTTTTCTAACACATGAAACAAAGCATCTTTCAGTTTCCAAACTCCATATACATACGTAAACAAAAAACAAAAATTATACACAGCTTTTACATAATTTAAAATTGAATAAACGAAATTTGTGTTTGCGCATTTTAAACAGAAGGAATATTTTAATCATTTTATAATCCAGCAATTTAGTATTACGAGGTAACCAACAAAATAAACATCCGAAACGTATTTGACGTAGAAAACCGTATTCACCAGAAGGTGGATTTATGATCGGACTGTAAATCAACTAGCGTTCACCACTTTATGGTGATAATTTACGTCGATTTAATTAGCCGTTGTTCCCATTCAATCCACCCACAAACTTGCAAATCCGTGTAAGTTCGACTCAAGCTGTTTAAAACTTGCGGTTACAGTTTTATTCGTCGATTATTAGTCATAAAGTTTAACGGGATTCCTATGCAAATAGAAAATTGCGTTTGTTCCATTTATGGCGCGACTCAGAAAATGTGTACAAATAGCGGAGACGATAAACTTTCCAGGATAAAATTTAGGGGCCAGTAAAAAGTTTCCATGCAAAACTGTATCGTTTAATAACCACGAAACTTGGAAAATGACTAAGGGCGCTGGCATTTTCCGAAATTTACTGTCGTTAATTACGGGACTTTTGGCGCCGCGTCAACTACACAAGAACAATAAAAATTTAATCGTGAACTTGGCAACAGCGCCTCGTAATTTTCACATGGCACAGGGCTTCAGGAAAAACCGAAACAAATAGCGAATGTCGCAGGTCGCGCAAAAAAACGAAACGGGAAATAGTGTAACACTTTTTTTAAAGCTGGAACAATGATGATTTAATGTGCTGGCTCATATGCGTGTGGAGTTTGGGAACAATGGGGTGCTTTGTTTCGCGTTTCGAAATGGTTAACAGTTGCATGCACTGTCAAAAAAATAATGTTTTAGGAAGGTGCATTTGAAATTAAAAAAGGACATTTATAATTGGAAATATAACCTGACTTTTAGAACGGAAGGATGAATGTTGCTCAGATACAATAAGGGAAAGTTCGTTTCGTCAATTGGAATTATTTTCACCTAAATAAATTTTAATAAACTTACTTCAAAACTTATCTTCAGGGTCTTACCTAATTACGTTTAATAGTTGTCAAAACTAACAAATTGAAATTGATTCTTGGGGCTTGCATATTATCACGTGAATTTTGGTGACAATTGGATTAAGCATCAAATTAAATGAACTCTTTAATGGATAGAAAATTGAATTTTCATAATTATTTTAATAATTAAGATTTTACTTTAATCCTTCTCCTTAAATTTTAAATTTAGTAACGAGTAAGAATTAATTGGATATCGACTCTCGTTAATTAGTAAAAGGTATCTTCAAGATAATAACTTGTTAAATTAGTTTCTTTTCATTCCAAAACAGTGACCTGAAAGGTTTGTTTTGTCGTGTTAGTATCAATCATTTATTTTTTGCGGCTCTGTTTCGTACGAACTTCTCCTCACAAAAGATGTATATCCTGTCACCAATAAGAAAAGGGCAGAAGTCGCCATCAAGCGATAACTGAAAACTTTTTTTGATACAATGCAGCATCCTTAATGAAAACCCAGCAAAAGATATGACACTATCAAGTCAAAACTCGACGAAGGTAATAACATGAAGCATCAACCAACATATAAAGGTCGAAACTAATATTCCACATCAAGTTTTGCTTTAAATTTCTAAATTTAATATTTAACTGCTTTGACTGAGATGTTTATGTTCAGTAAACTTCTACGAAGATTAAATGTTGTATATGAACTAAATAAGCAATGAAATAACAATATTCCAAACATTTTTAAAAAAATCTAAGATAATTGGACGTGCAATGCTCTAAACGTCTCTTGAAAAACATTGAATAAAATATCCCCCCCGTTTGAGCCTTATTGTCTGATTGTAACCCTTTAGAAAAATCCACGCCTTTTGTCACCGATGAAACGTGAACAATCATTTCTCTCCTCCGAGTCACATTATAAGAACACACAAAAGCCTTCCAACTCGAATTATAGCTATCATTAGGAAAATGGAACCAAAGAATCGACAAATAAACCAACATAAAAGGAAAATCTTCGCCTTCACTTGCCAGTAACCGATTTCAGGCTAAATGAACAATAAATTGAACTCATCGCAAATGCAGTTTCAACATTCATCATCAGCGTTCCTGCTTAATCCTTGCGCAAATTATTTACACTCACAGTTCTAGCAAGCGAAATATTCAAATCCATCCCGGTCAAACATTGACTTAAACCCCTGTACAGGGGCTTTTTTCCGGCGTAAAGTTAATGCTTGCCCGTTGTCGGGGTTGCAAAACAGGAAATGGCAAGCGGATGTGCGGCGGTGAGCTCGCGCTTCGTCCCGACATTCCGGCTAATATTTAATTTATCGCAGTTTTCGGTTTTAAAGAAGCTCCGGCTCCGGAACTTTATTAATTGGCGACGGGAAACCGTGTTACCCAAACTATAGTTTCTCAACTGAACATGCTAAGTAAATTCTAATAATAACGTAACACAATTACCGGCGAACAATGTGTTTTAGAACCGGTAAATGTATATGCAATATTCGAAGTTTTAGAATAAAATTGCGCGTTCGTCCGAGTTGTTTTATTACGCCTTACGTCTCGGCTTCAGTTGAGTTGTAAACACTTGATTTGCTGCCATTTTTCATTCAAACATTTTTTTAAAATAAAACAAAAAAGTAATTTAACGAAACCTTACCTAGTTGCTTTCTGATGCCGTTGCCCATTTTGCTGCGCCACAAGCTGTTGATTAGGGTAGGGTCTGCGCGTCGCCACTCGCGCCATCCGGACAGAGTTCTGCGCACACCACCAACGACTCCGCCCATCGGGAAAGGTGCGACAGGGCTCGGCGTCGACTGGGCGACGCCCGCCTGCGGTTGGCCGTGCGCCCCCTGAGGCGATGGCAGCCCTGTAGCTTAGAAAAGCCCGTAATTAGATCAGATACTTTCATAAATAAATTATGTTTCGATTAATAATTAAACGGTGAAGTGTCGGCGAAATGCTAAGCTAAAAATGATGCAACCAGTTTTAATTATTCAATGAGCACGAAATGCAATTCGAATAGTTTTCGTTTCAGCGACGCTGAATTATTGCGAACACGGGACTTTGAATAAAATATAGACTCACTCAACGCGTCCATCGCGTTCGATGACAAACGAAATTTGGGTAAACGAATAAAATTTATCAGATCAATGCAACCGCAGATGCATCCATTGAAAATCACAGACATCATAAATTCAGTTGCCGACTGGAAATCTGGACTGTTTCGTAATTTATTACGTCCATATTTCCAATGTTTTATCTTATGTATTTTTAAATTTATTGCCGCCATAAGTCAGATCAATTAACACAACATCCAACTACACTATTTAATAAATTTAATGTGTGATCAATTCTATAATTCACTTTAGTCAATAAAATGTCCCAATATTATAATGGATTATATCCGGGTGTCAGTGATTTTATTGGAGCAGAATTTTTTCTAAAGCTTTTATTACATCCCCATCCAAACGTAATAAATTATCCGGGAAGGAATGCGAATTGCTAAATGCATCCGGATCCCTTCCATCATTCCTTTTATGATATAGAATTTAATCTGTCTGATTATTCACGCATCCAAAGAGAAAATAAATACCCATGAATAATTCATTTTTCGACTCAATTCAATCAAGCAAAATAACATTTCTGAGTTAGTAAAACATCCAATGACTACCAATTTATTTGTTATAATTTAACAGTAACCAGTAACAGTACTAAAAGTGGGAATGTTAATCACAGTTGGCAAAATGCAAATCATTGCGTGTGTAGAGCTGAACCTGACCACAATTAACCCTGTTTTGGGCTCCGGTATTTCCCATCAGTGTTCAGGAACTTGCATCTACATGTGATTAAATGCTTGATTATTCCTCCATTAATGTTTATACATGGGATACTGCACAACAATGTATTTGTATGTTGTTTATGTATTATAATAAATGTCATATTGGACTTTAGTTAACTAGTGGCTTAACTAATGGCAAACGTGCCACATAATTAACCCCTGTCTCCTTTAAATAATATACACTGTTTCGTGGGGATTCCCCGAAGGGTGGAGGTGATTAGTATCGAACTTACCCATGAGCACGATGAGGGCCAGCAAGAGTACAACGGTCAGCAGCCAGCCCATACCTCTTGGTCAACAGCGGGCCACGGGTCGCACTACTGTTACCGCACATGCAACTGATGGCATCACACCCTCACCACAGACCGACTCCTCTTCAACCACGCTCTTCTTCTTTTTCCACTCTCCGTACTCGAATTGTTTGAAAATTTGCCAGCCTGAAACGTAAATAGTTTGTTAATTTTCGTGATGATTTTCGTGGCGGCGAACAACGGGATGGAGGTCACATCAAAATTCAGGTCCAGACCGCAATGCCGTGAATACATGCGGTCTGGTTCAATTATCCAAAGGACACAATCTAAATGGACGCGAGTATATTAAGCGTATAAACGTCGAGGGTTAATTCGAAATTGATCGTCCGGCTCTCGTAACAACATTGTTGTCGAACGTGTATTTGCATAATTGTGAATGGCTAAAACGAAATTAAAATTTCCAAATAAAATGTGTTTTTCGAAAAGTGGGAAAATTTAATGGAGTTGCCACGAGATAGTGGAGAATAAATAAATTTCACGCCGTTTCAGCCAACGAATACATGACATGATGTCAAGTTCTAAATTTCCTGTTGTCGAAAAACCGTGCAGAAAATTCCGTTATGCTTATAAAGTGCGACTTTCGCTCCGCTGGCAAAGAACAAATGTTCCAACGATGTTTTGATTTGTTTTTATCGTGCTACACAAACAATAGTCTGGAAATATTTTATATTGCCGCAGTAAAAACTTGATACAATTCGGGAATGCTAGATAGGAACGCATTAATTTTCTGGGTAGTTGAAAGGGGTGAAATTTGGAATTTAAGTCTTGGAACTAGTCCAGTGTCTTAAATAAGCTGTACCGAGCTAACGTATAAAGTCTGGAACGTGTTACCGCCACATGAAACGGTTCATAAATAATTAAAAACCACTCAGATTTATCACTTTTAATTCAGTCTAGTGTGCACCAACGACGTTACAAAATCAAGGTGTTTAATTACTCTGCAATCAGTCCTAATTAACAGGAGACCCCCTAGATACACACCCTTGTAGCCGCACAAGGCCTGTTAACATCGAGAAAAAGAAGTGGAGTTGAAATCTTAACCCCCGACCAGCAATTCAGTCGTTACCTTGGTATAAAAATACCTCTGGAGAATGACAGTACATCTCTAAATTGGCGGGGCAGTTCTGCCCACCACCGAAAATGAGAATTCGATCTTCCTCTCCCCAGTGTATTTGTTGCGAGATTGCTACGGATTTGCGCGGGCAAATTGACCGTTTAGACGCGACAAACGAAATTAGTTTTTTATTGTTAGGAAATTGTGATTAGAGAACTTCGACGGTAATTACCATAAAATATGGGGACCATGCAACCGTGATTACGGTGATTTGATCTCTTTCAGTAATTGATATAATTTCCTCGAGTGCCTTTTAGAGGGTTTCAATTATGTTTCAGTGCATTTAAACTGTGCACTTTAGCAAATCGTTGCGGATCTGCAGTCTCAAGTTACCGCCGTTAAATCTGCCGTGAAACCAATTACGATTAAACCAAATCTGGTTCGACAAAAAAAATACGGTCCCCTTGTTATTCCTATGTGGAGTGAAAAACCCGCGTCCTTACTACATAAAGCGTCTGCAAAGCAATACGGGATATATTTAGGGGATGCAAGCGGGTTATAAAATGGACGTCCTCCTACATTTGATTTTATGGGCAACAAATAAAAGCGAGATTTTTATTTCTTCTAGTACCCGGTGGAATTTTATTGCGCCATGTTAAATTTGAATTGGAGCACCGGCAATTTATTTATAGATCGGGACAATAAAACCATCGGGAACGGCACAAAAATATAAAACATAATTCCAAATATTTATTCCCGATCAGTATTTTATAATTGTACCGTAATAGATCTGTCGGTTTAAAAGCAAAAAATCAAAATGAATTGTTGTCATGTGCCAAAAACAAATTCACCGGATTATTCCGCAATTTCCGGGATGATTTAAAGTTTTAATTTAACCGAAAATGCTCAGTTTTAATCTAAACAATTATCAACAATTATTCAACATGTAAAGCCCTTTTAATATCACGTATTTAGCGCCCGGCAATTTTCTGGATACGGGCGAAAATTTTAGTTAACGTTGCAGGAGATTAAATCAGCTTATTAGCTTGTGATTCAATTGCCGACTTCTTTGCGTCCGGTCCGACATTGTGAACATGCTTTAGTGTTTTTGTTTGTGTTTATTAATTTTCTACCGATCGTCCAAGAAAGTGTCAGGTTAAGTGGCGAAATAAATCAGCGTTATTCTAATCCAGTGAGCTGCGAGTTTATTATCGGACTCGGGGTTGGAAAAAAAGGGGATGCAATATATCAGTTGCCGTTTTCTCCGGCACATTGTAAATTTATAAGAGTCGGGAGGCAGACAGTGCTTAGATATCTCCAGGTAACCAATTTCCTTCTCCTCGGTTGCGGCGTTTTGTGTTTACCGGCACAATTGAAAATTTCTCGCTCGAAGCTCTGGACGATTGTTAGAATTAATCAGACTGCACGTATGTTCAGTTTCGTCGTGGCTAAATAATAAACAATAAGCCGTTTTTGCGTTCGTGTTTATGCAAAATTTCCATGCGAGTATTCCGATATTTTGATATTTTGAATGATGCATGTACACGAGGCGAACAATGCAGTTATTTGTTTTAATAATTATTGCCGGGGGCTTATCAATTAACGTGTTTATTACAAAAGCTTTCATCCGTAATAAATTCGACCGGCGGAGTTAAAACTCAACTGCAGGTGAATAATTAATCTCAATGTGTACCGATACAATGATTGATTTACATGTTTTCAGGACAAACCATTATCGTGTCCAAAACTAGCAATGATTTATGTTCATTGTTTAGTATATTAAGCGGTCAGTGTCGGTAACATAAGTTTTACAAAAGGTGATCATTAATGTCGACGGCACGACTGTGTTGTCGAAAATCGCGGCACTTTTATTGGTACTAAAAAGAAAAATGCAGAAACTAAGTGATTTGTAGATTCCGATATACGCGATCGTTTGTTAAGCAAATGCGGTGATTAATTTCCGACTGAATGTTCGCACGAAACTGAAATTTGGTACGATCTGTTGTACATTAAATCGGTTATCACGATGATTAATTTTCTCGACGTAACGGCAAATAATTTTTGCGATGGACTTGATTAAAATGATCGGTTGCGTGTTGATTAAAAGTGCCGAAACATTCGTTAATTAAAAACTCACGTACACCTATCGATAAAGATTAATTTCCCACGTGGTGTTGAAGTTTTGAACGGTGAAAGATTAGCAGGAAATGAAAACAATATTACTCCGTTTATTAAAACTATGAACAGAAAAATGATGTGTTCAAATCAAAAATAGATTTTTCATGTATCAAGAAGTTCTCTCAGTGGGAAAGATTATAATAGGTATTAAGCAGGATACAATTACGCCACGAGAAATATTAACAAGAAAGGGGAACTGTGTATCAAATAAATTTGATTGATTGATCTTTAGATTAATTTTTGTGCATATAATAGTTATTAAGCTCGGCACATTATTCCAATAATTTATATGTTTGAGCTGGTCGTCACTGCTAGAAACAGAAGATGAAAACAATATTATCACATTTTTTAGAACTACAAATAATAAAATAAAATAATAAATTTATGAAAGTATGCATTCTTTTTGGACAGCTAATGTTAAGTTATGAAGCAGGATAAAACAAACAAATTAATTATGTATTTAAGCTTGTCTTCATGGCAAGGACAAAAGTAAATAGATAAACATCTTCCCCAAGACTTAAACACACTACCATAAAATAATTACTGTTTTCCTTTTTGTGATCATTTCGCAAATGGGTCGTAGTCTAGACCCCAGTGCTAAGTATATTCTCTTTGAGTCGGCTATTCCTGTAATTTGCTTTATTATTTAACGACCCTCGTATTGTACTTAAATTAATTCAAACGTGCCCATCAATAAATGATGATGACATTTGTCCCCCCTCAGAAGTACAGCCTAGTAAAAATGAAAGAAATATGTTTTAAAACGATTAATAACTTATTCAACGCCGCTTGTACGGCAAGACGTCCCCAACTTTTGAGACGCTCCATAAATAATTAATGGGGCTCGATATTTTCGTACGTAAGTAGTGGAAATACAATTTCACAATATTATACTCCAGATCCATCAACTCGGGAATGTGAGAAAATAAATTGATTTCTTAGGTGCACTTTTCCATTCGAATGCATTATGAAAACGTTCCGAGTAGACGGAAAACAAGGAAAAAACCGTCGGATGGAGATCTTAGCGAATTGACAGTTCTCGAATCTATTTAATGCCGTCACTTTGAAAATATCTCTGCCGAGGGAGTTTGCATGTTCGATTTCAATAAAAATGTATTTTCAATTTAAAAATGGATCAATGTTTTCCCGGATAAAAGGTTGAATTATCGAGAACAAAAACACCAAACGAACAATTATCGACAAATAAATTTTTGCGTTGAATAAACATCAAATAGACTGAAAAAAAGTTGGATGTTTTAGTAACACCTGAACAGTTTAAAAGTTTTCAGGAAGTTTATGCCGGTTGAGCTGTCTTTTGTCTTGCTTCCGCTGACAGTAATCTGACACTGCGACGAAGAATTTAAATACAGGGGATGCACCTCGAATGTATAAATTCGGGAAGTCGACGGATGATGCATCAAGGAGCACAATGATTTTTCGAATTTTACCGCGAAGTTTCCAACTTCATGTGGGGCAATAAAAAGAAAATTTATCTATGCTAGAATGACAATGTGAAGAATTATAATATTAAAACTTTGACCGAAACAGAAAACTATATCAGATATTTTTAATATTCATTGAGTTTAACAGTTATATCTCCAAACTTATTCCAACTACAAATTCTTGATTAATCCATTTCAATCGGCTTAGCAAAATTTTAATTATCGTACATTAACAGACTTAAACATGTAATCGTGCGATTCAATCAAGTCCGTGGCATAATTATTTCGGCCACCAGTACAGAGAGAAAATTAATCATAGCGATAACCGATTTAATGTATATCAGATCACACGGAATTTACGTTTGGTGTGGAAATTTATCACCGCATTTGCTAAACAAATTATGATGCATATAGACACATAAATCATTTAAATCCGTTTGTGTTTCCGTCTAATTTTTGACTTTCGCAAACGTGAAAATTGACCGAGTTAGACGACCACCTAAACACAATGAATTAAGCATGCAACGCCAAATTGAAATGCGGCACATCAATCACAAAAATTTACTGCAATTTCCGGTAAAATAAAAAAACAAAACAAAACAATGTTCACCATAATAAATATAATTCCGGTTGCGCGTATCTGGATTTACACACAATGGCAGGTTATCGCGACTCGCAGTTCAAACATTAATTTTCATTAAACGCGCCCGAACGATCGTATTGCGAGCCGTGTAAACAACTTAAAATTCAATTAGCCGGTACGTAGTAAAGTAGTATGTAGATGCAACTAGTTCATCTCGTCCTCTCGAAGCCGTCGGATGCATCTAATTTAACTTATGAATCGAGATGCGGCAATGAATAATTTATGGAGAAGAAAAATAAAAAAAAAATTCTCGTGTACGTATTGATTTTAACTTCGGTAAACGGAATATTTATTATGCATTTATCAA